>NC_056542.1:22130456-23377956 GCF_910596095.1 Thunnus maccoyii
AATTACAGGGGAAGTAAAAACAGCTAATTTCAATTTCTTACAAGAATGTTTAAAACAATGGAGCTCATACAAGAAGCACTTGTTCAAATTATTTTTTTTCTTAAATAGAACATACAATGGGTTCTCGTAATTCTGTTTTCTCTTAGGTCTGAACAAAATTTATGAGTAGTCCAGGTCATTTGACCTGAAATCATAATGCCTTAAAGACACACTATGCAGGATTTGTCAGTTGCTGTTTGTAAACACAACATTCTAAGTTGGCCCCTCCTCCCTGGCTCAATGACACCAGAGTGAGAGAGATAGCAGTGGTGGTCGGACAAGCTAGAGAGTGAATGGACATAGGGAGTGGCAGTAGGGAGAACAAAGCAGTGAATCAGATAAATAAAAATGTTATTTATCAAAACAGGAGGAGGAAGCGCTACATGGTTCTGATGGCTCATGCTACAGGTGCTCTTTAGCAGGGCAGGTGAAAACACAAAAAAAAAAAAACATTTGTCCTTAAGTGGTGCGGACAACCCCTGCATAAAATGCCTTTAACCTAATGATAGATTAATAAAAATAAAATATATATATATAACTAGACAAACTTAATTCAAAATGTATTTTCTGTTCACTACTATCATAATGGCTTTCCAGTTTACTGAGGTTTTTTTGATTGTATGATTTGTATTGACATACTTTTGGCACAGAAACTTATACAGTTCAGTAGTTGCTAATAAACTTCTCTCACTCCAGCAGCTGCCTCAGGGTCCTTATGCAGGTCTCTGTACAGTATCCTCCTCTGCTGCACTCGACAGACTTGCATCCTCCTTGACCGCCTCTCATATTGGCCATGGACCGATTTTCTTTAGAAAGACATTTCTTAGCATCTACCTTCATTAAACTATTCCCTCTTTACTTCAGTCACAGTGCAGTGCTGTTCTGATGACACATTGTTGGCGACTGTATTAATTTAAAAATTTTTCTGGGTCCTCCAGTACCACTACTACTAATAAATTTGTTTGCTGATTTCTGAAAGCAGGACTTGAAGCTCAATGAAACAGAGCAGAACAAGTTGCCTTATATGAAATCTCACAATGTGGACCTCCTCATGAACAGCTGGTATTCATCTGGTTGAAATAAATGATTCATGACAAGTTTGTCCAGTGAAGAGGGTTTGTTCAATAAAACTTGAAATGTACGAGCAAATAACAAAAAGCAAAAAGTAAGAGATTTAAGATAAGAATATGAAAATGTGAGGCCCAATATTTCTACAACAAGGAGGATGAGCTTTTGATGTGACTTCCTCCAAATATTTTTATTTTAAGAGGTCTGTCCTTTTTTGCTCCTTCATTTTTCTCAACGGATATTTAAAGAAAACTTTACTCTGTGTCTGACAGATTGAAATGTGGGATTATGTTAAGAGAGGAAACTTTTCTTGACTCCTTAGGGTATATACGGATAATTTATCCTTTACAGGGATTTGTGTCTATCAAACAAGAGTGAAATGTTATATAAGAAAAGTATATCTGGGAGGAATTTATCCAGCTGTAACTGATCCGTCCTCTGTCTTAGTCAGTTTTGACATTCTTTGATATAATAGAAGAGCTGAGGAATTGACTGGCATGGACAGCTTTTGAATGTTTGAATACATGAGCTACTGTGTCAGAATAAATATAGAAGACTTGTTTTCAATATTCATGGACTACAGACATGATGGACTATTTGGAAATAAAAAGCTGGCCGTATAATGAAAAAAAAAAGAACTAAAAACCTGGTTCACTGGAAGATTTACTTCTAAAGATTTTACAAAGGCTTTTTGAGGAATATCTAATGTTCTTTATTTTGGAATTACACATATGGCAGCAGGTATTTCAGGTTTCCTTTTTAGTTACAGTATTTTTATACTTGCATTAAATTAATCTCCTGAAATAAATGAAGCATAATAAAATACATATTTGTATATTCTGATAGGTAGCTCCTTCTTGTGCATTGTCATATTTTGATGCAATAGGCTTAGACACTCATCTCCCTCCTTTCAGTGTAATTGAGTATCAAATTAAAAGATTTCTCTAAATAACCTTACCTTCCAAACATAATCAACATGCGTTAATTTTGTTGAGTGTGTCAAGCAAGTTGCTCTCTGGGAGGGGTTACTGGAATTATCGTTATAGTCACTCTGTGATATTCACATGGCCTGGACTGCAGCAAGGTTATGATCAATTTGTGAGCAACAAGACTGACTCAAGGCTGGGAAAACGGAAACTCAGAGATCATAAAGTAAGACTTTGGAGGGGGCATGAGGGGGGAAGGAAGGGGATAAAGAAAGATAAACAGGCAAAGCAAAACATCAAGAGTAGGGGATAATCGATCAAGAGAGCAACTACTGTAGTGTCTTGTGGACAATACATCAGCTCATTAATTGTAAAGTGATGGCACCATTCTCCTACCTGACATGTATTAATGTCTGCTCATCTGAGAAAAAGGGGAGAAGTGAGGGTAAATTGATATATACAATAAAGAGACAAAAGATGTAGAAACAGCAGCAGCACTAAGGGACTGTAAAGGCAGCAAAAGTATAACATGGACAATGGTAACATGCCAACACTTATTTTTGCTTGACACTTTCAAAGAGAGTAGTCTAATTTTTACAATCACAACCATGACACAAATCTATACTTAAATGTACTGCAAATTAATGCATTATTCAGATATACACAGATAATGTGCTCTGAGTAGATACAAAAAACATCTGAATTTTTGCAGTAATAACTAATAATGCAAATGTTTTTTAGATTTGTCAGATTTTTGTCTCAGGCTTTTCCTTCACAGACACTTCAAACAAACTTTATTTTCATGTGGACCTCCACTACATGCACAATCTCCCCTTTTTAAATTATGCAATATGACCTAATGAGCTATTATGGCCTATTTTTTGTCATTAGTTTTCTCACTTTTTATCAAATGGCAAACTTTACATTACACACACAACCCAAAGTTTTTAAAGAAAGTCGTGCCATATGGCCCAATTCATTTATCACTTGTATTTTCCCACTAACATCCCGTTCTAATTACACTATAAATTTCCAACCAGACCATTAACAGTTCCACAGTCTTTATTTAGACTCAGTTGGGACTTGGTGGGGTTTAAATACAAGTCATGCTTTATTATTTGCTGTATTCAGGCACATGGTTAGTATATTCAGTTATTACGTTGGCAGCTAAACTTATGGAAATGGGTATGAGCAGCACAAATGGGAGGAGATGCCATGCAAACTTACAGTATGAATCCAAAGAGATATTTTTGTGACATAAACAGATACATATACAAATGACAGCTTTGCATTATACCCCTCTCATGTTTGTGATTTTTCTGTCTCTGCATTGGTGTATATCCAGTATGTGTGCAGTTCTATATTGTTATACTTGCACATGTCTCTGTTTATGTGCATGTGACCTGTGCCTATATGTATCACAGATTTTTTTCTCCTCACACACCCTTAACCGTTAACCCCATCTCTCTCCAGTTCTCTGTCATTATTGCTGAGTCTGGGTTTTGTCCAGAATTTGTCCTAATCTGACACTCAAACTGACATCCTCATGGTTCTGCTGGCACATAGGATGCATGGAAGCAGTGCAGGGCTATATGTCAACTAAACAATAATGGTTTTATTATACAATGCTGCCCAAGTCCAGTAGACGAGACAAGGGATATATACCACTAAGAGTACAGGGGAGATGGGAATCCTGCCTGTATGATGTATTTTGTCGTTTTGTGTTGTTGGCATGTTTTCAGTTTCACTGTGCTTCTATTATGCATCCTTACTGCAAGCAGATATGAGGACTGGAGACAAGAAGACACTGGATTCTCTAAGGCGATATGGAGTAATACTTCTAATATTAAAGCCAGACTCGACAAAACAAAAAAATACAGACAAAAAAATAACAAATAAGAGCATGTTCTATGTGTGTATGTGAGTATAAGTCTCAAGATATACAATATGTTTTACTATTTTATAGAGCAAAACAAATACTGTGTGTCCCTGTATATATTTAAGTGAGGCTGTGAGTGTATTTATATATTAAATAATCAGAAGGGATGTGAAAATTCATAACTTGGAACAAACTCAATTCAAACAGCTTGAGTCATGGCAAATTCTGGAGGGAATTGCAGCTGAATAGTTGTTTGTTTCCCAATGTTCAAAAAGCCTGATATCATTTCATTTTGTGATTTTTATTTGAGTGGTGGATTATGCATTTTATCCTGCATGTGTTCCTCTGCCTCTGGTTTCATAAGTTTATTTCTGCCTGTAAAGGTTCAAATTACATCTTATCCTGTCTCTCATTAAACAAAGATGTCCTTTATTGAGTCTTCATTGAAATATACATGTTAAACACCTATAAATTGCAAGACCCAGTTCTATCTCACACAGGCTTGACCCTCTACTGGACTCTATGGGTAATACTTGCCTCCAATCACATGTACACAATCACCCACTGAAATTTGCATGTGCGTAGCCGGCCAATCAGGATACGCCTACTGATTACGTGTGTCTCCCAACGTATATATGCCACTCACTATCCTTCTCGTTTCAGCAACAGCCCGGCTCTCATTGCCGCTGCAAAGATGCATCCATTCTGCTTCAAGTTCCTCGGACAGGAGCATGCAGAGAACGAAATTTTGCAGCCACCACCTTGTGTGCACTGTCAGGCACTTGCTCGTGTTCAATGCCGGTGGGACCATTTTTGGCTGTGTGACATCTCACTCCGCTGTGACGAGAGCGAACCAGAGCTCAAGACTGATCTCATCTCTCATCTCTCTGCTGCCAGACACCTCGGCTGAGACTGTCTGAGAGGCTTCTCCGATGGACAATGACAACAACCTCTCATCTCTCTCTACATCATCGCTGACCTTCGGAAATCTGCCACTGACTTCAGTTTGCCACAATTTCCCGAAAGTGATGGCCATGGTGATAGAGCATGTTGGGCTCCCTTGCCCCCCCTCCTCCATCCCGCCAAAACTAGTCATCTGGCTCCATGAAGGATTTTACAGCCCAGCTCATCCGGCTCGATCCGCCTTTGTTTCGCCTCCCCACTAAGAAGTGTCCTGGAAGGAGCCACTGAAGTCACCAGTGGCGGGATTGGTTTCCTTCCTAAGAGTGACGGGGCCTCACGGAGACAGGTCCTGGTGTGCCCCCCCGGAGGAGGCCCTTGCAGCCCTCCGGATTCCTCACTCTGAAGGCCCAGCAGGAAGCCGCAGCCTCTGCTGATGGAGAATAGAGACACGCTAGAATTTTTTGAGAAAATATTCTGTCAGCAGTGAACAATCTGGGTGTGTTGGGCATCGCAGCAGAAAATACACTGCTGGATGCCCCCCCCATAGCCGAACAGGTTGATTTTCTGGGCCACGCCACCATTATCAACCTAGTTCTGGTTGATGCTACTGCTGCAGGGTGAATGATGTCGCTTGCCACAGTAGGCTCACGTCACTTGTGGCTAGGACTCAGGGCCCTACAGAGGAAGGACAGAGAGGACCTCCTTGGAGCTCCCATAGCTCTGGTCAGGCTCTTCGGGTCCATTTCCTCTGCGACTGAGAGCTTCAAGACGCTGGAAGAGGAGAAGGCACAGCTAAGCCATCATCTGCCGCATGCCCAGGTCCCAGGTCGAATAGGCCATTTTCCATACAGCCAGTTTGGTGCTGCATCTAACCCGGTTAGGTTTCACCATCAACTGGAATAGGAGTGGATCCCAGGAGGCTCAAGCACCGCATGGTGAACGTTCCCCCATCAGTGCAGGATGACGTGCCTTATTGGGTGTCCCCAAGGCATCTGTTGACTGGATCAGTGCTGGGTTGAGTGACCTATATCCTATATAGCGGTGTTCACGGATGTGTTCCTGATGGGTTGGGCACCTGTCTGGAGAGAGCAATAGGTGGTGTGTGGTGTGTGGCCTTCAGGGGAAAACCATTCATCAACCTCCTCAAACTTCAGGCAGTACTCTTGGTTCTCCAACACTTCCTGCTCGTGAGGGGGAAAGAAGCAATTCCTTCGTCCACAGAGAGCACACATACGGACGGCTGTCTGTAATGCATATTGTCTGGTTTCTGATCGACAAAGCGACTTACTTTCTCACTCACTCACTCAGCAAACTTCAAATACTCCTCAGAGTAAAGCAGAACAAAGGACTTGGTGGTCTGGTCTGTCAATTCACACAGCAAACAATAGCAATAAAGCTTAAAAAGCGAAAAGCTAACAACAGCACTGAATCTGAAACTAACACACCATAACACTATCTCTGCCCAGACTTACTCTTACTTGGTCACTTCAGAAAGCGAGCAGGGTGTGTGTTAAGTCCGTCTTTCGGTCTGACTCGGTTCCTTGGCTCGGATGCTGACGGTGCCGACCTCGTGCTGTCATTATGCTTCACGGAAAGCTGAAACTCGGCGGCGTGGCAGAGAAAACAGCAGAATTGACTCAGTTGAAGAGCGAGGCAGAGAAGTTATCCGCGTCTTTGTGAAGAAAATCTGTTTCTTCCTTCTGCAGGTAAAGTGAGAGCTCTGGTTGCAGCAACGGTCTCGGATCTGGTAATTGTGTTCAGTTAAACATGGGGTGAAATCTCGTCTCGTCCAGCGAGGGGAGAGTCTTCCAGTCAGTGGGGGAAAAACACGTGCATGGGGTTACCTTCTTTAGTGAAGCTGGCTCACGGAGGGACAGAACTCCCCCCCCAGGCCCTAGTGAGTAATTCCTATGAGCCCCTGGAGTGCTCCTCTCTGAAGGCATTGTCAAGACAGCTTTATTGCTTGTGCTGACCTCTGCTAAGAGAGTGAGTGAATTGTGCACCTTGTTGGTTTACCCAGCTGTTGCTGCTTAGTGGTGACCACAAGGGTGCCACTCTCAGACTGGACCCCTCCTTTGTTCCTAAGAACATAAGGAGCTCATTTAGATTGACAACTATTCAGCTAGAGGCATTCTGTCCTCTAGTTGGCTTTGTGAGTCCAACTCTCAAGGCAGGTAAGGACTCCCTCAATGTGGTCCGAGCGCATTCCACATGTGATGTAGAGGTATCTATGACCTTATTCAGTGGGGTGAGTGTCAAGGACACATGCATGGCAGCACATTGTTCTACACCTTGTCCATTCATAAGGTTCTATCTTTTGGACATGACGGGCTCCCTTTCAAGGTCCGGGCTCACAGGTGCGACTCAGGACTTATGAAAAGGGTGGTGTTTGTGTCAGCGGTGGGACACCTGCCTTATATACAGTGTAAGACACACATAATTGGTAGGCAGGTCCTGATTGGCCAGCTACGTGCAAATTTCAGTGGGCAATTGTGTGTGTGTGATTGGAGGAGAATATTACCCATAGAGTCCAATACGTTACTTCGTAACATTTGTATGTGTGTGTGTGTGTGTGTGTGTGTGAGAGAGTGTGTGTTGTCAAAGAGGTTTAATAAAGACTCTGTGTGCTACATGAAATTTGCAGTCAGTGAGGTTTCTTTTGTTTATTTCTATGATTTCAACACGGATTTGTTGTTCACAGTTTTAGCATTATCAGGGTAAAAATAGTTTGTGTCCCCTGGACGCGTTGATAGTGAGTTTACTGCATTTTTTTCAGATTTTTAACGTGTCAGAGATGCAGGACACATACTTATCAACATCACTACAGGGGAAACTGAAATCGAAGACCTGTTATTAATGATATTTTTTCTGAAAAAAGGCCTCTTGAGCAGTTGTGTCCATGGGTGTGTGTGTGTGTGAGAGAGAGAGAGACAGAGAGAGAGAGAGAGAGAGAGAGAGAGAGAGAGAGAGAGAGAGAGAGAGAGCAGCTTAACTGGTGGGCAGAAGTCAAGATTTATGTGTCTGCATGTGTGTTCAGGTGAGAAAAAACTACGGACAGCAAATACAGACAACAAATTCACAGCTGCCAAGATACAATGCATAAACACTCGGCCCTCTGTACACGAGTACATTTTTATGGAGAGAACATTGTGTATGCTATTGATGTTTTGTATATCATTATAGCATTATTATTTATGTTTCATCTTCTCACAGCAATGCATGATGAATTCATTGTCTGGAAAAGAATTACTGTGCAAAACTACCTAGTTTATATATTTTATGTCATACTATGCAATTTCTGTATTATGTTATTTTGAAAACAACTTTTGCATGTAATGTACGATACAGACTTATAGTACACTGTGAAGTATATACTATCTAAAATCAAATAAATATCCAATATCCTGTGCCTCTGACCACAGACCTAATATGTAACAACGCATTTTATTTTCACACAACTGCTTATCCTCTAATAGAGGGGCAAAGGCTTTGTTCAGGCTTTGGGGGGGTGTCCAGTGAGTATACACTCTTCCTGTCACACAGACATACATTTTACATATAACAGGTCAGCCAGCAATAATCCATCTATTCTGCCAAACAAAGAGAATAGATGACCTGATACCACAATGTATCAATGTCTGATTGACTAAAATTACTTTTGATTTAAGTAGTGGTGAAAAAATTAATTCTTACAGCTTCATGATAATACTTAATGATTTGTTGGAATGTTTAACTGTTCTTGTTTACTCTTTTTCCTACCTTTTTCTGAGTATATTGCTCTCCACTTTTCTCTCTCCTTCTTTCCATCCCTCTAGATCACACTCCCTGTTGCTTGGAGAAATGAACAAATCAAATTACTTGTTCCTCCATGCTGTTAATGTCATTAGATTTTGAAGGACAACCACATAATACACCACGCTTATAGCTGTACCTCCAAAAAAGTAATAGACATTGGTGTAATTGTTTATATAATGCAGGTTTGTCCCTACATTGGTAGCTCCTTCTTCATACAGCCACAGGAATGAAAAAATAAGGAACTTTGCTGCAGGCTTTTTTCACCCTGTTTCTCTATTCATTAAATTGTTGGATGAAAACATGGAGTCAATTTGTTTCAATTATTTTTTTACCTTCTGTGAAAATATCCGTGTAATAATCTTTGGTCATCTCCAAAAACACCTCCCAGGAAGTGTATATATGGAAGGTGTTGCATTTTATTGGTGTATTGCTGGAGGGTCCAGCAGAGTGATATCAAATGGTTTTCACCACTGAACCCTAACACAGGGCACGTTTCAGCCACGTTTTTCAGTCACCAGTCTCATGGATCAGATATGCTTCAATTTTAATCAATGCAGCTGTCTACACCGACCGCATAACAGCTGGCAGGTTTCACATGCATGACCATGACCTGAAGCGCCTTTTTATGATTCTCGTGTATTTTCTTTCTATTTTGTGCCTTTATTTACTTATATTGCATATTGGGCTTTGAGCCATGGTGGCCCTGAGGTGCAAATCATGTGTTTTGTATAATGTTGTTGTGTTTGGTGAAATGTTGTTGTGTTTTCTGAAATGTCTTTGTTTTCCGAAATGTTGTTGTATTTTCTGAAATGATATGTTTTCTATTTTGTTGTTGTGTTTTGTTGAATTTGTTTTCTGTTATGTTGTTTTGTTTTGTAAAATGTTGCTGTGCCTCTTGAAATGTTGTGTTTTGCACCTTAGTACACACTGTCAAAGGCACAAGCACAATAAATTACTTGGTATTTCTGTATTTGTCCTATGGCTTGTTAGAGGCTTCTGTTGTATTTGAGATTTTGCTGTTTGACTTAAAGCTGCTATAATCAATATGTTTATATTAACAATACTGTAGATTAAATGACTATGTGTAATGTGAAATGTGAAAGGGTCACTCATAGTGATGGACCTGCAGAGAATTATCATCTCACTCTACACTTCCCCTCAGCTCTACAGAGCATTTGAGTAACTTGTATTGCTTTGCTTTTACTATTTTATTTCGCTCTTACCTCTCTCATGAGTGTCTTTTCAAGTCAGTTTTCAGGAATGATAAAACCATTGTACACCATCTGCCCAGCACCAACAGCAGGCATGCAAAGTTAGAAATTAGCTGTGGAAGAAAGTGGAACATTTAGCAGCTGAATAGCCAAACTGTGGACATGAATACAACTCCAAATGTGTATGATTTTCAAACCAAAACATGTCAACTTTATAAGACAATAATATGTATATCTTGTATCCACAGCTTGTTGCGTTGCCCCCAAGTGGCCAAAAATATCTATAAATGCAGGTGTAAGTCAGACTTATGTTTTCATTTCTTCCTAGACAGTCTGTGATGTCGCCTCTCAACTCTTATATCCATTTTTTTTCAGTCTCCCTTTTTGTTTTGCCATAGTATAGGGAGAGAAAGATGTACTGACATGTAACAAAAGTACCCAGCCAGATGAGAACCAGGAATGTTGCACTTCACAGTCGGCAACCTAAACCCTAGGCCACCAGGACACCCCAGAATATATTTTACATGCACCTTTCAATATAATTCAGTCCAAGTGAAATCAAATCAAACAATCCAATAACGTAAATACTACTGCATGAAAAGAATAATCACATCAGAAAACAAGGTTGTTGGTATTTTGCTCACACTTCATCTATACGAAAGGCCACTTTATGCTCTATTTCAGGTGGACCACTCCCTCTGTGGCAGAGAATGGACCAGAACAAAACAGTTGTCTGGTGCTTTGAGCTTCCACCCTGTTCCTCCACGAGCCCATATTCCACACAGCGGGCTGTGAAATCATTTTTGGTCTCCCTCGGAAGAGAGCCCCCCATGCAGAAATCCATAAATTCATGAGCATCCACCATCCACACATGAAAAGAAAGGATGTGGTCGAAGCAGAGTGTGATAGAGAGCACAGGGAGAGAGAAAGTGTCAGAGACCAGAAGAAATGGAGAGGAAAAGCAGGTGAGGTAAAACAGAGACAGACATGTGGCTAGAAAGAGTAAGTGAAGAGAAACTGGAGAGAGAGGAGAAGAGAGGAGAGGAGAGGAGAGGAGAGGAGACAAATGAATGCTGAACAGCAGTGTGAGCGCTTGGAGGGACCCAGCATGAGTCTGGTCTGAACCCCCAACCGATTTAGTGCCGGAAGACACAGACATAGGAATATCAAAATGCTTCGGTTGCTCACACACACACACACGCACGCACACACACACGCACACACACACACACACACAGGCATACACACAGGCTCAAGCACACAAACACACACTTACACATAAACATATTAATGCATGCACACTTATGCATGGACTCTGCTTTTGATGCTCATACTGTACATGTTCTGATCTTCACACATACACATGCATCAACATGCACGCACACACACACACACACACACACTGCTAGCTGCTCTGTTCCTTCATTTTGCTCAGCCCAGCTTCTCACTCTCCCTCCACTCCCTGGGAGCTCCCAACCTGCCTGGCCTTGTTGCAGCTCTCCCATTTCTTTGCACTCCTCCTGACTTCTTCTCTTCTCATCTCCTCTCCACTTCTCAACCCTGGGATGTAGCTTTGGAAATCCTGGCACAGTATACAGTATGCAGCTTAAGTGCAGTACGAAAGATAATGTACCCCAAGCAATGTGACAGTGCTCATTGATTCTTACATAATATGTTACAAAGCACATTGCCTAAAGCTATATCTTTGATGATGAAAGCTATTCACTTACTTTTTTTTTGCAGCCAATAGGCTGAATTTGAATTACTTTATGATGATAGTGTTTCATTATAACATAATATATTTTGTGATATTGAAACTGGGTTGTTACATCAGCAGTGTGTTTGAGAAGCATGTATTAAAAAAAAAAAGCCTTTTGACATTTTTCTCATATTAATTTACATTTTACTCTTACTATGTTTCATTTTATGTACTTGGAGGTATTAAAGCTGTGTTTGGTGGCTTCAGAAATTATTAACACTGGAATGTTCTAAGAAACTTGATGCAAGGATACTTGAAATGTTTTCAGAATCTCCACATATCAAATTCAATTGATTAGATATTACCATCTACAGTAAAGACAGTCACATAGATCATAAGATATATATATAGCTTGTGGCTAGACTCAGTAACTGTGCAAAAAGGGTCTTGGTTAGAGAGGTGACAAAAAACTCAATGGCCACTCTAACAGAGCTGTGTTCCTCTGAAGAACCTGACATACAAGCAGCAACAGTCTGTAGCACTTAATCATTTTGAACTTTATGTTTCAGTGGCAAGTTGGACTGAAGAGTTTGCCAAGCAGCAGCTAAAAATGACCCTGTAAGCAGAAAGGCTGGTTTGTTCTGACCAAAACTTTGGCATAAATATCAAGCTGTGGAAAAATCTTGGTACTGCTCATCCCCCAGTTAATACCATCAGTCTAGTGAAGCATGCTGGTGGCCACCATAAAGCCACATGGATGTTAAGACTGGGAGATGGGTCAGGATCGATTGAACAATGAATAGAGTCAACTACAGAGGGGTCTTTAAAAAAAACTGGCTCAGATGAGCACAACACCTCAGGCTGGAAAAAAAAAAACACTTTTCAGGAAGACAGTGCCCAAAACCACAAAACTCTTGCTAATGCTGGAGTGGCTTTAGGATGAGACTCTGCTCTTCTGTGACCCAGCAAAAGCCTGGACTCAAACCCCAGTCAAAATGTCTAAAGAGGCTTAAAGATAGACAATAGCTCACCATCCAATCTGTCACTGCTTAAGAGGATTGGCTCAGAGGAATTGGAGAAGCTGCCGAAAATCCAGGTGTGTAAAGCACGTAGAAGCACACAGAAAAAGACACAAAGTCACACAGATTCTGCAAAGTACTGAACAAATTCATGCATATAAGACTGTAGTTTTTTTTCCCTTTTAATTAACTTCTAAATGAGGTATTTCAGGTTTATATTAATATGTGTAATTATTAATCCATTAAAAATTAATTCTATAACACAAAATGAAGTAGAGAAAGAGGACACTTTCTGAACACAGTTTATTAATATTTTTCTGCCATGTTGCAGTTAGCATTTTCATTCCCATATGAGAACATGTTCATAAAGAAAAACTGTTAATACTCTTTTAGATCTTTATCCCACATATATCACTTTGCTGCATTGTTTTAGTATAGTTGTTATTATTATATGACATTATATACAACTGCAGGCCATGTATGTAAACCTACACATGCACATACAATACATGCAGTATACTGTGCATACCATACTGTTATCACCTTAGGGTTTGTGGTTACTGTCATGCTGATCTCTCTGTATGTTGTGTTCTATCTATAACTTTAATTAAGACTGGGGCTTTGTAACTCAGTAGGTGCTCTGTAGACACCACTGTGACACAAACACAGCCACACACTCACATGTCAAATGCACACACACACACACACACACACACACACACACACACACACACACACACACACACAACTAGAGAACAAGCAACTGTGTAAAAACTGTTTATGCTCCACTGTGATACACACACACACACACCACACACATGCATATAGTTTACAATAAATGCACAGATGCACACAAGTGGACACACAGTGAGTGGGACATCCATTGACAAAGGGTTAACAGATCTGCACAGATGCACCAGGAAGCATAATCACCACAATTATTCCACCACAGGTGCCTATTGGCCACTGAAGGCAATCACATGACATCTCCTTACAGTCTTTGACATTTGAGTGGTTAATATGGTTCATTATGTGACACAAAGACATCGGATCAATAATTATAGTGAAGGAAAAATAAAATGATCTTGTTTGTGGTGGTGACGGTGGTGGTGGTAGAAGCATTGTGGCTTAAGAGGTGGAAAGAAACATAATTCCAAATTCTTGAATGAAGCAGTACTTACAGTATGTGTTGACTGCCACAGGAGTAGCTGTAAGCCCACAGAAATTCACACTGAAAGAGAATGTGATAGAGACATAAAATGAATAATAAATAACTTCCATTGCAATGTATATGAATGTGTTGATTGACCTGTGTCATTGGCAGACAGAGACGGGGTAGGGTTAGGGTTAGGATAGAGAAAATAAAGGAAGAATTAAGTCTTTTATTAATAGGGCTGTGAATTGATTCATAGAGGTTGGGCAGCACACATGGAGACTCCATGATGAAAGAAGAATATTAATAAAGTAACATGTGCTGTATCAATGATAATATTGATTCATTTAAACATTTTGTATGCACATGTCCAAACCAGTTACAAAAAAGAGACTAAACATAACTCAAACATTAATCATATCTGACATTGATGCCATGATGGTAAAACAAATGTTTTCATAACAAATTGATAGGCATGTGATTTTTTGTGATTTTATTTATATATTTACCTGTTAAGTCAGAAGAGAACAAAATGGGATGAATTAAACCTTTCCTCTGTTTCTAACATGTAAGTGCTGAAATGATTCTTTTACAGTATGCATGCTTGCAAAGGTCTTGTCTGCCCCCCTCAGACTGTCAAGCAAATAACATCCCTGTGAAGTGAATAAGTCAGTCCATTGTCTGGCCTCAGTGCCACCATGATGTCATGGCAAATGAGGGACAGAGGAGATTATTTCATTATTTGTCTCTTAAGATGCTACGGTCATTCTTCCTGGGGCTCTTGTGGTAAGTCATTGGAGGCAGAGAATTACAGGAAAGATAAGAAAGGATAAAGAAGAGAAGATGATCTCAGAACAGCCTATGTTTCAAGCTCAAAGGTGTATCTCTGTTACTCCCTTTTTGACACTGAAAGGTGAAACATAAAGTTGCCTGAAAACATCTATTTCTCTTCAGATAAATAAAGACAACATTACAATGTTAGGGGTTAGGATTTGGCTTGGCAAAAGTTACATTGTGTTACAGTAGCTGGCACTAAAGAGCCTGCTCAAATGTCTCTTTGGTCACATTGCAATTTACTTGTCACAAATCAACATCATTTTGAATTCCTCTTCACAACAGCTGTGATATGCTTTTGTATTTCATGATAAAGAAATTGTTTTAGCTCAACAACAAAATTAAAGCTAATAAAAAGCTTAAACAAACATGACAGGTTTATTTCACACATTGAATTTCCAAGTCAGTGGTACTGACAGTAGTCTCTTGAAGACCTTTCATATCATAAGCTTTGTTTCTCTGGTTTTGAGCTGTTTCCTGAGAACACACAGTATATCTGTCAACTTGACTGTCTAACAGAAAAATTACATGCAAGCTTAGTTTTTAGTCTGGAAAGTCTGAATATTCTGAGAAGTACTGTATTTCAACTGCAGCATGTCAAACCAGTTATATGTGTCATCTATGGATAAGTGTATGAGAAAGATGTTAATCCCTGTAATGATCCTTGAGTGTGTGAATTTTATAAAATATAGAGATTCGGCTACAAAATTGATAGTTCAAAGACACATTAAAAGGCAGTGGTTTACTCTGAAGGGCATACCAATTCATAAAAAATAAGAAAGAAATTCATAGACACATGCTTTGCTTTAAAGCTTTGTAATACTGAAGATGATGCAACTTGTGTTGCTGCATTCAAAACACCCTGGAGCCATACTCACAGTAGAGAAAGCGGTTTATAATATTTATCATAACACAGTTCAACTTCACATATGGATGTTGGTTAATAACAAAAGAAGTAAAAATGCCTGAATATACAATGGGCATATAATCAAGTTTTTGATAGAAGCAATCATTTTCATTAGGTAATTTTGGCCCATACCATTTTAACTGCCATTCTTTGGCTCCTGGGCTTTGGCCAGATCCATCTTTTTCTAAAATTGGGGTTTGCATATTTTTGCTGGTCTTCTTAGTATTACTCAGCTTATTTTCTTAAGAATTGTTGTTGTGCATAGTGGTTTTGCTGTAATGTATTATATTATTTTGAAAGCTTTTCAACAGAAAAAAAACATACTTATGATATATTTCGTCTTTCCCTCAATGCTACCAAGCATTATTTCCGATATTAATTAATTTAAATTAAGTAAACTAATTAATACTAATTCAAGTTTCATAAAATCATCAGCTTTTCAATTGCTGAAGAAAAAAATCCCAATATTAGCTGTTGGTTGTCATGTTAGAAATGTAAATGGCTGATTTCAAATCCAGCCACATAGTTTTTTTTTTTTTTTTTTTGGGGGGGGGGGGGGGTTTGTTTGTTTTTTTACAGTATCTAGAAAATGTTTGGAATCCTGATGGATCATTAAAGCAGACCAACATTCAGACATTTTTAGTGAAATCTCTTTCATTCATCTACTGTATTATGTGAAGCTACCAGTAGCTGACCTGATGTGGCTATGTCTTTGGGAAGTGCGCTGAGAGAAAGCCACCTGTTCTGTATGTGCTGAATGGCTATTTATCCAATTGCTACATAGCCTTCTAGATAAGGGATCAGTAACTATCAATGACATGGTTTACAAAGGCAACTTGCAAGAATGGCAAATCAGACAAAAGAGCAATCACTTAACATTCTTTATGTATAACTTCAAAATAACCACTCTCCTCTCTTTGGCCCTTTGGTATTTATAGCCATTTATTTTAATAATGAGGTGCTTTTTAACACATTCTCATGCTAAAACAAACACAGTTAGGTCAGATACACAACTCTAAGAGCAGGCATCAGGAATGACACATATTGAATAGCAACACAAACTAACTGTTTGTGCTGCCAAGCTAAATATCCTTTTGCTGAGAGGGACCTGCAATTTGATGTCAGAGTTATCATAGATTTATAGTCTGTGCCCTGGCTAAAACCCAGGGGTGTAAAGAAGTACTGGGAAAATAATGCTTGCTAATGGGAAGGGAATGCTAAATTATGCAAATCAGTCTCTGAGCCATTAATGGACATAGTATTTTTTAATAAATTAGGGGCTATCTTTCTTTTCCTCTTCTCTCTTATTAAGGCCATTTGGCACGGGCCTTGAATCTATAGGGGAGGTGTGTTTAAGTTAATTGCTCCTCTCTCTCCTGTTATTCTGGCCTGTTTTGGCCCTAATGAGAGATACATTATCGCAAACTTCTTGGAATGATATTAGCATTTAATAGGGGACAATAAAGTACATTGGGGACACAGTGTGTGATGTGACAGAGCAATTAGGACTATGTTTTATGAGTGTCCTGCTGTCTTGAAGTGTAGCCTACACTGTAGAAATTTGCTAATTTGGAGCAGGGCTCAAACATCCAGAGACATATCTTGGGTGGTGGGGCTCTGGAGAATCGTATGAGAATTGCTGTCAGTGTCCTTTTTCTGCTTCACTTTGTTTTGTATATATATTTTGACACATTGTGACAGGAGAGGAATGTCAGAGCAAATGCGGTCACTTCTGGTGATTATATTTCATGTTTCCTTTTCCCATTCAAAGATTAAGCAAGTAGCAAATTTGTGTTTAACTGACTGTAAAATCAGCTTGTGTAATTTCATTTTTATTCTCTTTGCACTGTCAAAACACAATAGGTACAGTGTGTGAGTGACAAAATGTTATTTCAACTATGTGTGTTTAAAATTGGCTGTCAAGACCAAAACTGTTCTAAAGGGAAGGTCTATAATAACATTTTCCAAGCTTTTTAGTCCAAAATGTTACACGCCTATGCTGTGAAAGCATTGCTACCTGAACCTCTGGAGGGAATAGTTGAGAAACATAAATGATTCTGACAGAATCACTAATTGTTTTCATCTCATGCATTACATATGGATGTTGCCTCGTGCATGAATGTTTGTGGAATATAATATACTGTATGTGTCAGAATGTGTGTGAATGAGTGTTAGTGTGCATATGCATCAATGTGTCTCCCAAAAGTGCCAATACTGTATGTCTTCTTATGAAGTGAGCATTTGTCCTTGCATGTGTGCTGCTTACCCACTCACATCTTCTGCTGAGGTGTCATTTGGGTGCTCTTAACACACGAAAACTGTTGATACATGATGATGCATTCAGACTTAGCTCCATAATCTAGCCATGGCAGAACAAACCCAGTTGGACTGTGGGAGGCAGAATACAGGCATCTGTAATCCTCCGCCCAACAGACAATCAATCCCTCCACTGGCCCCTGGATGACTCCACAGAGTGCCCCCACTCACCTCTTGTCTTTGCTGTTGGCTGCTTGTGTGCATTTTAAATGTATGAGCTGGCTTGTCAGAATTTGCTGTGTGTTTCTGGTGCATATTCTTCAAGATATGAGGGACATTTCAGAGGTGTATTAGTTGTCTGTGATTACATGCATGTTTTTGTCTATTTGTGTTTTTGTTTCTGCATTAATTTTCCATTGCTTTTGTGCAGGAAGTAATTGTGATATCTTATTTATATATTGTGTATTGGAATAATACATGCATAATCCAAATTATTTTGGCTCACATTTAGTGCAAGGACATGAACAGACAATAAAGTGGTTGGAAGTGTTTATCATCATACTGTATAAATCGTGCTTTTGTAAAATGCTAATGGTAACTAGCAAGTCATTGACGACAATTGCTTGATCTCAGGGGAGAACTACCTGATTAAATAAAGGTCAAATATTCCACCATGGAGTTATAAGTAAAGTCCACCGTGTTATTTCTGGTGCAACCGCCCTTTTAGAGTCTTCTCTGTTCACACAGTATAGTTTGTGTGATGCAAATCTCCAGGCATTTTGAATAACCAACAAATAGCCTGTTTAATAACTTTGCAGCATGTTAATATTGATGTGTAAAGGTGTTTTGAGCATTGGTAATCTCCAGTGTACACAACCAAGTGCCCCCCCTATTCTTATTCTCATAATATTGCCTTCTTTGAAATCTTCATACAAGCTGCTGATTGATGTCGTTGGCAAGAACATCTGGTGGGCCTGCCTGTTCACAAACTGATAGGAGCAGAAAGGGAAAAGAGTTGTGCAAATCGTAATCCAAACAAGGTACTGAGATGGTGGAGTATACTATTAAATGAGAGTGGCACCTAAAGGAAAGGCAAAAGTCAAACCAATAGGGCTAAATAAATTTTTTTCAATTTTGGTTATAACTGCAGCATCCTGAATCTACTGGATAGAGCCCAAAGCATAATTTACAATCCAAAAACTTTTTTTTTTTTTTTTTTTTTTATTTCAGAAAAGATAATTATATCTACTATAACTTCTTCACCTAACCAGGAACTCAGTTCATTTGTAATGCAACAGCTAAAAAGCCGAAAGTGAGTGAACAGTGACAGTTTCCAATCTGTATGGCGGCTGTAGAAGAATGTGGACGATTTGGCAAAACCTTGACATTATGTTCAACTCCAACATTTCCTTAAATCCAATGCCAATCTTTTTCAATAGGCTGTTTTCAATATGTGTTCTTGTCTTTACTTATGTACTTGTGGACTTGTGAAATGTCATCAGTCACAGTCCAAGTACCATCATCCGCCTTGGATGTTATTTGTAGGATACTGGGTTGGAGTGTAGCTTTAGTCATCTCATATACAAAATAACCTACAGAGAAACATCAGCACTGTTCCTAGCTTTAACATACTAGCAGAGGGAGCTTGAAGGTTCATAGAAATGTTTTTATATTAGTATTGCCACATCTTTCAAAGTTGCATTTTTTACCATTTCATCTCCTGAAATGTTGATTCTGTCACATGCAGATGTATAGAATCCATGAAAAGCATCTAAAAAAGGATGCAGGATGATTTATCAGACTCCCCATCATCTCACAACAGTGCACTGAAATGACCAGCTGGCAGGCCATCATCAAATCCCTTGGGCACAGGAGTGTCACCTCAGCTCGTACTTGGTATGGCCGTCGTCATACTCCATTAGGGCTGCTGCTGTTGCTAACAGTGGGTTTCAAGTGCCGATGTTTACCTGGCACGACAGCCTACAGCAGAGGCTCTTGAGAGTGAAACGGCTGCAGTGCTCACAAGAGCCAGGTGAATCCAGTGCTGCCTTAGCATGCTGCCCTCTGAGACAGACCATGCACACACAGTCCCGTGGTTTTACTGCTAGCATGGGCATAAGTGACAGTGTAGCATGCAGAAGTTAGCAAGCAGGCTGCTAGTGTGGAGACTATAGCTAATCACTATAGCTAATGTGAAAGCAGGCTTAAGTAATGCTAGTGAGGTAGCTAGCTGGGGTAAAGTGCTTGGTGTTACTGTTTGGCAACAGGCTAATAGGTGAGCTACAGTTAGCTGTATGGGGGCAGTAACAGTAGCCTATATCACTTTTCCTTGAAACCTTGATTTCTATCATGCAGAAATCAGGATTCCATACATGACATGGAAAAATTAGCACTCAGCAATTGAGTGGTTAGCTCAGTCTGTGGACAGTTAAGCCAATAGCCCCGTTAGCAGTCATGGCGAGAGATTTTACTTTCTGAGTAAAAAGCGAGAAGAGGTGAGTGAATGAGTTGATGATGCTGCATTATCCCTTTTGTAGGGAGAGAATGTCCCTCCTCTTGATGCAGTCATCATGACTTTCAGCCAATGAGGCTGGTTTAATGGTATTGGACTTCTGAGGACTACACAGAGGGACGTGCCCATGGTGAAATACCGAGCAAATGTTTGAAAGAGAACTTATATTAAATTGTGTGTGGACACCAAACCCATGAATATACTAACAATATATATATATATAGTCGGTATATTCAGCAAGCAATGCATTTAGATTTAAGGACATTTGGACATTCAGATTGTGACATTATTTATGTCACAATCCAAATTATCTAAATTTAATAACAAAATGTTTCTAAAGATTCTCAGGACTTCTATAAATCCAAATGTTCAATCAACCAAGAGTTCCTTTTAGGTGAAGTAAATGTTCGATCACTGCAGTGTGAACAAACTAAAACAGATGCTTTTGTTATTCACAGTGCATCATTGGTTAATGATTTTTTCTTCCTCTAGATCAAATTAGGCCAAGCACTAATTGATTGTAATGGAAATGAGTTGACCACTATTGTCATAAGCTGCCATTGCTGTGTGGCCCCAATCTCGCTGTCTTTACGCTGATGGCTAATTGTTGGTCTGATTGCTTGGCCTTCCAGTGCTGTGGTTTCCATGCTAATAAGCTAATTATCGAACAACAATGTAGTCTCAGATAATTCAATCACTGTAGACACTAATGAACACATGGTCCAATAACAAGCGCTTGATATTTCAATTGTACTTGTTTTTGTACTTGACAGTTAGGGTCTGTGTTCACTGCTCAGTTTGCTGTACATGTGAGTTTATGGCAAATGGTGAGGTTAGAGAAACATGCCCTGTAGTCGAACATGCATCCATTAATATCAGAGTATAAAGGGTCAAGAACTCTTTAGCCATGCACTGTCTTTCATGTATGTTTTATTTATATACAGGTTATCATGCTAGTCCTTTTTTAATGTTTAGTCTGGTTGACTGCTTCTTCAGAAAATGTGTGTAGCAGCCAGAGAATATTCAGATGCAGTTGTGTCATACACCTACGCTTCTAAGTGTGTGTGTGTGTGTGTGTGTGTGTGTGTGTGTGTGTGTGTGTATTAGCTTGCAGTAGTTGTGAAGGTTAATGGGAAAAAACAGAGACAACAGGACAGGACACACTGTATACTACGCAGGGAGGGTTTGTCATTTTGTTCATCTTTGAAAAGATATGGCTACTTGTAATGGCAGACAAGCTTTGTGCAATCGTTTTTATGATGAAGATATTTGGGCACACAACAGGCACCAAGACAGATGATGTAATAAACTCATTTGATTTATCACTGACTATTACTGTTGTGATTTGAGTCTTGCAAAATGCACACAGATTGTGTAAAGGCAAGACTGAGTAAATACAATATGTTTAATGTGATTCTGACATTGCTGATTGGGACCATAAGAGAGATTAGACTATTTCATTCAAACAGATATTACAAAGTGATTATATAGTACATTGGGACAACTGTATCAAATCTCAAATGGCACAGGAGAGACAGATTGCCACTACAATAAAACATTTATGGGTAGATTTACATTTCCAATAAAGAACCTAAAACACTAATCAGTAAACAATGCTAAATGCATCTTCAATTGTGAATTTAATGACGGCAGGGATTAAATTTACCTTGCGGTGAAACTGCTTGGTTCTTCCTTGCATGCTGTTTGGTACTGTTGGTGCCAAAGAAGATGCAACCACTAGTTTTTATTTTGTACATGCCTCATGCACTTTGATGGACTCTTTAGCCTAAGAGCAATAGCCAGATAAAGATGTACTCCATGCTGTGATACAAAGACTGAAGTATAAAGTGTCCGGGGAGCTTTTCCTGTTATATAGATTTATGGTTACAATGTACTACTAAAATATTACTGTATGTTTACCAAAACCAAAACAATGCCAATGCTAAGATGCTTGTAGGTGATCAAAGTTACTGCATAAAATAACATTTTTGATTTTGTTCCTAAGTGTCCATGTTTTAAGAGGTTGTGGGGTGTGGGACAAACAGCAGCATATGCATGAAGATCACAATGACCAAGCTCAGTATTTACCGTTGTTCACATGTAATATAAATATTTAGAGACTTGAGCTTTATAGAGACTACACTCTGGAACCAACCACCTCCAAGGCAGAAGGGGTCAGACCAGAGTTTAAAAAAGATCAAGATTCAAGGCCTATCAAAAAAGGAACACATCCTCTGATTCTACAAAGCAGAACGCTGCAAAGTGAACAAAAAAGAGAATTGGGGATGTGGGTATGCGATATAAAAGCTCCTGTTAATATTATATGAATTTAGCCCCAATTTCCTTGCACAGAGGGATTTGGTGTCACAGAAGTTCATTTCATTGGCCTTTTGACATGCCTAAATCAAATGCTGAGGAATTCATTTTAGTATTATTTGATAGGCAGACAGGATTCACAAGGCTGGGGGCTGCTGGCAAAGGCCAGCCAGAGCTTTATCCCTTATTTAATGTCTCCTAGTCGATACTAGACAGAAGGAGAGAGAAAGAAAGAGAAAGAAAGAAAAATAAGAAAGTAAGAAAGTTTAAAAAGAGTGAGAAAGAACTTCTGAAAAGAAAAACCAAACCAAAGAACAAGACCAATAGCATGGCATATTAATAATGAAAGCAAGGGAAAGGGAGCAAGAAAAGATCTTCTGCTTTAGATGATGCCCCACCTCGCTGCTGGAAGCCAAATGAACATTCTGATTTTTTTAACCATGAAATGGTCGATTCTGAAGCTTTACTCAGACACAGAGAGAATTAAGCTGGTTTGACTGGGCTTAGGCTGAGTTATCACATCCCCCAGCCGGACACTACACACACAGGCTGAGCCCAGCAGAGAGGACAGAGGAAGAGGACTTGAAAGCAGGTGCAGGATTCCTATGGCATAATGCTGAGTTGAAAAAGACTAGCTGTCTGTACTTTAGGCTTTATTGGTCTCCGTTATACAAAGCACAGCCAGAGGCAGTGTATCAGAGGTGGGAGGTGGGAGGGGGGTGGTAGCAGTACTTACTGTAAGATAGTCTGGCAGTTCACATTTGGAATCCCTGATCCTCCCTACACTACAGGCACTTTTTACTTCCTTATTATTTTAGTCATATTCTTTCCTCTTCCAACTTTATTTACATTAGGGTTGTTCATATTGCTCAAGACAATGAACTGCTACGTGTGCTGAACAGTATTTTATAACTCTCCATGGGTTATTGTTTATTAATGTTGAACTGTATCACCTTGTGAAACATTAGCTGAGGCCGACAATTCCATTTTACATCCATTAATTTCTCTATTAGTGGCTCTTTTGGTCTCACAGCTGAGGTCCCTGGTTTTAGCCAGAGGCCAAACAATAACTGTCTGTGTAGGCAACACTTGTATTTCATTCATTTCTAAGTCCATTTATTTTATCCGTTATTGTGGTGGATGTGTTCTCAAAACAAAAGATTTGTAAGTATGCATGAATATGCATAACACTCACAGGTACACACACATGCATGCACATACACAAACAAAACCAATCACAAAAGCACAAACACATGCTGCAGTGGTGGACAGAAGAGGTCAGTGTGTTGGCTCAGTAAATCATTAGTATCTCTTTTTGTTAGCCATTCAAGGTTATTTTACCTGAGGCCACTGATTTGAGCACTATATATGAAAAGCTATGGCGACACATGCATACACGCACCCACACACTGTGGCTTGTGAGACACAAGCCATAAACATAATCCATTTAAGTACAAATCTCTCCTTTTTTTGCTTTTATCTCCACAGTGCTGGGGCTTGATCCGAGATGAAATTTTCTAAACCTGCAACACCCACATCTCTGTGCTCCATGCCTCACAAATCAAGCCCTCTATCATTCTCACCGGCCCAACTCATTTTTCCTTGGAAATGAAGACATACTGTAGTAGAATCAATTAGGTTTGATGGACCTGACGCTGCTGTGGTCTTTCATGTGCAGTGCAGTTTAGATTCTGTTATTGCTGTGAGAGCAAAAAGGAAAGTTTTATTATTACTGGATTGTTCCATAATGTAATATTTGAGGAGACCCAGTACTCCTATGAAGGTCTGTTTCATTGCGGTCAATGTCTTCAACCATCAACTTTACACATATCAAAAATAGCTCAGTGAAATGTATGGGAATAGAGTGCACTTTAAATTCCTATTTGGACCAATTTACCTTTTCCCTTCCTCTCCCTCTGATACTTTTATGATTGTGTTTATGTGTGTGGAAAAAGCACCTTCAGCCAAAGACAAGTGAATTTTTGTCCTTTGGGGGGGTTTCTGCGGAACACCAATGCATACTTTTCCCTTATGTCTGCTGATTCACAGTAATGGAAATATCTATTGACCATAGAAATATATAAGACCATACCCACATCTAATATTGTCACTATGTTTTGTTGAAAGCTGTAGAGATTAAGCTGGAAAATCAAGTGTCATGGACAATCAAAAACAGCCCTTACACCCTTAAAGTTCTTAATGTGCCCATGCGCACATCGTCTTCTCTGTGCAAGCTGTGTACATATTTGTAGCACTGATGTCCCTGTGGTTTCATTGTGACCTGCTGGAAAAACTGCCTACCAATTATGTGTGTCTGGCACACTATAAAAGTAGCATCTCACAGCTGCTCACTATCCTCATTTCTTCAGTTAAATCAGCTCACTGATCTTACCTCTCCGCGGATGGAGTCGCCACTAAAAGCTTGTTCCTGGAGTCACCACTAAAATCTCGTTCCTGCCTATCATGACAGGCATCTCTTCTGCTTTGAGTGCCTTGGACAGGACCACACAAAGAGCGGCATGATGCAGCCACTGCCCTGCATGCACTGCTGGGCACTACCTCCTGTTCAGCGCCAGCAATGGCGAGACCATTTTTGGCTGTGTGACATCTCACTCCACTGCAACGAGAGTGAACAAAAGTGTGTTGTTGTCTTCAATTTTCTTCATTGCGGACTCTGTTGTCAAGGGGAACTTGATGATGGCATAGTGGTCCAACTTGTTCCTGCGAGGAGCACTCTTGCAAGGATACGTGGGCTGCCTGTGGCTCTTTGCATCCTGTCCAAGGTACTCAAAGCAAAAGAGATGCCTGTCATGATAGGCAGGAATGAGCTTTTAGTGGTGACTCCTTCCGTGGAGAGGTAAGATCAGTGAGCTGATTTTGCAACATCGCACCATTGCAACATCGCTGACCTTCGGAACCACTTCAGTTCGCCACAATTTCCCGAAGGTTATGGCCATCGCGACAGAGTGTGTTTGGCTTCCTTGCCCCTCCCCCCATCCTGCCAAAACTAGTCATCCAGCTCCATGAAGGATTTTACGGCCCAGCTCATCCTGCTCCACCCACCTCTTTTTCACCTCCCCTCTTGGACATCTGGCAGTGTGTTGAAGTGCCTTGGAAGGAGCTGCTGAAAACCACCCTGAGGTGGTGCAGCAGATTTGGAAACAGTTTGGGAGAGTGGAAGTGGACCTGTTTGCCAGTCAAAACAACACCTACTGCCCACTCTGGTTCTCCCTGACACTGCAGTTTGCAGTGTGCATTCATACACACGCCACGGCCAAGGAGGCAAGGAGGCTGCTTTACGTCTTTCTCCATCTTCCTTTGTCTCATTCCTCTGCTGTTGGAGAGAGTGAGACAAGAGCGGCTGTCAGTCATCTTGACAGCCCCGGACCACCGTTTGGCACCATGGTATGCAGAGATGATCCAGATGTTGGTGGCCCAGCCCTGGTCCATCCACCAAGTGTGGAAGGCTCTGTCCCAGGAGGCGGACTTGATAGGTGCACTGCCCATGTAAAGTCAACCTCTCCAAGCTTGGTTCCTGAGAGGGACAGGCTGATGTGTGCTGGACTGTCTGCACAGGTGGTGCAGACCATCCAGGTGGCGAGAGTGGGATCCACTATCGCTTGCTACAAGGAAAAGTGGTTGGGATTGCTGGTGTGAGGAAAGGAGACTGGACCCCCTGACATGTGCAGTGGGAGAGCTCTTCTCCTTTCCAAAATATCTGGTGGAAAAGGGGCTGTCATGCCACTGTTAAAGTGTATGCAACAGTTGTTTCCTCCTGTCATGAGGGATTTGGCAACAGACCTGTCTTTCTTGTGAAATGTTTCTTGCAGGTGGTTAGGAGACAATGGCCAGTGATGCGTGTCTCCGCCCCCCAGTGGGAAGTGCCAGTGCTCGAGGCCCTAGTGAGTGATCCTAAGAGCCTGTGGAGTGCTCCTTTCTGAAGGCGTTGTCATTCAAGACAGCTTTGCTGCTTGTGCTGACCTCATCTAAGAGAGTAAGCGAATTGTGCACCCTGTCGGTTCACCCCAGCTGTTTACTGCTTTGTGGTGACCACATCAGTGCTACTCTCAGACTGGACCCCTCCTTTGCTCCTATGAACATAAAGAGCTCATTTAGATCAGGAACTATTCAGATAGAGGCATTTTTTTGTCCACCCCATGGAGATGACAGGGAGGCAAAACTGCACCTCTTCTGTCCAGTATGTGCAATGGCATGTTATGTTGAATTCACGGCCCCCTTTCAGCACACTGAACAGCTGTTTATGTGCTATGGAGAGAGAGTGGCCGGAAAAGCCCTTTCTTAGAAGCACCCAGTTGTCTTTGTGAGTGCATCTCCCAAGCTTACAGGCAGGTGGGTAATAACCCCTCCACTGTGGTCCAAGCGCATTCCACACATGGTGTGGCAGCATCTACAGCCTTGTTCTGTGGGGTGAGTGTTGAAGACATATGCACGGAAGTGCCTTTTCCATTCCTTAGGTTCTATCTCTTGGACATGACGGGCTCCTTTTTAAGGTCTGTGCTCGTAAATGTGACTCAGGACTTGTGAGAAGTGTGGTGTGAGTGTCAGATGTGGTACACCTGACCCCCCTGGGCAATTATATGCCTGCATTCCCCCATGAGCCTGGGTGAGATAGGACAAAGGTTACAATATTGTAACCCTAGCTCTATAAGCTCAGGCTGAGCACTCTACCTATGGACCCTGCAGCTCGTATGCTGTCTGCTGACATGGTTTCGGATAGTGAGCAGCAGTGAGATGCTGCTTTAATAGTGTGTGAGACACACATAATCGGTAGGCGCGTCCTGACTGGCGGGCTATGTACATGCAAATTCCAATGGGCGATTGTGTGCGTGTGGTTGGAGGAAAGTATTACCCATAGAGCCCAGTATAAGGCAGAGCCTGTCTGAGATAGAACTATGGTTACAATATCGTAACCTTTGTTTTTTTACTTCAGTGATTTGACAGCGTTACCTTATTAGCACGTTGGCATAGTGATGATGCCATATTTTCATTATTCTTGCTGGGTTTCTCCTAAATTATCTGGTGATCTACAGGCTGGCCTCAAAGCTCATTGTCACATAATTCATAACAACACCAGGAATTATGATTCCAAGTGTATGTCTCTCTAATATCATGCACTGGGGAAATTATGAATTTTTATTACAACCATAGTCATATATTTGATTAGGTCATAAACATTACTTCTTTGTGCTTCTAGGTCTAAAAATGATGAACTTCCATTGGAGGGGTATTAATCACACTATTAAAAAACTGTTATAAATATTACAGAACAACAATCTAGACTAATGACATAGAGTAATGTATATATTCTGTAATGAATCTTAATGTTTTCAGTGTTCTTTTAAATCTAAATGTTAGTCTAAGGATATTTGTCAGAGTACATATCCTAGCAATATTTCAGAGTTATATCAAACAGAACAAAGCTAGGTCTGAATTATTCACTTTCTTGTCAAAGAAAAGGAAAATGGTCAACTGATTAACACCTTAACAAACCAAGAAAAGTTAAAAATGTACACACTGCTGTTTTGGGGGAAGCTAAATTATATCAAATCTCAAAAGACAATATATGTAAATTCTACTGTATTTATTCTCGCCACACACTACATTCACTCTTTCCCATAATTCACCTAAACACATGGAATGACTAATACACTTCCACGTGAGAGAGTCTGGAATATGAATTAAAGATTTCCACCAAATCACTCCATAGAGATCTATTCAATCTCTCATTACATTTGATTCAAAGAGGCCAGATAATACCTCAATATGCATGGGTTTCCTATACTTAAAGATAGCCATCCATGTGAATCCTGCCCATACTTGACAAGCCCCAGAGATATAAGAAAATGGAAGGTGGTCTGAGGGGGACACTGAGAGAGAGAGAGAGAGACAGAGAGGGAGAGAGAGAGATGAATAGCATAGAAAAACACAGCAAAAGCACAAAAAAGCAAGAGCAGATGAGGAAAAACAGAAAAACAGCACATGAGAGGGAGAGATCTACAGATAAGTAGCAGACAGGGAGAAAAAGAGAAAGAGGGAAAGAGAGAGCACCACACACATGACAGATATACTTGGATGAAGAGCTTCTAGCCAAATCTATCATGATGAATCTCTCCTTTGCACCAGGAGGCCTCCACTTCTTTAAGGTCTACAGACTTGGATGGCTATCATTTTAAAGGTCTAAATATCTTACTCGCAAAACGTGTGTAAAAATGGGAATAGGATTTTTCCAGGTTTTGATGATGAGGATGGTATATCAGAGAACTTGATACATTGCCGGACTTTATTGAATTTGCAGGGTGTGGGGTGATTTTGAAAGTCTACTGTCAGAATTTATTACATCCATGGTTAATACTCCATTTGTATGTGTAATGTTATATCTTCAGATTTTGACTGAATATTTGTTTGGAAAAATTATAAATGGTTTCCATGTTGCTTATTCCCCTAAAAGTCTTCATATAAATCTCAGATGTGGGTTTCAACACAAGTCTCACGGTAGGAAATGGTTACTTCAGCTATGACCAATGACTTTCTAGTTTTCCAAATAATAATAATGACTCTTGTTTGGTGCTCTGCAAACACAGCCCTGATAGAGAATAATTGAGAGAGGGGATGGAACTAGATGATAAAAATAAGATGTGCTCTAATGATGAAATTCCAATCTATGTCTAACACTATCCTCCCAAGAAAAAAACATCACAATCAGATGTATCAGCAAGTGCCCCAAAAACGACATGTTATATGGGGCAACTGTGGCTTAGGAGGTAGAGCGGGTTGTCCACTAATCAGAGGATCGGTGGTTCAATTCCCGGCTCCTCCAGTCCACATGTCAATGTGTCCTTGGGCAAGATGCTTAACCCCAAATTGCTCCTGATGGCTGTGCCATCAGTGTGTGAATGTGTGTGAATAATTAGATTGCCTCTGATGGGCAGGTTGGGACCTTGTATGTTAGCCCCTGTACCCATTCAGCATGTGAATGGGTAAATGTGATTTGTAGTGTAAAAAGGGCTTCGAGTGGTCAGAAGACTAGAAAGGTGTTATACAAGTACAGTCCATTTACCATATGGGGCACTATGTTTGTGTTCAAGTGACAAAACCTATAGGGAAAGCAAAGGAGGAAATCAGGTGACGTTACTATAGAGCGACTACATAGGGACGACGTTGAAGTGGATGGACGGTCAACAAAACGTTGGACTTCAATATGTCAAACCGCTGTTTGTTTCCTGTTTCCAACTGTGAGTCATTATTGACCAGAATCATCCCTTAATCATGTGGTTATTATCATAACCATGACAACAATGGTCCTGTAAATTCAAGGAACTATTCATTTTAACCCAAACCACAATATTTCCCTAGCCTTAAAAAAGTACCTAACCAAATCGTACAACCTTTGGAAGGGACAGACAAAGGATGTTGTCCTGCCCATAGGGGCGTCAAATAAGAAAACGCTTTCATATGTTGTTCTGTATTACATGGACAAACAACATATTTTGTTGTTTAAGTTGGAAGACTTGTTGCTAGTTGTTCAGTTAGTTGTAACCATGCCATGGATAAGCAAGTTACCCTGAGTGTGTTCTGAGTGTGTGCAAATATGTAAATCTCAAAAGATTTTCATTACAATAGACAACATGAATTAGAGGAACACACTGGAGATTGCGCAATGCATGCTATTATTGCCCAACAGGACTTTGTTACCATTTATAATTGATTAAAAAAACAATATCCCCATGAATGTAGATGCATTTTAGATAATTATATGTAATGTTTTTTGTTTGTTTGCAGTAACATGACAGAAATAGAAACAGGAATACAGTGCTGCCTTGACAGTTTTTGAACCCTTTAGAATTTTCTCTATTTCTGCATAAATATGACCTAAAACATGATCAGATTTTTACACAAGTCCTAAAACTAAATAAAGGGAACCCAGTTAAACAAATGAGACAAAAACATTTCTCATCCATTCATTTAGTGAAGAAATTTATCCAATCTTACATATTTGTGTGAGGCAAAAGTATGTGAACCTTGCCTTCAGTAACAGGTGTGACCCCCTTTTCTCAGCAATAACTTCAACCAAATGTTTCCAGTAACTGTTTATCAGCCCTGCACATTGGCTTGGAGGAATTTTAGCCCATTCCTCCTTACAGAACAGTCTCAACTCAGGGGTCTTGGTGGGCTTCTTTGCATGAACTGCCCACTTCCACAGCATTTCTATAGGATTAAGGTCAGGACATTTACTCGGCCATTCCAAAACTTTCCTCTGCTCAAACCATTCTTTGGTAGAGCGACTTGTGTGTTTAAGGTTGTTGTCTTACTGCATGACCTACTGTTGAGCTTGAGTTCACAGACAGATACCTTGACATTTTCCTGTAGAATTTGCTGGTACAACTCAGAAGTCATAGCTCCATCAATGATTGCAAACCGTCCTCATCCAGAGGCAGCAAAGCAAGCCCAAACCATGCCACCACCATGTTTCATAGATGGGATAAGGTTCTTATGCTGGAATGCAGTGTTTGCTCATCGCCAAACATAATGCTTCTCATTCAAGCCGAAGTTTGATTTTGGTCTCTCCATCCACAGAACATTTTTCCAAACGCCTTGTGGCTTATCCACGTGGTCTGGAGCAAACTGTAGACAGCAGCAATGTTCTTTTCGGAGAGAAGTAGCTTTCTTCTTGCAACTCAGCTGTGCACACCATTGATGTTCAATGTTCTCCTAATGGTGAACTGATGAACATTGACTGTAACCACTGCAGTTCCTAGACGTTACCCCGGGGTCCCTAGTGACCTCCCAGACTATTACATGCTTTGCTCTTGGTGTGATCTTTGTCGTTCAACCACTCCTGGGGAGGGTAACAATGGTGTTGGATGTCTTCAATTTGTACACGATCTGCTTTACAGCTGACTAGTGGAGTCCAAGCTCTTTAGAAATGGTTTTGTATCCCTTTCCAGCCTGGCAATATCAGCAACTCTTCTTCTAAGGTCCTCAGAAATCTCCTTCGTTCAAGTCATGACACACTTACACAAACCTGTGTTGTGAAGCTCAGACTTGGATAGTGAAGACCCAGATTTATTTTCTTTAAATGAGGCAGACCCTCCTAGACTCACACTTGATTGTCATCCCATTGATTGAAACACCTGACTCTAATTTCCCCTTCAAATGTAACACTGGATCATTTTCCTCAATAAATAAAAGAAAAAGTATAAAGTTTTTGTCTCATTTGTTTAATTGATGTCTCTTTATCTAATTTTAGGACTTGCATGGAAATCTGATCATGTTTAGGTCATATTAATGAAGAAATAGAGTAAATTCTAAAGTGTTCACAAACCTTCAAGCAGCACTGTAGGTCAAAACCCAGTATATGTCTGGACCCTTTATGGTCAATGTGTGAAATTGTGGCCAGGTTGTTACAGGGATAGTCAGTGGTAGTGTCTATAATGTGAATTTCTGGCTATTATATGTTCATCTACAAGTTTCTGTAGTGGTCCCAGTAATATTGCCTGGTAAAATGCACTGAAGTAGCATATCACATATGGATAAGGTACATTTGAGTAAAAAAAGAAAAGGTTATAAATGCAGTTGCAAGAACAATATTTTCCACTCATATCTTGGGATGTTTGATCTGAAAGAGAACTTATTTTAATTATAATTATAACTATTCTAATTACCTATCTGTTAACTCCCCACTCTGCAAATGTCTTTCATTTTTCACTCTGTATTGAATGTTTTGTCGGAGTGATAGTTATTTTGGGTGCTTTAACTGTGTGCTCTCCTTCATGCCTCTATGCGCCTTTTTTCTGCCTCTTTCCCAGTCAATGATCATGGAGGCTGCAGTGGAAACTGAAAATGAAAGTTTTGACAGCATTTTGGGTGACAATTCAGGAGGCTCATCCCTGCCCAGTTACCGCAGTTAGAGTCAAATCAAGCGCACCTTCAGAGCAGCTGCCCCACACTAAACTGATATAACAGCCTACATGAGTCAAATATTTTACCTGCAAGACTCGCGTTTTAATGCTGTTGTTCATCGTTTGTGATGTAAAAACAGATAAGAGAAATAAGAGAAATAAAAAGCTTGCATCCTGGTAGTAATTCAGTTATAAATATCCAAACACACTGCAGAGCGTCTCTTCTGCCGCCTGCTCACAGCGCTGTCAGCCAAAGAGTTGATCACACTGGACGGTAGAGGAGATGATAGAGACCCTTGTACCTGTCTGTTTAAATAGGAGTTTAGTTGACTTTGCACTGAAGCTGAGAGCGTCAGAGCTTGGAGCAGGAAACACAGTCACTCTGTGCTGCCGCTGTCTTACACTTCCATCATCTCACGCCAATTCATTTTGAAAGAGCAACGGCCAATGAGAAAACTCCAACACTCGGCTGGCCGACCAATGGTGTAACTTCATCACTCACTCAGGGACTCACTCACTCACTCATGGACAACCATGATTATAGGGCTGGTCTGTGGCGGGTCCAGCCAAAAAAAGCTGATAGAGAAGCTTACCTAATGAAATATATAAAGATATAAAACTGTGATCTACAGTTCTGGGAAGTTCAAGTATCAGGTCGTAAGTTTTTCTTATATATTAATTTCATTTCATTTTCACATTTTATCTTTCATATTATGTCCCCATTTATGGGGATTATATCAGCAGTCATTCTTCAAACAGAATCAAGTTCAAACTATCCTAAAGTTTTGGCTTTTAGTAAGACATTGTATCCCTGACCTCTGACTTTTATGTAGAGGGGGATTTTGGGGCATAGGTATGTAAAAATAACAACAACAATCAATAAAAGATCATATTACAAACATGCTGACATTTATGTATCTGCAGTTACGTGTATACAGGTGTGTATATAAAATTTTGTATGTGCATGTGTGTGTGTGTGTGAGATTGAGGGAGAGTTAGAGAGAAACAGGGAGACTGTGTGACTCGGTAAAAACCTGGAAATTGTGGTATTTGTCAAGTTATTTTGGGCTATCACAGTATTAGGTACTTTGCAATCAGGTTCTTACATATACTTACATGCACACACACACACACGCACACACACATCTGTTATGGTGTTGAGGCCAAATGCCATTATTTCAAGATTCAAGCAGTTCTGGACCACAAGAGGCAAGTGTTGGATAGCCATACACTTTAAGCCAGTGACTCTCTCTCTTCCTCTGTCACACACACACACACACACACACACACATGCACACATGCATATATACCCCCTCTCTTCATCTCCTCACCTTGCCCCCAAAACACCCTGAAACAAAATTTATTCATTCATTTATTCATTCATCCAATCATTTTGGCCTCTTCACTATTTGAGAGGAGGTGAATAGGCCCATTGTGCTGCAACCTGTGTACCTCAACCCCTCAAGCACTCTGGCCAATTTTTGCTCCCATGCTGTCCCCTTAAGAGGAGAGAGCTGAAATGAAAAGCCTTGTCCTTCTTTCTCCCTCCTACTCTCCTTCCCCCCCTGCCATCATCCTCCTATCCTCTTCTCCTCTCCAAAAACCCATAATGGGGAACTGGAGGCTGTCTATCTATTTTTCTGCCAAAAGAGGAGAGAGAGAAAGAGAGAGTAAGTGAGAGAGAGAGAGACCAACAGTGAGCTCATCATCCTTGATTAGGCCTGTCACCACCAGGTAGGAGGCAGCAATTAGCCTTGGCCAGGCCTGTTCCACTGAGACACACACATGCACACATGCCCACACATGCTCCTTCGCACACACATGCATAATTACGCAGACACAACAGACACTCATTCAGACACACACCCATACACTTGGGAGACTGACTGAATGAGTGCGGCATCTGTTAGAGAGTGATTTGGCTGGTGAAGTGAAAGAAAGGATGGATGAATGTGTGGCGAGGAAGAGAGGAGCAGTGGCACATTGGCAGGGACGGATGAAGAGCAGGAAGAGAAGTCATGGTGAAGGACGGAAGAGGAAAAAGGGAGGGAGGAAAAGTTTTTTTAAAAAAAGGTAGGAGACAGGGGAGAGGACAGGTGCGAGAGGGCTGGAGAAGAGGAAGGAGAAAAGAAAGTAAGGATGCAGGGATGTGTGATAAGTGCTCAAACAGGTAGAGGAATGGAGTTAAAGGAGGAGGAAGAGGTCATGGAAGCAATGGGGAAAGGAAGGGTGAGGAGGAATCAAGAAGTGAAAGTGGGATTAAAAAGATGAGCATGGCTGCTTGAACTGATAGTTCAAGAGGGAAGTGAGGGATGAGGAGGTGGAGAAGGAATATGCTGGCAGTAATGCTGGTAAAAGAAGAAAGGGGAGATGTAGTGCAGGGGTGCCGGATTCATTTCAGAAGTACAGAGGCCAAAAAATGTGCATTTGTATGTGTAGCGGTAGATAGACCACAGACCCTCACTAAACCTTTGTGGAGTAACTATAGCTTGCTTGAACCACAGGCTAGCAGTACAATTTCAAACACAAAGCAGCCAACTAGTCCTTGTGGGATTAGGTACAAGCTTTTTTGTTCAATTACCCAAAACTACGAGTTTACAGGACAGTAACGCTTCTGCAGCTGACTAACAGCAAGCAGGCAATAGGAATGTTAATGTTGTCCTTGTGTTGTTAGCAGTCATGCCCATAATCAATATTTAACAAAGAAACAGTAAATTAAAAAAAATTACTTTCCTACTGCTTCACCTTCGGAAATTATCAACATGTCATGCTGTTGTGAAAATGTCATTCATAGCCTACAATAGCGTAAATAAACTTTGGGAGCACCTTGATTGCCTTAACTCAAAAAGAAAATGCTTTGGACCTATCAGTTAAATGCAATATCATGAATTAACCAATTCACGTGAACTTTCAAAACATGTTTTGACTGGCTGGCTTCCTGGGCATGCTGAATAGGTTTCGCCTATGAGCGTAAGCATCTTTTTACCGTAAGTGTTGCAATATAGGGGCATTTGTGGGGATACAGTGATTTGTGACTTAAAAAGAATGTGAGAGGAGGGTAAAGGGGGGGCCAGTGGCCCAGTGGACCCCCTACTTCCGGCGTCCTTGATGTAGGGGAGGACAGATGGAGTGAGGAAAGGGAAAGGAAAGCAGGCATGGAGAAAAAGACAGGAGGAGATGAGAGGTGGGGAGAGAGGAGAAGGAAGAGAGGGTGCTGAGATGGACGGGGGAGAGGAGATTGGCTGTTTGGTTTTGATAGCATGTGCCAAATCGATTGTGGCTGACTAATCCAGTTAGTTATGGCAGAGGCATGCAGAAGAGGCGCTTATGGGGGTGTTAGGTTATGGTGTGTGTGTGTGTGTGTGTGTGAGATGGTTGGTCTGTCTTGTGATTGTGTCTGGTGTGTGTTTCTTGCCCTGTGTTTCTGCATGTGTTTGCATGTGTGTCTGTGTGAAGCATGTCCAAAGCTGACATGAGGCATAGCTACTGCCATGCTGTGAGACTTCACTCTTGGAGAAAAAAAAAAAAAACAACACAGCACAAACACACACTAGTCAATACTCAATCATTCATGCACAGGACTCAAACATTAAGCTAAATTAAAACCGCATTTACTACTGTAAAACTAAGAAAAGATGATTATGATATCAGCCAGAAAGACTAACTCTAATATGCTGTCTAGAATCTTTTGGCTCACTATTGTATTAATTAGATTCTTTTAAGTACAAATTTTGAAGCACACACAGATGAGGACAGATGGAATCTGCTGGCAAATATAGCCAGTAGCAAAGGGTTTTCTTCATTCTTCAGCTGAAACTGGAGCTGTTCATATTTTCAGTTTCTTTACCAGCCAACTCCATAGTCTACATCCAAGAAATATAGCACAGAATAAAAATGTCCTTTTGTCATATTCCATTTAAAGACATTGTCAAAAAATTATGGCTATAGCCACAGTCATAACAGCAGCAGTGCTATAGGGTGCTTAGCATCCTCTGGCCCCTTAGCCTGCTCTTTACAATGAGCCACTTATGTAGAAAAGGAACGCTGGCATGTTAAATCACTTCATCTATAATTGCCTGCATTTACTTCTCCTTAGAGGGCCAAACATAAGAAATTCTCCCAGGCCCAATAAATGCTGCTGCTGACCGTATTTCTGATTAGGGGCTGGGGGCGGAGGAGAGGGTTTGACGCTCATTTTTCACAAACAATTTTTCCATTTTTCTTCACAGGCAGACAGTTGGCATTAGATTAGGGCAGGCCTAACAGAAGCAGGGCCGCTAGCAAATTGTGCGGCTTGAAGGGCAAATGCCCCTCTGAATTTATCAACTTATGGCTCCAGTGAGCTGCGAGGGATAGTGATGACCTTAAGATACCCTCCTAAGGATGCCTTTTACCGTCACTCCATGCTACACGCAGAGGCTCTTTACAAGGCCATAGGCTAGTAGTCTGAATGAGCACAGTGGGTTTTTTTCAAAGTTTAATTTTTAATAAATCTGTAAGTAAATTGGCTATACATACTACACAAAGCTGTGGTTGTTTTACGTGTTTTTCTCATGACTGTACCACTAAACTGTACAGAGCAGAATCTATTTGCTCGGCTAGCTATGGATGTTTTAGGCTTTCTATGAATATATAATTCATTTACCATTACATACAACAGGGCCATATGGTTTGTTGCATACTGCACTAGAACTTCAACTTACTATGGTCAATATGTACGTTACATTTATAATATAAGTACAGCTAAGATGACTCCAAGTATGCCATAATGTAGCTGTGATGGTATTAATGTAAATATTGAAGAGTTATTCAAATCTGTTCTCAGTTATGACAATATTGGCAACAAATACACTCTGGCTGGAAAAAAATCAACTGTTTGGCTCAGTCATCATCAGCCCCTTTATATTAAGTAATGATGCTCTTTATAAGAAGGTCTATAAGAGATTGAATCTGATAAAGTTGGGATGCAAGTATGCCAGAGTCTAGCATGTGTACTTACTACATGCACAGTTGTGTAAGTGTACCTGTGTAAAGCAGAAGTGTATTTTCCCCAAACTCTATCACTCACCCTCTGTGACAACTTCATACAAAGAACTGTTCTTTCTTCAGGGTTGTAATTCAACTGGATGGACAGATACAGTGGAAACACACGCATGTCAAAGCTGTTCCAAAATATACTTTACTGTATTCCTGTCTTCTCTACTCTAAGGACTTATTGTATGGTTGAATGAATGCAGTTAAATGAATACATTTTGCTTTAAAAACACTCAGTATATTATACATCTGACATGTGGTCATGAAAATGGACAGAAACCCACATATACACACACAAATATGCAGGCAGAGGATCATTAAGGTAAGTGGGGAAAATGTTTCCTGTAATTCTGTGTAGCTTAAATACAGGTTGAGCTAAATGCACCTGAATGCTTAACATACTGCAACTGACACACTCCAGTTCATACTCACACAGTAAAGGAAATCTTTAGTACTGTCTGATTATGTGTCCTATTTACCTCATGTTGGTCTTTGGTGGCTAAAGAAATATAGTAGAAATTTGGAGAAGATTTTGTGTCATGTTATCTACTTTGCTGACTAGCTTGCTGGCACATTTGGAACAAATCCCCCCTGCATGACCTCAACATCACAGTCCGCACATTAACATCTAAAGAACACTGTGACTGATAATGGCATTATGAGAATAATACTTGAATTACCATGGACATATTACATGGGTATGATTTAATACTCTTGCAGAGTCATTTATTCTTACTGTAATTATCATGCAATCTAGATAATCAAAACGCCCGTTAGTAGTTTGGAGTGAAAGGTCACCCTTACTAATGCTTACTAAATGAAAAATGAGGTGCTGCAATGTATGCTAATGTCGTAAACAGCATCAGCCAGCCACCAGTGTGAGACACTGACCATGGCCTAGTTCATCATATGATCTACTCATATTTTACCTGTAGAACAAGGCTGTAGAGTGAAAGCTGACTCTTAAACACAATGAAAATGTTCTCAGACAATGTTACATATGACTGAAAAAAGATATGGGAGCCATCTGGTTGACATTATGAATAATATTCTATATGGTCTGAATGCAATCCAGGCACAACATCTTGGCAAACAGTGTAAAGGGATGGGCAGGAAGCATGGAAAGTAATGAAGATTTAAGGCCATATGGTTTACCTCAACATAACATACTTAATTTTAATAGTGTACTGGCTAGGGAGAAAATACACCATTACTGAGGAAACTGTCTCAGTCTTTCTGTTTTGTTCATGTGTTTATACTATTTAGTTTATACTACTAAATGACTATTTGACAATTACTTTACTTCTCATTGAGAATGATGTAAATTGCTTGCTCCCACATTATGGTTTTCTCAGAGGTGTACATCTGTGTAAATGTTTACAGCCTGATATTAGCATTCTAGTGCAACTTTATAAAATTCTAAAAAAAAAAAAAAAAGTGTTGCACATATTAAATAGCAGGTGTTGTTGATTAACGTGCAATGTTTTATCATTTATTCCTAAGATCTGATACTTTGTGTCAATAAAAAACTAAATTAAACCAATAAACTGTAGTCACAAGTTAATATACCAACAAAAAGATATGAGTCAGAAATAGCCTTATATTTTGATTTACTGATTTCAACTATTACTTTGAAACTTGTGCAGTAATTTTGATTAGTAATTTCTAATCAGTCTTTTTCAGTCACTTTAATTTATATTACATTGGATGCTGCAGTCAGGTGCTAGAACTTAAGTGGCAATCCTTTGCACCAACATGTAATGGAATCTGAATTTTGATAGTAATGATATTCTTACGAATCAACTTAACCATTCATGTATGCAAACAATTCATAAAACACACCACAAACTCGTTCTTTAAAGGTGTGTTCAGTTTGATCCATGAGATCTTTTGTTGCCTTTGGCAGGTGGTATTATTTTAGTATTTGATAAATGGAAAGCTGCCACACATTTGAAAGTGCAAAATGCAGTCATGCATGGTGGGACTCTCACTTCATATAGGACATAGAGACTAATGGAATTTGCCTCAAACACTTTCTGAGCCAAATCAATAGAATCCCTACTTTCAATATAGAGTTTGCATGATGCCTTTTAAATTGAAACAGCTTTACTTAAGTCAGAGCCATCAATCACAGGGTTTGGACATTTTATAATCTGGAGATATTTTGATATGACTATATAGCTTTGGTTTGTATGTGATTGTCTGTGTGCATGTGTGTGAATAAAGATATTCCCAAGCATATAATAGTTCCATGCCTTTCATAGTTTTATCTTTCATGATCTGCACAGAGAGATCCCAATGTTGCTGGATTTAAGGCTATTATAACTGCCTTTCCCACATGTTGACATCACGGGATCAGTCCTTCAGTCAAATGTTTAAATATTGGAAATATTGGAATGGTCAGAAAATTTCTGATTGAGCCTTTAATTTTGTTTGTTGTCAAATGTATATGACATGATTAAAGATTTTAAGGCATTTATCCTTTATTGGATGGTTAATAGTAGATAGTATTATGAAATATTGGGGGAGAGAGATAGAGAGTTGACACACTCTGGTCAAATGTCAGCTTGTCTCTTTCAATGAGAAGAAGCTGTGGCTCTACTCTGAGCTCCCCCTGAATATAAGAGCTCCTTACCATATCCTGAAAAGATGAGCGTACTCAGGTGGCTTAGTTTTGGCTGCTTTGTAATTGGCAATGAGAGCACTGACTGTAGAATTACTGTTTAGAGTCCAGAGGTGGAGTGTTTCCTAGGACCCCGCAACACGCATTAGCATTGGAGTGACCTTCTCACATTGGACAAACTCCAAAAGTGAGTGCTCAGCCGGGGCCTTGAGAGTATGCTCACCACCTGCTTATTGCTTCTCACCCTGAACAACTTCAGAAAGAGAGTGAGTCCAACCTCTACTAAGGAGCCCTACTACAGTGTACTTTAAAGTCAGTACCATTCAACCTTTCTCAAAGGTCTCGGCTCATTACTCCATAGATGTTACCGGAAGCTTTTAAACCTCTGATCTTGAGCCACTGCCCATTTGAAAAGCATGTAAGCATCTGAACATAGGGATGATTTGCTTCTCCCCCTCTCTCTCTCTCTCTCTATTTTTACAAAAGACACAAAGTGGATAAACATATAAAGAACATTACACATATAAAAAAGAAAACTGCACCCAACAGAGATAAATTTAACTGCATAATGTGAGTTGATGTAGATACATGCGAATGCTAGCAGAAGTCATCAGAATCATTTAGTATTATTTTTTGTGCCACATGCCTTAACCTAACCAAAGACAATACACAGAAAACAGTTGGTTAAACAACATGCTGAGCTGTCGCAATTCATAACACAGTTGTATGCATTTCATGGGACAACAAATGTTGATAAGTTTTGACTGGAAAATAATGAATAATACAAATTAAATAAAGTAATGTAGCGGGGATAATCTGAAGGTTTTTTAAATGAATTAATATACATGGTTAGGGGGATAAAAAAGAAAAACAGAAGCTGAGCAATTGTAGTCTAAATCACAGATCAGAGTGTTTGTGTAATAATGACACATGTCTGGTCCAATTTTTGTTCTTAAATGTATTAAGTCACATCAGAGCCACCTCGATGTAATAAAGAAAACTATGATCTTTCAGAAATCAATGCAATTACTGTAATCAACAAAATCAAGCTATGGCCATGGACCTCTGGGAACTGAGTGAGCCAAATATATGAGTTCCAACTACATGATTACCTTTGCTTTTGCTGTTCAAGCTGTTATGGCTGCATTAAATTATGAACTCTCTTTCATAACCTCAGGTATTGCAGAGCTTAGCAAAGCCACGGCTGATTCAATTCACCACATATAAAAACCTGAGACAGGGGCCTGTAATCAATGGATAATTTCCACGTTACATGTCCTGTGGACTTCGGTGGTGTCAAATGCAATCAAAAGTGTCAAAACCTGTAAAACTTCCTCCCAGCTCATGTGTATGTGTGAGCATATGTGTGTACAGAGGGTGAGTGTGTGCACACTTTATCTTGCCACTCAATATTCGCACTATCGCTCACTGCTCTTTGAACAACAAATGGAACCAACCACTGTGGTGTGAATCCAATTTTCAACACCCGGTAGGTGTCATTGTGTGCCTTATGTCAATCACTGCTTTGCATATCCCATTTGCATCATTATAATTAAAACGTAATTTTCACTTATACTAATCATACTTAATGTCAGAAATCAGAATGTTTCGTCAGTGCAAGATATTGTCACCTTTCGCAAGCATACTGCAACTGAACCAGATCCTTTTCCAACATCATCAGACCTCTATATGAGCTTAATAGTATATACCAAGGATTTGATTGATGAGTTTGTATCTTTAACATTAGCTTATAACCAACTATACACATTTAATTCACCCAACACATCAGTCAGTCTAAACAGTTTCCTGTAATGCAATGACCAATCCTAATACTAGACATAGGGAATGCCATATCACAGCTAGTTACAAAGTGTATCTAAACCACTAAGAGAAATGATTAAATTTCTCTTCTTTCTGTTTTTTTTCTTTCTTTTTTTTCTTTTTTGTGCTTGCTAATGGCATTACATCTCTTTGTTATGCCTCGCTGGTGCAGACAGCAGTCCCTCAGTAATTAAGTACAAATGCTAGAGAGAGAAAGAGAGCGAGAGAGGGAGAGAAAGAGAAAGAGGCAGGCTCAGCTGGTTCCCTGAACATGAAAACAGGTCTAATTAACAGCGTTGACTTCACACATGAGATTGACTCAAAGGGGAGTGAATTGCAGGCAATTACTCATACAGCAGAATATCATTTATAGACAATTCATTTAGAAACTTCTGCCAATTTATTTCTTTTAAGTGCCAAACTGATTCTAGACAATGCAAAGTATAAATGTCTTACATTTTATAAAATGTTGCAGGTATAATATTTACATTTATATTAGTGATATTTCTTCTCAACACATGTCGAGATCAGGACATATCTTGACATGATTAGCTCTCAGACCTGAGTAATTTCTCAAATGATGTTCGATTTAGAGTGCAGATTATGTAAAATGTGTTAAAAATTTAACAACGTGTTTTATGAATGGACACTGGTGAAAAAAGGACAGGACATAATCCACATTCTCCCCTCATTTACCCTCTCTCATACATGTGCCTGATGTTGTTAGGACAAAGGAACACATCTATTCACCTAAAATATAGGCCAATCATCGTCCCTTATTTCAGCTTTGTATAAAGTTGTTCCAATTTCACAAAGGGGAAGTTACCTAGTATGTGGATAGTGCTTTGTCATCAGGTTTGTCTGACAAGAGATGGAAAAAAACCCTCCACCGTCCTTTCCCCTGCTTCTTTTCTTTTCACAGTGAGGCGTGATAAATGGCTAGTCAGCGTCCCACCAGAGAATAATATAACTCCAGCCTTTGCTGTCTGTCCATGCCTCCTGCCTCTCCCTCTGCCAGTATTTTCCATTTTTCTTTCTTTTTTTTTTTTTTTTTACTCACCGTCCCTCTCAAATACTCCCCGCATCAACACACACACACACACACACATGCACACACCTCCCACCTTTTCCCACCCATCTTAACCCTATCTCTCTCTTCTGTCTGGAACACTCCCCTCTCTCTCATACATCCCCTTTCCTCTCTCTCTCCATCATCTCTCCTCACCCTGCACCGCCCCACACACCCTCCTCCCCCACAGAATAGAGAGAGAAGCCAACATTATTCTAGCAGAGGAGCAGGTGAGGGTTAAAAGGCGACCGCGGCCTAGTCTTCCAGGAATTAAAGGGAAAGAGCTCGGGGAAGCAGGGGATAAAGACGGGGCCTGTTTAAAATTCTGACACCTCTCCGCTATAAAGTAGGATTTCTGAGCCACTTGGGGCACAGGGAGGAGGAAAAGAGACTTAAGCAGATGCGGAGGGTAAATGCAGGGCTTTGTTATTTCTGACAAGCCCACAGAATGGAAATGTCATTAACTGACTGTAAATATTCAAACTCCATCTCTCTCGCTCTCACTTTCTGATGAAGGTTTTTACAATGTTGTTTTGTCTTCAGGCATATGCATAGATGATCCGCGTTGTGCACAGAGAGGAAATTCTCTGAGACTTATATCAATAATTCAGGCGTATAGGTAGAAAAAAAAAGAAACACGTACATTAAGCCTCCCCACATAGAATTATTCATTTCCATGCATTTTGCAAGTTTGAGCCTTTAAGAATTACAAAACTTTGAAATGGGAACAATGTCTTGCATAGTATAGAAGGTGCCATTTATGAAAATGGTAGGTTTTATGTGTGTAGGCAGCTGCATTGAATTATGCTGAAACTATTTCACAAGAATTTCATTTAATCTGAGTGCATATGCAGCCCTCTTTAACTTAAAGACTAGTAAGAGTTAAACTTTTTTCTCCCTAAATTTATAGTGTGGCCTTTGACTGACTATATTTCAATGTGATTTACCAGATTAAATAAGTGCAGCACACACAGGTAGATCTAAACCCTGACTGTAGTCACAAAGTATTTTCACAGAATTAAAACAATCTGGGGACTATATAGTCTCATGTAGAAATGTATTTTTGCTCATCTATCTTTTCATAATCATGTACTATACAGGGAAATATGGCAGAGAAACTAGATAACCTCAAAGATAGATGTAAAGAAAGAAAGGGAGACAGGGAGGAGTAAAGATAGAATGAAAGAAAGACGGTCTCATAGGGAGTTAAAGTAGTGAGACTCACAAATCCAACACTGAGAGTAGAGAGATTTAGAGTACAGTGTATGGACAAACTAGGCACAAAAGAGACAACCCAAGCAGATGACAACATTTTCAGCCAACATCTTCAAGGACAAATGGAATAGTGCTGGCAGCCACAGAGCACCTGAGGGCAGCCAGCAGAATCGGTTGCTCTACCACCAACAACATATATTTGTCATTTAGCCCCTGGCAATTCAGTTCCCCCGAGACATTTGGAATGCCTCATCAAATGATGCCGATGTTCCCTTTCGCTGGTTTTGTGTTGTGTGCCCAAAAGCTGCAAGGCACATTCATCTTTGGAATAACCCAATCCCTTTCTTTCTTCCACCCCTTGTGGGTATGTTGAGAGGCCTGCTGATGTGGGTTATTTGTCTCCTCATGCTGAACACATGGAGTAAGTGTGTTTGGGTTGTTGCAGTATCCATTTGTGTGTTGCCTGCTAATGTTTTTAAGATTTACACAACTTTGCAACCATAGACTCACACATTATATTACTGTATCAAATGGATAATAGGTAATAACATTATGGTGAAACACTAATATGTTATTATGAAGAAATAAAGGTGAAAATAAGATACTACCTGTAACAAATGTGCACAATAAACAACAATTTGCACAGTGCAAATTGGGATATAGGGTAGCTTTCCTGTGCTATTTTGGTGCAGCAATATTTTGTCAAGCCAAGTTAGCACTAATCAGAAAAAAAACAAGGGTTAATATAATTCTCTATCTATAACAGACAGACACGCAATTGTAATGGAATAGACACACTCATTATCCATGCGTTTAAAGTCAGAGATATCCATTCTACACTCCGCAGTTCTGTGCAGGCAGCTCGTTATGAAGAATGGAAAGGTACTGAACATCAATAGCATGCATGACTTCTTTTATGAGCCTTGCACACAGTTAAATTGGTGACATTTGGCCTTTAATGGGCTGGCTGAAAACTCATATCCCTTCTAACTACTGAATGAGGACTTCTAATGAACACCCAACCAGCTAAGAGAGTTAGTGGCCAGTACTCACTGAACTGAGAAACCAGGAAAGGCAATTATCAAGGTTCCCAAACAGCACTGATTGTGTATTGCTACTCAGAGCAATGTTTTTAACATTGGCTTTAGAACCCCAGTTTTACTGCAGCAGCAGTGCAGCAGTTTTCATTACTAAACAAATGCTATTATACTCTTTCACTCTTTCTGTTGTAAACCGGTAAAGTAAAAGGGAAACTTACACACACACACAGTGAATTCCCAATTTAGGTGTATCATGCAGGCAGTTTTGAGTCCTTAAGAAACCAGACCTCTTGAACAGCTCGTTCATGATGATCTGAAAGGCCACACAGCATCAACTCACTGACCCAGGCAGCAGTAAACTTGCTAAGGGAGAACATATACCACATACTTTATACTTCAGCATCACTTTTCATGCCTTCATTTTTAGCACGGGACTGTGCTATTGATCTACGAGCAAGGTGATTGGACGTTGCGATTAATAACCTCAGATGAAAGAAGTATTCCTCTGAGGTCCATTCCCTGAAATGCTACTAGATTACCTTCCACCTTCCACCAGAGCTTTATCATCAGTGTGAGTGATACAGGGGCAGGAGGACCGAACGAATGACAGTCCCAGAGTCACAGGAGAGCTGTGTAAGTGTAGAGGTAAGGTACTTTTTGTAAAGAGTGGGGTCTCCATCTCTCTCTTTCTGTCATTTATTCATTCTCTCATTCTCCCTCTTCCTCCTCTCCCTGTCCCGCATCCTCTCTTTACTCACCCCTCCCATTTCTCCAGCTCAAGTCCTCAATTATTTTCAGACTGCCAGGCATGGCACTGTGGGGGCACAGGGGACCATTTGGACTTAGTACATTAAAGAATTCATGATTTGAAACCACCACAGCCCACCCTGACGACTCTATGATATGACTTTTCAGTGCCTGAAGCTCCTTCCTCCGTTCCCCTTTTTCCAGCAGACTGGCTTTCATTCCCCCTGACGACTGACATTGATCTATCCTTGAGTCTTTTAGCTCCAGGACTTCCATACCTTAAACTTCTGACTCCTGACCATTAAAAGAAACAGAGCAGCCGATATTTATGAATCTGTCTGTAATGATTTCCTTGTCCGTTTCTTGTGTTGCCATCTGTAAATTGGCCTGTTGGTATCAGGCACATATAGCGACAGACATGACAGCAGACTGCTGAAAAAGAGACAAAATGTCTCAGTGTAACACATGAAATCAATCTACAAAGAAAGTGAGGGTGTTGTTAAAGAGGAAAAAAACGACACAACACCAAGTAGTTTTGGACTTTATATATATATATATGTATATATAAAATTAATACAAAATGTGTCAAAAGTCACCTTTTTAAAAAAAAAAAAAAATTCTTTTTCTTTTTATTCCCATTGGATTTTGACATGATGTAAATGTCTAAATGTTTGAATGGCCCAATATCATATATGTTGTTTCAATGGGCTTTACAGACCCAAACAGCAACAGATCCCCAAAGCAAGCTTTCTGAGAAGATGAGGAAAAATATATCAAAAAACCCCTAAACAGTTAAGGAAAAATGTGAGTAAAATGGGACCTTATCAGACATCCAGAATTGGAACAAGAACCACCAGCATGAGAGTAGTTACAAAAAAATCCTATACTGATATAATGAATCCAGAGCAATTCACTGTGTTGATGTGGTTCTTGGGTCATTAAGAAAACACAAAATAAACAAACAAAAATGCAAAAAAAAAAAAAAAAAAAAAAAAAAAAAATGCAGATTAAGAGATGTGATGATCCTCCAAGCTATTAAGCAGGTGACAAATTAAAGAAAAAAAACAACATAAAGTGTCTCAGTATGGTGGTGTTTGGCCACCATGTGCCACCAGAACAGCTTCAGTGCACCTTGGCATTGATTCTACAAGTCTCTGAACTCTTCTGGAGGGATGAACACCATTCTTCCAAAAGTTATTCCCTCATTTGGTGTTTTGATGATGGTTGTGGAGAGCGCTGTCTAACACGTCAGTCCAAAATATCCCATAAGTGTTCAGTTGGGTTGAGATCTGGTGACTGCGAAGGCCATAGCATATGATTCACATCATTTTCATATTCATCAACCATTCAGTGGACCCTTGTACCCTATGAATTGGGGCATTGTCATCCTGGAAGAGACCCCTCCCATCAAGATAGAAATATTTCATCATAGGATGAAGGTGATCACTCAGAACAACTTTGTATTGATTTGCAGTGAGCCTTCCCTCTAAGGGGACAAGTGGACCCAAACCATGCCAGCAAAATGCCCCCCACAGCATCATACAGCCACCAGATCCCCTCACTGTAGGGGGTCAAGCATTCAGACCTGTACCGGTTTTTCCTTTAATTTGTCACCCATCTGTATATCTATCAGCAAAATTATGGCTGATTACTGCCTTCACACATAAAGACACTTTGGAATCTGACAGACTTTATCTGATAGAACTGTTAAACACACAGATGTGTTTAACACTTCAGTGTGTTAAATGCAACACGATATGCCGAGACACCACATCCTTTCCTGGCTGCACCTGTTTCCTCTTCACAGGAGAGGATGACATCACCAGTTTTCTACATCACAAGTGCAGAGTTTCCTTTCATGGGAGAATGAAGACATTGCAGACATGTACTGTTACTACTCCACTGACTTCATTCATAAATTTCCATCAGCCACAAGGGCAAGTCTCCCCCCACCCCTCCACCACCCCAAAAAACAAAAACATTAAACCAATACCAATGAACTACTTATGTTTGTAATTTAATTGGTCTATGCCATGGAAAGCAAAGCATAAAATCACACATGCATCCTGATGTGTGTTTTCAGCTTTTCAAATGACATTTTCAATTGTTGATTTATTGCTCAATCAGTAAATAAAAGTTTGACAGAAAGAACTATACTAACAGTCTATGAGTCTATAATGTAACATAATTACCTTAAATCAAAAATTCTGTTTTCCAGATTTAGTTAATTGCCTAGGCATTTCAAGATGTTTTCATGATCATACTGCCAACAGCACATAAATGCCAGAACAGAAAAAGCATAAGCTTTTAGGCAGTCAGTTATTCAGCCTCTACCTTTTCATTCAAGCCCTATTGTGCATCTAATCTTGAATGCTTTTTTTGTCTGAGGCATTCTGTATTTCTGTACAGCGCTTGCTGTTTGGAATATAATGGGAGCATACTGCCATCTTCTGGCCAAAGCGGGTACTTTCTTTTTCATGGATAGAAATTGGCCTGTGTCTTGTGTGTTGGCCTGTGAGACATCTGGTTGTAGACACATAATGTTGCCCAATCCCTGGAGACTCAGTCTTTCCTTTGCTCTTCTAATGTCCAACCTGGTGTTACTATTTACTTCTGTGACTGTCTGGAAGAGTGAGAAAGAAACAGAGCTTGAGAGGAGCCAAGAGAAAGAGACCATCTCTACAGTGCCATGCTGTAGTCAAGATACTGAATACCCTAACATGTGTTTCCAGAATGCAGGGACATTCTTCCACTCCTTGGCTACAACCCGTGATGCAAAACAAGCCCTCCTCACTGTGGGCGGCGTGCTACTCTCAGTGTGAGTTCCCTAATGGCCATAATGGAGGACAAGACCATTTATTATTACTGGGGGGTGAGGTATGTATACGGCTACAATTAAGGAGAAAAACATCCTGGTGCTTGTAAAGGGCAGTAATGTGACTCTGGGAGTGATGGATGCTAAGGGAATGAGTCTCGCAGGCCAGGGGGAGTATCTTATTATCTGAGGCAGGTGGGGGATCCGTCATTGAGGTAAATTAGAGAAGGTAAAGAGAAGGAATGAGAGTGTGAGAAGGAAAGGAGGAAATGGAGTGAGATGTGAGAAAGAGGAAAGATGGGTATCTTAAAATTGGAGAGAAGGAAGACAAGAAGAAGGAATTGAAGAGATGTGAGGATAAGACAAGACAAGGCAAGACACATCTTGTCAATTGCATACAGACAGTAAATAAGGTGGGTGGAGGGAAACTTATTTTTACTTATAAAATAGTAGTTATTAAATATAATGGTAAATCCACCACAATTTGTCATTAACGCACTGCTTTCCATATTGCATTTACTTTACTCCACTGGGAATTACATCATTGGGTAAAATTACTGTAGATCATTTCACGCTGCCACCAACGACTTCCCTTTGTTGCCATGGAAGTTGTCATGTTTATATGTGTGTATGTGATGGTGAGTTAGAGTGTTATTTATGCATTTACATACACGCCCATGTATATTTGTGCCACTGCACAGCTATCCAACCGAATTATTAAATTATTACAGTCATTATTGTTTGCGTGTGTGCACAGGTGTGTGCATGTAGACATGTACAGTTTTGTTATTGTAATCATGTTTGTATATGCATGCATATTTTACTCTGCAGCTATCCGGTGAAATTATTGTATCATTGCAGGATCCACAGTCATTAATGTGTGCCTTGAAACACATTCCTGTATGCATGTACGTAACAGGCCTGTATACCCTTTTTAATAAGTAGCTATCTGTTTGAATTACTAGCATCCAGCAGCATCTATAGTCACTATTTTACCCCCGAGACTCAGTCAGACAGACAGTATGGGTGGTCAGTAGCAAGCAAATCTCAATTACAGTGACATGTGACAGTGAACTGAATAAATTATCATTATGCCTGAAGGAGTACTGCCAAATGTACTACTGACTGTTTGTATGTGTGTCTATGTAAAGGTTTGTGTACGTGTGTGTGTGTGTGTCGATACACGTGTGTCCCCCTTTTGGGATGAACAACCATATGTGTGAATTCATTCTGTGAGGGCAGCAAATGCCAATGAGCTGCCTAATAGCACCATTAGGCTCTGACAAATGAAAACACTAATTTACTCCAAAATGGAGATTCATAAGTTTCAGTGCAGTTGCTTTCTTAACCATCACTCCTGGGTCAATCTTATGATTATGTATGGCTGTGAAATTTTGAACTGCTATTGATTCAAACGGGACATTCATGTCCATGGATCGCTGTTATTCAGATTGTACAAAAGGTGAAATTGTGGAATGTAATGTGGGCTGATTTCATTATCATTGGTGATTGGTAATGTCCAGCTCTGATACAGAATAAAGTCTGCTCAGATCAGGCAATCAGGGAAGGTTAACTTCACACTGACTTAGAATTTCAAATACCAATATTTTATTAAGCCATGATGGAGGTGATCTAATTGACCTAAAGTCTTAGTGACATAAAGGCTAACATTATGAAGATGGGCACAATGATTCAGAAGACTTACCCTTTGTACCAACAAGTGCTAATTTATCATGCATCCACCAGTGAGTTACTCCTAAATTCATTAAATAATGTCTTTAAAAGATGAAGGACTGATTACTATGATCTAAATGTGTCATCTAAATGTGTAATAATGTGTTATTTCATTGCAAACAGTCATATATTTTGTAAATAATGTAACTGTACATTACTGAAATAAGTAGTGCATAGAGTAAACCATAGAACATTAAAAAAGAAGCAAAAGAAGCAAAAGTAACTGGTATTTTACACATGCATGAAAGCTAGGGGAGTAAGAAATATCCCATTTAAACCATAACCATACTGATATGCTGTGTAGACACCATGCAACATTTTTCCATCTCATCCTTATCTGGATAATCCAAAATTCCAAAAATTGGAATAAAATGTCACGGTCCTCTATCTCATGTACATACCCGTGACATTTCTTGAGCATGGAGTACTTTGTTTATCCCTGTGTCTATGTGTGTTGTACATGTGACTATGGATATACATGTGTGTCTTTAAGTGTCTTATTATATCTTATCTACTATACGTTTGTTGTATACATGTTTTTTGGGCCTATATATATATATGTGTGTGTGTGTGTGTGTGTGTGTGTGTGTGCTGGTGGACTTCATAAATTCACTTATTGCCAGATGTCCTTGATTTGCAGTGTCAGTAGTGTGTGTTGACAGACAAACCAGTTAAATGCACAAATAGATAATGCCCAGCCTCATGGTGGATGCAATATGATAAGAAATTTATTGTCATATGAATGTGCTTTCATTGATATCACCATCTGCCAAAAGCAGAGAGGAAGAGCACAAGAGAAAGTAAGATACAACAGCACAAGAAATATAAAGACAGACACAAAGACAATTAGTCATATAATGAGACAGAATGAGCATGGGTGAGAATAAAAACCCATTGAGCTATACAGGAAGAAAGAATGACAAAGACAGTCAGACGGCAGGAGCAAGAGATAGAAAGAGGCAGATGGGGGACAGTAAGTCAAAGTTAAGTAACCATCGTCTGCTTCTTTATCTCACCCAGATATGCTAATCCAGTGAGACTCTGCTGATATGAGTTTAACAGCCTGGATGGTGTGTGTGTGTGTGTGTGTGTGTGTGTGTGTGTGTGTGTGTGTGCTTGAAAGTGAGAAAAAGACCCAGTTCTCCATTTTCATCATGTTTCCAGTTATACCAGCTCTGCTTACCCAGTACCAAATGATACAGTTATAATCTCATTGCATTGGAAACGTGTATAAATTACCTCTAAGGCACTTGGCGATGGAACATGTGTTTGTGTGTGAGGAAGGGCATAAAAGTGTGTTCAATATACTATGTAGTGTAAGGAATTAATTTGTGTGTTCTTGCGTGAATATTCATCTCACATCATCTCATAATCAGATGCAAGGCGACAATTGGTAAATATTAAAATTTAACACTAAATGCAAGGTTATTTTGAGTTTCTTTTTTTCTTTTTTTAATGTAATCAAGAGAAAGATGTTGTTTCCATAGGAATTAGCTTGTCCCCTAGGAAAAAAAATGACTACAGGTGCAAAGCTTTGTTCTTAAGGTTGGCAATGACGTCAGCACTCTCTACATGTATTTGTGGATTAAAATGCAAAATAGTATAGGCCTACTTAACCAATCAAGGAATCAATTTTACTATTCTTATTAACAGGAAGTAATGTCAGTTTCAAAATCCAAATTTCAAAGTCCAAATCTCTTTTACCATCACATCATAACTGCTTTAAGGTCCAGAGAGTTCTTTGGAAAACAGGATGAGAAGCAGGTAAAAAGATGACTAAAATCAACATTTTGAGTATGAAGTTTGTCTTATAGGCAAGTTTTCTATGTCAATGAACAACATACTGACATTTCTACCTTTTTTGGCCTTAGACATCCCTCAGTGATTTGAAGCCAGAGACTCAAATTGTTCACTTTATTAACATTAAACATTAATTAACCAAAATCAGAATCTTCCCCTAACCTTAACCAAAGTGCTTTTGTTCCCTAAACACACATGAAGGACTCAGGATGTGAACCCTGAGCTTTGAATGCCCATGATCCAACAACCACCACTGTATGACTTCTGTGTGGTAGCCTGTGTGGTACATTTCCCTGAAAATGTATTTGAGAAAACAAATGCCTAGTATATAAACATAATTTCTAAGAGACAGTGTGGCTATAGAGAATGGGCTGTGGGCTCACTGAAAACTTGACAGGTTTATCCTCCTGGGAGCATGAATGCTCCCAGAAAATTAGCAGTCTTCTCAATTGTGCAGTACACTGTGTGAAAAGTAAACCTCCAGGGCCCATGAATATGATCTATAGATTACATGACAATATTTTTCATAGGTACCAATAGAACAATATAATTATACAGAATTATATGACATAGTTACCTAAAAAACTGTTAGATCACAATACTCTTGCAGCCCTCACCCTCTTATATTATCTATCTGTGTCTCTTTCTGTCATTCTTTTTTAGACTAGTTGACTCAGTTAATGTTGCCTAAGTGTGGAAAACATATACTGTAAGCTTGTTCAGCATATTGTTTGCCATTGTCTATGTACAGTATGACAATACTGTGTTTTGAATGTGCCTTAAAAAAGGTTTTCTGAATATTATATAAAACAGGTTTTAAGTCAAATGTTACATACGGTATAATATTTGGAAAAATTGCCTTAAAGGATTCCAGAGTTTTGTGTGACTACCCGTAAAGACTGTAATTTTGTATCACATGGCCGTGTGTTTATCTTTCATTCTTGTGGCAAATCAATTGGACATGCATCGCGCTATCTCTGAGACTTGACCTAGTAACACATTCAGATTAAAATCTAACTGGTAGTTTCCATGTAAGGACATGTCTAGACCATGGAACACTGTCAATGCTGTGTTCATGTATGTGTAGTGTGACCGATCAGTGACTGCCACATTGGCAAGTCTGATTCAAATAAACCTTGTTTCATTTTCAGTGACACATATTCAATGGGTCTCTGGCACGCCACGGTTAGATGTATCCAATCACTGCGCTCCCCTAACGACTGGAGTAATATATAACAAAGTATAAACCCATGTATATGCCCACATGCTGTGAAATCCATGATACATCAGCAAGCACAGACATGCATCCAGACCTATGCATGTTCACTGACATGCACAGGTGGAGACAGACAGACAGACAGACACACACACACACACACACACACACACACACACACACACACACACAGCCCTTTGCTGGTAAAATGACTATTTCAGGCCCCGATGGCTAAAGTGAATAAAGCTCCATTAACTCTATCTCTCTCTCCTTCTCTCAACATTTTTCTCCATTTTTTCTCTCTCCTTCCATGTTTATACCCTTTCTCAGCTCTTTCTTTTCTCCTCTCCCTCTTTTCTTCCTTGCCCCCGCCTTCAATCCATCTAACCCTCCTTCTCAGCCCTCTCTCTAATATCTCCCCTGCAGCCATTTTTGGGACTCTACAGGGAGGGAAGCAATCTTAGATTTATTTTACCTCCAATTTCCAATTTGAGAGACCCCTGCTGCTGGAGGCGAATCTTCAGAAGGCCTGATGTGAGTCGTCCTGTTAAATTAAAGTCTGTAAAAAATGGCAAATATGGCTCACCATGTTTCTAAATGGAGTAACAAGACCAGAACAGCATCCATGCTCTGTACACAGAGTAGTATTCATCACTTACCATCATGGTTTCTAGGGATACAATTTAGGGTCCGTTACTGTTGAGTTCCCATATGACATGAGTGGTAGCGTGACTCAAAGTGGCTCAAATCCAAGGTGAGAGTGAAATGGGCCCAGAGCTAAAAAGTCATGAACAACCCTGACTGGAATTGCCACCATAGTAACTGAATGACCCTCATGTGACAAGTAAATCCCTTAAAGAATTAGGAATGTTAAGAGAGACTATGAGATTTGTAGTCTACTCTTTGTGCAATGTTAGATGTTTGCTTAATGCCTCTTTCTTTTATTTTTGTAACATTATGTGTTCAGGACATAAACTGTATATCTTCTGTCACTGCCAAAAACACAGACATTCAACAGTTACAGTGGGTGTTATTCACAATACGATGAAAGCTCTCTTGTTCTTTGTGTCATTGCTAATCTGACCCCCTGCAAAATAAAACCCCATCTATTCCCAAAATGTCCTTTGATACTCCATTACCAGTGAAAAGAATACAGTCTGCCTTGTAGTCTCCATATGTCCATTCTCAAATCCTCACACAAAAGAGTCACACACTTTCTTTTTTGCTCTTGATCTCGCAGAAACACAAACTGTCTCCCCCTCTCAAAAACACACATTCTCTCCTCCACTCAGTCCCATATACACACTGTACCCTTGCATTCACACTCACACAGCACACAGTCCTCTATTCCCAGTATAAAGCCTGGAGACAGGTGTTGGATTAGCTTTCTGGAAGAAAAGAGCTCAGCTCCTTTGATAGGAGTTGAGCTGGCCTGGAGAGCAGGGAGGCAGGTGCACCACGAGAAGAGAGGAGGGGAATGAGGCATGTGTGTGTGTGTGTGTGTGTATGTGTGTGTGTCAGAGGATGCAGCCCAGTCATCCCGTCTATTGAGAGGAAAAGAGGGGCTCTTGGCAGCGCTGGCTTCTGTAATTGGAGAGCTTGGCGCGGCCAGAAGTGAAGCGTGGTTGGCTGTTGCCACGTGGTGACAGTTGCTTGCCAGTCGGCCTGTCTATCCACATGTATACACACACTTTTATGCACACAGACACACACAAATACATACTCAAATACATGTTTAAACTTTTGAGTGTCGTCCATTGATTAACATTTGTTCTAATCCATTCCTAATTCTCATCACAGCAATTTTATTATAACCTAAACTGTGAATCTCAGTCTCATCTTGGAACTTAAAAATATGTATTTTAATCATGAATGCTAAAAACACAAAATTGTTTCTGGATATTTCAGCAGCACAAGAAAGTAAATACTTACATTACAGACTCTCATGCTACACAAAAACACACAAGCTGCCAGCCTGTAACCACGGTAACAGAGAGTGAGCAAAGGAGGCCTCTTCCAGATGCTTTTGTTCTTAAGGACATCCCTTGGAGACTGTCTGCCATATCATCATGGGACTCTCTCTCTCTTTCTCTCTCTCTCTCTCTCTCTCTCTCACACACACACACACAGACACATAGAGAGGGAGAAAGAGAGACAGGGAGAGAAAGAGAGGGAGAGACATGCACTCCTAATCCTCCAATTTGATGCTTTTTCATTTAAATGACCAATTACAGAGACACAGGGAGAAAGAGAAGGGATGGGAACCAAAGTAGAGGGGGTTGAGGAGGAGTGTAAACTGAACGGCAGATGGAACTACAGAATACAAAAAGAGCAGTAGATTTGAGAGGTACTACAGTGTGTATCATGTTAAAATCCAGCTGATCCCAACTTTGTCCAACCAACTGTGAGGCAGGTGTAATGTTGCAAGTACAATAGTTTGTCCCATTCAGGTTCAAGTTACGTGAGGAACTAGCTCAATAAAAACTTTATTTTTTGTACATGGGTGTGGGAACTGGATGTTAACATGGAAATGCACTTATATACTGTAAATATGCCAATGTGAAGCTTACTGTATCTGAATGTGCAGCACATGTGCAGCCACAAACTGCCAGAATCACTGCCCTACCTATTTTCAAGATTACAGTAATTTGGCAAACATTTATTTTTTTGGCAATGCTCACCTACAGTAAATGGCTTGTAAAACACAATAGGAAGTGGTGTGTGTCTGAGTCTGTGGGGTGTGATCCAGCATGATTAATTGCTGTTAAGTGTGTCTCTCATAAGCGATGTTGTGCCTGGAGAGCAAAGCAGAGACTATTACAGCTCAGAACCATACATCAACCCCGATAGACCAGTGACTGATGACCACTCAGCGCAAATGTTTGAAATTATACAATTAAAATATGGGGGTAGCTGAGGATCACTGTAGGAACACCAGGCTATAGCCTCAGTGTGTGTGTATGTGTGGTGCCTGTAGATAGAAAGTTGTCACAAAGCTTAAACAAATTACTTGCCATTATTTATGTACGTATGTGATTATGTTTAATACAAGTGCACTGACATATATTTCAAACAGGAAGTTTTACTTTCTTCCGGGCTTCCCATTAAAGGAAATCACAAGTAAGTAGTTTACTAGGGCCTTCCATAATATAACATTATGTCACAGAAGTATATTTAACATAACCTGTATTTCCCTTACACCCACACGTGTGTTATGGCTGCACAGTCTTTTACATTTTGGTTATGTGTCCTGAAATGATCCCAAAATATTCTAAGAGGATTCATGTATTGTTCATTTCTGCCTAGGTTTTCTTAACCTGGTTATTTAATTATATTTTCCACTTGAGCTCCTGTTTTCATAAAAGAAAATCTATACTAATATAAAACTGGCCCTTGACAATTTTATAGCACACAGATTAAAGTTTAATTTGTATTGGAAACCCAAGTGCTGTCTAATGCTGTTATACATTAATAATAAAGAAAAACATTATAAAATTAAATTATATCAGCATTTCCCTACCCCTACCCTAGAATATTTACATGACTCATCTGTCTAGAAATCCCAAATTGTGGCTTTACGATTTTAACTTGATTTTCTGTATCCCCCCTGAAGCTTCTCAGTTTGTTAATAAATAATTTAAGGAAACATAAGCACTATGTTCTCATAACTAGATTTGATGAAGGCCAAGTAAAACAGATAGCCTTTGGTCACAGTCTTATTATATGGGTATCATTAGTGATGGGGGAGCATACAGTATGCTAGGATTACGATAGAATTTGCATAACAGTTATCTGTATGGTTTTTTCATGTAACTTAGAAGAGAATTGAGCTCTCATTTACTTAAAAGACTGAATTAATTATTGAGAAATTAGAGCACTGGTCCCAGATTCTTCAAGTATGACTGGAAGATGTTGAATAATTTCGCTCTCTGGTATGATGTCTCCATTATTCTAATACAAGGTACATGAGAATGATAAAGATTAATATACACTGTTTAATTTCACTAAAGCTGACCTCTTATGTCATTTTTCTAAATTACACAATAAAGGTATTATTCAGATGCTTCTTCACATATACAAATACTCTTTCAGACTGTACAATTTTTGCCACAGTTTAATGTCTGCACAGCTATAACTTTGACAGCTTTGTCCCAAAGAGAAAGATCACTTCCATTGGATCGACACATTTCTGCCCCCTCAAGTCAATGGTTTATGAAATACAGCATGGCCCAAGTGGAAAGTCTGAGCTTCCAGCTCTGGTATGGCAGGATGACAGAGGAATCAATAAGATGAAGAATGGACAACAACACCAAGGCTAGGCTTCTTGAGATGGATAGATCGGGTGTCCCTCCCTCTCATCTATCATAAAATACAAGAGAGGGCTATTGCAAGACAGCCAAAATCATGTGTACTTGATTGGGAGTACAGATTCTGATAAACCCTTTGGATGCAGTTAAGCCACAACAAACCATTACCATTTACTGAGAAATCTTGAAGTTGTAGTATACATTCAGTCTAAGATGCCCAGTTTGTAATTACAGTATTACCCTCCTGCCTTTATTCTCGATATTATGTAAAGAGAATAAATAAATCACTTACATTTTTCAGCTTCAGTATTTTCTAATTTAGATTTTATACCATACACCTCTTGCACAGAATGTGTTCTATTTCTGCACTCAGTTGATTGTTATGAAAGCTGCACCGACATAAGATACAATACACAGTACAATAAGCCACATTTCCTAGATTAAACATTTGTGACAAATATGGGGTAACACATAATTAAAACGGCATGCTCATGTGGCTAAACTAATTCCTTGCAGCATTTATTTACTGTTGATGCAGAACCCATGGTGTCCAGTAGATGTCAGCCTTGTTAGCAGGAAGTTATTCTGTAACTCCAGTGTTGGTGTTTACAATGGCACATGAACAGCAATTTATGTGCTGGGCTGAGTTTCTTCAGTGATTTATCAGTTAATCTCATTTATTGCAACATCACTGCCACCATAATATTGTGCCTACTGGATCCATTATCAGAGAACATATAATCAAATTTGTCCAATATTCTGTAGTCTTCATGACACAAAGATCCCACTCATCGCCCATTGTCTCCTGGCTAATGGCTATCTTTTGTAATTTTGTGGATGATTTTTTTCATTTTTTTCAAAATATGCATTTATGTTACCAGTGCTAAGTACTTGACTAGGCTTGTCTATTTGTTGCTAAACTTTCTCTCCATAAAATTACTAAAGAGTGGTTGTAAATATACCAGATAATTATATGGACAATTAAGATGCACACAAGTAAATTAACCTTTCTCAAACATGACAATAGGTCACTCAGATTGTGTTAAAAAATAATAATTGTTCAATGTGAATATCTATAAACCTGCACAGACACACAGAGACTCTAAACTCTAGCGAACACATGCATACTGTTCTGTTCTTTTATGAATATTTGAAACAACTTGAAGGTGGCAAAAAATACGATGGTTTCAATACTATACACATGTTATTTTATACCACAATCTATCCCCAGTTGCTTGAGTCTGTGTAGTATTGTTAGATCATGGGTTGAAATACAAGGGAATCAACATCCAATCTATAATGCTTACAAATGTCAAACATTGTTTACTGTTTGATTGTTTCCATCCACATTTAAGTCTCATGACTACATCCCATAAAGTGTACTATGGTGGAAGATGCTGTATGGGTGCACAGGATGTCAGGAACAGATTCAGCCCTCATTCTCAGTGGGTGTTTGATGTATTTTTGTGTTTTTGATGGACAGAATGTCAGGGAGAGGGGCTTGGGAATATTGTTTGACTTACTTTTATTGACTTGATGTCAATAAAATCAAGGATATTGTTTTCAGTCAGTCATGAGTCACAGGTCTGACTGAAAGCATAAGCATGAGGTAAAACAAATCACACGCTTAAAGGAAACATACACATACTTAATCCAAAAAGTAGACTGCAGACTAAATAAAAAAAGAAACTTAATGATTGTTTGACAGAATAATGATGACAAATATATGTGCTGTGCTTTCTGTAATGATTTCTAATGCTGTACTTTTGGATTAAAACAAGGCATACTCTCATGGTCTAGTAAAAGAACCATGGACAAGAGATCTTAAACCAGGCATTTTTAAAATAAATAAATAAGTTTGGTCATAGTAAAACTTGTGTTGGTTATACTCATGTTTATTCCAATTAGTAATGCCTTTCTTATCAGCTCTTGGCATACAACTGTACAGAAGAGATGTCTCATGTCGCAATGTAGCAGCAGTGTTGCTGTTTATGTAGGTCACAATGTCCTGCCAGGCAGTCAGGTAACATTGCCCTACATGGCAGTTAAGTCCTCTAGTCTCTGTCCAAATGTCCTGCCAACCAGGCAAATAAGTCCTACATGACACAAATATTAGCAGATAACTTTTTGAGATAATAGATTTTACCAAGTTAGCTAGATGCCTACTGTGGTTGAATTTTACCACTTTATGTATGAATGATTTGAATGTACTAAACTGCATTTCGCATTAATTGTGTTGCATGTGGGATTAGCATCTTAACAGCCTGTGAGCCCAACACATTCGCATAGCAGAGATACACACGTGTAAGTGTAGCATGCCATTAGTATAAATGTCCTATTGTTTCTTTGCTCTATGACTAATAATCTCTCCCGATCCCCCCCATCCCATCTCTCTTTTTCTCTCTAATGAGCTGTGGTCTGTTATCACTCATTACAGGAAGCCTGATTATCCGACTGGCATTCTGCACACGCTCACAGAGAACTTCCTGAAGGTGACCTTTTCACGTCGCCATAGAAACCGCCTCGCTCTGCTCTGAGATGTTCAGCTTGTCCACAGAGTGAGAGAGTAGGAGAGAGAGAGAGAAAAAGAGAGAGAGATAACAACATTTTCCTCCAAACAAAAGTGTATTAGTATACTGCAATGTGATAATGCACAAGTCATTTTTGGAGGTGGCAATACAGATTATTTTGTTAACCAATAACACATAGATTTGAACTCCTCTGATATAAAACATAGGGCATTCTAGCTTCCATGTCTTATACTTTATTGCATCTAATTCATCTTAAAAATAGGACTGTAAAGATCCATTAGTTTCTCTGGCCAGAAGGCACGCCTCACAAACACTGTCACTACTGTTCGAGCTAATTTAAACACATGTCCGTAATCTAAAGTATATATGCTTCTAGGAGTACCGTACAACTTAGATTTAAGTGTGACCAGTGGTTCAATAATACAAAAGAAATATTTCCTCTAATTAGACCTGTCTAGAACATTCATTTCACCGTGAAGTATCTTCTTCTTCTTCTTCTTTAAATACTCTCAAGTCCTTTGTGAAACCTGTTTTTTACAGTACGAGTGTATGTGGTGTGTGTGCACTGTTTTGTGTGATTGAACACAAGAATGCATGTGTCTGCAATTGTTAGTTAAGTGAATGCCGTGAAAAGTCTTCTAAGGTGTCTAAAAATACACCACAAAACCACTCAAGAAACAATAACACACAAGAGCTTTGAAAGATGCAAAAAGGCCCTTGTGTCAGAGGCTCACAGTGACTTAACAGTGCAGAATGAAAGAATGATTGGAAAACATGTCATATTATCACTGATGTGACTTCAGCCAAACAATATACTGTTTGTTTGTTTATAGTTGTTTTGTACCTATTCCTATTCATGATTATATGGATCTATGCATAATGACAACATACTTCAGGTAAAAGGCAGGGACACACTTTGAATGAGTCCCCAGTCCTTCGCATATCATCATCTGTATGTGGTTCATAGACAGTAAAATATACAAAAACACATAAACACATACCACTCCGGTAAATGAAAGTAAGATGCGTGGTCATTGCTGAAACACTCACCAATGGTATTAGTCTAACTCTATTATAACACAATGTTCTTGACTTACTCAATGCCATGCAAAGGCCAGAGCTACCAATTGTTATACAGAATACAGTAAAATATAGTTATCCAACAGTAAATTCAATGTCCCACATAACATCATTTGTGGTTTACAAATCTTTTTCATTCAATCTGGAGTGTATGATAAACAATTTTACAGAGCAACACAACCTGGTGATCTAACACAGCTAAATGAAGTTGGATATAATTTCTTAATTTTGATCAAATAAATGACACCTGTCCTCATGCAGGCAGAATGAAATACTCAGTTGAAGCATAAAGCAACACAACTCCTCCTTTGAGACATAACAGCGTCTCGTCTTCTTAGAAATATCCTCAAGATTATCTTCAAGGCGACAGCTGCTCCGACTTTCTCTGCCCTCTACTGCCTCTAGTTCAGCTAATACTTTGTGCATACCAACCTCTTCTGATATCCCTACTAACACAGATATGCCACTCCACACCTGTTGTCATTCTTGAGTTTCTCACCTCAGCTCTTCATCTGACCTAGTCACTTGTCAGCCCAGTTGCTCCTTCTTTGCAATCAGCCTCAGTATATTTGTAGGACTGTTATCAGTGAGTTTCTGCCAAAATTTCCACATTGCCACAGTGGTCCTGCCTATATTCGGTTCTGCCAGACTTTGGTTTGCCAAGAGTGACAAACTGTTGACTGAAATACTGCCTTTTGATCAAGTGAAGACTGTTTTTGCTGGACCTGCTCAGCCCCCTGTGTCTGTGATAAAGTGTTACAAATATTTTTCTGTCTCTAAAAAGCCACTGTAGATTAATAAATGTTGACTGATGTTGTCCAAAGGTGCGAGTGGGAATGCCTCATTTTAGAGAGGCAATCCCAGCTAGAAATGTTTTGTTCTAAAAACGTTCTGAGAATGTTACATGTAATGTTCTAATAATGTTTTCATCCTAAAAAAGCATTCTAAAAATGTATATGAAAACACTGTTAGAACATTATGCCCAAATGTTCTTTGAAAACATTTTCTGAATGTTGCAGTGAGAATGTTCTTCCTTTGTTATCATGTAAAATCGTGGGAATGTTTTATAAAAGACCATTCTATAATATGTTACCTTAACAACGTCCTCAAAACATCCTCAGAAGGGCAGTTAAAATGTTAAATCATTTAGCCTTATAGGAACATTATTTGAAATGATAAACATCCTTAAAATGCTCTTTGAACATTACATTAAAACATTTTCTTTAAAACATTATTAGAACTTGTAGGTAGTGTTAGCCAATGTTGTGTGAACATTCCCTTCTAGCTGGGATAATGTTGCAAATAATAATTAATCATTGCCTTTTTTATTTAACTGAAATTAAATTGCAAAAACCAGATACAAAATAAGCCAACATTTCCCAAAAGATAATGTCAAACAATTGTGGAACTGATCTGCTTACAGTGAATTCATGTGTGGCCCTCTATTGCACAGTATAGTGAAGTTAGTTCCAGTCTTTAGATCTAGCTTGTCCTTAAATGGGTTTTTGTTCAGAGGGACCCTTTTCTGATAATCTGAAATAATACCGGGGTTCACAATATACCACTTCACAATAATCAAATCTTACTACATAACGTGTAAACTTACAAAAGTTTACATAATCACAACTCATTCTCCCTGTAACTACTCTTTGTACCCACATCCTGATGGCTAAATCTTAGAAGAACTAACTTTGTTAACATGTGGTGATGAAATTGGTAAAAAAAAAAATTCTACTCTTTATTTCACTACAGTAGAGCACACAAGGATGTTACCTGGAAGCTATGAAGGTCAGACAGCTGACAGTGCTTAAAAGTGAAAAAGTAAAAGGTTTCTCTCATTTAGAGGTACTGACTCAGAATGAAAGAATGACGAAGGCAACTTTGAGCAGCAGTCTCATTCTCATTATTTATTGAATGGGGATTTCGTATTTGAGTCGTGATGTTGCTCTTCTCATTAGGTCATACCTTCCTCAGGAGAAGCACTGAGGCGGCGTCTAACACTTCCTTCAACGTTGTACGTCACTGACAATGCTAAAAATAGACTGTACTGGAATGTGACTGGAATTCTGTGTGTGTGTGGTCGCATTAGTGTGTACCTGTTGTGGATTTGGATGAATGACTCAGATGCCTTCCCTCCACCCTCACTTTGTTTCTCCTCTGGCTTTGTTCACTGTAGGTCTTCATTTGTGAATCTGTTGCTGCATTACATCCCACTGAGCCAGGCTTTATGTGCAATTTATTTTGAGCTACTAACTGCGTCATTCAAGGTTTAAGTTCTACGCATGTCTGGTATTTGCATCAGTGAGTTAAAATGGTACAATCAGAGTCAACACTGATACTTGATGTAATAGCTCTAAAAGTGTCACAATGTGACATAACAACATAAAATATCACTTCAAAGAGGTAACGACATTCAGGGGACTATGGTGATATTCACAGGGACCTTTATAGGTATAGGCAACATCCAAGAAGTGTAAGTACATTTCAGCATAAAGAATCTGTAAATAATGTGATCGAGTCTTACACATTATGTAGGCTTGTACCTGTCCATGGACTTATTTCCATTGACACTGTCATTGTCAGGTCCCATGAGAAACAATAAATGTTTTTGCTCTCTGTTACTATGGAAACATGTCAACATATCTATTTATCTATGTGTTCATTCAGTCAGGCATTAATTCATTCATCCATTATCCATCTATGTCGCTATGTCGTCATGACTGTTTAATCTTGAATGAACGTCTTTCTGTTCAGCTAGTGCTTCCAACCATTCTGTCTGGTTATTTATATTCGTCATTGAATCATATATTGTCATGGATGTGACGCCTGCGCAGTAGACAGCGTGCGAATCTGAATCATCGATAGAAAAAAAGAGAAAGTGAGGCAGAGATGGGGTGGGGGTGGGGGTGGGGACACGACAGAGAGAGAGAGAGAGGGGGGGGGGGGGGGGGGGGGGACGACAGAGAGAGAGAGAGCGAGAGAAGGGTGACTGTAGAGTGATGGGACCCGGCTGAGGGAACAGCAGCGAGTGATCACTCTCCGAGCTGGTAATGACAGGTAAATTGCGATTTTAATGCTTTTCAAGAATATTTGTGACGTTACGGCAGCTGCCTTTCATTGTTGCCGTTGCAAATAATTACCGGGAATCCATATTTCCTGCATAGATTCTTTCAGCGGCATCATCTGTGCACACAATTTCATCTTGCACATCTGGAAGTCGCTTCCATGTGGGAAAAATGGTCGAACAAAACGTTTGCACTAAACTTTGTGTTGTTACCTTTATCTAATTACCTAATTGTCGTTGATTTCAATATTTATGTATAATTGTTTCGGCGTTGGTATCCAAATCAAATGTAATGAAACTTCCATATTCTTGTGGTCTACCTGCTAATTACATTTCCACAAAGATTACATTTTTTTTTCACGTCAGTCGCCCGGATTTAGTCAAAACGCTTTGATGCAAAGTCCATCATTCTAAGTTTAATTGAAAAGCGTGTTGTGTGTCTATTTACGTCTCATGGGGGGTTGGGAGGACGAATGGATGAGGTCTGTTCTCAGACTGGCGTCACATCTTACGTCTGTGTGTTTTCCTGCTGTGCTGAGAGCTGGATGGTAATAATGGCGTTCAGCACCATGGCCAGCTCCCGGTTAAACGGTTGATAGGATGTATTGTTTAGCAAGGTTGAAAAACAGTTTGGGCATTTTTATCTTGATTTTGATGATTTTATTTATTTATTTTCAAAACCTAGGTTGATTTAAGATGTAGGTCGAGATGTTTTCTTTTAGTTTGTTTGATTTGGATGGTTTGGTGTTATTGTAGCTACAGCTGCTTTTATGTGATGTGGATGAGGAAAAACGTCACAATACGACAGGATACACCTGGTTAAGAAAGGATATACGTTACAAGAGTTATACTGTATATCCGTGAACTGTTAACCTAATCTGAACTTAACATTTGTAATACCACAGTTCGTTTGGGAAGTATTGCTTTAAGTAAGTCACAGTTTATACACTCCAATTCAAGTTATTCCAGGAATTGTCGAAAATGACTTGCAGTGAAATGTTTATGTTTAGTTGAATATCTGTTTCTTTATGATTGGATGTTGTCCTGGTCAACATAAGGTCAAGCGCACTAATTAGCCTAATTATTTGAGCATGACACCACTTTGATGTTGTTTCAAACGTATTATAATGTAAAATATGACAATAAAAAATACACAGCATTTAGAAATTTCTTAAATATCATTATATATGTTTCCAACTCAAGGTTAGAGTTTGGGTGGAAAGAAATCAGATCTGCTCTTTAGACTCTCGTCATCTGCCAAGTTATAGAGACAGTTAATAATAAACAAACTTTCATATATCCATATTTTATTATTTGGCTGGATGATGAATATTTAAACTTTCTTGAATATATGCATATATGGGTACAGAGAGGCTTTCACAGCATCTGGGCAGTGCCAGATGTTCATGAGAGTCTTTAGCAAGTACAAATTAAGCAGTAATGTGATTAATATGAGGTAGCAGGGAACAGTGTGCCTCATGTTAATGGATCATTTCACTCATCATATCCGTATTATGTAATCTGGTTGAGACCCTGGCATATCCCATAGTACACCTTGTGAATCCATGTTTAGTAATTTACAGAAATGAGGCAGATAATATAATTTTCATCCCCTATATACACATTTTCATTTTCCACACATTTACAAGGATTTGCATTTCCAACCACATCTCAGGAGGAGGACTGTGAGATGAGGTTGAAAGCTCCAGAAATAGCTAGAAAGCTGACCTCATGTTAGGATTTGTTTTTGTCAGACTAATGTTTTGAAGGTCAAACATGAAATATGATGCTCAAACTATAAGGAAGTTCAGATAATAAGGAGACAAGTGCGGTGGGACAGAATAACAACATGTTAGCTGGGTACCCCACCCACTTTTCTGAAACTTCTACGTTTGACTAAAAAACTGATAACATTTGATCAAACTAATGAAAACAGGAAAATCCTTTATAGGATCGTTAGATATTTTTACATATAAATTTGTCAGCTGCCAGCAACAAGCAAAAATAAGGCAATTGCCAGTGATTTTCTTTGTACAACTTAATTAATATTAGAGCCTAAAAAGTCATGCCTCCCTGATTAGATCAACCAAATGTGCTACAAGATTGAAGCCTAGAAGATAGAAATCAATGTTTTAAAGTATATTATTTGGTTTTGGCTTTTAGAAATAAAGGATATAATGATGTACTTAAAATTGTCCTATATATGTGTTTTCTCTCTTACTATGACCTACTAGAGGGGTTTAACCAGCACTACTTTTGTAGATCTAGCTGATTTACTTACTTGTCCTGATAAAACAGAAAGATAATTAAGCTGCTGGTTATTTCAAATTTTAATCTATTGAAGTCACTTCAATTACACCTATTGCCTATTAGGTTAAGGCAGTTTTGGCTTCTATTTTCCATGTGTATCATCAGAGCATGATCTTTTGAAAATTGGTTTCGTTACAATGCTGCACTTGAACAATAACATGTTGTAAATGAAGGTGTTACTGTTCCCACTTGTGTTCCTCAGTCTAATTCAGTTGCAGTGCAACAGAAACCAGAGACAGCAGTTGAGATGTATTGCTAGCTGACAAGAACTTGAAACATTGTTATGTGTTTGTATAGAGGCACTGAGCTATGAAATGATTCGCAAACAGATTCTGGAGGAATTACAAGTGTGAGTAACATAATATTTCTCAGAGCAGATGTTCTTTTCTTTTCATGATCATTTTTTCAGGATGCAAGAGTTACTGCTATAGCAAAAAATGAAGAAAGGTTGGAAGGTATAATACACAGTACTGTACATGATGAAAATTATGTATATTATGATAATGAGCTTTATGTGAAACATTTTAGTTCTGTAAAAAGACATGGGTTTGTGTAAATGAGTTTCTACTGCACATAACTGATCCATTAAGAAACACTTTATTTTTTACAGAAACTAACACATTAAAACTAGATGTCACATAGAATATCATGAACATTATGAGATATATTTCTTTATTTGTAAAAAAATATAATACAAATAATTGTTATTTTTGTTGGTCAGTGAGGTTCAAGCTTCCTAAATCCTATATCCTATATTAATTTATATCTTCCATGAAAGCTTACATACAACATAATGCAAAATATATTACTTTACTTGCTCAAATAAGTTGCAAAAAAAAAAAAAAGGTTGTTGATGTTGTGACTTTTGTATGAAAAACAATATAAAGAGAAAAGCACACTAATTCTGTGCATGTCAGCACTCTGTATTCAGCTGACACAATATTAAATCTAAAGAGGACGGCTGATATAATATTTCATGGCTTATTTCATAACAGCAGAGCAGGAGAATGCATCATTAATCTCAATGTACTGAGGCACCCATGCCTTCAGTACATTGTTACATAACTTTCTAGCTGTGTGTGTGAGGGTACAGTACATGTTTGTGTGTATGAATGTTTAAATGTATGTATGTATGTGTATGTACATGTATATGCATGGGTACAAGCTGGAGAGAGTTTGTCTGCAAACTCTGTGGGTGGTTTCTTAATGCAAGTGTGCAGTCAGGCGTTCATGCGTGTATGTGTGTGTGTGTGTGTGTGTGTGTGTGTCCTCAAGCAGGTAGATAGATGTGAAGGATGACTTCTTGCTCAGAGATTTGTGGGTCGGAGTATGGTGAGCAAGCCAGCAGGAACTACCAGCAGTATGGAGTCCGCTCCTACCTACACCAGGTACAGCACAGACACAAACACACATACTGTATTACACCCATACATGAGAGAGAGGTAAGTCGGTGTTCTGGAAATATCAACGATTCTCTCCTATCACAAAGTAATAGGAGATAATTGATTCTGAATTTAAATGATTGAGTCTCATATCACAATCACAACTGTTTCTTTTTGAAAGATCTCTTGTGGGTTTCATTTTCCATGTTTGAATTGTTAAAAATATCTTGTTTATCTGTTATCCAGTTTTATGAGGAGTGCACAGCTTCTATCTGGGAACGTGATGAAGATTTTCAGATTCAGAGATCGCCTAGCAGGTGGAGCTCTTTACTCTGGAAGGTGAGGTTAACCTTCAGCTTGCTCAGACCTGCTGCTATTTGGATAGTCATTCTGCAAGTGCTAGTGAAAAAACTGCAAGCAATATAATCTGCAATTAAAACATGACTTGGGTTTCTTTTTTCACTTCAGGTCTGTCTCGCGTTTGGAACCCTGATTTTGTTTGCGGGCCTCATTGTCGTCATGGTGGGTTATGCCACTCCAGCCAGGATCGAAGCATTTGGCGAAGATGATCTACTTTTTGTTGACAGGTATAGGGACAATACAGTATATGAATGGAAGGGAATTGATGTCATCCAACAGCTATATCATGGATTGAAAATTAACTGTTGTAATCTGAACTATATTTGCATTTATGTCAAATCACAACACTGCTTCCAAGACATGCCAATAAGAGAGAGCACAGTGTCTTAGTGGAACACACATGCAGTAGGTTTTTTATGCTGTAGGTGTAGATTGTACATCCTGACCCAATACTCTTATTTGCTATTTAGTTTATACCTTGTACTATTTGAAAATTACATTGTGAAACGTCTTTTGAGTTTTCAGGTTCACACATATTGATTGAGCAAATTATGATCTTACACTTCTAATTAAGGCTATAAAGCAACTGTCCTCTTCTTCGACAGCCACGCTGTCAGTTTCAACCGTGCTCTGGATGTTTGTAAGCTGACTGGTGCTGTGCTGTTCTGTGTGGGAGGCACCTCCATGGCCGTGGGTCTCCTGCTGTCTGCCTTTGCTAAAAGCTACTCCAAAGAGGAACTGTATCTGCAGCAGAAGTTTAAGGAGAGGTTGGCAGATCTGCATGCAACAGTTGGTAAAGTTTCATTCCGTTCCTCCTGATACATTATGGAATGAATGTTGAAAGTAAATTTTGCCAAAGACTGAGGGTTATTTTTGTTACTTTGAATGCTGTTCACTGTTCTGTATGAACTGAAATACTGCTTTTATCACAGGTACCCCCATAATGAGAGCACCAACCCCTGGAGAGGGAAAGGTGCCAGTCACGCTTTCCAAAGTCCAGAATATCCAGCCAGCGACCACAAAGTCGGAGACCTGACATCAGTCCAATTGAAAGGGGATAAAGTGAAGAAGTGTGTGTGTTGATTGGTGGGTGTGCAGAATGTGAGTGAGTGCGCCAATCAATGTGTGCATTTTCTCTTTTGAAAGGTCAGCTTACATGACTGATAGTATTGGTTCCTCATCTTGCTGTGCTTGCTGTGTTTGACATTAAAGCTTGACTTCAGGGTTATATAGATGAAGAGCTTATATAGCTGGACAAAGTTTAAGGCTTTTGTTTGAACATCAGTTGTATGAGATTCATGGTAATCTGACAAAGCACATGCCGGTCTTGAGCCCTACCCAGAAAACAAACCATGGAACAAATCAATAGAACACAGCCGCTGAACAACATCAATGTCGTTTTTTTTGTAAAAATTTTGTAAAAGAGGAGAGTGTTACTGCTGGAGGATGTAGACGTAGCAGCAGATGCACTGTTTTTTGGCGGTATTGGTGATTAGCCCCTATTCCCAGCAATGATCAAAAGAAGCACTGAACACAAACACCATTATCTCTGCCCAGTCTCTAAAAGGACATCAGAGGATGAGTGTTTCTATGAACAGAATACTGTATGTCAATGTGTGCATGTATGCAGCTCAACTGTATGCATCCCAACACTGACAGTGAAAGCTGTCAATCACAACTGCACAATATACAGTATGTACATGTGCTTTAGCTGATGAATGCTTCTTGTAAATACTGTTTACATGCAAAAACAAGCCAAGAGAACTCTCAGCTGATACTCTGCAAGAAGTTTGCACATTATCAGAAAAGATTAGACCAAACACAGATTAGAAGAGACCTTAAGGGTAGATTTCACAGTGACATTTTCTCCTGTCTTATTATGCCTCTCTGACCTTGTCTCCTTCAATAAATATTCAGACAGGATCGATAAATGAAACCAGACAGACTAATGAAAGGCAGAACATGCATAATAGCATAGTCTGTGAGGCATATTACTTTCTAGATACAACAAATAAGGCATTCATCATGCCTTCTATATTTGAAAATTATTATTTTTTGCTTTCCTGAACACTTCATTACCCATGCTCTTCCCCTATTTGTCTCCCTCTCTCCTTGTGACAAATGCAAGCATGTACACATAGGCACACATCTATCTATCAAAGCATGCTTTTTTACCATTCTGAATCAAAATCCTGTCAAGTTGAGCAGGTGCTACTTGTGAAAGGCAAACTAGCACAAAGCTGCATCAAGAGAGACCGACAACATGACAGATATGTTACATAATAGGAGGACGAAGACAACACATTCAGCTCTCCCGTAAAACCACATCAGCGCTCATTGTTTTCACTCATTGTTTCCAGAGATGCTTCAGATACAATAACTGCCTTCCTGCACTCAAGAGTATAAAGTATGTAATACTGTCGAAATGGTGAAATGTTGCATCACCAACACTTTTTTTTTTTTTACTGGTTGCATATTCACTTACATTCCATACCTGAAACAGAAGTTACATCAAGATTTTCATTTGATTTATTTTACAGTATATAAGCTTGGCATTCACACTTACCTGTAACTTACAAGCACAATAAGCTGTCAATGGCCATGTTTGGTTCCTTTTCTTAAAACCTTTTTGACTACATGAATATGTCTTTTAAATATAGTGACCATGCTGCTTATAAATTGTTACCATGTTATATTGTTAATCTTTTGAATTCATTGCACACAGAATAACATATTTTTGTGCTGTACTTTGTTAAATCAATGTTACAGTGGTCTCTGTCTAAGTGCCATTAAGCAACATGCCTCCTACTGTGCATCACTGCTGCAGGTCCTTCCAAACAACTTCTCTTCAAATCCATACATCAACAATGCATTATATTTACTGTTTAGAAACAAACTGCTATACTGGCTACTGTACATATGCTTATGCAAGTTGACCTTTTAATACCATCCCCACAACCTCCACTCTCCTCTTTATCTTTTTCATTTACTCTGTGATGTCATTTTAACATATCTGGTCTCAGAAAAAACACAAACACATAGCTATAAATAAGAAGAACAACATACTAATAATAAAGACCATTGTAAGAACTTAACCACTTGGAAGCTGCAAACCTACAGTACCTGGAAGATGTTCAACAAGTTGTTATATACAAACCCTCCAGTGTGGTCAGAACGTTATTCGGTGATCAATAAATGTGACTTGTAGTTCCATGCTGTGAATTGTGAGTTTATTTTTATCTTTTAATTGGCCAAAGTTGAGTTTTTTCTTATGATCTCAAATCTACGTTTTTCTGCTCTTACTCTGACCATCAAGAGAAAAAAGGTCTCCTAGGTTTAATGTTTTTTTCCTGTGATTTTAACTCTAAGTGTCTCTTGATGTAACTGTCTCTGAGTAAAGTAGGGAAAGTATAATGTATTTATTGGAGGTTGGATTGAGTAAAGAACATATATACATATATATATATATATATATATATATATATATATATATATGTGTGTGTGTGTGTGTGTGTGTATGTGTATATATATATATATATATATATATATATATATATATATATATATATACACACACACACATATATATACACACACATATATATACACACACATATATACACACACATATATATACCGGCCACTTCATTAGGTACAGATGTGCAATCTAACGCAATCCAAAACAACAGCTCTGCCATAAATTCCACATTTACAAAGCTTTTCACACTGTTTAATATAATGCACTCCAGCCACCTCCACCCACTATGACCTCAATAATAAACATAAAGTAGAATTATCACCTTTCTGACGATGTCAAGAGAAAGTGAAAATGTATAAACTTTGTAAATGTAGAATTTATGGCAGAGCTGTTGTGTTGGGTTGCATTAGATTGCCCAGGTGTTCCTAATAGAGTGGCTGGTGAGAGTATATCTATTTTTCAAAAAACACAATAAAACTGAAATATCTGCAGCTCAAAATGTGTGAAAATTGTATTTGTATTAGTATCTGTGATGGCAGAACAATTACAAATTAACAAAACTTTTTTTTTTTTTCTGTTCAATATATTTTAAATGTAAAGGACATTTTTCTGTTTTTAAACATAAACTGTCTCCCTCTTACTTCATGTATAAAAATAGAGGAAGAGTAATTAGGGTTATATTTTCATTCATAAAAGACACCAAACCGTCAATGGTATTCCAACATAAGCCTTCATTACACTGCGTAGAAGCTCTTACTGTAATCAATCAGGGTAGTCATTTAGGTATGGGAAGCACAGAAGGGTGTCTGTGCTATTCAGGACCTTATTAACACACACCCACATGCACACACCCACACACCCACACAGAACAGGTCCACTGGAGGAGATAAGACAGAATTGATGGTAACTCCAGAAATAGCACCTTGAGGATCATCACCTCAACCAGTCAGGCCGTATGACTCATACACACACTCGGCCCTACCCCCTCTACCTTTCTCTGTGTCTCCTGCTCTTTGGCTCTCTCTTCCTACTTCACCCTCTCTCTCACCCATGTTCTCCCTCCCTCTTGGGATGGTGACTCACACACACACATTGACTGCATGAATCCCAATTTGAGCAGCTGCAGGGATGAGAGGGCGGTGAGGCCATCATAAACACTGGATTTGATCACAGTTCATGCTACAGTTTCCTGCTTGTGGGTGGCAGTTTATAGTGGCTTTATGCAACCTTGTTTCATGGGAAATGAAGCAAAACTACAAAACAAAAATGAAAAGACTGTTGTTACAAGAGTGTCAGCCACAAAGTTCAAAGACTCTTGCTAATCTTTTAATCTCGGTTCCTTGAATACAGATGGACAACCCAAATATGTTATGGTTAGTAGAATTAATATTGCATGAATTGGTGGTGTACAGTAAGAGCCTAATTTCATGGTGAAGTTGTAAATCTCCCTAGTACATCCATCTTCTGTAGTAGGCTAGTTATTCAGTGGTCTTGAAAAAAGAATTTCAAAAATAGGATTTCATTATCAAATTAAAGCTGCAAGCAGCGTTGGTTGGGACCTCGCACTCTGGCCTGTCGGGATCAGATCATTTTGCTTTTTAAAAATGAGGGATATTTCTTACAAGTGTGGTGTGCTTTTATTTTGAAAGTTTGATTGACAGGATGAGAATTTTCTGCAGGGTGAGACATGTCTGTCTTGCTCACACCTGTGTCATCAAAGTCATGCAAGTTTTGGGCCCATTCACTTGAATTTCAATTAGTATTAATTCAATTAATTCAATTAGTATAGTTAGTAATTGAAAACTCTTGATGAGTTTGTGTGTAAAACAAATTAATTTCCTAATTTTCATCAAGTCTATTTTTAGAAAAGTAAAGTTTAGTCAAAGTTTGTTTGAAATGTGTACTGTCAGGTGTGCAGAGACAGTAAGTAACTGCAGCTGGACACAGAAAAATACTCATATATTTGAATGAAGAGTGTGAGCAAACCCACACCTTTTTGAACATTTACTGCTTCCACATAGTTTTAGATACAGACTTCATTTGAACTTTAAATGAGTCACAAGACTTTGACCCACAAATCTTGAATTTACATGTTTTTTCTATCTTTTATTGTTTTTGAGATATTAGAGTGTGAGTTATAAAGTCTTTTCTTGCTCCTCCTGTGTATTGGGGAGTGTTTCACAGCACTGAGGGAGTGACATGACGAGGAGCAGATGGAGAGGAGTACTCTTCTTGTGAAATCTCATCATAAATTAGTTACTCAATGTTATCAATTTGTTGTGGTGAGAAACTGAACACTGAATACAAATAGAAGCTTTGTTTACAAAAAAAATCCACATGGAACCTTTAATTCATTTACTCAGACATCATCGTTTATGTGAGCTGGTTTCTGATTGGTGGTGGCATGGGGTGGGAGGGGTCAGTTGACTTTTTTTACAAGTTTTGTTGCGTTAATAACATTAGTGACTATTATTCACATTGTAATTAGCACCAAATTCATATTCATTCATCGGCACTGCTGCTTCACTAGCTGGATACTGTTTCTCTCTGCAATCACAGGCAGTAATGGGGGTGGGAGGGCAAAGCCATCTAAATGAAATCTACACACTACATTATTCATGCTAAACAGTTTACCATATTTTTTAGGCTGACACTAATCTTTCTGACATACATGCAGTTAGGGGTGCAACTAATCACAAAACTCACGGTTCGGATCGTATCACGGATCGGATCATTTTATGGATCAGCCAAAAAAACAAAAAAAAAAGGGGGGAGGGCCAAATAAAACTTAGTTTTCCATATATTCTGTAAAACACTTACAGCAAGGAACTTTTGCCCATGGTCTTAAATGAAAACAACAGTCAAGATGTCTAATGTTTAAATAAAATCTTAAAATATATAAAATACTCAATGCTCAATTGTTAAATTAAATTGCAATATGAGGCATGATACCTTCCTCTTTTAAACATTGTAGTGAATGAAACAACATTCTGTGTCCACCTCATCAAAACTTGATAACTTACAAACATGAACACACGTCTTGTCCTGCAGCTTGTTGAATGAGCCACCAAACAAACATTCACTGGGGAAAAGTGCACCGCTAACGTTGTTAGCAGCTATGTAGCTAATTAGCTGCTCAGCTGCAGCACATTAAACAGCGTGTGAACGTACCTGCTGATGTCACTGCGGACCCTTCAGATGCTGGTTTGGTTGTTGCTCCTCAAAATCTCTGTTAGCGACACGCTGTCTGTCCATGACTTGTACTAACAGCAGTTTGTTTACGTTGTCTTAAATGAGACATGCCTGCCGAACCGTGGGGGGCGATCCATGTGGATCATGAATCAACTACCATGCGTTACACCATGCAATGCAAATACTGTAGTAAATATTGTCAAGCTGATCTAATAATGAGGTCTCGAAGACAGAAATTATTGCACTCACTTTTGCATTATGATGACCACTTACTGAGTTTTTTTGTTTTTAATATCCCTCCAACACTGACAGCAGCCTTTAACTGTCAACTAGGTAAATTATTCAGGGGTCTGTATCACAAAGCAAGTTCAACTTAAAGGTGTTTGATAAATCAGCTGGTTTAATGATCATTAGTCAGTAATTTAAATAATGTCAACATCAATGTAACTTTGCTCCAAAGATTTCAGTCTTTTCAAATCTGACATCTGTTTTTTAACCTGATATCTTTTATTTTTTCATCCAACTTTTATTTTTTAATCCAATTTTTATTTTTTAATCCATCTTTTATTTTTTAATCCATCTTTCTTTTTTAAATCTGATATCTGCTGTCAGGTCACATGACCTCCTCCAAGGTTGAGCTCATGATGTCATCAGTTCCGGATGTCATCAGACATGTGATCTCATTTCATCTCACATCTGCACACAAGTATCGTGTTACAGATTCACAGTCTGTCAAAGACCAAAGAACGAAGAACGTAGACCATCCTTCACGCACAACCACCGTCTACCACTACAGTCTACGAGAGACATCTTACTGTTTACTACCTCTGGACATTGTCTGTTAAAACCATGAACAGAGGAGATAACCCAAGACGTCAGGGCAGATTTGCTGATGCCCCAGTCTTATTTTGAAAGGCTAATTGCGGACTTCCTATTGGATTTAGGTCAGGGGTGTCAGTGTATGATTTGTAGGTCTTGATGAGATGAATAATTGAGTTTTGGTTTGATCTCTCTACAACATTCCCATGGGCCGTGGCGGCCATTTTAGTTACATAGGTGGCACTAGAGAGCACATTTTGGCACTTTAGGAATTAATTTTTACATTTTATCAAATTTTTCACCAGACATGATGTGCATGCCAAATTTGGTGAGTTTTTGAGCATGTTTAAGGGGTCATATTTAGGTGTGATAACCTGTAATAATAATGAAAGAAAGAAACAAACAAATACATGAAAAACAATAGGGTCCTCGCCCTAATTACTCGCCCTTTTGGGCTAGGTCCCTAATTACTATGTACACAACCTCAGGCCAGGCATTAACAAGTACTAGTTTATGGAAAAACTGGTTGAGATGAATAAAGATAATTTCTTCTGACTGACAGAATAATGATGACATGGTCACTGTGCTGTGATGTTGTTTCTAACATTTACTTGCCTTTTACTTCATGGATCAGCTGGCCCAGCAACATGAACACCATCACTGGTGGTGTTTGAGCTCGAATTGAAGCTGTTTGATATGTTTAGTGTTTGTTTGGGCCCTATAGCTACTGGGGTCTTTACCTATCTAGCTTTTAAAGGTCTCATTCATTTTCAGCCAATATTAACAAATGTAGTATTTATATATAGCTGGAAGAATTAAAGAACTGTACTTAATTACTTTTTCCACTTTATGCTACTTTATACTTTTACTCATCTACATTTCAAAGATGAATATTGAGCTTTTTATTCCACTATATGCTGTATATTTGACATGTTTATGTAGTTGTATTACGTAGCTTGCGGATTAAGATGTTATATAAATGATATGTTGTATGAGCAAAAAACAGATTCACTGTTATACACCAATTTTATAATATATAATAAAGTACTTTTAAATTTGATACTTAGGGTACATTATGCTGATATTGCTTTTACAGTGCTGTATTATTATTACTTTTTACAATGGTCTGAATACATCTTTTACCACAGTATAACAACTGTGATGGGTTAGTAATTTTACTTTAAATGCACCATTCTTTTTTTTTCTAAGACTCATCCAAAATGAAAGCAAAAACACTAAATTACAATAACTGAGTTGTAGTGAATGTACAAACTTTTGAAATAAGACAGCCTGGTTGCCAGAATAAAACATTGGCATTGTATGTTTCTGCAAACGCAAACTACAGAAATATTGAATATCTACGTCTCAACCATAGACTGTAAAACATATGGACGTAGTTACCATGATGTCACCCACTGCTTTGCAAATTGCCGTTTTGAAGCCTCGAGTGCATAGATGCATAAAGAGATCATCGATGCTCGAGTGTAGCGATTTGACCATCGTCATCTTGGATTTGGCCGTCGCCATGTTTGATTTTTGGAGCCAGAAGTGATCATATTTGGACGAGAAGGTAGAGCTGACCATAGCACTAGCTGCAGGCTTGGTTAGCACAGTGCATTTACAATCCATAGTCAACAGCGATCATGCTAATGCTAATGCTAATTTTCGCCGGCAAAAAACAGGCCTAAAACCGTTGGCTCACCGGAAAAATTGATCATCCGACTCATTGATGGGTCTTTTATTAAAACCAAACGCAGACTTTTTTTAGGTGATCACAAAGTTCAATTAACTTTAGTGAACTGAAAACACACTGTGAAATACCAGCAGCTATGCCTATACCCAATAGTTCTGTTACATAAGCAACGACGTCGCCGTGGTAGCGCCTTGTCAATCACAACGTAGCCACGCCCTAAAGCATATGCCGCTTTATCGTCAAATTTAAATTACATGGGACCATAATTTACAAAATGAACATCATGCTGTATTGAAGAAGACTTGAAACTGGCAATTGAGATCATAAACTCATTAGGGGATAGTTTACTGAGGTAATAAATCAAGAGAGAAGTAGGGTCATTTTCTCATAGATTTCCATACAATCGGACTTTTTGCATCCAGTGGAGTCGCCCCCTGATGGCCATTAGATAGAATGCAGGTTTTTTGGCACTTCCGCGTTGGCTTCATTTTTCAGCCCCGGAGGTTGCCACTTGGTTTCAACACGTGTAATACGTAGCATATTAACATTTCAACAAAACGTGTCATATCAACATTTCTACAAAACATAGCTATTAACATTTCAACAATAAGTGTCATATCAACATGTCAACAAAACATATCATCTCAGCATTTCTACAAAACATAGCATATCAAAATTTCAACAAAACGTATCATCTCAACATTTGTACAAAACTTGACATATCAACATTTCCAAAATATGTATCATCTCAATATTTCTAGAGTGACGTAGGTCACATGCGATCTGTATGAGCTGACTTTCCTTTTAGGAGGAAGAGGAGTTGGTGGATGGTTAGTAAGTTTCTTGGTGGCAAGTTGGAAATCAACAGAGCACGGTTGGAGATCACCTTGAAACCAATGCCCGCTTCCCGTTTCAACTGACAAAAGCGAATTTTTTAGCGAGACGTCAGGACATTTGCAGCAGTTTTTCTGGTGAGAAAACCGGGTGTTTTTAGTGAGACATCGGCCGTATTTTATTTTTTATTTTATTTTAACCCAAACTATGATCTTTCCCTAACCCTAACCAAGTGGTCTTTGTGCCTAAACCTAACCAGACCTTAACCACAGCGTTGTCACACCATAAAACATCATGAAATGTTAATATGCTACGTTTGTAGAAATGTTGATATGATACGTATTACATGTGTTGAAACGTATACACTAAAGATTTCTGTGGTTTACAGAAATGTTCAATGTCAACGTTTTGTTCTGGTGATTGGATTGAATAAGAAGTACTTACCAAAGAGGCATTCAGCATTTCCCATAGCAGCAGTGACTGCAGCAAACATAGTTACCTTTCATCATTTCACATAGATTGCCCAGTTTGACAAACAGTATCTATAGCCTATTAATTTATTATATGTTTCCACTGCGTCAAAAAGTTATCTCTACCACCTTTTAAGTATCATTTTTATTTGTATTATTTTTGATAAATTTGATTATATTATTTTTATCACAGAGTCACAAGGATAAAGAGAAGAACAAAAAAAGATTGTTTCATTAACACATACATTGAAAATGCCTAACTCTAATTTTCTTTCTTTTGGTGATGGTACACTACAGATATAAATTAACAAGACAAGTCTACAGCCATGCTAGCGGCTCTGTGAGGTACATGATCACAATGATGAGAAGGTATAATATTTGTAATGATGACCATGAATAATAATAATTGATAAACAAATATATTGGAAAAATTAAAAGTCTGACCTGATGATGGCGCAAGAAGAAGAGTAAGGGGATCATCAGAGCTAAAAGGATGAACATTCATCTTGTAGATGATCCCCTTGCACCAACAGGTGCAAGGGGATCACTAAAATCATTAGGAATCATCCTCCAAATATTGTGGATATCTTCACAAAAATGAATGGAAATCCATCCAGTACTTGATGAGATATTTCACTAAAAGCCCAAAATGTCAACTTGCTTGTGGTGCTAAAGTAAAAGTCAGGGGATCACCAAAGTCATCAGGATTCATCCTCTGGGGAATTTGGATATATGTATACAATATCATGGCAATCAATCTAGTAGTTGTTGAGATATTTCAGTCTGGACCAAAGATGAGGACCAACCAACAGACGAACTGACAGACTGACATTGCCATCCCTAGAGCCATGCTGCAAGCATGGCTAAAAATAGACATAATGACTAAAAAGCTTCACAAAGACTTTCAATCTATATTCATTATCATATGATTTAGTTGAACATGTAGACATATATGCTGAGAGTATTCAAGCTTATTGTACTTAAACAGTTGTGATATCTTATTGTTAATTAGCATCACACTTGCTGTCAGAAATATCCAAAAAAATACCATACATACAAAAAACCATTAAAAACAAATATCTAGCAGAATCATACCCATTTAAAGATAAAGATATATTTTTTTAAACAGTTGATTATATTATTATAGCTTTTGTCTGTTTCAGACAGGATTGTCATATGAATAATGTTAAAAATAAATAGCATTTTGAATATATACAATACATACAATATTTCTTCCTTGTTTTGTTTCACATCATTCAGCAGTTGGCCATTCAAAGCTTCAATTACTTGAATTTGAGATTATTTGAAGCTATTTTCAGTACAGAATCTACAAGCCCATCTAGTAAAATAGACCTGCTTGCTTTGCTTTCAATGAATTTGTGTTACCACCTTCATTATTTTTAAATTGCACTGTAAAGTATTGCTTACTATTTTCACCACTGCTCTTTTTTTCCTAATCCTTCACTTTCCTGCTTTTATCTTGATTCTCACTATCATTATCCTCCCCTTTCTTTCCATTTGCTGTGGCATCTTTGCGACTGGCTGAGTTTTTCTCTTCCACCTCCTGCTCTGCTTCACTTTCCACCTGATCATCTTCACTACTGACCTCTCCATTCACCTGTCTCTCCTCCTCTCCTGACTCTTTGGTAGCATCCTCTTTTGTTTTGCTCACATTAGCTTCCTGGTTACTGTTTCTACTGCTACTTCTGCCATTATTGTTCTCTTTTGTCTCATTATCTGACTGAGTCTTCACTGCATCATTGCTATTTTCCTTCTCTTTCTGTTCCTCTCCTCTGTCTACATCATTAACTGGGTCTTTGCTGCTTTCTCCCTCCTTTCCACTGTCTTCATCTTGTGTCCCTTTTTCTACTGTTTTGTCTTGCTCATCCTTTTCACCTTCAGAAGATGAATGGTTTCCATCCTCTGTCTCTTTTCTGTCCTGAGTCTTATCATTGTTGCTATTGCTGGAGCCCTGCTCCTCCTCCTTCTCCTCAAGTCCTGCTGTTGCCTCTCCCTCTTTTTCATTATTTGTCTCTACATTTTCCTTCTTCTCTTCTCCCTCTTTTTCATTTTTTGTCTCTACATTTTCCTTCTTCTCTTCTCCCTCTTTTTCATTATTTGTCTCTACATTTTCCTTTTTCTCTTCTCCCTCTTTTTCGTTATTTGTCTCTACATTTTCCTTCTTCTCTTCTCCCTCTTTTTCATTATTTGTCTCTACATTTTCCTTCTTTTCTTCTCCATCTATTTGACCACTTGTCTCCTCATTTCCCTTCTTCTCTTCTTCTATTTGACTACTTGTCTCCTCATTTTCCTTTGGCTCTTGTTTGCTAGCTGAAGTCTCCTCTTCAGTGGTATTTTCAGCATAAGTCTCCTCTTTCTCCTCTGCCTTTTCACCATTCTCCTCTGAGGCTTTTGTATCAACGGCTGCAGGTTTCTGTAATGCAATAATACCACAGAAACAATTTGTATCTCTAAATATTTGAACAGGCATACAGTATAATTGGATTGTTTACAATAATCCTCCTTATGACCTCCACTTTCCTGAGTAAGTGACAGCATTGTTTAGTCATGAGCACTTATAAATCAAGTGGAGTAAAAGCTTTACATATTTTTTTCAAGACCCTTTTATATTGCATGTCAATCAATATTCAACAAGTAGTGGAGAAACAACAGATATTTGAGTGCTCTAACAACTCATAGTATTTCAAACAATAGGTAATTATGGTAATGAGGGTATTCATTGAGTACATAATTTATAGCAGATATGAATCAAACTAATTCACATCCACATGAGTGATATCAACATAAATTCTACATCTGAAAGCAGTAGAAATACAAGTTTTGACTCATTACAGTGATTTGAAAAAAGAGTCTGGGTATATTTTCTGGGTACCATGAGTGAAAGATTTACATGTGACAAAGACTCTCAACATCACACCAAAAACCGTGCCTGTTGTGTGCCCTGATGACCTATCAGAATATATACCTACAGTACATATTTTTACAAAGATGTCTTTGCTTGCAATAGTCTATTGTATGTATGTTCATACCTCTTCAGTTGGCTCGTCTTGAGAGGATTTGCCCTCAGCGTTTCTGTCATCAGCCTTTGATTCCAGTTCATCTGGAAACAGATTAAAAACAGTTTTTTTAAGCACACTGATCATAGAAAATAATTTAAATGAGAGAAATGTGAGGAAATCATTTAAGAGAAAGGTGGCTGTTTCTTTCGGGTAAAAAACTGATTGATTCAAAGCATGTTTCAGTGTGATGATGACATATAGGAATCCTTGTGTTTCATCTTGATGTGTGATATTGTATCCTGAACGGGCTTGTTATATAACATAAAGGTGACTGATAAGTGTCATTCTGGCATAAATGCTTACGTATTGACTGTTTTCTATCTCACACAGGCTTAAGCTGACTTGACTTGTCCTGGGCAAATGACACAAAATTGTGACAGAAAGATAATGAAAGTAGTCACTTGTAGGTTCAAAGACATGAATAATGTGTCACATTGCGTTAGAAGAGGGTCATCTAAACTTACACTGAACAAAGCAGATACAAATACATTGAATATTACAGCACAATGTCAGAAAACTAAAAACAATGCTGGTTAATACAGATTAATATAATGCCCCACCCCCTTTATGTGCTGACTATTTTTTAAGACCCTAAAACCTGAATTCCTCAGTCAAAGCCCATTACATCAGAAATCTATAAACTGTGACAAAATTCCATAAAATCTGTCCCATAAATAAGTGCACTTTTATTTTTCCTCCAGTAAGTGACTTGTTGAAATTATACAGCTTTTATTTAGCAGCTGTTTTCAGGCTTGGACAAACATGGCACAAGAGTGGCACCTGGTGGTAAAGAGGAAAAACACATCCAACAATATTTCATGCAAGTAAACAACTTCTCTAGACAATGGAAATGTGCCAGAGAGCCAGTAAACATTTTACAGGCTCATAGGGAAAAGAGAACAGCAGGGAAGCTGAGGGTTGTGAGCAGATTCAAAATAAAAAATGTCATACAGGAACACTGTCATTGTCATCATTATTGCCACCAATGCCTTAATCATGCTGATCCCCACAGGAATATTCAGGTGGAGACAGTGAGCTTTCTCTGTTTCCGGCTCCTGACTTCCTTGTTCAATTTTCACTGTACAAGTTGAGTAATGGAAAAAGCTGACGCTTTGGCGCATTGAATTGCATTGGATGTCTTAGAACAATAAAATTAGGAAATACCCTGAAAAATGGGATTTTTCATTATCCAGTGTGAACAACTGCAGATGAATCATACTTCATGCAAAGACCGTAATACTTAACCTACCCCACGCACACAACATACAGAAACATTATCCAGTCAAGATTCTTTCAGGTTCCCACCTCCAGTACTGATATTTATCCCTGACACTGGTTTTCAATGTTCAGGTAGTCACTCAAAATTGTCTTAAAGGGAAAAACAAGTGCCAAGTTTTCATTGTAGTTTGGAGAAATTACTGGTTACTTCACCTGAACCTTTTCCATTTCCTAAATTGCAAGCTTTGGTCAAGATTATTTTACCTAATACACAACTGTTTGAGGCAGACTGAAGGCTAGTAGATTGGTAGCAAGGAAAAAAACAACATCTTGCACCGGCCCCCAAAGCAAACACCTGTCATCATTTCCTGTCTAAACAACTGCATAATGATACTGTGGATCCTGGTGTTTAAATGAAGACATCATACTGCGACTCAATATCAGCCACACACTTGTTTCAATTGAAGCAATCAGCTCAGCAAGACAGGTTTGTTTGAGTACAAAATACAGGATTTTTAGTTTTCATGTGAGCACATGCATCAAAGGCCTTGGAGTAATTAACCCTAAACATCATAAGAGGAATACAACTATACGCTCTGATAAACAACATAATTACACACTTGTTTTGAAACACTGGATGAGACTGAAATTTCCAATCAGAAATAAGCAGCAAAAGAGTAGGAAAAAAAGAACAGAACAGTGTAATTAATGTCTTTAATATTAGTTTCCCTTTCTCCACATACCAGTTAAAGAAGAAAAATGACTCGGGTAGAGATTAGAAGAGTTTACAGAGACATTTAATGCATTTCAAATGCAAAACTGATTGAAGTTTAGCTATGGTGGAAGATGAAACGTTATGGTAATAATAACAGACCTCTTTAAGAATATTTTATGGAAATCACCTGCATTCATTAACAGCTAGGGCCAAAACGATTGAGTGTAAGCAGTAAGCAGTGGATGAGCCGCTACGACTCTAAACATCTTAACATGATTTGAGGATGAGGCACAGGCTCATGAAAATGCAAAATCAAATTAAATGTAATATTTAGAATTCTCTTCTCTTCCTGCTCGTCATTAAATCCAGTAGATTTGGGTTCTGGCATTGAAAATAGTTGGACAGTTTTGTGTGTGTGTGTGTGCAAGTGTGTGTACATGTGTATGTTGCTGTTTTTTTTTCTTTCATAACCAGGCAAAAACACACAAATTCCATCTTTAACTTCTACGCCATTGGCACACAAACACAGACAGAGCACAGCCACCTTTCAAAAGTAATGTGACATCTCGTCCATCAGTGTGAGGTAAAACAAGGATGCAACAGTAAATGGGTATAATTGCTCATATAAATGGCTCTTGCTGCCATTCTTATGAAAGGTAAAGTTATAAATGACTGTTATTCCAGAGAAATGTAATAAAACACAACTGAAGATGAAGTGATAGTAGGTAGTAAACTGCAATAATCTCCCACTCCTCAAAAGCAAACTCCACCTCTTGTTTTATACACATGCACACACACCACACACACACACACACACACTGCCTTACTTCTGCAGGATTTTAGTTTTAGGGGACAGACTTGTTAGAAAAAAACCTGGACTTTCATGATCTCCATCTCTATGCTTCATACAGTAACATTGTGCTTCATTGCTTTGATCTATGTTTCCATTTGATATGCTCATTCAGTTCCAACACACTGGGGAAATACAGGGTGCAATTTACATCAGGTAACATGATGTAAATATCATTCCATTAAATATGTAAGGATTATTTAAATCAACTTAATTAATAAAACAATAATACGTATCACAGCAGAAACAACCCCCTGTGGTTCCTGGTGCTCAGTCGAAACATGAACCTGAACTATACTGTCAACAAACTGCCATAGCACTCTTTTTTTCTGCATTCAAGTCCTGGCACAGTATAAGCAAACATGTACATCTCATCTCTGCTACAGGATAACGAATGTTTGTTGTTGTTGTTGTTTTTGTTTTGTTTTGTTTTGTTTTGAGAATCTTCTTGTCTTGTTTTTGCAGAAGCTGTTTCAATGAGCTTACACTCAGCAGAGAGTTAAAGAATGAACCAACATGTGAATAAAGCTTTCTTTTTGTTAAACAGAATAAAATAACTATGCTGTATTTTTTATCTCTGTCCTTTTGTGAAAAACATTACCTTTAATGAGAGCATGTTGATGCACATTAAATCAGTATTGTTAGTCATATGTTGCTTTTAAAAGCTGTGATATAACTATGCTGGAGAAACCCACACATGCCAAATCTACTCTCAGCAGATTACCTCGGCAGTGTTAAATAAACACTCAAGTCTTGATGTTCTACTTAATGTACCTCACTCCGCACAACACTCCCTGTACATCACCATACAGTATACAGTATATTACTTATTTACACCCAGCTGATATACCCCACTCAGCAAATGGCTGAGTTATGGTGGTGTGTAAAACAACATGGGTGGTAACTCTGAATGGTAATTATGAAATGTTGCCACTCAGCAAGTGTGCTCCAGTCACTGACCAGGGTCCTGTTAAAAGCATTTAATGACCGTATGGCCAGCATCCATGAGAGAAGCCCAGTTGCTAGTGAGTTTATAGTGATGTGACACATACTGTAGAGGAAAAAAAATCAAACTGCTTCGTAAAAAATGTGACGACTGGAGAATTTTGCTGGTCCATCTGTTTCTCTCTCTCTCTCTCTCTCTCTCTCTCTCTCTCTCTCTCTCTCTCTCTCTCTCTCACACACACACACACACACACACACACACACATAGACAATATATTTTCATGTATTTCATAGGCTTATAAGACATACAGTGAAGGAGAGAGGGTTAGGGTGTTTTAAATTATCCCATTCCCTGTAAACATACCTCTCATTCTCAGTAGCACTGGTGGAAATTGTAGTAAAAATATCCAAAGCATATGTTTTTGAGTTGTTTTTTTTTTCTGAATGGATTAATAACACATATATAGGTCTTACATTATGTGGGCAGGACATAATGTATAATAATGTCCACTATGAAATGTATTACTGTAATGAATCTTTTACATCAAGATTTGTTTCCGAGTTGAATCTAAATAAGTTAACACATTATCTTTACACTGAACATTTTCAGTAGTGCAGGAGATGTCTCCTCTGTACAGTAGTGTGTAGTCCTGTGCTAGATAGCTTTGACATTAAATCAGAGGGAAGCTCTGCTTAACAATGTTGCAGCCAGACAGGCAGAGTAATATTCAAAAAGGTCATGGCTTCAGTTAAATATTTTAATAATTCATGGAGTTGTTCTCTCTCACTTTTCTCATATCTGCCTGAAACCTGACCACCCAGTGTCTTCATTATATAAAGGTTTATTCAAAATGGCTTCTGTCTAATCAGTTTCATTTGGACAGATATTAAAATATGATTTTTCTAATTTCTCCACACAACAAAGTGTAATTGCATGCTTTAAAAAGCAGCCTTTTGATAAATATTCTTAAGCCTTAATAACCAGTAACTTCAGAGACATTCATTATCATTGACTATTTGATTTTGGAAGGAAACCTATAACACAATAATTCTAATATAGGTCACTAAAACTAAGACAGACTGAAAATAGCACTTATGTCTCATAATTCAAGTTCTATGAACACAAGCGGAGCCCTTTGTTAAATAGTTACTCTTCTCATTGATCATCTAAAATTTGCATTGTAATGATGCTATCTACATCTTTTGCAAAAAGTTATCTTTGCCCCCCTAAAACTGGTAAATGACAGAAATACGCAACATTTGAAAATGTATGAGCCACTGTATTAAAAGTGACATTGATGAACACAAAGTGTTTTGCTCTGGTAACGCATCAACTTCAGATGCCCCCCTAAAGCCCAGCTCTGACACATGATAACTTTAGATCTCCACAAATGCAAGATATTTACTCTTGCCATTTAGGTTGTATGTCAAAGCAGTTTCAGTGTTTCAGGCAGATACAAACCCTGAAGATGCTGATGCTGCTATCACAACTACTGTGAGCTCAACCACAAAAAAGGAATAAAATGTGCAAAGTGGGTTAGATTAGAAGTGACAGACATTAAGAAAATTTGTGTCAGTGAAAGTGTCACACATTACCCTAACCCTATATTTTGTATGTCACAGCCAGCACTGTTGTATGTCACAGCTGAAACACTTGTTAACAGATTAATGTAGCAGATTAGTACAGCTACCCTGCTCTTTAATCCAGTAATCCTGCATCAAAGGGTCATGAAGAAACTTTTTCTGCCATAGTGAAAAGGAACGGAAGAATGAAGGAGGGATAGGGAAGGATGGCCGTGTTGTCTGAAATGTGACATACGGGCACGCACAAAACACACACATGAATACTTTAAACATGGTGCACGCAAACCACACTTTCTAAGAACTCAACAAGAAAAAAAAACAACTTCCTTTAAATGTTGCCATTTCTCATCCTTTGCTGCTGAGCCTCTCTTTTTGACACAGGCACACGATTTAAAACACACAGCCTCTTTGTGTACATGTCTCCTGCCTCCCGACGCTGTTTTGAACCCTATTTCACTCTGACAGGCATTATAGATACATATGCTAACAGGGCTAATTCCCCAAGGCAGCATCACATTTTATGACACCAGAGGCAGAGGGCTGATCTGGCTGGATGTCTTATGCATGTGAGAAGGTGCACACATGAACACACACACGCACACACACAGAAATGCTCACACATGCAACAATATTCCTTCTCTTAAATTCAACTTGCCAATAATAATGTTTCCATTTGGATTTTTTTGAAATTACTTTTCTGAAAAAAAAAACCTTAACTTAAAACTTCCTTGACTTGGAATAAAATTCCCTTCAAGGAAAATAATAGGGATGGACATAATGTGGATCCATCATGTAGCACAAATTGAATTGGCTCCTGCTGAATTGAAATATGGAGCCCAGTACATGAAAAGGAGGCAGCAGGCTATTCAGAACATGAGGTTCTGTGTAAAGTGGATGCCCTTGAGGTTTCAATGCTAGCACTGAGTTACCTGGATTTATTTGGAACTCACCACCTCCTGAGTTCCTGGAGATACGAAACAAAAGGCCAGATGAGCCATACTCAAATTTTTTAGAAAAAAAACCAAAAAGAAACTGATCTGTAGGTGTTTGTGTGTGAGAGAGCAAAGGAGAAAAACCTCAGGGTGTGTCCAATGCCTTACTGTTGTAAAATGAACTATTAACCAGTAGTAATGTAGATTTAAAGGGTTTGTCATTAAATCAGTCGATTTTTTACTGAATCACTGGGTTTCGAGCTGCTGAAATTGCAACTAGATATCCACGACCTCCAAAAGATCTGCCATAGCAAAACTACAGTTCATATGTGGAAACTAGATCTGAAAGGAGAAGTCATTAACCATATACACCATTCCATCAGCTACTGGTGTGGAGTTATTATTCTAACCCTGGCTACCATCTACTGCAGGTACTGCAGTGTGCAAATCTACAACCATTAGTACAAAAACATGCATACACAACATCATTTTATATGCTGATTTTATTCTGACTCATTTAGTCTCAGGAGCAATTGTTTAATTCAGTCAGATGATTCCCGCAACATGCTCATCTGTGCCAATACTAACACTGCACTGCAGCATTTATGTCATACTGTATATAAATATTGTAGTAGTGGCTGAATGCTCACCATTATTTAAAGGAGGACAATATGCTTATTTTGACCAATACCATTCATGTTCAGAATAGACTTGAGAAGCACATACTCACAATCAAAAAGCCTCCTAGGATACAGTAGCATGCCCCTTCATTAATGCGTGCATGGAGGCATGTACGTGGAATCCACGTAATCAGTGAACACATTTCACATTCTGTCAATGGACCCCCCCCCTACCTTTCCCTCCTGTTGTTCTCTCCCTCGGTCGCTGTCTTCCCTCTCTCTCCTCTTGTCCATACCTTTCTGTGTGTCTCTCCTTCTTTGGAGTACCAGGCTCTTTTGTTGATTTCCAGAGCAGCAATTTGGCCCCAGCAAGGGGCAGAGGCAAGTAAAATTCTGCTTTGATGACTCTAAATGGAGAGATTATCCAAATGAAAGGCAATTATCCAAACCCCACCCATCCCTCTACCCTTCAATATTTTTTTTTTCTCACCCAACACTCATCCTCCACCATCTCAGGCTATTCTTCATATTCACTATTTGATTGCACCTGTACTCTCCTGTCTTCTCCTTCCACATAATATTCTCCTCCCTTCATCATATCAACCTTTTATTCCCTCTTCTTTAACCTTGTCTTTTATCTTCCACTCTATTTACATCCTACCTTCGCTCACCTGCCAAAACACATCCCTTCTCCTATGTTTTATTCTTCTCCCTTTTCCCCTTCCTGTTGCTCTTTTTTCCTTCTTCTTCTTCTTCTTCTTCTTCTTCTTCTTCTTCTTCTTCTTCTTCTTCTTCTTCTTCTTCTTCTTCTTCTTGTCTTCTCAAGGGAGCCATTAGACCAAACTGAATACAAGGGCCCTTTAAGAAAGAGCATACTGATAAACATCCCATTTCTATTTTGAGGTTAGCAACAACTGCTTATTGGTTAAGTCCAAACTGAACATGAATGTGCTTTTGAAAGAAACTTGAAAATCTCCCATTTTAAAAGAGCTAACTTTCAGCACAGGGTGAAGCATACAGCAGGCAATGTGTCTTATTGCTTAGTCTTTTAAGTCAAATGTCTTTGTTACGTAGTAAGTTCAAATTCATTCCATGACCTTTGCTGCATGAGTTGTCGCACTACCTCCCCCTTGTCTTTGCTGTCACTCACCACTGTGTTCACTCTAATGAAGCAGAAAAGTCAGAAGCTTTACAATACACCAGACAGAAACTGCTTGAGTTATCCTCCGCCTGGTTCTCAGCAGCTGATAGACAGTGAATAATGGGGACTGGCGTACCAACACACACAGAGACACGCACAAAAACTGACCTCCCTGTCACAACAGAGTCAGTGCAGAACAGACGGAAAATCTCGAGTTACGGAATCATTTGTCTTTTTTCTCATGTCTCTCTCTCTTTTCTGCTTGTTTGTCACCATACCTTTCTGTCTGTACATCTCTCTGTCTCTTTCTCCCCCTTCCTTTGTCACAAATACATTTATAATGACATGACACCTTTATAATAATCTTTTGTTTTCGTTCCAATGTTCCAGCACACCAGAGATCTGAAGTGTGGGTTTCATGCTGTGTTCTTTCCACAGTCTCTGCCAGTCAGCCAACTTTTTTGGCTGTGTTCCTTCTGGCACTAGAACGGGATGTGTTTACCTCTTACACAGCCAGGGCAGGATTTCCCAAAGGGAAAATAACGGCAAACACATCTCTGTGCTGTTGTGAATCACTAAATAGAGGTGATATGAACATCGTGTTCCTGTTGGGAAGCAAAACTGGACAAACATAACCTCAACACTAAATTTAGTTGCTCTGGGAATGCTAATAGGTACAGAGCTTATTTGTTTTTGATGAGCCAATTGCAAGCTATGATTTCAGCACTTGTTTGCTTTTGAGAAGGCAAATGGAAACCAAATTTAAGCATTGATTTGCTTTCAGAGCGGCAATGAACAAAAAAGGATAAACATGCCTCTGGGAAACCTCAGCCCACTGTATATTACACAAAGTCTGTTCAGCACCATGGACAGGGACACACTCTATCTGCCACACAGATACCGCATCAGTTACACTATGCCAAGATAAAAAAAAAGAAAATTTTATTTCTTGTAAACATGACAGCATTTGGCAGAAGACTTTGTAGGTCAAATAGTGAAGGGTGCATGAGAATGTGATATGCTCTCCAAGCCATTCAAACGATCTTGTCTAATGCCTGATCTTGTTTTCTGAGCTGTCTGTCTGTTAATTTAATCTTTGGTCAATGTCACCCAAGGGGACCAATAATGCAACATGGTTTTCTGTGCCTGTAATATGACATGCCACACAATCTGATGTACAGAGGATTTTGAGGGTGACATTACAGGTTTCAAATAAACAGGCATGCGCACAATTGCACACACAGACACATATAAAGGCACACACACACACACACACACACACACACACACACACACATTCCTCATTCCTCTCGTTTGATGCAAAATGCCAGCTCCCCTGAACCACAGACACAATTCTCCACGCTCCTTTGGGCTTCTGCTGTCAACTATCCTGCCAGAGGAGAAAACAGGCAACATCTATCATGAGCCACAAGATGACGTGATGTGGTTCATGCCGCAGGAGGAGTTACAATAAGGTCAGCTGCAGTCTGCAGAAAATTAAAATCCCTTTATCTGCAAACTTCTGATCTGAAAAAATGTTTTCAGTTCCCCCTCACATTGTCTGACTATACATCGCACAATGCATTTGCCATATATGGAAAACATCTATTATGGTCCCAGAGCAACAAAACATTACATATTAATATTAAGAAGAATGCCAGCTGCCAGTGAGCCTTAAAGTAAAGTCTAGCTGGACATACTGAGTTTCAGCAGGACATTAGAATATAATGATGATAAAGCCTGGAAGATGACGTAATGTGTTTCTTGTAATAGTGTTTAATGTCATCATGCTAGACCCACTTCCAATATTTGCTGCAGAGCAACAGTGCCACTAAGTGGGCATTTTTGAACGCAGCAGGTTACATAAGATTGCAAGGAGTAGGCATTACATCATATACTTGTGTATCTTAAAATAATAACTGTACTCAGGCCACATTTGTGACATGTGTTGCAGGAAGTGTCTTTATGAAGGACTATGTAATGTGCAAGGCACATTTCTTATGGATTGTGCAAGCAGATACAACCACACGTGTATGATTATATCTGCATGGGTACCGCATATTCACTTTATCATGAATTTATAGGCAATAACACACTCCCACTTGCACACACACATATTGTACATATAGACAACTACTAAGAGGACACAGGTAATTTTGAATAAAGTGCTGCTGATCTCCAAAGCCATGGTCATAAAATCTGACTTCATTATTAGACAATGAAAGGCTTGTAATTGTCAGGCCTGCTTGAAATCAACTGGTATAAACACATTCCATACCTATCCATATGGTTCTGTTTGCTTCTGTATTACCATTGTCAGAGGTTGCGAGGGTCATGCTTTGTCCACTCCTCTTCTTCCTGAGGGAGATAAGTCGGGCCTGAGAGATCTCTCTGACGATGGAGGACAGGTGTTCCTTGTTGCTGCCACTGTGGACCGGAGGAGAGCCCTTGGACTCTCCATCTCCACTATCACTGCTCCGGACCATGGACTTACTCTGGGGGAAGTGGAAGTCCAATTCAGTTGATGGGAAAAACTTGTGGAAAACCACCACCAAAATCACCAACAGTAAAAGTATACAGAGTATAGAAATATATACACGATGTACAAAATATCAGGGTCATCTTCCAATTGAGTTGAAGAAAATTTTGAAGATAATTGTCTCTATTTTTTCTGCTTCTATTTATCTAAAGCTCATGACCTGGAATTGTGACCAGAGTTCTCACAGTTTTGCTTTGAGGGTTAAGACCAGATATTTTAAGACTGGTCAGGGCAAGGAAAACGAGAACTTTGTTAACTAATTGTTTAAAAATAACAATCAAGTATAAAAACAATAGTCCCTTTACCTCAGCATTGGGCATTTGAAGAATGTGTTGAAGAAAGTTTCTTTTTCCAGCCATCCCTAATTAACCCTAACTTGAAACAACTAAATGATGCAGAAAACCAAACACTTTCTCTCCCTACTCTGTTTATGTTCAAGAGTTTATAGATAAGGATTTCGATCTAAACTGGTATTGTACTGTGTAAGCTATGTTTATGTTGGATTTCTCTCATTTTATGGTTTGCAAAACATTAAATATACATTTAAATACTTCATGCAAAAGGCACATGAAATTCTTACATTTCCATTTTGCTTTGAGAATCGGTAGATTGGAGGTAGAGAATAAGCTTTCATCCTGTAAACACAAAACAGACAAAATACATTTTATTTACATATATACATTACAATACTGATTCATCAGCATAGTCACCTGAAACAACTACAGAGTACTATATTTCTGTAAACACCAGTGGTACCAAAATTTATCTGAAAATCAAAAACTGCAAGGTCAAATTATAATTTAGAGGTTTAAACAATGCGCTGTTAAAGATAACTAATGAATCCGCACTGCTCCTTCCCACCTCATAGGTAATGTAATGTGAAAAAGTCTACTTAAAAAGAGTATGTTTAAGATCTTTTTTTGCTGCATGTATGTGGACATGAAATAGTAAATAATTCCAATTATTTTCATTATTTCATGTAAAAGTCATTTGAACATATATGCAACACTCTTATTCATATGCGGGAAATATCCATCTTTAAAATTAATTTTGGAACTATGGGATGTAGCTTTCAGGAGCTTTGATGGGAGATAATAGCCCTGGAGGAATAATTAGTTGAGTTGCCGCACAGCAACACATACAAACAGAAAGTGAACAATCTCCAAGACCAATTCCTGGTAGCCATGGTTTTGTGTTTGTTAATTTCCACAACTCTTTATACAGCAGCAGGACTCTGCATACTGATAGATACTAATAACATGTATGATTGGTAAATGTCATTTCTGTGAAATGAATAACCAAAGATATCTTACTCAAAACAGATTAACCTTGTACACAAAGACATTAACTCAAGACGTTCCTTTGCTATTTTCAAACATTTTCAAACAGATATGAATGTTTTCTTTTTATTATGGTAAGATGGAAAATATAGGTATATAAATATAAAGACATGGCTCCTTTTGGCATTATTTTGCACCTAGTAGTACAAGGACAAAATAACAGAGCACCCAAACAACCCTGTAAGAAATAAATACTGCCTGGCTTATAACATTCAATGGTATTCTGTAAGTGGGTTTAATGATCTTTTTGTCTTAATTTCTGTGGAGGTAAATAAAAGCACATAGTCAAAAGCTCATTAGTTCAGCATTTTCTATCAAGTTTTCAGTCTTAAAACAACATGTTACACCATTATATTTTTTAGAGAGTGGCACCTACCCATTGACCCTCCGTGTCCCGCGAGGTTTGGTGAAGAGCAGATCACTGTAAGGTAGCTTCTTAAACCTTTCTCTTCCAACAGCCACATAGAGTTGACCGCTCTCCAGCAGATTCCCATCGGTCACCTGGTGGCCCTCATAGGTGTAGAGACTAGAACAGGGACACAGAGTCAAAAGCCCTATGCTTTCCATCATGTGTTTATACCAGTTTGTCAAGACACACTTGTTTTGCCAAAGGTCCTCCTTTTATCACCTTATGATCATTCATTAAGCTAGTTTATCTAATAACACATACTCTTGGGATCAACATATTGTATCACTTACGACAGTGCAGATGTCTGTTACATTAGTGACTTGAAGCTGTTTGATGAAAATGTTCTTTTTCATTAAAATGCAAATTTATGCAGCAAAGTGCGGGGAAATCTAATGAGATTATCTGTAATAATGGGGGAACATGTGGTGTCAGTCTGACGATTCTGTCATGTACTGTTCTTGAGTGACTTTGTTCACACATATAGACAGAAATTATATTATGTGTAAAACATACAGTCCATGTGCAGCGTATATATCTTTTTAAAGTTGTACCTTCGCACACCACCCAGGACTCTCAAACCCATCTTCTCTGTGATCATCTCCAGTATTTTGTCAAACTGGCCCAGTATTCTCTGGTGGATCAGCAACCTCATGGCGGGGTTCAAGACATCCCCATTTGCAACCACACTGAGTAAATAAAATACACATGGTTAAGCAAATACCGTGAAACTGATGCAGACTGGTTTCTCTTTTCAAGTGTGTCCCTATGAGGAATCAGCTGTTTGTGACATCATCTGCCACTCACACCACACAGTCAATGTTAATGTTGACAGTTACATTATATTATTATACTCAACAGATAAATCAATGAACAGAGGAATAAACCAATATATACAGGTACTGAATGTAAATTAAGCTAAAAACATTGGAGGTAAAATTATAGTATAGATTGGGATTGTTTCATAACAGTATAAAATGTTTGGCCGGGAAACTGAACTTACAATATTGGACATGGCTCCTTGATTGGTTTCAAGAATCGAGCTGATACGACGATTCGATGCTGTGGCAGTGGTCTGGCCTAGAAAATATGGACAACAAAGAGTGAAGCATGTCAAAAGTTGCATATGTCAATCATACAGCTGCCCAAAGATCACTGATCACCACAAAGACCCAGTGAGACCTCTGTCTTTGTAGTGTATTACAACAAATGCAACTGGCCGTGTTTGCAAGTGTGATAAGAGTATACAAGGTTGGTCAGGGTGCCTCCACAGAGGCAGATGGAATCTGGGGGTGGGTGGGTGGGGCGTGGTGAGGACGAGCGATGGTTACAATATTGTAACCCTAGTTCTACTAGCACAGGCAGAGCCCTCCACAGTACTCTATGGGTACTACTCTCCTCCAATTACATGCACGTATTCGCCCACTGAACTTTGCATGAACGTAGACAGCCATTTAGGACATGTCTGCTAGAATACTTTAGGAGCCCACAGTATGTAAGGGTGCGTGCCCGCTGTCCAACATCCCGCAACCTCTTCAGTGAGTGGTGTAGGAGTGGCTGGGCCCATAGGTGGAGGGCTCTGCCTGTGCTAATAGAACTAGGGTTACAATATTGTTACCTTTGTTACCTGCCCTACACTGGACTCTGTGGGTACAGTGGGTGTAGCCCAATGAATGAACGCCCTGCCATGACATAACATCTGACCCAGCCCCATTGATCCTTCTATAGCTAGGCTGCCACAGTGGAGAAGTAGGGGGCCAACCCAGATAGTGTACCACTGAAGGGGTGAGGCCATGGCCTAACCTTTCAGGGGTCTACTGTAACGCAATAGACCTTCCGCACACCTCATTCCCCAGGTCATCCATGAGCACAGGAAAAATGCAGGTGTATAATGCCCAGAGGGGGGTCAGGTGAAACACAGCTGACATACACACCCACCATTTTCACCAGTCTTGGGTTGATCCAGCAAGCACAGACTGTGAAAAGGAGCCTAACATGTCCAAGAGATAGTACCCATGAATGGACAGGGCATAGACCACAACGCTGACATGCATATGTCCTCGACACTCATCCCACTAAATGAGGCCACTGACACTGCCACACTGCATGTAGAGTATGCACGGACCAGAGTGGGAGGGTCTCTTCCTGCCTGCCTATAGGCTTGGGAGATGCACTCACAAAGCCACCTAGCAAGACATTTCTTGGATAGAGCTTTTCCAGCCACACCATCCCCATAGTTCACAAACAGCTGCTCTGTGCATCTGATGGGGGCCGTGCATTCAACATAACATGCAAACGTGTGAACTGGGCAGAGCAGATACAATTTCACCTCCCTGTCCTCCGCATGGGGTGGAGGACAAAATGCATCCAGCTGAATAACCCTCGACCTGAAAGAACTCTGTATGTTCTTAGGAACAAAGGAGGGATTTGGTCAGAGAGTTGCTCCACTGTGGGCACCATGAAGCAGCATGAAGCTGGGGTGAACTGACAGGGCACTTAGCTCACACCCTCTCTTAGCTGAGGTCAGAGCAAGCAGCAAAGCTGTCTTGAGTGACAACACCTTCAGAGAGGAGCACTCCAGAGGCTTGTAAAGGTCCTTGATCAGAGCCTTAAGCACCAGAGGCAGTTCCCACTGGGGGATAGAGGTATGCATCTCCAGACCCCCGGCAAGAAATGTTTCACAAGAGGGTGGCTAAAGACATGGTGGCATGAGCCAGCCCTCTATCAAGCAAACACTGCAAAAAGGAGACATACAGGTTGTCATCACTGTCCATCAGCAAAGCCACTGGGACAGTCTAAGCTGAGGTGTCTGGTGGCAGCGGCGGTGGCGGCAGCGGTGGCAGTGGTGGTGGCAGCGGCGGTGGCAGCAGCGGTGGCAGCGGTGGTGGCAGCAGCAGGGCACTGGACAAAGCAGGAGACTCATCATTGACGCGGAAATCTATCTTGAGCTCCGGGTCACTCTCATCACAGAGGAGTAAGACGTTACAAAGCCAAAAATGGTCCCACCGTTGCCAGTGTTGAAACGGAGGAAGTCCTCAGCAGTAAACGCAGGGCGGCGGCTGCATCATGCCACTCTCTACATGATCCCGACCAAGGAACTTGCAGTGGAAGAAATGTCCGTTGGCGGCGGTGATGAAGCCAGGGCATGGCGGGCAGGAACGAGCTTGCTGGAGCAGTGACTCTCTGTGGAGAGGTAAGATCAGTGAGCAGATTCGCTGTCACTGAAGTGAGAAGGGTGAGAGCAGCAGCAAAGTGCTGCCTTATACACTGTATGAGACACACGTAATCAGTAGGCACATCCTGATTGGCTGGCTACTAGGGATGTGCAGAGAGCCCAGTATTTGTATTTGTGTACAAATGTAGTTGTTGAGGCAGCAAAAATATTTGTATCTGTATTTGTATTTGAATAAAAGTGGAAATAAGGGTAAAAATCCTGTTTTTGTTTTATTACACTTTTAATTTTAGGATATTAAAGTTTTAAAATAAGTGTTCATCAATAAACTATCTTGTGAAGGAGGTCCCCATGCTGGGTCTTAAACTCAAGTCTTCCAGATTGTAGACAACTGTGTTGACTACTGAGCTGAAGCTCAACTCTGCACCACTGCATGGACAGAGCTGTAGCTCTTTATACACCGATAACACAGAGAAGGCACAGCATGTAAAGTGTAGGGAAGAACTTCAAAGTCAATTATTTCTTTGCACTTATCATTTATTGCCTATTTTTTACAACCTAACTTTGGGAAAAGAGGAAGGGGAACAACAGGTTATGGAGAGTCCCTTGAGAGCACTTCACATGTGTCTGTAGCTCAGCTTTATTTCTGGAGAAGACCCTCAACTCCAGGAGTGATTAGGAAATGTGTGTCATGAAGCAGGTGGATGTGAGCTGTTAATATATGTAACATAGCAGAGCAGAGAAGAGAGATTGAGATAGCTATGTAACACCTATTTGTAAAAACCCACTTTTTGTGCTTTTCCAAATACCGGATTAGTCTTCGGCTCCACCACTATCGGCTATGTACATGAAAATTTCAGTGGACGATTGCATGAGTGTGATTGAAGGAGAGTAGTACCCATAGAGTCCAGTAGAGGGCGGATCCTGTGTGAGATAGAACTCGCTGTGTTAAAAATGTAATTTGTTCTAATAAAAACATTCTGAACAGACAACATCTCAACGTCAACCTCAACATTATAGCTGTGAGCAGCATGAACAGTGGGCAAAGTATTCCTATTCGCTGAAGAGAAAAGGATGTTGGACAGCAGGCACTCTGCCTTATATACTGTGGGCTCCACACGTATTCTGGCAGGTACGTCTTGATTGGCTGGCTACGTTTATGCAAAGTCCAGTGGGTGAATATGTGTGTGTGATTGTGTGAGAGTAGTACCCATAGAGTCAAGTGGAGGGCGCAGCTTGCGTGAGATAGAACTCCCTTGAATCACTATGTGTGAAATGCACTTGACATACACAGTATATATATTTTTTTTTCTGATAACATGGAACCTATTACTACTTTGAGAACTTAATGTGTGTGTGTATTCTTATGGAATGTTTAAAAATCCATCCAGTTTTCTTTTGTTGTTTCATTTTTCCCTTTATGCTGCAAGAAACCAAAAAAAGGAAAACAAGATTGTGTGAAATCAAAAGATTTTACCCCTACAGGCATAGAGAAAGAACTATTTTACTCACTAAAAGAATCTGTGTCATCTCTATGACAGCAAAAGAAAGGGACCTCTATAGTCTTATGAGATTGTGGGGTTGAAAAGAGGGAGCTCTGCAGGTTCACTCCCATGACACCTGGCAACCCACTGTGACTGAGGACTAAGATTTAGATCCTATGACAAACACAGATAAGGGAGGAGGTATATTAAAAGTCTTCTGGGATCTGTGCATGCACCATGGCAACAGAGATGTTAAGGGTAGAAGTAAAAGTCAAAATACCTACTTCTTAAAACAAAAGGTGTGGGACATAATCAGAAGTATACCAGTACCAAGATACATACATTGAGTTTATAAAGACTAGAGACACGCTCTTGAGTTGTAGCCCTGTGTATATAGCTAAAAGCAGTGGAAATAGTACAATCATGAAAAAATATCTAAAATGCAGAGTAATTTACATAATTTCTAACATAATCAAAATCCCCAAAAATGCTTGTTAGAAATGCACTGTGCTTCCTTTAAAGCCATTTGCCTTTTATGCACAGTACAAACCACAGAGACTATCATAAACCACTCCGCTAGTAACCCATCCCAGCTGGGAACAAACAGAGGCAAGCAAGACAAGGTAGCCTAGGGAGCCATTAGATGTACTAGATTTGTTTTTCTATTGACATAGAATTTCACCAACAGATGATCTTTAATAACACAGTGGAGAGAGGTCCCCTCAGCTTAGTATCTCTTGGTATCAGCCTAGTATCTCTGTTTCTCTTGGTGTCCTTACTGTTAGTGCAAAACCTATAGATTCCATAAGCCAAAATTTCAAACTTGTAGTGGGTAACTTTAACAGAAAACCAAATGCAGACTTTACTACACACACTATACATATTTACTGATGGGGAAAATCGCTATGTCCAATTTTCATTTTGCTTAGATACTCCATCATATTAGACTAACATCATTGTTTTCTCATACCAGCAGGTTGGAGCGCTGCTTGAAGTGGGTTTCTCAAGTCCATCCAATCAAAACATAGAACAAAAAAAAGCAAATTACAAGGCAGAAGGGGAAGTTTAAACACAACAGAGGATCTAGTGTGAGTAAAAAAAGGAAACTTTTGGCAGGGACCAACATCAGAAGGTGGATTCTGAGCTGTAGTCAAAATGAGCCACATACAGAACAGTTCTAAAACTTCATTAGTTCTTCCTATGATTCTCTATTTATTCAAAATCAGTACGGACAAGAAACTAACCTGCCAACTGTCCAGCCAGCAAAGAGTTCTTATCATTAATTGACACAATCAGCCAGGTTAAGTGGGGTACTGAGGGGGGAAGCAGGGTCCTTGTAAACTAGATTGGCTCTTTTAATGCTCACCAGTAATCACAGCAACAACAACAAGTCCTCAAGGATTATCTGTGATGACTAAGCTTCTTGCTAGCGGGTGATAAAACAAAATAAAGAACACAGAGCGCAAATCCTGGTTCTCTTTTTATACGATTAACATGTTATAGTGGAGAGAGGCAGAGCACACAACCAATGCTTCTGAGGATCTGGCCGCAAGGCAAAAGACCAAGATCCTGACAAAGACCTTGTGTGAACGATTGTTTCCTTTGACTATGATTAGCATGTTACAATTTTGCACCCATATTTTTGCCATATTGTTTAAAAGAAACTGATAATATAACAATCTGACACTGTCACTCAAAAATGAAGGGCAAAGTTATAGTTGGTGTTTTAAAATACTATTTTAAAAAAGAAACTAAATTCTAAAAATATATTATACATATAATACATTATTATAAAACAATCCTAAGAACTTCAACTTTTTTTTCTTTTTAAAAAAAAAAAAATTATATAAACCACTCACTTGGAAAGAGGACCTGCAGTTGACTTTCAAATAGATGAGCTTGTGGGTTACCTGACTTTAAGCCGCTCTCAATTTGGCTGTGACTTCATAGCTAGTGATTAAAGATGCATTGAAAGGAGGGATGATTATGATCCATAAATCAATAATGCATGGCCACTGAGACAACAACAAAGTAATTCTTCACGGGGAACAATAGAGACGAATGCTAAACATTACACCTTGCTTAAATGATCTTTCTAAAACCTTTACACTGTGGGTGGGGGCAGGAGTGCTGAGGTGATCTTCCCAAATCCTCATGTATCTTGCATTTAGTGGTTTCAAATGTTTAGTAGTTTCAAATGTTGAAAAGTTGGATTGAGTAAGTATGTAAATGAAACCTGCCTTTTAGACATAGTGGTGAAGGGTGTCATTAATCTCTAAAAGTAAATTTAAAGTAATGCAATAACGTTGGAGCAATTTAGCAAATCCACTTAAGGTGCTCAGTCTCATGTGGCTACTAAACTTTTTTGTGGTCGGCAAAAACATAGCACTGTATTTGTGTCATGCAACTATCACTAGCTTACTGTGAAGACATTGTCCAGTCCACAATGAGTTAGAAAGCGAATGAAAGTGTAGGGACACATTCCCATTGAATCAGGTGAGGCTAGTGCCTTTCACTGCAGAACCAAAGGACCAGGAGGTGGGGTGGAACCTGAGGACCTTCTCTGGCAAGTGCATGTGAGGATGCACCACACCCCAGGATTATCTGCATGATTGACAAGACTATGTAAATTATGTAAACGGGTTGCATCTCTGCAGTTTATATTTGCGCAATGCCAAAAATCAAAATGATTTGAAATACCAGGAACAGCTCTTAGCAGATGTACCTTCATGAAGTGCCACAGTTGATTGGATAGATACTGTAAACAGTGACTTGGGAAATTAAAATGCACTTCTAGATTATCAAACAGAATACAATGTCGTTTATAACATTTCTCTTTTTATCGTCACACAGTTGGAGCTCAGACAATTTAAAGGAACTCACTTTTCCTGACTTATTAAACTGCAAAAAGGCTTTCTTACATATATAGCATTTTTGCCTTACCTGCACTGGAAGAGTCTGCAACATCCTCTTCTTTCTAGAGCCAATCTGTAGATAACTACAGACAAAACATAAAGATAAGATGAGAGCCTAAGTTCATACACAGCACTCACATTTTAAACTGAGATGTGCTGTCACTCACAAACTCAGAAATATTACTATAAAATTTTATCAATTAGGGATGCAACTGTGCTGACACTTATTCTGTAATGATAATATACAACCATGAAGTTAAAAGTGATATCAACCTCTTGTATAAGCACTGGTCAATCAAAGCAGAGTACCTAGCATGTAGCTTCTTATTATGCATAATAAGTGTAAACATAAAAGTAAAATGGTTTCTTGATTAATTACACTTGGGCACTTTTAAGTCACCCTCTACTACATCTCCTTCATTGGAACAGATTTTCCACACAATTCCTCATGGAAGGGAAGCAACATGTGGTATGCAGAAAGAGGGACAGCATGACTATGTATGTGCAGTATCTGGCCTATCAGTACTGCAGTGGAGGATATACACAATACCTACATCAACATTAAACACCAGGGGCACAGTGATAGTACACAAACGTCATGGCTCAAGAATAGCTTCCCACTTAACTGCTTCACCACTGACTTCTATGAATAACTTGCTGCACAAATCTCATTATCTGCAGTATAAGTCCACTTATTTTTAGGCTAGGGCACAGCCCACTTCTCTACTGATCTCATCTGCCTCAAGCTGTGATTCAGCACTGCTGTAAAACTGTTGAAACACATAAACTTTAAGACCATGACTCAGTCTGATGCTCATTATCCACATTTCTATTATAAAAGCAAAGTCTGATAACAGTGAGAACAAGTTTTGGAACCTACTTTGAGTGTGCAGCCTACTTCTGTGAAAAATAAAAGTATGTACCATTCAAATTCTTACAAATGAACACCCTTCCAAGTAACGCAAATTTTGGTCACCCAGTGTTGCATTTAAACATGTAATTGGTCAGTATAACACATATTTGCATGTTCTATCTAATATGGGTAACTATTTGAACGTATTAGGCCCAAAACATTTAGTCTTACTCCAGCTTTTTAAATCTTTCTCTCCCAGCAGCAACGTACTGCTCCCCGCTCTGAAGGCTCTCCATACAGTCCACCTTGTGGCCTCCTCGAGGTGTGTAGATGTTCCTCACCGCTCCAAACGGTGCCTGTATCCCTCCGGTCACCTCTCTCAGCAAAGTCTCAAAGTTGCACACTCTCTTTTGGTTAATCACTATCCGGCGAGCGTTATAATATGGGTCACCGTTGCGGAACATGAAAACGCTCTTCACAACGGGCTGTGACCTAAAGTTTGGCTTTTCCGAGCTCATCGTTGTGCGTAAAAGCAAGCGGGCGCGCGACGGCTAGCGATCGACCTTAGTTGTAATAAACTCACAGCATGTTGATCCAAAATGCGAAAAAAAGCTTATAGACCATTATAATGGCATTGCAGCAGGTCCATCCTGGCCAAATATTAAAGGTTGAGTGGAGCTGTCAATAGAGCGCGACACGCAGTTCTTCAGCTGGGACAGAAAAGCGTCCAGTGCAAAAGGCGACTTACAGGTTAAGGAGAAGGTTACTGAATAAAAACAAGACCACATGCATGGGACAGTTGATATGTACCGGCGATACAAATATCAACTTTTTTGCAGAATCTCAATCCGTCATAGAGGAAATCGCCGCTGCGTGTGCACTATGTGCGCTATGCCGCAGGTGATGGTAAAAGCCAAACGGGTCTCTGTAGTTTCCCCACGATGTAGGCTGGGTATCATGGGAGCTCATCTGTTGGGATGTATCTATGGGAACATACCACAGTTTTTTCACAGACTGCCAGGGACCTCACACAGCGGTAATCGACAGGTAGTCAATCATTTAGCTGATGAGCAGCGATACGCTTATTTAACAAAATGCTCAATTTAAATGTGTAACGAACATCACCAAATATGCACGACGAGCTCTGTGAGCAGAGAAAAAAATCTGAACGAAACAGTAAAACTTAAACGGTTTAAAACTCTGCAACAGCAGTGTGATAAAGTTAATTGGGCATCAAGAGACCAATTGCCAGTGACATCCCAAAAGTGGCACAAAAAACATGTTTGTTTTGTGTACTATAATTATGTTACGCAACAACAAGGAGATCTGTACTGCATGTCCTTATGCACGTTATTGTCAAGTGGCACATTTCCTGTTGCAGCAAATAAAAAGCCAGCGAAATTCATAATATGAATATCTCGATTAATTAGTTATTTTTTAAATCCAGATTCCTGAGTGTAAATGCATGTAAATATTTTCCTATCAGATGAGCACATGAAATGCCGTGATTGATTGATTGATTGATTGATTGATTGATTGATTGATTGATTGATTGATTGATTGATTGATTTAGCCTATTTACATCATAAATATGTAATTGTGACATATTTAGCACAGCCTACAGTTTAATTTCTGTGATTATAATTTTATTTATTTATTTGTTTATTTATTTTTGTCAGCTGCTGTATGGTGCCAGTGTAGCTAATAATCACCAAAACCCTCTTCTTATCCTTTTCCTCCTCCTTCACCTTATTTTCGTCATGACCTCTTTCATCAGCAGCAATCAGCAGTAGAATTACTGCTCTATTGGAGTGTGTTGGATGGTGTGCCACAGTAAGGTCAGTCAGAACCAGAAACCCCAAATGAACTTAAATATCATATGATTTTTATAAAATAATAATTGAAAAAAGATCAGGTGCATCGGACTGATGAAGGTCGGACAGACCGAAACGTTGTCAATTAATAAATATTCCAGCAGTAAGCGAGAGGGAGTCATTCTCATGTCATTGGGCGACTGTCATTTTACAGTCGCCCATACTAGCCAGCTGCATCCTAGGCAGTATAGTTTATTACTGTACTTGTTTAGATGCAATTCTTTCTTGATGCCACCTGATGGTGCTATAGTTATGTGGATCAAGAATTAGAAAATTGTTCAGCAGGGGAACAGCCGCATGACATCTGAATAATTCTTCTCAAATATTATAAAAAATACAGGACCAAACTAGTAATTAATAAATTGTGGTCACAATTTAAAAGATTTTTATGAATTACTGGATTTAACACAGACCATACTGTTACTGAAGGTAAAAGTATTTTGTATTATTATTATATTATTATGGTGTTTTAATCTTTTGACAGTAGAGAGCGAGAGGAAACATGAGGATGTAGAGGTCAACATGTGACAACCTTAGACTCATAGTTTCAGGAATTATCAGTATCAGTATCAGTTTTACCTTGAAAAACTGTATGAAGAGTCTTTACAGTTGCTTTGAAAAAGCGATTAGCTTCTGCATCATTTTGAGGAATTATCTATAATTTTATTGTAATATACTGTAAGTTTTCTGTAAGATTTTTGGATGACATTTTTGAACATCTCAGAATAGGAATTATAGGAAGGAATATGTTCTCACTGTGAGCCTGTAGCTTGACAAACACTTTACCCACGGCTCTTCTGGCATAGATAAATCAAATGTCTACATTTCTTGTGACTCAGGAATCTGAGGTGTTGTACAAACATAGAAACAACTTTGTGATAATGTGACTGATGATTTGCAAAGATAGACTTCTTTACTCACAGTGTAGCGCCTTTGTTGTGTCAGTGGAGGGCAGTGTGCAACAAATAACAGGTCACACTGTAGCAACACAGAAGTTTTTAAGCAGTTTTCTTATTTTCAGCAGTGAATTTACATGAGGAACAGAGTCTTGCAAGTTTTTCATGCAAATTCACTGCATTACATTTGCCTCCTCTCCTCTCCTCAGGAAATCATGTAGACAGTGTGAAAAGTCATAGCTGCTTCCTTCATTCACCCTGTTTGTCCAAATTGTGCATTAAAATCTGCTGTCTTCCTTATTACTCTCACACAGATAGTATTTCTCACACTGTAAGATACAAGCTTGTGTACATTCAGTTCTGGGAAACTAGTGCTAATGGTCATCTATTTGAATGCCTATGTTTTATTCTGGAAAGACCCCCATTGCACCATCACTCAAATGAAAACTCATGATATTTATCTACAAACATAGATCACATAATCACTGTATCAATCACCTACTCTTTCATTTTCAGTATTGTAGAGCCAAAGATATTTCAGTTAATGCCACTGGTTGGTTGCTGATTGTGTGCATCCTCTTTGACACAATGCCAAGACAAAGACAATATCACATATAGTGCACCTCCAAATAAGACAATCCCATTTACTTCCACCTCTCCTTGTGTATCTTTCAGTCTCAACGTCAGTGGCAAGACATGAAATTATACATAATTGCTGTTGTTCATTGGATGTGATAATGGCACCTGTTAAACCCTATCCTCGCATGGCCAAAATTGTTTTGCAATCGTTCTAGCTTGACAACGTTTGGAAACCACACAAGAAACATCTGTCATAGCCCTTCACCTGTGCCAAGGGTGTCCTGTGTCAAATGGAGGTAAGGTAATATAAAAAAGCAAAACAAAATAAAAAAAACACCCACATTTAGATTTATTAAGGCATGTTAAGACATGAATGATGACAGATTTAAAAAAAAAATGTTTTACTACCACAAACATTAGTTGGGTAGTAATGCATTTAATCAGGTTAGGTCAATTCATTCTCTCAGTTTAATGCTAATGTTATATTTTCAGTTCTGGTCTTGTCCATGAAAACTGTTTTGTGTCAACCTTAGAGACTTGTTGAGTGGGTAATCACTCTGGATTGATGTGATTAAGTGATCAATACATTTACATTTAAAAATCATAAAGAGGAAGACAACTTAAAGCAAATCTGTTTTTGCTGCTGTAATAATTCCCTCTTCTCAGCTGCAGCTTATTTTAGAACACTGTAAGCATATACAGTATGAGACACATGGTGTGGTGATTTTGTGCTTGGTCAGAGATGAAATAGGGGGAAATAAAGAAGATGACACACACATATTTTAGCCACAAACCCAAAGTATTTCTGTCTTTTCCTCTCTTCAGTGTCCATTCAATAATCTATGATAAGTAATAGTGAACAAGCCTATATTTAGGACACTACGCCTACATGCACAACAAGAGGCTTGACTGCTGTGCTCAAATGACTATGACTGGTTGCTTTTGCAAAGTGAATAAACCTTGGAAAAATACCTCCTTCAAGAGTAATGGTCAGATCACTCACTGACTATACAAGATATCTATGTATCCCTAAATGTTGTCTGCTGCAGTTATTGGGTCCTCTGTGTGGATTGTCCACAAGACAGTGTGTTTTGACTCTTTGGTTACTGTAATGAACACTGTTGATTCAGGGTCATGCTGACCAATCTTGAAAAAGCCCACAACAATGATAGACACTCTTTGTTACGATAGGGCTGTGCTTATGTTTCTCAATTCGTGCTTTTATTTGTTTGTATTGAAGATGTCATTTACATATAGATCTGTTTGGAGACTAGACGACCAATGTGCCATTTTAGATTATTGACTGATAGATCATTAATGTTTATTCATGTTGAGAATTCAGAAGAGTTAAAAAGGAGTTTACGCAGCTGTTGACAGAAACCTACTAATGTGAAATGCACCCCCTGAGAAGGTGTTATAACATACATTTTACAACTATTGTTGATCAGTATTTGAATGAACATAATGCCGTTAATAGCACTGGATTTGACTTATTTGCTGAGTTTAACCTAACAAAAAACATCCCAATGGGGCAAAAGCATGTGTCTGTGCAGACCAGGGGCCATAGTGTACAATGATTCAGCAATATCAACATGTTGAATGTATATTTTAACTGATATATCTCAGATTTTTTTCCCATTCAGGAATACAACTTCATGTAGTCTGCAAAATGTTAGAATGACAATGAAATGAACTCTCCAGGAGAAAGAGCAAGTGGTAATTTTGTCTTGGCTAAGTGACAAAATAACAAGGAGGCAGTCTTGTTTTATGTGTCTCTATCTGACCTTTTAGAAAGCCACTGCAGTGCAAGGGAAAGAGGGATAGAAAGTGATACAGGGAATTTTAAGAGAAGAGAAGAGAAGAGAAAAAGGCAAAACACATAGGGGCATTTTAAATATAATAATTGAATTAATTATACTTTATTTGACAGTACAAAACAAAGTCATACAGTCGGAAACACCACAAGGCACAGTACAGTAGCACAGGCATACAATTTGGGACATAATTAACCCTTCAGTGTGTTACATGTTCCACAAGGTTAAGATAAGTCATTGTTGACTCATTTGAAAAGGGTTTTACAGTTTCTGATCAAACAGAAGTTCATATGGATTTGTAATGTAATTCTCATCAAGATCCTTAAGGCTAATATGTATCAACTTCACAGTAACAAAGCAATAATCCATATATATATAGTATATATAATCTTGTTGGTCTTGTTATTCAATATCATACAGTACATTACGATACAAGCCCCTCTACATTACATTAACTTACACAGATATACAACTTAATTTACTTCATATTCATAAATAACATTACACACTATTCATTTGCAGTTCAATAAAAAGCAGCTTTTTAAACAGTCTTGAAACACTGAATGATAAATCTGTAAACGGTAAAATTAAAGCTTTATGCTTTCTGGAGGAAATGTGACAGTCTTAGCTTTCAAATCACCACCAGGAACTTTGTGGGCGTACAAAAAAAAAAAAAAGTAAAATATTCCAATTAAAGAGAAATTAAAAAAGAATGTGGTAGTGCACTGGCACCAATTTGTTGGTGGGAAGAGTGAAAGATTGACATGGTACCTTAAAGTTAACAATCAAGTGGTCTACTGATTCAAAGACAGAAAATCCCTTGGCAAATATTCTCATGTGAGGAAGCAGTATCTGCATTTCTGAGTTCATTTTAGTCTTTGGTTGATTAAATCAGCAGTGAGGTTGATGATGCTGCTTTTGTCAGTGATGGGTATTCCAAAATTGACAAGTTTTAAATGGAGTTTTGTTCACTCATTTGGTTGATATGGATCCTGGGCAGTTGTTCAACACTATTTAAGTCTGATTATGTAGATTTCATGTAAACACTGACATAACAAGGAATTTTACATTTTAACACTGACAATTTGGGTTTAACATATAGATGATAATCAGTGTTAGTTTTTTTTAGACTATATTCACCCATCTGCCTTATGGTAGTGTTTCAATTGTCCCACTCAATTATTCTACCACATTGAAAGCTACCCAACTACATTACTGGTCAGATTTCGTTGTTGTTGTTGGTCAATCCAGTAAAAGCAGAAACGCATAACAGGAGATTATTTTTATTTTCAGACAATCAGTTCAATTGATTTGTGACTGATGAGTCATTTTAGTTTAGAGGAAAAAATAATAACCAGCTCTGTGAGAACACTCAGGTAGTGTTAATTCAGACAGTTTTAGCTTATTTAAATGATGTTATTTTTGTCTGTTCATATAACAGTTTTTTTTCCTGTTAATTATTTAGATGTAAACAAAAGTAGATTTTTTTTTTTTTCCAATTTGCAAAGTCTGCAGGAATTGTGTGTATCATAACAGTCATTAAAACAAGAAAGCAGATAAATAATTAAAGATATGGGCTAGGATTCAGTTAAACATGTGGTACTCATTACATGTCTGACTGCTAAACACTTCAATAGTTTTGATCTAAAATAACACTATGGAAATAAAAGAATAAATGCCACTGACTGCTTAAACATTATTAACGAAGAAAAAATAAAATCTTATTAACTGAAGAAAAAAAAGTCTATATCTGACATAACAGATACTGCATTTTAGAAATAAACTCCTCCTTATGATGTGTGTAGCACTGCAACATCTTCACCCCTGTACAATAACAAAATGTGTTTTTGTGCGTCACTCTGCACTCGACACAACATAAAGTATACCATTATGCACCCTTCCACCCGTGGGTAATGAATGGGTAATGTGAGCAAAATTGTTACAAATGCAAAGTGAAGATAACCAACACGCTAAAAGTTAACATCTCTTCGAGGAGAGTTTTGTAATTATGGAAGTTGCAGGTTGAACACCACATTACCTGTTTGACTGAATCCCATTCACCGGCTTAAAAAAACCAATGGTGAAGAGGGTCCATACACAGCTTCACACATCCACTGTTGAAATTAAAGCACGCTGCAATTTCTATGGGTTTTTGTCGGCACTTTTAAACTGCTCCCACCACCGCCACCACTGTGATCAATTTGAATGACTATGTCTCTCTTCCTCTTCTTAGCTCTTCAGACCTTTGCTGTGCGTGTATTCATCCACCTAAAATCAACACTCTCATTTTCTTTCTCTCTCTCACTCTTTCACTCTCTCTCTCTCTCTGTATCTTTCAGACCACCAACCAGTGATGCAGCTGTGGGAGAAGTGGTATATGGCCATGAAATAAAACACATAGTGCTAGTCGATCAACTGTCACTATTTCAACTGACAGCTATAAACAATTGTGAGTATGATAATAATAAATCATAATCAAGCCAGCACTTACTGTGAACTGCCGAACCTCCCCATTGTCTACCAGATGATGCTCTGTCTCTGGGGTGATGGCATAAGCCAGTCTCTGTTCCAGTAGAAAGGGAGAGGAGCAATTGATATATTCTTTAAAGAATAAAGTCTTAAAAAGTAATGTTTGATCTTTAATCCATGATAATAAAGCAAGAGTTGTTAGATTGTCATTTATACTGCAAATTACAACAGCTTATATTACCTCACCCTATTTTGCCAAGAAGACATGCTGTAGCTCAGACTTACATCGCAGAACTTTCCAGGCAGTGTGCAGAGTTTGTAGATGGCGTAGAGAGGCACCATGGTCATTGATGAAATGGCCAAACACCAACCCACCATGTTAGCCCATGGAGGAAACATGTAGGAGCCGTAATGTGGAGGGTTGAACATGGCAAAGCTCACCACCACCATGAACTATGAGAGAAAATTGTTACAAATAAATACAAAAGACTTGAGAAACTACCAGTTCAAAAAAATACTGCTAACTTTTATGAACAGAACTGGTATACTAGCCAGATGTATACTGTAATTTCATGTCCTCTTAAAAGCAAATTACTTCAATGGTGTAATGTTATTTTTTGATACAGGATGTTAGCATTGTGATTTCTACTCATGGTAAAAATGGTGGAAATGTTTCTGTTGTTAAGCCACTAAAATTGCCTAAGGAGCAGAGGATGTGTTGGATGCTAAGCCATATATTCTAACTATCAATGAAATCACACCTCTCAGCCTCCAAGGAAGACATTGCAAGGGTGCTAGCATAAACAAGCGCAAATCTCAGTATCAGTCATGTGGGCAGGCTTCTTACCTCAAATCCTCCCCTTCCTTAAAATCAAGGGTTCAAGATCATTTCTTAATGCTGTCTATTATGGACATAATTTTACTTTATGTATCTTGAGGGAGGTGCTTCAAAAGTATGGATGCCAAACCTGTCAGAGCAACATGCAGTTCCAAACTGAGAGACATGCATCAAAGTAGTTCAGGCATCTGAGAGGAATGTTGATTACAACGTGTGTTCTTTTGTATAAAATTCATAACTGTGTAGGAGTACTAGGCACAACCAACTGGGAGGAGACCTCAGGACACAATAGAAGGTTTGTTATCGCTCAGCTGGCCTGGAAGCATCATTGTCACTGTCTATATGTTGCATATAAAACAAAAGCATATGTTGATGATGTTAAATTCATAGTCTCAATACTTTTATGCTACTCATTACATTTTCTTGGTCGTGGTTCCAATGTACAAGTCTTTCCACAGACTCACCAGCAGGAAGCAGGGGCTGACAAACTTCCAGCACAGCCTCCAGTACCGACCTGGTCGCTGGCCAGTCATCTCCTCAATGTCGTCACTGAAACGGTCCACTCCTGAAACACACGGAAATATTTGGTATCACTTGGCAGGCCAAGACAGTGGGCTGGCCTACCTGGTTTGCTCGTACTGTAGTTGGTTAATATCATATGTATCAAATAGACAATGTTCTGTAACGGTTGGTGATGACATGTCTGACGCTGCTGTTTTGAGCTAAGGAGTACCTTAAGGGTCTGTTCTTGGCCGTATTTTATTTTCTATTTACAGTACCAGACAAAAGTTTGGACACACTTTCTCATGTGTGTCTGAATTTTTGACTGGTACTGTATATGCTACTGTTGGGCCTTTTAATCCTCATCCTACCAATACATTTAACATACAAGGACTACCGACTGGGGTCCTTGGGGACCCCAAGAATAAACTACTGTAAGGAACAACCATCATAGCAAAATGTTAACTTATTTCTTCTCAAAACATTATTAGGTATGTAATTAATTTCATCTGGAAAAAACCCAAACAAACAAACAAACAAAAAAAAACAGTATACCTCTGGGGTCTGCGCATACCCCAGTTGGTAGGATTAAGGTTAATTCATTGATTTAATATTTATTTCCACTTTTATGCAGTACAGCAGACAAGTGTAGCTGTCAGCAGCAGTTTGCAAATATGATGCAGCAAACTCACTGACCTAAAGGACTGCCTATATGAGAAGTTGGATGTTTTAAAACTCCTTCACTACAAATTATGATAAAATAGACATCCCTATTAGTGGCACCAAGGGTGCTCAAAAGACCCCACACCTTTAATCTCTGATGTCAAGCTGCTCTGGATTTAGGTGTCACTTGACTCTTCTCTGGATTTTTCTGTCATATTAAGAAACTTGTGCAATAATGTTTTTTTTTTCTCATTTGCTAGTCAGGTTTAAAATTCAATATAAAATTTGTTGTTCTTCTATCAGGCTCTACATGACGAAGCTCCTAAGTACATTTCTAAATTCTTGTATCCATATAGTAACTTAAAGTAACATAAAGTATAGTAAATTCTGTTTTTACCTGTTTTTAATTGAATTTGTTGTCACTCTATTTATTAATTGTATTTATATGTTTGTTTTATTGATTGTCTCATGTTTTTGCTCAACATCATTGTAAATGAGGGCTTTGCCATCAATGATTTTCAAGTTTAAATAAAGTCAAGTAAAGTCTCTCAGGTCTGCTAACCCAACTCTGCTGGATGTTCCCAAAGGTTTAAGATGAAGGGAGATCAAAAATTTGTTGTCTTTGCCCTGAAACTTTGAAACACATTAACTTGTATCACTGGGTTATCTAATTAAACAGAAAATAAATAAATTAAATAAAATAAACTTAAGACTCACTTAAATTCCCTCTCTTTCCTGAACTGATGTTTTGTTTTCCTTTTCTCGGTAATTCTGCTGCTTTATTTTGCTGTTCTTGAGTTTTATTAAAACTTGTTTGATATCTAATGCTTTTACTGTGAAACACATTTAAAAATGCAATATAAATAAGTCTTTACTTACTTACAATTACAACAGGTTGATTGTGCATTCATTGTCTTTGCAGCTTGGTACAATTCCATTGGAGAATATCAAGTATTGAAAATATAATTAAGGCAGCCAGTGATTTTTTATACGGTCCCGATGCCACTATAGTAAAAATACAATTCACACTTACAGTTACTGAAGTCACTCTTCTGTAGAGCCAATTTCAATAAGCTACTCTACCATATTTACCTCATGACGCTTTCCCATCTGTCATACCCACGGCTGTACAATTTTCTTGTGCTTTCCTGCCTGGAAGGCATCTCTCACTGCAGAGGAATAGATCCAGGGTGACTACCAGGTATTCAGCACAGCTAAATGTACTTATGTAGTGGACAGCGAAACGAAAGACCACAGTGGCCAGGGGTCATGGGTTCCTGTCTGTATTTATGAGGATGGGGAAAAGGCCCACTGAAGCCTTAGGCTTGATTTATCTGGCTTGCCAAGGTCGGGACCCACCAAAGTGGGGCACTATGCTGACCCCACTGCCTGAGGCCTGGTTAGTATTTAGCCCTTTATGGATCTTTCCACAGTCAGGTTCAGCAGACATGACACAAGAAACTCAAAACGGAAGTTCAGGTCAATTGTTTTTCCTGACCTTCGGATTGTTTTTATCATATTTTGTGCCTGCTGGTGTTTCAAAATGGGGGTCAAGTTTTCACACTCTATGAAAGTCACTTTTTCCTGTTCTCAGATGGTGGTGCAGTGGGGTGAAATACATGTGAAGACAAATATCCATCATCAGCAGTTGGTCATTAGGTATCCATTTACAAAAACACATAGACGTGGAGAAGTTTAAGCCACTAGTGAAGACAACCCAACTATTACTTTGTAATATTTACAGAACCATAAGAGGGCACTAATAAGCTCAGCACAGGGCCCAAACAAACAACTTTTAGTATAAAGAGTTTATTCACTCCTACATTAAACAACCGAAGAATTTCTTCATATAGAGTACACATAGAATTCAAAAACAATGTTGAGGCTGGATGTGAAATATTTTGTTCACTTTCTTGTCTCATGTAGAAATAAAGAATAACTTACAAAGATTCAGTGTGTTGTAAAAATTCAACCTAAACAACATATAATGTTGGGATAATGGCAAACCTATGTAAATGTGAGTGCCAAAGCAAACTGGGACACCTGGAGAGAAATTGACTTTTGAGCTCACCCCCACTTCCCACCCACAACAACAATCTACAATCACGCTATTAGACAGCTGACTCCTACTCATGACAAATAGGAATTGCCTGTTCCGCAGCCTGGGGCGGAATTTCCACCCGTGCAATCCTGTTTGTGCCCCCTTTTTTTAACCGCAAAAATTGTACTTAATAAGCTACTGTTTGGTCAACCTTCAGATTCTGTCTGTGAATGTGAATTGCGCTGCTGATCATAAAGCCCTGATATACTCCAAATATTGCCATGAATGAGTAATGGACACGGACAGACTGCCTACATGGTTCATTAGTACATTTTGGCATCTGTGGATACAGATGTGTTCCATGCATGCACATTTCAAAAATTGCTTACTGAATGAGCAAGCAGCAGTTAAACTAAATGTCGTTCTTTGGAGAGGGGATGAAAAGAAAGAAGGGAAATGTGAGTTGGTTGATAAGAAGGCTATTCAGTAACTTAGCTCAAGATAATCATATTTTCTTTCTAGACCTGTTGATGCACTATTGTAGCAGAATTTAGCATGATGACCAACTTAATTATTTCCCAGATTTTGTATTGGTTACTGTAGTCCTTAAATATATGTAGAAATGCGGGGCAATCACAAACTCAAAATTCACAAAAATCACAATTTTTTTTCTGGGGGATGACCCCCAGACACCCCGTTTCATTGTGTGTCCCCCACTTCTCAAACCAAAGTCATGACCTTGTCCCCAGCTGCCATTATCTTTATGTGGTGGCTCAACATTGCTGAGTGAACACAGAGGTAACACTGGCAGCAGTCAAACCCTGGGCCATTTAACCTCGCTGAGCTCTTATGAGCACCACAGCTACAGCACATCCTAGCACCTTAACAACATGGACATGAAGCTGGCCAGAGACTGAAGAGGCAAAAACCATTAGTGGGAATGGACCTTCTAGTTGCAGTATCCGTATGTCTAATAGAACTATGTTGCATTGAGGCACAGTACACCTATACCAATAGATTTCTCATCAAACCCTTAATATAGCATCCACATTGCTGGCCATGGAAACATGAATCATCTTTTTTTCTCCTTCCTCCTCTCTCCATCTTTCTCACCATAAAACCACGCGATACCGATGGCTTCAATAAGCACTCCAAAGAGAATTGATGTGCCTGCTGCAAAGTGGTCCAGCAGAGTAAATACATACATCCCACCCTAGAGAGAGGGAGACAGAGAGAGAACACGATGAATTGACAATACAGTATACTGTATGTTATCATGTTAATATTAAGTTTTAGTATACAGGTTACATTAGTAGACACTCAGTTCTCAAATTTAACTCTTTGTATTTGTAGATACTTGCAGGTTATTTGATTAGGACAGTTTCACAAACCAGAGTTTGTGGAAATGATCAAACTATTATGTTATTGAATATCATAGTGGACCAAAATATAAACAAATGCACAGCCAACAAACAGCCAACAAACTCCACAGTATAATACTTACATTTGTAACGCAGAAGAGAGATATGAGGAAGGTGGAGATGACAATGAAGAGGGTAAACAGTTCTCTGTGCTTGTGGAGGAATTTGAACTCATCAATCAGCCCTGTGATGACTGACTCCATCCCGCCCATCTACAACAGAAGACACAAAAGTTAGAAGAAAACAGTGAGTATTGAGCGACCAAACCACTGTAGAAGTCCTATAATTGCTGTGCTGTAGCTCCGAAGCAAAAAATAAATAGGAAAATGAAAATTTTGTTATTTGAGAAAATTGTGTCAATTATGTATCCAGTAAATGTTTGAAAGGCATGCTGTCATTTCATTCAACATTATGGTAAACTAAAGTAAAATACCTACAAACACCTGATCTAGCACATGTGACAAATAAGTAAAAAGCACATATGATCTGGCTGAAATAACAGGTGTGTACATTATGTGAGTGCGTGTGTGGGTTGGGGGGTGGATGCATACTCACAGCACTGTCAATACCCAGTGTCAATAGCATGATGAAGAAAATAACCGCCCACACTGGTGACCCGGGTAATGTTGCAATAGCTTCTGGGTAAATGACAAACACCAACCCAACACCTAAAGAGCAAAAAAAAAGAAAAAATACAAGATGAAAAGGAAGCACATAAAGCAGAAAATAGCATCAATGAAACACTCAGATTTGTGATTTGTGTTTGGGGTACATTGTCTTCACAGCATGCAGCATGCAAAAATCAGGGGAGTAACGTATGGTATATTGGAGAAGAGGCGTGATGGACTTTGATAGATGACTGGTGGTTTTTGAATTCAGTCATTGGGTTCACTGTAGTTTTTCTTCATTGATTACAGTCTTGGCAACTAAACATAGCCCATCTTAAATATCTCTGACTCTTGGAATAATTAAAGGATGCACATTCCTGCTTCTACACTTCTGGCATTGCGACTCCATGGGGTGTTGGCAACAGTAGTGCAATTACAAATGGAACTGAATATGTCTTGTCTACAACAAATGTGCTTAAGGAAATCTATTGAAATATCTACAGCATGTATATAAACACTATAGTACATACCGTCTACAGCAACCTTGTCCAGAGCCACATTGTGCTTGTGGGACATGTACCCAAGGAAGGAGAACACCACAAAGCCAGAGAAGAAACTGGTTAAAGAGTTGATGGAGGTGGTGATGATGGCGTCTCTGTATCAGTAAAATCAAATAAGATAAAAAGAAATGTAACAGTCAGAATGAGAATGTAAAGAATTCTCAGTCATCAGCAATCACATACAATAGTCAATCTTTACATAATTGACCAGTCAGTCATTTAAAGAGCATATGGGGAGTGGGTCAAGACCTGTTTCTTGTTGTTGACTTCTACATGAAAAGCGGAATAATTTTTAGAACCTCGCTTGATTTTATGAATTATTCTATCAATCAGTAAGTGTCTTTCCTGTTGTGTGACATTCTGCCCAGTTGGCCCAATGCCTTCTATTGGGATAGAGTCTAACCTATATAAATTGTAAAAGTAATTTTAAGCAAATTTGTACTCCCACATCATCTTTAAAATTCACCTAAATACTGTATATTTTCAGTGAATTGGTGTTATGCTCAAGGAGGAATCCTCAGGGTGGACAGTGTCATGTGTCAGTTATCAGAAAAAGCAAAAAAGGCAAATAAGCAGATAAAAGCCTCCTGTGGGATGCTGATGATTTTCAAAGAGTGCGACAGTTTTCATTGGTGTTATGGCTGTCTGTTGCACAGCATGGTGTCAAAGACATAGCGGGTTTCAAGGAGCTTCAAAGGTTATTGTAATTCACCTGCTGATGTTACATGTGTGCATTTGTATGTGTGTGTGTGTAGAAGCAACTCATCATCATAATCTGTCCGTCTCTGTTAAACCCCCCCAGCCTCTCCCTGTGTGTCTTTACCTGTAACAGTTGTTGCTGAATTTGTTGTAGCTGGAAAAGGCAATTAGCACACCAAATCCCACTCCCAGTGAGAAACAGATCTGCGTTGCAGCCTCAATCCAGACCTGGAGAGCGACAGAGCAAGCACACTTGTGTGAAGCGGCAAACAAAAGGCACAGGAGAGGAAAAAAGCCATTATTAGGGATAATTGCAGGAAACTCATTCAACGGCAGTAGATGAAAGACGCTTGTGAATACGGGGGGTAATTTTGCAAATTACTGCTCCATGCATCTATCTAATCTAATTCTCCAATTGCTGCCATGCATCTCCCTATCTCTCTCCTTCTTGCTTTCGCTCTCATTCTCCATAACTGAGTCCTTTAGTCCTGCATGCTTACTTATTGAGCTTCTTAGTGTCTGCTATCAAGGTAAATAAGATGTTGTTATAAGATTTGATAGCAAGTTTCACAGATAAGGAAAATATTAGAAATGGGTAACAAACAATTTTCTCATTTTTTCACTTAATTTTTTCTTGCTTAACATTGGAAACCAAAGTTGTGTTGGACAAAAAGATCTACAGCAGACAATTAACATTACTCAGATGTTATGCATTAACTGAACTGTTGTGTAAATTAAGTTTATGGGAATAATTCCACATTCAGGCTTTTGTCATTCAACCATGTAGATCAAAATGAAAGAGAGTTTCAATTTGCCATCAGAGGTGTGGTATTGTGTACATTGCTTATGTGTGTTCAGGTTGTCTACTTTTTCGGCCCCCTGTCATACTACTCTTTGTTGCTAGTAAAACCAGTTATTGCCAACTGTAGAGCTGCAGTGATTAATCGTAATCATTTAGTCAATCTGCAGAAAATTCATCAACCAACTATTAAGCCAACTATTTTAATAATCAATTAATTGTTTTGAGTAAGTTTTGAAGAAAAAAATGCAATCCCCCACCCACAAAAAAACCCCATCTGGTTCCAGCTTCTTAAATATGAGTATTTTATGGTTTCTTCAGTCCTCTATGATAGTAAACTGAATACCTTTGGGTCATGGACTGTTGGTTGGGACAAAACAAGAGATGATCTTGGGCTTGGGAAAGTGTGATCATCATTTTTCAGCATTTTCTGATATTTTAAAGACCAAACAAGAACAATAATAATAATCAACAGATTAACCAATAATGAAAGTAATTGTTAGTTGCAGCCCTTGTTAACCGTTTTTAATGAAGACTAAAATATTGGTTTCAAGAGTGAATGCATAAACTTGACACACATTTTAACAATCACTTCTGTTGTAGACAAAAATGCTTTGGGTTGATAATGCAAGTCTGTAAAGTTTATGATCATGATTCATACAGGTGTTAGAAATATTGAAATAATGCTTTCTGTTTTTTAAAAGTCTGTAGCTTAGCATATTAACATGATGTTGTCAAATACATATGATACAAACAAGATATGTTTTAGATTAACTTCACTTTTTCAGTTTCTCTTCCGGATTTGTCAATTTCTGATGTTCAGCAAAGAAAATAAAACTAAAACTTAAAATGTCAAAGCACTCCTTTAAAGTTTTTTTCAGCCACTGTTTTGCCACCACATCTCCTATCCTCTTCTTTTTGTGCACCCCCACCACTCTCATTTCTCTCGTGTCCCCCCACCCTCCTGTTGGCACTCACCTTGGCGTCACAGAGTCTCAGGAAGTCCACAGAGAGATAGGCCTTAATGCCATCAATGGCTCCGGGCAGAGTGACTCCTCGGAGAAGCAGCACAGTCAAGACCACATAGGGCATAGTGGCTGTGATCCACACAACCTGAAAGGGTCATGGAAGGCGCACACACATACACACACACACACACACACAAACACACACACACACACACACACACACACACACACACACACACAGACATACATATACAGAATATCCACACATTTATGCAGAGAATGAAGGTCACACAAACAGATTCACATATATACATGCATGCAAGTTAGAGTGAAAATGCACACACAGATACACACACACAGTGATCTTAAACTGCTTATTGGATTTAATCTGGACAAAAGGTTCTAGTATTTCCTTGCTACACATACCCTTAAAGTAAATCGATTGTTTTAAAGGTGTTAAGACTCACTTGGAGCACTTCCCTGGTTTTCACATGATCAAACATGACTACCACAGTATGTAATTCCCTACCTTGCCAGAGGTCTTGACTCCCTTCCAGAGACTGAAGTAGAGCAGAACAATCACCACAGCTAGACAGGAAGTCAACTGCCAGCGTGGACGACCCAGGTCATCAATACCATTACTGTCCTGTATGTGTAGCACCCCTCGTCTATGGGAAGAGAATATTCTGGTAAGAACCAAGACTATAATGGTCTATTTCAAAGATCAAGTCTATCACTCCTGAGTAAAAATTTGATAGACCCAAAGTCCTTAGCATACTGCCAAGGCCTTAGAAGCCATCCTACAACTTCCAGAGCTATAGCTACTACCCTCATTGCAGAGTGTCCTGTCTTGTCACAAGGCTCATGCTGTTACACAAACGATGCACAACTGAAGGTGAAGCATCACACCTGGCCTCCACTTTCACTTCCAAATGGGATTATGAGAGGTTTAAACACACTTAGAAACAAAAATTATTGTGACAGATACAGAAATTGTGAACAACTGCACCCATGTTCCAGATGTTGATATAGAAGGCATACTACATGGCACATACAGTAAAGTATTCCAAGGAGTTCAGGATCCCCCCTCTTTTAACACCTAACACCTTTTAACACCTTTCCTTGAAGCCATGGAGTACCAATCTTCCTCCCTCAGACTATGATACAATAAATGGAGCATACTGTAGGGCGTTCATGCAAGCAGCCTTAATTCTGAAACATCATGAGAAGTTCCCAGAAATACTCTTTCATAGAGTGACATAGCCAAGAAATAGAGTACAGTTATGAGTTCTGCTGAGTGCACTTTGAGTCCTCACAAAGGAATATTTATGGGTTACCTTGATTGTACATATTGCTAATGTGCTCCACTAATACCAGGGGCATTCAGGATCCATATGGTTATATTTTAGCAAATGAGGATGTCCATACAGACTTTAGACCTGGACCTGAACCTAGTTCTTGATACCCTGCATTAAAACTGGCTAAAAATCAACCCTAAAAGAGTGTTGTCTGGCCTTACAGGAAGCCAAACACCCATGTCCATCATTGTCAAGGGACATGTGAGACCAGAGAGTTGCTGCATGAGGTGCTGGTGCATCTGTTGCAAATGATGCAAAATCTTGCATTGTAGTAAAAGAAAAGGTCTTAAAGATCTTAACAACATAAACCAAGATGGGAAACTTGGAGGTCATACAGAGTTCCAGCAATCCCTGTACATTGTTCACGCCTTGATTCAGATAATTTCAGAGACACACGCTCTCTCACAGATGGGACTGAATAGGATCAGCCGATGTTAAATTGATATGATCAAATTGTCTGCAGGTGGTTCTGTGTAAATAACACGCTGCTATTTCAACTAGCATGAATGACATGTCTCAACTGTCACAACAAAACAGAACTCACTTTGTGGAATAAGAGACACCTGGTCAGCCTCACAGGGAGGGAGGCTACATGAGGTAAATGCAGCCAAACTCTGGATCCATTTTGAGTGAAAAAAAAACCTGACTTTTTTTTATTCATAACTTCATATTCTAAGACATTACTCAGTTATTCCATAGAATGAGTGCATTGAGCCAACTCTGCAACACTACATGCTGTTACGGCAATTGAACAAACTTTTCTCTTATGCTCTTCCTGCTGTGAAAATATGTGGGTGATATGGAGGTTTGTAGTTGAGCATATGCGTAAAGTACATTTGCTTTTAACTGTAGTCATTTTGAAGTTCCCATATGTGTATGTAGGTTCAAAGAACTCAACAAAAGATATAGTAGAGAATTAATGGTTTAACTTGAAAACATCAAGATATTGTTTTGTTTTGAAATACCCATATAGTTGTTAAGTCTGCTCCGTTAAAGCAGGGTTTCTCAACCTTTTCTGGTTTGTCTCTCAACCTTTAGGTCCAGAAATGTACACAAACTCCTGCAATTGACTGTTCAGTTTTAACATAAGTTTGACTATTGCAAACATATAAATAAATAAATGTTAGAACTTAGGTTCAGGCAACTTACTCAAAGTACTCCTGAGCAGGGGTGGCCTTGTGAATGTCACTGACTGTGCTGTTGTCAGCCCAGTCGGAGCAATTAGGACTGTTCCAGCTGTTGTTGCAGTGAACCCAGGGTAGCTCACCGGTGAACGAGGAGAAGAGGTAGAACATCGCCCAAGAGATGATAACATTATAGTAGAAGCCAACGTAGAGGGAAATGAGGATCACTGTAAAGCCTACACCTGTTAGAGGAACAGAAATTATCAATATTTACATACATTACAGACAGAGATACAGAGGCGGGGGAAGGGGCGAGGGGTGCAATCACTGCACACCTGAGATATTTGAAAAAGCTCTGAATTACAGAGCACTTCTTTTTTGTTTCATGGCTCTGGATTTCATAGCAGCAAAAATGTCCAGGTGGACAATCAAGCAAGCAATCAACACATATTAGTATTGTATGCCTTGTTTTGACGAATCTTGGCTGATCAACAAAGAGTTTAGTGTGTTGCTTAAAGGACTTCTCTTGGATGAGTCCCCCTTTCACTCATACTTCCAACACACATAAAGCACCATATACAATGAACCAAATTAGATTCAAACCCCTGACAGTGGAAGTGCTAATCTTATGTTTTGTCTACTGATCTATGTGGGATTACAAAGACAACATCTTCTTATTTTTCTGTTACTTTCAAGAATGTTAAAGCTAATCAAGTTCTAATTCTTAGGTATAAATTACTTGACAAACCTTTGGGAATAAGTAAAAAAGAAACTGTTGCATGTAAGGCTCAAACTTGGGCAAATTTGCTCTGCTGAACAGTGTCTACATTCTGACAGATTCTACTAACAGAGCGCACACCAGAAAGCACAATCTCTTGCTCAGCATGAGTACAGTAGCCTATGATAAATGCCTGCGGTCTCAAAGAAAGCGCCACAACTTCTAAAGATTGCCTCTTCATGCCATAATTATCAACACATCTACCCTTCTATAAATGTGAAACAATGTCCACTCTTCTAAGGCTGGATGTAATTGTTAACCTTAGCTGAGAGGCATGACCACAACTGTGCCTTATTGATTCCTTTGTAATGTGGATGTGATATTTGTCCAGGGAGCGATGCCTCTTATTAGCGCCACATGCGGCCATGCTATCTCTCCATCTCTCCCTGTCTCCCCTCTTCAGTCCTTTTCTTCAAATGCATTGATCCTGAGAGGAAACCAGCTTGTTGATCAGAATAATTACTGTCAATATGGGCATGTGTATGTGTGTATTTGAATAATTACTGTTATCCCCCTGCTGAGAGACAGAGAGCGAGTGAAGCGTGTGATTAGGACGTCAACGTACTCAGTGGGTCCCTGACAGACGGCACATGTTCACACACACAGGAGGTACACACTCAGAGACACACACACACATGCAGAAACAAATGGAGGAAGACGTACACACTATGGGCCACCTTCAGACCAAGGACATGATCTGGCAAAAGACAGTGGTATGGCAGCATACTGTGAAGCAATAGATGGTCCGCTGGTAATAATGGCATTTCTGATGTATCTTTAAATTCAAAGTGAGGTGTTAAATATGGATTTAAGTGAAACAGATTATGGATGCAAGTGAAACTTTTTAAAGTAATCAAAGGAAATGAATATCAGAGCAGGATATGTGGTAAGAAGACAGCAATGGATAAATACCAACAAATAAAAAGGTGAACCAAGTAAAGTCTATTATTATATTTTAAACCAATGACTTTGCTCAGAAACAGGCATTGATTTGAATGTTTGTTTCTCCATTAGTGTGCATTTGGATGGCATTCTCCTAAACTGCGCTTTGCTTATTGATGTGTTGAAAAGTACCCGCAGACAGAGTGTCAGCCACTGTTAACTGTCACTATTTGACAGAAGGATTTGGACAATCAGGACAAGAGTCTAAAAGCCCAATTTTCATTTGCTTTCCATCTGACTGCCAATAGAACCTGATGTTCTGGGAGGATAAACAATGCCTGTCGCTGCTCAACACAGAGACGAGCAGACAAAAGAGACTGGCATGTGGACGGACAGGCATGTGGGCAGACAAGCAGACAGGAAGACATGTAGATATTAAGGGAAGTATGTTATCAGACAGACAGGCATGTAGGTAGACAGACAAATGGATGGAAGGGAGCTCATACCATGATGGACATATTAAGTGGACAAGAAATGCAAAAATGTGCATGTATGTGCATTCCTGTGAAAACATGCAGGTGTCAAGAAAATGTATTTGCGCATGTGCACACTCCAGTGTTCACGTGTGTGTGTGTGTGGGCATGTGTCTGTGTATATCTGATGAAAATGTGCCTTATGACATGTCACTTCCTACCTTTAAAAATGGGACATATCTTCCAGACCCCTGCTGCCCCCTCTCTGTTGTACTGTCCCAGAGCCAGCTCCATGTAGAAGAGAGGCATGCCTGCTATCACCATGAAGAACAGGTACGGCACCAGAAATGCACCTGCACATACACACACACAGAGAGAGAGAGAGAGAGAGAGAGAGAGAGAGAAACAAGTGAGACTTCATCTCTAAATAAAGTTTATCCTTTGTCCTTTATCACATAATATATATACCACTTTGTGACTGAATAGTAAAATTAAGTTTTTTTTTAAATAATATTTGATAATGAATTAGTTTAACGTGCAGTTTAAATCCAGAAAATTGATTTAGATTTTGAGAATAATTACCTAAACCTACATGAACAATTGGTCGACATAGGAAAGAACAATATTTATTTTCCACCAGTTTATGACTCACTCAAATTCTCTTACTCAACACCAAATGCAAATTATTATATGTAATGGTTGATGCTGAGAGCCCACTGAGGAGAAACTCCACAGCAGAGGGGTGTCAGCTGTGACTGTGCCTTTTATTACATTACTTCTTTATGATAAACAGCCTCTGTTAAACTGAACAGTTCTTTTTTTAGATTAGGGATTGCAGCAATATGCAAGATTTATGGAAATACTATAATCTGTAAGAAATGATGGCTTACATAATACCAGTACAGTCACAAAGCAAGGCACTTTAATGGTTTATGGGTTCAGGTGCTGACCATGAACCACAACATCTCTGGTTTGCGTCTGGCCAGGAAATTGTGTTGCATTTCATTCTCTATTTCTGTCTCCCTTAGCTTCCTGTCATCTCTCTACTGTCAACTATCACATGAAGGCATACAATGTCAAGAAAATAAATAATAGTTTGGTTTAATTGCCCCAAATGAAAGTCTGTAATATTTCTCTTTATACAGGTATGGCAACATGCTAGGTTTGGGGACACACACAGTGTCCCTTAGAACAGGGTGTCAGCCTTGGCTATGGCCACAGTATCATTTACAGCTCTTAAACATAATGAGGGCTCTATGTTAAACAGCCATAATTAGTGACCATGGTTGTTAGAGCTAATCTATTTGGAGCAGCTGTGGTGGTTTTTCCCCTATTTTGATCTCTGTAAAGGGTTGAAAAAATCTCAAACAGCAACCAGAATACAAGAGGAGCTGAAATACACACACACACACCTGCATACATGAGCAAATACTGTGTGCGTACACATGCATGTGTGTATAGTACACGCAGGTGAAAACATACAGTCTGTACGCGTGTGTGAATAAATTCCACCTTCATTTCTCCTTCTTCCCTCCATTTCAACACAAACATGCATGTACGCTTTACCATCATCCCTTCAGTTTCTACCCCAACTATTTTTGTAGATGAGAGGAGGATGATCATATTTTTTCACACACTCCACCTCCTTCCTTTCCATCCTTACCCCCTTCTCTATCCACCCTACACCTCCCTCAGTGTGGAGGACGTAGAGGTAAAGGAGCCTTTAAACACGGTCCAACATCAGCTTCCTCATCTCACCTCCTCCATTCTTGTAGCAGAGATAGGGGAATCTCCAGACATTGGCGAGGTCCACTGCAAATCCGATCACAGACAGGAGGAAGTCAATTTTTTTCCCCCAGGTCTCCCTCTCCTCCTCTCCACCGGGTTTGGTCTGAGATGGAGCTGGAGACACTAGAGTGGTCGACGTAAACTGAACCCCATTCTGCTCCTTCACAAGGATCAGCTCCACCTGAAGGGTTAGAAGTCATGGAGTTCATAACCAGTCAGATACGATGTAGAGTCTGCTTGAAACATGGGATACTCTTTAACCGTGCTCTTGTTCTTCCTTCTGATTTATTATAAAAGCTGATTTTGATTTATTATAAAATGTAAATAAATATAAAGTACATAGATACAATGCACACAGTATATACTATATACTTGTGCAAGCATACATATGTAATTTAATGACTGAGCACAGGGTAAACCAGTCTCTCTTAGTCACAGTTAATTATTCTCTCACCTCGCCCACAACACAGAGAGTCACTATAACCTTCATTTCATCAATGCTTCATGCACCAGCCAAGGTTTGTGGTTAAGCTCTCTATAATATTGAGTGGGAAAGGTAAGTTGTAAATGCTAAAAATCTGCTCTAGAAGTCAATAAGTCACTTTTAGCTTTCAGATCTTAAGCTGTCATGGCCATTATGGTTCTTTTCCCCACCCAGTAGTTTTTATGTCTGCAGTAAACTGAGTCAAATGCACTCAATTAAGAAGTTTGCACCACATGATGATTCAAGGTTTATCAAACTGAATTTCACGCCATGAATCTACTACATGTGCGTCAAATCTGCACTGACCTCTTTGGGGCCCATGGTGTTGGAGGTGGGTTTTTCCGGGGCTACAACTGAGGACATCAGGCCGACAGGGACTCTCTCTGTCAGCATGGAGGGTCGCACAGCCTTCGGGAGTAAAATAACGGTGGCTGTGGAAGAGGAAGGAAGGTAGATGTAGCTGAAGAGTGGAATCAGTTTTAAGCAATTAAATCCCATTTATAAACTGAAGAAATACAACGTGAAAAATTATGTTTTATTAAAATGCTTATGAATTTTGTGAAATACAGAGAGAGCAAGAGGAGAGTGGAGAAAAGCAACGGAGAGTGATGGGATCCACGCTGAGGGTGAAAAGAGGGGTGGGGGAGCATCTCTGCAAGGCCATCACAGCATGCTCATTTCATTTCACACTTGTTGATCGCCATTTTGCACAGAGATTTGACCCAGCGACTACTAACCCTTTATAACCACATTATGTTGTTCACCAGATGTAGTGCAGATTTGAGTTTAGAACTTTTCATTAAAATGCTCTTTAATAGTAGCAGTAGAATATTTTTGAAACCTGATTTTTTTCTAATTTCCACAACAGAAAATTTACATTTTATGTCATAATGCAGAACATTTTTTGTAAGTCTGACATTTATGCTGAAATTGGATATTCATCTGCTCTCATAAGGATTGTGTGAAGATTTTTAATAAACAATTGTAACACCACCAATCTGTCAAGATAAATCATACAAACCCTGGATATCCTACTGAACTGCTACAAATGCTGCCAAATCATATATTTTGTATATTCTACCACAAGATAACATACAGTATAACCCCATAGGTTAACAAATAGGTTAATTTTTCGAACAAAATTACTCTTCAAATTTATAACACATTTAAAAACAAGATTTTTTTGGGGGGGGGGGGGGGGGGCGGTTACAAGACTCACCTTCGAAAAATAATAGGTGAAAGCTCCTCCAGTTGTCAGTTTGGACAATTTAATTCCAGTTGTGCTGATGTTCTTCAGTTTGCTGCAAATTAATGCTGATCATATTTACGCAGACTGTCCTTGATAAGTTAGACTCGGACCCAGATTGGAAAATGTTGAAAGAAATAGAAAAGCAGACAGTGAAGGAGAAATGAAGTTGCAGGAAGACAGAAGATGAGGATAAAGACAGAAAAAAAAAGATGAGAGGAGCTGGTAATCTGTGATGAGTTGTAGAGAACCCTCCCACCCTCCTTGGCTCCGGTGACAGACACGCAGAGACCAGAGAACCCTGTGGTCTGGTATGGAGATCTGTCTGCGGGACCACTCTTGAAATATGAGAAACAATCAACAACACCCCCCTCCACCCCCGTCTCTCTCCTCCCTCCCTCCTCACCCAAGCTTCGTCTGTTCCTCCTCCTCCTCTCTCTCCCATCATTGCATATTTTTTCACCTGATTGAAGCATCATCCTGGATGACTTTTCTTTCCTCTTTCTATGTGAATGTACAATAAGTCTGTAAGGTAAAAACAAAATAAAGAAAGATTTTAAAATATATACACAGAGGTTCCTTGCCAGTGTATTCTTCCTATACTGTCACCTCCAGCATCACTATCATCCTCATCATATAATAACTAAATAAACAGTGAATTTAATCTCTAATTATTTTCTTAAAATCCTAATCTTTGTGAATCTCTAATCTCATATCCAGAAATTGCATTATGATAGCAATCAATAAATATATGTCTAAAACCAACGGATTTTGGTTCAAATGTGAAAACATACAGAAATTAATTCTTACAAGATTATACACTCCAGCTTCTAGAAATTTCAACCAAAACTTTCTTACTGATTTGAGTGAAGATCTTAATTCTATACATCAGTTGTCACTGTGGCTAGTATACTAGTGTGGCAGCTGTGGCTAATAGTGTCCATCTTAGTTTAATTTAAAAGTGACTTAGAGTAGTGAAAAGATCACAGAGAAAAACACAAATAAACCTCTGTATTAAAATAACCAAAATTGCTTATATTTGGCAGATACTTTTGTGTTAATGTAGTACCCATCACTCTTTGTAAGAGACTGATTGAGAAAATGTGTTTTTTTAGGGGCCTCTGAGTCCTGCTAAAATCCATTTGTTCATTTTACTTTGTAAATCATTAAAGAACTTCCCCGCCCCAGATTCTGCTCTCCATGAGACCAAAGTTGTCCTTTTTTTTTCTATTCCTCTCTTCTTGCTCCACCCCTCAATACACCCCGACACCTCAGCCACCCATCCTGTCAATTGGCAGAAATCTCATTACCTGTAATGTCCAACAGGCCTAAACACAATCAGTCCTGACACCCAGACCTCACCCGTTTCAAACTCAACCCAAACAGGACTGAGGGATCAAATAACACAATCAGCCAGCTCCCCACGGACAGATTTATGACCCTCATGTCCAGAATGACAGCTTGTTGTTTGCAAGCCAATCCAAATGATCAATCGGCCACTAATCCCCAACACCGACACCAGCATCGCCGCCACCAAAACTCTCACACCTTTAAAGTGCAATCATCCATCAAGCCCCGGGCCTCATATCAGAAATCGTTGGGTCGATGTTAGCCGCCATGGATGTATGAGGTTTCCGATGGAGCTCGGACAACGATGAGGTGAACATTATCGAGTGTCTTGTTTTCATAAATGCAACAGCTGAGGCCCAGAGACAAGGAGGGCAGAGAGGAGGAGGGGAAGAGGGATGGGTGATGGGTAAGGTATGGCAGAAGCAGAAGGGCAAGAAGTGATGACAAAAAGCGGATGGAAAAAAAAAGACTGCATTGTAGTTTTTTGTACAAATAATGCAATCTTGAGCCTTAAAGGATCATCTATCCTCCAAAAAAAAAACAAAGATGTGTTAAATATTGTGACTAACAAAAGCTTTTCCTCCTAGTTACTCTTTACAGTACCTCCCCTGCTACTTGCCTTCCCAAAAAGAAATGAGACACACAGCCAGTATGCACTGGCTGACAACATCAGTTTTCCACCTTGCCCGGGAAATTTATTTTTCCATCCTAATGAGTTCTGTTCAAGCTGTTAGATCTGGATCTTAAAAGGCAGAAAAGATACTTTGAGAGGCAGAACCCCAATCTTTCCTTCCACCTGTCTTGCTTTGTCTGAACACAGCCTGCCTACTCCTGCAGAAAGAGGGAAAAAAGAAACACAAAAGGAGGAATGAGGACAAATTCTTGCTCTATTGAGTCATGACCGTAACCACTGATTCCAGACAATTTGAACTTTTCCCCCAAACACAGAATACCATTTTACCTGCTGAGCAAGACAGTGGGGACTCTTGATGAAGTCTCAGCCAGTAATTAATGATGCCATATATAATAAGGTCTGCATAGTTCTTGATGAAAAACATTCAACGTTTAATTGGTGAGTACTCACTTTAAACATTCACTGTATTGTATGTGTATGTGTGTGTGTGTGTGTGTGTGTGTGTGTGTGTGTGTGTAGTTCATGAGAAAACGCCACAAATATTATGTTTAAAATTGCATTAAGTTACGATCATACACCGAGAATAAACACAGGAAATCCTTCAATCACTGTCATAAAAAATCCACCCAGCGCCACCAAACAGCCTCCTGCATGACAGTGAGAGACAGCATATCCATAGGAATCAGCAAGTAATCAATGAAAGCAACAGACAGACCTAGTAAAGAGGAGCTTTGATCATGGTAAACTCAACTCATATATCATTTATCATTTCATTTAAAAGATATTGACGTCCACGTCCACTAATATTGATGACATGGATTCCTGCTGCCGTGGCCTTGCTAACACCACTTTCACCATTCATCTCTTGAAATAGAAATTATCTGCGATAGGTTACAGCTGTTTGAAGAATGTGCAGTTATATCAAAACCTACACCGATCAGCCAAAACATTAAAACCACTGACAGGTGAAGTGAATAACATTGATCATCTCATTAAAATGGCACCTGTTAAGGGGTGGGACATATTAGGCAGCAAGTGACGTGACGTGACGTGAAGTGTTGGAAGCAGGAAAAATGGGCAAGCATAAGGATCTGAGCGACTTTGACAAGGGCCAAATTGTGATGGCTAGATGACTGGGTCAGAGCATCTCTAAAACGGCAGGTCTTGTGGGGTGTTCCTGGTATGCAGTGGTCAGTACCTATCAAAAGTGGTCCAAGGAAAAACAACCATTGAACCTGTGACGGGTCATGGGCGCCCAAGGCTCACTGATGCATGTGGGAAGCAAAGGCTAGCCCATCTGGTCCGATCCCTTAGAAGAACTACTGTATCACAAACTGCTGAAAAAGTTAATGCTGGCTATGATAGACAGGTATCAGAACACAGTGCATTGCAGCTTTCTGCGTATGGGGCTGTGTAGCTGAAGACCAGTCAGAGTGCCCATGATGACCTCTGTCCACTGCTGAAAGCGCCTACAATGGACATGTGAGCGTCAGAACTGAACCATGGAGCAATGGAAGAACACGGCCTGGTCTGATGAATTGCGTTTTCTTTTAGGGGGAGGAGATGACACCAAGATGCACTATGGGAAGAGGGCAAGCCAACGGAAGCAATGTGATGTTCTGAGCAATGTTTTGCTGGGAAACCTTGGCTCCTAGCTTTCATGTGGATGTTACTTTGACATGTACCACATAGCTAAACATTGTTGCAGAACAAGTACACCCCTTCATGGCAACAGTATTCCCTGATGGCAGTGGCTTCTTTCAGCAGGATAATGCACCCTGCCACACTGCAAAAATTGTTCAGGAATGGTTTGAGTAACATGACAAAGAGTTGAAAGTGTTGCCTTGGCTTCCAAATTCCCCAGATCGCAATCCAATCGAGCATCTGTGACATGTGCTGCAAAAGCACGTCCAATTCACAGAGGCCCCACCTCGCAACTTGCAGGACTTAAAGGACCTGCTGCTAACATCTTGGTGCCAGATACCAGAGGACACCTTCAGAGGTCTTTTGGAGTCCATGCATCGACGGGTGAGAGCTGTTTTGGTAGCACAAGGGGGACCTACACACTATTAAGCAGGTGGTTTTAATGTTATGGCTGATTGGTGTATACTGCTGTAATTGGACTCAACATTCTGGGGTAACCTATAAGGGACTGCATGTTCACTATTAACCTCCAGAGGGAGACATTTATGCAATGAGCCAGCAGGTAAGGATGGGACTTTTTTCCCTCTTTGATAAACAAAACTACACTAAGGCATATGGGGTACTCAATGAAAATATAACTGCTAAATTGATATTAACATCAAACTGCTTTTCATGTAAGACCTTCAGCTAAAACTGAAGATGCAGAATAACCTTGGTTATTAAGTATAAAGATAACAGCTGCATTTGTGGACCAGGACACAAGGATATGAAGTCCTTCTGCCATCATGTACTAGCAAATTATCAAGTACTTTAATGACATGTAATGCACCAATAGAATTTCTTTACCTGTTAAAGAACTAGTGCTTTATATTGAATACTTGCTTCAACTTGCGTAAGCTTTATCACGCATAATCAAAGTAATTTCACTAAAGATCTGCTCCATACATGTTTTAAGACACAGTAACACTCTGCTTGGAAAAATTTGTATCTGGTATGGTTTTTCATTAAAGTAAAATTACACCTACTGCTTGTCTGTGAGATACAAGTGTTGCTCATTTTGAAAGCTTTAACCACTAGACACAGGATGTCACTTACTTCACATTCTCAGTGTTGGTTGCAGAGGTGGCTTCAGGTTTCGCATCACACTTGTGTAAAATGCATACAGAACCACATTTAGGCTTGCAATGGCAGACAATTATGTTGTACATACAGGTCTTATGTTCCCCCTTCAGAGGACAAAAACAGCTTTGTAGTATCAAACTCTGCACAGACATCATTCTGCAGTGTGAACGCCCAAGTGAAACAACACTAGTTTTTGAGCAGACCGGGGCTTTAAGGTTGACTATGCTTTGGACAATTCACATTAACAGAACAGACTTTTTTTCAGTGTAGTTGTATAACTATAATAGTCACATCTCATCACCACATCATGCTGCAAAACAAACACACTGCTGCCACATGACCATTGTGACAGTGACACAACTGTGTGTTAACTTTTCTTTTTTTAATTAAATCCAAGAGTCACATGAACAAGTTATATCATAGCAGTCCTAAACAGACAAATTCAAAGTAGCTTGCAGTAATGACTCTTCATCATCAAAATGCATTAACAAAATAAAACCTGTTGAGTATAGAAAAAGACAGAAAGTAAAGCTACAGAGAAAACAGTTTAGTTTCTTAGTCCACATACAATAAGCCATCAGAAAAACAATATCGCTCTGTCAAGAGTACACAAGTCTTTCGTCTTAGGCTCACTGCTGGACAAACTGGTAAGCAGGCAGCAGTAGCATAAATACAAGTTTCTCTCTTACAAGTTGAAATGTTCTCAGATTGGTAGCAAGTAGAAAAATGAAAGATTCACCTCTAATGAGGTATTTGAAATAAAGTGTGTGAAACAAGTGTTAAAGAAATACAGTATTTTCATAAATCCCAAATGCGGAATTGTTCTGAATGTAAATATTGAGTATAAAATGTATTTGACTTGCTGATGAAAGATAATTATATCTTTTAGACTTCCAGAAGGAAATTTTCTCATGTTTAAAATAAATAAACAAAACTGCAGTAAGGGTAACTGTGGCTTAACACATTCCATTCTGGGTCAGGTCTTTAATCATTAGTTCTCTGTTTCAGTTGTAATTCATAGTCAGATTTCCTCACCTATGTACAAAAACAGTATGGTTTCCCTCCTACAGACAGAGTGAATTGTGAACTAGCCACCTGTTCTGAAATCACATCACTACGGGTACATTAAATACTTTTCCATTCCACGGTGCAAACAGTTTTTAGTCATTCAAATCTGTACAATGTTGCCAAGTCCTACAAGTTTACAAAGCCATTCTCGAGCTACAAAAGTTCAACAATCCTGAGACAAAGCAGAAAAGTAGGTCTAAAAAGTGTTTTAGATGTTTCAACTAACCAAACCCTTACAGTACAAAAAATGTGGGGCAAGGGACAGCTTCCTTTAATTTGTGATCCCTAATTTCCTCTGTGCTCCCAGTATTATAGCAAATATATGACAGCAAAAACTATATTCATATTAACAAAATTGAGCTACAATACTGTAACCTACGAACTTAACATGCTTTACAGCAATGTGATATTTCTTTGAAAAATAAAGAAAATAATCTAAAGTGCAAGCACAAATACATACAATTTTAAAAGGGTAGTAATAAGGGGGCAATACTAAAAGCATTGTGATTAAATATATCAAAGGTTAGTTTATATTTGCGTACAGTCTGGAGTGTTTGTGCAATGCGGCCTGTCATGTGGTGGTAGACATCACCTCAAGGCCTGACACACTTACACACTCACACTTTGCTTAGTTCAACCTGCACGCCTTGAACATAAAAAAGTCAGTGGAGAGGGAGAGAGAGAGAGAGTTCAAACAGGATAAAAAATGTACATTTGAAAACCATGATTTCTTAGGAAAATGTTCACTGGAGATCAGCGCTTTGAGTAGTTTCTGATTGTGACAAGATTGTCTATACATTCTCTTTTTTAGCATAAAAATTATATAGATTCAAGGCTATCAGTTTCCATATGAAATCTGCATTTTGTTTCTAAGCAGCCAACTCAGCGATAATAGTAATAATATAACAATAAAACTTTACACCGTGTAGGAGGAATACAGCACAAAACAATCGCAGTATTATACAAAGAAAAAAAAAAAAAAGAATGTGGCTCATTTTTTTTCACCATCGATACAATCTGCAGAGGAGAGAAGATCACAGATCTTTGTCATGGCAGTGAAAATAAAAATCATTCATATACGTATATCAAAAATTCACTAAATGTCCTGCATTTGGAATATTCAAAATACATATCAGAACTCTTCAAAAGCATACATCTTGAGAAGGCTTAGACAACGAGATGTGAAATATTGCTTCACCAAAAGCCGTTACGGAGATACATGTAAGTATGGTCATGAATCTGATGGGAATGTGATGCATGATAAAGGGTAAAAAAAAGTTGATATCCATTGTCAAAAAGTGAACAAAATCTAACCATGAATGCACGCATCCCGGGTACAACTGGCAACAAATGGGTTTCGTTTCATCAGCTCAGGAGCGGTGTTGATTTCCCTTTTTACATAACAGTTTTCTTACCAACATGTAAATCACTGTAATTTCTAAAATTTAAAAAAAAAATCTTAAACTTTGTTATTTTGTCTGCTTCCAGAGACATTAAGGAAAAAAGATTAAAAAAAAAAGCCAATTAATCAATTTTTGGCAAATGATTGAAATTAGCATCATTGTGTTATCTAGAACGTACACAATACAGTATGATTTTTATCAACATACTAAAGTTTTCAGTTGATTGCAGTTTCAGATTTGTTACTCAAGTTTCTCAGATAAAAATCAGACAAAAAAGAACATGGAATGGATGCTTGATAATGTCAGAGGAGAATTGCTTCTTTCCAGTATCAGTGGAGGTAACTGTGTTCAAAATTCAATAATGAAAATTTATCTTCATTAAGGGCAAATAAGACAAATATTTGCCAATTTGAAATTTTGTTATCTTAAATATTCCTTCATTTTAATTCAATTTAAAAGTACATATCCACCTGCGTTTGATTAAAAAAACATTTTAAATTAATTGTGACTGGCCATGGGCTGCATGTGAGTGTACTGAGAAGTAATTCAATCACTTCCATTAACATCTTTTTAACCAATTATACTAGCAAATCTGAAATGAGGCATTATTGTTAACAAAGATTCCAAGTTGGTCATTCAAATATGATTAGGTGCAAAAGTGCTTAGATCTCTTTTAAAACATGCCTCAGTGAATAAAAATGGCACAGTTTCTTTCATGCGCATGAGCTAGCAAACCAGAAGAGCCATTAGCATGAAGGTCAAATTTACAGCTGACTGAATGTTTAATTATTACATCCTTCAACACACTGGAAGAGTGGGAATTTCCAACAGACTGAGGAGTTATATGGAGTGAATCAGGTAGGAATGGTTAAAAAATATATGGCAGTGTAAGGCAGAGAGGGAAGTATGATGACCTTGCCTTTGGAAAATCCAACTTAGCCACCAAACCGGATGTGCTTTCAATGGTCATACATTGTGAACTCCCACCTTAGAGCCATTACACCACTGACTGAAAAGGACAGTACAGACATGACAGGTGACAGTTAATCACCTTATGCATTTTTGGTCCACGTTGTGTAGTTTCAACAATAAAAAAAGACACTTGAATTTGCTAAACCTGACAGAAATGACATGGATGAAGTTTATGTGAATGAAAAACGACTGGGCAGAAGAGTACTGATGTCATAAAAAAAAAAAAAGACATGCATGTGACCCAGTGAGCGTCAAAAATGATGACATCATACAAGTTATATTTTCCATTTTTGTCACTGAACCCTGAGCTAAATCAAATATATCATTGTATATATGTGTATATAACAGGCTCATAGCAATTATGCCCTTCTACTCGCAGAGACCTGAGTTCACCTCAAACGTGGCTACTGCAGCGAGATGCTTCAAGTGGTCAAACAATTGTCACTGGTACCCTCAGGTCTTCCCTCTGTAGATAAATATTCCTCAATACTGCTAAAAATACCATGAGCCCATTCATTCTGCACTTTCAATTCAAAAGGCAGCTACCATTTAAGAAAAGAAATAGGTAAAAGTTACAAACAAAAGAGAATCGAACACTGATTTCACTAAAAATTAGTTCATTTCACTGTCGGGGCTTTTTTTTCTTCTTGCTTCCCTCTTGTTAAAAACATGCACAGTCAGTACGTTGTTGGAGGGAAAATAAAATAAAATAATAAAAAAACAAAACAAAAAAAAAGAAAAAGAAAAAGAAAAAAACAAAACAAAAAAAAAAAAAACACTTTTGCCCCAGGAATTTTAATAAGTGCTTGCCCTTCAAGTATTTAAGCATTGTATCTGTAACAGCCATTGTTTGGCATTTTGACGATCCTCACTATGAAAAAATTAAAAAAAAGGAATTTATAACAAAATAAACTGTTATCAGGCTGAAAATTACCTCAGAAAATTTTATGGACACAATACTAATAAAAAAGGTAAGGTAAACTTCTTCATTTTTGTAATTGTAGTTACTGAAATGTAGTCCCTTACTGTTCAAACATGTAACTAACTACCCACCACTAACTATGTGAGACATAACAACCTCTCACCAGGAGAGGTGTTTGGTTTTCTCCCACTACGTCTTAAACTATTTCAGTTGTGTTTCTTGAGGAGTCCATCTATTGTGCCATCATGGTTGTTGGGGCTGAAGTCGGGGCAGATACCGTTAGCTGTTTTGATGGTGGCAGTGCCTTGAAGGTTCAGGTTGGGCTTTGTTTGGTGATAGTGGCAGGGACCACTGTGGAGGCCTACGTTTTCTGTGTAGAGGTACTCCTCAGCAAAGTCTGGGTGCTGCTCCACAAAGCTTCTGAACTTCTCTATAAAAGACACCACAAGAGGGCGACAAAGACAAGACAATATTACAAGAGGTGATAAAAAAAAATGTCCAGAGACAAACTGTAAAGAAAAAGCTAGAAAAGACCATGAAGTGATGTTTGCATGACAGAGGTGAAACACTTTTCCAACCCTCACCTATTTGAAACAGTACCTGAATCTAGTGTGCACTACTTTAACCCAAATATTGTTGATTAATACAATCCTTATTTTGAACTTAAGTTGGTTATCAATGAATGATAAGGGAATGTTTGTTGGGATTCTTACCAAATGTGATCTTCCCCGTATCTTCAGCGTCAATAGCAGTAAACAGGTGTGACACACTGAGGTGATTCACTCCTAAAGCTGTCTTGAGTATAACTGCCAACTCCATCTCTGTGATGGCACCATCCTCCTCTGCCTCAAACATCTGAAGATAAAATGAAGAAATACAGATGTTACCTCTGACTTTGCCTTTGGCCATGAGACTCTGACAAGGTTGTCAGATTAGGTGCTGTTAACTCAGTTTTTTTCCGAAATGATACATGCTATTATAAATAATAAATCAGTGCTCAATGGATTTCATGAGGCCCAAGGTCACACAGCTTTCTCAACTCTAAGAATTACGTAAAGCAATTCAAGTGAGAACATGAAGGTGACTCAGCTATTTGGTTTTCATTCAACCACAACAGATCATTTGCAATAATAACCCCTAAAAGCCCATTTCAATTGATGTGATGAATGCAGCTCTGAGCATGATCACTTGGAATTTTTTTTTTTTAAAAAACACTCTGTGTAAACATGTATCACTTTGCTATACACTAATGATGGAAAGAACAGTTTTATTCCACTGCTGTGCAAAACCTATGAAAACCTCCAGTGTATGACATTTTAATGTGGCAAATGTCACGCTGATTCCAAGCAAGCACAGAAAACTCAATTCAGCCTGGCGCTTAGATAAGCATAAAGCTTGAGACAGAACATACCTTGAAGGCCAATTTCATCGTTTCCAGAGTTTTGGCAGGTCTGCATACAACAGATAAGGCTATCACATATTCTCTGATATCCATGCAGTTATCTTCATGCTGGAAAAGTGAGAGAAAACAAGGTGTTACAAAAGATGAAGACAGAGGATGTGAGCAAGTATATTTATTTATTTCACCCAAGTAGCTGCAAGTGCTCGCTGTTTAGGTCAAGAACACATTGCTAAAATAAAACCTTTATTATTTGTATGGGTGCTATATTGCAAATGTATCCCCAAATGAAAAGAAAGGTGATGGGATTGGTTTCAAAGAAGTATTTGGTATTCAATCCAGCCTCCAGTCTTAACAGGGTTTTTTATAGAATAACTGTGTAAACTGACTATTCATCCATGCTCTAAAATGCAGCCCATACTGCTTAATACATACATATCACATATGTTATTATGTATTAATACTATAATATTGTATTCCAGTTCTATATTTCCAGTGAAAACAATAAAACAATGCGAGAGACATCCTGAAGCAAAAGAGACATAAAAACATAAGTCTGTTATTTAGTCTGAGCAAGATGTAGAGTTATCATGGTTGTGACTGAAAAATCTCTTAAGTTCTTACCTCATCAAAAAGAGCAAACATGTCTCGTAGCATGTCTGAAACTGGCACATCCAGGAACTGAGCAAAGTCATCCAAGCCCAGCTTCTGTCCCTCCAGCTTCCTGGATCTGTTCCCATATTCCTGCAGAACCCTCTCAGTGTTTCTGGGTTTCAGCCTGGGACAGCGAGGGAAAGAAAGTTTGTGTTAATAACTTGGCCATAATGTGCAAGGACGTTTAGAAAACCAACCATCAAAATGTATACAAACAAGAATTAAGTTAAAAACCAATGCAGGCAGTAGAGACTGTTTCCATGATCATTTTCTCATAATTGCCAACGTCACTGTTGGACAAGAGAAGGAGGTGTCGGCCATATAACTCCTCTGATGCACTTGGCCTTTCTAGCCGCGTCTTTTGCCAGAGAGGAGTTCCACCAAGAAGGCGTAGCATGTGTGGAGATCACACTGTCCCCTCCAGAGACCTTCTTTTGCAGGTGCAGCAAATGACTAACCAGTAGAAGCTACTGGCACAATAACAAGAATATGATCCCTAAATGCCTTCCCACCCAAGCACACTCCATTGCATTTGGTGGAACACAGAACCACACCGAAGGTACAGCCAGAAACTGAATCTGGGTCCCTGCGGTGTTGAGTTAGTGTTTTGCCTCTGTCTCACCCTTGTGCCCCTTACTTAGATCTCTTTGATGCATTGGAAGGTTTGAATGACTCACCCCAGTCTCCTGACGAGCTTGGCAAACTCCAGCAGACAGGTGTCGACTGGCAGTCTCAACTGGCCTTCTGCCATGGCCAGCTGGCAGTCTTCAAATGAATAGTCTGTGATGGGTACCCCCAGGGCTCTGAGCATAGCAAAGAGGAGACAATGATGGGACACGAGTGTGTGAAAATCGATAAAAAATTAGCTTTACGCTTACAAGGCCAATATAGCAGCCGATATGACTACTTTGATGTTGAGAACAATGTGTACGATTTTTTTGTCTATCTGCAGGACTCAAGTTTCCCATCCCACTCTTAAAGTGGTGAAGCACAGACTGTGGTGTATGATAATACAGGTATTAAGTGCAACATGAGCACAGTATAAGACAGATAGTAAAGTTGGGTAATATTGAAACACAATATTATATACTCAGCTATCAGAATTATGAAAAAAGGTATTGAAAAGTTTATGCAAGTGATGAGCCATCCCCAAAGTTTGATGTGTCCTTTGGTTGCATAGACCGACAAAACAAAAGCAATGGAAATGACTTGTTGTTCATAAGTAAACAATAAAATTAATTAGGTATTACGCTGTAACTGTCAACAGTCAAACTTTCCTTTTGTACATTCAAAAGGACTCGCTGCCAAAAACCACACAAACAATAAATTTGGACTTACTTAGCCATGACACGTCTAACATTGATAGCAAAGAGAGCAGGATTCTTTTTCTCCTCCTCTGAGGGTGTGTAGATAGGAAGGAACTGCAGAGAAAGCATAAAATCCAAATTATTTACACTATGCAAAATACGTATATTCTATTGATTATGGACAAATATTTATTTTATTGCATGAAAATATCCTTAAGACTTTTTATTTCCATATACAAATTCAGGAAGACACAAAGGAGAAAAAAATGTATGTACTGATAAAAAGGAGGCTGAAGGGTCAACATCTTATTACAAGATAAAGATAAAATGGAATCAATGACAGGAGCTTCCTTTCACTTAGCACATATTTAATAATTTGGAATACTGTAAACACAGTGGTGGGTAAACAGGGAATTATCTAAAGTCACATTGATGCATGCAGTATGGAGATATACGTTCACACTTACCTCAATCTCAAACTCATTGTGCAACTGGCAGAGTGTCAGCCACAAGATTTCAAACCTGGATAATAACAGAAGATCAACAACAAAAATAAATAAACACATACACAAAGAGCCTCAATCAGGGTCCATGCCTGGACTTGACAGTGAGGATATGCAGATGGTTTTAAAATTTCTCATTTTTCACAATTTGTTGTAAAATGCATTCATATTTGTGCCACCAATCCACACACAATATCCCATAGTGACTGAAAAAAATAAATAATTAAAAATGTTTACAAAATTATATTATATGTTTATCTTGCTACTTAAATGACAGATTTGGCATCTTCTGGGGTATGCTTCTCACTGCTCTGCATGCCTGGATTGGAGCAGAAATCAGCAGGTGTTTTTTAATGTTTTCAATAAGTCCAGGGTTAAGATTGGCCACTTGATGACAAGATGCATGCAAGTTAAATTTAGAGCATCAGGGTAAAGGGTACATATACACATGTAAGTGTGGTATTAAACCTCATATGTCATGCTTGGAAAGAAATGTCATTTATACTCTATATTATATGCCTATTGAGTTTGTATTTATGTTAAAGAATTGAGTCAAATAGCGTTATAGTATATTCTGCTCAACTGAGCTGGAAGACAGCCAACAGCATACAGAGATCCACCATAATGATGAAGGCCAAATCAAAACAGGACATAGAATTCTGAGGACACTACTGAGACCAATAACAAGGACAGTCTTTCTCCTCCAGCCATAACTAATCTGCTTCCACTCTATTTGAGCTCTCATTGTGGAGATTCTGGTTTAGACTGCAATGTCAGACTAGAGGCAGATACCATCACCAAGCTTACATTTTTTTGTTCCCATTTATTTTGTGTTTCAGTCAGAATTGTCAGGTCAGAATAATTATCTTCTTGTACAGTGTGGTTGCTGTTGTAGACCTGGATGGTGAATGGATGAATGATTTATGACATATATAAACTTTGGTGATAACTGTCTGGAAGAACGCAAAAAAGGGGGTGGGCATATTTTATTTACTATAAGCTTGAAATGTGGAGAGTGTAAATGCCATTTCTGCTCTATCTTTACCAGGAAACAGAAACTGAAGCACACCATACACTACCAGTTTGGACACGCTTTCTCATACAAGTGAATGGGAAGGTGTGTCCAAATTTTTGACTGGTACTGTACATTGGTAACAACTATTCAATTTTTTAAAAAAGTACTTACGCTCCAGGCCCTTGCCACGTCCATGTGATTGTGTCCTGTCCAAAGGAAAAATAAATAAAATTTAAATTATTTTTCCGTTACCTTTTCTTGAACAATTATTAACTTTCACTTGCAGCTGTTCACTCTGCATCCAAATAGGAGTAGACACCTTTTATGCTTGTCTGGACACTGAGAACCAGATTACTAGTAAAGGCAAAACATCAGTTCCCATATATTACCTCTTTCTGGCTACTCAAACAAACAAAACAAAAATCCTTGTTCAGTATTGACAAAGGGCAAAGTACTCAGGTTTTCCAGGCAGAAACTACTTGTGTAAACAAAGTTATTCTTAAGGTAACCCTGTGGAATTCAATAGATTAATCACAGTTTAAGAACTGGCACCACTGTTAAGTTTTGCAACCAGGGCTTAAAGGTATAAAAGTTTGGTTTAAAACATTAAAAAATTAACTAAAATTATCAACTGAATGTGAAGAAATAACAGTTTTGACATCATGTCAAAGACCTATATATTGTGTTGCAGAGATACCTACTGAAGTTATCATGCTAACCAGCTAGCTAATCGTGGAGCCAGGCTGAAAGCTGCTTAAATTTTCGCTTTAGGACTGTTAATATGTGACTTTATTAATTATTAATATTTTTTCAGGCGAGAAAGTAACTATGTAGGTTCAAAATAATCTATTTAGAAAGCTACACTGGTGTTGTTATTGCTGCAGACAGGGGAGACATCAGCTGGTCATGTCAGCTGATCAGGCAGACTGCACCAGCCATTTGGCATTGTAGCACATAAGCTGGATCAATATTGAAATATCATATCAATAAATTAGTTTTCTGTTGGATTACTGTGTTATAAAATGGCATGCAATTGATAAAAAAAAATGATGCTGTGTGACAGAAAAACTGCTGTTTTACCATTAGTGAGTTCTGTGACATTTTATGATTTACATCTACCCTGGGGGCATGTGTGTAACTATTTAGTTGTTACTCAAAGTTGCAATACATGACATTCAGCCACTAGATGTCGCACTAGAGCACCAACATCTCAGACCAAAACAAACGTGTGTGTCATTTACACGGCCACCAAAACAAAGAACAGAAGCTCGGATAACAACACACACAGAGGTAGTGTGACTTCATTCACTGGTAAGGACGCCAAAGGCTGGAGAACATGTGTGATGCAGTGTATACAGTTTGTGCATGCACCTTCAGAGTGCTGTGTGCTTAACTGAAAAAAAAACAACAAAAAACATCACGATTTGACAGTCAAAAAGGTCGATAGGGATTTAAATTTTATACCAAGATAGAAAAAAAGATGAAAAATTAAGGTTGTGGCAAATGACAGTGTTGATTTTGTTGGCCTGAGATGATATGCTTATCTCCCGACTGGATACTATCACGATACTTGGGTGTCTGATTCGATTCAGGATTGATTCTCGATTCAACACCGAGTCTCGATTGAATGAATATGAGGGCCCGCCTTTGAGAGTTAGGCAGGGAAAACTCTGGTTCTAATATTAAACAGATATTGATTTGTTGAGGCATTCAACAAAAATGTGATAGCGATTTCTCTACAAAGCTGCGTTTCTGATATATTCATCAAGAATCTTACCAGTTTATTTGGGTAACGAATCACCACAGGCTGCACTGGTACAGCTGGGATGAAGGCTCCTACAGGACAAAAAAAAAGACACAAAAGATAGATTGTACTTTAAATTTCATACTACATATGTATAAACAATGAACTGGATTGAAAAACAAATGCATGCAGATTAGAATAGTAATTGCAGATATAAAAAAGAGAACTAAATGATATATTATGATCAGCCAGTGCAACAACTACAGAAATATAAAAGGCAATTCTGCCAAATAAAGTCCACCAACCATAAAAACAACCTATTGCACAGCCCTACTTCATACCTATTTGATATTTATAGAGATAGGAATTTATGAAATTTAAGAGCCAAATTAGACATTAATTCAAATTGCCATATAATTGAAAGAAGAGAGGAAAAATTATAGTGAAAGAGTTTTACCTGGCTTAAAGGTGATTAGGCAGGATCTATTGGTGCATGTTCCTTCTGGAAAAATCATTATCTATACGAAAGAAAGGAAATGGTTCACAGACTAGAAACAAAAGGATACTACTAAAAATGTTGCAAAAGAGAGTATATATGCATATTCCATCCACTTACCTGAGGCCATTCCCCTCCAGAGTGAGCTCTGCGTTTGATCTCCTCCACGGTCTTCTTTCTGGAGTCCTGGTCTGATCGTGAAACAAACACTGGCCTGATGAATTTAATCAGAGCTGGAAGCAAAAGGCAGAGAGAGAATGGAGGAAATACGATAAATACAGAAGCAGTTAACTTTTTTCTATTTCTTTTGACAGTTAAGAAACTAAAGCTTTATTGGAGTCGGAGGGGGAAAATCGACATCCTGTTAGAGTGGGCGTACAATATAAAACACAAGAACACAGTCAGACCTCTTCACTAAAGTTGGACACATGCCATGTCTGTATTGCCCCAAACAACAAATATTTCTGCAATAAACAGCATTATTATTACTGTAAAACAATCTGTTACATTAAGTAGCACAAACACTTCACTGTACCAGCTGAGATAAGCCGACCAGGGTAGAGAGAGCAAAGCTTCTCTATATCAAACACCACTCAAATAATGTCCTTAACAAAGCACTTAACTCCAAATCACTCCAAAAGAGCTGTACAGTGGTGAAGAGTGGAAAAATGTGGCTACAGTGAAACATTCCTCTGTGTTAATGCCACAATCATATAACTGTAAAGCAATGCTGAATAAAAAAGGCCTGTTATCTAGCAATATTCTTTGAATAAAGACTAGAAGTGGGGATAAGCTGCTAACCTGAAAAAAAATGTCTCATTTAGATACTATATCTTCTGCATTTAACACATGGTCATGTGTTCCTGGACTCTGGTTGCATGAGTCAGATGAGTCTCACATGTTGATTACACATGCAAGGTTTGGCTTTCCTCTCTGATTTTTTTCTGTTTAGAGGCCAATAGGGTGACTTAAAAAATCCAAGTGACACAGAAAAACTAACAGTGGCAGAGGTGTAGTATGGAACATCTGGTTGGGTTGATGATAAGTTGTTCAGAATTTGAAACTGAAATTTGTAAATTAAGTACCATAAGTATCAACAAACTAAATCCATATCCTAAGAACTAAAGATAGTAGATAGTAACTTGATCTGTCATTTTTATAGACAAAATAATTAAGCCAGAAGACAACTGGAAGAATAATTGATAATGACAATAAGCATTAGAAACACACAACTATCCACTCACCACTCCAACTTCCATTTTTCTTAACAATCCAAAAGTCTGCAAAACTTTTTCTCACTGATGTGACACCACTTCTGTCAATGTCACTTCCCTTCTTGAGGGTTGTACTGAATAATGCAAAAAAACCCAAAGTTGTTGCATTATGATTTGCATAGTGTATAATCTTCAGGTCAAAGATTAAGGGTGTCTCTAGCATTTGAGACCTGCTAACCAGAGTTGATCTACAAAGGGAAAATGTACAAGGAAATGAAAAAAGGAACAGTGACAAGACAAAGACTGTGTTTAAATATTCTAGATTAGATTTGCAGGGGGTTGTAGATGACAGAATCTCATCCTTGACAAAAATAGAAAAAACAGCTAAGTCAATGTTTCTGGTGGCCCGGAGACATAAATTCAAAAAGAAAGGGAGAGATAAAACAAGTAAAGGAGAATGAGGGAAACATAAGATGACAAAAGAAGAGAGTGAGGCCATGAGAAGAAAAAAATTGATTCCAACTGTGAGCTGTCTGCTGACAGGAAGGGATTAGGACTCGAGCTAGTACCCTGAGAGACACTGCACACGTCACTGTGGCTGATCAGGTCTTAATGCTTATTCTGGATTCCACTTGGCCCGGCATTGGTGCCTGGTTCCTACTGCAAGGCTAACAGGACTAGTCAGACTAAAGTTACAAAGGCACATGGATGATCTTCATTAGCATTTTTAGAACAGCCAAGTGTAGAGGGAGCAGACACACACAGACACACACACACAAAAGAATCTTGAAATTGTAAGATGTTCCCCCTCACTGTCATTCTGATGAAAAGTTAACTCAGGCACTGTGCAATAACCCTGAAACACTATAGTACCCAGCGTACCTACAAATTATATATATTTATTTTAGTCTACAATACATTTCACTCACTGCTGTATATACTGTACATAACCACCTACTAAGTGTATAAAGTAAGTTATTTTTACTATTCAATATTTATCTCATCACCCCTCACACTCTTCACTTCTTTTTCCACTTTATTTGTATCCTGTTTACAGTTCACAGAAACTGTTTCACCTGTATATAGTCATTCCTAGTGTATATTTCTGAAGATTGTTGTTTTGTTATTCTATGTAAGTACACTGAAGGCCATGAAACTGGAGTCAAATTCCTTGTATGCGTTAACATACATGGCCAATAAAGATGATTCTGATTCTAACTATTCATTGTTTATGTCCCTCAGGTTCCTTATAAACATCATCTTAGGTGATTGCATGTTGTATCACTCAGGCTGGAGGTAAAGTGGTTGATTACTTAGTAGGCAGAGCAGGAGGAGGCTAAAATAACACTTAATTTTAATGTCCAGCTGCTATGCGTAGCATTTCCTCTACCCTTATTAAATTGATTGGTCAGAAATTCCAGTCCAGGTTCAAAATTTAGGCTGGTCAGCTAGCTGACAAATCTGTCAATAATGTCAAATGAAATCATGGGGCCATGGTTAATACTGGCAATTATGCCTGATAAGCTAACCATTACCGTTTAGTTTCTTTTCTCTCTAGCATTAAGTATTTTCAACATGTTGTGACTTACTATTGAGTTATTTCCTGCCCCAGTCTGAGTCTGATCATTCATCCGTAAAAGAACATTTGATTTTTGCTTCCTTTTGTCATGGATGATTTAATGACAGAATCAAGAGAAAAAAATTTGAAAAATCAATGACTTATTTTTGGACATAAATTCTGCATTCATCATAGCAAGGCAAGTGTATTTTTTGTGTGTCTATCCATTTCCTGCTATACAGTTACTATGAAAGCTGTACTTGGCTTCAACTCTGTAAAAATTCTCAGTTAAGTAGATTGAGCAATCCCCACTGTTTACTGATACAACAGCAAAATCACTGAAACTGTTAGGACCTGCCCTTTACAAAGTAGCTTTGCCTGCCTCAAAGGCTCAAACAAGGCAAACTGTATATACACAAACACGTGACTGAACAAGTTTGGGAAAAACTCTACCTATGCATAGAGATTCTGCAACATCAGCAACATTGATCTGTACCACTTTCATAAGGAGTGATAAAAGTTTAACTTTTTTTGTTTGTTTGTTTAGGAGTCAGCAGATTACCCATTACACTCATAATGTAGATAATAGTCATAAAGATAACAGTAACAGCAATATGTCCATGTGTGTGTTTGTTACTTACTGCCCCAGAGAGGTATGTCCTTGCTCTCGGCCTTCATGACAATAGAGGCCATTGTCATGGTGACTGGGATGGCATCAAAATAAGACGAGTGGGGTGCCAGGGTGAGGATGGGTGCCTCTGCAGGTAATGCCCTTCTCCCTTTTATAGTCATCCAATGGAAACCTCCCGCAAACCACATGACCCGCATGATGATCTTCAGAATTATGTCGACCAGTCTGAAAATAGGATGATTCATGTTTGAGGGTCCCTTTTATTTCAATTGAAAATGGAAATAAATACATACACTGCATGGTATATTACACTTCAACATCAAACATTCAATGTAACAGTTTCTTAGCATCCACTGACAGCAACAGCGTTTGAATAGAATATTAGGGCTGGGTGAGTTTAGGGTTATTTCATCTCCAATATCATTATCAACTATTCATACTGTATAAGAGCTGTGGCAGACAATAAATAGAGCAACATGAGTAAAAACAACACAATGACACTAAAAAATAAGAAGGAACGTCCTGATCAAGTTTTTTTTGGACCCAAACCCTATCTCAGTCCGAATCCTAAATGACACAGCTAACCAGGGCACACTCAAGCTACAACCTGAAAATGAGATGAGATATAACCCAATTCATCCTGAAAGAAACTTCTGTGCCAAAGATGCTCAGTATAAATAGTAAAAATAATTATATACATAGCAGCAAAAATATGCAATGCTGAAGAATCTGACATATTGTTATAACAAGGAAAGCCAACTAAATTTGGCACACCTTATTTTTACAAGCTACTTGATCGAAATACTCAAGGCCCTGGTCCCTAAGTTGATAAGCTTAAATTGTTGATATGATATAAATGAAATTTTAACTATGAGAATGTGACTCCATAAATTTATATGATGCAATCAGCTACATCTCATTTTACTAAATAAGACTTAATCACTTTGTTGATGTTGTTGGAAGTACAAAAACACTGGCAACTGGTAGTACTCCAGAGGGGACTTCATTTCCTCACGATGTTTGGCTGAGCACAGACACTGGGGCTTGCAGAGAGCACACAAAGCAGACAACAGCCAAGTTTCATTTTAGCCTGTCATCAAGTTACTTACAGAATTAACATTAATTAACAACAGCAGATATGACATGCGACCACTGCCGTTTCTCATTTTAATTGGCAAAAACAATGGTTGGTACTGGCTAAAAATGAGAAGCTGCTAACTGAATGTTTTGTACACTGCTACTCTTTGCTAATAAGAAAGAGAAGAGAGATATAAAATTTTGATAACAGACGTGTCAGCGTCAGAGCTTAGTGAATCTGTGTATTTTGCTAATGTGGATGTCAGAAGGTGATGACATTTTCACATTCATTCATTCAACACTCATTTTCACTCATGTGTACACTGTAGAGTCTGGCTGTAGTAAAGGAGAGTAGCTTTGCTGACACTAGTAGGTCTAGGTGGACAAAACACAGTAGAATACAGTAAGGAAAGGACTGGAATTCAATCAGGTCTATTTTAAAATATGCCTGGATCAGCCCCAATACAGCTCAGGACATCTATAGACCACAGTGGAGAAAGTGAACCAGGTGAAGTGAAAGTTAACATTCTACTTGAGCTGACAACGACTACACTTGTTACTGTAAGTGCAATAAAAATCTTCGCAATTAAAAAAATAAGAGTACTTTGTCAAAACACCTGTTCAACACGCATAAACATGTAGAAAAGTGATATTTTCATGTGCTTTGCCTGTAGTCTCCCATCCACTGCAGGTATGTTTTACACAACTACAGAGTGCTGATTAGGCTGATAGCAAAGTGTTAGGAACAAGCTACAACGAAAGCTGTCCGTATGTAGCCTAACTGTTTAGCTTGTAAATTTTTACAGTTTATTAAAATTTGGCAAATTCTTGTAAAACTTTAGCTACTGGCTGAGACAGCAGCCCCTTCTCCCTCTACCAGTGGTACCTGCAGACCGTGAATCACACCAACTGCAGAGGGAGGAGGACGGAGAACAGGAGGAATGACTGAAGCGACTGATTTCTATATTTTCTATTAGGGTTCAAACCCCGAAGGCACATATATGTATACAGTAGGGCACCCACCTCCTCCAGAGGCACTGGGGTTCGACGGTGGTCTCGGAGCGTCCTACTGAGGCCAAGAAGGCAAAAGGCCAAGCCAGCAGCATCATGAATGCAGCTATGAGAAGACGGATGGGGAATAGTGTGACTGTCATAAATGCTATCTGTAAGAGAAAGGAAAAGAGAAAAAGGATTAAAGAAAAATAGAGTTAATTCAATAACAGTCATGTTGGTACAGTCTCCATTTGATTTTTGTCTATGCAGTATGTCCACCACGATGAGTCGTGGCTGCCTGCCGCCCTGAAGATAATGCCTTGTGTATAATGTATGTGATGTGTGTATGTGATCATCTATCTCAGTTTATAGTTGTCACAGGGGAAGCCCCGTGATTTTCTCTTCTGCTTTGTTCATTAGGTGCAGTAAGCAAATTATGCATTACACTACTGCTGACGCTAATTTAACAATTTCAACATAACCCTTTTACAATAAATGATTTTTAACGTTAAGGCAGTGGTAGCTGTTTACTATGAATTCAAAAATCAACATGTTACCAAAAGTTAAAAAACACATTTTGTCATGAAGGCCGTTTCAAGAGCAAAATTGTTTATATTATATCTCTAACAAAGCACAGTAAAGAAAAGCACATTAGAAAACAACAATGACTTTATCTTATGAATACCAATGAACTAATTAGTGGTCGTTTCCCTTATGTATCTGTCCTATACAGTACCTCTGGTCACAGTAGCCTAAAGCAGTTCAGCAATACAAAACACCTACAATCCTACCCAAGAAACTGCATGTCTTATATACATTAGACAACTGAGATCATTTCCATCATATAGTGTAAATTAAACTGAAGTGCAAGTTCCACAATGCATATTTACCAACCTAACTCTTAACACCTCACACACCCCACAAACGCCTGAAACATTTCCACTCGCAATATAAGTATATCTAAACCTGTGTCTTCAAGGGTACAGTATCTACAGCCACATACACTGACATGGCCATGTACACACCACATATGACCATGTTTTTTATTCTTGAAGGCTCTGACAAAACATAGCACTTCACTGTTTGGGTCCAATGGTGACTGACTGTTTACTTTACAGCTTTTTATGACCTTCTAATAGCAGCGCTTATCTTCTGTCAATATTTGTCTTGATAGCAACCACTACTGGGGAACATGGAGTCTATCTGGATTATCTTATCTGGAGAAAGTTCTTGTCTGACAGTATAGTCAATTGAAATCAATCAGATTACAACTTTCTTGATATCTGACAATGAGAAACACTGCACAACAACAAGCAACAGATACATTTTGCAGACTATTTAACAATTGGAGAATGGTTAATCTTAAAGTTACACTTTTTATGAATAAGGTTTTTACCTTTTTATTTTAAAACATACCATGGTATGAGGAGTGTCAAAACGACATTACACATTCATTCTACCACCATCAACACAGTGACACAACCCTCGTTTCCCTTTTCTTTTTCCTCTAAACTGTTTACTTTCCCAACATTCTCTTAAGATACATGACTTAATGATGTTAAATGTCTATGCAGTGTACTTATCTCTTAACAAATAGGCTATATGGTATACAGTTTTGAACAAGAAAGGACAAATCATGCAGAATGTACTTTTTTCTTTAATAAAAAGGGGCCTTTCTTAGAATATATGAGAAGGATTGTATAATGCATTTGTTAAAAAATTTATTCAGACCCAAAGCATGAGAGTGCATGAATGTCACATGGAATTAAAGTGTTAGCAGTGTTAGCAAAGCAGAGAGATTATTTGTGAGTGAATTCAGGCATTGTACCAAAAGGCATCTTTAAATTCATGTAACAGAGCTTGTCTTTTAGAAGTCATTAGGAAACACAAAACACACATATTTATGTGGTTTGCTATAACTTGGAAATTGTATAATAATTGCCAATGCAGGGCCTACATTATAACACTACTGTAAATATTGTACATTGTATTAAACTGAACTGGGACTTCTTGGTATCAAAAAAAAATAAATAAATCACTGTAGTTGTAAAGGAAAACATTCATTGTGAACCATGTGTGATAATTTTGTTTTTCATTTATCTCCACTCTGATGAAGAAGACCTCTAAAGGTCTAAACGGGTCATGCAACCGAAGGATATGAGAATCATCCCGGTGTCCCTGTCTCTGTGAGTACAAACATCTGTTTCAGTGGCAGTTTCACATCGCCCATCATGTAGCCGAGCCATTTATCATACTTTTTTCTCTGCTTTTTTAAGTGTGTAATCAAATAGGTCTATATGTTCTTCAAATAAAAAAAACAAACAAGAATGGTCACAATCTATGGTTTTTCTTCACCAAATCCACACTAAAATAGGAAGTTGGCCTAAATAAGAAAAAAAAAACTGATACACAGTATGATATATCAAACGGATAGAAAGCTTGAAGTGTGACCATTTTAATGGTAGTAGAGGTGTGTATAAGCTTACTGATTTTCAAAAACAAATGTTTAATGCTTACAAACCTAGACAATTTCTTCAAAATTTCTCACTGTTTAAGGCTAGTGAGAAGCTGCAGCAGAGTGGTTAGTTTCTCTAACTAATTGGAAGTTGTAGCAGGGATAGACACAAGTAAGATTACGATAATTATTAGTGCATCATCTCAGTAACCACATGTTCTTATATGTATTTAAGATCTCATGCTGTGACATATTGGGCATGTAGAATAGCATGAGGAACAAAAAACTGTTGAACCATCTGCTCTAGGCACTTAAAGCGTCAGTTCTCTTTGCACAGGATGATCATAATTTGTCAAGAGTTCCATATCAATATCAGTCACACTAGGGGTGTGCGATATGACAATATTAGATTGTGATCAATTAAAATGTCTCCACGATCTACCTTCACAGAGAGATCGTTGGTATTGTGCTACAGTGCACATTGTATCAGTTCAGCTCTGTAACGGAACGCAGTCTGCTAGAGGGGGTAAAAGCACCGACATGGCAAGCACCTCATACCACATTTCTAATCTGCTGAAGAAATTGACCTCCAGTGCCAAGGACCTCAGGTAAAAACAAGCTCACAACAGAGCAAACTATCTGCACGGTTCACATCAGGAGCCCAAACTGTTGGTTTTTAATGTTAAATGCAACGAAAACAGCGAGCAGCAGCATTTGTGTCAGGCCTCACTCTTAGTCTGCCACCTGTCTGAGCATCATCACATCGCCTGCTCACCAGTAAGATCATAGATGTGATGCTAGGTAGTGTGTTTGTGTAATCTACAGCAGTCTTAATGTCCTGCTGAAATGCTCACCTGCTGTACATCATGTTAAACTGACAGCTGGGCTGCAGGTAAACACCAATGTTTAGTGGTTAGCTTGCCTGTTAACAGGTAGCATTAACTTCTGTTATGCCACAAGCTAGCATTATGTCACCTGTGGTGTACTGTGTTGGTGCCTTTTTTTTAACATGGTGTACTTCCTCCTAGTTATCCAAAACGACACATTAACACACTAACACAAAATAAACTGTTTGCTTTTTGCTGTGAAATTAGTTTGGTTGTACTGCAATATCTATTATAAACAAGGCCAAATAGACTCACTACTTTTTAATGCATCTTTGCACACCTGCTCTTATTTATTTATGGAACTGTTTGTGTTTTAATGTAATTTTATGTCTTTCATGGGTGTATGTTTTTATGTTGTTTGTGAGCCCCTAACCTGAGTTAAATTTCTATCATTATGTGATAAAAAATAAAGTTTTTTACATTTTGAGTATGGTTCAGTAACTTGCAAAACAGTCTGAAAAACCAACATGAAAAAGAATCATGATATGATTGTAGATCGTGATCTTGCCTGAAGAAAATTGTGATTTGATATTTTTGCCATATCGCCCACCCCTAAGTCACACCACTGTTAGCAGGCACCCAGACCACAAATAGCACTGCATTGGTGTGGGCATATTGTTTCAGGTAGCAGTGAGAAGATGAAAAATAGTAATACAGCTATGAGTTCAAAAGGCTTTTAAGGAGAACTTTATTCATAATGACACACACCCTCAGGTCTCGATGACAGGCAATACCTTATACTGTTAATTATTTTGATGCCAATCCACAGTTTAAAAAAGGAATAGTGATCTATATAGTGTGGGAATGAGCTATTGACTCATTGCCGCTTTGGCAGGCTCAAATCAGATTTAGGTCTTTGTTGGGTTTTCACAATAAATCACACAGGAATGTAAATTAAGCCTGTCAACACTAAGCTGAGAATTAAATTATCCTTACCATTAGCAGCTTGCCCTCTGACATCATACCAACTTTTAGGGTTTAAGGCTAGATTAAGACTGTAGTGTTTGCTGATACCTAAATCAGTAACAAAAACATTGCAACATGTTCTCACATTAGGACTATGCCCAACACAGCAGATCACTTAATTATCTCATTGAGAGGCAAAACTGCAAGAGCATCTTTGTGTGGATTAAATGGTTGGGTTACTGAATTACAGTATAGCCTACTAATAAGGACCTGAACAAGCCTACACAGTTTAAGTGATTGAACAAAGATTTGGGGCAAGTGTCAACTGAGGCTATCAGCCAGACATCTCCACCTTATTACCTGTGCCCCCTTTTCTGGACGGCTGTCCCTTATGCCCCAAAATAACTAAAACTCCCAGGTGAGCAAAGAAGTGAAATGTCTCCAGCTCCTGTCAACTGTATGTTCTACTGTACAGACTTTTGCACTGTGAGCAACTATGCCAATTTGGCTTACAAACAAGATAGTTTTTAATTCAGCTACAGCCTATTAGCTCTTGAGCTTTTTGCCTATTCTTACAGGCAGCAGCTTTATTGTCTAAAACCAAGCATACCCTCATGGCCTGCGTTAATCCAACAAAACTCATCTGTTCCTATTATAATCTGCAATCTGTACAATTTGTATGGAGGGTTTTATAAACATAGCAAGAAATGATATACCGACTTACCAAAATACGATTTGGACCCATTCTTATCCATCTGTGATCAACCATTCAAACCCTAAATACTTAAGTTTGCAGTAACTGCCTGGTGAAACAATCCCCAGTCATCTCTGTGCCATTCGCTTACAACCTATCAACCAGCACCATACTTTTATAATAGATGAGGGGCACATACTACATTGGCAATTTCTCTTTGAATCCAAAAGTAATTTGGTTGGTTTATAAAATTTGTAGACAGAATTATTGCTTTTTGCTCTACACTTCAATGTTTCAGTTCATATCGAGTCTTACTTACACTGCCATGGATGTGAAAGCAAGACCAATGCACAATGAAGAAAAAAGAGTTGATTCAAGTTACATCAGAGCAACTAGGAAACTAATTTCCATCCTTTCATGACCCATTTGTGGATCAGCACTTAGTGTTTACAAGAAAGGGTCTGATTTCTTTCATTTCTTTGCTAGACCATAACACCTAAATGCCACTGTACAGGAAATAGGGGAGTTCTATGTAACATTATGCTATTCATTTTTGGTCAACATATAATCACAAAGTAAGTTGAGCAAGGTTTTACAGCAGTAAGTTTTGTACAAAACTTATGATATATATCGATACTGTGATATGAGACTAGATATTGTCTTATATTCTGGATATTGTGATATGGCAAAAGTGTTGTCTTTTCCTGGTTTTAAAGGCTGCATTTCAGTAAAGTGATGTAATTTCCTGAACTTACCAGACTGTTCTAGCTTTTATTTGCCTTTACTCGCTTAGTCATTATATCCACATTACTGATGATTATTACTAATACTACCACTTATAGTCATCCCTACAATACAATACAACAATTGTCGCAATATTGATATCAAGGTATTTGGTCAAAAATAGTGATATTTGATTCTGTCCATATCACCCAGCCCTAATTTGTGATATTGGGCTATGTAAATAAAATAAAAATACAAATAGAATTGACTACTTACTCTGAATAATATATTTTTTTTTTTTAATTCTTTTTATCAGAGAAACTAGGCAGCCTACCTATTTTTCTGGCTGTTATTCACCTGATATTCTTGTTTTGTGACCAAACTTTAACATTTTTGATCAGTTTTACACCGTTCAGACAGAACAGCACGAGCATATTAATAGCATATTAATAAAACTGTCTTACATAGCCTACAATTTCCCCTCAGTCTTTGTCAATTGAGCCAGGATGAAAGTGATGTGTGTGAACCTCCCTAGGTCACTATTCTTCCTTGTAACAAGATACTCTCATATACCTGCTAAGCTAGAGCAGCGCTATTCATAAAACTGAGGCTTTCCCATTAGACTGAAATTTGTTACAGAAATACCTTAAAGCTGTGTCCCAATTCCGCACCATTTACCAATATATAATACAGTATTCCATAACCTTTATGCTAAAACTTTTAGTCATTAAAATGCGACCAATAAATATAATTTACTATACTGTACCAACAGAAAATAATTTCCTATTAGAAAGTCAAACTGCGACTTTTTGAAAGGTGCTGCCAACTTCATATTTGGAAGCTTCACAATGAGAAAGCAAACTGTTTTTCACAAGATTTATACTTTTTTCCCACCAATACAACACCCATGTGAAACAATTTTAGAATGCATGCTGTCATTCTTAATGATACTTTATTTTTGTCTTTTTTCTGGTGTGAATGTACTACATACTTAAACATGATAAGGGTTCATAAAAAGCATTTAACAGGGAGACAGTTCAACACTTCTTATCTCTATTGACACAAAACAAAACATGGTTTCCAAACCACATCTAAATCCACGTGTGACTGTACAAATGTATGTTTCACTGAATCAGAAGCTATTCACTCAAGGTACTGATAAATGCTAACTCATGGTTCAGAGTGGAAATACACACACACACACTTTAAGTATTTGAGCTATTCTGAGAGACGATGCAAAGTGAACTGCAAAAGGCCCACATGTCCCTCCAAATTTATAAGCAGCCTAGTTTGAAAGAACAAGGTAATTCAATGCTTACCAGTATACAACAATGAGATGAGGTTTCCTTCATCTGTACACTATGCGACATGTTGCAATGTTTGATCAAAAGGCACAACTGCCATATCTGATATATCAATTAAGACGGTTTATCTGGGGCACATTGTCATTTCTGTAGAGGCTGCACCCAAATAATACATTAGCATAACTTTTGAGTATTTAAGCTCAAAAATATGAAACCAGTGACTGCAAGGTTGAAACAGTCTACAAGTTAACACCATTTACAATAAAGCCTGAAAGCTCTAAATCTGATTATCAACTGCATTGACGGATGGTTGGACTGCATGTCAGCTTTGTGATGCAAAATTGTAACACTGTGTCAAGAGGATGGTGTATTTCAAACAAGAACTACCTGTGAATTTCAACAGATGTGAAATATTATATCCAAGTCGTAGATGGGGAAAAAATGAACATGACTGTCAGTTTTCCATCTCAGTTATCCACCCCCCACATCCACACGTGTTGGTTGCTGGTTGAGTGGGACGCACCAAAGCTGCGTTAACCAACAAAGCAGGATAAATGAAAAGGAAGCTAGAAAACGGCACCGTGTTTGAAATATGTAGCGAATGCAGCAGAAACATGAAACCTGAATAAAATATACTAACCTGCGTCCTTGTATTTAACAGCTAAGATAACAGTTAAAGAGCAACAAGCTAAGGCCCATCCTGCACGGGCGGCCATGCTCATCTAACTGTATTTCATTTAACTAGATTGTTAGCGGATTCCTGGATGAGGCAGGATGGTTTTCATATTTTCACACAGTCATGTGTGGCATTCATAGCGCCGCTGCAGCTAAATACCCAACCATTTTCTAACAGACCATCCGTCCTTTATCGCAGCGTTGTAGCAAAGCGTTAAGCCAACAAGACAGAAGACAGAAAGCAACATGTATGTAGCTAATGTTAGCTGACTAGCTAGCACTAGCTCAGCTGACTACATGCGAACAGGAAAAAAACTGACAAGTTAAATGATGGTGACAGCCTCTCCACTGTGTTGTTCAACAAACTATTAAAGCAGCACGTCAACGTGTCTATAATACACTTAATGAAAACATAATATTACCTTTGCCTTTTCCAGAGGAGTGAATTTCAAGACGTGTACAAAAGGGTTTCTGAATGGAGGAGCTTGGTCCATCTTCTTTCCGTCTCCCTCCGCAGCACATTGCCTGTTACTCGGCAACCTCATTCTTACAACAAGTAACGTTGGTCGGTGTTGAAACTCAAATCTTAATATTAACAACAGAAAACTGAGTCCGCCTGAGAGGAACAGTATTCACGCACAACGCAGTTTCCCCCTATCTGTCTTGCACGGTAGCTAATTGAGGTGGCAGTGCAGGGTTATTAACGTTATCTTCCTTTCCCGGACAGCATGGAGGGATAATGGTTAGCTCAAGGATTAGCTGGGGATATTTGAAGTAGCCGATATCTTTCTACCGACAGTGCGCAGGACGCCGTCCTCCACACCGCGTTCCCCAACCTCTCCGCTAGCCCTGGATGCTAACGCAACCACGATTCCACTCCCGACATCACGCATGCGCAGGACCATCATTCGAATCAAAATCATTGTGCCGAGCAAGATGTGATGCTGCCTTCGCAACTACGCAAAATGTTGTAAATTTCAAAACTACAGCATACCTATGCAATACTTTTCTACTATTGGCCAAGGGGATGGATGCAGTATAGCCAACTCATTTACAAAACAGGCTTATTTTGTTGCCACTGTTATGGCTGTGATGAAAAAAAGAAAATGTTTGACTCAAAACCCAGTAACCTGACTGCACTAAGCTTCAAAGAGTTAGGATTTTTTCGCAGGGCTGAGTTGTGTTACTTAACTTTTTTTTTTCCTTTATTCTGTGTTTATTCCATCGATTCAGATTCAACAAATTCAATTTTAACCTATGTTATTGCTGGGGTTTTTTTTGTTGTTGTTGTTGTTTTTTTTTCATTTTTACAGTATTCACCTTTTCAATTACTGAGTTGTAAATTTGATGTTTAAAGATGTTTAAAGCTTAAAGGGAAATGAAGCATGGGCCTAAAGCTCTCAGATCTACAGTAAAATATACATTTTGTAAGTTTTTTCAAATAATTGGAAATTTGTATTGTTGTATTTGCATTGAATTTTCCCACATTTTTGCATGCATTTACAGAGGAATTAATTTGAGAATAGTTCATCTTTGTCACTGTAGAAGATGCATGTACAATAGAATACTGGGGGAAAAAATACTGTTGCTGCCATGAAGTCTGTGTATCTCTGTCATTCATTTCTGAAATGTAACAGTAAACAGGCTGTCATTACAGAATCAATTCCCATCAGAAACTGAAAACAGGAACTAATCAAAAACCACCACTTTAAGTCAGACATTGCCACAACTTAATGCGTGTGTGTGTTGGTCAATCCTTACATCATGTTGTGAATGTATTTTAATAAAAAGACAGATATTCCCGAGCACACATGTTGCAACTGGTAAATGATCTGTCTGTCTGTCTGCCTGCCTGTCTGCCTTATCTATCTATCTATCTATCTATCTATCTATCTATCTATCTATCTATCTATCTATCTATCTATCTACCTACCTACCTTCCTACCTACCTACCTAATAGCAGGTAGCTGTTAATCAGTGGGCAGTACTATCTTCTTTGCTTAGAAAAATGGAAAGGTTATGCCTACTATTAGTGGACAAGAATTGGTGTCCAGCTCTTCATGTAGCAGAGGAGTGGGAGTGATATGAGCTGGTGTTTATTACTGGATGGCTGGGTGAAATATACTGTAAAGTGGATTGTATGGTCCTCAAGAGTCTGCATATCAGTGTGTCTGTATATCAGTGTGTGTGTGTGTGTGTGTGTGTGTGTGTGTGTGTGCCTGGTGTACGTGTGTACACGCATGTAACTTGTGGGCGTAGTGCTCTGAGTGCAGTCATTGTTTCTGTGAGATGACTCATAACAGCAAGATATATCATCACATCATGAGCATATTTATAGATGTTATATATTTATAGATGATATATTTGTAATAGTACCCTATGATTTAAACATGATTTGTAGTCACAAATGGTTGTAAAGGACATCAGTAGTCCAAATATTTAGCTTGTTTTTTTATCAGGCTGGATACAAATAAATGTATATAATGGAAATAATGAACAGAAAGGGTAGTATTGATGCACTGCTATTCATTTGACGATGACCCAAAACCACAAACTTATAAGAGAGAAATGTATAATACTAAATGTGAGAGCATTTGACTTTGGTCAAGTACATATATGATGCCACACGAAAATGAGATACCAAACTGGTGGCTTAAACCTAAAATGTGGATGTAAAAGGACACACTCAGTACAGTGGTGTATAACCCAAGGAAACAAATTAATTATTTTATCCTTTTTAAAATGTAGTGCTGGGAGCATTTGACATTTTTGCACCATATTATACAGACGTCAAATGCTTTATTACTTGTCATCATTCAAAAGATCTGGCCACTATACCATAATTAATATATTTACCATTGTCTCTTGTTTTGCAGTTTTTCTCAGTCGCTTTGGTACATTTCTCAGATCAGAATTTAAATTCTCAAAACTAGATGTTCAGCTTCTACATCATCTAGTCACTTGTGCACATCATAAAAGCAATTTCTGATTCTTTTGAACAAATTGCAAATGCTTTGGCACATTCATGCAATTGATAATGTACAATTATCTGCTGTTTCCTACATTATCATTGCTTACATCATGTTGATCAAAATGCACTATACTGGTTCTCTGTTGAATACTCTTACTCCCCAAAACATCCAGGCATTAGTTCATTGCATGCAAAAGTCATTACATACAAAATAGTTGAACCGGTTGTCATAATCTGTCAGGCATGTCTTCTATACATTTCTATTAGACTTTATTTTTTGTAAATGTGTCCTGAATTGACAAATTGCTCTCATGTGAATCTTGACATTCATTAATGAAGTAGAATGTGTGAAGTGTTAGATCAACCAATGATCAAGTTCTCTAAAATAGCTCAGAAGTGCATCTCATGAACCTTCAATTTGCAAGCATATACAGACAGAGCACAACACAGTGTTACAATTTCTGACATTGGAAGAACAACAAGGAAATAGCTCAACAGCTGGAAAGAAGAAGAGGAGTAAGGCCGCGTGGAGAAGGGCAGGGAGACAAAAGAGAAATAAGGGCCACAATTGTGGACCTTGCTCTCAGTCATGGCTTTACAATGGCTGAGGCTGGTTGAAGGATGCAAATGTTGGGAGAACAACCATGTCCTCAATTATTCAAACGTTTCGTAGACAAAACAGGTATGTAATCCAACAATGTGCACTGTACTGTAATACTGTATACTTACTGCAATGCTTCACATCACAGTATTTCACTTGCATTTTACAGTATACAGTGAATATACTTTATACAGATACATACTGTACATATACTGTAACACACAAACACACACACATGCAGTGATATATTTCTTTAAACTGTGCTCAATCTGGTGTTTTACATTACTATATTTTTCCCACATAGGACTGCAGGACTACCTCACGGGGTGGCAGAGTATCAATCATTGTAATCAAAACCTTAACCACAGTTTACATCAGAAAATACAGAGTACATTATTATATTTACAACATGGCCAAGTATTTTGACTATCTTGTTTGTAAACAATGACACAAGGACTTGTCATTCTGATGGCACCAACAGGTTCATTGAAATAAATATTTGTTTTTGAGATATGAACTAAGGACATTGAGCAAGTAACAGGCTTTTGCAGGTGATCTATTGTGTGGTGCTGTTTGTACAAATTGTTTTGAGAAATTCACTTACTGTTTTGCAAATGTTAAAGATGATACGAGAAATGTACCAAAGTGACTGAGAAGAACTGTGATTTAAAAGTCCTTCATAACCATACTTTCAAAATTAATTATATGCTTCCCTCTAGTGGTGAAAACCTCACAGTACATCCAGAGGCACTGCATTTCAGAGTAAAGTATGCCGTTATGTCTTCTATATCAAATTGTGTGCGTGTGTGCGGGCGCGCACACACACACACATACACACACACACACAGGCAAGAGAGAGAGCTCTTATGGACTATACAATCCACTTCAAAGTACATTTTCACCCATTCTTCTGCATGAAGAGTTAAACACAAACTCTAGTCCACTTACAATAGGTATAACCTTTCCTTCTTTCTAAGCAAAACAGTCCCTATAGTTCTCATTATCAGCTTTAGTCACCAGAGTGTCATACTTTGTTGATAGATTTTATTCAAAAGATGGTCTTTCATTAACAAAGCCAGTATATCATGAACAACTGATTTTAAAGCATATGCCTTGCAAATTTAATGACTGAATTCATGGCACATGATCCAGGGTTTCACATCTCTTGGGCCTCAGGATAGGCATCATTTTTGTTTATTTTCTCTTTTGTCAAATGGAGCTATTCCAGAAGCAAAACTACCATTGTGGGTTTGCACATCCCTCAACAAACTGGTGTGGTGCAGTCATCCACCAGAGATGTCCATAGCTCTTAAAGGAAGAGCCTTCTTATGTGAAGTTTCATTTGTTTCTAGGCTGGGTTGATTCACTCCTCACCACAAAGGTATCATATGAAGATATTCAACCATTGCATATGCAAATGTGTGACTAGAACAAAATGTCAGAAAATTAGATAAAAAAAACTTGAATGAAATACTAAAATATCATTTAATGTAGTGTTTTCAATTCATGTTTTTTGCATCTATTACAGCGCAAAGTTGTCATTTGGTTGATTTGAAAAGAGCACAATAGCTGCTGGTTGTTCCCAAAGGAGCATCTCACCGATATCACAACTTTTGGCAACTGACAGTCCACTACCAGAGTATATGATGAAGTGCTCAGTGTACTGTAGTTCAAGTAAGACAACTTGAAATCCTATCTTATTTTTTTTATTTTTTTTAAGTTAATACAAATGGAATGTAGCTAAAAGCATAATTTATCTATGCCACAGAACTTTACTCTATCACTTATAAGCTGAATTTTTCATACAAAGCACCTTCTAAAGTCCCCCCCCCCCCACCTCCCCTCACCCCAACCCCCATTCACACAAACCTATTGATTGGATTACATGTTCATATAGGTACTCAAGCATGTGGTGTGAACAAAGGCCCTGTATTTTGGAAGTTGTACTTTATTTATCACACTTGATTTCTCCCTGTCCTCACAGCAATCATGTTTTGGCTTATGGTTTTTGTAATTGCAAGTTTGTCAAGATCAGCCGCTCAAACACATGCGTGCACAAACAGACACACACACACACACACACACACACACACACACACCCTTAAACATACCCACATATTCCTTTACCAGTTCCATACACGCTTACACATGCATGCACGTTTTGCAGACACAGACACAGAAATGCACATACACACCATTCAACTTCATATTTTAATTTGGGTGTGGAGCATGTAGTCTAAGTGCCCTGTGGGCTGACCATATCAGGTCGTGACATTTGCATTTGACAGGAATCACATCAGACAGGGTTAATACTGGGGACGATGGAGGGATAGAAAAAAGGGGGAAAAAAATGGAAAAGCATTCCCTCATTCTTCCTACATCCCCTTACCTCTTTCATTCTCTCCTTCAATCCCATAGCTGAGGTGCTTAAATTAAAAAGGAAGAAATGCAATTTAAAGACATGGGGTAAACAATCACAAAACACTTGTTTCTGGAGGAGACACAATTTCCTGGTGCCTTGTCCAATTTCTTATGGCCTGGAGGGCTGCCGCATGCGTTTTAACACCTGGTTCTACACCGCTGATTAAAATTGTAATGTCGGTGTTGAATCAATCCATATGACATTTTGGAAATACACAAGTATCAGGACATTTTATATATACGGCATTTTTTTTCAAATTGTTTTCATTTGGAAACAGAAAGGTGCAAGGTGGTGACTTGCATTGGGTGTCACTACTATGCCTTCCAACTGTTTGAAGGGGAAAAAGAGTTTCAATATCCTAAACAAGTATAAATATGTCACTATCATTGTTGTACATAGTATTTACGTTAAAGCCACATGTATAGTATGCTGCAAAACCTAAAATGGCACAATTATCAATTGATTTATGTGTTTTTTTTAATTTTGACACAGTGATCATTACTACAATTGGCCTAAAAATGATTTCTATTCCTTCCAAATCACAAATGTCAGAGAAGAATTTGGTGTATCTGAATGAAAGCTAGCTGCTCAGGTGTCTACGATTGATGCCAATATCTTTAAAATGGGATGCAAACCTGAAAAAGCTTCATGCACTTGGCCAGCTGGACCAAAACCGTCTTGCTGAAACACAGAAGACAGGCGGCAGAGACAGAGCATAGGAGACAGACATACACCAGATCAGTGCAGACAGACAGAAGAATAGGTTAAGAGTTGAAAGATAATTCAAGGTCAAAAAAACAAATGAGAATGATAGTTTTAGAGCAGAAATGAATGGTTGAAAGGGAATGGGAGGAGAGAGAATGTGAACAAGACAGAGAAAGTCCAGATTTTTGTACCACTATTATACCAATATATCCCCTCAGGCCAAACATCTGAGGTAGAATGACAGACGGACCGTTGTTTGCTTCACACCACAGTAATGTTTTACCAGCCCCTGCGCCCATGTCAATCAATGGCCGGCATGTTCCAAAACATATTCAACACACAAAGCGAACACTTTGGCTTGAGGAAATGGATTGTGTGCAAGATTGGCAGGGGACTCTCTGGATGTGTCAATCACCAAAGGCCCTTTGTTTTACCCCTATCCCAAGCCTTGAAAACAAAGACCTTTCCTTTTTGTTTCATTTGTTTTTGTATGTGATATAAACACATACATTTCTGTTTTACATTTGGCTCCAAGAGAAAAATGCTTTTTTTTTCAGATAAAAAAGCTAGAACAAAAGTATAATGCTGTACATCTATCTCGGAGGAGGGATTTTGTAGACATCCAACAGGTAAAAGTGGAATTCACAATACTCATCTCTGTGCAGCATGCTTTTGTGAAAGCGTTAATCTACACATTTGATGATACGCTGATGATGAGTGCAGGATTATGGGGGAAGAGGTGGGGAGGTATAGTCAGATTGTTAGCGTTTGAAACCACAATTTCACACAATGGTCATTTGAAATTTGAGAGAGCTGCCGGTCCCTTCCCTGGCATCAAATCTAAGCGGCTTCTCTCGGTCTTTTTTTTTTTTGTTGTTTTTTTTTTTCTCATCTCTCTCCTCTCGTCTCTTGTCCTTTTTTCCTGTCTGGCCTCTCCAGGTGCCGTGCTATCTCACAGCTAACACAGGAATTCATGAGCCATGTACATCCACGGTCCTTTGAAAGAGGAAGCCACTTTGCCGCTCATCTTGGAAAGCACCTTCCATCGTCCTCTGTGTTCCTCAGGGAGATGAAGGGGGCTCCTGCTAGAAGAACGGGTTTTGTAACCAAAGCCACATGTTGGGCAGGACAGCCAGTTGTAAGACAAGAAAGATCTTTGTGGTGAACACAAGTGCTTGGCTGTCCTCTTGCATGCCTGTCTGTCAGCATTGCTTTGCCGGCTGGACACCTGTACAACTGTAATTTTACACAGGCAAAAACAAAGACATGCTACACAGGGGTGCATGTAAAGAGGGATTATAGAGGCGTGTGTTTGTGTGTGTGACTTTTCTTTGTAAAGAATTCAGGGCTGCTGAGTGCCCTCTTCTGAAGGGTAATGTTTGGTTTGAAAATCATCACCGTCTATCATAAAAAACGTCAGCCTCTCAGGAGGTGAGACTGATATAATGAACAAATGAATGTCAAATATTTTTCGACACTTATGTATGCCCTTTGACCTTCAGATGAATGTTAATCTATGGCCGTTGTGAACTCTAGGGAGGAATTAAATGATTGACTGGTTGGGTAGGTAGTTGAAATTCTTTAAGAAAACTTAGGATTTTCAGATACTTCTTTTCAATAATACTTTTGGTCTTCACTGTCAGTGGTGTTTCTTCCAGTTTATTTAAAAAGACAGAAAAGAAAGACAGAAAGAGAGAAAGTGTTGAATAAACAGAGGAGGGACGATAAATAGAGACACAAGCCTGTTGGGAATGAATGGGCAGGTCATGGCTTTGGAATGTGACTGAATGATAGAGAGCAGGAAGAGGAAACAGATAAACTCTAGCACGACACCCTTGTACGCACACACACACACAGTACAGATACACATAACCCTGTCATGCTATCGTCAAGGGTTGAGTGTTAGTTGACAGAAACCACTGCTTTGCCCAAGTGCTAAAACCACAATGAGGCACTTGGACATCGGTGACCCGTGTCTGTATATTTGTGTGTATGACAGTGAGACAAAACAGGTGCTGCAGGCTGTAATCAGTGATATAAGTTCTTTCATCTTATCAATGATTCCTATTCTATTCTGTAACACATAATGTTCAGCAGACTATCATGATACTCTGGTTAGATCTTTGAACAAGCGTCACTCTGGTTTCCAAAGTATACAACAACACTGCCAACATCATACTGTGGCAGGTGTTATGCTTCATAATTTAGTAGGAATAATCCATTATGTATATGATTTGGCTTAAATGCATCTCACTAAAAGGCACACCCATCACTTCGGCACTCTACATCTCTTGTTATATGTGAGTTACTTTCAGATGAAGACCATAAAATAGACTTTGCTTTGAGATTTGTCATTCTAATATGCCCTGTATTTGGTTTATGTTTGCCAAATATAGAGTGAAGTTGAAGGAGTTTAAGATGGAAGGTATGGAAAGAAAAAAAAATCTTATGTAGCCATGTGATTTCCAGTTATTGTCTAAGAAGTGAATTCTTTCCCTTCCGTCTTTAATTCCTGTCTCTGTCAATGGCTTCACTGTCAGAGTAATATATGTACATCTCCACTCGTTCAAAAGCAGCAACACAAACACCATAATCAGCCTATCAAAAGAAAGCTCAATTATATGACACATTAGACGACCATTATATCAATTGTATCAACAGGCGAATGTCAAGTAGACAAGGCTGGACATAGAGTGAAAGAGAGAAACAGAAGGTTATTTCTTTTCTTGACAAGCAGATTGAAAAGATGTAGCCAAAAACAAAATTATCCCCCTTTGATAGGAACAAGTGGTCAGGGAATGGAAGAAGTGTGGGGGGTGAGAAGATGAATTTGCAGTCAGATGGTGAAAGGCTGATGTCACATTTCTTGTGTCAAATGTTCCTGGTAAGTTTTTCTGGGGGGGGGGTGGGGGGGGAATGTCCCTCCATGTCTCCACATCTGTCAACATAGCAACAAATGTGCTTTTTTTTCTTTCTCTTTCTCTTTGACTTTCTTGTCATCATTTCCTCTTCTGTAAGGCAGGAACTGTTTAGTCTAATTGACCATCTATGGTGATGACAAAGGTATCAAAGCAATGGGATTTTGCTCTCTCTTTTTCTGTTTGACTCCTCTGTCTTTTTCCCTCGGTTATTTCCTCATCTTCTCCAGGGCACCTGGTCAAAATTTCTATGGCAGTGGTGAAAACCTTGAGGCTAGAGATTGTGATTGTAGTGTAGCCAGTACTAATCCCCAGACCTGGGAAAATATGGCTATAGAATGTGAACCACTAAGAAACTTTGCTACCTTACTTGTTACTGGCATAGCGCCCATGAGCAAAGCAAACAACCACCAATTACCTCAGTGAGCCGTTTAACAATTTTAGGGTCTACTGTCTGGCATCAGCTGAGAAATGCATCACTTTTTTATGTAAATATAAAGGTGTTAGTGTTGCTTGAAAAGATTTAATGTGCTGAGTCGGTTTTCTTGAAATACACATATACAACAATATGTGTCATTAAAGGAGATACCGCCTGTCTTCGTTTGTGAAATTCATGCAACAGCACCGACCTACATCATAAAATACAGTGATTGGCTATCATTTAAAATGTTTGTTTAATGATTAAATAATTGACGTAACTTTTAGTTGATTTCATGTGTTATCTATCTATGTACATATGTAAAACTATACATGCAAAATACAGCAGTACATCTGTACGTAACAAGCCATTTTGCACCATGTACACACAAATCAGTTATAAATTTGCACCTATGTGGCATTATGATCTATGATTTATGTATGATGGTGGATATATAAAAACACATTACATCACATCTTTGATTTAGGCTTAATTCACTAGTTCATTCTAGTTTGTATGTATACTACAGCTGTTTTGGGTCTGTAGACACCTTTCTAACTTGGCATAGTACAGTGCTATTGCTCATAAAAAAAAAATATAACAATGTAATATAATGTAATATAACATATATCTATATTGAAAAAAAATATATATTTATTACTAGATACCTATATGTACAGTATGTGTTGTCAACTTCTACAAAGTGGGATCAATCCTTTTTTTTTTTTTTATTGCAGTACTAGCTGTGAGCAAATGGAGGAGCTCTAGTGATGTTGTTTTGACCACTTGGAAGACCACTGGGAGGACTACAAGACAAACATTGAGTCTGTATGTGAACATCTACATTAATGCATGTGTGTATAAGTATGTGTGTGTGTGTGTGTGTGTGTGTGTGTGTGTGTGTGTGTGTGTGTGTGTGTGTGTGTGTTACTACTATATCTACAGTATGTTTGTATACCCCTGCACATATATGTACATACACTGGTGCAAATGGTTTTGGTTTTGTGTGTCTCTGCACAAGGGCCAAGTGTGGTTTTATCTGTATATTCTTGCATGTCCGTGTACAGTCTGCTGTGCTTTATTTTGATCATAAATGTTAACAGTTTTGTTACAAACATGTCTCTTGACATTTAGAGCAAGAAAAGATGACCTAAAAGTAGCAACAACACACATACATAGTCAGAAGCAGCAACTGGCAGGGTTAAAAGACCATGCAAACTACCGATTTGTAAAAGTTGCTGTATTATGGGGAAAAAAGAAATACACAAAAACTTTGAAAGACTTTGAAGACAACTATTAAGTATGTTTGAAATTAACATTTGGAATGCTTAAAGGTGCAGTGTGCAGAATTTAGTGGCATCTAGCAGAACAGACTTGAGAGAAATAGAATACAATATTCATAAGTATGTTTTAAATAGTGTATAATCACCTGAAAATAAAAATCATGTTTTCATTACTTCTGAATGAGCCTTTTATATCTACATAGGGAGCAGGTCCTCTTCCATGGAGGCCACCATGTTGCACTGCCATATTTCTACAGTAACCCAGAATGAACAAATCAAACACTGACTCTAGAGAGGGCCTTTCACATTTTTCGTGAGTTTTGCAGCCACCGCTGACTTGAGAGGTCAGCTAAAACAATCAGTTTGTCTGGTGTGAGTCTTTTATTTGAAGGTATCCGGATGACGAAGAAGTTGAAGAAAAACAACAGGGTTACAGAAAAAAATAAAATGCAACAACATTAAAAATGGGGAAAAAAATATACAGAAGCAGAAGCCAAGAATCAGAATGTTGGAGAGACATCAATCCTGCCAAACTCTCCTAACCTGTTTTAGGCTATGCAGCACAATGTTAGATTTTTCACGTTTCACTTGTACAACTCAATAGACATTTGGAATGGCTTAGCCTTTTACGTGAATTCAACAGAGTTTCTGCTTTTATTGAACAGATTATTCTCTTTTTCATTTATTTTCTATCTCAGAATTGACTGAAGAGAGCAACATAAGCGCATGAGTCTAAATATTGTATATAATAGTGTTAGAAGTTGAGATTTTGTGAAATATGCACCATGCATTAAGAGAAATGCATTGTCTGTCATAAAATAATAACATGAAGGAGCTAAAACTCAAAATCGATAGATGTTGAACATTACAAATGTTGCAGGTGAAAGTAAAGATATGAAGGTCAGTCTTTTGACACAGGAAGACATGTTCAACAACTTTGAGAAAAAAGATTATTCTTCTAAAACCTCTCATCTGTTTCGTAAAGGAAAATTAAAAAAGAAAATATGGGAGAAGAGTAAATGTAATTTTCCACTGTGGCTGCATACAATTACATTCACCGATTATCAACCACAAACATTCTTTCTTTACATCTAAAACCCAGCTGCTGTGCAGCCCTTACATGGTGTTAAAACTGTCCCAGCACAATTCTTGACATTGGTCTTGCAGCAAAGAAAACAATGGCCCTACACGCTCCTATCAAACTCTTACTTAAATCCCCCCTTTTACCCTGCTTTCATTCTGTGTCATTCTGCCTTGTATCTGGCCAGGACTTACAAGTCTCCGGCTGTGACATAAGGGATTCCATGTTGTCCACTCCTAACAGATTACACAAGGACGCAAGACAAAAGGACAGCAACACGGCCTGTGCATTTATTTGCCTTTATAAAGAGAGAGGGGCAGGAAAGAAGGTAGGGAGTAGAGAGGGTGATGGGAGAGGGAGAAAATGAGAAAGAGTAAGAGAGAAAAAGAGAGTATATGTATATTTATGGACTCAAGAACAGAAAGAAAAGAAAATACAAAAAGAAAAAAGGAGAATAAGAGAAGAGAAAAAGGGAAGCATTTCTTTTTCCTCTCTCCGGTTATCACTGGTCCAGGCCGGCATCTTTATTCTACCAGGAGAAAATGCTAATCATCAATCTCAGGCTGCATGCTACGTCTCTGTTTAATAGCTGATAGGGAGTCTCCACAGGCTGCTTTGCTTCTTTGTTTAAAATGACATATAATGGGACTGAGCCTTATCAGTGTCTCAATGCATTCTCTCTCTCCCAGTCTCCCTCTTTCTTTCTCTCTCTCTCTCTGGGATTGTGGTCCAGTGTAAAGGAATAAGGAACGGCAAGCCACGATTGATTTTGAGCCAGGGATAACTTAATCCATCAATTTAACATGAAATGAATATGCAAAAGTGAGAGGGGATGGTGGTGGTAGGGGGTGACTTCAACAATGACAAAAGAGGAGGACAAATAAATGAAAAGGAAGAGAAAGGGGGGGGAGTGAGAGAGAGAGAGAGAGAGAGAGAGAGAGAGAGAGAGGCATAACGGATGAGGATAGGTTTGGTATTATTAGTTACTACCTCCAAAAAACATAGTCTCATCTTCAAGGCAAATCCATCACCAGATGTTTTGTTATCACCATATTTCAAAATGACAGATAAGATGTACTGGTGCAAAAATCACAATCACAATTCATTGTTGCACACATAAATAAATCTACTAATGAAAATACATCACTATTGTAGCAGGTATATCATTTAAAATGAGTAAGAACAACAGACCTCTAAGGGCAACACTCACAATGCCTTGTATGTAGGACAACTTCAGTACCAGGTCCAGGTCTGCTGGGGGATATGTTGGAGAAAGATTATAATATTTGTTAAAGATTGAAAAATACGTTGTTGACCTGAGGTTCAAAATAGGATGTGTTTACTTTTTTGGTGTCATAGTCTTTCCCTAACCTTAACTTAACATTAAAGTTACCCTGTGGAGTTTCTGACCGGTATTAATACTATGGAGCAATGTTTTCTACATGTGGGTACCTGTTTTGTTTGTTCTGTTGTACAAAGATGCACAAGCACAAGGATGCATATGCATTGGTGACACATTCTTGCTAATGGTTTCATTATTCTACTGCTCTACAGGTGGTGGTGATGCATCAAGAAATACCGCAAAAGGCAAGGAAGAAGAAGCTAGTAAGCACGGATGTAAACGATGCAGGATTCAAACTTATGAAAAAACAGCTTTGCAAATGTTTTATGAGGAAAGAAATGCATTCAACATGTTTGTTAGACCTCAAGAATACACACAGTGGGTTTTAATGAGTAACACTGAATGTAAACAAATTTTATTTAGAAGACAACTCTACAGGGAATATTTAATGTCACCCTAACCCTTACAACACGTGGGATTCAGGAGTGAATGACTGTCTATGATGTTTTTCTTGACAAAGCCAATGAGGTTCCTCTCTCCAACATTCTGCTTAGGATAACCATTTTTAAAAAAATAATTTTCTTGTAAAAATGATGACAAACAGAAAGCAGAGAGGAAATGGTTAAAGACAAATTAAATTAAAAGGAACATTAAAACAAAGTTATTTAATGATACCAACATATCTAGCTTGCCGTCTTGAGATCACAAAATAATTTGCAACCATGGGAAAACAGCTTGTCTCGTTATTTTGTGACCTTGACATAAGCTGTTAAGCCTCTTTTTCTTTTTTCAAATGTGCACTCTGCAAGATTCTTGCTTTTGGAGATTCTGTGACAGCTTTGATCGTAAATGGCCTTTTGTATAACATTTCCCAGTTGTCTCACAGTTGTGTCCCTAGTCTCTTTCAACTCACCCCAACCACACCAGCATGGATTGTTGAACACTTTCGTGCTAAAAATATAGTTTGTGTAGGAGGTACTTAACAGTCAAGTTGTTGTATGAAAGTTAACATTTGTCACTATTTCCTTATGAGTGAAATGTATCACTTCCTGTTTTTTTTTTTTGTTTGTTTGTTTTTTTCTGTGAAAGACTACCCTAACTTGTCAAAGACTAACAATTGTAAAGCTTTGTGGTATAGAGAAGTACAAAACTGGCATTTACATAAAAGTAAGTTGCAGCTACAGTGAGGATGATGGAGAAGAAAGTGCTACCTCTGCACAGCTGTTTAATAGCACCCACTGTGATTGAATAATTAGAAAGTTATTTAACAACTCAACACATACAGACCTCAAAGACAGAGACAGACAGTGATATGTCTGGTATTAAATTGACAGGTTAGAGTAGTGATTACATAATTTTTATTGATGGGGGCTGTCTGATTATTCATTAAAGTCCTGCTGAGATACCACTGTGGTATATTGATGATGCCTTGATGTACCTGCATACTGTATGTGTGTGACAGAGAGACAGAGAGAGAGAGAGAGAGAGAGAGAGAGAGAGAGAGAGAGAGAGAGAGAGAGAGAGAGAGAGAGAGAGAGAGAGAGAGAGAGAGAGAGAGATGGACTCACATTCAGCCTCAAAAAGGTTTCAATCAATTTGTGAGAATAATACATATGTTTCTTTATACAATTACAAATAAATAAATAATTTCATTTAAATTCTAGAAATATCTGGATTATCTATTATTATTCATAATCTATACACCTGTAAGCATGTATGACTGACTATTGCTACAGCAATTATCACCATCAAAAAGTCCCACATTATATTGTATGCTTGCTGCGATACTGTGATGCTGCTATACAGTGCATGTTTATAATAATGCACAAAAAAGTTAGTGACCCTTTAGTTTCCCTCTTTTGATGCCCTGATGTCGTTCTATTAATGAATTTGATCATTTGATTACAGATTTTACCTTTGTGGGACTTAAAAAACCTACTGCCAGTCTGGTCCAAACTGTCCTGAAATAGTCAATGGACATTGGAATACAGAGTTGTCGCCTTTGTACTTTTATTGAATCTGCTGTATCTGTGTTTGTTTTCGCTGCCCTGAGAGCAACTTCATTCTTGTGAGCACTCTCTTAGGGTCATTTCTCTTTATTGATGTTTTGCCTCTCTTTTCATTCTCTTTTCAATTCGCTGGCAGGCTGTTTTTAACTTCCCAAACCATGTTTTTCTTATTATCTCAAATTAAATGTCCTTTCCCCCCCCAGAATCTTTCAGAAATTCAACTTTAATAGGCTACCCCTAATACTTTGGTGCTTTTTAAAAAAAAAAAAAAAAAAAAAAAAAAGTTTGCAAACTAGAGTGTTGGCACTGCCTAAGTAATGACTTTAAATCAAAATCAAATAATCTAGCAAGATATTTCCATTTCATCACCGTCATGCACTTACAGGTTGGCACTGTTTATGGTGGTTTCGGGTCAGCTGCTTGTCTGTCACATGATCAGGAAGGAAGAAAAACATTAACATTGAACATAGGCCTGGAGCAGATGAAAGCTCTTGGCCTGACTGTCAGTGCTCTGAGGTGATGAGAGATGTCATTACTTATTCATGAGTCCTAAATGCAGAGCAGAGGAGATGGGCATGGCTGACCCTGAATCATGGGGGTGGGTTATGTGTGTGTGGTGGGGGATATTAGATGAAAGCAGTGTGATTCAATCAGACTCAGTGCGCCAGCTGTGATGTTGACTTTATCCACATGGCCATCTAAGATAAACAAAGAGCATATGCAATCATTATTTATAAAACATGCTCTTTCGTCATGCCCAAATACTCCAAGTATTTGACAGAGAGGGAAGGGGTTAAGCAAGAGGCGTTTGGAGTGTGAGTTGTCTTTGGGGTTCTTTAATTAGTGCTCTTGATACACTACTAGTATATGTAGTGTAAAAAACTGGAACTTTACCTTAGTGGCAGCTTTTAATCTTTTAGGCCACTAACAAATCACAAATGCTTTACAGACAGAACTGTTGGCTGTTTTCCAAAACATACCAAAAGATTTTAGACTAATTGGATGTCATTGGCCCACCATTACTGGGATCAGACAGACCAGGATCTCAATATGATGTGCAATTGTTAGTATTATGAAGGAATAATGTGTAACCTGGTGAAAACTAAGAAAATGTTCTAATAAAGAAATCAGTTTGAATTTCACACTTTCTTTTTGGTGTGATTCCAATAGTCCTGTTCCACTTTGTGGTTGTTCATGTTTACCTCATTTTCAGCACCCCCTAGTGGCCAAATGTTATATTTTCTCTCAACATTCTCATGTGACACTGTCATGTGATGTCTACAGGAAGTAGGTGTTCAAAATCACACAGGCTGAACACAAAGGTTTGTGCTAGATTGGATCATGATTTGCGGAATTCTCGCCAGATTTTCCCTTAACCTTAACCCTAACCTTACGAGAGTTTGTCCCTCTGGCTTATCCAACCTAGCATTTACCTGAATCCAAATGTTCACCCTCTAGACTTGTGGACTGAGCCCTTGCAGACTGCAAGTCGTACGTACTGTGACATGTTCATAGTCATCACTTGTAATCTGCGAGGGTGCCAGGCCACGAAGGGATAAAAGACCTCAAGTGTTTCCATTGAGATGAATTGAAATTCCTGACCCTGATACTCATTTCAAGTGCACTGAATGGTTCTTTGTGGCTTTGATATGTGCAAGTCTGCTGCTTTGCACAGTTCAGTGATATTTTCCCTTTACGTGAACTGCTAAACACTGCTAATATATTCACATTAAATCCTCAACTTTCACATTATAGACGGACAAAAACTAACCTCTGCCCAACTAGTTTATCAGATTATAATAAAGAAATCCATGTTGTTTAACCTATAGGCCTGTGAATATTCTGTGTACATTATCTACCTCACTACATCAATTAACAAATGAAATAAGCAAATGTCATCAAAAGTAAATTTTAAATACTGTTATGATTATTGTTTTTTATTAGTGATAATAATAATTTGTATTATTATTTTCTTTTATATCGTCACATACTGCTGTGGATTATGGGTAATGTTCCGGGTGAAGTCTGGTGAAGTCTGCACCCCAAGTGGACTCTCTGGAAGTCCATAGAAAGTCTGCTTGAGGCCCCTGGTGGACTTGGACGACAGACTTTCTGGAAACGCTCCTGCGAAGTCTTCGATTCTGCAAGTGTGGTGAAGTCTGGACTTTTGGATTCCAATATAAACTGCCATTCAGACCAAGAGGGTCCAACTGTGGGCCTCACATATTGGGACCCTAGCTTGGTTAGCCAATGGGAAGAGAGTCGGGTCCCCTGGCAGGAGGTGCGTCACTTCCTTTTCTGCCACATAAAAGCAAATAGGCTTACAGTCACAATTAATTTAACTACTTTTCGTTCAGAATGAGAGGGTGCTAGTATTCTAACTTATGTGTAAAAAAATATGCTATGAAATAAGAGTCCAAGTAAGCAACACACAGCATGCAATCAAGTATCACTGAGCAAATATTACTTTATATTTGCCTAGTTGCAGAAAATTCATTAGGAAGCCCGTTTTTCTTTTCAGTTACCCTTTCCTATGTGTGAATCAAAGACCATCCATCTGTGAAGTTACTGAAAGTAAGGTGTTTATCTGACTGTCAAAGCACAGGGTTTGTATGGAGAACAGCACACCCATCGTGTAATTGTGAAATTGTAACAGAAATGTTTTTGCTACATGAATCAGTTATGAAGCAAAAACAGTTGCAAGTAATAATAATGATAATATTTCCTTGTAGGGGTTTTCAAGAAAGCTCAAACATAAAAAAATAGTCATGTGACAAAAATCATATATTAACAACCAATATTGTCACACCTGGAAGGCAAACAGCATCGACATACAATGAAAATGTTACTTTGGCCAAAACATGAAGGTGTTGAAATGTTACAAAGTTCAGGTCTTTCTAAGTTGATTTTCATAGCACACAGAAATGAATGGAGCTCATTGTCTAACATAGGAAACATTCTACCAACTGAACAGTATGGTAGAGGTAATGTAGAGGATACACATACAACATGCAGAACCACTGGTATGATTCTTTTAGTAAGACTAAAAATAACTTACTATATGATCTACTCAAATACAAAAATATATTTTGTACTAATTTCCATGTGTTAGATCCAGCTGAAACATTCAACTCTTACTCTGTCCGAAAATGAAAGTGGCTAAATATAGAACCATTTTATGAATGGGCATAACATTTTGGTAAAAATATGACATGATTTAAGAGCTTAACTTAATCTTCATCATTAGTAACATGAGTAGAACATATTCTGCTGTCAATTAAAAGGAAAACCTCGCTGCTTCCACATACTACATATAAACAGTCTGATCACTTGGAGTGGACTGAATATAGTTTCCCATTTTCTTTACTCAGTGAACAAGAGGAGACACCTGTTCGTGTTTTCTCTTGACACTTTGTTTGAACTCTCACTCCTCCTCCCTTTGCTGCTGAGTTGAGTTACACTGGAATGCTTTGGATGGGACATTTTGAGTGAACAGCATCTTTTATAATCCATATCCAGTTATCCAGTGACTCAATTTCCTGCTGAATACAGCTCTTGTGTGATCAGAGCTCTGTACACAGCTGAGGGTGCTACTGTTTCAAAGCAGCTGGAAATGATCTGTCATCAGAGGGGGGAGATGAAGGTAATGGATGGGTATTATGACTTGTATCTGAAAGCTTAGGAACATCATACACACTTCACACATGTGCGCACACATTTTGTGTGTTTAATTGTGATACCTGAATAACAACAATTCAAGCCAGCCAGCTGAACTGGTTCAATCTTACTTATTTACTGTTATTACACATCAAAAGACCAACTACCAAAGTCAATTCTGCATAATTTCCATTAAAAAAATCACTCAGTCTTTTACTACCATGCCCAGCACTTGCAAGTCCAGTGAGCAGTTTGCCTGATTTGATACAACTGGCCATGGATAAAAAAAAAAAAAATGTAAACTTGGTTCCAGGGTTGTAGCTAGACAGATGATACCAGGTAAAAAGCAGTGTTGCCTCATGTTCCCAACCCGATTTACAAACTCTGCGCTCTGCTCTCTATCTACCACACTCCTGAGCAAACAGGCCAAAGAGGTTACACTACAGGAAATTAACTCAGTATCACGTAACTATTTCTTTTTGATAGAGGCAGGTGTAAAATATGCACGGCTGGAGTCTACGGGACAACCCCACCATGCTATTATTGACTATTCATTTTTCCCTGCTTGTCATTGATGTATGTGGGCAAAGGAATAAGTAATGCATATGTAACCTATAGCATATACACTCCTTTTTAAATAAACATTGGCCAAGAAGTAAGAGACTGCCCCAGTGATTTTTCCACAGTCCTTATCTGCATTTGCAGGTTGCCCAGATCCATCAATGTTTATGAAGCCAGGGCCAGTGTAATTCTAGCACATTTATCCAGCTGGAACACACACATGCGTGTAGACATGCACATGGAAACATACAGACACAAGCACACAGACTTAGTGGGACTTTTCATTATGCCATGAATATCACCTGCATGGCCAGTAGTTTTTATTTATTTATTTTATTTATTTATTTATTTACTTTTCTTAATATCCAGCCCAGACAAAAATCTTGAATTATTTTTAGAGGAAAAATTCCCAAATATTTTATAATAGATAAGGGGGAGATATGGCTGAGGGAGGCTCCTGGCTGGGCGTCACTGGAAGATAACTAGGTTTTATTAATGACCTGACAGTGGAACAGGCTGAAGTAATTAGGCTCTTCCCTCTCTCCTTCTCTTCTGTCCTCCCTCCTTTTTCCCGACTCGATAGATGGGTGAGCAAATTTTAGTGATAGTTTGATAACCAAAGGGACACCAGCAAGCAGCGGACAACACAATAAAAAAAGAGCAGAATGAATGAGTGCAGGAAAAAAGAGGGATGCCATTGATGTTATCAAAGTTCATTCGATTTGCCGGGGAGAAAGCAAGGTGCCTATCGGTTACATTCACCTGTGAATGGTTAATTGTCCAGCACATGCATATGGGCGAGTCATTAATAACATTTGACTAATGGTTTTATACTCTCTCTCTCTTTCTCTTTCCCAATGCTAGTCTCTCTCTCCCCCTTTCTTCATTTCTCTGCTCTAAAATAGATGACACAACATTACTGATATTTTTATATGGTTATTTATTTGCTTCAGCTGGTAAGAGTATCAGTTTCACAACAACCTAATGGATTTCACTTCTCACTTCACTCATTTAAACCACATCTTTGTATCTTTTTCTATTATGTATATTTGTAAAAGGAAAAAAAGAAAGAAAAAAGAAAGTGATTGCTTTCCTTGACAAACTTTGCATGATAAACTCAAAATGTAGTTCAAGTCTTTGTCTACATTAACAGTCAGTGCAGTTACCCCACTTAAAGAGTTTTCTTGTAAACTAAAAAAAAGTTATATTTACATTCAGTGTTACTCACCAAAACACACTGAGTGTATCCTTTTGCTCTAATAAACATACTGAATACATTTCCTTACTCATAAAATGTTTGAAAAGCCTTTTTTTGTTTGTTTACATTTTGAATTCTGCATTGTTTACATCCATGTTTACTAGCTAGAAGGCTCCTAGCTGTCTTCTTTCCCACCTTTTTAGTTCATTACCTCCACCTGTAGATAAGTGAAATAATGTGTAATCATTGGCAGGAGTGTGTGCATATGTGTCCTTGTGTGCTTGCATGAGACAAATAAAACAGGGAGCATAAAACAAAAAAACAAACAAACAAAAAAAAAACAACTACAGTTCTAGAGGTCAAAAACTCAACAGGGTACCTTTAAAGGATATTCAAAGTCCAACTTTCATCAATTTAATATGTAAATTTGATAAAATAGCAATATTTTTTAATCATATTTTTGGGGCTCTTTCACTCTCATAATTTAAATTTCCAAATATTTTTGAATGTGAAGCCAAAAATCATCTTTTGGCGAGTTAACAGTAAACAAGAGTGAAATCAAGCTATACTACAAGTACAGTTGCGAACACTGTGAGAAACAAGATACTTAATACCACTTGCTGCTTCATTTTCCTCTTTAAAATAAAAAAATCAACAAACTGCAGAAGAACCCAACTTTTTGTCATACAGAAACTGTTCAAATCAACTGACGCAAAACACTCCTGCCTGCTATTGTCTCTGAAGTTGAATTTTTACTAATGTAAAATACATTTTTACACTAGTAACAATGTAAAATTGATGGCCTCTTTCTGAGCTGTTCATGATGACAGCCGCCGATGACAAAGTCATTGGGTACAGAAAATCTTATAAAACATGTGGTTTACAGTGTGATAGATTGAACTGCTGTGGTTGCAGAATACATTTTCAGGTGAATTAATAAAAATAGCATATGATAAAATCACCATACATAAAATATGTCATACAATTATCTCTTCAGGACACACTGCTCATCTGGGGCGACTTTCCCTTTTAAAGCCCCATTTTTCTTTTGATCCATTAGTGGAAACATCTGCAGTATCTGTCTATCTCTCACAGCAGCCTTAGGATGGAGAGGGAAGAGCCTGAGATACATTAAGACAGCCAGTTGTCCTGTTAAGTGTTTTAATGTGATGCTATCCATCCCCTGGGTACTCAGCCAGACCCTCAGACTGTATGTGTGTGTGAGAGAAAGAGTGCATGACTGTGTGTCCCTCTGTGCTGATGATTTAGTGGTTGTGCGACCTGATAATGACCCTGACAGTGTTTCTGAATATGTATATGTCTCTGTGCATGTGCATTTGTGTATGGTCTGACTTCATGTGCATGAGTGCATGGGTTTGTGTGTGTGTGTGTGTGTGTGTGTCAGACAAGGCAATCAGGCAGCCAGACCAAGCAGCAGTGAGTCACTCCAGATAGATCTAATGTCCACCTATCACAAAGGAGAGGATAAGGAGATTATCTCTAAATCAAAGGTTGCCAGTGCTATCTGAACTGGTACTTCTCAGTGGGGATGGACAGGCACTCTCTCTTTCTGCCTTTCTCGGTCTTTTTGTCTCTACTCCAACTGTTGCTCGCTTTCTTTCGCTCTATCTCTTCCTCACTGAATCAGTTTGTCTTTCTGCCCAGCTCCTGTCTGCTTGTCTTTTTACTTCCTCCTCTCACATCATTGCTTTGATATATCTCTCTTTCTCATTCTGTTCTGAATATCTTCAACACTAATCACCCCTGCACACAAGTCTTTGGACTGAGCTGCAGTTCAGTTGAGTTGTCTCACCCTGACAGGACTGTTTCCTCTCTCTCGTTATTTATGCATCAAGTTTAAGCTTGTTTTGGATTGGAGTTGGTGAAAAGTTGTAATTATTATACCAAACTTCATTCTGTTGCTGATCATGTGTGCTGTTAAAAAACTCTTTCACACTGGGAAATATTCTTTCAATCCCACTAAAGACCCATGATGGAAGAACAAAAAAGCTACTGACTTTTCTCAATCAGTTAATTATCAGTTGACGAGTTAGAGAAAACTGCCCACTCTACCCAGGAACAACAGCAGCAAGACAGTTCTGAAGGACACAATTTACGTGCAATTCCAGCAATCAGGGCCAATTCAGAAAGTAGTGTGGTGCTCATACAAAGCAGTGTGAAGCAAGGGTAGTGAATGGATGTACAGTACGATGTTTTTGGCCTTGATACTGGAGGCCGGGGTTTGTAGCTGGCTCAGACTAACAGTTTGTATTGATTTCATTTGATATCTGCACATGACAATAATTTTTTCCTAGTGTTAGACTTATCTGTATTTGATCTAGTGTTTTAATATCTTCTACTCATCATCTACTCATCTTTAACGGTTAAAAAAAACAAAAACAAAACTATCTCTGCATACTTGTAGTTACTGTAGTATTGAACATGCTTTTAGTTGTTTGTTTAAAAGGGATACACCCCCAATTTTGGATGATATTTAGCTCTTACTTCTCTGTGGTTTGAATGCACTTATTGTATGTTGCTTTGGACAGAAACACCTGCAAAACGAATGCAATGTAATTTAATGTAGGATGGGTGTCAGTAAACTGCTGCTGGTGAGGTGCTTTGGATGCATACAGTCAGTACATATGCACGTATTTATTTGTGCAATTTATGTTCTTGTAATTAAGTTACTGTGTTATAGTGTGTGCTCTGTACATCCATATAATCAAGCCAAAGTGATTTTTTGTTTGTGTGCGTGTGCGTGTGTGTTGTATGCATAAAATCCATGATGCCATAATTGCCTCAATTTGCAGTCTTATATTTGTAACAAGACAGACTAGATGTTCTTCACCCAGTATGATGAACCCGTGATTTAAGATGTAGTACAACAGTTAAGCTCGAGTGTGTGTGTTAGACAGACAAGATGTTCTACAGCCTTTACAATGACAGAACTGCGGTCGGAGATGCACAACTAGTGTGTGTGTGTGTGTGTGTGTGTGTTCCTGAGTGTGATGGATAAGCCCTGGGTTGACATGATGTCCAACAGGAGTGTTGTACAAGCTCCAAGAAACCATGTTGCTTCTGGTCTACATGCTCTGTGCATTTGCTCAGCTATAACTAGGTTTCCTCTTGTGGTAAGCAACCAGCACTCTTCACCTCCGGGCAGCTTTCTTTCCACCCTGGCATCCTTTTTTCTTTCTTTCAGTCTTTATTTGAGCCTTTCTTTGTAATATTTAGTTTGTTTAGTTTCGGTGTTTAACTTTTGTCTTGCTTTCTGAGAATATGCCATCTTAAATATCAGTATCATCTATGATATCATACCACCAACATACAATAACTATGTTTTAGCATGGTTTTAATGGAGTTCCTATGTATTTATTTGTGATTTTTATGTGGATGGGTGTGTGTGTGTGTGTGTGTGTGTGTGTGTGTGTGTGTGTGTGTGTGGTGTAATTAGGGCAGAAACGTTGCTGGATGAAATATCTTTTCCTTGTTCTGACCTGCTACAGCTGCCTGCCATCGCAACGCAAATCCCCACAGAAAAGCTTGGTCTCTCCTTCTCGTCAATTTACTTTGTCTACAAGGGCTGAAAAGTCCCTGCAGAGCATCACTACAATGCTCACAAACACACACACACACACACACACACGCACGCACACGCAGACACACACACACACACAAAGGGCCATTATAAAATGCCAATTTATATTTCATATGTTCCTGTTTGAATCTGTTTGGGCCACACAGTTACAAATGGAGGCGACGTGGTTAAAGTATTTATGCTATGCAACCCAACAGTCTATCTATTAGTAATATGGGGGAGTGAAGAGAAACATATTCTTTGTCTTATATTCCATTTGTTGTCAGGATGGATTCACTCATTCAGCAAGATACCATACGGGGATAACAAGGGGATCATGAGGGGCAGAAAGGAGTGTGTGTGTGTGTGTCTCTTTCCGTGTGTGTCTGTGTGTGTACTCACTAGTGTTTTGCAGGGAGAACTTGTGTCTGTGTGTGAGTGTTGTTTGGGGCGGAGGTAGAGCTTTATCTTGAATTTTATGTCTACCTACCCAGTATCCAGATGGAATGTAGCAGCAATTAGCTAAATATGGTACACTGATTCATATATTATTTATATATGTTTATATATGCTCATTATTATTTATATATGGTTTGTTATTCATTGTTCTTGTAGAAAAACAGCAGTTGAACTTGTGTGACTGCTTTGCAGACTATTTAGAGCATAGCACACAGGTTAAACACCTGGAACCTGTGGCACACACTGCAACGAGTTGCATTGTGCATTGTGGAAAAGTATGGTGCATAAAAAAATATAATCCACAGTAAAAAGGTATGGGAAGAGTACGTGCAGATACTGTTGAACTATTGCTTCTTTGGTGTCACAACAGGCACAATGGAAGAAAATGGCAGTAATTATAATAATAAGGTAGCCAATGTATTAAACACATGATGCACAAACAGTGAATCCCAGTTCCAGTGTAAAAGGACACATCATTTACATGTGGTCAACAGTTCAAATAATGACCAAATTACCTTTCAGTCAACCTTAATAACAAAGCAGTCACTTTTAGGTGAGATAATTAGCTGCTCTGTACTTCTTATAAAGATACTGACTCACACTTGTACTGTAGATATTCCTGTAACATCAAATCTATTTGTTGAATCATTTTAGGAAACAGACAAACTAACATAACCACAGTAGTAGTAGTCAGGCTAACATCATGTAAACAAGGAGAACTGGATGCCGCATTAGACTAAATGACAGTTAAATCTAAGGCTTGCAGTGCTGGTAGTGATATGCCAAGTAGCAGACAGCAAAACAAAAGGAGAGATGTTTACAATATTGTGACAATGAGCCATGCCAGGGAGAAAGGTGAGAATTAATAGTTACAAATGAAACCCTGCTTAGGATGCATGTTTACCTCTGGTTAAATGCATATTAAATGACTGGGTGGAACTTCCAAATACAAGCAAATAAAATTTCAAAGCCACTCTGAGGTGCACAGGGGCATATTGTAATCACAACATGCTGGAACATAAGTTAAAAGTCTTTCAGAATTTATATAACATGGAAGCAACATTATTTTGCATGTAAGCAAAGAGGAGGATTTGCATGAGATATGAATAACTTATAAGGGCACAACATAAGTTTTTAGTACTGTAGACACCAATCAAAATTAATTATTTCTATTGTTAATTTTTTATTGTCTCAACACATGACTGAGAAAATGCATTAGTCACTTAGCATCCATTTAAAGTTTTATGGCAAGCTGCTTGGGAGAGAAAAAAAAATATAGTCACCAAAGAGAAAACAACAAAATGGAACCACAGAAGATGCAACTACATACAGTTGTCACACAGAGGGAGATGAATCCTTGTAACACATTGGCATTGGACTGCAAGAATTGAGTGTAACTGTTTAAATCCACACAGATGAGTTTTATTCTTATTGTTCTTTTTTTTTCTGAACTAAAATAGAAAATGCACAAATACCTCAAGGACACTGAATTTAAGATGCCAAAGTTGAGTTGTTTTGAAACTGTCAAAGTCAGCTGTCTTTTTTTCATAACTGCTAATTGCATCTCAAAGTACTGTAGCCATACATTGTTTGTTGTTACAGATGGGTATGCAAATCACTAAAAGAAAACTATACTTTCCCAGACCTTTTAAATGACATTTGAATGTCAATATTTGGTAAAAAATACCTTTGGAAGCATGTGTTCTTCAAACCATTCAAATAATAATTCGAAATAATTTCAAAATGGTGCAGAATATACTGCATGCCTCATCCCGGTAAAGTTTTCTCTCCTCCTGCTGCAGTATTAGGAGCTTTAAGGGCCTTAGAGTATATGGTTTAAAGCCCTTCTGATTTCGCAAGACCTTTCTTAATCTTGCCCACAATATTACCATGCTAACTATGTGTGACAGGCCCCATGCATATTAAAGACATTCGTTTTAGTGTCAAGCTATGATGATGATTTGTCTGAAAATATGCTCAATTAGCTATTAATCCTTTACCTCCGTGCAATTAACATTCTTTATGGAGGAGGGGGAGGGGGGCACCTGATTATAACAGTTTGGTTCCAGAGGTACTGGAGGTTTTCAATCTGATCAATAATACAGGCCTTAATGAGGCGCAACCTGCCCCCAACTGGGAAGATTTCATCCAAAATTCATTCATTTCCTGTTTTATTAATCTGGAACCACAAGCTGAGATGTTCAAAGCTGCAGGAAGGCCAGAACCTGTGGTGCCGGGAAAGAGGGCAGATAAGTGAGAGGAAAAGAGACAGAGGAATTATGTATGCATGTTTGCCAACACTTCATCAGGAGCCCTTGACATCCCTATGTTCAAAGTTATCTAGAAAATCACTAAACTCTGAACAACTGTAATCAACCTTTCAAGTGTGTTTGCATTGCAATAGTTGGCTTCCTTTGTCATTTTAGCTATGTACTGTATCACAGAAGTGTAAAAACATAAGTCAGTTTGGGTTTATTGTACAGTAGAAAGGAAAGAACAGGGAAAAGCGGAGCCCCCTCGATATCCGGGTGGAGGTTAGAGATGGTGACACATGCCAGTATTTAGAATAAAAAAAAGACAAAATATTGTAAGAGATACCAAATTGAAGACTAAAGATGTTCATTTTCAAGAGCTGAGAATGGAACTGTGCGTGTGTTTGTCTGTGTTTGTATGTGTAATATATTCACTTCAAAATCTTGAATATTTTCCATTTCCTATTTTCTCATTTAAAAAGAAGTCATCTTCTTCACAGTGGAATGGCCCAAAATTCATATACATTCATTCACTTCATTTTCTGCATTCAGATGTGTGGAAACCAGCCTTCACACACAGACACACATGCACATGCTCACAGTTTTGATATGTATTCCCATTCATTTATCGGGTGTGGGCGTGGGATGCCGTGAAGGTCACGGGGTGTCTTGTTTTTAAACTGACAGGGTTTTTTAAGGTACTTGTCAGTCTGGGACGACTGAGCAGAAAAGCTGCTATCCTGCATCCATACTGTGTGGAAGACGAAAGGAGGGAGGAGAACGGGGGGTGGTGAAAGGGAATGAGAAGCCAAGTGAAAGACTAGAGGGAAATGGAGATGGGATGATGGAGAGAAAGGGAATCAGGAAAAACATGGTGGGAGGGATAGAGGAAAAGGAGTGCTGAAATCAAGGTGAAACGAGCAAAAGATGAGTGGATGGAAGTAGAGATAGTGGATAGTCAAACCTGAGGGTGAAAAGGAGGATAATGTAGAGTTATATATAAAATGACGCAAGGAACACAGAAAGTTCTCTCAAAGGTTGACGTTGTATTGCAGTGATGCAAATTTACATGTCAAAGTTCAACTCCATACAAGTATTGTGCAAATTTAATTTGCCTGTGTGAAAGAATCAAGAATCCCACTATGCTGGGGTGATTGAGCCTATGGCAGCTTTTATTGGAAAATAGATGTCTGTTGCCAAACCTTTGAGGTTAAACAGGTGTGTCACTTATCAGACATGGTATTCAATTATTTTTTACTGCCCTGTATCCCTAGGACACTTAACAGGTTATGCCTAATGTCAAAGTGCCAATGCAGGAAATAGGAAATAGGTTTGGATGTCAGGGGTGCGGATGGGTGTGTAGCATGTCTGGCTTTCATGCCAGAGGCTGGTGTTTGCATCCAACACACCTGCAATTAATCAATTTGAATCAACTGAACAATCACCTTTTAATCACTGTAACCACAGTCTTTCCCTAACCTTCACCATACTGTAAGTGTCATGTGCAAAAGTGGAGAAAGTGAGAATTCTAAAAACACTGGCATTGGACATAGTCTGGGTTTGATAGAATTGTCCAATATCACTGTTCTTGGGTTGCGAGAAAATAAGAAATTTGTTTCTGACAATTTATCAGTGCTAATGGATGGTAGATTGGAAGAAAAGAGGGAATGAACTGAGTAGTGGATTGAAGTTACTGTAGGAAGGAAGTGAATGATGACATGAAGCTTTAAAAAAAAAATGAGACATAAACCTTTTTATTTTTCTGTTGTATATTGTTCATGATAAATGGACAAGACTGGGTCTATGACCCTTCCTTCATTCAAGTAAGCAGGAAGCGAAAAAGCCAGCAATCAAAGTTTTCATGCAAAAAACAACTATTTGTGTCAAGGATGAGGGTGTTCAGAAATCTGAAGACTTTGGAAAAATATGATTGTACACTTAAAGTAGTCCAATATTGTCAATCCAGTCATTTGTATTTCATAAGGGTTAAGCCTACTGTGCTCTTTGAAAATATCTTTTTTTAAGTACATCCTCCTCCATGCTCCTGGACCTCCCATGGCTGCCCTTGCCTCCATTTGCATTCATTTTCATGATTGCTCCATGCCTGTCTCTCTCTCCCCGCCTCGCCTTCCTATTACCTGCCTGTCCACTCAGCTTTGCGTCAGTCTACAGACAGAATTCACCATATTCGCCTCCTTTTCAAAACCACAGGCATGGTTGAGGGGAGCTGTAGTCAAAACCGTTCAAGTGTGCTCGTTCACTTTTTTTAGGGGCTTGTCATTTCACAATTCTACCTTTTCCAACGCTGCTGTCGGATAGACGGGGATTAATAGGCATCACCTCACTGCTCTTCAGACCTGCTTTTTTCTTTGCCTTTGAAAATATTAATATAAATTCATTTTTCTGATGAATTTATGTATTTTAAAACATCTTTCTGGACCAAGAGCATACCAATGACATTTAACTATCAAGGCAATGAAAGGTGTTTTCTAAGGTCTACACAGGTGAGATCTATGCACATTTCCTCAGTTTTTATACACCTAACTCTTCTAAAACCAAGTGACATTTAAAAGAGCAGTGACTCTTCTAAGGACAACTCTTTTTTTTCTTTTTCTCAAATTATGTAACTGTAATTTACAGACTCAGACATTAACATATGGCCTTTTTTAACCTCAACTATTCTCCAATTACTAAAGTGTGTTAAAGCAGCCCTGTATACATAGGAATTGCATCCATATTGATTTGAACACTTCATGATTTACATCCAATGCCAATGTGGACTGTCAACTGACTGGACTTTAGGTGGAAGTTAAGGGTTGGGTGGTGGATTGGCATGTAGTAAGTCCACCTCTCGTCACAGACCTCCAAATATCGTTTACCTTTTTGTTCCTTTTTATTAACCATAACCATCACAATCTTACATCAACCAAGTGTTTAAGTCATCTAACCCTAACCATGCCCTCACCATAATTTACTTGCCATAAACACTTTCTCTAATCTAGGGTTGCTTAAAGTACATGGTACTATAGTAATGAGGTGACTATATTTGATCATTCAGAGTACATTGAGAGTGAAGAAATTTTTGTTTGATGTGATTGTGATGAGTCATCCTTATTTCCATTCTCATCATGTGAAGTCAGGCAGCAGGATTAAGACATTCATTTTAGTTTTCAGTGCAGTGCGACACAAGTTATTTTTCAAAGATATAGTCTAGTGTTTTGAAACTCATAGCTTTGCTTCTTTTGTCTTCAATAATTTTGACAATATAAGATCTTCTCTGACATGGCACTTTGCCACTGCCTCAGTGGTGCCTTTACACTCTCCTGTATGACATTTTGAAAGTTTAAAATGAATACTTTCTGTATGTCAGAACCAGAAATGACAGAGCAGTTTTTGGTTGTTTGTTGTTGACTGCGTTGTACTCCAAGGTCAGACTTCAATCAACCTGAACTTCTGAAGCCCACAGAAAGTTAATGGCTCTGTGATGCAGGAAGACTGCAGACTCTGATATAAATGAGTGCATGAGTGCAAGCATGGATACACATGTTTATATTAAGGTCCTAGACATGATTAAATATGAACTGATCTTTAAACTCCCAGCCTTACTTGCCTCTGCTCAACCTTCACCTAAGCCTAATTATCTAAACCTGAACCAAATCATACTGGTAACAATGTCTTCATTTTGCAACTAGATTCTCTCTTGAGTTTCAAAATGGTTTTCATAGAAATATAAGTAGGAACACACATGCTTTTCTGCATTTGTGATGTACCGTATCATGCCACTCTCATGTCAAGAGACTTATCAAGGCCTGGCTGTATTGTGAAGTACCTATGGTATAAAAAAATAAAACCAGTATCATTATAATATTCATGAGCCTTCACATCCCTCCCCTCCCCATTTTCTGTTCTCCTCTTCTCTCCTTTCTTCTTTAACTCTCCCTCTCTTCTCTGCTGAATGCCAGAGGTGACAGTTAGAGACTTCCTTGTCTCTTCTCCACAGCTCTTAAATACGGAAAAGGTTAATTCCTTCAGTATGTGCAGACCTCATTTCAACCACCAGGGTTATATCCCTGCCCCCGTCTTTTAAAGACAATGTTTAAATTTTTAAAACCGACACGTCCTAACCAATTTAACTCCAGCTGATCATTCTACAAAAGCACATGGTGCAATGAAATATGCATTGCAACCAATCCTGGAGAAGTTTTTAATGGTTAGGATGGAAAAACAGAAATAAATGTATCTCATTTGCATGCTTAATGAGGAGGACTTACAAATTTGGGATCTAGGGAAACTTCAGAGATTTAACCAAAATAAACAAAGATGCCCAGTAACATGTTGGGGATGTATTTGTGGACTGGTAGGGCTGTTACTTTTTTCAAAAAAATTAAGTCAGAAGAAATTTGAACTAACACATAATTCATTTGAACAAATTCAAACGCAACCCATAGCCTATCCTAAAATAGGCTGTGGTCACTCATTTTGCCTCTAACATTTTCACTGTTGGTTCTGCGTTGATCCTGCATTGCTCACATTGTGCAGAGTTCAATCTGATTGAACTTGCAATGTCCTGCCAGTTTGAAAGAGGGGGAAATTTACCTTTCATTCAGAAAATACCGATGGAAAAATAGTACAAGCTGCTTGCTGTGGTATGTGTAAGGATGATGATAGAGGATAATGACAATGAAGTGTTTGATAAAAGAGCTGTATAATTTTCACCTTGTTGAATGCTGTAGTTAGCCCACCAGACACACAAGTTCACACAGTTTATCCTTACAAACCTGCCCATGCTTTTTTCCTGTCCTGATTACTTTTTTCACCTCAGCATGTAACTAAATTTTGCCAGGCAAAATCCTGACTGACTGTAGTCCATTAATTTAGGGTGCCTAAATGCCTCCGTTGCCTCACTTGAGTGACAGGCTAACATCATAATACTGTACTTAAATGTCAGAAGCAAAGTTGAGGATGGGTGCTGCTATTGCATGATCATTATAGGCTCAATTCAGGACAAATAACTACTCATTACTGACACCAACTAACTTCACCATGTAATAGACACAACAATTAAGGAACAGATCTTGTGTTTAGAGCACCAAAGTCCTCTCCAGCGGGTCTGTGGTTTGATTTATCCTGTCAACTGCTAAAAGACAGGGGATGAAAAACAAAAAAAGCTTGTGAATTTGTGAAACATCAGAACATGGAACTAAAAACAACAGGGCACTGTTCAGCAAGATGTATGTGTATCCATTGATTAGGAAAAAATACTCACTTTTAAAAAAGTAAATATTTCAGTAAATAAATGTAGACAGTGGGAGTTGACACACATCATGTTCAGTTGTTCTATCAAGCAGTTTTGAACAAAACACTTAGAAATATTTGTATATGATACCTCCAGGTCTGTCCTCAACACATCTTATAGAAACAACCAAGGAACTAATTAAGAAATTAATTAAGCTTGCAGGAATTTTACCCAGTTAGCAACCCTGATTCATCATTCTCTGCAGCATCCTGTTGCCCCAGGAGTTATACCTTAACCACAATGTCCTCATTGGGTCTGGCCATGGACCTTATTGCATGTCTTTGGGGGATGACTTCTCTCCCCATATTCCTGCTAGTTATCTAGCAACCATCTAACAAAGGACAAAATGGAATCAAAATAACCTATTTAAGTTTTTGAGAGAAAAAGTTTCCATCACATAGCACCCACAACATTTTTTTAACATATGGAGATACTGTATGATTGCCATTGTATCCTACATGTCTATACACTGTACTGTACAAAATGCAATAAGATTTGTCACTCACATTGTCACTTTGTTTCACCCACTCAGTGTCTTTCTCTTCAATCACACACTCATGCTCACACAGTACCTATATCTCAGTATCTTTCACTCACTCTGTCTCTCCTTATCTCCAGCTTTCTAACAAATAAGGGGACAACAAGCAGGAAAGTCTGCTGGACAGACACAAACATGCTTGCACATGCCTTCACCCAGACGCCCTGCTGCAACATCTTTGCACCGCAAACAAGCGTCCGGTTGTTATCGCTCTTCGCCATGCTCGCTGAGCAAAGTTTAAGCTGATTCGGTGACAACCCAAACTGAGCCACCCCGGCATTTCCTTACAGCGAGGGCCCTAATCTGCCAGACTGGGGGAGAGACAGAGAGTGGTCCGCTCTCTAATTCGACAGAGAAGCGAGGCTTGAAACAGCACAATTAAAAAGATACTGTTGTGTTTACACTCGCTGGCCTATGTAACTGCTGAATGGGGGACATAAACAGCTTAGCTGCAGCCAGTGTAAGTGGCCTGCGTGGGCCTCCTCCTGCTGAATATGAGAAGAGCTACTGTATTCTGTCTCACCGCCTTTGACAGGAATTTGAAATCTGCTGCATTATGCGTTGCCCACAATAAACCTTGTGTTGTTTGAAAAGCCGGCATTAGACAGCGACAACTGGCATCAGAGGAGGGAAATAATTTGATCTTGTCTAATCTGGCTGAGGGAGAAAATATTGTAATCCCTTCCGTGCTCTGCGATCACATGTGTGCGTGTGCCTGCATCTGTGTGTATGTGCAAGTTTGTGTATGTGCGCTTATATGGGATTGTGCACGTACATTTGTTTGCATCCAAGACAGAGGTTTTTGAAAGCATAATTCTGCTAGTTGGTCCTTTGTGTGAAATTGTTGATAAGGCCGTTTCTGTTGAGGTTCCCATAGGTGTTTCACACACAGCAGATAATAACAGGAGACTGATTCAGAGCTGGAAATCCATTGTACACACACGCGAGTACACACACACAGTTCTGCACTTGTCCTTGTGGGCCCATCCGAGCTCCATTGTAAAAGCTTCTGGTTTTATGAGGAGTGCAGATGTAAATCCTCACATTCTCTGTGATATCTCTTTGGCATCCTGTTGTCTCTATCTTTGATCACCTATCTTCTGGGAAGTGATGAGTGCTGGGAGCCAGAAACCGCAAACAACAGACACATTAGGCCTCTTGTATTTATACCCTCACAGAAACAATGGACCTGTGTCGGGGTGATTGTTTCCCCCAGCGACTCTCAGGGAAGGCTTTGAAAATTGAAAAACAAAAACTTTCTGTTTCACACAAGCCTGTTCTATCTTTCACCACCATTGTTGTTCCTCTTTGATAACAGGCTTGAACAAAAACCAAATCTAATCTCACATGCTTTCATTCATTACAATCCTGGATCATAAAAATTGACATTTCTGGATTGTTGTTCGACCAAACTCTTTGTGGCTTTTTTCATGCCAGAATTTTTGTTTATTCATCGCTGTGCGCTGTTTTGTCAGATGGAAGCTACTGTATAGCTATCATAGCATAATAGGTAATCAGGTGCTGTGAGAAAGGGGCCTTCTCTCACTTTGTCGTTGTTGCTGGGGGGATCAGGGGAATGATTAGCAGGGCGCACTCACCCAGGGAGAGGAGACAATAAGCAGAGTAGATTGTCTTGTGTACGATGGTAAAATAAGAGGCTCATTATTATCTGTAGAGTGATAAACCACATGGATGGTTCAGATATAACGCTTAAACAACTGCCATGTGGTTTGGTCTCAGGCTTCAATTTGAGCATATTCCACTGGAATAAAGCATCAACCTTTGCTGGAATCACTGTAATAGTTTTTAGAGGCGATGTACTTTGTATAGCCAATTATACAAAGTAGCAGGAAATACATTTTAAACCATAGAATTTTACATTGTTCAGTGTTTAAATCTGTTTTTTCTTATAAAACTACTTTTTGTCTTCATTATTCAAAATTGTGCATTTCTTTTGTTTGTTACTAAGCAATTCAATAAGCAATTTTCTGCTTAAAACTGTCTTAAAAAGGGAAATGACCCACAAATAAGCAGTCTATATAACTCCAGACATTACACCAAAGACATAAAATAAGCAAGAATTGCAAATAATTCCTGTCATCTGGCTATATTGCTAATCCTGCATCTTGAAACTCTGCTGCAGATGGGAGGAGTTGTGTGACTTATTTACCTGTCCAGCCTTTCTGTGTACAGCGTTGTCAACAAGATGTTAGCACTCAAAAGGGGAAAATAACTGCAAATATAAACATGGTGAGGTACATCTCGAGCTGGAACAAACCTGCTTTTTTGACAGCTTGACAGTCACCTGAGGGTGAAACAGATTCCAAAATCACTGTCCAACCGGCCACACATTGTCTTGCTTTGTCTGACTTATACACACACACACACACACACACACACACACACACACACACACCTACATACACACAGACACACACACACACACACACACATCACCACAGTCCGCAGAGGGGCCAAGTAGGAAAAGAGGCCGTCTCTGGCTGGGCAGCTGTACGGTCAAGCAGAAATATCCGGATGTTTCCCCTCCAGCAAACTGCTAGTATCAGTGGTGACAGACAGACAGTCTGACTGTCAGACTCTCTCTCTCTTTCTCACTCTCACTCTCAAACACAGACACACACACACACACACACAACACAAGCACAAACACACAATGATTGACAGAGAGATGGACAGACAAGACCGACAGACATTTCTGTACATTGGACATAGGCAGAGAGGCAGGAACAATGACATTGTAACTGATTCATATTCCCTCTGGACACAGGCACACACATTCATGTTTAAATTCTTTATTTAACTTGCCACTGTTAAATGGATACCAATTGTGTTTAAAAGTTTGCCCAATTGTTTGTATGTTGATGTAGAGGAAATATAAACCTTTCATATCATGAAGCAATTAAAGTGGCTATTAAGATTTTTTTTTTTTTGAAAAAGGGTCACATTTTTGATACTTTGACCATCTCTGAAACCTATTGTTGGGCTTGAATTCAAGTCATCAAACCTCATTTTCTCCTCCAAGTCTGTAGTTCCCTTTTCAAACCATAGAGGTCAATGTTGCTTTACATACTGCTTTAAACAGATCATCTCAATGTAAACCTCCCTTGATCCCTTTTTAAGTATCTTGATCCACACCTTTACTCACAGATAAAACTGAACTTTCTCATTATAAGGTACACTGTTTTAGCATGTTTCTCCTTCCTTAAATTCTCTCAATATAATTCTGTCAAACTGTGCCATTGCAGTTCAATGGGTAATGTTTACTGTATTGTTAAAAAATACCAAAAATGTTATTTAAGCTGCCCTCGTGATGTATGTGGAGGTAGGTGTCTGCATGTGGTTTTGAGATTCTGGCTGTAACTCACATGAGAGTGCGTCTAAATTGTAAGCACTTAAAGTGTAACCTCAAACTAACCCCAAACACTTTGCAAAGCACTTAAGACTCACTTTATGTGGTTCAACTTGCTACTAGCAACATACCTCAAGTTTTTAGCTGACATTATTGAAACCTTATTGAAGTTCTGAACCTGTTTCAAACCACATAACCAAACAGTTAAGGTCAGTGTTATACAAGTGAGTATTAAGCATGTGCCCACAAGCAAGCGTAGAAAAGGTCTTGATTTTCTGTAAACATATTAGATACACGTACAAAGGTATTAGCAGTAAAATGTATATTAAATATTAATGGTTAAGTCACTACCACCAAAGAACAGTCAATTAGTGATGCATTAAACCTATACTTTTTGGTGTAACTCCTCCATATATATCAACTTTTGTCTAGTTTAAAACTCCAACAGTACATAAATAAATGCCTTTTTTTAAAAACCTCTACTACAAGCACCAGAGTTTTATATGCAGCTATGTGCAGGCCTAACTACATGAAAATGTTTAGTTCAAAATGGTTCAGACTTTTCATGGGTTATTATGAGTGTTTAGGATCACACTTTTTGAATTTGTAATACCACCTGACAGCACCTCCGAATGACCAGATTTCCTCCTAGCTTCCCAGCTGGATAGTTTCAAATGCAACATACTTCACAACTGAGTTTCAAAACATCAACAGTGAGCTTAGCAGAAAATCTGATGTAGAGATTTTGGTCACAAAGAGAGTGTCTTTAAGGAGCCACTAGTCATTGAGTTAGTCATAAACTATGATCATGTTTTGCAGGAAGATAAATAAAAGAGAGCTTTTTTTTTAGCCTTTTGCTGAACCAGACGCTCCTGATTTCTGACCCCCATGCAGATCTTTCAGCAAACCTTTAGGAATAGCTTTGAAAAAGAAACCTCCTTCCTACCTGGAGGAAAAATTCTGTCATTTTAAGACTAAAAACCACTTGGAGTTTATGTCCTCACAACAGCTCCTGCTTTAGGCCATCATTTTTCTCTATGGAGCTTACACTTATCTCTGACTCTCCTGTGGAAACTCCTGTCAGTACTACACACCTGCACTACATCCCTTAAAAAAATGCGTTCTTACATTGGTGGTCAGATAAAACAGATTCTAACAATATCCAAGAAATAATATGTTGCCATTTGCTTCAGTATTGACCATTCAGTGCAGTTCTAAATATTATCTTGACAAAAAACACAGCAAAAAGTGTTTCTACTCTCTCCATGTTGGGTTTTTTTTGTTCTGTTTTGTTTGTTTTGACATACAAGAAAATACTGGATTTGTATTTTTCACCTAAGGAGAGGAAGCCAGTGTGATCAAGCACAGAATCTGTCTTTGAAATGTACAAACACACACACAAACACACACACACGTCTACATCCAAACCGGTCGGCTTGCATACATACAGTACATACACGCTGAAGTAACCAGACAGACACATCCGATGTGTGTGTCTGTGTGTGAGGCCTCCATAACCCAGACATGCTGTGTAAAAGTATACAAAGTGTGCAAGTGTCCGTGGGACATGCTAAGCAAGTTCAACACACCTCTATACACGCTGACAACCATGCCCACATTTAACACATGAACTGCAAGTGCCAAACGTTCAGGCTCTGCTGGCTTGTTCTGGGGGTTTGCGCCCACACACACACACACACACACACACACATTGGTGCACACACGGTGTCTCATCGAAGAACTCACTAGAGACTTTGTGGCTTGGCATTTGGCCCATCAACATTCTATTTCCTCTCTGCCCCTCTCTCCTGAAGTCTCATTTCCATCGGCTGACAAACACAAAGGCAGGATCCTCTCTGCTCACTGAATCTGTTAAAATAAATAAATAAATCTCCACACCGCTGTACATCAGTTAATTATCTGTTTCACTGAGTGGCAGACTGTCTCCACCTTACTTTCTGCTTGCATGTTTCCACACACACACACACACACACACATACAAAAAAAAGAAGCAGAGAGATAGAGAGATAGAGAAGCAGGGAGAAAGAGAGATGGCAGACTGCCACAGTGGCTTTCATTGTGAACTTGTTTAGTCGAAATTACGAGTCGGAGGATTATGAAAGACTGTAATTAGGTGTTGCCGAATGATTGTGCAAAAGAGTGAGTGACTGCATGGCGTACTCCTGACTTACCTTGTTAAAAAGTCCTTAAGGTGAGTTGGCATGTCATTCAGGCTGTAATGCCTTACACCTAGCGGGGGAGTTTTAAGTCATTTTGGCATGTAATTATCAAAGGAACACTTTGTGATAGATGGCAGAGTCAACGACGGAGAGATCAAGAGAGCAGCAGGAAAAGAGAGAGTGAGACACGCAGTCTGAGCCTCATCATAATTAGAGGATTTCTCTGACTTTGATCCAGCGGATAAGAATTTTCTCATGGATCTCTTTTTAAAAGTTGGTATATTAGACCTATACCTCAGACACATCTGTGCACCTGTCAAACAAGCTATTCTAATTAGCTGTCAAAGGGAGACTTACTAAATGCTTACCTTCAGTGATAACAAAGTGCTGAAGTCAAAGTGTGTGAAAATAAGCACAAATAAATCTTTGTGCGTGGCAAGTGGCAATTTTGGTGGTGGTAATCCTTTAATATGCCATAGTGATCCTGAGCCTATTACCCAAATTCAGGTATTAGGTTCAGCGGGTCCTATAAAACAAGAATGGTGTAGGATTTATTGAAATTATGAAGTAATCTTGCATGCAACCTGTTTGGGTTCATGACCCATAATCTCCATAAACACTGTTTCATTTACCTCGGGTCTTTCAATTTTCTCCACATAAACATGCAGGAGCCATACTTTGCGACTTTGTATAAAGTTTAGCTTGTGACACATGGAGTAAATACCTACAGTATAATATGGAGGAAATCATCAATTAATGGCTTCATTATATTGCAAAAGCATTTGCAATACTTGAGATCATCACAATAATGATAAGATATCAGTTTTCAGGCCCTATGATTAAATTATTTTATCTCACTGTAATGGCAGGGAGCCAATCTGAAGCCGGTCGGCTGAGAAGGACACAGTGCGCATGCTCTATGGGACCAAAAACACAGAAGCAAAAGGAAGCATGACAGCCTTTGGCATTTGGCACCATCTTTGAATGCTGTATCCAGTTCTCCTTAATACATCCAAGGTCAAAGTTCACAAATGTTGACGTGAAACTTGACACAAAAATTGAGGTGGATTTATATTTTCCCCCAATTCACTGATTGGAGCAAAATTTCACCATTTTAAATGCTGATTTGACCGGGCCTTTAAAAAGTACAAAATATTAAATAGAATTTTTTTAAAAGATGGGTTTCCCAGAGCAAAAGTATTGAAAAACTACTCTACAGAATCAGCTTCTACATCTCTATGCCATAATACTTTATGCTCATTTCCTCTATCATTGAACTGCTGCCATGCAGAGGAAAGGACATAATGATTCAACTCAGAGATGCTGGCCAAATCTGTTCTGTACATATGCATGGCATTCCTGTTTAGAGGATGAGCAAATATAGGACAGAAGTGAGTTCAAACACAGAGACCTGTGCAACCTTTTACTCTAATCTGCAACATTTTCACTAGATAGGAAAGGGAAAGCAAATCATGAAAAATTACAATTAATATCAGAGCTATAAGAACATGATGGGTCTATTTTAATGTCTGTATTTCATCAAAGGCCCCTAATTTAAAAAATAAAAAAAATGAAAGCATGCCCTATTATTTATCCTTTAATGATAAATTCATACAGATGAATCTATTATGTCTCCAACATAAATGCTGTCTATATTGCAGTGTCAAAAATGATTTCCTTTCCTTTTATCTCCTTTACTCATTTTCTGTTTTATCTTCAAACAGATTTTAATATAAATCCTCAATTATGTTCAAAGGAAATATCCATTTAATGTCAGGATTTACTTAGAATTAAATACAACAAAGACATTTCTGGGAACATTCCTTTAACAATGCAGGCCACATAGAGAACACAATACATTACACACTCTGAGGGAGACGTGCCAAGGGACAAACACTTTCTACTTTTTTCTTTATCCAAGTCATATTTATTTTATTAGGTGTATTCTCCATAGGCTTCATGGTGGCAGGATAGCCATGCGCTCAGACACTCACTCACATACACATACGCACACACGCGACAGGACCCCAGATCTCCACTGGTGCATGTAGTGATTCTATTTTTTTTTTTTTTTTCCTCTTGGAGTTTTTATTTTTTTCTTTCTTCCAGAGAGGATAACAAACACCAGCAGCCAGACATAATTAGTATTGGAGAAGACACAAAGAGTAGCTCCTAATGACTACAAACATCTATGCGGTTGACTTTTGTGTATGTAATTGAAAGGGGGTGAAAATCAATAGCATTCAATGAAAACTAATTGCGAGAGGTGAGAGTGGGGAGCTGTGAGGCGTCTATTAGGAGGAGGCAACAGCAAACCACTATGAAGATTCTTCAGTCAGTTAGAAAAGCGCTCTGAGCGCAAATTTGTGTGAAACTGTGCGTGAAAAATGGCTGAATAAAATACCCATAATTCTTCTATTATTTAGTAACTTTCAGGCAACATGGAGTGATGGGAAGCAGATGGAAAAGGAGGGAAAGAGAAGAGCATTGTCTCTTTGAATATCTGCAGTTGTTGATGTTACAGAGTATGTCTCTGTAAGATTAATAGGATAAAATTTATAGTAAAAAGGAAAGGATTTCAACTTTTTACAGCCTTGTTTTGAGGACTTGATGATGTAAGATTACAGTTTTTGCTACAAAAACTACTTAACTTGATGATTCTGTTTCTTATATAAGGCTGTTGTTCACCCGATTTTTTATGAACTATAATCTCATAAAATAAAAAAGGTAAACTTGCAGACAGAATTGTGATGAGAGATAAATACATCTACAGTATTTCCTTTTTGTTATTCATGTCTGGTAACTAATTTATGTCTTCTTTAGATTATAATAGTAACATTAACAATTTTACTGAAATTGTATTTCACTCTTAAATCCCCTCAAATTAAGTAATATTTTTTATTGTATTATTTAATTCATGTATTTGAATGTGGATTCTCCATTTGTAGAATGAAATTTTTAAAAAAAAAGAAATTTTCTGTTCTACTTTCATTTTTGACACTGAGAGTGGTGATATGGTTTACAATTTGAAATATCACACCAGTCAGAGTGTTTGAAAACACTTCTGACCTACAAACCTATAAATCCGGCAAAATATCACACATTTACTGAAGTGATATTCCTATGCAGACTGAATAAACAGGATATTGATGGAGTCAAAAGTCAAACACTCCGGCCATCAGGATGATAGATACAGGCTACAGACATCTGCCAAGTTCACATGGGTGTATGTTTACATTGTGATTGAGTTTGAAGCCTGGAGTAACAAAGGGCAAGTCCTGACAAGCAAATGAACACATTTCTATCTTTGAAAGGGATTCCATGATGCCTCTTTAATAACAATATCTATAACTACTTTATGACTCTTATCTGGTAGTAAATGACAGCTCAAATAAATTATATTTTAATTATTATTTAGAAATGCTTACTGTCAGCACTTTGGTTTCCATTGTCCTGGCTCTGCTACACTTCAAACATCACCTGTGGTCCTGTACACACACACAGGAGCACACACACGCTCACAATTACACAGAGATTATGAAGAGGCCACTGCAAAACAACCACAGTCAGTTCACACTACACATACACACATGCAAGCACAAATGTCAGTTGGCTGTGGTCGTTGGCAGTGGCCTTGCCATAATCTCTATCTAATTATATACACAGCCAGGCTTACTGTTTCAATGCAGAGACCTGAGAAAATACAACCTGCTAATCTTATTTGCACACAGTGGCAATAACCTGCTGGGTGAAGAGAGAGGAGAGGAGAGGAGAGGAGAGGAGAGGAGAGGAGAGGAGAGGAGAGGAGAGGAGAGGAGAGGAGAGGAGAGGAGAGGAGAAGAGAGGAGAGGAGAGGAGAGGAGAGGAGAGGAGAGGAGAGGGAGGAGAGGAAGAAATAACAGAAGAGGAGAAGAGAGTAGAAGGATTGGGTTTACAAACATTACTTACTTTATGTAATTATAGTTCGTGTGACTATATGCTATTTTTTTGTATTTCCATTTTATTGCTGATAAACAAGGGACATTTTGTAAATATTAACTGTATTAAACTGCTTTTGAATTTGAATTTACTGATCTATAACTATAACACACCTATTTTGTGTCTCTTATCTCTAACTGATGCAGTTCCCACTTCAAATATCAGAATACTTGTAATTTTTTCATTCCCAGCCTTACTTATAAATAGTGTCGATGGCAGTATTTCCATTTTGACCCTCCTCCTTCTAAGTGTGTGTATAGTCTATATGGAGGATGGCTGAGTCTTTGTTTCCACTTGAATGCAAGTGATAGAATATATTCCTTCTCCAAAGGAGGTGTGATGCAGACAGGGTGTCTCACACAGACACACACACACACAGGCCTACACAGCCCCACACACACACACACTATGTAAATAATGAATGTGTCTTAAAGGGTTTCACCCCACCACAGCTGGCCCACTTCAATTAGAACGCTTTGCACTCATCTTTTCCTTCCTTTCTCATGTGCCTTTCCTCTCCTTTCCTTGCTCATTCCAGTATGTGCGCTCTTCTACCATCAGCTCCTGACTTGTTATGTAAAATGCAGGATGCACAGTTTCTAAGTAAATCATTTTAAAGGAATTTTTTTTCTCTTCTTCACAGCTTCACAAGTTCATGTAGGACTATAAACTTAAAACGTATATAGAAAAAAAATGAGACTGTCCTCACAAGAAAAACAACAAAATCTATTTTTATATCTAAATTTATATTCAAGTGTAGAAATGATAATGGGAGCAAAGGAGGACATTGGATGGTATATTGTTTTGTTTTCCAACAGTTGCCTTAATTTAATAGTGTTACATGTTAACTTGTTCAAAAGAAGCCTTGTCTAATCTGCTCTGCAACATGTTAAAACGTGCCTCTCCTGCTGTGGTGGTTAATTTTCCGATTGCAGCAACTCTGCTTCTACAGGTTTTGCAGGTCACAGCTGAGCCTTGGTTAAACTTTGAGGAAGTATTTGAATATCAACGCAATAAAGTCCACTATATTATCTTAAATCTCACAAGCTGAAAACGTATGCTGTGTTTAAGCTTACTTTATCTTCATCTTTCTATTCTTGCCTCCTGATCTCTTAAATTTAGTGGAGGCCTTGTGTGACCCTTGTCTAACTCTGCTACTCAACCTCACCGCTCTCTGTCTGACTGATCCCACCCCCTCCCACCCCCCCGCCCCCTCTCTTCCTCCCGCTTTACTTCCACTCACCATAAGTGGAGGCCCTGGCCTGGTCTAGTCTACCTCCAAACACATCTAATTACTCCGATGCCAAGCGTTTCCCATCCATCACATTATCTTTCAGAGACGAGGTATTAGCGCTCCCCGTCCCGTCAGCCAATTACCTGCTGCCTTCTGCTTGAGTCACCTGCATTGCAAATGTGACCTTTACTTAGAGGGCTGATTGCATGTTTCCTGGAGTGTGTGAGAGAATGCAGGGTTTTGAAGTGCGTGTGTACGTGTGTGTGTGTGTGTGTGTTAGAGAGAGTATGTGATCTCCAAAAGGGTGTGTTATAAGAGAATGAAAATGTGTAAGTGCATGTGTGTGTGCACATGCATGCATGTAGTTGTACATATTAACCAAGGGCCTGCCTATGCTGCAGCTGTGTGTCTTTAGGTGTGCTGGGTGAATAGAATGTGCATTGCGTGTGTTATGTTTGTGTAAATGCTCATGTATTAATGCAGATCTTTCTGTGTGCATGTGAAAAACCTGAAGACCTCTTACATGTGTGTGTGTGTGTGTTTGTGTATGTGTGTGTGTGTGTGTGTGTGTGTGTCTACGTGTATGAGTGGGCCGGGGCAGTGAGCAAACCCTCTCAGACACCCCTCTGACCCCCCCTCGCCCTCCCCCATGTGACGGGCTGTCGTGAATGTTAATGTTCTGTGATGGCTGTGGAGCAAATAAGTGTTTCTGACACAGTACAGGCTCCCATTACAGGAGCAGGCCAAATGGGCTCGCTAGTGCCTTAATGAGCAGGCAGCTCAGTCAGCCGCAGCCACTGTACCAGTCCCACACACTGCTTATGCAGGGACTAACCTCAACACCCTCGACCAGACCGAGAGAAAAAAAAAACGGACTTTCGCTGGCATCGTCTGAAAACCTTACTTGCGTTTTACTGAATTTCTTTTTCTTAAACTGTGGGACTATTTAGAAGCTGGGGAAGTTTTATGACTTAATATCAATTAAACCAACTCAAAACATTACACTTTTTTTATGGAAATGTATGCAGACTTATTTAAAAACGAGACACTTTCTCTTCTTACTTCTGGAGAAGTTGACTTTTTACAGTAAGAAATAGCTGACACTTCTCTGAGTGATAACAATATGCTTTCGACTGCTACTATAAGCAGGATTTTGAAATGTCAGTGGTCTCACAATTAAATATGTGTAACAAAAGTCTGTCTCTTCTGTGATTCTGTGATCTTCTGAAGATACAGAATGATTGTCTGGCTGTTTCAAAGTTGTAAAATTATTTGAATCGACCTGCCAAAAATGAAGTAACATGCAGTATAACGGTATTTATGACTTCTGCACAACACTCCCACATAATCTATCTCTCAGATATACAGTGGAAATATACTGTAGATTAATCCCAAATATACTTTCTTGTACATTAAAATTGCAGTTGTAAACAAGCATAATGGTAATTGCTACACTTGATAGCATTTGAAATTTTAATTTCCAGTAAGCAAGTAGTTTTTGTCTGGCATGGAGTTTTTATATGCAAGAAAGTTCTCCCGTTGAACATTAGTGTCAGTTAGTGCTTCAGTCCCCTGTGCTGTACACTAACAGCATCACAAAACATGTCCATTTGTTTCATACTGGGGTGACCAACAATATTGACACAAAAAGTCAATCTTTACAGAAGCAAGTCTAAATTAGTTTTTGTCATGGATCTTATTGATTGCAGATTTTATATAATCAGTATTCCTGTGGAACTGAAAAAAAAGTGTTTTTACATACAGCAGATAGCTATGTATTTTGATGGTCATTTTTAATGTCACTTGTGAAACAGGGTGCAGAAAAAGAAATTGGGAATGTCTGCAAAATATTTTTTGCTGAAAGGCAAACCAAGAGCCTTGTCCATTGTAAAGTCCCAGTTAGCCTGACAGCCTGTGGACACTATAAACTCAGTCACAACCAGTGAAGTGCAGTTACAAGCCTGTGAACAAAGAAGCTGTCTCTCCCTTCTCCCCCTGGATTGTCAAGAGAAAGTACAGCTTGTATGTTGAGTCAAACAGTTATTTCTGAAAAAAGGTGGAAAGCACATCGCTTGGCTGACTCATCACAATTTGGAGGGAAAATGAATCCCCCTTCTTCCACCTGAGGAGAGAAGATATCAGATAGAGGGAAAAGCTAAGAGGGAGGAGAGAGTAGGGTAAAGATATGGAAGCTGAGAAGCGGACATTAGGCTTGATTGAGACGCATGGCAGACGGCGAATCACTAGCGCATCAGAGCGTCAGAGAGTTGCCCAAGCTGTCTCTCAAAACTCCCCAAATAGTCTAAAGTCGACCTGTTGGAGTTACTGAGTCGTCACACTACATGTTGTAGCCCAGGAGCAATGGGCTCACAAAGGTGTCTCTTTTCCTCTCTCTGCGGGACTTGTTAGAGGTGCTATTTTGGAACCTTTCTGCCTTCATTTTCGCGGCTGCAAAGCTCCTTGAGCTGTAGCTACGACATAGTTCATAAAATTCTGTTTCCTGTTGAAAAGCAATTCAAGGTTAATTATTAGATTTAAGCTATACAATTCCTATTTTTGCTGCAATAATGCAAGAGCAACAACTAGTTTTCATATAATCAGTATATCCAATTATGAATAAAATGTCAGCTTTCTCTAATATGTTGAACATGTGCTTTGCATTCGCAAAACTACCATAGAACTATTCTTAATGCACATCTGCTGATATGATGCCATTGCTTCCTGGCCACAATGACATGCAGCAAAGCATGGAGCAACTAAAGGATGGATGGGAGGTGCTTGCTGAAAAGGAAATATAATTCTTTCAACACCCTCATCTTGCAAATTGGGATAGTAAATGGTGTATTCTGACTTTGCTCTATCTAAGTCATATGGAAACATGTTGAAGAGGTTTTCTTTCTCAGATGATCTGAGTAAAATATTTGTCGGACTGTTCACATTCTTCAATGAAAACAATGGTTTCTGCATTACACAGATGAGTCAGACGACACCAGTACACCATTTTCAGATAATAGAAGTGCCAATGCAGAAACTTCTCTCTGTAATGAGACTCAAAAGGTCACAGTAGCACTTAAAGGGAAAACCTCCGCATGCAAACAAGAAGGACTACAGATAATTTACTGAAAAACTAATTGGCAAACAGTCTAACAAGACACCCCCTTGGTAGACATTAAAGCATGAAAATAAATTAAATATGAAAAGCACATTTTCAGCAGTTGGGTTTAAAAAAAAGTATGATTAAATGAATAAAATTCTCACTTTGTGCCATATCTACACATGGCATCTCCTGTATGGTTAAGTTTAGGGAAATATCTTGGTTTTGGCAAATAAACTACAGTTAAAACACTTGATTAAGGTTTTAAGGTTAGATAACAAAAACATTTGGTTAAGATCGCAGTTACAGTTAATACAAAGGCAAATGTTAACAGCAGGTCTATGACAGAATACAAGCCGCGGTCTCGCTGCATGCCCATCCACCACCCTGACCCCCACACCCTTACTTTCCGCCTCACTAGAGCACACTACTCCCAGCATTGGCACTGAACATTGGCAACGGACATAAATTGTGAGTTGTAGAACCATCCAATATGAATGTAATTCCTGGGATACTGGGTTTGACTTTTGATGTGTGTTTATACTGAAGCCAACAATTAAACAGAACAGTCCCGTGGTGCACATGCCCATATACTGTAGCCAATGACCAAGAAGAGTGTAGGCTACAATTATGTGTTCAGAATAGTCATGTTAAACCATATTGGTTGGCTGAACGTCATTTCAACTTGCATAAAAGTACACAATTAAACCACTGTCACCACTGAGCAAACTCATTTGTATCAAAGCACATGATCACACAGGAACCAACAAGCAGCTGGACAAGCCTGTTACAACTGATAGGACATACTGTAGCGACAGCCTGCCGCGTGTTGCATTCCCTGACAATTGTCCTGCCAACTGTAAACAGGCCCTTTTTTTTGTTTAGCATTACTATTTTTTACATAGTGGTTTTGTATAGTTAATAAAATCAATATATGCATAGTTTCTAGCAGATGCTATCTCACAGAGCACTCTGCCAGTATTCAAATTGTGTTTTAAGATGTTTCAAGTTAACATTCAAGTTCAAATTTTGGTCTCTTAACTTCTGGAATCCCACTAGTCACTCCTCAATCTAAACACTGTATGAGACACAATGGAGAAAAGTCTGCATCAAAATTCTTCTCAATAATATATATTTTTTAAAGGAGATTGATTGTACAAAACACTTTTCACAGTTAAACAACCACCCAGCACTTTAGGAAACCTTTTGTTTCCAGAGAAACCTGAGGGCCTCATTTGTATGTTTTGTTGGAGCTCCTGAACACAATGGAAAATTGAAGCAAAGGTCAGTGTTAAGTCTCCCCTGGCTTTTGTTCTTTAAAACAACAATATTGTATTGATCTGTCCTGAATGATAAACACAAATGTGTTGGTAAAACACAGTCTCTTTTGACCTTTAGCAATTACTTCTACATGGCTTTAACAGTGCTTGCACTGTAGACAAAAAAAGTACAACTTAATTTCTTTTGTTTTTGCCTTTTTTATGAAACATCAACATTTTACTCAAGTAGAGCAGGCTTACATCATGATAGATTTTAGTCAAATTTCACAGATGCTGCTCTTTGCAATGTAATCACAGTAAATGCATTATGATTACAAGATGCTGTGGCATTGCTACAGTAGATTTACATCTGGTCCACAAGTAACTCTTAGGGCAGCAAGATTTGACTCAGCATTACTGCTTCCACCATATGGGCACACCTTATTGCCAAATAACATTTGAATATATTTTTGACCTTGGATTAATGGTTAGTGGGTGTTTCATCCCACAGCATGCCCAAACAGAAATTGCAAGTATGCATATTCATCAAATGAACACATATCGGCAATATTGGGTCTTCTTTTTCTTTTGCTCCATTAATTAAATTGCAGCAAGCAAATATTTTGAGCATGCCCTGTTTTTGAATTTGCTACCAATGTGATGTTAGATATCTCATTAATTTAGGAGATACTGGGGTTACAGCAGGCTATAATTAACAAAACTAAGAGTCTACAGCCAAGCTAATGGCTCTGTGAGGCTGTCCTCAGGGAAATGTTATGCTCACAGTGAAAATGCTAATATGCTGATGTTTAGTGGCTATAATGTTTACCATGTTCACCTTCTTAGTTTTGTGTGTCATCAAGCTTACATTTGCTAATTCGCACTAAACACAAAGTACAGTTGAGGCTAATGGGAAGATTATTTAAAGATTATTTTTTGAAATTTTTTGACAGCCAAAAGTTCAGAGGAATGTGGATTGTATCTTAACCAGCAGGCTTCTGGGTGCCCCAGAAGTCATGAGTTTTGCAGTTATTTGGTCATAAACCAAAGTATTGGACAAATTAAAGTTCTGACCTGTTGATGCGCTAGATGAAAAGTCAGGATTGCCAAACTTTTTAGAATTCATCCTGAGGGAGACATGAATGCCTGTATCATATTTCATCCCAATCCATCCCATAGTTTGACGAATTTCATTAAAAACCAAAAATATCAATCTGCTGGTGATGCTAGAGAAAGTTAGATGATCACCAAAGTCAGTAAGGTTCTTCATGGTTTCTTGGGAGCATGAATATCTGTACAAAAAATGTCATGTCAGTTGTTGAGACCAACCAACCAATAGACTCAGTCATTGCCATCCAGAGCTAACCACTAGCCTAAAAAAGTAATGATTCATCCTCATAATAATCAGACAGTTAACAACTTAGAGGCCTACTTATAGAATCTCAGTTATCTGGTGGCGAGCTTAACTCAGTTTAAGTTGTCTGACAGAGGTGAAGTGTGTTGTGATGACCCATGATCACACCCTCTTGACCTTTCCCCTGACCTTAAGAGGGTATGAGATAACAATATCGGACTTTTTTAAGGCTACAACCATAGTCGAGCGAGGTAAGGCAACCAGATAAGCTGAACTCCAACCAAAATTTTAGAAATCTGAGCAGCTCTCTATTCAACTATATTTGTGATTTAATTCGAGGACTCAAGTGGCTTATCCTCAAATGTAAAATTTTGAAATAAGTAAATTTTCTATTTATCCTTAATTTTGCTAGTTGAGTAAAGACTGTAGAATCACATAAACAACAAAGAAAAACAGAAAAAATAAAAAGAATGAGATATGTGCTTAAATAAGCTGTTAAGAAAAATAAACCACTTTTTAGAACATTTATTATACTTCTATTCAAGAAAGTAAAAGTATATAGGATGAATAACTATGTGAAATGGGTAGTGTTTATCTATCTATAACCTCTATGATTATGCAATTGGGAAAATAACTTTTAGTTCGGTCATCCAGTCAGACTTTGCAGAGCCAGCTGAGACGGTGAAAAGTGATGCCCCTCAGGCTAAAACCTCTTGACCTGTGGAATGACTGCAGGGAGGTGATGGCAGCAAGGGGCTGATAAAGGCCAGTCGCTGGGGCCTAAAGGCACATCCTGGACATGTCCTTTTGGCAGCCAGGCTCTGAACATAGCCACAAATACACACACACACACAAACACACACACACATACACGCACACATCACAGACAATTTCTCCAAGCAGTGGAAGAGGAATAAAAGGAGACACTTCAAATCTTCAAGTAGTGGAGTAAATATTCTACACCTCATCTTGGTGACTGGTGACTGATGACAAAAAGCACACACCTTTGGATTTACATGTCACTCACTAAAATCCTCCGAGTTACTGACACCACACCAAATTTCAATTTTACTATGTGTGCTCGGCCCTACTTTGGTCTTCTCAACTCTATAAACTCCTCTACTGATCTACTCTGTATTATATCAATAATATATTCATTTCTAAGATCAGCCATGCCAAGAATTCACATCAACTGACATTTAGATGTAATTTAATCCTTAGAGGAAAATATGTTTTTGAAATTATATGATTACACACCTACAGGCTGTTTTGTTTATTGTGGCTGTGAATGTATATTTTCTGATAGTAATACTTGCCTCATCTTAATTGGAATAAAAGGCCATTCCATTGATTCTTGAAAGGGGCGTTCAGGCCATAACAGCATTGTGCCTTCTGCTTGTGTGTGTGTGTGTGTATGCTCTTTGTATGTGGTCATGCTTCATATTTTCATTTAAGCTTTGATCACATTACTGCTATTCACACCGTATTAATGTTAGTCAATGAATAGATTAAATATTCAGTTAAGCCTGATGCGTGTTGAATGTGACTCTGTTTATGTGTGTGTCTGTGTGTGTGTGTGTGTGTGAGAGAGAGTTTGAGTAGTGTATGTTGATATGTAATGATGTGTAAATATATTTATGGCTCAGGGTCACAGTGGTATTAACCTGACCCAGGCTCTCTTTCTCTCTGGGGAGGCTCCGGGCTGCAGATTGTTCTGTGTTTCAGTCAGCGTTTGTGGGCCTACTACCAGTATAAACAAAGCACATGTATTTGACAGGATGCTTGTTTTTTTTGTTTTTTTTTTTTAAAAAGGGGGGGTCGGGAAGGAAGGAAAAGAGGAGGGAAGGAAGCACCAACTTGAGAAGTATCTTAGGTAGTTCTATAACTTCTAGGATATCATCCATACCATTGTGAAAAACCTTATCTCTAGACAATCATGTTGCACAAGACTGGTGGACAATTTTTTTAAGAAAGTGAGATCAAGCTTTGTATTAAACCCTTGACTCAGCTGCCCCACAAGAGGACTACATACTGCGCTCAGTTACGTGCCGCTTTTACCAAGTGTGGAAGGTATGCAGTTAAATGTCCCATCAGTCAGGCATATGCCAAAGGCCTACATCTTATTCAAGTTTTAAACCTCTAATTGGTAACGTTTAAAAGGCGTTTAAGAGTGCCCTTTCTTCTCCCTTTTCTCATTTCCCATTTAATGTGTTGTGTCAAAGTCTATTACCTCAGTTGGACGTTTCTGTCCCTTAAGTTGAAAAAAGGGAGGGGGGTGAGAGAGAGAAAGAGAGAGGGAGAGTGAGAGAGTGAGATAGAGAGAGAGGGGGGTGGGGGGTGGGGGGGAGCCATCAGCTGAGGTTTGCCAGGCAGGTCGATAAAGCTTTTAGATTTGGAGATGTTTTCAGGGGGAGCCCATTTCCTGCGGCTAAGAGTTGTTAATGGAGCTTAAGGAATTATCTTATGACTCTCTGTTTGAGAGCAGTTTATTCCAGCCCGGACCCTGCTCCTGTGTCGGAGTGGCTGAATATGCTGCTGTCAAACCCGCTTAATGAAAAGTAACGCGTCGCTGATTACAGTTTTATTTGGTCTCTATGTAAAAAGCTCCTGTTAATTTACCATCTCGCTCCCTCTGTGTGTTCGTATTTGCCACGGCTGAATGGTTTAGTTATAGCTGGCTTCTCTCTCTCTCTCTCTCTCTCTCTCTCTCTCTCTCTCTCTCTCTTCCTCTCTCTCTCTTTCTCTTCCTTCATGTCTCTTTCTCTCAAATAAAAAGCCACTTGGTTCGGAGGTCTAATAAAATCTGTCTTCATGCTAAATTAATTAAACGTCGAGGCTATATTGTCTTATCAGTAGGGACTTTAACTCTGGCCTAATTTTTCTATCAGTGGCTATGAAAAATTAAATACACAATTTTGCATGTAGGCTAATAAAAAGCCTTGCATCAAGTAAAATATGAATACAAAATATCTCTATAAAAATAAGTACCCATTAACACCGCATACACCTGTCAGATATCTATTCCCTGACAGCATTTATGTCTTACCCCGAATTTATTTTGCGGTCATGTCAACTTTGCTCTCGAAATGCTGCAGGCAAGGTTTTCCGACCTATGAAAGCAAATGAAAACATACATCCTGACTCTGATATATAGAAAATATCTTTTGTCCACTATAGCACTTTCTTCCAGGGGGGGTAGATCTCAATCGTTTGTGCTTTTTTCCCCATTAAAATTCATCACTGAAGCCCACCCCTCCCTTCCTCCCCCCCCTCTCACAGGACATACAGTCCCCCGAGAGCTCCACTTTCGCCATTACTGTCAAGTACCCTTGACTCCTTTCTTTTTGCCCTTTTATCTACAACAACTAATTCGAGTTCCTTTGCCCTTTTCACTTTTAGACGACGTGAGTGCCTCTCTCGTAAAGCCCTTTCACTTTTCAGAGGAGGAATCAGCATCCAAGCTTTTTTTTCTTTTCTTTTTTTTCTGTGGGCCTAGTCTCTCTGAAATTGAGGGGTTAGTGTGTCAAAACGTAAACTCCTCACTTCAAATTATTTCGCAGGGCCTCCCGTTTTGAACCCATTAATGGACGTATGGCGAATAACTTACCCTTTTGACAGCTGCATCATGGACGATGTTGAGATGTTTCGATAATATTATCAGAGAGCAGAGAGGGGAAATCAATAGCCTGACATGAAATATGACTGCGAACATCCCAATTACAGCCTGTTTAGAGGGAATTAATGAGGCAGATCTTAGATACTGATATTGTTCTGTCTTGAGGGTTGAGCTGCCTCATTTTCTCGCTGTCACTAAATGAGAGTGAATGTTTTTTTTTATTTATTTTTTTAAATAACACAAGGTCGGAACTATATTACCTCGCGCTTGTTTTAATGGGTTAAGAATGAATTGGAATGATAAAACTGATTTATTTAACAGCATATTGCGTTTCAAAAGGTACTCTCTGCTCAGTCGTGTAGTAGGCCCCATGACGTCCTAGTTGTGTGAAGGAAAATACATTTCAAAAGACAGACCAAGGAAGAAAAGCAAGGACATTCTTTTTTTTCAGCACCATGGACAGCAACTCTTATATTAACCCAACATCACAAGCGCTCCTCAGAAAACGACTGCTTTTATTTTCAGTGAACAAAGTTGAAACGCTCTCATCCACTTCCTACAGGAGAGCTGTGCATTTGTGAGACTTTTTTTCATTTAATAGTGATACTCAACTGCTGAGACCTAAATAATATTCAATTACATTTGCATGCGCATAGTAAAGAAAAGTAAAAAATAAATCATGTAAACCTCAGGCCTATTTTTTTTCCCAAGATGTAAACTTGTAGTTATACATTTCGATAAGTTTTGTGCGTGCGTTGAATCAAATAAGCCAAACCGATCCGAATGTTTCACTTGTAACGCCAATGTAACAGCTATAGCCTACCATTGCTTTTAAAAAAACGAATAAAACATAATGAGGGGAACATGAAGACGAAGTATGCTTTTCCATCCGACTCTCAGTCAGCCACAAAAGTCTGTGTCTTTTAGCAACAAAAGGGTCATTTGGTTTTGTTAGGAACAGAAGAGTTTGTTGATAGTTTTTGGGAAACTCATGGCACTGTCTTTGGAGGAGTCTTGATGCTGCTGCAAGGCCGCCGCGCTCCTCTCAGCCTCCAGAATGGCGCCTTTGGTGTTCGTGGTCCAAGAGACGGTGGTGTTGGTCAGAGCCTGGCTCAAAGTGCTGTGCCTGAACAAGGGGTCGTGGAAAACCCCGTCCACCCAGTTTCTCAGGGTCGTGACCGGCGAGTCCTGCCTGTTGTCCAGGCCGGCCACGGGTGAGGTAGCGGCGGGGGACGGGGTGAGGGAGGAGGGCGGCGGCTGGCACCTCAGCATACAGGACGGGTACTCAGTCTGGTTCAGGGATGTCGCGGTCTGGGCCAAAGACCAGATCCGAGGTTTGCCGTCTAATATCTGGTGCCCTTGTTGCTGCTGCTGTTGTTGCTGCTGATTATAGCACGCCTTTGCTTGCTGTCTGCTGTCCGGCTGGAAATCCTCCGGATTCGTTTTGAGACAACTTTTGCTCAAGTCCTGCTCCCCCCCGAGAGAGACGGGGATGGAGATTTTCAGAGACGTGTCCTTGATGAGGTGTTCAGTGGGGCAGTCGTTCGTCGTTGACATGTGTGTGTTCATGTGGTATCGGTGCTTCAGCTCACACTCCGAGCTCTCAGACTCCAGAGTGTCGAAATCGTCCAAGTCGCTCAACTGAAGGTCCTTATCAGCCCGACTTCGGGTTTCTAGGAAGAAAAAAAGATCAGAAAGGAGACAACAGACTTGTCAGTGAAAGATTTGGTGTCATATCATGCGACATTAGATCTGATCCGGAACAGTCAATCTCGAATCCATTGAACTTGTAGTCACACTTTTATAGCTGTTCGTTCAATTAAGGAGTTAATGTTTACAGCCTAATTTACTACAGTCATAATACATATGATCAAAACAATTATCAGCTTTATGATCATCAATTATACTTTCAGAAATGTATAGCTAGTTTACATCAGCTTGATATAATTCAGTTCATTAACTGAATTCATGAATTTAGGCCTGTCAGAAATATCAACATGATTTAACTGAATATTTGCCTAAACTGAGTTTAAGTAGTTTAGGTGAAACTGACTGAGGCCTGTCCAAGGGTAATCTAAAGTTAAAAATTCTTTATGTTGACCAAAGTCAATGTCAGGCCTGCACACTGCTGATGCTGTTAATTCTACGTATTGTTTCTGACACAGTGCATATTACAGAAATAAAATGTTCAACAAAACAAATTGAAAGGCCTCGTTGACATTTGTTTCTAATTATCAGCATGATATATTGTTTAGCAATAATTAGGCTACAGTATCAAACAAACACTGTTCTTGTTAAAATTCTAAAATAAAATAATATTAAGTGTAAGACCGACAGGGTTTCAGAGATTCAAATCCCTTACACTGATTAGTGGATTTTGATACTGAAATTTTATTCTAATTTACATTCTGAACTAAATAAAAATGTCAGTTTGGTAACATTATCCCAGTTTATGGTGTGTCATAGCAGCTGAAGAATAAATAGATCCAGCAGATTCAAATTATATAGCTACATGTACAGTTATTTTTGTCCTAGTTGTTCTTATTATTTTCATTTCCATTATCAATCAGTATCATCATGATTCCTCCATGTGCATGAAGCGTTCAGCATTTTGGTCAACTCCAGTTGTTTTTAAATGTGCCCTATACATAAACTTGACTCGACTAAGAGGTTTCTAAAAGGGTCTTATTTTAAGCTATACTCAAAAATAATACTTTGGTGAGGAATGTTTGCATTCCAAAAAAAGTGTACCTTTCTAATACTAATTTCAATGTAACAATGCATTTTTTAGAAAAGATGTCATACATGCTGTTTTTTAAGCAGGCTCTTGAGACAAACAACGCCTGTTATGTTCTGCCAAACAATTAAGCAGTGTTATTTTCTTTCTCCAGAGCAACAAGACATTGTGACACTAACCATCCTCATTGTTTTCGCTTTTTATCTGCTCCTCCTGAGACCCGTCCTCATCCTCGTCATATCTCTTCTCCTCTGAGCCCTTGTTTCTGGGCGGCCATGTCATCTTGTTTTCCTTCTTGAGCCTCCTCCTGGCGTTTGCGAACCAGGTAGACACCTGCGTCAGAGTCATCTTGGTGATGATGGCCAGCATGATCTTCTCGCCTTTAGTTGGGTACGGGTTCTTTCTGTGTTCCTGCAGCCAGGCCTTTAGCGTGCTGGTCGTTTCACGCGTTGCGTTCTTTCGCCTTGTTCCTCCATCCATGGAACCATATCTGTTAATTGAGAAGACGCAACCACAGTGATAATGAGATGGTAAATATAGTATGTGATGCTTGTTGCATGACAATTTCTGATGTGTTGCTCTTGCAATGTCTCTCCTGAAAACAATGAGAGAGCCATCTGCTTTTTGGAGTCTTCTTGAAATGTGCATACTGCAAAAAGCTTTATAAACCCAACAGTCGCACACATATTATTGCATAAAGACTAATAAATAAACAAACACATGTCAGTTAAGAGACATGATTTAGAAAGTACAATGGAGGAGAAGGTAAGGGGAAAACCACCCCCTTTTTAAGCACACCATACTGTACACATTGTCTTTCCCTAAGTAAATGGTAAAGAACATTCAGAATATTCGTAAATGGCAAGCCATGTTAATATAATTCTCCATAAATGGAGAACAGCATTGAACCTGCCTGGACTATGTGCAGTATCCAGTATTACACAGGATTGACAAGATGGAAGGCTATACATGACTTCTACTCTGAGAAGTACCTACACTGATATACAAAGTAAATTTGCTATCCTTATCTTTTGGAAATATGCAAAGTTCCCTAACAAGTAAGATGTTTTACCCGTAATAACGCCACGTGTATTGTATTGTACTGTATATTGTAGGTCCTCTAAGTGCAGCATACGACTCCCTCCCTACCCTCTCCTCTCACACAAATATCAACCATAGACCTACATTTAAAATGCACAGTGTTGATTTTCAGTCAGCAGTGAGCTGTAAAAGTCCTCTCAGGGGAGGCTTTTATGAGGCCTTTATTGCTCTGTATAGCTTAGTGCAGGTCAAGCACTGCTAAGGGAATCAAAAGGAGAGGAACGCTGCACCTTTCCTTACCCTGTGTTGTTCCCTCACAGATAAAATAGACTGTAAAATTGCTTTATTGAGTGTAATGATGAGCCCTCAGGTGAAAGGCGGGCTCAGATAGAGTGGTACTGCTGTAGGCCTGCTTGTTTATCTGAGTGCCACTAATTCTGTTTTGCCTTCGACTTGGGCCTTTTGTTGTATGTGCACTTATTAGGTTTCCTGCTGACATGTTTTGCACTTTATATTGAATTTAGAGTGACTTGTAAAAAGGCCGGCTCATGGATTTGTGTTGTGGGAACTCTCAGTTTGCAGTGGAGCTAATCTGTATGACACTTTGTAGATCAATTAACGCACAACGCTATAAAAACAAGAATGTTTCCCATGCTACCCTCTGCAATTGCCTTAGCGCTGGCTTCTTTAAAGTTGCGTGTTCAATCCAAAGAGCATGCGGATCACAATTTACAAAATAATGTATTGTTATCATTGAGGTCCTATATTTTCACCATATCCCAGACTTAATTTGGATGTCATCTGATTATTGAGAAGACCTTTCCATATGGCAGGCATGCTCTTCACAAACGTGAAGAGGCCTCATGTCTTGCTCAAAGGGGCATGGGTCTTCTCAAGCACATCACCCCCATCAGGAAAGAAATGTGTAATGAGATGAAGGTGATAACCCTGTGCTGTTAGATGTGATGAGAATGGCCTTGATCTTGCACGGGATGATTGATTTAAACCCTACACTAGTGTACAATACTTTGAGTTTGCCTTGATTTTAATCACATCCTGTGTTTGTTGCTTAAAACAGATGAATGAAACTTGCAAACCTACATGACAGTTAACTTATATACTACACATTTTTATAGTAGTATAGTATAGTCGTACATATTCACAGTCACTCAAAGACGTCTCATGTTTGCACTGATAACCAGGCGTCTTAGCATTAGAAATATTACCTACTGTCCCATTGTCATAAAAACAACATACCTGTCATACTGATACTGTCCCAGGGTAGGATCATAAGGGTAGTAGGCTGTCGCCTGGGTTATTCCCGCATGCGCAGAAGCTGTGGCATCTTTAGTATCGAATGTGCCCTGCAATCATACATGAAGACAAGTGTTTGAGAGAGCGAAACAAAAGAAGTGCAATACATTTTGAAACATCAAATAACTCAAATGGTGCTGAATAAATACTGTATATCAATGATACATATTTGTACTGGCAGTAGTTTAAAGTTGTTTGTTTATGCAATTCATTGGGGCTAATTGTCTAGGACATGGTAAAACGAGTAAGACAAATTGCCCATGGTATGCTTTTATTCAAATACATATGTTAACATGGTTACTGAAATTACAAAACCCTTAGCTTAACCTTAAAGAATTTCCACATAGAAGTTCATTTCAATTTTTAGGAATTAGATTGAAAGAAAGTAACAGGAAAAACTATTCTGTAGGTTTGTAAGTGTCCAGTTCTGGGTTCATGGGCAAACATATCTGTCAGAGAGCTCCAAGAGCGACATAATACCATGTTCAATTATTGGAGCTAATTGCCAATAATATAATGCATATGTTGTTCTAATTGCCCTTCTTACCACAATATCCTCAAATAATCTAAGCACTTAAATGTATTTCAACACTAAACCAACTGGAACAGACTACATTCTTGGATATTATAGGCCCATGTATTCCTGTTGGGGGTCTGTTATAAAAGTGTTTCAGAATTCATTTTAAATCATTTAATCAGACACTCCAAAGATTAGAAGTTTGTCTCTTTGTAAATTTCAACTTGTTTCCAATGGAAAGTAGCTTTCCTGGACAGCTGTGGAATGATACAGCTTTTTTCTGCCTTGTTTCATGAAAATGATTTGAACTTTTACACCAGAGAAAGTACTACCCTGGAACAATTAAGCCTTTCTAGCACTGCTGAAAAAGTAGTCTATATTATTATTTAAGATAGAGAAGTAGTCTTGAAAGATGATAATAGAATAAATCACGTACAGTGTAAAAAAGATTGGTACTTTGCATGCAGTAAAAAGAGAAGAGGTGAGCTTGGCTCAAGTCTCAGTATCCTGCGGCTCCATTAATCAATGCCTAGAGGGATCAAATGAAGGGCTTACCAGCGAGTAGAAAGCCGAGGCGTCCGTGCCGTATGTAACGTAATTCCCATATCCTTGACCGCTGGTGTAGGGGCTCCCGTACACGCCCAGCGCGGCGGCTGAACTCAGTTCATGCCTCGCTGTGGCAAGCAGCCGGCTCTCGTACACGGGGCAGTAGACTGGTGTCTGCCCGGACGCCGCTACTCCAGAGTCGGCTATGGATCTGCCGGTGGACTCGCAGCAAGTGGTCAGAGAGTTGGTTGTCATCAGGAACTGGGTGAAGACCGAGAGAGAATATGCTACTTTTAAAATAAGTGAATTCTGCATCGAAACAGAAAACTAATGTTTATCTTAAGGATCTTGAGCTCAAAGTTTAAAACTTTATTCTTTTTTAATATGAGAGAAAAGAGCGACTCAATGAATTAACTTGTCTGACCGCAAAATCACACATGATTTAAGTGTTTGACAAAAATAATTTTCTCATTAAATTAAGTGAACTCGACATTATTTTTTCCAGAATGCCAGTCTTTAAAAACTTAAATACAACATTAAACGATTGTAAAGACTGATATTTGATGATGAATGATGTTTGATATTCTTGTGATAATGTGCGCGTAAAACGTGTCCAAAACGAGTCGCTTCTTAGCCATGATCCAAATGAAACACAGGAGGAAGCGTTACAAACAGATACAACATGTTTTCCCAACATCGCCCAGTAATACACAAAGTAATGCCCAAATGATTTTTTATGGCTCAAAGCCAAAACAAAACAGCAGCTGGGTTACGGCGCAAACACACGCAGCGTGTGCAGAACAAGTTGGCATGTGTGTTCCAGCGCAGATAAACATATGGTTGACATTACAGAACGGCTATTATCTTGCAGAAATCAGTGAACGGGAGGTCGCGGGTCTCGCTGGTTTCTGGTTACCCTCTTCTTACTTTTTTTCTATCGCTGCTGAAACACAGGTATCACTGGTTGTAACGCAATGCCTTTCCGATATCCAAAAGGACTGTGAGAGCGTCCCTGATTCTTGGCCAAAGTGCGTAAAAGGATCAAGCTTAAATCGATGAGATAATCAATCGCTGCAACATCAAAAGCAAAACAGTCTATTCACTCAGAAAAGGTAGTTACGTGAACTTACTTGTGGAGCAGACGAATAGGGATATCCAAATTGTGGATATGACATGGTAGAGAGGTCCCCCAATATCCAGAAATAAAGCGAGACTGAAGGTCTCCACTCTAACGCTGGCTGCGGCTCTGTTTGACTGTACCAATTGATCGGTAAGCACAGGCTTCTAGGATGCTTATAGGGCGAAGCAGAGTAGCATGTTTAATTTGTGTAAAATGCCCCCCACTCGAACGCCTTTCAAAGGGCAAAAAAAAAATAAAAAATAAATAAATGAAAAAAATCTTATAGCTCCTCTTTTTTTCTTTTTATAAGTCTCTTAGAAATTAATACACGGATTAAGGTGACACATGCTATCTTTGCCTAGAATAATCACTTTGTTGTCAGATACATATTTTTGGCTTATAAAAAAGTAGTATAAAAGACGTCAGCAGCAGAGGCAGGTTGTTTTAAACGGCGGCGACTCTGACGTCAGAAGTTTCCCACTCTGAAAATGACCAGACTGTAACTTTAATATGCATTTTCTTTCTAAGGATGACGACAAAAGCAGAAAGAACAATTCAAGAAGAAATTCTTTAAGAGGGAAGAAGGGAATTAAAAAAAAAAAAAAAAACGTGTCCTGGAAGTTAATTCACAATCCCAATCAATCAATTAGGCCAATCAGTGTCTTCAATATGCAAACGTATGTATTAGTTTAAATGCATAGGCCTAATTAAGCACATTCCTATCATTCCTCCGCAGTGATGCTAATCACACGGGGGATGAATTGATTTTAAATTAATTAGTGAAGAATATTTTCATACTCAGCAGAGAAACCAATTGCAGCTGTACAGTAGAGTGAACAAATAAGACAAATGCATTGAATTAATTAATATTTTGATAATTTCCCACTTAAAGCAGATTATCTTTTTGGTTCATATCTGCCAATTCAAACAGGAGCATTGAGTCCCCCGAGTGTTTTAATGCCTCCCAAAAAGTGCGAAGGATGTTTTTTGAATGAACTTTGCACCATGAACTTAACATCGTAGAAATCCCGAGATATTTCAGTTGTTAATGAATTTAAAACCACCGTTCCTATCTATCTATCTATCTATCTATCTATCTATCTATCTATCTATCTATCTATCTATCTATCTATCTATCTATCTATCTATTTATCTATCTATCTATCTACACATGTATCCCTCTCTCTCTCTCGTGTGTGTGTGTTTTGGTAAGGTAACACTGTCAAACTGCAGTACCCAAACAGCCAAAAGCCCAAACTCGCCAGCGCTGGTGCGCGCTGCCTTGCTTGGAGAATCCCGGGTTGAGACATGTGGATAGCCCCGGGGGTCACTCCTCAAATTAATGATGATGTACTCCTCCTCCTCCCTCCTCCTCCTCCTTCTACTCTGCTCTCCAGCTGGATCTCTGCCTGCCGGTGACAGGTCGATTGAGAGTGATTGATGACTATCTAGGGGACCGGGGCCAACATAATAATATGATACCGGCACCTTGCAATAATTGCTCGCTTTCATTTACAGATGAAAGAAGTAATAAAGAGCTATAAAGACGGACAGGCTTGTGCTTCGGTTAAGTAACTTTTTGTCTTGCTTTTCTTCTGTTTTATTTGGGAGAAAGGTTGGGTAGTGTGGGAGGGCGGTCTGTATGAAATGTCTGTTCTCTCATTTATTTTGACAAATTGAATTATGGGGGGTTAGTACCTCCAAGCAAATGGCCGCATTAACGCTGTGAACAGGGGGGGTCAAAAGGGATCAGCCAGTGCTTTTTAATTTGCATTAGCTCTAATGCCACCTTAACATTAACAACCCGTCTGAACCGCTCAACCATACACTCACTCACACATCAGACGCACACACACGCACGCACACACGCACGCACGCTCTCTCTCTCTCTCTCTCTCTCTCTCTCTCTCACACACACACACACACACACACACACACACACACACACACACACACACACACACAGCTCCATTTTGTCTTATTAATTTAGACTTTTTTTTTCTTTTTTAAATTCATTGGGGTTAATGTGACACGCAGTGCATTAAGGCAGGGCGGGACCCAATTTATCTTCAACATCACACCCGGTGGACGAAAGAGAAAGTGTTGACACGTTGATATTGAGCACGGTGGGAGCGCACCTGACGCACGCACGCACACACACACATACACACACAGTGGCATACTCTTCCACAGTAATATATTCTTTTATCAGAGCTACTCTGTTAATTTTGTTTATTGCCCTTTGCATGGGCCTCTGCTTTTGTTTATGTATGGAATTAGGCTGGAGACAGTGAAAATGTGATAGACACATCCACTAAACTATACTGCCCACATACCCTCCCTCCTCCCCTCGGTGTATACCTTTTCATTATCCACTGCGTTACCCAGTGTTATCGGGCGCCTATAATAAAATATTTAGGCGCACTAGTATATGCTTTTAGATGGAAAATGAAGGCGACGGCAGGAGTTCATGCTTGTTTAGCGTTTAAAGATTCAAAGAGAGGCTTCTTATTTTTCTTGGGCAGATGTGGAGAAGCAGGGATGCTCTACGATTAAAGTGGAGCAAGTGAGGGATAAGATGTGATTCCAGTCCAGGACAAAGGTACTATAGGGCCTACTTAAGGCCTGATTGCATTTTCTTTCTTTCCTTTTTTGTTATGAAATTAAACATGATAATCAGGTAGTTATATTATCTTTTATTATCTATATGAATGAGCAAGATTATTTTATTGTATAGATTAGGACAGATATCAATGTTCAGCAGTGATCTAGTGAAGGAGCATTCATCATGTTCAATGAGCACCATAAATCAACTCCTTTACTTGAACTAGATTAACTAAATGAGGTAATTATTATCGCTGTACCATGATTCAACTCCAACATCCTTTCTTTAACAGTTATTTTTGAATGAAAGTTTTTGCCATTTGACATGAACCTCAAGATGCTGTATTCTGAATAATAACTGTGCTGCGTTGCACTTTGAAGTAAGAATGCTAATTTGCATCTGTTTTCCAACTAAACTCATATTAAAAAAGATCCCCTGAAACTTTGTAATCATGAAGGTGTCACTTTCCTGATAATCTGTCATTGATTAATGAGCCACAAGGAGGGGAGTGGTGAGTGTGTGTGCATGAGAGAGAGAGAGGAAGAGAAAGAGAGAGAGAGAGGTGAAGGGAGGAGGGTAAACACTCCCTTCTCTCAAAATTTCAGACAGCTGAGTTTTAAGTGAGACAGGCTACAAAACAGAGGTCAACTTTGTCAATGATGCACCACATTGAATCTTTCACCGATGGGCAATGAATATATGCATCTTTTGTCATTCAAACCTTGATGGATATTTGTGTGTTTTGACAATATTTCTTTTTAGGCTATTTGAGATATATGGCACAAAATAATGTTAAAGACACTGAATGTACATCTAATCCCACATCAGAACAATTCAGTTGCGCTTAAGTTTCACTAAACCATATATGTCAACTGTAAAGGCCTCTGAAATAAAATGGGGACTTTGGGCATTAATATAATTGACTTGACTTGAATGCATTACAATGAGTCTGTCCATCTCCTAGACAACTGACCTGCCATTGAAATACACAAGCTGAATGAATAAAATACAAAAATTGTCTTCCTGACACTGAGTTTAAGGCCCTTACAATGAACATCTTAGTTGTCTCGATGTCTCAAAGCTCAAAAGTATAAATTGATTTCTAGTGTTATTTCACTTTCTTTGCCTAAGTTAAACATTATCTCGGGTGGCCGGTTTATTTTCACAGATTTAGATTTGTGTGTTAAGATCAAAAGCAAAATGTGTGAATTCTGTTCTGGGTTTTGAATCATACTGAGGGTTGAGTGAGTACTGAAATAGGAAACTTGCCTCAATCAAGTGTGGTTCAGTGATAGTGATGTTGGCCTCTGTCATGTTCTTACTCCCCAATGTGGGTTAGCATCAGGTGAAAGAAAAACTTGGCTTATTGACTTCTTCAAAATGGACTTGTCCCTGTTTTGAATTTCTGTGTATTCTTTTATCATTCATACTGTCAGTAAAGTAAAAAGTAAATGTTTAGCCAATTTGTGAGCATCTCAACGGTTCTGGCCGCTTTTGTTACAGTAGTTGTTCTCTTTGTTCCAACTTTATGAATATTAGTTCTATTCTATCCACCCAAACACTCTGATGTTTATGGCCCCCTGTCTCAAGCGCTGTTTTTTGAGTCAGCAACGTAGAAACCCAAGTTGACCTCAATAGTTGAAGACAGCTACACAGGCTAACTCGTTCTGTGACATGAAGCCCCGAGCAGCTCCCAGGCTTTCCAATAGCCATCATGTTTCTCTTTCTGCAGTCATAGAAATAATGTCCAAGCATTCTTACACACTCACACATACACACACATGATGCTTATTCAGCAAAACATTAGCCTATCTACTGTCTAGTCTAGTCTTGGAATCCAAATGGAATATTGATCTCCAACGATCTTCTCAATGTATTTCTTATTTCTTCTCTTGAACAACACAATGATTTTTTCCCAGTTCTCCTCTTTTGGCCCTAAAGCCCTAATGGTTTTTGCATGAGTTGGGTGGTAGGCTGGGCTGCTTCAGGCACTCTGTATAAAAACTGTGACTTTTGCTGTTTTTTGCTGAATATGTCTGAGGTGCTTCTAGGTGGTAATAAATACTTTTAATTGGTGGATTGTGCAAAGTAGACAAACATTTTGATTCTTTACCAGCTGACGTGTCTTTTCAAATGACTTTCTTTTAATGTGTTAGCCATGAGGTTAGCTTGGTTATCTTTCTTACCACTTTATAGGCACCTTCTGGTTTAATTTCGCATTTTGTTGACACTACCAAAAAGTAAAAAAAAAACAGAAAACAGGGTATGAATTGTCTTCTATCTAAGACAAATGAATAAAAATGAAATATTTCCATTATAATCACAAAATGGTCCAAACGCAAATTTTTAGTCAATCAAACAATGTACACCATAAGTAGATTTCATATTAAAGACATTATGCAGGTGGACATCCAAATGCTTTATGCAAATCATACAGCATTAGTACCCTACATGATAGCCTGTCCATTATCCCTCATGTATTATCCAAAGTAAATTGCACAGCAATGTTTATTCCCATCAAAGTGGACCTCACAGTTTTTAACAATATCACAATAATATGTCTGCCACAAGTCAACCCAAACCTCGTTCTGTCGTCCTCTCACTCCCTTCTCTCTCACTGTTCCTCCTCTCCAGCCTCTCTAAGAGGTTTAACATGTCAAAGTTCTCTCAGCTCATCCATAATTGATCACCACAACGGGAGCATCTTCGCTGCACTTAGTTAACTAGCTATCTGCAGGTGTTCCCTTAGCAACTGGCCAGGGTCTGAAACACAGAAGAACTGTATGTAGACTCCCAAGCCCCAAAAATGTGAACCCAACGTGTCTTGTAAATCTTGGTGTTGGCCCCTTGTTCACTGGTTGTGTTCTTGGACTCAGTATGTATGTCTGCCCATTACACAGTCCAGGATATGGGTGAAAACAATCAAATGTCTTGTAACACTGAAGCACTCTGAAGTATTTTGGTTTAGTTTCTGTCTGTTCCATTAAATATATGCTGTGGCCTAGTAGCTGGTACAGCTGAAAGATGTAGTGGTAGTTAAATTCCCTAGAATTGGAAAATTGGAAGCCTGTGCAGGATTTGGACTAGCATTAAGTATAACTGTCTTTTTGTGTGTTTGGAGTTTTGTTTTGTTAGCAAATGTTACTAATTTGCTATAGCCTACTACCTGTGTGAGACTGGGAAAGACACCCGAGTCCTATTCAGCTCATTAAAAAGGGCTCACTGCTAGGTTTAGATAGTTAGATAAGTGTGCATCTCATGAGCAGATTAGCTGCTCAACCCAAGTACCCTCACATACAGAGTTTAGTGTATGGCAGACTATCAGCAGAGTTAGCATTATCATTAGCTGCAGGGCACTAACAGACAGTCAGAAAGGATATAGCATTTTAGGTTTAGAGTTAGGGAGTCATCAGTAATTGGTCTTTTTGTATCCTTTGAGTTAACAGTTGGAGGGACTGTAAATACGCTTTGCTCATGGTAGTGTAATGTTTGGGGCTTTATTAGAGGCTGGTCTGTGCAGTGCACCTTTGGTGGTGCAGTTCACATTTAATAGTGACTTTCAGCAGTTTCAAACATGTAGCTGTTTAACTGTTTCATGTGTCAGCAAGTACAATGGAAGAATAATGGCTACTGATTTGAAAGAGTCCCTGTTAAAAACTGAGAATATGACCTATGTGCAGTTTAGATGGCTCAAACAGAAGGAGTTGATAATGACTGAGCAAGAGGAGGTTAATTTGGAAGAAAATATGTCAAAACTGGCTATGGCAGTGTGATTGGTGGAAGCTCTCAATTTAGAAAATATTTGGTTAAAGCAGGAGAAATAGAATGAGAATAGGACACACAGAGAAAAGGAGAAATCTCTAGAGAGGGTACACCTGGAGAAAATGGCCCACATTAAACTGGAGAAAGTTAGAGCAATGATACCACCACACCACCACTACCTACCCACCACTACAACCTTTTGGAGAGAATTATGTGGTCATGTCTTTTGAAATGTTTTAGAAAATAGCAACAGAAAGAATACCCAAAAGAAAAATGCCTTCTTGGGGAAAAAGATTGGACTAAACAGAGCGTGGCGTCCCCCGCTGCCTGAGCGTAATAGTTGTCCACCCTGCCAGACATGGCAAGGCGCTTCTACTCAGCTATCAGGGCGTACTGCCACAGACCTTTGCTGCCACAATGGTTCTAAATTGGGAATACAAATAGCAGTTACCCAAAGTTGGATGACAGGCTTGGACCATCTATATAAGTTGGACCAGCAGCTCTGGATAAAAATGTTAATGATGATCATAGGGGTTATGATGGTTTCATAACCCATCTTTAGTTAAAGATGGTTTGTGACTCTAGAGCCGAGTAGACCCTGATTTGGAGTGGCCTGGGGGAACCACTCACTTCCAGTTTCATTGGAAGGTTTGCTGTTGTGCAAGGAATAGGTAGAGGTCATGAAAATGCACAGATTTACAAAATTCTCTTAACATCTGAATTAGTCTCAGAGCACAGAGCAGCCGGATGGCTCACAATGTAGAATTTGAATATTCCCAAGTTTTCCCTGCATTTCTAGTAACTTGCGCATCGACCAAGAGAGCAAAGAGCAGGAGGGGGTCCTGCAGGTCCTGATCTGCTAGACAGTCTTTTTGAGTCAGAAGATCCAGAGGTAACAATAGAAAGCCATGGACCTAAACCAAAGCTGACTAATGTTCCTTATGATAAGACTCTGGATGTTGTTCAAGGTGCTGACTCAAGGGTTCAAGGGAGGCTGCTCCCGTAGTGGACTGACGAGATCCATTTTACATTGGAAGTCTTTGATGGGGAACCAGAGGAAAGATCCATCCCTGGAATATGATTTAAAAGTGGCAACTTTGGCTAAGGAGGCTCATGAGATTCCTGTAGGTCAGTGGTTTTCAAAGTGGGGTCCTGGGACCCCCCGAGGTCCTTGAGGGTGTTCCAGGGGGTCCCCAGCAAAAAGGGAAATAATTTATTTTTACTATAATTCCATCCATAAATAACATAATGACAAAATGTATGACTATTTTGGTCATGGATTTCATACACTTTTTGTAATAAAAATCTAAAAGCAAAACCTTGTCAGATGGGGGACCTTGGGACAAAATCTTATCAAATGGGGGTCCATGGTCTAATTTTTGTCAGTTAAGGGGTCGTTAATGTGAAAAAGTTTGAGAACCACTGCTGTAGGTTACTTTGTGAAAGATGTTCTAGTGTGGTGACCCGTTGCTTGTCTGGCCAATGAAGATTGGGCCATGTTCAAGTAGGTTGTGCTTCCTAAGTGTTACCACGTAGAAATATTACTATTACAGTAGCTCAAGTGTCCCTGATAAGAGATCAAACGGGTGCAAGGAAAACCCCTCATAAAATCAGTAGACGCTTCCATTGGCCATTGGAGTGTTAGAAAAGACATAAAGAGATTCTGCCACGTTTGCAGTAAAGCATGGAAGGTCTCCAAACAGGAGCCATTTGCTCATATTATGATGGATTGTGTGGGACCATTGCCAAGGTCCAAACATAGAAATTAATATTTGTTAACCATACTTGTTGCACAAAATTTTTAGTGTATTTTAGGCATATATTAATAAAGAGGAAAAGGAAAAGAAAGAAAGAAAAGAAAAATTGTCAAGTGTAAGCTTTTTTTTTTCCTTTGTTTTTTAGTTTGTAGGATGGGGAATGCCATGGTCACAGGATGTCATTTTTGTTTGGTTCAAGAGGGTTGGTTTTACGTAACACGAGCCTGTCAGAGGGAGTTGTATCTTGCTGTGATTAGCAACTTCTTTTTGAGACTGTGATGGACAATGATGGAAAGCCCTCATCCCTGAAACATTTTGGTTAAACTTCTGTCCGTGTCTATTTTTTAACCCAAAAGAACTGAAACCAATGCTGAGCCCAGTGTTGTAGCACTCGAGTCCGACTCGAGTCCTGATTTTCGGGACTCGTGACTCGACTCGGATTTGAGCACTGATGACTCAGACTCGGACTTGAGTATTGACTGCATTTGGACTCGGAAGTTGAAGACAAAGACTCAAACTTGTTAATTGATGAAGAAGTAATAGATATCCGATTCTTTGCTGGTCAAATATTCCGCAAATAGCCACACTATGGTTCACGTCACGCGCACAGCAGCAGCTGCAGCACAGACAGTGTAGCTACACACACACAACATGCACGTCACGCACACAGTGCACAGACAGCCACAACCACTCATGTAGTTAGTATGGAAGTTCTTTAGTGTGAGTGAAGAAGACACAAAGCTCGCACTTCGTAATACCTTTGAGTCCAAAAAAAAAGAAAAAGAAACTTATTTAATTCTTTTTAAGAAAACCAGAATCGCCAAAACTCGGAATCGGTAGGTCAGACAAAAATTGGAAATCAGAATCAGCCAAGAAAATTGGTGTATCATCAATGCATCATTAATATTAATATGACAACTGTGTCCATTTTGTTTAATGTAGACCTTTTTTATTTGTATGTCAGCTCTTTGACCATGCCAGAGTAGAGCACTGGAGCCCATCTTGGAACTTGACTCAGACTAAATCTCAATGACTTGGACTCGGACTCAGACTCAGGTAATGGGGACTCAACTCAGACTTGACTCGGACTCTTCTTTGGTGACAAAACAGCACAAAACACAAACAATTTACAAACAATGATACAATAACCATTTATCTCTAATGCAAGTATCTCTAATTTTTTATTGAGATGCACAAAAATTGTGTTTCACATGTCATGTTTGCTCTTGTTCTGAATGTGTAATAGATGGCTTCTGGCAATCTAAGGGATTTTTCCTTCATTTGAAAAGAATCAGTGCTTTCAACAGTATACTCTATGATGTCCACTGTTTCATTGATCCAGCTGATGAAACATATTCTTGCTGGAAGCAGTACTGTTGTCTCTGTAAGAGGTGGTTTTCCAGGCCTTATCACGTAATACTAAGGGAACATGTGTATGTATCAGATGAATTGTACATTTTGATGTATTTGATTATGATGCAGCTTCCTTTTCCCTGCTCTTCTTTAAAAAGGGAAATGAAAACAGTGTGGCAGGCCAAACAATAAGACTTGCCAATCACCTTTCTGCCTGAATGTTTCCCATCCTCTGTGTGTGTGTGTGTGTGTGTGTGTGTGTGTGTTTGTGTGTGTGTGTGTGTGTGTGTGTGTGTGCGTGTGCGTGAGTGTGTGTGTGCGCGCATGTGTCACCAACACCAGACCCATCATGTCAGACACTGGAATGACACTGATCGCAGTGTGATGCACACACACACATACACAGGGGGCCAGGTGGCTGCTCTCTCTGTCATGACAGACCCCAGACCAGACCACTGACTCCCCCGACACCTGCGACCACCACCAGTGCAGCCAACCCAGCTGCAGTTATTGAATACATTATATTAATATAAAGCCTGTTGTACAAGCCTAGGATGCTGTTTCTTGCTGTCTCTTACATGTTTTGAAAAAGTGGCTCTCACATTTATGCTATCATACCTCAAGAATATGCAGGTTGTCATTCAAAATAATCATTACAACAGGCCTATCTGCCATAATCACCAGTTATTGATCAATTGATCAACATGATGAAATCGTTTTAAAGCAAAATTTAAAAATACAGAAATACAACAATTAAAATGAGCACCAAATCAAGCACACACACACACACACACACACACACACACACATTCACACAAATAATAATAATAATTATTATTATTAGCTATAATTATAATTTAATAAAATAAGGTCAATAAGTCATAAGCCTGAAAAAACTTGTAGTTTGTTCCAGAGAACAGGAACAAAGTAATTAAAAGCTCCCTCTGAAGACCTGAATCTTATTTTGGGTACAGTTAGATGACAACTACTACTACAAAGGGGTCTGGTTGGACTGTAGTCATCAGGTCGGTAATATACTGGGGAGCTGAACCATAAAGTGCTTTATAGACTAGAAGCAGAATTTTGAAGTTTATTCTGTGCTGTACTGGGAACCAGTGAAGAGATTTAAGAACTGGTGTAGTATGTCCACATTTGCATGTTTGTGTAAGCTGCTACATTCTGAATGCGCTGCAACCCTGGGATTGTCTGTTTTGGTAGTCCAGCGTAAAGAGCTTTACAGTAGTCCAATCTGCTAGAGATGAATGCATGGACCAGTTTTTCAGAATCTGCTTGAGATATGAACCCGCTAACTTTGGATATATTCTTTCAGTCATAGAAAGCTGTCCTAGTTATGCTGCTGTCATGCTTTCAAAGTTAAGATCAACATAAAGAATGACTCCAAGATTCCTGACCTGCACACTATATTTTAGCAACATGTGAATATATTTTCTGTCTCTGTTTTTGAAGGCCTGGTGCAAGTATTTCCATATAATTATTATTCAGCTACAAAAAAATTTTGGACATCTAGGTCATTGATATCGTTGATACAGTTCAACAACTTGTTTATGGGACTTAGATCATCGGAGGACAGAGAAACATACAGCTGTGTGTCATCAGCATATAAATGATAGGATATGCTATGTTTCCTTAAAATGTGCCCAAGTGGGAGCATGTATACATTCAAGAGTAATGGTGCTAGGAGTGATCCTTGTGGAACACCTGAACAAATTTTTGTTTCAACAGATTTAAAACAATCAATAGAAACATAAAAGCTCCTATCCTTTAAGTATGAAGTGAACCAGTTAAGAACAGGGCCCAATAAACCAACAGAATTTTGAAGTCTCTAAATTAAAATATCATGATCAACAGTGTCAGTGAGATCAAACAAAACTAAAGTAGATATTTTTGTATCACCATTGATAATAAGGTCATTTATTACTCTGATAAGTGCTGTTTCAGTGCTATGATTACTTTAAAAACCTGATTGGTATGCATCATAAATACTATTGTGGCAATTACCCAATTGCTGTATACAACTTTTTCCATTTTTTTGCTGATGAAAGACAGGTTTGAGTATTGTCTCATTTATGCTCCACCTTCCATTCTCTTTTCTAACCTGGCTGGATCAACATTTCTCCCGGGTGCTTTGTAACTGTTATGTAACTGTTTAGCTTTAGCTAGTGCATCATGATTAATAATCAGAGACAAAGCATTACAGAAATTATCTACCATCACATTACATGATGACAAATTGGGCAGTGCAAGCTTTGAATACTCATTGGTAAACATGTCTACAGTGTTAGTATTAATGTAACGTTTTGGTGGTACTGGGCCTCTTATTATTAGGTTTTGATAATAATAAGAGTGTTCATTCTGTGCTGCCTTTTTTATTAATCAACAGCAAAGGGGATTTTAGCTTACTTTCCCTGTGGTTGTGTCTCTGATAGCACCATGATGTGCCCATGTGTCATGGACAAGTGCTACTGAGTTAGAGGAACTTCCAAATACAGCCTTGAAAATAAGTAATGAAAGCAATGTCAGTACAGCTGTTAAGAGATGGTTATAACTTGTCCTTGTCTCTGCTTTACTAGCTAAATTTCCCTTTCTATCCTTTTCTCACTTGTTCTTTGTCTAGAAATAATCATAGGAAGAATGACCAGAAATGACCTGTTTTCATCCTCTCCCGCCATCTCTCCATTTGTTTCTGTTCCTGATGCACATGGATATTATAAAGTCATGATCCTCTTTCAATATTCACCTACATAATAGAACTAGTACATCGAGCGTAACTGCGTTAAGGGGCAGAGAATGTGTTATAGGCAGTGATTATCTTCCTGAAGACGATGCAGCCTAGGCAGGCACTTACAATTATTTATTCATAATGCATCCACTGAAACACAAATGCACTTTATTGTCTCATTCTGCATCTTATTTTACCCATAAACCAGAAAATGGGCTGGGTTTCTAATGAAAGAGCCATGTTAATATCAAGGCAGATAAGGGTTGGCGTGTGCAGATGGGAGCACTATGTGGAAACCCAATCACAAGTTCCTTCAATCACTCAAAACCAGAACAAGAGGGAATGGATGCATTTGAATATTTTCCTCTACCTGGAAGTATTAAAACTATACAATTTTAATACCTATTTAACATGCAGTTGCTTTTTGTGCCTCTCATTTTTTGCAGCTCTGCATAAAGAGCAGGCAGGTAATGCAGGAGTAACTGTGGCAGCTATGGGCATGACATGGTTTTTCAACCAGGCATGTCTGCAGCATTCCCTGACTTTAATCGCTGCATTAAGATCTTACTCACTGAATGGGCTGCTCTCTACCAGCAGTCTAATTCTGGCTTTCCTCTTTGTTCTGTTGTCTTCATTGCACTTCAAAATTCCAGAGATTTGGGCCACATAAAGTACTTTGTACTTCATAATTCAATACTTCATTCCCTTCAGTTGAGCACCTCTCTGTATTTTAGAGAACAGTTTATTTTGGTCTTAAGAAACAATTAGAAACTCAACCTCTAAAGAGAATTTGTATACAGTATGTAGCCATATTCCCATGATCAAGAACTCATGTAGCTATACACTCAAAACTGCCAAAAGGAGTCAGGACAGAGTGACATTAAGACATCACTGGATTCACATAATGTTTACATGAGCTTCTATACCAAAATGTGATTTACTAATTAGACGGACACACAATTAGTCCAGTGTTTCCTTCTATCTAATGCATGGTAGGACTCCATTCCACCCGTGACCTCTGGCCCACTCTCATGCCTGAGCTTCTGAGACAACATTTATTCTCACACTATGGACTGCTTACAACAAGTTCCTCCAACAGAATGGTTATCAGGCTTGGTTGAAGATGGCTAATGCTGGGTCCATGGTTGGGGTTTGGCTCTCCTCATAAACAAAGAAGGCAGGATTTACTTACAGCCAATGAGCAAGTATAAGAGTCTCTTCAGACAGAATGCAAGACAAATTATAGACAATGTCAACGGAGGCTAAAACACATTGACAGAAGTTGAAAATGTTTGATCTTGTGCAAAAAAACTGCACTCATCCAGGGGCTTCGTGATTCTAGCGTTGCTCCAGAAACATACCAAGACAAGAGTTAAAATGAGTGAGACTGGAGGAAAATAAAATAATAGAAAGAACTGAAGTTCCTGGTGAGTTAGGAGATCAGTCAGAGGCTGAGTTGCCACATAAAGTGGGATGCAACGACTACCACCAGATCTGTCGTGGGAGGTGTGCAAGGATTTGCGAAAACTTGGCACGGGAGGCCCTGATCACTGACATGCATATGCTCAAACCACAGTACAACGCACAAAACCATTCTAGTACAAGTTAAATTGTGCAGCACAATGTCATGTTAATGTATTTCATTTGTGTTGCATAAGTGTTTTACACAACACATCCTCACAATTAAACAACCACATAGGTGGATTATACCATGCACACCAGAACGACGCATAGGAGCATTTTCTAATATGCCGCCTCTATCTGTGCTTTCCAAAACCATTACAAATTACTGTTAAATAATAATTATGTTTTATGGTTTGACAACACTGTGGTTAAGGTCTGCTTAGGTTTAGGCATAAAAACCACTTGTTTAGGGTTAGGGAGAGGTCATAGTTTGCGTTAAAGTGAACATTTGAAACGTGGTGTGGGTTAAAGTTACTACTCCCTCAAAGTTAGGCAACCTTTGTTGTCATGGCAACAATAATCACCACGACAATCATAGTTACTCGTAGTTTGTTTAATATGTCTTGAGATTAGGACGTGCTCAGTCTCTCATTCAATCAGTCTGTTGACTGCAGGTCAATTCCTTCCTCTTCATATAGTTTAGTTAGATAAAAAAGGAATCCAAACAGTCAGACTCCCACATTTGTTTAAAACAGGTGCTGAGAGCATTGAAAACCTGATCAACTATGCCACTGGGGGCGCAACCATCTTGGACCTTAACCCATGGAGGAATAATCACATAGATTTTTCTTTTTCTTTTTTTGACCTGTAATTTCACTGGACAGACAGGACATTTTTTCTTTTAAGTTAAATGTTGGGTTAATATTGGGCAGCCGCACTACTCGAACACCCTTGTAATGGCTATGCTGACCCCACACGGTCACTGTGTTGCTAAAAGCTAATGTTAAAGTTAGAGTCCGTACAGTCACTACATTGGCTGTTTGTTATAGGGATAAAATTTGCATGAATAATGTAAGGGGAAAATTTGTTTTGCTTTCTGTCTGAACACACCTTTCGGCCTTGAAAAAACAAATAACCAACTGAATGTGATCCATATCAATGCATGCTACAGCTCCAGAGTTTAACAAAGTTGTGGTATTGAAATTTCATCAGTACTTCTACCCCATCCATTAGCAATATCAGTTCCTTAAAACATCTGATGGTTTGTTCCTCCTGTTTCAGGGTCACTTTGAAAAACAAAGTAAAAGAGGAAATGAGAGGAGATATGAATATTATAAAGGAGTATGGAGAAGAGGGAAGTCATTCCACCCATCCGCATTCCTTTATTTTCCACTCCACCGATCACATTTGAATATTTTGAAAGGAGTGCCTATGTTTGCCTTATCATGCATTATTCTGAGGCATTACCTGGGCCTTAACACTGCAATACAGATGGCTGGGAAGTCTCTCTCCCTTTTTCACAGAGATGCACAACAGTAATAATATTCATACACTACCCGCCTCTAGAAGAGGGGTCTTTCGTTTGACTTTATAATCCCTTTAAAGATGTGCATGTTAGTAGCAGAGATGTATCCAGTGTGAATGATATTAAGACTGTTTTTTAATGTGATGATACAAGGACAACTTTTTGAGGCAATGAAGAAGAGTGATATTACCTTCAGTTAGGATGTGAATTGCCAAATTGTTGTGGAAATCCTATCACTGAGGATAACTGTGGAATTGAATTATAGTAGAACAATTTATGGGGCCTGCTTTGCCGAATCTATGTGAAGGATGTTGTACTCCAATGGATGCATTTTGAATGTTTAAAAAAATTCAGTATGCCACTTTTGGATGAAAGGCATTCCCAATGTCAAATGCCTAGGAATTAGCAAAACCAAAATTAACATTAAACAAAAAAAAAAAAAAAAGAAAGAAAACACACAAAAAAACATTAATTTTAAATTCTTGTTTACTTGTTCTATATGTCAGTAGAGCACCTGTAGAAAGAAACTTCTACAAGATCAGAACGAGTTCAGTTTTTACTTGAATTCGTTGGCTGTTGGAACCTACAATTATAGTGACATTATTTGATAACGGACAACTGAAAGGTACATTATATCTATGTTGCATTAATTGATTTCAGGACTACTTCTTCCACATACACAGACCACCTCCCATTCTAACATGTACATAGCAGGTGTAGACAAGGCGTCACATTATTCCCTAATCATTAACTTATTTCATTATACAATGCCCTGAACACATGTTTTTGCCGAAATGATAAAACAGAACATTCGCTCTGCCAAAGCAACACCAGGAAGCATGACAACTGAAATGTAGTATTGCATTGTTTTATTTTATAGATATTTGTACAGCACAGCCACTTAAAATGTGATGCACTAGTGAGCTCTGTTCTGTCAGTCAGAGGTCTTCCAAGAAGAGATAAAACATTCGAAAGTGCTTTAATTTAAACTTATCTTTCACATTAAGGAACACTTTTCTCCACTAACAATACCTTTGAGGACAAGCAGTCTTAAATCCAGAAATTTGAATTACTAATACTATACTATATTGTACATACTACTGTTGTTGAACATAAAACCTTAAATGCAAGCTATTCTGTTGCTACTTTGATGCAACTAAATTATATCTGAGTAAATGTTGACATATTTTCAGATTTATTAGCGTATTGGTGATGTGACATGTAAGGCATTTTTAGTTGTTCTGTGTTCTGCAAACTACTCCACTGCATCCTTTGTTTTTTGCCCCAGTGCCCACAGACAAATAATATGTGTTGCCCTTTCACCCTACATGTCAAAAAAGTTTGTGCTGATCTGAGAAACAATCACATTTTCTGTGAAGATAGTTGAGGGAAATAAGAGGGTCTCCTGGCCTGGTGAGTACTGATGGAGATTTGTTGCTTGGGGGTTTGCACCTTTCCTATACACCTCTCCAAAATAAAAAAAATGCTTGTGTGACATTAGTCTTTTAACAAGCATAGTGCCCTGAAACCATGAATAGAAATACATATCCCTGCTTCCACCCTGACCCTGAGCCCTATAGCCCACGGCCATTACTGTCACACACCCACAAAGGGTCAACTCTCCAAATCCCTCAATAAAACCTTTTCTACCTTTCAGAGACAGAGAGAGGTGGTGGTGGGGTGGGGCAGACAGAAAGAAAGACAGAAAAACAGACAGAAAGACAGGGAGCAAGAAAACCATTCTAGTGTCCGATGAGCTACTGTTTGTCTCTTCAAGGTTGCCTGCAGTTTTGATGCTTTTTGTCTAGCCTCTGGACCTATTTTACTCCCTTCTCTCTTTCTCCCTCCCTCCATGTTTCTCACTCTTGCTCCATCTCTTTCCCTCGTTCACCCCATCACTCTATGCTTCTCTCCCTCTCTCTCTCTTTCTATCCACTTTTCCTTCCGAAGGCTAAGGATTCCTGCAGCCCCTCTGAGAGAAGTGTGTGAAAATGCACAATGCAGGTCCCCCGGCGTGCCCACCCCCGGCACAGAGTGTGAGAAGAGGGCCCTGCATTTGATGCCTGACTGACCAAATCTTCTGCCAGATAGCTGGGCCTTTCTATTCCCAGCGGCGCGGCGAGAGCGTGGCCAGAAGTGGTGCGGAAGGAGAGGGGAAGGCACAGTAATTGTATCAAGGTCTGTAGAGATTCCCCACCCACCCACCAGCCCCCCGCCCACCCCTCTCCTAAACCGCTCCTGAACCGCTTCTCGGTTAAAAGGAAAAGGGTCCCTGGGCAGCAAGAAGCAACTTCTCTCCAGAATAACCAAAAAACAGTGTGCACTCATATATGAATAACGTTCAATTTATCACATGAAAGCCCATATATTGAATACAACACCTTTCACTGTCCCCAATTCCATCTATTTTTCAACACTCCCGATGAAAAAAAGAAATAAAAACAGAGTTTAATTCCCAAAGTCATTTTTTGCATTGTATTCTGCCAAGGAAATCCATGCTGTAAACACAGAGTTTTTTGTCATAAAATTGTCATTACAATGACAACCTCCACATATTTGCAGCTGAGAGCAAGATTTTGACACATCTTGCAATTGAGCCTCTGTGTCTCCTGCTTCTTAGAGACTTTGTGAGTGTTTCTCAGATCGCCATAGCATGGAAAAATTCCAAAGGCATACGACAGATTCTTGTCAACATCATATTCCTCCAGTGGTGACAACATGAAATAACAAAATAACCGTGACAACAATTATTCAAAATATCACAGATGGACATCAAAAACACACAACAACAATGCAGGAGCATAACAATCCAAGTCAGTGACACCCTCCTCCCTTAAAGAGGCTGCTATTGTAATTCTAAATATTTCATAAGTTGACTGAGAGAGAAGTTCAGAGGGCCTCGGGAGAGAATGCCATCCACTACAAGTACATCTAACCTGCGTGATCCATGATATTTTAGGATATGGCATCCTTTCTCAGCAGCCCATGAGTGTGAGACAAGAAAAGATAGATAGTGAGAGATGATCCTTACTTCTCATTATAGTGATATAAAAATTCATGTGGCCCACTCCATTCTGGTAACCTGACGCGCCAGATGGTTTGTTATACAGAACCATCTGAGAAGTCGTCCATTGAAACTGTTTCTATAAGGGCAGGCACTTTCGAAAAATAATTGGCAGGTGATTGGATGAACCATCTGTCTATCACCGTCTTACCTTGTGAGGCCGCTGGATTCGCGACATTGATTGGTATGAACCACTGGTGGTTCGGATACAAGTGCATAACTTGAAGCCTGATAAGAGGGATTCTCGCATGATGTCGTGATGTTGTGATCTCGCGAATCCAGCTGCCTCACAAGGTAACGATTCTGGCAGAATGGACAGAAATTCCAAACATAACATCTTTACTAGAAAAACATAAAGGATACAAAAATAAATTTCAAAAAATATAAAATATAAGCAAACACAGTATCTCATCACTGTTCTGTAAAAATAACATCTTACTTCTTCTTGTTTTGATCAGATTCTATATACCAAAGACGTATTGTGGTGAAGCCATTAATGGTCTAATGGTTGTGCAATGTAACCCTAATTCTATGAAAATGAGAGGGCAAAAGCCACATTCCACATTGATTGATTGATTGACTTTAGATAATACCAAGCATGCATCACCACTCCCCAACTCCCACCTACCACAGCGATAGCTGGTGGTAGTGGAAATCCTTGTAGGTTCTCTAGACATAACCTTATAGGTTCTCTGGACAAGCATGGCGATGCCCACTAGATCCTCAGTGTGCACCAGCATACATCTAGAGGCAGTCCAACCTGCTTCACCACTCAATAGAGATGCTATCCCAGAATGGTCAGGAGGAATCACACTTAATAAGCCAGGCTCATAAGCATGGACCCAGGGCAGCCCTAGGGAGAAACAAACATACCTATCAGCTGGCTTGAAAACAAATATTCTCCTAAGGGTTCACAGTGGGCGATCTCAGGAGAGATATATTACAGATCTGGTATTATCATGTATGTAACATTTTATTCTCCAGAAGTTGATTAGATTTCTCTAAATCCATCTTTCCTCACAGCCCAGAATTATTAATGACCACCTACTCCTATTGGCTGGAGATGTGGCCCACACCTTCACCCCCAGCGAATCGGAATACTACCTAATGAATAATGCAACTTCCCTTACCTGCATCTTTACCTGGAGTAATGGCAGCAGCTTGAGATGTTATGTCTATGAACTTGAGTCTGATCCTAAATGGGAAGGGGAAGAACCTGCTGTTGCGCAGCTGAGATTTCAAAAGGATGTTTCAGAATGGTAAAATCATGTCTAAGTTTCCTAACAAAGAAAAAGTCATTTTTTCAAATGTAGCTGGGGGTCGCTAGCTTAGCTTTAGCACAGATTTTATATTAGATTTAGATTTTTATATAAATTATATTCATTTAGCTGAGTAATAGAAAGAAACTATGTTTATGAGTGTGCTTGTTTTAAAACTTCATCCAAAGACTGAAGATGAAAAAGTACTGAGTCTTGTTCAGCAGACAGTCAGCCGTAAAATGTGTGGAACACACACAAAACTACTTGCCAATAACAGTGGGAAGATTGTCTCCAAAAATGAATGTCAGCCACTCCTGATGTAAATTTCCATCCTCTGGAAGGCTGTAAAGACTTTTTAGCTACAGAACAACCAGCAACAGCACAAATCCAGTGTCCTACACAATTCCAGTGCAATGTCCAACTACAGAAGTTACATACACCTTCAGTGTAGCGCTGGGCAGGGGTGGGCTCATGCTTAAGCTTCCTGCATATTTGATTTGACTGTCTGGTGTGACGTAGTAACGGGTTCCGCCTCAACACTGCTATCTCTTGAGCTGCAAATTTCAAATGACTTAAAAAGACAGAGGCAATAGAATTGAGTAATTTTACAGCACAGAAGGGCCCCCACCATCACCCTAATCCACCCCAAAGCTCATTTTTCTTGTTTTCCACAAAAAGAGCACTTTAAAGGAAATGGATGTATCCAGCAAAAAGCAGATGCCCTAGAACACAGATGCCATATTGTTTCAATAAGCACAGCCCTTAAAGCAGCAATGCTTTCATATAGGCTGGCCATAGAATGAACCAGAATTACAGGGGCTTGACAAGGGCCCTGTAATAGATGAACGTTTGCTGTGAGAATCACAAACATGCTGTGTATTCCACAATGTCAGAGCATGCACAGGAGGTAAAATGTTCAGGCACTGAGCTGCACTATCCTCAACCTCATGCACATGTGATGTTCTTAGGGACAAATGAGAGGTTCAGTAAAAATGTATCATAGTGTCACTTCAGTCCTCTTGAAGGAACAAACAGCTCAAACTGTGGAGCAAATGGCTGTACAGTCTGCCTCTGTCGCCTCTTTACAGAAAATGTTTAGCCTGACAGTATATCCATGCTTATTAATGGTATAAAACAGTGTACATATCCAACATGACTCTATCCAGTCGAAAGTCATAACTTCAGAATCAGCTAGAGGATAGTCATCTCTCTCGGATGAAGATGCTTTAGAAGGCATCTGAGCAGAATTTTATGAGAACTCCCCATCCATTTCAAAGGGCCATGCTCCGCACTGCGCATTTTCTGAATCCCTTCCAATTCATTACCCCCTCGCCCACATGTATTATTCTGCCCGCTACGCATTCCCTCTTGTCTCTGGGGGCAAATTTATTGGTTGAGGCATTTTGACTCCATTTACCTTTTAAAAGCTACCGTTTAAAGCTCAATATTTTCTTTCAACTCCATTCCTCGATAGCCTGGGATCTATGAGAGTGCCTTCCTTCTGCTTTGATGAGCAGTGTAACTTTATTCACTTCCACATTATTGGACATCTTGTAGATGAGTTTGCTGAGTTGTTAGTTTGATTGATCATTTTATGAATCGATGTACTGTATATATTTATATTTCTGGGCTGAATGTTTCTTTTTTTAAAGAAGAATGTACAATGAACTTTGACTTGACAATTAACAGAGATCTATACTGAGCTTGATTCTGGCTATTTCATCTATATCAGCTTTTTAAATTATAGTTTATCTGTATTAATAGCTTTCGAAGCTGAATTTCAACCTAGTAAATAAGTAAAAAAAGAAAAAAAGCAGATATATATGTTGTTTTTCATTTTTTCTGTATTTATGATTGAGAAAGAATACAGCTCCTGTGACAATACACTTAAATCCTTCAATAATAATAACTGTAATGAATCGGATTACGGATATATGAGCCTAAATAAGCTGGTGGCATGATGTTATATAGGACACATCTCTCCTTTCTCACTCTTCTCTCTCTGCAGGAGAGATGAGGAACATTATGCATATTTCAGATGGATTTAAGCAGCGTCCTGTGGGTCCTTTAAGAGCCCATCATATTTATGAGGATGGCATATTATCGCCATCAGGAGAGTGTCACAGAAGCTCGGAGAGGAGATGACTCTAATTGTTGCTGGCGTTTGGAGAACACACAATAGTGGCCACTGTTTTCTCTGCCACTGAAGGGGATTATTGCCAAGTTAGAGCACAGATTGCATTAATACGAAGGCAGGCAGGAAGGCGGTAAGCAGTTGTGGCAATTGTATTGTAATTCCAAAGTGTGACTTTTTTTTTTAACCTTGATTTGAGTGCACACTTTTTACTGGACATGGGTCATTGCGAACTTGACCCAAATGTGTCCATTCATTCTAAAAGAAACAAACTAATGTAGTTAGTCATTTTCAAAATATCTATAGCTTTCCTGGCCAGGGAGTAAAATGTCCCAACAGATAATAGTTGCCCATTGTTAGTTAGACACAGAGTTCAGTGTTAGCCAATTCAAAACTTTAACTCTCCCACTATGGAACCCCCAGTAGTGCTATACACATTCACATACACATATACTGTACATCCATACTCATACGCAGACACACTCACAAACCCACACTACACAGGCAGAGACAGTGGCATTATAAGTGAGGGCCACAGCGGTTCATCAGCAGGACGGAGACATAAATCTTGGTGCCCTGAAGACAGGTGTGGGAACCAGGGAGAGAGAAGTTTAAAGGCCCCACACAGCAGCTTTGATTCACTATAATTGTCACAGTACAGTAAAGAACAGCACAGTTACTGCTCCACAGAGACCATCCCCTGTTCACACATGTTTAAAGCTTTCGATGCTCGATGAGGTTAAGTTTCAGTTAGGAATTACATTTGTGGATATCAGGTCTGCTCCCAACAACTGAATTATATGTAAGGCGAGAAAAAATAGATACTGTACTTATTATAATTTCTTTAGGGGTTACAATATCCCTAATTCACTTTATCATCTTCTCTCTGTAATTGTCAGTGTGGTACAGAGGCCAAGCCAATGCAACAAACAGTGACATCCCAACTACAGAGAAAGCCACAGCAGAATGCACCCTAAAGGATTACAGTTACAACCATTATAGAAGTCCCCAGTCACACTTCTACTGTACACTTCACCTATTCTACAGGCCAATAATGCAGCATGGTTTACAAAAGTTACAACTTCCATGAATTTGCAACAAAATAATGTTGTGGCCATTATACTTTTACACAACTTCTTGTCATTTTTTTAAAAAAGTTTCGTTTGACGTATTCAGAAAGAAAGCCAATGTGGTGTAAATCTATTTTATCTCTTTTACTGTAATACTGGGAGGTTATGTACACATTCACACACATCTGATCATCAATCAATCAGATCAATTTACTTCATCAGCTGTCTTGGGTGCTTGTGATGAGTTATATCTTGGAGATCTATTTGATTGACAAGCAGGAATGTTGGTGTGCGCTGCTGCATTTGTACAAGCAGGCCCCGATTGCATCAGTCACACCTGGTGACTGCCTTGGGCTTACCAGCCTGTAATTTCATGGCTCAAAAGTACAATGTCTCATTCTGTCAACATTCACTCCTGATGGAGGCACGCTCATTTACTGTGGTATCCAGTAAAACTCCTACTTATTTTAGGTGTTGTGATATGTCAGCAGAATGTTGCAAAAACCTTCACAGCATCTTAACGTTGTATAATTTTGAATCCTTTATGTCGGTGACAGAAAGAGACTTTAAGGCAAAGAAGAAGGATGTGTTTTGAGACATAAGCGTGAGATTGATTGCAGCTGTGAATCACTCCGTGGCCTCTTCGGAGACAGTTTTTCAACGATGGTGGTCCATAATACTTGTGGTTTATGTTACTATAAGTTAGGAATGCAGTCCCTCTTTCCTCCGTTTCTCTCCTTCTCTCTATCTCTTGGTATGTACTAAGCACAAATGACAAATCACCTGCAAGGACTCTACAAGAACGCAGTGCTTCATGCATCATAAACAATATACAGTACATTTATCTCTTCTTTTTTTCTCCCGCCTGCATAATTATTAAACCAAAGCACTTTACTGTCTGTTCCCATCCCACTATCTATGTCCAAGAAATAATTAACAATAAGATATGCTACTGCTCATTCAATCGTGTGTTAATGGTTTTCAGATAATCAATATGCATATAGTTGTATATTTAAATTAGGATCAATATGCTTTGCTTAAGTAATACTTTATGCTAACAAGGCATGTCATTAGTTAATTTGGGAGCAGCATTTAAGTATCGAGATGACTTTGGTGTAAGGGCTTGAGAGTAATAATGCCTGAGGAATTCATATGAGGCGGTAGTGTTAAAGGTAGTTAAATCATTTAAGTCATACCCATGGGGAGTTTGAGTGATGATGACAAATAATAAAGATAAATGTCCTCCTGCAAAACTGTGTGGTTTAATATACTTTCAAGATCAAAAACCCTCCAAAAAAACAAAAAAATCATAAATCAAGAACTACTGAATCATTGTCAACAATAAGGTGTTTTTTTATGTATGCTGTATGCTGCATTGACTCCCATGAGATGTTAATCATTCAGTCTCATGGAAAAAGACAGAACAACCTTTTAATTGTATTCAAAGCATGAGAGCACTTAAATGTGTCTGAATGTCATGTTGAACTTTACCATCCACGGCTGCTATAGAGCCAGGGGCAACAGTGGCAAGAGTTCAAAGGTTAGGCAAAGTGTGAGGCTTTATTACCGTTGGAAAAGTAATTTTCTATCAATCGATTTCAAATGATTATAAACCCTGGAGGGCATCAATGTTTTATTATTGTCTCATTCAAACCAATTTAAGAACACAGATACAGAGGAAAATAGACGTTTGATTTTTAATCTAGTTTACGGATGATCATTTAATTGCCCTGATGATGGGTGAAAAATTAATTTTACACAATTTAAATAACATAAAACAGCATAAAATATTATGATGTTGAGACTGTAAAAAATATATTTAAACAAATATAGAATGGGTGAAGTATGTGTTGTCTACATCATTCAAGGACAATTCAACAAAAACAGGTTTTCTATAAAAAGCAAATGTATCCACTATCAGAATTCTCATGCATATACTATTATTTACAGAAAAAAAATATAGTCTTCTATAAATATTCTATCAGACTCAAATAAAGTATGTAGGTGGGTGCACGGCGCATGCATGTGTGTGCACATATAGGTGCTCATTCATGAATATGTGTATCCTTGTGTGTTTCCTCACTCTGACAATGGAGCCCTCTTTAGATTTGCCGCTGATGGCGTGTCACGCTGAAATAGATCCCCCTCAGCACTGACACCAGAAGTCAGGCTGTTTGATGGTTCCCAACTTGGGTCGCCTCTCCGTGATTGACAGTTGGTAGATTGCCTGCCGACCAAACACGAGTGTGAGGGAGACACAGCCTAGTCAATATCCCCCCGCCTCCTGATGTGTTTTAATGCCTGTGCTTGCATAGAGAAGAGAGTCAACACCTGCATACGCACACCCACACGCGCACACACACACACACACACACATACACAATGCTGTTAACAAAGTTAACTTGGAGTTGTACTTACACATGGAGTTTGTTGTGGCTGATTTTTATTTAATCATCTAAAACATTCATTTTGCCGCACTGAATTGCGGTTGGTTGCAAGGGACGATGACAAAGTGATGACATGTTTTCCTCACACATCTATGTAGACATATACTGTATGTGTGTAAAAACAGTCACATAAACATTCACACATATACACATTAACACAAACACACATTAAAGCACATAAAGATGTCAAACAACTTCAGTACATTACACCAAACACAAACACGATATATGTGCAGCGATATATGTGAGGAAGGATATATGTGTGTAACATTGAAGCAGTGTTATCAGATATATTTAAGAAACGAAGAAACAGAAAAAGAGGATAGAAAATGACCAAATTGTACCAAGCATTTCTCTTTTCTAATGAAGATTAAAAGAAAATTGACAAAGAAAAACTTACAGTAGTGACCAAACTGTCAAATAACAACTATAGATGTTATAATTGTAAAAATAGATAGGATACAGATAACCCACAGGACAGGGGAAACAAACTGATAGAGAAAAACAAATAGAGATGAACCCAAAGGAACATGAGGAAAATCAGAATAAAATGAGCAACATGGCTAAACAGGAAATATGTAATCATACAACTACTTTATTTACTTCAACTTCTACTTATCTTCATATGAATATAAGAATATGAACATTGTTACTACTTTAGTAGTGTTTTGTGTCCTACATAATAATTCCCACACAGATAGATGACATACAGTTCCTCAGTAAGAGCGGTCTGGATATGGGAATTGAATTTACACACACACACACACACACATACAGTGCGCACATAAACACACACAAACACACAGGCCGGTGAACTGAGGCCATCATCAAATCACGCTGAGCATTGTTACATTTGAACAGGAGAGGCAGTGGGCCGGAAAGACCCTGTGTTAGTCTGAGAGAGGGTAAGAGAGGGAACAGTGCTCTGTAGCTCTGCATGTGTGTGTGTGTGTGTGTGTGTGTGTGTGTCGTGGTTGTAGGTGGAGGAGTGGGGTGGGGTGGGGTGGTGGGGAATGATGGAGGGAAGCAGTGAAGTAAGAGGGAAAGAGAGAAGCTAGATAGGGAGGGAGGGTAAAGAAAGAAATGGCCACTAGACGCAGAAGAGGGAAATAAGAGAGATGAAGAGCGAAAGTGGCGAGAAAAAAAAAAGAAAAGACAAGACGGCAGAGGGGAGAGTAAGAAAAGTAAAGTATGAGGAAAGGAGAGGAGAGGAGAGGAGGAAAAAGAAGCAGGGGATTGGAGTGAAGAAAGAGGAGGAGGAGAGGGGGGTTGTGGAAAAGGCAAGGAGGTACCCAGGGGAAGATAGAGGAAAAGGGTTGAAAAGGTGGGAGGAGAAGAGAAGTGTGGAAAGGAGAGGGTGAAGTCATGGGGGAATAGCTCCTGTTGCCCATCTACGCCACTGCTGCAGGTCAGCAATGAATTCCTCCTGTTTTGCTTTCTAGATGCAACATCTTCTGCTTCTGTTTCTACTCCTCGATGTTTCTTTCAGGAGGATTACCCTCCATTCCTGTATGGATAGAGGGGGATTGAGGGTAAAGAAAAAAAAAAACATATAAGTGTGTATATTTATTTGAAGATGACTTGTCATTGTTTAAATCACACGAGGGAGAGAGAAAGTGAGGGGGAGAGAGAGAAAGAAAAGGTCGTTCTGTTGGTAGTGACCAGAGGGGGTATTTCGTGCAGGGAAATTGCGGTGTATTGCTTTTGTGACAGAGGAAATGTAAACTGGCCGTGTGGGTGTGTGACCTCTCGGAGAGAAAGAAGGGGGACTAAATGGACACAAAACACCCCCTGGGAAGGTTCTCAATTCCTAATATAACTAAAACAGGTATACAGACATGGCAATGGCTGATTGTTCCTTTATGTTCCTGTGAGTCGGTCATTGCAGAGGCATAACATCTCAGAATATGATGATGGTGGCGCTTGTGCGGAGGTTTGAAAGTCAGGTCAATCACTTAGAAAAAGGATGCCAGAGGAGCTGAAATGATACAGATTTTAGCTTAAGAAATGCCAGTTAAATCTTTGGCATTGGCAATAAAACATTAAATAATGGAAATGGTGTAATTATTGACATTTATAATCAACCTAAAGAAAGCAATTACTGAGCATATCTTACAGTTAAGATTCACTACAAATCAATGCAAGTTAGTAAAAAGATGAATAACCAAAAAGCCTTGAATTAATTTTATGTATTTTTCTTTTTTCCTCAACAGAATTCACTGTAAAAACACTGTAAATTGGGCTTTTCCAAATAGTGAAGGTTATGTGATGCTGTTGATAGTGTAAGCCTCCAAAGTACTGGGGTAGGGAGCTTCTGGAAACAGTATAAGAGCTGCCACCTCCTGGTTTCTTGAAGTATTGCAACTGTGCTGCTCAAAAATCGGAGAATAAAATTGCAGGATACATCATGGGCTTGTATTACAGGAACCCGGCAAAGAGACGTAGACACATGTATAAAGTAATCATGAATGCATGTGTAAAAAAAAAAAAAAAAAATGTCACTGGTTGTGTAAATCCTGCACAGTGGACAGTAGATTATGGAGGAACATCACATATTAAATGTTAAATGAACATTTAATATGTTGTGATGAGTAAATGCTGGACTTGAATGTATGTTACCTCCTGTTAATACCATAATTAGCTGTCACATAGAAATACACCCATCATACAATATATAATAAATCTATAGAGATAAATTCTGTTATGTATTAAAATAAAACACCTCCATGTCCTAGATGAGCTATACATTGACTCATGTAAATGTAACATTCTCTTGTGCAGCAGCCCATTAACGCAGAACTAAACACTCTATAATGCAACATCAAAACCTTAACAGTTGACTGGGCCCAGTCACACCTTATCAATGCTGCGACATTTAAACACGGGTCTGGACATCACATCTGTACCATGCAAAACTAAAGGTGATTTAATACCACTTAAGCATCTGATGCAACACACATACTTGCACAAGTATGCACAGCCGTACAAATAAATTCACGTGCATGCACACACACACACACACACACACACACACACATTGATTTCCTCATTTTCATTCACCCTACATGTTGTTTTGCAAATTTAAAGCATGACAAAAGGGTAGGTTTCATTATAGTGTGGCTGAATATAAACCCACCATACACATACACACATGGGAAGTGTATCATTATCATATGGAAAGTTTAGCATGATGCAAATGTGTTTGTTGTGTGCGTGGTGAGGTAAAAGTGTCTGACTCTTTTCGATTACTGTTGATTAGTTAACCTTTAAGACACCAGACACTGGTCTTTCATAGGTCGCACGCTCTCCTCGTATTTTTTCTGTCAGATAATCAATAGAGTGATAGAGAGAAAAGGGAGAGAGAGAAAAGTGACGTGAAGTTTAAAAAATATATATATTTCTATTTGGTTCTGTGTGTGTCAGTTGTATGGTTTATGTGTATGTTTTTATTTTTCTGGTTTACAGTCCAGTCTGTAAGTCTTTTTTTGTTTGTTTGTTTGTTTGTTTGTTTGTTTGTTTTGGTCTCTGGCACAGTAAATTGGAAAAGAAACACCATCAGGATAAAGTGCTGACTTTTTTAATTTGGGGGCATTTAAATCCATGTGATATGAAGAGTGCAGGAATTATTGCATTTTCACTGTCCAGCACTGTTTAGAAATGGGGTAACTATATATGTATAAACTGTTAACTCAATATGATTATGAATACTCACAAACACCATTAAAGCTGAAAATAAGCACTTTTTTTGTTTCTGTTCAAATCCAATGTGCTCACTTTTTGTCAGCGAAGTACACTTTATGTCACTGCCCAAATATTTACAGTCTGCACTGGGACCTGTTTTTAACTTTGATTCCACTGAAGAACAATACATTGAATATAACTGGATTTTTTTAAATTTAATTAATTCAGGTGTAAGATGTTATTTAAACTTAGAAAACAAAAGTCAGATGATCAAAATGAAAGTCAAGAGTAACAACACATTATAATTGAACTCTTCCAGTAAGCTTCTATGAGTTACATACTGTATATCCATGTACATGCAGTTACCACACATATAATGTTTAATCACTGTTACTGATGTAGTATTGCAAATAGTTAATTGGTGAAGTTCGCAGTTGTGTGTGCTTCTTTTTTTCTTTTTCTTACTAATATGTAAATTTGTAACTGTAATGTGTTTTTGTATATTTGTGCACAGTGCCAGTGTAGTACGATAACGCTCATATTGTGCAGCTTAAAGGCAGCAAGTCAGTCAGCCTTCAACGTTGACATCCTGCATTTACCTGTAAATCTATTACTAATAGTCAGCATTGACATTTTTATTATTCAACCATGTAGTAGCATAGTGTTAGTATTACAGCTGGTTAGTTTGACACATTTGAGTGTCTATTAATTACGACTTCCATCAATGCTTATTAAAGTCATCAAGTGATGCTTGCCCTAACCACCAAGAATTCAAAAGAATTCAAAGTTGAACTAAGTTCCAAAAAGACTGAATTTAGACAAATATGTGCTGTCTGGGTCAAAATGATATTAAGGTTTGAAAGTGGATTAAATAGCTAACTCTACATAATAACCAGTCTCATTCCACATGAGAGAGCGAGAGAGAGGGAAAAAGAGAGAGACCAGGCAGACTGAAATGAAGAAGACATGAATATACCCCTTTTCCCAAAAAAGGTATTTGTATTTACAACATTGTACAGCAACAACAAAAACAAGAACAACAACACAACCTCACTATAGTGAAGACATTGTGTGGTGGATGGCTGACTTATGTTTTGGTGTTGCTTGTATTTTCTCTTCAAATAGAATGATGCGGCTTCTCTTGCTTTCCATCCGAAGCGTTACTATTTCATTTGCCCAGGATCAGGTCAGTGGGACACACCTGATATGTCCCAGAGATACTACCTGAAATACAGAGAGGACACACACACTCTATCCAACTCTCAAACAAAAAATATACTGTTGGCAGTATATAAAGAAGAGTGCACATACAGAAAAGTGCACAGAAATACACACGTTCACCTCACAGATGTCATCAGCCCTAAATCAGTCTGATCATTAGTAATAATGGTGGGTGGTAAATACGAGAGAGAGAAAGGGAGAGGAAGTGTGGAAGAGCTAGCAGTAGACAGACATTCAGGAAATAAAACTGCAGTTACAAAAACAGTATTTGAGATCTCAGGGTAAAGAGAAGGGGGAATGATAGGGAAGATGAGAGAGGGAGATTAAGTTTGGCAGCTTTAAACAGCCCAATGGAAACTTAAACTGCCTGGTTGACATCTGGTGCCTCTGGTGGGCTCAAATCAAAATCAATAATGGAAGGAGTTACTCTCTTCTCTGTCTACTCCATCTCTCTCTTCACTTTCTGTGCTTTTTCTGTCCATTAATCCATCTCTCTTGATTTCACCCAATTACCTTCTTCTTGTGAGACAACAGTGGCAAACATTGAGGGATTGTTTCATTGAGTGAGTTTAATAAAAAGATGTTTTTCTCCTACTCCTGTCACCATCACATTTTACTTCTCAAGTCTCTTTTAAAGCCTTCTCTTGCTGTCCTTTCACTTCTTGAAATTCCTTACCTCTGAGGCCGCCATCATACTACCTCCCCCTCCTCTCACTTCTCCCCTTAAGTCCTCTCTGTCACCCTGTCTCTCTTCTCTGCCTACTTGTCCTTCCCAGACCACCCACAGCAACAGATTAGCCACTATCTCTGTCCGATTACTTGTTACACTTCCTCTCCTCCCCTCTTCTCTACTTTCCTCTCCCTTTCTAACCTCCCACCCATCCTTCAGCTCCCCTCTAAAATATCCCAGTACCGTTTCTTTCTCTCCTCTCCCACTCCCCTATCTCCTCTCCATGTCTCCCCTCCTCAGTGAGACCCCCCACACCAGTAGCAGATTGCCGTGCTATCATCCCCTCCTCTCCTCTCCACTCCAATCCCCTGGTCACTCTTTAGGTTTCAAACTCCATTTGGCTGATCTATAGGCCTCCCCTTGGCGAATGATTCTGAAGTGGTTTGGACAGTTGTAGACAGCTTGTTGGAAGGTCAGCTGCCACGTATCCCACTTATTTATTCATCTTTACATTGATTAATGGAGAGAGAGGTCATGGGTCAACCTTTTATTGTGGAAGAAGCTTGAGCTAAAAACAAATACTGCTGCCTTTTTTTTTCTTCTTTTGGTCTGATATCCGACACTTGTGTTTTGATCAAACTGTCAATAGTTAAAGGCTGGTAGAAGTAACATCATCCTTTTTGTAACAGTTGGTGGTAACTTATAGGTTAAACATTGGATGGAAGAATCAATTATAATCAAACGTCTTCAAGAATCTAGGGATGAAGAACAGGAGGATGTGTTCTGCAGTGCCCTCACCAGAACTAAAAGACAACATATTTTGCATGTATGCACTTCTGTATGCACATCTATGCATTTTGGCTGTTGGTTCATGTTTTTATTTGATAACATAGATGTTTCTATTTTAAAAAGGTTCATTTTGTGTGGCAACAGCATGATTTCACAAAATTATTTGTTTAAAATAGTACTTTGCAAATGTAGCATTGCACTCCTGTAACAATGTCTCACAACTCACAATGAACAACAAAAAAGGGTAACAATTGATGCAGCAGAACTAGGGATTTTAAGTGCACACAAACACACACACACACACAGACACACACACTCAAAAAAACATTGTCTTTTTTTATTCCATGCATTATTCTTCCTTGTCAAAACCTGATACTGGTACCTGTACTCAGCTGTATAGATTTGTGTGTATTATGCTAGTTGCGGCTGGCTAATGTAGCCTCGAGCAGCGATGAGGAGTGGACTGCAGAGGTCTGGTAAGCTCACTTCATTCTAACTCGACATCACTTGAGGTAATTTATCAGACTGCACATAGCTCCCTCTGGAGCCAGAAACAGCTTACAACTTTGTTTCACATTTGCAAACAGACTTTGATGTGTAATCGGTAGAAGACATGGTTTCTAGTAAATGGGCTAAAGCATGCAAAAACAGTGTTATGGTACCTTAACCTCTACTGTCCCATTGGTATAGGTCAGTCATTAAAAAAACACAGAAAATGTATAGAAAATAATGCACAACACAGATTTCACATAGATTTAAAATTATTTTTGTTTTTTTGTTGGAGTGTGACCCTTTGAGAACACCAACTACTGTGCATTTGATTGACATATGGCAAAATATGTTGGTCATGACACCATATATCATGTATAACCAGTTGATTGTGCACACAAACTGCAGACACAGACTTGTAAACATTTTAATATGGGATTATAATGTGCAGCCTGTCAACAGTAAAGGAAAGAATCCACAACCTGTGTGACCTGAAGCTCAGCATCTCACTCTGCTGATTGGCAGTAATGCTATTTAATCAAATGTCAAACAGCACAGGTTTATGATACACACGCCAACCTTTGAGTCGCTGCTTCATGTGAATGGAATGTGTGCGCACACACAAACAAACACACTGAAACTCACACAGAGGTATAAGCACACACACACACGCTGAATGCTTTAACTGAACGGTCAGAGCTTTTGAGTCAATAATTTTGATATCAGAAATACTATTCTGTCCATTGTGTGCGTGTGAAGGAAAAAAAGAAGGAGGGTGGGGGGGGGGGGGTAAAGTCATCACTTGAACGTCTTGTTTATGTGCTTGTCATTTATTCGCTGTCTGCGGTATACATCCAGGTAAGCGTTCTCACATTTCAAAACTCCCCTGCCATTTCAGAAATAATTGGCCAGTTCCTTGTGCTGAGCCGACTCCATGTCCAGTAGATTTTTTTTTTTTCCCCCACGCAATGAAGCTGCCAAAGTGCTCCCGCTCTCCCTCTCTATCTCTCTCTTTTCTTGCTGACAGTGTGTCAACATGGAGATGTCAGCAACAATAACAATAAAAATGTTCTGTGTGAATGATTGAGATCTCACTTTAGTCTGGTGCCATACAAGATATATTAGAATGAAATACAACAGGGTACACAGTGAAGTCTGGTGAAATGCAATCAATTATGTAGAGCTTTTGGTAACCATTACATTGAATCAAATGGCTAAAATGAAATGTATTTAACACGATCAGTTTTCATATGTAGTATTTTATTCTGTTACCCTCATCTTTCAGACTTGATAGAGATCTTTGGTTGTTTGCATCAGGATTAGGATTTTAAAATGAGTGTGTGTTTGCACTCCAGTTAACCTGCACAATATGTGTTTCTATTCGAGTGCATGCCTGTGTGTGGACTTGTTCTTATTACAGTAAAAAAAAAATCCCTGCGTTTTGGCATTTATCCTCACGTTGAATCAAGTCAAACTCACATGCCAAGAACTGCTGAGCTAAGGATAAATTAGAACAAACTAATCGACTTTGTTTTGATTTTCTCCCCAGGCTCACTTCTTTCATTATCTCCTCATTTGTTCCTGTCCCCAAAGTGGCTCACAGTACTACACACCCACTTTCAATAGCTGTCATAAAAAATTATTAAGAAAAAAAAAGAAAAAGAAAAAAAGAAAAGAAATTCTGTGCAGCCACCATGGCCTTCTATAGAGATATGACAGTGAAGTAAAATAGCAGGTCTTATGAAACAACATAAACACAGAGTGAACATTGAACCAACAGTAACGTCACAGTTTTTAACTTATTTGATGCAGTACTAGAATTGACAATTAATTCTAGAGTTCAACTTTTCAGTCTTACACCCATAATCATATTTAGTTGCAAAGACAAAAAGAAAATAACATTTGTTCTCTGGCGATGGGTCATATCCTTGTTGGTACCTGAACTGTTTCCAGCTCGAAGATTTCCAGCTGTTTTCTGCTCTGTGTTTTGGTTTCTGTACCTGGAAGAAGTCCAATATCTACTCAGCTGTACATTCCACTTTCCACTTCTGCATCTGCAGTGCATTATTGTTGGCTCTCATCTTACTGTACCCATGTTTAAAAACTTCACTTCTGCAACAAGGATGTTGTAGCCACATTTATTCATACTGACTGTTCAGTGCACATTTCTCTTTTGCTGGCCAGCTGTATGTCCAAAGGGTTTATCAGTTTAGAGCATAACATATTTTTAACATATGAGCTTTGTAGTATATGATAAATGGGTCTGAATTCTTTCCTGTAAATAATAACTCACATATTTTTCCATCTCTACTTATTTCTTTTTATAAATAATGAGACAAAATATGCCAAAATTATGTCATTTCACTTATTAAGACATGCCTTTTTTCTGCTATATTTTTATTAGCAGGTCTTCAGCGATTGAGCTGCAGAATATGCAGACATGCAGAATACTACTAGGAGAACTGGTAGTCCACGGAATCTAATAATTGAATTAAGCCTCTATCCAGAATTATTCCATGACTCATCCACTCTTCAGGTGTGCAATCCAGTCTAAAGGGTATGGAATAACCATGATAGAAAACGAAAGAGGTGGTGAGGTGAAGTGCCCCGTATCAAAGCAGCAGAGTGGCCCTGTGAGCTATGGGATTGCTATGGAGAACCATGGATGAATTTTATCTATGCAGAGTTATGAGCCATTGGATTTGAGGCTCCTTGACATTTACCTGGAGAGCTTTCCCCAATGTCTTTCTGCTCAGCTGTCAATTTTCTGCCTCCACTGTTGCCAATTCCTCCCCCTAAGTAAAGTTGCAATCACTTACTGTGAATCCCACAAGGTACAATAGTTCACATTAGTTCTACACCCAAAAACTGCTAAACTAGAATATGTTCAGTGGTATTTTTCATCCATCTGCAGTGATATACTGTGTGGAGATTAATGGTATTTCTCTGGAATTAGGAGGATCAGGGATGCAACTTTAAAATTACATGTTAGAGATCACAACTTACATTGCCTATGGTGCAAATACATGGTACACCCAAATAATGTTAGATCAACATGTTATATGGCATTTAGGTGTACAGCAGCATATAGAAATATTTCACCAAAATATGTCAAGATGCATAGCTTCTATTTGTTGCTATAGCACAGTTAGCTGTTTGTTGTATGGAACTACACTCAGTTGCCAGTTTATTAAAGGGTAATTCTGGTATTTTTCAACCTGGACCCTATTTTCCCATCATTTGGGGTCTAAGTGACTAATAGAGACAAAGATGTTTTGAATTGGTCCAGTACTGAGTGAGCGCGCATCAGTCGGCAGCAGCAAAACAGGTTGCAATATAATCCTTTTGGGGCAATTGCGCCCATCACTCCATTTTTATCAATGAAACAGACTAAACTATCAACTGAGCACATGTTTGCTTATGCTGGTTGTGAGCAATCTGCACAGATGCCATGTTTTGGCAAAAATGTGCTTTTCCAGAAATTACTGAGCACATGAAGTGCAGTGGAGTATTGGAATGTGCTGTGGTTGCGGTTTGAAAAGTTTCTGCAGGCATTTTGATACTTGTTTTATGTTTAAATTGGCGCACCACTGGAATCTAAATGATTATTTTACTAATTGTCCCTGTTTTAAGCTTATTTTAACTTTCCTAATACTGACAGTTGTTTTGTAACTTTCCCTGTTCTTTGAGCCTTCATCAGTTATTATTTTAGTATTGCTAACTCAGTGAGATTTTATCTGGTTAAATAAAGAATATGAAAATAAATCTACTCTTACAGTTGTGGACCTGAGCTAACAGCAGCTGTTGTGCTCCATGAACGAGTAAGCTGCAGAACACTCAGAGCCATCTTTTGAGCCTGCGGGCTTTAGTGTTAAATACTCAAATGATAAGTTTTTAGTGGCACATTCCATTATTTTAAAAAAAGATAGATAATTCCAAATGTGTTCAATTGTGCATGTTCATTTGCTATAATAAGAATAATGTCAAGTATGTCAATGAATAGCAAACAAAACTAAATTTAAAAAATGCTGTTACAGTATCTGTATAATTCAAAGTACTGAATAATAACTTAATTTAGAACTAAAAAAATACAAACAAAATTGTACTATAAAGCAATGCTTATGAATAACTAATAGGGTGGGCTGACACTTGTATATTCATTCACACACATACACACACACAGACACACACACACACACACATACAAAATATCCAGTTCCACCATGACTAAAAATGAAGAGTTGCTTAAACGGCTGTGTCAGTCCCCCACAACCAGTAGTAATAAAATATCTCCAGTGTGCATTCTGATCAATGGAGGAGAGAGGAGACACAAGCTGGCAGGGTTAATGGGCCCCATTCCACTTAAATACCATAAGAGTGACTCTGGGGAAACAGAGATGGAGGGAGGGCAGGAGGGAAAGAAGGGGGGTGGGTGGGGTAGGGATAGAGGATAGATGCCAGTGTAAATGATAGAGGAAGAAGGGAGAGAGAGGGTGAGGAAGAGATGGAGGGTGGGAGATAAACAAGTTAAAACATGTGTTGTCATACTGAATAGAGTTGGTTTTTTTTTCTGCCACTGTATTAAAGTGAATGCTGTGATGAATTATGTGTATATCTATTACAATAACATGAATAAAATTGCAAAATCAGAGCTTTCATGGCAAATTTACATTTTGGATTTTAGATTTAATGATTTATTAAATTTGTGTGGAAATGAAACACAGGAGTAAATTAGGAATCTTGTATTAAAGATACCTCTGGAAATTTGTGTGTTTGTGTGTGTGAGTGTGTATTTATCTGTGTGTCCCGTGTGTGCAGGTCAGTGGCGGCTGGTGACTCAAAAAATTGGGGAGGACAGGAGGAAAACCAACATGGAATCTTACAACAACACACATCACACTATATCATTGTCCCCCACCTGATGAAATCGGAGGGATGGTTATATGCCAATAAAGCAATTTGCTTTCAAAAACAAAAAGGAGAGGTGAAAAGGCTGCTTCTTTAAAGATATTTAGCATATACATATTGTTTCTAAACAAAGAAGTGCTCATTTTAGCTGTGGAGTGGTTCAGGATGTGTCATTTGAAATTCATATTTATAGTATTGTTCTATTGTGACAACAGATTTATGTTCTCATCAAAAAAAGACAACTTATCATATGATTTACACATGTTTCCTATGTATTTTCTTAGTATACAGAAATATATAAAGTACCACAAAGGTTGTTATCTGATACAGGCACAGATCAGTGATGAACACTAGAAAGATTGAACACTAAAACATTCACAGATCTAAAAGTGTAGGTTCACATCAGAAAGTAGTAATGCATGTATCAAATACATGACTTACACACTCTTATCTATATGCAGGACATACAAAATATAGTCTACAAAGTTGACATATTAACACTTGTTATTCTAGTTACTTTAAGCTAATTACTCAATATGCGGCTCAGCTTAAAAACGAACTGAAGAAATTGTCACAACAAGCAGCCAGACCTCCTGCACACTCATTCACTAATCACACAACATAAACAGGTGACTGAACAACCACTCAATTAAAAGTGGGATCAATTCCAAATGAATGAGTGAGTCCAGACATCTCACTGTAACTTCAACAAGCAAACTACCTACAGCACATTATATGATCTCTGCTGCATTCTTGTTAAGGAGATAAATTCACACAACAGCCACAGAAACATTTTATCATCAGAGATGAAATTAGTGACCAAAGAGACAGAGAGAGAGAAGCTATATCTGACTCACGTTATCTGACGTCTTCTTCTTTCTATCATGGAGATGAAGTACTCATGTCATAACGTCCATTTGTGGCTGTTGGTCATCTTGTTTGTTAGTTAACAGAACTTTGTGGCTGTTGGTTAACCAGTCTGATATCATTAGCAACAATGACAAACAAGCTAACTCTCCTGGTTGTTTCTCCGGTTGCTTCTCTCTCCAGCCTCCCCTGTGGCGTCCTGCTGCTGCTGCGCTGAACAGTCCAGATCCATTCTCACCATTAGCTTAACAACAGTCCTTAACAGTCCTTCCATGGATGTATAAAGAGTCCTTCAGGCTGCTACAACAAGCTAACTGTTGCGTTGGCTAACGCAAGGAGCTGCTATCTACTGCTCATTATCTACTGCTGCTACTCTGCCTTAAAGTGGAGAGAGTTGAACATGAAATCTGGAAACTGTCATTGGACCAATGCAATGTCAATATTGCATTCTGGTTGTTGATTGTTTAGGGAGGACATCCTCCCTTGGAGCATCATTTTACGTATCTTGGCCAATCACAGATTAGCATGAAAAAAATTAAGTACATTAAATTGATGTAAAAGATCCCACCCTGAGGAGGACAGCAGACACCCATCCTCCTCTGCCCCCCACTCACCCCCCCCACTGCCCCCCACCACCACTTCACATACAGACTGCTCTTTCTCCTCCTGCCCTGCAGGTGTCGCTGTTGAAGCATTTTAACCAGAATTTCAATAATGGATTTTTTCCAAAGAAGAGAGAAAAAAATATTTTATAAATAATACTGAGATTTGGTAATGGTTCATTTCAACCAAATGTTCTTTTTTATATTTTGATCTCCCTCTTGCTTCTCAAAAAATAGAGGAGGAGCAACTTCCTCTGCCTCTATGGACCAGCCCCCACTGGTGCAGGTGCATGTGAGTCAATCCATGGGTTAACTGTCTAGTGGAGTAAACCATGTGTTCTTTTGCTGTTGCTCAGGAAGGGATTGAGTGTCACTTCAAGGGATTTTCTCTCATTTTCTTGCCAATAACACTCACTGTGCTAGCAGTGGGTGAATATTGGCTGAATTTGGAGGCCGTGTTGCTGTACACTATTGCCACAGAAAGTGTCCAAACATTTTCCTGCATGTATTCTACATAACACAAAACATACAATAGCTCGATCCTATAATAAACTCTTGAAAACCTTCCTGAATACTGACATATATAAAATTACTATCACTTTTACAGAATTACCTCACAGCACTGTAAAACTGGCTGGATGTTTTTGAGTGGAAATCCATCGACATCATACTGCTTTGAAGAGTCAAAATATGAATTAGAATGAAGTTAATATTAATGAATATTCAATAGAATAATTAATAACTCATAGAATAAATAGAAGGAAATGTTCCCCTCAATCCAAATTCTTATGAACTCTTGACTTCTTTTCCAAAATTTCAGGTGGCAATTAATATACCATTTGATACATTAAATTATTAAACGAAAAGAAAAGGAAAACTTAAATAATATAACATTAGTAATTTTTTTAAAGATGTCTTGGTGTCAATCACTGAGGATATAGTCTGAATTTTTACACACAGTGAGCAAGTATGCAAGACACATACTGTACACACACTCACTCACACACACACACACACACACACACACACATACACACACACACACACTCCCCTCTGAATCTCTATGTCTGCATGGGTTGAACCAGCTGCATCTGTGAACACTGATACCAGCATTGATCCAACCTGGGTCTTTGTAATGGACTCCAATAACAACTCCATTACTGCTGGCACACTGATTAGTGTGTGGGGCCGACTATAAAATTAGCTGCAAAGGAGCCCTCCAGCCCTCCCCCATGCTTACAGATACTACTCACATATCCAATCAGGTACTGGGGCAAAATGTATGCATGGACAACACAGACATTACAAATTAAATAAAACACAAACACACACACGTATACTGTGTCAATAGTCATTCAGTATGCAGGGAGAGATTAGCTGGCTACGGGAGAACAAAGGTGTCCCCTACATTGGCAGGCCGACATCCTCCTCGCCAAATTTAAGCCCAGATATTGATTTTCCTTAACCCCTCTTTCTCTCTCTATCACTCCTTTTCCTTTGTATTTCACACAGGAGTATGACATGTAGAGGAAGTACATATGCACTGAGGAGGAACAGGGGAGTGTGTGGTGACATGGTGACAACTGCATGCACACAAACACCCCATGACCACTCTCTCTAAACCTAAGTTCAATGTGTATCTGTCGCCTCTTTTTCTATAGGCACAAAGTGGGGCCCTGGTTGCATCTGGGGGTAAGACCACAAGGCAAATTAAATCAATGGGCTTCCCACTGGCAGATGGCTCACTTTAACACTCAGTTAGCCTTTAGATAATTGAGGCGTTGACTCTGCGGCGGTCATAAAAAAACGGATGGCTTGTTTACGTTTCACTGGAATAGATCAGCAGAGGTTAAATAAATGAAATCCCATTTGTCAGGGAGAGGAACCCTGGTAATAATAAATGCCCCCCTCCACGCCCCCCTCTGCAAACATCTCCACTGTTTGGCCTCATAAATAGAGAAGGAGAGGGAAGATGTTACCCACTCGCCCCATCCGCGCCGCCTGGCCACGACGCCATCCTGCCATTGATAGGGTAGCCCTGCTTAATGAAACGGTCCTTCCTTCCCCGCTTCTCCACTTGTTTTTTCGGGCCCTCCTCCCTCCTGCATGCAGTGTGATAAGTAGCGAACCAGCGAAGCCTGTAATTACAATCTTACAGAGGAACCCTGGCCCAATCTGTGTATAAATCTCACCATCCAATTACAAGATGTAATAATTTTGCAGTCAAGCTGGTAATGAGGTCTAATACTCATGCATGTGATAATCCCCCCTGGATGCTGACTCTATCAGATGTTAGCTTTGTAATTATACTGGCAGAAAATCATTATTTCATGTTCAGCAGAAAAATGAGCTTGGTGGGGGGAAGTTAATTTTCTCTATGCTCTGTGAAGCATAGACTAAATTTTAATGATCTAATCATTACCCCCGACTATCCCCGGCTGCAATTGACCCATGTTACTTGTGTGAAGCAACATTTTGCTCGTTTAAGAGTCCCTGATATGCAGTAAAGGTTTGCCAGGTAGGAGCCTTTTTATTTAGTAATTATACCACAATAAAACTATTATGCTAATGATATGGAAATCGATATCATTGGGCCACAGTGTCATTTAACAGCTGCACGGAACATAAATCACATTTTTAATTGTAAGCTGTTAACATTTCCACATTATTGCTTTATGTGGGTTTTTTTCCAAGCATGTGTGTGTGTTTTTTTGTGTTTGAAGGGTTGATACCAATAGTGAGAGAAAAGGTCAACCGCTGGCATCTACGAGCTAAGAACATCTCTGTTTCATCCTCTCTCTCTCTCTCTCTTTCTGATATGGACTGATGTAAATATCTGCAACATGGCATGCAGTAGCCAAAGTAATACAGTATGACCATATGCATAGATATCTACTGTGATCTATACTGTATAAACCAGCAAATACTGAATGCAAAGACATCTGTATCTTTCTAAGCCAGATTGCAGGCTAGCTGCAAATATTAGAATTTTTTCTTGACCTTCCTTGACCCCAACCCAAGTCCTGAGATAAACTACAAATTCATAGGACTACAATGATATGGTATGTCACTAAGCCATATAGGCAATGCACAGTGAAGAAGAGCTCAAGGGTGTCTCAACAAAATGTGTATTTTTAGCACTTGTTGTATGTACATGCCCACAAGTTACCAGTTAACATCATTACATAAATACAACAATTAACACTTGGGTCACATGAACTTCTAATTAAGTTATAGGCATGTATTATAATTATTATATTTTGAATGCATGTAAACACCACACTCCAAGTATGCGGTATGAAGCACACAACAGTTTTCAATCAAGTAAACAAGACGTGAAAAAAGAATCATCTTATTCTGTTGATATCTCGACTCAGGTTTCATTCATCATTCCTTATTAAATGAATTCACAGTAGTGAAACAAACTGTGTGCATGAACACCTTTATATACAGTCACATTCAGTCGTATTTTATCCCAACATTTGGGGAATTTTTGGGGCAGTTGGGGCTTTTTTTAATTTGCAACAGAAATTCCTTCTATAATAAAATCAAAAGTCATCCGGTCTTCACAGTAAGTTTCAGACTAGGCCAAACCATACTCAGTCTATATTGATAGGCCTAGAAAAAGCTACAACAGCTCAACTCAGAAGGTTTCACTCACTTTAACTGGAACAGCCGATGCTGCCGAGATGTCATGGTTTGAAACTGTTTTGCCTGTGAGGTATTAGACATTAAACCTATTCTATATATACTTTATATGGGAACATTTGAAAAATACAAGAACATGCTTGTCTTGAGCTATATTTCAAAACAAAATGCCTTTAGAAAGGTAACTGCAGGGAGCATACTTTGCAGTTTACAGTGGTTACTTTCTGATTAGTTTGACATGTTAATTAATTTATTAGTTTTAGGATATTAATTATTGTTAATTGTATTACCAACATTTTGGTTATATGTAATGCATTACAGTTAAAACAGAAAAAAAAAAAACATTCATACAATGAATATATAAGGTATATTACTTCTTTCAAGAACACAGTAATATTGTGCACTTATACTGAATTGGAAATTGGATTGGGTGATAGTAGTATACATAAATATTTTAGAGTTATTCATTTTAAAGGGATTGTCCCTGTTTTCAGCCTGTCTGAGATGTTTCAGGTTATATGGGTTACCACAGGGCCACAATGAGCAATTGTAGCAGCCTGATAAAACAACTACGAGACAACAGGATGCGTATAACACCACATCAGCAGACAGCAGAGAGAGGTGTAAAGCAACACAGGGGTGTCAGGGAAAGGAAAACGTGGCATGCATGCTGTGATAAAATCTGAGCTCAGCTGTCCAGGGGTCATGGCTGGCGGAGCGCGAGATATGGCCGTTAATAGAGATGATTGATTATAGTGGGGCAACCCAATAGCGTCTGTAACATGAGACATTATTAAACACATGATCTGCGTCTTTCCTAAAAATTCTGTTGTTTTGGGGGGATATGATAGAGTCAAATGCAACAGTTTAATATGCAGATAGTATACAGACAAGGAAGGACAAAGGTTAGGCTTTCTGACAAATGTTGGCCTAATCTGAATGTCAGTAAATGTCAAAGACTACACAGTGTTTTGTGTCCCAAGTAAAGTTCAGTGTTGATACATATTCTGCTTGCAGTTTTATGTTGCATGCCAAACTTGACCAGTTTATATGAATATTACATCTATTATACAACTGGATTTCATGAAAACACCAAATATTATCTTAGTGTCTAAAATTCAATGCTGATTCAGATTGTCGTGTATGTTAAAGCATTACACAGTGGGCTTATTTTCAGTATTGGGCCTCACACTTTTATCTTTTTACAGCCACTCTAGAATGTTCAGTAAACAATAAATAGCATGTGCACTCACATCTTGCATAACAAACTACATATGCGTGTGTTTTAGGAAGAAAGAACTGATAATAGACAATATTTGATACATTATCTTAACATTATTTCTCTGTCTGTCTTCTTAACGCTGTTATCCTAAACTGGAGAGGGATCATCCCAAAGGTAAAATGAAACTTCGCCTCGTACTGGTGTGATATTGATATTTACCAAAAAGAGCGCCTCTTATCACATATTTGATATGCAAAAATGTAAACACATTTGAGAATTTGCCTGTGCCCTTGACATAGTTATTGTTGTATGAGGGACGTCACAATCTAAGCAGATTATGTTTTCATATGTGGTCCCTCAAGGAGTGATACTGAAATCAGCATGCATTGCTCACTGGGGCGTACGTCACCTTTTTCTCAGCATGATGGATGTGCATCCTACTCCAAAGTGATAAGAGTCATTATTTGATGATCAACCATCCATTGTATAGCATACATTTAGTAGTCTTCATAAATAAGGTGCACTAAATCATATGTAATATCATATCCAATTGTGGCACTATTTGATGTAGTATTACCTCTCACAGATGAAGAGGACTTGTCTAATTTTCTGTTTGCGATGTGTTCATTCCACCTAAATTAACTTAATAAATTACTGGAAACATTGCATTGGTGTGTTTCGTTCTTGAGCATGGCCTACATTAGCCTCAGTACTATGAAACTGCACAAAGGCCTGTTTTAAATTCTCAGAGGACTCTGTTGTTGAGGAAGGAGAACTCTTACTTACTCTAACTTCCTATTAGATGTTATTTAAATGTTATTCAAGGCCCCCTGTGCATCTGGCATCCGTGCCATGTGAAATTTATTTATTGAAAGTTTTGGTCACACATGGAAAGTTAAGCAGATGGTGCATCTACAGCACTCAGACACTCATGCACACACACATACACACACACACACTCATGCACACACACACACACACACAATGCCATCAAGAGAGCCAGGAAGCGTGGGGCCCCTTTGTATCCTCCTTTCTCTCCTCTCTTCTATTTCCCCCCTCCTTCTCCCGATGCTGTTATATGTATTATCTTTATGCCTGCCCATCTCTGGACACAGACGCCTCTTGTTTCGCTATTTTAAACAGATCTAATCAGCAGTGTGTTAAACAAGAGTGGATCTTTTATGCATTGGGTGTTAGGACAAGCAAATCACCGCTGTAGATCAACCGAATAAACAACTCCACCCTGATTCAATTACAACAGCTGGGGTCTGTGCTTTTATCTGGCACGGACATCATTTCAATCAAAATGTAAAATAATCCAATCCAATAGATGCAATAGCTGAGATAGGATACAGACTGCTGAGCTTAGTTGTTTTATTTAAAAAAAAAAGAAAGAAATACAAGGCCTTCTCTGCCTGTTCTCTCGCTCTCTCTTTCTTTCTGACAGCTATCAAGAAGTTCCCATTCCCAAACTCCATTACCTTGTGTAATAGCATTCAAAACTGAATTGAAAGGAAGGTGAGGGAGAGATTGTTGGCTATATTTTTATTACTCAAAGCTGTTTTCCGAGACACAGCCTGGTGCACTTTTATTCATTTAATTAATAGTAGCATCAAATTTTTCTTGTCCCCTCATGGACATCCTCGCCTTTTTGTCTTACAGTCAACAGCAATTATTGTGTAAGATCATACTTAGCGGGAATTGAAAAGTCTGCATAGGCAGTATTAATGGCAAGTTAATGTAAATGTTTTCTCTCTAAGTTATGGATTTGATGGCAATAGGATACAGGCCACTGCACTTTAGCCCCCTTTAATTAACTGAGCAGAATGCACCATGACACAAATTTGGAACAATCTCGAGAAGGAAGAAAGAGAGAGACAGCAAGAGAAAGAGAGAGTGATTTCTCTCAATAATAATGTTCAAGGAAATTGAATGTAGGAGAATGTACAACAATGTTAATAATATGGCTTGGTCTATCTACAATAATGTAATCTAATAGAAAGCAATTAATTTAGGACACAGGCCACTGCACTTTTTACTCATTTAATTAACACATGGGATATTTGCAAGGAGTTGGAATATAAAGCTTTGTATAGTATTACACCTCCCCTGTCACACCATGAGATGTGGTGGCTAAACTCTCTCTAAGGTAAATTAAATGTAGTGTAAGCTATAACTGAATTTGTTGACTATTTTTTATATGAAATAAATCATATTATGTGTACTGTATGTTCAATTAAGTACAAATTATAGCATTTTGCTTTTTAAAGAAGTTCAAAACTGACCAGTCCACAACAGTGACAATAGGCTTGTAGGTTTTACACCAATGCTCTAATACTAAAGTCAATAAGAGTTACAGAATTGAAGTATGAAAACATGTATGGTTATGTAGTCACACATTTTTTTGACATCCTAATATATCATGTTCTGCTCAGGGTTGTTTCAGGAATTTTAGAACTACCTTTATTTATTTATGTTTTTCCCATAAATACTTAATCCCTAAACAAAACTGAGTCACAGAGAACACATCAGTGTGAACTGGCTACGCTCTTCATTTGGTGTGAGTTAATGTGGTAAGAATCAAATGGGTTTTGTATATACTGCTGATTTATTGAGAGTTTATTATGTACAGCATTGTTTGCTTGACAGTGTATCAAGCAAGCATACTGAAGCTTATTGAAGCAGCAATTTTGACCAGTAGCATTAATTGTGCCTGGACATAGGCTAGCATATTAGCAAACAATGTCCTACCTACATATATAACATATGTTTATAGCAGAAACAGAGTAGCAGAGGAATCCTATTGTGGTCCTCATTCTGCCCACTGTAAGTTCAGTGTGCACTCACCATCCTTGTACTGGTCCTCCAAAAAGTCTTTTTTTTTTTTTTTTAACCTCTTAGCTGTTCTACTTTTGTTAGCAATGTGTACCTCTACACCAGTTTACACTGGTTGGGTGTCTGAATTAATTGGCACTATCAACCCTCTCATACACCATAAAATAAATTATGTTCAATTCATTCAATGTTAATATGAAATAATTATTAATTGAAATTTAACGCTTTAATGCTCAATACACTCAACCTAATATAATCCATAGGCACTGTTGCTAACCTCTACATGACACTGAAAAGGTGTGAGGACAGTCAAAAAAACCCAAGCCTAGTATATCAGGGCACATCTCATCCACCCCTGGTGCCTTGCTACTGTTGAGCTTTTTGACTACCTTAGTGACCTCTGCTAGAAAAATAGGCAAGGCCTCTCTGGAGTCATAAAACTTCAACTGCCTTCCCTACTTAGGGCATGTCGGTCAGGTTCAGAAGTTCATCATAGTGTTCCTTCCACTGCCTGACAATATCCTCAGTCAAGCTCAGCAGTCTAAGGTCCTCCAATGCTGACAACAGCCTGACTTCTAGTCTTCCTTCCCAAGATTGTGCCTCAACCACAGAGGCTGAAGACCTGATACCTGTCTGCTGATTCAAGTGTTCCTTGAACAAACCAGGGCTTCCTTCTTTAACTTGATAGCTTCCATCACCAATGGTGGTGATTGTGGTGATGACAGAACACCATGAGGTTGCCTCTATGACAGGCACCTACAACCTTTGGCAGCACTGTGAGCAACCGCTTACTCAGCGGCGGCTTTGAGCATTATCAACTATAACAACAATATAATCGGGAGAAGGGAATTTAAGCCCTTGTGCAAAGTGGATTCACCAAGAGTTTCCAGTTCACCCTATGAATCTGGCAGCTGCCCCCTGCCACCCTTGGTCACATATAGCCAACCCTCTCATTCTTTTGACAATATTTCATCTCACAATGGATAACTCTGGAAAAGGAGTTGAGCTCCTATCCTGGATTCTGGTTCCAGAGCCAGTGCTTTGCATATAGATGAGCTCACCTAGTTGATATCACTTATCAGCTAGGTTGATATTGCATAAACTCTGGCTCCTTCCTCACCAGACAGGTGACATCCCACATCTTAAGCTCCCATTTTAAGATTCTGCGCAATATACACCAGACCCATGAGGAACCATGTTGCCTAGTGGGAAGTAGACCCACACAGTGGTGCCCCCATTCTGCTCCTTGGGGCTGAGGAGGACTGGGCTCCATGGCTACAGGACCTTTGGAGGCTGTTCACTCCAGAGGTTTGCCAATCTATATAAGTCTTTGGCTTATCTTTAGTCTGACACATCACTTGGAACCAGTTTGCTTGGGAGACCCTATTAGAAGTTGGTTAGATTGTTTTTACATTTGGGTAGGAGTTTCCATGCTGAGAAATGTTTTGAAGCACCAATTTGACCAATTTTATATTCATTTATTCTTCAATTGAGAGGTTCTCTCAGCTGAAAATGTCTAAGCCTGCAACTGCCAATTTCTTTCTAAAATCCCACACGTTTGAGAGATGTCTATCTGTTGTTGACAGTTTCCTTTGATTTCTTCCTGCTTATCACTAGTTTCAACAGAAAGAATATCCAAGTACAGGCAGTGAAACTACTTCCTGTTGTCTCCATTCACTTCTCCTGTAACTTTGTGATACTTGCGCATAGGAGTTGTTACCAGTTCCCACACATATTGACTAATGACATAGGTAATAATATGCATAAAACTCCCTTTTTTATTAAAACGTCCCAACAGTGATTTTCTCCCCCTCCTTTTTTTTATACAGGCATAGTAAAGGTTATAGAAGTAAGGAGAAGGAGGCACACTGCCACTTTTCCAGCTCCCTCACACCCAAACAAGCATTTTATAATTCATCACCAGGCCATGACAGATGAGTCCTGCTGGAGAATATTAGAAAATGTCTCAAATCTCATATATATGCTAATGGTATGCTGAGACCCGTTGAGTAGTGTGGCAGACTTTTTAATCTGCTCTTGCTACTACTAGGACCACTGAGTGAAAGTGGAGGAGACAAGTCATTGCACTTCAACAATGTATGATCAAACAACTTGGTTTCGGAAGCTGGACAGAAAGACAGAGAGAGAGACAGAAAGATGATAGAGAGGATGGAATAAAACAAAAGGGGACAGGGCTTGTTCTTGTAATTTAGCAAATGTGTAATCCCAAATAGCAGAAACTCAAGTCTTTGACCATAAAAGATGTTGAATTAGTCTTGTCACTGCCGCTTAGTCACTGTGCTGCATTGTAATCCATTTCATTTTCATTTTGATTTATGGCATTTTGTGTTCTGCATGAATGCATTATGCATTCCTGTTAAGCGAGGGACTTGTAATAGAGATATTACTGTGATAAACATATGTATGCCCAGTGCATTTATCTGCTGAGCTGAAAAAAAGTGTCAAAATACGGTTTGCTTTTTCATGCCTTGCAATGTATTAATGATGATTTGATGGTGACTGTGAGTAGTTACATGTAGTCCAGTCCACCAAAAAAAGAAATGAAAAATGTGGTGTACAATTTACATTACACTGATTGTTGGTGACATTATTATATTGCACCACATGTTCTCAGTGATAAACTGAATTGAATAATTGAAATGGACTCCCCTCCCCATCTTTCCATTTCCAATAAGTTGCCTCCTCTTTGTCAGGGAGTTTCCATCAGTTTTCATTGTACTTTAATATGCTATTTGTCAACTATGTTAATTTTCCCAATCCTTTAAGTAAAATGGAATAGAGTGCAGAGTATTTGCAAATATATCAAAACCTCTAAATGCATTTGAAAAATGTTATGCTTCCTTGTATTTTAATATATTGCATCCATGTAAGAGCACCTACTGCAAGATGCTGTTTCACATTTTCAAAGTCTACCTGCTCTTTTTTTTTAGCCTCCCTCTTCTAAACCTGTGCACGTCTATGCAAAACATACACTAAAAGTGATAACATAATCACTCAAAGCCCACGATTCCCTGCTCTATTGGAGCTTGTGATGAGGCATTAATAACAGTGAGGCTGGTGCTTTATTTTTCATAAATTACATATGTCAAAGATAAAACTCTTTTGTTGAATGTCCATAGGTTGCGTGCTGGGATAATAAAGGTTGACATAATTCTAAGGACATCCTTTCATAATCATTTTAAATGAAAAAAAACCAAAAAGGTGCACCAAGACGTTTGAAACAGACATATTTTCTAGATTTTAATCTTTTGCTTGCTGTATCATTATATTACAAAACTAAAAACATTCAAATAATTACTGTGCTTTGACCTGTAACAGTCACTTTTTTGTAAGAAAAAACAAATTACAAATAGATTGTTTATGAGTGTATATCATGCACATAAAACTCTTTGGAAACAAGCTGCAATTATATATCGCCTTCTTAAGGAAATAACAAATAAATCAAATATAATGTAGCTGCATTTCTTTACTTTTAGGTTACTGTGAGAAGGTTAGGGTGGGGGGAAATAAGTCAGAAATATTTTGGTGGTATGAGTTTAAACTGCTGAGGGAAAAATTGGGCTTATTTATGCAGGGATTAACCACGACAAGAGTTATTTTCAACAGGGGTCACTTCAAGTTTAAAATAATAATAATAATAATAATAACAATAATAATAATAATTGACTGCTAACTGTGTAGCCACAAGGGAACTTAACCTTGCCTCTCTTTGGCAATAAATGAAAAACCTGATCAAATGTGTGTCACAACAGGTTTTCTGATTTGGGTTTTCTGCTGCAATCTTACTCTTACTTCTAGAGCATTTACTATTGTTTGATACACTAGTAATTGATTGTAGTTGCCTCTTCCCACATCACACAATATGTTCCCTCATTTATTTGGATTGCTTCCAACTTCCTGTTTTTCTTTCTATTCACTCCTCCCCCTGCTGAGGAGACCTGCCTTGTCTACTAACTGACAGAAAATTATTATACATCATTACACTTCTGAAATCACAATTTACCCAGCCTCAGCAAATTACTCTCCGGTGGGTGACAGGGGTAATGGAAACTGTCTTCTCCACTTTACGTCCAGCACCTCTCCTGCTCTGTCAAAACCACACCAAGTATCTGTCTCTAGTGGCGAAGAAGAAGCCCTTCCTCCCCATCTTCCTATTTCACGTTCTCCCTTTCTTCATTTCCCTCTCCTACATCCTTCTCTCTTTCCTTGCTACTTGCTTCACTTCTTCCCTTATTTTGCCCTTCCTTCTCTTTTCCGTTTTCAAATCAAAAGGACTCCAGTGTGTCTCCTCAAGTTGACACTGTTTGTCGCAAAATTCGACATTATACCAGTAACCAAAGGTGCAGCACTCAAGCGTCTATTAGATTTGTTATGAGATGGAGCAGTACTGACAGGATGTTGTCTTACTCAATTTTATTTAAGTGACTGAGCAATGGCATATTTTTTTTTTCTTACATGCTGACTTAACTGTGGTTTTCATGGAGAGAAAGAATCAAAAAGGTAATCAGTTTATGGCTTCATACTGTAAGCCATCATGGATATTGCCAATTGGTTCAGCTCAAAAGACACCTGGACATTTTTTTGCCCACCTAACTATACAGTGTTAAACCTATTCGCCTACCCATTTTCTCCATGCAGTGGGCATTCTGGACTGGACTATGCATACCTTTTTAGTTTGACTTAAAGGCTCCACTTTGTACTGGCATTGTTCATGATGGGAAAGATACTCTGAGGGTATTAGCCTCTGGCCCTGCTTTCCTCTCTTTTTCTTTCTCTCACTGGCCTAGCTCTATCTCTCTCTTATGGGAGATTTCAGTCTTTCTTCTTCCTCACACTTTCTGCACCCCACTGACCTCTTCTCTATGTCCCTGCATTTATGAATCTCATCCCTTTTTCCCTCTCGCTTCGTTCTTCCCGCTGTTTTTCTCTTACCCTCCTCTTTCCTGTTAACTGTTCTTCCTGGCAGCTTCCACATACTTTCTTTGCTGGTTCTGTCAAACCAGACAGAGGCCAAAGTATTGCCTTTCTTGTAGGCCCACAAAGCTGCCACATTCATAACTGTAACTACAGCTTCCAGACATTTGTCTCAGCTTTGTCTGAAATAATTTTGGGGAGCTTGTATGGGCCAGGATGAATGGGCCTGGCTGGCGTTAAGTGCCCTAAAAGTGCCCGGGGATTTGAGCAGAGATGGAAAGAGTGAGAGCGGCAGACTGAGTGATGAGGGAGAAAAAATAATACAGAGATGGGTAAGAGTGGTAGAGAAGGGAGCAGTTTATTTCCAGATCATCCTTCTTTACTCCCCCTATTGCTTTCCAATCATCTTCTATACCTTTGCTTAACATCCAGTCCTCCCTCCTTGCCTGTTCCATTATGCCTCAGTGGGAGAATGATGATGAATCACCTGGCCGCAAGGAAGCAAAATATATCAAGTCCGGGTGGATTTGGGAATTGGTTAAGTACTTCTGCAGAGCCCTGACCTCATAATCGCTTTGAGCCTGCAAGGACCTCCTGATTTATAAAGTAGCCGTTGATTAATGCCCTTTTAAGTGGACAAGGCAGGCCAAAGACGCAGAGGCCCAACCACTCAAACATGAACAGCACTTGTAAAAAAGAGAAAGGAGTGTGTGTATGTCGGTGTGTGTACAAGGCAGCGGCTGTGGCAGCAGCCGATGGAATAACATGCAGTCAGTGTGTGAGTTTAGCAGTAAAGGTAATTGTGGCAGCAGCAGCAGCTTCTCGCCAGTCAAATCTTCCTGGCTATAAATCATCGCCGTTTGGCCTCTCTTTGACACCAATTGCTGCCTGTCCCCAAAGCCTGCCTAAAGCCTCTGTAGGTCAGCAGCCAGCTCTTTAAATACGTCTTGTCAGACAGACAGGCAAGGCGGATGGCTGCTGCTGCAATGGAATAAGTGATGGTAGGAATACTACCATTTAAAATAGTAATATCTATCCGTCTGTGTATGAGTGGTAGCATGCAAAACTACCTTGCATAATGAGCAGGGACAAAAAATTAAGAGAAATATCTTGCTCCTTCATCAGGACATTATGTATTGATGTTTGTTTTGTTTTATCTATAAAATCGTCATTTTTTTGTGAAAAAATACAGGAAAAACAGAAAATACTCATGAAATCACTTTTCTTTTTTGATGAGGCAATCATGGTTATATTTATTGGTGATTTTGTTTCTTATGACCACATTTACCACAGAAAAAGCTGACATTGTGCACCTCTAGCAAGTTCATATAGATCAGGTCATAAGTTGCCATTCAGGGGTCAGAGAGGCAAACCAGTGCCTTTTCTACTACAAGTCTCTGGACTAAGACACCTTCTGATCTCATTAGGTTACCCTAATTAGACAGTGTCACTTTCCATTTCAGAGACAGTATCTCAGGCGGTAATTCTGCTCTACTCTCTCTCCTTCTTTTATTGCTGCATGAGACCAGACACTGTCTGACTTATAATTGAATGAAGGCATATTAATTTACAGGGTGTTAATTGGTGAAATTGGTGGTGGGAAGTGACACACAGCAGTTCAGATTTCAGAGCTGCTGGCAAGGAAATTTAGACTGTAAAAATTGAATGAGGTATTTGACAGCTTGATTTTTCCTGAAGAGGTTTTCTTTTTTTTTTTTAAATAGTAATTTAAATATGTTAAAAGTATTACATTCACAACAATATGTATGCATAGCACTTGAGATTCTTTGTTATTATATTATCATCTGTGGAGGCAAAGCTGAATAAAAACAGGTATGTTATTTATTCAGATAGATACACAATGTTGACCATGTTCCACTTCACTAGAGTATGGTGCACCACGCCGATGAGGTGACATTTTGAAATCTATTTTTCTCAACGTAAAACTTTCCCCTCCTTGTCTCTTTCACAGCGCTGTGCTCTGAGATTGACAGCTTGCTCTCTGGGTTCTAGAGAAGGGTTTGAAAGGAAATTTACTCCAACTTCTCTCCTCCCCTCTCTTCACCTGCGGCAAGCGAGATGGCCTGGCGTGTGGGAGAAAGACGTGGCGATGGGGGGACGAGACTTCGCCGTGCAGCGGAAATGGCAGTGTCAATTAAATATCACTTTCAATTTCCTTGTTTTATGATCCCCGGGCTACTAAGCACCAATAATCCCCCCCTCGGCAGGCCCTCCTACCTTGTCTTGAGGAAGATTGATTACACTTGTCGTCTCCTATAAAAAAGACATTTACATGAAAATAAGAAAACAACTTCTTTGTTTGCATGGAAGTGAATCAAGGAAAAAAGCAATTCCCAATTTGATTTTCATACAAAGGCGAGGCAAGATAACAATCTCATGGCGTCTCATCTGAGTGAGTTTTGGAGGTAGAGCAAAGAGGGGGGCGAAGACGTATGTAGATTGAATAAAGCTGGCAAATTATTTCCATGCAACGTTGATGGATGTTGTCTTCACTCACACAATGAAGATGTCTTAGATTCTGCAGCAGAGATTGCTTTCGACATGTGTGTTACATGCTGTGTATTCCATATATTTCTGCCCTGAAGATTAATCGCATATAAGACACAAAATGAAGTTTGACTAGAAACATTTCAGTAATATTGCTACACTACATAAAATTGATTTATATACATGATTTGTTTCTTTTTTGTATCAGATTAAATGATATTTAGACATACTGAACAGTTTTTGTTTTAGTGTTCGAGAGAGGAGCTGTTTAATTTTTTATTTCATGCATTGTGTACTATACTGCCTCATAATGATTACGTAGATTTAGAAAGACAATTAAATATCCTCAATGCATGGGCCATTATGGTTTTGTTTTTTCTGTCCATGTGTTTTTTTGCTATAATACAGAGAACACAAGAACACAAGAATACAAGAGGGAAAATGACTATATGGCCTTAAAATTCTAATGCTTATTGGTAAATTAAGGCAATTAATTTTTGCCATGACCTAAAATGTGCATATCAATTGATTTAAGTGAAAATCAGGGTGAAAAATTACATCTCAGATTTGGATCTGTCTCTCTCTCCCCCTGTGTGTGTCTGTGTATATGTTATTAGCATTGTCCTCAAATTGGAATACATTTTTACAAATTCTTGTCCTTCGCAGTTTGTTCATTTTTCACTTAGAGGCCTATAAGGAAACTGTGCAGCAGGGGAAGTTTATTTATATAGCACATTTCATACACAAAGGCAATTCAGAATGCTTTACATAATGCATTGCTGTAGCTGAGGTCTAGTCAGCATGAAAATCATCTTGCAGAGGCTCGAAATTTGCATGTGTTAAGTAATCAATTACAATGTATATATGAATATATCATTTTTAATTTCATCAAAGTTCTCCAACTATTGCACTGAGATGTAAATGAGAGTGTGAACTGATTTCAAGTCTATTTGTGATAGTGTGTTCACGTGCGAGTCAGAGGCACTGAAGATGCAGGAGTGTGATGCTGAACAGCATAGCAATAATGCTGTTGGGAAATCACACACAGAACAGACTCAATAAGTAAATTTAGTGTCGTTAAAAGACTAATTTTACATTTGCATGTGCAGTGATCTGGAATTCCCATCCCTATGACCTTTTGACTGCATAAAAACCCACTGGAGACTTCTGCAAATGGCAAACAATCTACTTAGCATCTAGCCAAGTCACCCATACCTTCTCCAAACCAGCTAAACTCAAGTGTGGTATAAGAAGCTGTCCGTCATACAGAGAGGAGGGTTTGTCAAAGAGATCAGTTGGTAGCAGTAATGTACCTATTTGTTATTTGCCAATGACCCAATGTGCAATACATTGTGACACTTCCATACAAAAACATTGTGGTATGCTTTGACATATGATATCAAGTTACATTGTTACTGTTGAAGGATGAGGATGAGCATTTGTGTTAAGTACTTTGGTGATTTTGTGGCTCCAAATAAAAAGAAAACTTTCTTGTACTGAGATGGATGAAGTGCTGCAATTCCAGTTGTGTTTTTGCAGGCCAGGCCATGCAGTACAGTTTTGGTACTTTGTTTTGGCAATTTGCATTTCTGACTGCTAAAACTAGCTCCTATCACAAATGCAGGTGCAGAGGCTTTAATTGGCAGAGGTGCACACATAAAACCTTTCACAGATGACAAAATGAAAATTATTGTTGTGTTTTGCCTCTTTGAATTTTATATACATCTAGTTCAGATTTAAGTGCACATCAAAAAACACATTTGTGATTGCCATTAATGTCAAGCCTGTTATTCTAAGTTTGATGAATATGTGAGTCTGAACAGTAACATATTCACAGTTGCTTATGGAATGAACAAGGTCCATTCCTTTCATTTGATTTAATACCTGTAGCCATCATACAGCGGCACAAATGAAATGTGCATTTGATCTGACTCAAATTTAAAGAACATGCTGGTTATAATTATACACAGGTAATTAATTAATAGTCGAAATGCAACAAAATAGGCACATGACCTTTTGTGCTTTTCTATAAACCAAACTGTTAAGCATTTCTACACATATTCCAAGTTTCTTTAGCGAAATCAACTTCCACTGAAATCATCAGTCTTCACTTTACTGACCCATGTAACTGTATGAGTCTGCCATTGTGAAACGCAATGAGAAGATTGACTAATTATTGAAAAGCACTGCATCCATTTTCATACTTAAGCTCATCTGGTCAATCAAAGTGTTGAAAATGGTATGATGAAATTTCATAACATGACCTCCATGATACATACATACACACACACACACACACACACACTCACACACACACATACACACACACTAGTGGTCCAGGTCCTGCTAACACATTCCTTATTACCAGATTTAGAAGTATATGTGGTAAAATAAAGAGTTAAATCATAATACAGTAACAGTGAAATATGGTAGCCCAGTATCTCTCCTTCTCTCTTTCTGTTTCTCTCACATGAGGATATGTTGAACAACATGTCAGAGGAGAGACAATTCTCTCACTGCCATATAAGGATATGTTGGAGACAAATTTTACTAATCAGTTCACAATGGGATCAGTAATGTGTCTGTGTCTGCTTGTGATATGCTTGCTGTTTCCATAGAGCAGTTTCTGGTAAAGTTATCTCAAACATGGTCAAACTATTTTATACACAACACTGCCTTACAGTGGCCACTTCTGAGGAGATCAGCTCAGCAAAAATTGTTTTATTGTACAAATGATTCATTTTTAAAATCAGTATTGTATTGTATTGTATTACATGGTATTTTACTAAAAAATTAAGACAATGACATTCTCCAACCCAGACCACGGTGCAGTGAGAGAGAAAAAGAGAGATGGACAGGGGACACTGAGATGAGGTCATGTATGGAAAAAAAAAAAAAAAAAAGCGACAGAGACAGAAAAGTAGACAGGTGGCAAAGTAGAGAGTGAGTTAGAAAAAGGGAGGGGTGGGGTGGGCTGGGGTCAAATAGAGAAAAAGGGATTACACAGGCCATTATCAGATATAGCATCCATAGGTATTTCTCAAACAATGGCAGCAGCAGCTGATATGTCCATGCATATATGGTAAACAGTGAAGAGAGATTAGTTTAAACCAAATCTCCTCTGTGCACCTTTAAGTCTTTTGTCAGTGCCACAGAGGCTGTGTAGCAACCGGGTGTGTTGAGCATGTTTACACAAAGCATAAGAGCATCGGTGTCCAATAATTCCTGTCTCACATGGTCTTTCACCACTTAAACAAGGTCAGAGCAGCAACGTTAACAACTGAGCTTCCTCACACACACACACACACACACACACGCATTCGGTCATATCTGGGCTTTGAACAGTGCCGTATTGTGCCACTCTGTGTGTGTGCCGAGATAAGCTAGGCCGCTAATGCCGCGCGTAAGACACTAATAAACAAACAGTGTTTAAATTGGCCTGAAAGGAATCAGTGATGCGTAGGAAGCACCCCCGGCGCTTCAATGGCTTAATCTGCCTCCTTCTCACTCTACTTTTTCACATTCTCACAACAGATTAGGTTGTAAATGAACACAGAAGAAGGGATCTGGATCTCCTCGACACTGGAACTTTCCACCCTAACATGATTCTGTGTTATTTTGATGATTAGCTGCAGGTGCCCGCATAGGTTTGATGTACATATGTGTGTGCACAGTGCACGATTTTTTTTTTTTTTCCCCCCAAGTGTGTGTCTGACCTGTGTGACTGATTTCAGTCTAAATTATTTACCTTTTTAGTCTGGATCTCTGAAATGAAAAGTATGGGGCCAAAATTTTGCTGATCAGTGAACTTCATAATGTTATGTTCAGCATCATCAGTAAACATCATCTCAATTTGGAACCTAGAGCTATTAAAACTATATTTGGCCTTTTCTTGTCATATAAAGACAAGTCAAAGAGGATAACAAACATCCAAATTTGCAGCAAAAACCATACTGATAACATTCATAAGCCCAAAATTAATGATCAAATGACATATCTTTAAAACCTGCTGTGAAATTGCTATGATGTTAAAGTCGATACTTTTACTAACTTTATAAATTCATTATAAATCCTCTACTTTATTTCCAATGTTGCAACATCCTGACAGGCACAGTGTTTTTAAAGTGCACAGTGTGCGTGAGTGCACTTGTGTGCTGCATCTCTGTGGGATATACAGCAGTGTCACTGACTTAGTGGCAACTAGAGGGCAGACATTTGTCTTCATTGTGAAGTGTATGTATGTGCTTGGGTGTCGAATGTCTACTTGTCTACTTTACCTTTCTCTGAAGATTGATGTTTATTTATTGATTTAATTGAATGATCTCTGTTTCATTAATTATATGAATTCTGTCTATTAGGAGTTGTAAAACTCTCTTTTTGTGCTTAAGTTCTTGAACATGATAAAGCCTATTCCTCTTATTAACCACTGTGTTTGCGTAAATTGCCATTTCTGACAATGATAGATATTTTCATAAATAGATACACCCAAAAAGCAAACTGCATATATCATGTATCCCTCTAGATAAAGCCATGGAGTTATCATTTTTTCCATGGTGTAGTACCAGCATTCCAGCAGGGCATTACAACAGTGTGGAACCCTTAGAGTCATGTGTTGAAATGTATTAGTCATTGTGCTATTGGAGAACGCACAGGGGGAGAAAAAACACAGTCCTTCCGGAGAGCGATTCATCAGGTTTTTCCCAGAGCCCTCCCGGGTCAAGTTTTTATGGCGCCTGTTTGGTTTCCAAATGCTCTTTTCTCTCACCCCCTCTCAGCCACGCTATAGTGTCCAAACTTGTCTACATTTGCTTCTCGTGTTTTTGTGCATGGTAGATGTCCTTTTAAAAAGACCAATCTCAAATAAGTCTTTATTCTTGTTTTGTTGGCTCATATTCTCTGTTTTCATGAACTCTGGCCCCAACCATGGCAACAGCTAGAAAAATGTTAACATTGATTGACAGGATTAAAAAAGGCCCCCTTCCCCGGTACGCATTTCAAACACTTTGGGAACAATGGTGCTTGGTGTGATTGAATTAATGAGGTATTGCCGACTGTCAAAAGAGCACACATACTTTACATAAACCTGATTATCTTTGCATGGCAGAAATAGAAGAAAAGGGGAAGCGAGGGAACTGAAGGAGGAGGATGGAGGGAGCAGAGAGGAAAGAGAAGAGAGGGGGAGAGAGATTTGGATTTCAGTGGGCATCTCCCAAAAAAAGAGAAGAAAATAAAAAGGCATCAAAGTGTGCGCTGGATGTTGGGGGTGGAAGGGGTGCTCACAAAGTAGTGATGTTCTGGCTTGGGCTTGCCTTGGCCTCTCCCTCATGCCTGTGCTCTGTTTAGCATAAACCAACCATAGGGGCTTTAACAAATCTATTCAAGGAGCATGGGGCCCCAGAACAACATAGTTTTTCACAAGCCACCACCCCCAAGCAAGACGTTTTTTGCAGGGCAGCCATTGTTCCGCTTGAACCGCACAGAGATTTCATCGTCTCCCCGACCCTGAGCCGAAGGAAAAGAAGCGACGGTGCCCTTAGTGAACCCATGAAGTGACACCCGGAGTGACTGCCAAGAGTGTCACTAATTCTACCAACCTATTGAGACAGGAAAATAGAGTGGAGGAGTGGAGGGTGGGATGGATTGTGGGAGGGAGGGAGAGTGAAGGGGTGGATAGAGGTTCTCTGACTGAAATGCTCACCAGATCAGCAAAGTGAACCCTCTGAAACGTGAGCTAATTCTCTATTTAATCCTTTTAGCTGCTTTTTTCCCCCCTCTCTATCTATGTCACTTCTGTCCTCACTCTACCCCCCTCCCTCCCTCCATTTCTCTCTCTCTTACTCTTTCTTTCTCCTGTCCTCTTTTTTTAACACTCTTTTCTAGGAGAAGTGTCAGCAAAAGTTCTTGTTGAGCAGCAGAAGAAGAGGCAGGGAAGAACGAGGCTTCTAGGAACGATTCAATGTGTGTGTGTGTGTGTGTGTGTGTGTGTGTGTGTGTGTGTTTGTGTGTTAGTGTTGGCTAAGTGAAAGAGGGTAAGTGTGAAGAGAGCTGACTGTGTAGGCTGCTCCTTTTCCTCTCTGTTTTTTCTTCAAGAAAAGCTCTGACAGCTGCGGTTTGATTTCTCGGGTTGTCAAAAGTCATCTTTGTTAGTTCTCTCTCCCAATGAATGGCAGCGGATTAGAAAAAGAGGCGTGTTCGCACATCGAGCTGTAGGTGGGCTTTGCCTCGAGTGGTTTCCATAAAGGAAAAGGGGAAATCGCACAACATTACTCTAGGGGCCTCTGAAAGGAAAAGAAAATCACACATTACTCCAGAGGCCCCCATTGTCTTACCAACTAAACCCAAGCATATCAGATGCCTACAGATCCCCACCCTCCTGCCTCTGAACGTATAGCTGAGAGCCTGCATAGAAAGATACAAATTGTCTCTCGTGCTGTGAGGTTGCTGGAACATAAATTGAGGGGAGAGGCATTGTTGTCAGTGAGTAATATACTTAGCATTATTCACAAAGAAGAGGAGAAGATTAAAAGGTGTTGGCTGCTATTCAAAAAAAAAGGTACTTGACTGTGCGGCTGACACAGGAGTTACATATGGCCTAATGTGGGTTTTTATCTGCTGCAATTGTCAGAAATATATATCCCTGGGGTTGTATCCACTGTGCACGTCATTGTACTAATATGAACAAAACGAATGACAGGAATAATAATAATTCACTATCAGATTTATTGCCAGATGGAGCAAATTACTCCAGTGGAGTAGTGGATTACTGCTCAACTTTGTGGGTGTATGTATGATCCAAATTGTCATATTTATAATTATTCTATCAATATTGTTTTTGGTTATTTTATTTATATTTCCCATATTTTCTTTTTTTTTTTTTTTGCATACACTGAACAGTACAGAACTGTTGTATGGTAGTGAAATGTAATGTTTTATCAGAACATATCCTTTCACATATTATTTTTGACCAAATTAAACAACTGTAGCTGTTTGGGGGGATTAACAAGAATGGGAAGCTAAATACATAGTTTTCTGTCTCAGTGGGTTTTGGTTTTCTGCTCGATCAATTTCGCAGTGGAAGCTCTTAAACATGAAAAGTATTTCCTCTGTCTTAGTGAATAAGTTAATAAAATGGTTGTCAACCAGTTTTGTTAGGCAAAACGCTCCTCTGTGCAAACATGTGTTTAAGATATGGTTCCCAGCATAGTCAGTTGCTTGCTTGAAAGCAGCAACACTCAGAAGGGTTTGAAAGGCTAATCTTGTTTTTGGCACCTCTCTTCTTTTTCTTCTCTGCACCCCTCCAGCTCCCCTGTGTTCTTCCCTTAAGCCCTCAGGAATGGAGGAGAAAACACTGGCTGGCTTTGAAATGGGTTAATTTCACAAATATTTATTAGCAAAGCTTTACTCAACAACAAAGCTCAACCTTGGGTAAAGACTCATTGAAGACTTTTGAGTGATCCTAAAATATGAGCCTAATGTAGCTCTCAATGCTCGCTCCTATTATATCAACACTCTAAATGACTCAAACATTGAACACTCATCTAACCAGTGCCTTTTCTTTAAGCTGTCATAGGTGTTGGCAGTAAATTAAGCAGTGGGCTGAGCAACAACCCCTTGACTTTTATTGGGGCTAGGGTCTAATCATAATTCACCGGACCAGACCTTTTGTGTCACTGAGTGCTTCATTTGCAGTTTGCATGAACCCTGGAGACATTAACTCTGTCCTCTTCTCCATTCATTACAATGCTATTAGTCTCCGTGAATTGATCAATATATCATGTATAGAACATCTTGAATGTGGACGTCTGGCTCCTTTGTGAGCCCTGAGATAATGGTTTCCCCATTCAAGCCGGCTTGTAGGAACATGGAGATAAAGCAAGGCAGGGAAGAGTTATACCGCTTACAGCTATGGAGAGGGAGCTATCTCATCCAGATTATAAGTGGGTGAACTAAAAACGCATAAAAAGGGAGAGTTTATTGTGAGGAGGAGAGCAGCACTGGAGGAGGGTGTAAAGATCTGAAAGACTCAAACTGGCACCTTTTATTCTCCTCAGGCGTCCAGGAGGGAAGTAATCATCCATCCATTCTCCTCAGCACAGCCTGATAGAGCTGTGCACGCTGTGATGCAATGCCAGCTCCTGCTGAAAGACACTGTACTTTTACACAGAATATTTTTACATTTAAAATCTGTGTTAGTTATTTTTACCTTTTTACACTTGGAGTTGGTGGACAGGCATGCAGTGGCAGTGCATGGCAAATATTATCAAGGAAGCAGTCAGCTTGGTATGTAGATCATGATATGGAGATTAAATCTCCATATGATCACATGGAGATGTCATAGTTACTTGCTTTCACAAACCAGAATGAAAGAGTCCCGTTACTGTGGTAATGCTTCTCATTCACACTTACAGCATTTACAAGGCTTTTGTGGACAAAACAACACGAGATGCAATTTATTTTCTCTCTCCAAATACTGTACAACAACACGTGCAAACTTCTCACAGCCATAAGCTCTGATTATTAGTAACAGAATTATGTGCATACCTCTATGAGGGGACATCTCCAACAATGTAACTGCAAAAGAAACAATAATGCTGTTCGCTCTAAAAGATGTGCACAATCATACACTATCTATACATGCTACAACATGACGCCACCACTGATTTTCTTCTCATCATCTAAAGAATAAACACATAGCTGAAGATTAAATATCACAATTAATTGGATATTAACACAGTGCTACTGCAGTATGTTGCTGTAATGCTTAGACTGCTAATAACCCAATAGGTGGCAATAGTACGCAGACTACGGACCTCATATAAAAGTGAGTGACATTTCTATGCGTTATCAAAGTGAAGTAATTAAGACAACTATCATGTTCCCCAGAATATATATAAAACAATGTATGTAACCTTTTGCAAAATAACAAAGACTAAAACATTAGATTGATTGTATAATTGTACAAGAAAATATGTTGTCATGTAAAGACAACAATCCACATTATCAGAACAAAGGTAGCTTACTGCTACACACAGGTAACTTACTGATATAAGAGAGGTTTGCCAGATGAACGAATCCTGTTGTGCCCCATATGTTGTTCAAGGAGCAGCTTAACCGGTCAAATAGTAGGCAATGCCAGCAGAAAAGCTGGTTTATCTTTGCCATTCTAGCATAGTTCCCATCACAAAAAGACCTAGCTTTGCCCATAGCTCTCCCCTGAGTCAGGTCCAGCTTCATGGTAGGCCTCCCATTCTGTTTTATCTTCAGGTGCAGCTCAAAAGCAAGCTCAGTAAAGTCATTTTTCACGAGAAACTCGAGGTCCTAACTGGTCCAGCTGGTGCTACTCAGTACAGGCAGGTGGGGGTTTTTTTTGTTTTGTTTTTTGACAATGACAAGTCGTCATCATAAAAAACAAAACAAAACAAAAAAACTACTTGATGACAGTGATTTGATTGGTGAGAAGCCAGGTTCAACCTGGCCTCTTTTTTTAACGATGAATTGACCATTCATTCTTGCGTTCAATGTTACTTTTTTTTTTCTAAGCCAGGCAAAGCTGGCTAGTTTGGATAACAAGAGATCAAAAATAAGTAAAAGACACATATGTGAGAATAACACATTTTGTTTTCTTTATTAGAATATATTCATGGGGGAGGGGCCAGGCTTCCTTTGGCCTCCGCGAAAAACCGCCTCTGCAGGCATGTTGTATTTTTCCCTCTAATTGTAGCAGCAACCTACAAGCTATTTCTGCTTAAACGCCTGACGCCTGAGTTGTCCTCTACATTCTACTTGTTGTACATTTAAGTTTCCACCTCTTGTGATAATACACTTTAAATAAAAATGGAGCCCTTTTTTTAAATGCCAATCTAGTTGTCATCCGCTGCAGTATGATTCTCAAGTGGGCATAGGCCTACATGTCATAACATGTCAAAAATAAACACACATGCATGCAAACACATTCAGAGTAAGAAGCTTGGTCTCATCATATTTCCCTTGAAGTACATCCTCTCTGTACACTCTGGTGTCGGACCATACAGATAGTCTGCGTATTGTGGCACCCCTAGAGAAAGCTGACACAGAAGAAGGTCCTTGATAACATTTGTTGTTGGGAATTGAGATTCGGTGCGTTAACCGAATCTCTAGAGGGCAGTAGTACAAATGTTGTTTTTTTTTTCTATTCAGAGAAGACTTGCCTCTGCCTGTGATAAGCAGCAGTGATCCAACTGGCTTGAGAGAGAGTGGCAAGAGGGTTTTTAAAAAAGGAGAAGAGGCTGCTCAGACAAACTGCTTCAGAGGCCTCCCTCTTAGACTCTGGAGGTTGAAAAAAACGTCTTTGTCTGTACAAGATAAAGGGACCACAGTCACACTAAATAGTCCTGGGCTAGTATAGATTAATGGGGCATTAACATGAGTCAAATGCATGCTAACATCCCCATGTAGAAGTTAAGAAGGTTTTAAACATTCAATACTTCACTATGACAGAGAACAAACAAGTGGATTTGGGACTGTTTACACTGTACTTTATCATACCATGGACCTTTCCATTTGAGTTGTTGTTGTATTTATAGATTAAATAACACCATATATTTCCATGTCATTTTAAAATCCACCTATGCATATTAATTTCACCCAGTGCTATGATCACTGGTATCAAGTCAAGGACAAATGATGTTCTGATTGCCGTTCTTATTTTTATGCTGTAACTTTGCTCTGATAAATGTAAACGTATCTGGAAAACAGAAAGCTACTTTTACTCCACTGAGGTAACAGATGCAGTCAAATCACTGGAGCAATGTCACATTCTCTCCCTTGTGTTGTTACTTGATATTTACAGCGGTACTTGGGCCTAATCGATGATGTAAATGCATCTCTCTTGGCAAAACTCCTCTTCCTGTGGAAGCTAACCAATGTGCAGAGCTGTCAAACACCCAGGACAGAATCCAGCTTATGTTTGCTGTCCTCTCTCTACATTTCCTTGCAGAGTTTTGACCTTTAAGAGATGTCAGCGTGAAAAAAGTCATGCATTCCCACAGCCCTATGGCAGACGCATGCGTGTGGGGAGGGCAGGGGGAGACAAACTCTGTGTCTTGTGCACACACTCACACACACGTACACACACACATACACACACAAATCTCTGGCTAACAGCCGTGGAGCCTGGGTTTGAATTCACTCTGCGGTGGACCGTTTAAATGAGCTTTAATTTAGCATCCTGCTGGCTCAATTGGGATTGTAATAGAACACATTACACCTTGTCCTGCAACAGAAGCTCTCTCTCTCTCTCTTTCTCCCAGTCTTGGGAGAATTGATTTTTTTTTTTTTTTTTTCCAAATGCTGGGAAACAAATCAAAGGACAGAATGATTGTGTTGCAAAGAGAAACAGTATAGACATGGCATTGTAATCAATTTGACTATTAACTCACCAATGTTTTCCTTTACTCTACAAGAATTTTTAGATGATTATGTAATGAGTTAGAAACACTTTACTCTGTAGTAATTACAAACTTGATAAACAAAAACAGGGACACTGAATTGGTGAAGCCTTTAAAATTGTCAAGTGAGTTGTGAAACACGCATCAGCGTTAAAGTAATCAAGACAAAATGTAATTGGATGCAAAGGTATTTGCAATCACAGCCAGCAGCTCTTGTTCTGCACTGAGCTACAATACTGTATTCACCACCTGCAAGAGTTAGTTAGTTAGTCTCTCTCTCTCTTTGTATTTCTGTGTCACTAAATTTCTCTTACCCCATCAGCACTAATTAATTGTGACCAGAAGATTTCAGTAACTTTCCTGACTTCCCAGAATTACTTCCCCTGAGTTACAAAGACACAGTGAAGAATCGTGATAAAAAGAATGACATGAAACACTGCAGTAATGAACTTGTAGTACAAACTGAAGCAACAGACATACTTGAACAAAGCTGTTTAATGTTTTGTCTCCCAAACAAAACTGACTCCTCCCTCCTCTTTTGGTTCTGCCCCACAATATATCCATCCCATACCATCGAAGGAGCTCACCTTGACAGCTCCTCCAGTCACCCTGTTCTAAGTGGATGATTAAAAAGAGATGGAGGGGTTTTACTAGGGGCCAGTATGCGTGGCATCCCAAGAGCCCCCGCTCCAAGCTAGCCAAGCGGAGCGAGCTACAGCTGTCCTCCAAACAAGCCTGCCATCCTTTATTTATTTCTGTTGAAATATTGATGCATGTTATGAAAGGTTTAAAATAATGTGTCTGCCTTTTTCCTTTGCCCCAGCACACTGTTTTCTAATGCATAAATAATTCTTCCCTCGGACGCTGCGTGGACACTGGGTCCGGTACATTAGGTGGGTTGTATCCGCTGTATCACATTCTTTCTGCCTGAGAGAAAATACCCATCCCTTGTAATTTCCTACACTTATACAATCGGCGTTGACAGTAAATAATTGATGTATGAATTTAGGGCTAAAACTCCAACACAATATGACTTCATGTCAAGGGTTAGTCCCTGCAGATTTGAAGCCAAATCATCTCGCAAAATGGATTCTTCCTCTCCACAAAAGGGGTATCCTTTCTGAGTTCCTACTTTTTATTCCTCCCTTCATTGCTGCCCCCCTCATCCTCATCCATCCTCTCTTCCAATAGAGAGAGGAGACCTGGGTATTGTAGCCCCCTTGATGAGGTCTTGCTTTGCATGGCTGGTGATAACTGAGTGATTTAACCCATTATTAGTTGAGGATATGTTTTGTTTTTGAACACAAATGGGTTTTTCACACTGACATGAACCCGTTTTTGATTGTGTAGGAGAAGGAGTATGAGCCGGGCACAGTGCAGGGAGCGCCCTCTCACTTCTCATCTCAGTATCTGTGTTGTGATGTACAATTACGCCTCTAAATTTGCTGGCCAGATCCATTTGTGAGATAAGAAAGGAGGGAGCGGAGATGAAAGGTGAATGGGGTAGAATAGTAATTTCCCTCTATGCTTCAATTAACGCATTGTAGCAAATACAGTTGCTTTCTGCACTCCCCTCTTTTCTCTCAGTTCGGGCTGTACAAACGATGAGAACAAAAAATCCTCATAACTAAAAAATGAATTAGTATGTCAATGACTTCCAAAACGGCCAAAAAATGGCTCAAAAATGACATAGGAGAATTTTCTGATCTGTCATCTCTATGCTCAATGTGTGGTTAAGTTTAGACAAAACCAAAGTTGACTGTACTGTAGAAGACAGGATGTGAACCACAGTCTCTGGTGCCGACACCATACACTTTGTATACCCAATGATCCACCTAACCTCCTGCAGGTTTTTTGCAGTGGCAGCATCACACTGATAGAGGACATTTATTGTTTGTGTCACTGCAAGAAAGCTTTGTAATGTCCTGTCATTTTATTTTTTCAGATGAGGACTACAGTACTAATTGCTTGTCATCCGGATTTAGTCAAAGTTGTGCCTATGTAATGATATTGCAACCTCCTAACGCACGCAATCACCCACTGAAACATGCATGCTCCAATTCGACCCTTTCTGCCGCCAAACCTTCTATAAATGGAAGATTGACCCATGGGGAGCGTGTATCGAAAGGGCCGAGCCAACGGAGTGGTCTGTGAACGCATCACCATCGGCTGCCTCAACACAGCGTTAGATGTTGTGTCCACTTCCATATTTCCCACAGAAATAACCGGAGGGGAGTGGAGTAGACTTGATGTCTCCTCTCCTCAGTCCATGTGCAGGCCTGGGGCATTACTCTCTAAGGAGGAAGTAATGTTGCCAACTGCACTATTGTAAAACTGAGAGGTGAGCTGTGTATGCCGGTCCCATGTAGGGAAGCAGCGAAAACAGCGGGAGACAGTGCTGACACTAAGCAGACATGAAGCATCCTCTCCATGGTCAATGTGTGGGCGTGGGGCATAATTCCTCACTGAGGATATACTGCCGCTTGCCACCTCACCATCACCCAGAGAGACGAGCCACACTGGCTAGTCCAATAGATAACAGTGGCAGCGAGTGCAGCGAGAGACAGATCTGCTTCTCTATGTCACTATTTCAGGCAGGATGTGTTTCTTTCTTATAACATCGCGCCTAACGTAGCACTCATGAATGAGCTCAGCGCTGAGCTTTCTCCAGCTAGCGAATCATGCAGCTGAATGAGGCGGCTCACCGTCTGCTTCACTAACTGTGGGAGGAGAGGCAGGGGCATCAGCTGAGCGAGTGCTTCTATATTACGCAGCCTCTGTGACCAGTTGGATGAAGCGGGCTGGACTGCTATCATCCCAGCGCCATGGAAGGCCGGAGAGGGGAGGGTGGAGGATTTTGCTCTTTGGTGGAAAATGTAATTTGTTTTTATTAAAACATTTTCAACATGAACATGAACATTGGTGGGCGGGGGCGGTGAACTGCCAGCACATCCGTGGGGGGGCTGTTGAACATAGCCCTTACCGATGTGACGCTCCCTCCCTCTGACAGTCATTTTGGCATCGCAGACTTTCCCCGTGCGTAGGCCAGCTTCTGTGGGGGTCTGTCAGTGCTTTTCGCCCTGGCATGGGCCTCTACGCAGTTGCGGAGGGGCCAATGCTGCGGTGTCTTCATCAAGGTGGTCTGGGAGGTGGCTGATGCGGTGGGGGCTGGTGGAGCTCTGCCTCCTTGCTATAGTGTTGCAGCAATGCACCTCGTCTCCTCTCTGGCTAGCAGAAGGCACAACCGGCAGATGACGGCTCGGCTGTGCCATCTCCTCTTCCAGCCTCTTGAAGCGCTGATTAACAGAAGAAATGGACCCGAAAAACCCATCCAGAGCTGTGGGAACTCCCAGAAGGTCCTCTCTGTCCTTCCTCCGTAGGGCGGTGAGTCCCAGCCACACGAGACATGAGCCCACTGTGTCAAGCAACATCACCCGCTCTGCGGCAGTAGCAACTCCCTGAATCAGGTTATTTATCTGGCCGATGGTGCAGCCCAGAAAATCGGGCTGTTCTGCTGTGAGGGGTCTGTCCAGTGGTGTATTAGCTGCAGCGACATCCAACACTCCCAGATTGTTAGCTGCCATGGCAAGCTGCATGCCTAGGCAGAATATTTTCTCAAAATATTCCAGCGTGTCCCTATCCTGTACCAGCGGAGGCTGCGGATTCCTGCTCATGGTCCAGCCAGCTGAATGAGGAATCAGGAGGGCTGTGAGGGCCTCCTCCATGGGGGGCACACTGGGATAGCCTGTCTGTGGCCCTACGCTCTCAGGAAGGAAATCAGTCCTGCGACTGGTGACTTTGTTTTCAGCGGCACTTTCCAGGACACCTCCACAAACTGCCAAATGTCCGGGTGAGGAGGCAAAATAAAGGCAGGTTGAGCCAGATAATTCAGGCCTTCACAAAGCTGGCTGACCAGTTTGGGTGGGATAGGTGGGGGCAGTGATAGCCCTACACACTCCACCACCATGGCCATAACTTTCAGGAAATCATGGCGAACTGTGGTCAGTGGTGGATTTCTAAAGGTCAGTGGTGTTGCAGACACAGACAGGAGGAAGTCCATCTGCAAAGCCACTGGGACAGTATCAGCCAAGGCATCCGGCAGCAGCAGCGGAGGACTGGACGAAGTGGGGGACTAATCCTCAATGCGGAGATCATTCTTGATCTCTGGTTCGCCCTCGTCGCAGCGGAGTGAGACATCACACGGCCGAAAATGGTCCCATCGTTGCGTGGATGCATCATGCCGCTCTCTGCGTGGTCCAGTCCGAGGCACTCGAAGCAGAAGAGATGCCCGGTGCTGGCGCCAGTCCTGATTGGCCGGCTACGTACATGCAAATTTCAGTGGGCGATTGCGCACATGTGAGTAGAGGAGAGTATTACCCATAGAGTCCAGTAGACGGCAATGTCTATGTGAGATAGAACTGATTTGCAGTCAATTTAAACCTACGGGTGTTTATTTGCTGAACACAGAATAAGGATAATTCTACCTTTAAAAAATAAAATGATTAAATAAAAACATATCTTTTATAATTTCCTTCAGAAAATGTTTATCATCATTTTACACAATTTATAACACTTTATACGATCATCTGACTCTAACATAATTCAGTTTTTGCACAGGATCAGGAAAACATAGTCACAACTCTTATGATTAATCATGATCACAATCCATTTAGTTTCCAGGTCAGTAAATTGAGCACTTTTTAAACTCTTATGAAGATTTTCAGACATTTTATTGGGTTGTGCATCTTCCCTTGAGGCTGTTGTTTTCACACAGGCAAGATGGGCCTAGAATCACTTTAACTGAATTAAAATAGTTTGTTAGCATTAACATTATTGTTCTTCATATAAATGCATGATGTCATGGTATCCCATAATGTAACAGAGATTGGCTTGCCACCGGGGGTGGTGTAAGGGTCTTAAGGAGAGAAAAGGACTCAAAGCTTTTTGATAGATAAAATATTGTTATAGCACTGAATAAGCAGCAGTCAAGCAAAAATGAGTCACAATGTTCAAATATATAAAAAGTGTCTTGCATATCAAATTACTGTAACGGACAGGTAATTTTCATGTCATAATTGCTTACCAATAACTTTTTTGTTTCAGTTTACTGCTTTCGCTGACTATATGTGACTATATCTGTAAGTCTATATGATGTGCACGAAGGAAAGGGTTTTTTCCCCTTTGTGAAAAGTTTTCCAAGAATCACATAATGTGTGTGTAATAGAATGCATTGTTGGTGTTGTTGCATTTGGATAATGTGGGCTTGGCATTGTTATTGTTATTCCAACAATGGAAGGCTGACTGGAAACATGTCTGTAGAAAAGAAGATCAAGTAAACAGACAAACAAATATCTAAATAAATTTTTTTTTTTAATTCAGTGAAACCAAATTTACTTCAGCCATGACACGTTTAAAGTGTCCCATCAGCTGTTCTAAATATCCACTACTCTTCAGATATGTTTCAAGAGGAGGTTTGCTTACTTGTTTTTATTCATCATCTGCTTGAGACCCTAAAGTGTGTGACATGATGACAAAAAATAACATTACAACCATCAGTAACGCTCAACTCACACATTCTGCGGAACAAAGACAAATCTGCTTGAGATTGTTGTGTGCGGTAATGAGAGCGTGAGAGAGACAGATATTGTTTTGATATGAGATGGTCAGTCGTCATACCCTCAAGGGTATTTTTCCAGACATTTGTCATGAACAGAGATGACCCCGGGAACTGCCCTGACCCCTGTGAAGTCGTTGGATCAATGACATCATTGCCTTTCCTGCTCTTCCTCCACTCTGCTGCACTGGCTTTGGAAAGAAGAAGTGCTCGGGGCTACACACACGTGCTGCCCACCACCCCCTCTTTAGATTGTGTTGAGACGTGTCTGTGTGTGTGTGTGTGTGTGTGTCCAGGCCCTCTAGTGTACCCTTGATCACCTTGCACTGTAATCACCACACACAGCTGCCACCTGCCTCTCTCTCTTTCTCTCATTTGATCCTTCCGTCTCTCGCTCACCCCCTCCTACGCTATAACTGGTATGATCTCAACAGTGGATCCTAATGTCTCTAGCCATGATTAATCTGATAAATAATAAATATATCAATCTAGCCTCTCGACAAGGACTAATTCTAACCAGCGGGAAGGCACAAGCCCCCTTTAACTGCTGCCTGTAGCTGCTAGATTAATTATTTAATGATTAATTCTTTAGGAAATGGGAAAGTTTTGATTAATACTGTCCAGGCATCTGTCTTCAGTTGTTTGATGTATGTCAGAGAATTCAACCCTCGCTCTCTCTCTGTCCGACCTTTATGCACACACATAAGTACGCACGCGCTCACAGTCACACATGCACATACAGGCACATGTACGAATACACACACAGACACACACACTCAGGTTAGAAGAGAGACGTTTTAGCTCTTATGAACGAAGCCAGAGGCTACTGTCACTGAGATCAGATGCTGAATATCTCACAATAAATTACAGCTGGATCTCAGAGGCCCTCATCCTTGAACCTTGAACGTGTCAGCTTTGGATAACACCCCCCACCCCCCATACCCTTTGTGTGTGTGTGTGCACATTTGAGTGAGTTTTCGACCCTATTTACTAATGGAAGCCTCTAAGGCCCTTGAGTTGCTATACATTTTTAATGATGTCAAATTGTCATTTCGCTCTGTTGTTTGCTGTTCAAAGGAAAAAGAACGTTGCATCAAACACAAATGTAATAAATTGTGTGTAGACACAATAAAGAACAAAATAACATGGCTGTCCAACAGGAGTGATATCCAAGATTCAATCTTGGATATCACTGAGAGAAACAGGTTAACTTTTCAACATTTACACTATTCAAAGTAGAAGATTTTTTTGTCCCCACTTCAGTAGTGGTTAGGGTTAGGGTTTGTCATTTGTAGACAACAATTTTGAAAGCATTCTCATAACAGGCTAATAATGATAAATTCGCAAAAAATGTTATGTAATTGACCAATGATATTATACATTATACATTATGGATTGAATTTAATGTTAATATAGTACAAATGCTGAGAATCCAAATAAAATGTAATAAAGAACAAATCCCCAGTGATATATTGCTTATTGTAGCGATTAATCTCCAAGTCTTAAACTTTGAAATTAACAAATTAGCTTTATGTGTAACACAAAATTTACAAATTCTGACATATGACATAAAAAAAAATCTTCTGGATAGGCTTTTTCACATTTTGAAGTATGAATGCACCATTATTGCAGCACTTTGAAAGTTCTGAAAAAGGTTTGTATTTCTCGCTACACTTGAAACTGTAGTCATACTGGGGTAAACATAGGTCATACGTAGCCTGCTTCTATATTAATAGTTACTTACTTTGCTGGGGAACCAATGACACTTGTTGCCATGTATTCCACATGATAACCACTGCAGTTTATGCCATTTAATTCAGGTTACCCCAAATCCTCTTTACATCGGCTGTATTCTGACAAAGATCTACAGCTACGGTAATGTAACTGTATTGTAGATAACATTAGGCATTTCAATAACCTCCCCAACACATTCAGTGGCTCATAAAGAGGTAAGAGGGGAAGCTGTGAGATGTGCAAAATGATTCCATATAAAAGAAATACACTGTGATGTCCCCATAGCCGGATTAGTCTCTTCTGCTCTCTCCTCTTCTGTTTTTGACCCCGAAACATGATGTTATGGGACAGAATGTGAACGGGAAAGCTTATTCTCACCTAAGAATGACAAACTTTTGAATCTGTTGCTCATTTAACCTCTTTCAAATTCATTTTTTGGCCCATTTCACCAATCACTCAAAAACATACCACAGCTAAAATGTAAAATTCTTAAGTCAAAAAGGTTATGCTTGCATAAGGGCGTATTTGCTATGTAGTTATGAAAACTGAAGAAACTTAATTTCCTGTCAATAAATCAGTTTTACAATTTTTACTTTTCTTAATCTAAATAAAACTATTAAAATAAAAATCTAAATAGGAAATTCTGAAAAAAATTTGAACATTTCAGGTTCAAAGAAGCCAGCCGTTGTGATAAACAGTGTTCTGCAGTTTCATTCATCATTGTTTTGTTTTTAATCCTGATGTGGCTTCCTTTCACCTCTCACCCTTGCTAAAAACCAACCTGCCCTCGGGGTGAGGGGACAAGACCCGCCTTTAATAGGGCCAACAACCCAATAAATCTCGCTCTGTCTTCAACAATATATTTTCACATGCAGACACACACATACACACAAAAACATAACAAACACATGTTCTCCACACACGTGCATGCAAACACACACACACCCACAAGCGCTAAAAATGAGTGTTTCCGTTGGTGAGAAAGACAGGAGGCCGGCAACTCACCATCAGAGTGACAGACTGCATTGTCCAAGTGAGCTTTGGTGGTTGTAACAAGCATCAGGACATTAGAGCAAACAAAAGAAGGATTGGGAGTGTCATCAATCAATCGCCTGACAGTTGACTTCAGTTTGTTTGTCCCGCACTCTGCATAATAAGTGATTGGATCTCAGCTAATTAGATATTGGGTAATCAATCATTGCCAACAAGGCACTTGGCTGGCTGAGGGGACTCTCCCTTTGCGTGTGCCCGTTGTCATGAAATAAATTAGAAATAAAAATTATTTAGTGCCAGCCAAAAGGTAATTCCCACCAGTGAGCTGTCCAGCCACTGCTTTTGTGCAAAAGAGACACATGGAGAGAGGGAGGAGGGGGTCTCATGTCCTAACCAATTACTGAAATATTCAGTTGAGGAATTTACATAATAAATGAAGCAATGAAATATTGATATATTTGCTTGGAATGATGTTTTACCCTGCATAAACATGCATCTAACAATATGTCCACATGGAAGCGAGCATTTTTCATACATGGAACAACACTAACAAACATAATTTACAGACCTTCGTAGTTGGAAGTCGACTTTAATGAACAGATTAATGAAAAATAAATATGTAATTAATAATCTTAGCATACTGTCATATTAGCTTTTAAACCACAATTACCACAAAATATAAATATTGAGAATATGAACAGGCACTTTAATCACCTATTAAACTGTTTAATCGCTTTCATTTGTTTTATTCAGATTAATAAAAGTTAAGTTCAACAAAAACAAACGTAGCTAACTTGTTATTTTGGTGATAACTCAGCCAGCTTGGAGTAGAGCAGATGGTATGATATCAGGTAGCCATCTCAGTCCCTCATGCCTTCAAAATCACATTGGAAACTGAGAGCGAACTGCAGCAATGAAACACTGAGTATTTGTAGTGTCACAGTTTGTTCCCACCTTCTCTCTTCACGCTGTCAAAATGTCTTCCTCACGCCTTCTCTCTTTAAGCCCAGCCAACACTCCAGAGGTACAATGTTGGCTCTCTGTACTTCTCTCTTTTTCTTTTTTTTTACCCTCAGGTAGCCGCTGTAAGATGCACAATGTGTGTCTCCGCTAACACTGCAAAACATGCAGTTTGGGAAATCATAAGACACGACAGAGAAAAAGAGAAGGAGGGGACGAAGGAAAGAGGGACGGAGTGTTTTGCGAAAGTAAGCATGTGATGGAAAAGTACAAGCGAAAGAGTGAGGGAAGGAAGAAGAAGTTAGGAACAAATGAGGGATGAGTGAAAGAGAGAGAGTGAGCGAGACCACTGCTTGGGGTGGAGGAAACACTTCTTTATTTATTTATTTTTACACAAAGCCAGAATGTAAGTAAGTAAAGCAGCCAGCTGGGCCTCAGTCTCTCAGCAGTGTGTCGGAGCCTGTCACCGCCACTGCCACCGAGACAGCTACAAGTTTACAACAGCTGCCGACTAATGTTTGATCAGTGATAAAATATGCGGGGGTGACAACACCATGCTGTCCATGCATTTGTGGGGGCCTTGCACATTAAAAATTCAGTGCCTGGCAAGTATAGAGGGCCCTGATGGTCTCAGTGCTGCTGCCGCTCCCTGCCCGTTCTCCCTCCCCAAACGTATACCCAGGGATGGAGACAACTTCACAAGATGTCAGAAACCATCTCTGTTTTGTGTTCACCGGATGAGCTTTCCTCCGAGTAAACCCGCCCTCACGTCAGCTTTTGTACTGGAGGACCACCACTGAGACCTTCGAGGCAGAGAGGAAGAATTCAGTGGAAATGAAGGGAAGAACCAGACAACACTGACAGTGGACAAATAGAGCAGATGTGGATGACATGTAGGTCATGTAGGTGTCATAGACACAGTAAGCACTGCAGAAAAAAGACCACTGAAGAAAAAAGCACCGAGGAAAACAACTTTTTTTTTCATATTTTCTGACGGTTTCTTGGTTCAAATGGTTCGATCAGATCACCTTTTTTTTCATGTGATTTTTCAAGTATGACAAAAAGTTAAGTTAAGTAAAAGTTTTACGTCCAGCTGACTTCTTTTTTCATTCCATAACAAGAAAAACGCAACAGAAGATATAACATTAAGGTCACAAAATAGAAAGTTTTCTTGTGATTGCAAGAAAACAAAATATGAAACATCCCGTCCTCTCTGGCTTTCTGTACACCTTTAATAAAAGGTTAATCAGACAAACGCTCTGTCATTTAAATGTTAGGAAACTTAACGTCTTTGTTTGACATTGTTCATAAATTATTTAGGAGGTTATTAAGTGAAGCTTGATCATCGACTATGAGGCAATTTTGTCAGTTCTTTTCTGAAGCATTTCCAGTTGTCTGGTTGTCTGTTTGTTCGCGGTGAAGCCAACAACATGGGCATGCCAAGGAGAGTCTCCTGGTAAATGTCAACTGTCAGAGAATTGAGGCCTCCTCATCAATCGCCCTGCCATGAAGCCTTGGGCAATGAAACCCCTCCAAGAAACACCAGAGAGATAGAGAGAGGAGAAGAGAGAGAACACAATGGCACTGAATAACTGAAGGAAGACATGGTCAAAAAAGAGAGAGAGGGAGAGAGAGTGTGAGCGAATCAGATTTCCCTTCCCCTGTGACAAGGTCCTATGACAGTTTTGTTGCTGGCAGTCTGAGCAGTAGGCTATGATTGCCAGAGTGCATTAGAGGCCCTGTGTGTAATTTGACATCTCAATATTGAAATAGTAATGCATCCTCATACTGCATAAATTGGTGCCTAGTAATTGGATTCCAGACATGCAGTACAGGGAACCGAGATGTCCTTGCAAGCTTGATAATGCTGTGTCATGGTAGCTGGAGAGAGAGAATGATGTTAAAGTGAAAAATAAATCTGATGTGGTCTTGAAATGTGGTTATTATTTACCCATCTAAACATACAGTAGCATCCAGTATTTTCTCCTTCTTCAATGCAATATTAGGGATGATTTTTCTTTATTTTCTGGCTGTTTGAACATCAGGTCAGCACTTATACAGTACACTTAGAGCCACATTCAACATGTCACCCCTCCTCTCCTCCATGGACACACACCTATGCAGTGCACACAGCCCAACCTCTGCTCTTTTGTTCCTCCTTGTTCAGTTGCGGCTTCTTGCCCACCTAAATAATTCAGTCCTAGTGAGAATCAGCATATCTTACAGCATACTTAACATGCCAAAAAGAGCAACAGACAAGGAACAGGAGGCCGGGCTTCAATTAGGTCTTTTGTAACAGACAATAGGGCGACAAACTCATTTTGTTACAATGCCTGCTGTTTTGTGAGCCATCAATTTTGTGCCTGGCTATTTCCTCTGCCCTCTCTCCCCTCCTCTTGTGTTTTTTTTTTTTTTGTTGTTGTTTCACTAATGCTGTTGACGTCTGTGCCCACTCCCTTTCCCTGCCTCATTTTATCGTTACACCATGAGCCTCAGGTATCAGGTGTTTGTGTGTGCGTGTGTTTGTATGTATGTGTGTGCGTCCTGGGTTTTATGTTACCTTGGATCAAGTGACGGTGGAGCCTCGAAAAGCGCCGGCTATTCTTCAGGGTCGCTGAGATACTGCCGACTAATTGGATGAGGTGTAAGTCAAGCCAACAGGCCTCAGACTTTGATGTGACGCACCGGAGAGAGAGAGAGGGAGAGAGAGAGAGAGAGAGAGAAAGAGAGAGAGAGAGGTGCTGCACTGTTTGTTCCAAACACAAACCCTTTGTACCCACCTCCACCTGTTCACACACATACATGTGCACCATGCAAATGGCTGCGATCCGCTTCGTTTACGGTGGTTCATTAATTTTGCAACCAGTTCTTTGGTTTCCTTATGTTAAGCTACTTGCTTTTCATTTGCTCCACCTTGTTTGTTTGCTGTTTCATTGTATAAGGGGAATGTACAAGATAATTGACCAAAGTTGATTCAGTTTTTCCCTTCACGATAGTACATAAAGAATAAAGATGTTATACAGGAAGTTAAAATACAGAATAATAGCAGTATATTTTCATTATCTTTTTTTCTTAAGCTCAGTGACAATGCACTTTTGAGAAATCCAACAGAATGAAATGGTTCTATGAGATGTGAGAGAGCACTGATATTTAGCATTAAGCAACAAGACAATTTATTTATTTGTTTTTTTTGTTTGTTTGTTTGTTTTTCTTGTTTTTTCTATTTTTAAATGTTTATGTCAATCTGTAAAGTGTAAATGGAGAGCAGATTGGCATTTGGAAGAAGTGATGCAGTGAAGTAAGGTGGTTAGGTGGTTTTTGCCATATTTCATGAGGTTAGCAGTAATATCAGCTTTACAGAGACGTATTCTAACCATCAGTTCTTCATAAATGATAAATATACCATCCCATACAAGTTCTGGAAGTCACAAAAGTTGCAAAATAACTTTGAATAATTGTTGGAGAGGAAAGTGGACCATGGCATCAACACATAACAAGCTACACAAAAAATAGACATATCAGAAAAATGTACTACAGGACATAAAGATTTGTGATTTGTATCTTTTGAAAAAAAATACTGAATTACTGAAGTATTGAAAATACTCAATCAAAATTCTGACGAGTTCTGCTGAGAATCAAAAATGATTGAAACATAGAATACAGTGTGTACAGTTCTATACCCCAGGTGTTGACTTCACTGTACATTGCTAGATACTTATCAATGCAGTCAGATGACCATAAGGTACATATAAACTGAATGCTAAGTATGTCATATTTAGTATGGGCTAAATAAGCAATGGAGTAAAGATTAATCCTGAGCAGAGGTACTCCAGGATTGTTTCTACTGGCAGTACAACTTAGACCAAATGTCATATGTTGTCCAAAGTTTTTGAACACAGAAGTTTTTTGTGGTGGGAACAATGGAAGGGGACTGTGGTTTCATCAGCTTACCATAGAGTGTCCACTCTGGAGTTGCCTTTAGCTTGTCAAGGCTGAGCTCAACAACAGAGCCAGCCTTTATCACCAATTTGTTAATCCTGTCATAGTGCTGCCTTTTTAAAATGTCACTGCAAAGGACAGCGTACAGGCAGCAACAGATTACATGCAGGGAGTAGTCTGTTAAATGTGCTGAAAGACTCCAGCAGTGCATTTGTGATGTGATATAATCAGATACTTAAAAGGAGGAGCTTGTCACCAACTCTCACTTCTTCTGGCCTAAAGAGTTAGAAAAAAAAGAGTGAAAAAGAAATGGGGTGGAGGGGGAGGGAAAGGGGTTGAAGTTACAGCAACAGCTGGTGTATCCCGGGATGCCAGCCAGGATGTTGACTCTCTCTTTCACTTCCCATCTGCTTTCATATTCCTGCAATCCCTTGTCTGCACTCCCTCCTACTCTCTGCCCTTACCTACTGTAAATTTCTATGTCCTGACCTGCCTCTGCCTTATGCTTAATGTTTGTCTTTCCCTTTTATTTCCTTTACAGTGTTAGTAAAGGATTCCCCATTAACAGCTAGGACATAGTCAGTGAAAGCCATCATCTGTGGAAGCCACCGGGGCCCACTCCCTCACACAGTGCAATCAATTTCTGTTATGAATGAAGAGCATCCAGAAACAAACATCAATGATAGACAAACAATGGCATACAGGTTAGCTTCACTTAAATGACCTTTTAAAGAGGATTTTCATTTCCCATTCATCATACAGTGGTAGTGGAGGAAAATAGAAAGGGAGAGGCAGAATGTATTCAGGCACAGATCAGAATTACATGCCTTAGCCACAACATATAGGATTTGCCTATTATCATATGACTCAAACGGCAGCTGTTATGGTGTGCAACAATCACAGATGTTAACCTTTCAAAAAAGTCTGAGAAATTACTACAGGTTTACCCACAAAAAGCAAGGTTAGCAGCTGCACCCGGAAACATACACCACATATAGACAGAGGATTTTGTGTGTGTGTGTGTGTGTGTATGTGTGTTATACACCTTAATGCCACATTGTTGCCTCCCTTTAAAATGTCACGACAGGACATGCCATATTGAATGTAATTATGATATGAAAACATTGTAGTCCCTAATGTTGTGCGCTCCGTTCACCATGTTCAATTGTCTGTGCTTTGGTGGTGTTTTCAAATGGTAAAATCAAAGAGAGGCCATTGTACATCGCAGAGTAGACTGACATGTCCCACATTGTTAAAATAATCCTTTTAAAATGTGTGAAATAATTTAGTTCCCATAATCCCTAAAATCCCCAGTAAGTATTACAGGGTGAGAAATGGATGGAAAATGACTATTTACACAAGAAAAGAAAGAATCATTAAGGGTATTTCATTGCAAGGGTAATTTGACATGCAATGTGCAGTAAAATGCTTAAATGGTTAAAAAAAAAAAAGAAGAAGAAGAAGAAAAAAAGTCAGCTCCAGAGGCCTCTCATCTGCTTCTAACTAACTCATCCTGCCACCCTGCATTGTTAGAAGTGCTACTTGCCCTCTCTCTATTCACAGTGGGCTTTAATCTCAAGCGGGTAGCACAATCATTGGAGTGGCTGTACAACTGTGGGGACTTTTTGATTCGGAGTGCTGTTTATTAGCTTGAAGCATCTGGGCAAGGATCTTGTGATTAATTGGGGTGAGCCGCCCCCGATATAACAAGGTCAGCCCTCGCCAAGCCTTCTCCACTCTTTCCATTTACATCAATTAGAACTAAGAGGGAGAGCTGAGCCCAGAGCCCAGACACGCACGCACACACACACACACACACACACACACACACACACACACACACACAAGAGAGAAAGGACACACAATGTGTGTGTGTAAAAGAGAATGTGAGAAAAAGAATTATGCAGAGAATGTGTGAGAGAGAACGAATTCATACATGTTGCTCCAGTCAATCTTAGTTTAAATATAGCTCACAGTGGCCTATACTTAATTTAATGCAAATGAGACTTTTTGCTATGTTTCTGTGCTGCTTTAGCCATTTTACTACTACCCCTGTACAACGTCAGCCAATTAGTAGGCCAGCATGTCACAGTGAGAAGAGAAAAGGATGGAGGGAAGTGATAAATCTAATAACAATTTAGAAGACAGTGTCATGTGTGGAAAAAAGCAGCAAAGAGCAAATTTATGTGATTTTGTGCATGATTTTAGTGCTTTTTGCCACATTTCATGTTTTTTTTTTTCTTTTCTTGTGATGTGTTCTGTCTTCTTTGTTTTTATATTGCATTTAACGTTTTATGTTGGTGGTGGAGGGGGTTGATTCTACTAACGCATAATGTAAGCTGCTGTCTGCAGGCCAACACTTTTTAGAATATGTTGCAAATTGGGAGTGTCAAACCATCCTCTGGCTTTGTCTCTTGGTCCCTGATTAACTTTATATTCGTTAGTGAATTATATTAGTGATTATAGGCTCATCAACTCGGGATCCCCTTCTGTGCCAGTGGCAGCCCACCCACACATTGAGACATTATGAATGTTATTAGAGAGGCACACTCTGTCTGAAAGCTATCCAAATACAGCATGTACAGTAGAGGGCGTTTTCTATTACTTCAGACAGAGGGCGGCCTTGTGTCAGCTACCTCTCATTCTCACTCTCTCTCTCTCTCTCTCTCTCTCTCTCTCTCTCACCAGTGATATGAGGGATGTGAGGGAACACTGGAGATCAGAGACATATAGTGAGAGATGGCCTCTGTTTCTGTAAGGAAAGGACCATTAAATAGCTTATGACCAAATGTTCTTTATTATCGTTTTACACTGTTACACTATTGAAGTTTCCACCAATAAGCAGTGGGAACAGACACATTTGTCTGTTTGTTTGTACAATATGAGTACTGTAGTTGTTGTGTTCAAAGGGTGCTTGGAGAGTTACAATTTGTCCAGTCAAATAAATTACCTTTTTTTGTATCTGTTTTTTTTTTTTTTTTTTTTTGTATTTTGATTTAGAATCATTTCCAGCAAAAGAAATCCAACTCATTTTGTCTCATTTTGTACTGATGTAAATCTGGACTACTTACTAACACACTGTCAGAAGTTGTTTTAGTTTTCTAGAGTTTTTTTTTTTTTTAACTTACCTAATTTGTCATGTAAAACATCTTGAGTATCTAGAAAAGCACTCTATACGTAAAATGTATTACTTTTAGAAGTCGTGATTTCTGATGTGAGCTGGTTCATATTCTTGTATACCCATGACAAGGCTTCAGTAGCCACAGTAACAGTGTTTTAAAACAGATGGGACAATCTCTCCACGACTGCCACAGTAAGCTCTGATTGGTCATAATCTGTATGGGCAAAAAAAAAAAAGGAGGAAAAACAATAGAACAGGAAAAGAGGAGGAGGAAAAAAAGATGGCTGACCACAACGTTTTCTCCGCCATCAGATAAGGAGACAATACGTGGATGAACACATGTTTTCGACTGTAGATTATGACGGAGCACTGTTATTTCCTGTACGAATACACTTTCAATTTCCTGCCCGGCACTTTAGTTTTATTACATTGATAACACGATACCATCGCCCGTAGCCATGGGGACGAACCAACGGTGCTTACAATAGAGGAGAGTGATAAGAGAAATGATGTGAAAGACAGAATAAAAGAAAGAGGATAGGATAGAGCTGAGAACAATCAGTCCCTGACAGAAGTCTGGTTGCAGCCAGCAGGACATTCATAATTACTATTATTTCGCTATTAGTTACAAAGGACTATTTTATAAGGAACACCATTCTCCCAATTATGTTTCTTGAGCCCTTTTCAAGGCATTTAGATTAGGTTTCTTTGTGGACTCTATTCAGTGCAATTGTGTGTACCAAGTCACATCTATGTGGTAATTTGATGGAGAATGTGAATTGGATTTCCACTTTAAAGTCTTGATTGTCCATCATAACAAAATCTGTGTTTGGCAAAGACAGTATTGATGACATGGATTTTGTTCTTCACATGTTCAAGAAAAAGGAAAAACTGATATATCTTCATGTGTGCATGTCCTTGTGTTCGTAAGCGTGAGTGAGAAAAAGCGTGTGTAAATGCTTATTTACGTGCACGATTGTGTATGTGTGCACAGATACAAGCACGCATCTGTGTGTGTTTTTTCTCACCGTCCTCTCCTCTGTCCTTGTATCTCCTCAGGCTTCAGTCAATGACCCCTTGTTTCCACAAAGGTCCACAAACTGATTTCCTAGCAGCGCTGCAAATTTCCAGCCAGGTCCTGATCCCCACTTAGACCAATTGGAGTCAATTTGTTATTGCAAATATAAATTTGGTAACTTGTGAGCCAGGCAGGGGAGGCCACTGGCAAAGGCCAATGCTATTTTCACTTCTGACCCCTCATTGAGACAAGCCTTTGTTAGCTTAGGCATTCAGCTGCCAATCACAGCAGAGTTTTTCATTAAATTCACTTGAGAAACTCCCCAGGTCCCAACTGGGCAGCTACCACAAGAATTCATGGGATGGGGGATTCTTCTTGAAATAACTAGGGAGGAAATGCTGACCTGGTTCTCACTGCTAGGTTTAAATATGTCTATAAGCAGCAGGGGGAAATGTACTACTACCAACTACTATTTAAATTCAGTGGTTCAGATAAGATATGATTAAAGACAGAGAGTGAAAGTTTGCACATTTCATGAACTATACAGTATTTTACTGGGTTTGTCACTAGGGAGGATGAATCATGAAATAAGATTTAATAATTTGTTTGAAAATGTCTTCAACGTTACTATGAAAACACGTTCTAATATTTCTGTATCGGCCGTTACTGAGTATTTGTTGAAAGTCTTACTTACAGTCTTATCGAGGCTCCACAATGTACAATCACATGTCATTTTGTAATTAAAAGACATGGAGTGTTTGAATGTGTGTGTGTGAGTGTATATGTGCACAAGTGTAAGGGAGAAGGGACAGGAGTGGGCACTAGAAGTGTGAGGACTTACTTGACTCTTTGGCCTGAGGCAGCACACACATAGAGAAACACACACACTCTTTAGGACCAGTCTGATTCCCCCTGAAGCGGTTGACATTTCCCCCAGAAGGATAATTGAGGAATAACATTTGCGTTACAATTTAACATGACCCCTGCCTTTGGAAGCCCTTTCATATTACCCAGCTGAAGATGGCTGCTGACACCCACTTAGGCAGGGGGGATGATGTGCGTGTGTGTGTATCTAAGTCCACCTTTGTGTCTGTTTCCATATACTGTATGTTCACCTGCTTGTGTGTGTGTGTGTGTTTGCATGCTTATGTTCCTTTGCATGTAGGTATATTTAAATGTGTATGTGTGGTTCTGTGTGTGTGTGTGTCAATAGCCAGCCAACATATGGGAAGTGGATGGATGGCTTCAAGCACAGTGATAGGGTATTGTTGATGTTGGAGGAAAGAAAGGGAAAAGAGCTTATTATTACAATGGCAGAGTCAATGTCAAGAGGAGCTGCACTGACCTTTTCAAGTCTTTGCCTAGCAACTAAAAAATGTATCAAGGCGGGGGATGGTGTGCGTATGTGCGTGTGTATGTGTTTGTGTCCACATGGCAGTGTGCACATTTGTATGTGTGTCCAAGACTCAGAGGTAGTGACATGAAGCAGCCGCTAAAAGCTAAGGTTAATGGATTGACTGTTACCTGTTCTCAAGGCTTAACATTGGCCCATACACAAGGGGAATCATCAGTGTTTCTGCTGAAAGGCTAAATTAACAGAGCTGTGGCTTGTTTGTTTTAGGAATTTTGGAGGGTTTATCTCAGTCAAGGATACAAGGTCGAGACACAGTCTTTAATCACTGTACCTCACAGTGATAGCTTTATCCTGAGGTGGTGGGTGGTGCTTTCACTTTATGCTGTGTACACAGTGGCCATAATCCCATGAAACATTTATGCTATGAAAGAGACATCAGTTACACCTCATTGTGTGTTAAAGCTAAAATCTATAACTTGAAAAATATTCAAAAGTCAGAACATCTAGTATTGCATTTAGAAGTTGTGGTAACAACTTTACAATAAGGGTACATTAATTAACATTAGTTAATGCATGTAATAAGCATTAACTAACAGTTAATTAACAGTTAACTAATGTGTAATCATTTAGTAATGGTGTTCATGTTAATTGAGGTATTAATTTATACAATATTTAATAGTTTATGGGTGTGATATTAACATTAGTTAATGCAATAATACACTTTAAATAGCAGTTAATTAATACAATAATAAGCATTAAGTAACTGTTAACAAATGTCACTTGTTAACATTTATTAAGGGTTTACATGTTAATTAAGGTACTAACTAATATTAGTAAATGGTTGATAAATATGTTAATTAACATGTATGTCATGGAGCTCACAGCTAAGCCATTACATTGAGAGAAAACTGTTTTTATAAATGTTTATTTAAGAATTATGATTGTCCATTTACTTGTCCATCCTCCAACTTATGACTTATGATTTTTGGTAACAGGTTGAGCGCAGTGGACACGCTCCATGGTCTTCATGTGGAGGTTTGCTTTTTCCTTTATCTCATGTAGACGTTCCTTAAATTATAGCCTAACCTATACATCATTTTGCACGTTATACTTTATAAGCGTTACTTAATACTACATAATACATAATTGGCCATTAATGAATGCTCTTTATGACCTTTATTGTAAAGTTGAAATCATGTAAACAACACTTCATAAATGTGTAAGAGTGCTGAAAAATACATTACTTAACCATAATTAACCATGTATTAATGCTCTGTGTGACCCTTGTAAATTTGAAACACACATCACACAGCTATTAAACATTAGTGAAACATTTCCAACTGGAAATCAATTCATCATGACAACTATCTGTTATCAACATGATTGATTCCGCATTTAAAAAGAAGATTTGATGCTAAATGTTCAAAGAAATTGCAACTATTTTGCTTAGAAAATTCAACAATTTTAGCATCCTTTGAAACGAATAACCAAAATGTGATTTATCAATTTCACTGTTCTATGAAAATAACGACAAAAACATTATTTAAAATGCCACTTGCATGCCTTTTTGAAAACTAAATTTTCAACTAAAATTAAGAGCCTCCAAGAGGAGTTAATGGTAGAAAAACGTGTTTTAGAGTGGAGGAGATCTCTAAAAATGGGATCATAGATTTTACCATATCTGTTCTTCAACATTACTAACTAAGACATTACAATTTAAAGAGTAAGTAAATAAATTGAAAGAAATTGTACTGTAAAAGAAAGTGATGTTTAATCCCATGATATTACAAAGTCCTTACCACATGCTTTCATCAAAATGGATAGTTTCCTTTCCCATGCAATATAGACAAACTTGTACTATATATTCCATAGTGTTACTAAATAAAACATGACATTTTATTGAAAAGGTACGTTGAAACAGGAGAACTGTTAAAGAAAGTAACACTTAATGACATGGTAGTTACACTGTACAAAAAAAAGTCCGCTTGATATGTAAGGATCATAAAATAAACGTTATAATACAATGTAACTATATGTACCAACACAAAGCTTAAATTGTCATTTCCATGTTAAAATATAATTATTATGCACTTAATAGAAATTGGGTTCAAAGAGACAACTCCCTACTGTAGCACTTGTATTCAACTTAGGCTATGATACTACTTTGTTTACCTGAACTCTGAGGAGTCAATATAAGATTGAGTGGTTAATGAAACAGTTTGCATGTTTATTACAATGCATTCAACATTTCTCTTACAGTTTACAAAAAAAAACCATAAAGAGCTCTTGTAACCAAAAATAAAATGAAATAAAATAAAATAAAATTTCCTTAGTCTCTCTCTTTTTTTTTTTTTTTGCTTAAATGTCTCTCTATCTGGGTGTTTATGTTTTATCATCTTTTATCTACAGATTAGTTTCAAATGAGATTTCATCCACTCCCTCAATTTCACAACCCTATAGTCTAGGGATTTTTTCTTATAATTTTATAGTATTCCACCAAAACATTTCAGTGATGATTTAATTAAGAACTATTTTGAATTTTCAATTGAAAGTTGAATTTACCAGAAGGATTGTGATTAGCAAAATAATTTAAATTATTTACTACTTGTACATTATATGTGTGGCAGCAAGCAACATGTCTTTTGAATAGGGTTTGGCGGGACATTCAGGGTGACAGCGACATTCATGTTATACAGTAAACAAGCCAGGTCAGCCCTCCGAGTTAATGCATGCTAACGAATGAAATGTGCAACATTTTTTGCTGACACTAGATATCAAACAAAAGCCAGAGACTATATCGTATTAAGTTGCTGTGAGGTGTAAATTCACTACTTCTAAGCAGAAGGCAGAATATACCGTCATCTCGGAACCTGACAAGCCCCGGCAAGGCCTCTCTTCTCCGGGCAGGTCTCCTGCTCCAGCTTCCTTGTCTGACTCACCTAGGTTAGCGGCTGTCTCCTCGGCCTAACCCTGGGTGTGCAGCGCTATCTCCTTCTTTTTGCCATTTTGTGGTGGGTGGCAACCAGCATTAAGGTACATTCCTGCCTCCTACTATGTTTGAGTGTGAACCCGAGTTATCTAGCCCAACAAACAAACACAGTGAACCAGCAACTTTCTCCAGCGCATGTAGGAAATTCATTTTTCCCTACCGGCCAAAGTGGTGGGTGGTCTCCATAATTTACTCACCAAAGACTATATTTACCCATATTTGTGGAATGGCAAGTGTTAATTTTGGACCCTGGTTGTATTCATGATAATATGTTGAATGTAGTTATGCTAGGCTAATTTCTGTAAAAGCTATTCTGCTTTGTTGGATCCTGTTTAAAGGGATTATAATTTTATGCTATATGAGATACATGGGAAATGTATTTAATTTATATGAGCAATTCATTGCTTTAGTGATAAAATATGAAGTTAATTTTTGGTGGAATACTATAAAATCATAAGAAAAATCCCTAGACAATAGGGTTGTTGGGATGAGTTTTGAGGAAGTGGATGAGCTCTCATTTGACAGCAGGCTGTATGATGATTTATCTGATTTATTCTGGACTGTATATGCTAATGACACTGGATTTGTAGCTTGGAGTTAAAGGACCAGTGTGTAGGATTTTGTGGCATCCAGCGGTGAGGTTGCAGATTACAACCAACTGAATACCCCTCTCTCACCCTTCCCTTCCAAGTGAGTGGGAGAACCTAAGGTGGCTGTGAAAAAAAAAGTCCTCTCTAGAGCCAGTGTTTGGTTTGTCAATTCTGGGCTACTGTGGAAACATGGCAGTGGCCGGCTCCATGGAAGAGGACACACTCCCTATGTAGATATAAAGGGCTCATTCTAATGTCACAAAAACACAGCAATTCTCATTTTCAGGTCATTACACACTAATTAAAACATACTTATGAATGTTATATTTGATTTCTCCCAATAGATCCCCCTATATCTTACACACTGGCCCTATAACTCTTTGCTGGAACTCTTTGCCAGTCCCAGTGGTGAAACATTCTGAGGGAAACCTGGAAGTGGTGTAGCCAGCTGCTTCAGATTCTATTTTGCAGGATTGACACAATGGATTTGGAGAAAATTGCCAGATAAGGAATGATCATCACACACCAATTTATCCTTATTTATCCATAAATGTCTCTCCGGATAGAGAAACATCTAAGGGGAAAAAAAGAGAGACAGTAAGGGCATTTTATTTTATTTTATTTTGATTTTGGTTACAAGAGCTCTTTTCATTGTTTTTTTTTCTTTTTTAATTTTCGTAAACTGTAAGAGAAATGTTGACTGCACTGTAATAAACCTGCCAATTGATTTGTTAACCGCTCAATCTTTTCATTTACTCCTCAGAGCCCAGGTAAACAAAGTAGTATCATAGCCTAAGTTGAATACAAGTGTTACAGTAGGGAGGTGTCTCTTTAAACCCAGTTTCTATTAAGTGTATAATAGTTATATATCTACATGGTGAAAACAATTCAAGCTTTGTGTTGGTAAATATAGCTACATTGTATTATCACGTTTATTTTATGATCCTTACATCACAAGCACACTTGTTTTAGTAAAATGTAACTACCATGTCATTAAGCATTACTTCCTTTGACAGTTCTCCTGTTTCAATGCACTTATTCAATGAAATGTCATGTTTTAGTTAGTAACACTATGGAACATATAGTACAAGTTTGTCTATATTGCATAAGAAAGGAAACTATCCATTTTGATGAATATGGTAAGGACTTTGTAATACCCTGGGATTAAACAGTTTCAGTTTACTTACTCTGTGAATTGTAATGTCTTACTTACTAACGTTGAAGAACAGATATGGTAAAATCTATGGTCCCCATTTTTAGAGATCCCCTCGACTCAAAAACATGTTTTTTATGGTTAACTCCTCTTGGAGGCTCTTCAATTTTAGTTGAACATTTAATTTTCAAAATAACATGCAAGGGTCTGTGAGAAAAACATTTTTGTCGTTATTTTCATAGAACAGTGAAATTGTTAAATCACTTTTTCGTTATTCCTGTCAAAGAATGCTAAAATTGTTAAATTTTCTAACTAAAATAATTGCATTTTCTTTTAACATATAGCATTAAGTCTTTATCTTTTTAAATGTGGAATCAATCATGTTGATAGCAGATGGTTGTCATGATGAATTGATTTCCAGTTGGAAATGTTTCACTAATGTTTAGTAGCCATGTGATGTGTGTTTCAAATTTACAAGGGTCACAAAGAGCATTAATACATGGTTAATTATGGTTAAGTAATGCTTATTCAGTATTTTTATGCATTTATGAAGTGTTACTTAATGGATACATGTTTTCAATTTTAAAATAAGGGTCCCAAAGAGCATTCATTAATGCCAATTATGTTTAAGTAATGCTTATACAGTATAACATGCAAAATAATTTATAGGTAAGGTTATAAGTTAAGGAACGTCTACTTGAAGACCATAGAGCATGTCTACTGATCTCAACCTTTGCCAAAAGTAAGTCATAAGTTGGAGGATGGACAAGTAAATGGACAATCATTATTCTTAAATAAGAATTTATAAAAACAGTTTTCTCTTAATGTAATGGCTTAGCTGTGAACTCCACGACATACATGTTAATTAACATCTTTATCAACCATTTATTTATATTAGTTAGTACCTTAATTAACATGTAAACTCTTAATAATTGAGATTTGTTAACAGTTATGTAATGCTTACTATTGTTTTAATTAACTGTTAGTTAATAATTATTACTCTATTAACTAATTTTAATAGCATCTTTATAAACTATTAAATAATGTATAAATGAATAGCTCATTTAACATGACACCATTGGTAAATGATTACTAGACACATTAGTTAACTGTTAATTAACTGTTAGTTAATGCTTATTACTGCATTAACTAATGTCAATTAATGTACCCTTATTGTAAAGTGTTACCAAAGTTGTTAAATGTATTATAAAATAAACAGGTAACATGAGCCATCAATCAGTCAGTTGGTCCACCAATGTGGTCCAGACTGAAATATCTCAACAACTACAAGATGGATTGCCGTGGAATTTGGTACAGACATTCATGGTCCCCAGAGGATAAATTCTACTGACTTTGGTGACCTAGTGTATTTGTTAGAGAAGTTAAACCAAATTAATATCAGTTGGCATAACAATTCAGTAAGATTCCACATCACTCCAGGCAATTGTACAAATCTCATACCAAACCACATTCTCAAATGAGTCATATAATTACTGTAACCAACACAACTGCCATGTGAATCATCGTCTGAACATATCAGTGTGTTGCAACAGCGGGTTGCAATTTATCTAGTTTATCTGACAGCCCAAATGATTAGATGTAGGTAAACGGACATCTCATCTCTAGTTTAGGCAAGAGTGGAGAAACAGAACAACATGTATGTGGCAGTGGCTCTTACATGTATATGTCCACCGTCAGCACCAGTGTTATATTCTGCGTATTGACCATTTTTGGAAAATTATGTACAGCAATACTGATTTTGCTATTGAAGTCTGAACATTTACTTCTGAGTGCTGCAGTACTGAAGGTTGCATTATAAAGTAGCCCTTCTATATTGACTACATCTTTATTCTACAATGCTATTCCCATTCCTCTTCATCAGAGCAGCCAGGCACACCGTTTCACACCAGCTCGCACCATACCAACTGACTTCCACTGATAAATGAGAGGATTAGTGACTGGTACACTTTATTAAAAAGTAATAACAATTTTTGTTGGCACCCTTCACATGGTAAGGAGTGCCATGAATCACAGGATATTGGCTGTCTGTATCTGATGAATGCATCGTTTACCAGCCGAGGAGTTATTTAGTAGCTGCTATTAATTTAAATCACATTTATCTCCCCCCTGTAGCTCGGGATGGGGGAAACACAAGCTCTGCAGTGGAAGGAAAGCGGAAAGCAAAGAATTAGACTTCACAGAATGGATATCAAGGTATTATATCAAGGTAATTTCCTTCAGTATGTCTAAAATGATAATTAGGGATTTTGATACCACTGTTTGATAGTGCTGCTATCACAGAAATCAGCATTAATGCCTGACACTTCAACAATGAGTAGCTGCAATTCTTTTGGCTGCTCAGCAAAATTATAGTTCCTAAACTGGCTTTTTCCAAATCTCTTGCACATAAACTGTATTTATTTCATGATAGTATTATGAAACATTCTGTCAACCCCAAGTAAAATTCATTATGATCATTCATCATTTCAGACTGACAATTTGAATTAGGGTGACCTTTCTGTCAATTCTGGCTCTTTTCTGAAGTGAGTCTGCTAGCTAGTGCTCTGTCTGAGTGCTTATCATTGTTAGAGTCAGTATGCACCAATGCAAACCACACTGTTTTAGACTGACTGACAACTCCATCTTTGCAACTCCAAAGATAGAAAGCGTGTTTCCCTTACACATATTGTGCTACTAATTGGTGATATTTTTGAATAATCTTACAACTCATAAAAGTCTAATAAGCTGAATTACAGCACAGAGTATCTCATGTCTGGAAGATACAGTTTCTGTCTATCTTTGATATCCCTCACCCACACGACCATGTCATGAAACGTTGGTGGTCCCTCATTTCCTTTTTCCTCTAAAAGGCTTTTGAAGGCTATCCAAACATAAAATGGGGGGCTCATGTAAACATATAACAGCCTTAGCCAGACATATAATCAATTATTCAATACAATAACAGTGTTTCAAGACTGAATAATTTGCCCATGGCTATGCATTTGGAACTGTGAAGCAGGCACACCTGAGCAGGAGTTTATTACACTTTTTTAACGTCCCTGCTGCATGTTGGTATTCTTCTGCTCCAGAATGCTTCTGAAAAGACTTGAGCATTATCTAAAAAAAACCTCTTTACTATAAGGAGTTAGTGATGATCTGTATTGATTGTGCACTATAAAACCAGCTGTTTACTAATCACATGCAGGCCCTGCTTTATCTTATGGCATGTGCCTTTGAGTTTTCTTAGGATTTTGGTTCTCTTTACCACAACTCAGTTCAAGTTGTGATAAACCTAATTGCTTGCACCTTCACTGACTGAGTGCTTATAGAATATTCCTTGAACAATAAATTAGTTCCCTATACTGGTTTGTACAAAAGAACATTTGAGGAAAGTTGACATTTACAGCTCTGATAATAAAGCAATATAGTCAGTGATGTGTGGGTGTAAAACTGAAATGAAGTTGACTTTTAGAGAAAATGACTTCTGGATGACTTTTAAGCTTAGGGGCCACAACCCAAATTACCAGCTCCCTCATAAACCAGCCCAGGCTAATATTTACCATAAGTCTGGTCTTAAACTTAATTAAATAGGCAGATAGCAGCATTTAGGATGGAAATGTGTGCACCCATAGCCTAAGTATATACTTCATCATGTTTGCTTAACCTTCCTGTGGACTCCAAAGGTGCGTCTGGTAATTGAAACATAACAGAATTAGGTTACAAATGTCTAACAGAGCACTGTGTGTACAGTAGAAGCCCATACACCACTGAGCTTAGCACATGTTTTCATTTAATTAGTTTTTCATTTGGCCCTGAATGCCTTGTGTCAATACAGGCAAACAAGTTGGTGTAGGGGATTTTCTGTGTGCATGAGTTATGCCCAAATATATGTGCTCATTTTTGATTTTCTGCTCACCTCATTTGGCAAAATATTGACAAGCAAGATATTCATGAATGCTAAACTGGTGCCACGATTGCTTCAAACGCTGGCTACTATGTTAACTAAGAAATCAAAAGCTATTTTTTAAATTCATCATCTAGTTTTATTTATTGATTGGAAATGCCCAAACATATCTTTAATCTGTTGCCTTCTTGTCCGTATGATCTTGACAGTTAAACATTGTTTTGATTTTTTTTCCCCTCTGTCTTCCCACACAGACACCTGAGTAAGTGTGTCAAAAGTGAAGCTCAAAGGAGTATGAAATGCTAAAAGCTAAGGTATGGCTGGCTGCAAAGTGCTATTGATCTTTTTTTATCTTTGGTGTTAAAGAGGAATGCATATCCCCTGTCAACTTCTTTCAACTTCAACTTCACACACGCACAGCTCACTTCCCTGAACAGAGGCTTCACAAAAACACTTTCAGTTATTGACATTTGTTGTCAAAACCGTCAAAGCTTCATGCTTCAATTTTTATTGTTCTTAAATCTTCACAGTATGATGACGAAGAATAAAAAAGTTGATTGACAATTGACTGCATTACCTAAAGGATATTTACAGAACGCCTGCATATTTTTGTGCTTGTATTATTGAAGTTAAGTGTTCTGTACGTTTCTGCATGCCTGATTCCACACTCTCATACTATATGTGTATTTGTATATTTGATTTTGTGTGATTAGGTATGTCATATCATGTCCAGCAGAATCGTACAAATCCAGTAAGCCAAAGAAATAAAAAGTGTGGGGATAAAGAGTAAAGGTTACCTTATTTTTACTGTAACTTTGTAAAAGTTGACTTTTTGATACTGTGGGAGGGTTTTGTGGTACACTGGTGATATGTATCTCTATTCTCACTGCACTGTCACTCTGTCCGGATGATTAATGTAAAAGAGTTTGACAGAATTCCAGGCCTCATGTCCCTCCTGGGCGACGAGTGATAATCTGCCTGCTCCAGGCAGCTCTCGAGCAGGCAGGGAAGCTACGTAAGGCCTCCTGTCCCAGGTGAAGAGCCCCGGGGGTTTGGGTGTTGAGCCTGGAGGCTGCCCAGGTGTTCACAGTTATTACTGACTGCCTGTCCCAGCTGGGGAGAGAACAGCATGAATATCAGTGAATGTAATGTTTGTGTTCACTGTCAGGTTGTGTTCTCCGTCTGTCAGGTTTGTCTGACTGACTTTCTGCCTCCCTTTCCAATCCTTTCTGACCTTTCACATGCACACAGACAGACACTTTGTTTTAGAATAATGTTTAACATGACATTTTCATAACTTTGACTGCTGTGAAGCATCACTGGCATTGTTTTCTGCTTGATCTTCTCGTCTTTTTACACCCTTTAAAAACCCTTTGAGCGCTTTCTATGTAAATCATATATCCATTGTGAGGCAACAAAATACTAGCATTTGTTACAAAAATCACTCACCTCTCTTGGATTAACCGACTTCAAGTATCAACCTAGCTTTAAATTGATATTGAACACAGTGCTACTGTATCTGCACTGTGAAGGAATGAAAGCTGGCATGGAGGCAGCATAATTTCTAGGGCACAAAGCCGACACTAGATGGCTGCAGATAATGGAGAAAAGGAGCTAATGATACACACATACTGTAGGCAGGGTGACAGAGAGAGAGGAGGGAGGAGGTGGGGATGTGCGAGAAGAGGGTGAATACAGCAAGGGGAGACTGGAGAGATTAAAAGAGAATGAAAGGGAGAAAGACCAAGAGCAAAGAATGAGACTGTTGCTATTCAAATATAATTTTTATATGCATTTATATATTAATATTAGCCTTGATCTATTCACATCTGTTAGCATGTTTAAATGAAAATATACAGCAGATCATGACTGTGCCTCATGTATGGACATGCATAGATACTGTTTTACCTATCCTAATGACAAGTGGGTGATATGTCTAAATTTGGACCTTAATTGGGCCAAAAACAGATTTGTATCACATGAAGTATATAGGAACATGTCAAATGATATGATTTGATGACGCTTTGTGATTTATTCTACCATTTTTTTGTCCATTAAATTAGTTATAACATGTACATAATTACTGAAAACAATTTTCCTTTGAAGGAGATACTGTAAACATAATAGCACCTGCTCTTATACAGCATTAAATTCTTTCGAACTGTATTTAATGCCAAAACAAAACACTTACAGAACACAATAAAGCAGCAGATGTAAAAACCCACCTGTAAGCAGCAGCGATATTTCAAATGAAAATATAGTAATGGTTCTGGGCGAAAATGGGTGGTATACATCTCTTTGTCTATGGAAAGATTAAGCTATTTCACAATCAATAGAGCAGTCAGAATACATTTTTATTGGGCGCATTACACCGCAAATGAATTGTGGAGCTTGGTAAAAGCCAATTGGAAAGGTGATGGAATATCTGTGAGCGTCTGTCTGACAATTGGTTATATTTCCAGAACATGTAGATTAATGGTGTTCACAGCGTGCCACATCTTGGGCATTCATTACACACACAGACACACACACACACACATGCTTGCACATCATTTTCCTCCATTCAACACCCAAAGAAGGCTGTAGAGAGAGGGATAACAAGAGTCATTGATTATCTCTAAAAGGCAAGAGGAGGATCATAATCTCACAAGTGGGGGAAATCTTGAATGTAGTTTAAATATGTTCTCAGCGCTTCTGAAATATTTATCACTTTTGAAATGCAATTGGTGCATTTGCTTGGAGTTTATAGCATTTTCTTTTACTGCCGCTGAGGGAATAAATGGGAAAAGGGGGAAATATAAAGGATACGTCTTTATCAGGATTGGCTCAGACAGGCTTATTAGGGACTGCTATAGTATGTACAGTAGTGGATACTCTTGTCTAAGGCGCAGATCACAGCATGAACATCAGTGGAAAGATTGGTCTTATAAACTGTGGGGTATAAGTAATGTAATACATTTCCATGGCTTTGGGACTTCCATTTTATTTATGCTTTGTGATTTCAGAGGAACTATCTCCATTATTGAGATAAAGAGGCTGGTTAAAGTATAGGTGCGCTTTACAAAAACCATGCACTGTTTCTCTATCCTTCACACATGAGAAATGAGAAGAAAGTCGCCAGGCAATCAGCCAACACAAGTCATTGCAGCTTATTATTTAGATTGATTGTGTATGAACTCTGGTCTGCTAATAGCAATTCTACTGAAAAGCTAAGTGTAGTCAAACATCATAAATATGTATTTAAGTGGTATATCACATCAACTATTAAAACAATCATGAACTCTACATGGAAATGAATAGATACTTAAGTGTGATTTTCTGATTTATACCGCTTCTTAAAACTGATGTAAACATGTTTCTCTCTGAGTTTCAAATCAAACACTATCAATATGTGCAACCAGTACCTTCAATCATAACACAAGCACGATGTTTGGAAAGCTGTGATTGAAATTATCCAGCCAGATGAGTGGAGCTGTAGAGAATGAAGGAGGAAACTTATTTTAGACATATGGTCACACCTCGGTAGTGAATATTTTGCTTCCTTTTGTAAATAAGAAACTGATGCCTATGATGGAAGTGGAGTAACAAATTTAAAAGTAGGCGAGCTTAAAAATAAATCATCTTTCTTTCCACAAGACTGTGTGATGAATTGTGAGGGACTTTAGCTTAGATATTGGGGTTCAGGGCATCTCTACACATCTCTACACATACACACAGTCGTGCACAAACAGATCAATTTGCTCAAACACACATATGCACACTCAGGTTGATATATATTTGTGAGGGTTATCGCAGGGTTTGATACCAGTCCAATTTTCTTCAATGACAACTATAGTACAGAAATAATACAGAATTGACAGTCAAGTGTTTTCCTGATCTTACTCCCACTAGAGAAAAAGTTGAATACACACATACACACACACAATTACTAGCTGGTGTCTTGTTTAGTCCAACCACCTGGAATGAATAAGGAAATATACCCCTGAAAGGTTCTGTTCATCTTTTTCTGTCAGTCTCTCAATGCCATTCCTCATTTCTCTCGCTATACATTATATATACAGTTTCTTCCTCCCATAACATGTTCAATGTGCTAATTGGATTTGATGTGTACCATAATGCTAAAGACCCTTAAAGAGAAATCTTTATTCTCGACAGCTTAAATGTCTCATTTCCAAATGCTGCTATGCAGTATACACCACCTCAATTTGAGGGATTTAAAGCAATCATATTCCAGTGAATCCATTTCAGTAGGAATTTGGGTTTACATCTCATTATCATTTTCAAGCACACAGGTGATAGGCTTCTATTTCAACTCTGTGACAGCAAATATATATATTCCAATACAATATCTAATCTATTAGCTACTGTAGAGCAATAAACAGGGATAAATGCATCTTTAAAGTTCCCTTAACGTTCTTTAACATTTTATTGGCTTGGAGCTGTAAATCACCTCTTTTATTTTCCTTTTAACACTGTATGGATGCCAACTTCCTACAGAACAAACTTTTCTCTAGTCAGTGTTTGAATATCACAGTAGAGGATGTACAAAATTACATTGGCTGACACACACACGCTTTTTGAGGGCAGCTTCACAATCTACATACAATAGCTCTCCATGAGTTAAATTAGACTCTCCCTGAATGGGAATTTGATTCTTAATTCAGAACTTCAGAGGCATGTTCATTACATCGGCAAACAACATCTAACAATGAGTGATCTGACATCGACAGGCTTTGTTGTTACAAAAATGCAAATACTCACAATGCAGGATGGGTGCAAATACAAAGACAACACACATTCTTCCTATCAGTTCAAATTAAGGAAAAGGCAAAGAAAAGTGGTTCCATCGGGACGTGTTATCCTCTTCGCTGAGTTTATCTGGGCAAAGAAATGATTGGAGTAGCTGCTTTTAGACCGAAATAAACAGAATTATAAAGAGATTGTGATAAAATTGTATTTGGGTGATACAACAATGCATCATTAAGCTTCAAAAACAATGATTTTTGTGGTTAATTACTGTAGTTGACTCTCTATAAATTGTTTTAGCAATATTGAGGGTTTCTCCCAAACAAATCTACATTCTAGTGATGCTGTTGTTCAGCTGCAGCATGAACTGTAGCAGCCACAAAGAAGTAAAGTCTTCCTGTGACTTAAGACATGTTTTTGTTTTACTTACATTAACTTATGTGCCACAAGCTACATACAGTATTTACAAGTCTCGAGGATGGTGGAAAAGCCTTTACTTATGAATACACCATCAATATTTTACTGATTAGTCATGAAATATTCAAAAAAACAATGTTGATGAGTTCAGTGCATGGTTATATGTAATATAGTTTTGTATATTATATATGTTATTGTAGGAATATTGATGTAACTTCACTGTCTACATTTTGCTGAGTATCCGTGATAACAAGAAAAAACACCTCCAAACATCAAAACAGTCCCACAGTATATACAGTCTTACAAAAGATACTTAACAATTACGTGTTATTATTTTTTACATGTTTAAAGTTGTGTTTACTGTAGGAGGGCTAATTTCCAAGTTTCAACTGTCTTCAAAAGTTACTTTCATCAGTGAGACACAGAACATTTTGTATTTGTTTTGTATTCAGGCAGAAATAATACTACTGGGAACAATGTATTTATCTCCTGATGTTGGAAGCAGGGCTCCTCTAGGGCTGGCCTGGGGCCTGAGTGCCAAAGAACAGGACAGGAAGTCCCTTGTTACAATGCTGGTAGCATATTCAGGGGGCAAACAAGCCACAGAAGAATCGTTATTTGTGGATGTAGCAGAACTTTTCCTAGTATTTGTGACTTTTTTATTGTTGGGACATTAGAGTTGGTTAGATAGTATTTTCTGAAAATATGTTGATTAATTCCATTCATCAAGTTGTAGTAAATTCTGTATTATTCAAATGAAATGTGGGATGGGTGAATCTAGGTGCACATTTTACCTCTCACTATATAAATATTACTTAGTACAAATTAAATATCAAAGCCAACAGCAATGTTTTAATCACATGAGACCATGGTATAGGTTTACCAAACAATCACATTATGCATTTTTTTTTTTTTCAGTCATGTGATCATTTTTTAATGGCTCCTACAGGAGCACACATACCTTTCCTACTTCACACTTGGCTGCCTAGAGAGATAGGCAAACTGTGTTAATTCATCATCATGGGACTCTGATCATGCCCTGCAGCAGTAATATAGTATGCATATGACCTATGTTAATTAATGATATATTGTTTAATATTAACATGCTATGGTCAAGGTAAACGAGGATCAGAGTTAATTTAATTAAGTGCATGGCTTCACGTTCCTCTAGTTATGTTTCAGTGGTTTCATCTAATTCTGGGTTACTCATCACCCATTATTTCATACCATGGTCGGTCATCATCACTTGGGAAAAAAAAAGATAATTAGCATACATACATAGCAGATGGGGTTTCTGGTATCCTTCATACATGTTTGGTTTTATTGTTTCAATACTTTAAAAGTTATACTTGACATTCTTTGTAATATTATAAGCCTCAGCTTCTTTGGATTTTAAGGGGGCAGTTGAAAAACATTAACGATAGAAGAACTAACCAATGAGTCTTCTTTCCCTGTGTCTGTTTCTCCTGAGGCATTTCCTCAAGCAATTCCAGCCAACAGCCTTCATGGCGCCAATCTAGACCCTGTCTTCAACTTGATTTTACACCCCACTTCTTCAAAACAAGACCTTGTACACAACCTGACTTTGTTTTTTTGTCAAATCTCTTGTACAAAACCATACTCAAATAATCCTTTATGACACAAATGACCTGCTTTTACTTGAGAAGCATCTTCACATTTTGGGTATAGAACCAAGACTCTTTTTACCATAGAGTCCAGGATGATTGAATCCAGAGGTAGCGAACCTCTCTCTCTCTCTTTCACTTCTTTTCACTGTGACGTTTGAGACGCGGAGGCCGGCTAATTCCTGTTAGTCATGAGAGGTTACATGAATGATCCTTTAAGCCAGGTGAGGAGAGAGAAGGACGACGGTGATATTCCGACACAGGTTTTAGTTTCCAGACCATCTCATGTTTTCTCTACGTCATGTTAACACTGCTATTTGATACGTCAGGCAAAGTAGACATATTCATTACAAACAACTAGTACAGCTTCTAACACCCCTAGCTAAGATCCAGGCCCAGATAATGGAGCAGGGAGAGGCAGAGGATGTCTTGTTGTTGTCTAAGCACTGTCATTATAACATTTAAAGGACAAAATAGGATTGCATGACTTGGCGGGGCACGGTTACAGTGTCGGCCATCTTACATATACCTGTAGAAGACTCATAATGCAAACCCACAGAGATCAAATTGCACATCACATAGGAAGTTATAGGACGTGACAATTTCAGAAGGTCTTAACTTTATTTATCTTTTTAATGTCAGAGCGAAGTAGGTCATGGGTTGCTATAGTTACCACTTTCTTGTATATCATTCATTTTCCACACCCATTTTATTCTATCCAGGGTCACATGGGAGCTGGAGGCCAACCCAACATGCATTTGAAGACAAGGCAAAGAAAAAAACACAGATAGACCTCCAGTCCATCAAAAGGGTTCAAGGAAAATATAATTTTTTTGTACAATCTTACCACGGCAATTAAAAATATTCATCAAGGAAAAATGCACGTATGTCTTTTGTGTTTTTAATGGTAATTTATTAAATTTGTTCACCTGCTTTGTTCTTTTCTAGCACACCACTAAGAGAATCAAGACCCAAACAAGTCAAAACAATTACTCATGCTCATTGAAAGGGGTGATATAGCAGCATATTTTCCCTCTCCTCCGCTTCTTCACTGAAAACTGCATTTGTGCATATCTATGCATGGTTGGTCAGCCATATAGATGCTCATCTGTGTCTTTCATCAACTTGACAGCTTTTTTCTCCTCAGAAAGATAACATTTATTATAAGCGTAAGCAATACATATTGGCCCGGAGTAAGTTTGTGGCACATTCCCGCACCTCATAATCACGGCTGTCTGCAGTTAAGTATCCCCCATGATCTATTGACTCCATTTTTATTCACTGCATTTCTACCCTGGTAGGTAGAGGGAGTCAGTTAAGCACAGAATGCAGAGCAGCCATAATTCATAAAATATACCAGGGAATTAAATAAGATGTCTACATCTCCAGGTACTCAGTGATTAATCAGATTTAGTTGTTACTTGAAATATGAATATATGCATTTAAAAATCACTAACTCTAATTATGTAGAAGAACACAAGCCAATATCAAACCACTTAAAACATATTGGATAAAGATATATTTGGTAAAAATGATTTTATATTTCAAATAATTAACCATTTTAAGTATAAATCCAAGTGAAATGTATGACATTTATGCCAGTGATCTGATATAACTTGACTCTTCAGCGTGGCTCTCATTGTGCCAGAGCTGCATTAACCTTCATTACAATCATAAGTTATTGTTCTATTGTGTTTGTGGAATATGTAAATCTAGCCTTAAGAGAGTTGAACCTACAGCTGAGAAAAATAAAGAAAAAGGAGAAAAAAAATGAATTCACCAGGAAATTGATGTTTTATTAATTATGCTTAAGATAATATATGATAGGACTAATTTTACTCCTTTTCATAAAATAAATACAAGGGGAATGATATCTCATGAGAGAAACCACGTTCTTTAATTTATCATGAAATTAGCTTTTCTACACTAACTGCTGGCGTGCCATGGGATTTCACATTGTGTTGTGTTCTGTTCTCATATTTTAATCACTCTATGGGAAAAGCACTCTTGCTCCCAGCATTATGCTAATATTTATTTTGGTTTGTATTACCCTAGTGTTTACAGCAAATATGCTGGGGTCAAATGAGAGTCAGTATTACTAATGTGATCAAGTTTCATGTAATTTTCTTCCTCTTTTCTATTTATTTACAATAAACGGCATCCTTAAATAACATTAGGGACCATGTGTATGCTCAGACATTTACACAAATTCCAGGTTGATATGATTTCTTTAAGGATTCTGCAGGATTACAAGAAGCAAAAAACAAAGAACTGACAATCCACAGTTAAAATTAGATGAAAAATTCTCCTGTGGTGTATGTTTTCCACAGAAATCCTAACATGATAATCTTACATTGTCAGTCTATCTCTCAAAACAACAAAGCCTAATTGTCATGTGGGTTTTCAACATTTGTTTGGATATAGAGGGAAGAGTTGCCAGTTTTGCCAAGCCAGTATGCCATATGGCCTGTGCTGGTACGTCTCACAAGTGCCCCTTGTCGTATCCCAGCCTAGTGGCTTTCGATTACCTAGCTGTGGCAGTTCCTTTCCCAAGCTGCCACTACTTCTGGCAGATTATAATAAAGATGACTCTTTCACAGTGTGAACTGCTCTCTCAAGGCCAGGAAACCAGACACACACGCACACACACGGTGAACACATGCACAGGACACACGTAATACACACAACTGCATTCTCCTCATGCAAAATACACACACACATCACAACGTGTTAACAGCAGGCTGAAGCTGAGCAGGGCTGCGTGGTGACTGACTGGATGAAATGTGAGGATTAATGGATATTTATATTTCATTATGTTTTTATACTGGCCACAGAATAATGTATCACTCTCTGGGAGATACTGAAACATATGTCAGCCCCTATCCACTTACGGATATAATCCAATTTGACTTTAAACGCACTAATCAAATTTTATTAAAGTCTAATACATCTTCCAAAAAGGCACGCAGATACATTATAGCTGTTCCACATTCATCAGATAGGGGGGCACATGTAGAGCTGTAATCCAGTTTAGGGCATAATTTTGGCGTGTGTTTGACAAACAAAAAGTGATCACTGGAGGCTAATATACTGTGAGGGATTCTTATCTAATTGAAGGAATTAGCACTTTTACTAACGATAATTTAGAAATGTTATATTCAGTGCAGCAACTAACCATTATCTTCATTATTGATTAGTCTGCCACTTGTTTTGTCGATCAATTGATTAATCATTAGGTCAGAAAAGGGTTAAAGAAAATGCCTATTACAATTTCAGCTTGTTTTGTCCAATCCAAACAACAACAAAGTCCAAAACCTTTAGATATTCTACTATCATATCCGACTAAAAAAATCAGCAAATGTCCCAAAAAACAAAACAAAAAAAGCTGTGGATTAATTTTCTGTTGATCGACTTATCATTTAATAGTGTAATTGTTTTAGCCACATTCACTTTAATATCAACGTAACACATGTTGTACACTATTAAACTCACAAAACAGCATGGTAATCATTATGGGACAAATCACTTACAGATTCTTATTTAAACAATATTTATAATGTGATTTATTCACATCTGACACAAACATTAATTTCCTTATGTATCTTTTTTTTCTCTCACTGATACAGAGTCTTAATTTAACTTAAGTGCATTCTCTATTTTATTCATTTTTATGTAAACATTTGGGACAGGTAGTGCTGTTAATCTCATGAACTGACTGCATAAAGGGTTACATTACATTCTCATAGATGTAAATGTCATGAACATCTGTAACATATTAAGGGAAACTCAATACTGCTGCTGTAATATGGTCTATACTGTACATATTACCATTCTTTTCTATTATTTTAATTTTTTTAACTTGAAATGTTAAAATATCAGTTTTGCTATATATTGTCTTAATAATAAAGGCCGTTAAGTTTTAATACTTAAAAAAACAGTGTGCTTAAATTTGGGGGAAAACACATCCCCTTTTGGTGGACAGTATTTCGCCTGCTCATGTGTTTCATCACTGTCACACCAAGCAGTGCTTCCCCAACTGTTTTTTTGATACAATATTTTCCTTATGTGAAAAGGTACTTGCAACTTGCAGCTAATTGTCAGAAATCCACCAACTGCAACTCCTCTCCTCCTCCATCCACCTATGAGCAACAAAAGGCTCCAATCAGTAACCTTACCACAAACAAAAAAGCAATCCACATTACTTATAGCTGTCAACTTCCTGATTGAGGTAACCTGCCACCCTCCACAGCCAAATGACTCACCTCAGTGAAAGAGCATCACAACAGCCAGGACAATATGCTTCAAACGCAATGACAATAGCCATTCTATGACCATGGCCTGTTTGTGTGTGCGTGTGTGTGCATATGTGTGTGTGTGTGTTCTGCAGGTTTTGTTCAACCCGTCACACTACACTTGGCTCCTGGTGTTGCCAGTAATCAATACAGGCCTGAAATCACCTACTGTTACCCGCCTCCCATACTGCCTGTTTTGTCCCTGACTTAATAATGAATTAGATCCCCCTTCAAATGCAGTGGTGACTCTCTTTGTAGCCTCTCATGAAACACACACACACACACACACAAACACACACACACACACACACACACACACATTTATGTAAATACATATAATATACAACCACATAAGAGTGCTTACTTCATCCTGTGTGCATACAAAAGTGAACATGACTGCATACAAATAGCTAGTATGTTAATATGATCATATGAACATACACTTTTAAAGGGCTGACCAAATGGAAGGAGAGTGGTGACACACACACACACACACACTGCTCAGCCACCCACATCAAGGGTAACATTTCTATTGCATTTGCTAATCACTGATCAATAATTCAGAGCCCCCTCTCATCTTGAAGGGTCCCTGGCTTCCTGAAACATATGGCAGCTTTATGTGTGTATGCACGTGTGTCTGTGTTTGTGTGTGTGTGTGTGCACCCTTGTCTGACATCTTTTTATCTGCTATTCAAGTTACCATCTCCTTATCACAGAGGCCTGTCTGCTATGACGTCCAAACAGCGAAAGGAAACAACTTAGTTGAAGTTGTTTTTCAGAACTTGACTTTTGTTCCTTCCCTCCCCCAACCATGTTCCATCTAACGATGGAGCGCCTAATGCCAGTTATAACAGCCAGCCCAGTAATTTGCTGTGTAAGTCGACACGATGGTTATCTGTGTACAGGGCACCTTTCATTTCCTCCAAGCCGGGCTTTGCCTCGATTCATGCTGTCGTTATCTTTCTCACTAGGTCTTTTGGTAATTTGTCCAGCATGGGTTGACTCGCTAAAGGTCTCCTGTTCCACCCTCTCCACCCACCCCTACCCCTCATTTCTTTATCTGAAGAAAATTCTGATTAAATGGCTTGTATCTTTTATATCATTGACTTATGTATCTCAAAAACCTGATAAGTGCATAAATAGTTTCGTGGAAGTAACAACTTTCACTTATAAAAAACTTTTTTTGTGTGTGTCACTTATCTTTTTGTGGTACAAAATGTCAAATCAAAAGAATAAACCACATCTGTTGGACCTTTTAAGTTCTTAATTCCTTATTTCTATCACCCTCCTTTCATATGTTATGTCTTTGCTGGTGTATTCATTCCTCCCTGCTTTAATCCTACAGTATCGGTTCTTTCGTTTGCCATTCTCTTTATCTTAAACTTTTCTCTTCTCTCTCCTCTATCTTCCTTTATTCCATGCATTGGTCACATGCTCATAATAGACTTGTCTGAATAAACAAATGCAGACTTTTCTTATGGTTCTTAATTTTAACAAGTGGTTGAATACTGTACTTTCATTTAGGGAGCAAACAAGATATATCTTTTTTTTATTAAAAGGCCAATAACAGACCAGAAAAGTTAACCAACCAAAATCACAGAAACCTGATGAAGGTTTTTCAAAAGACTTTCAGTTTTCTCCTGTGTTACTGAAGAGGGAACAGTTGCATCATGCAGTTTTGGCTGGCAGTCTGTTTTGTTGTGCTGTGTGCTTGCATCTGTGTGTAAGAATCTCTTTCCTATTGAAGGATGGCTCTTCTCAGGCTTACCTACATCATGCTGTGCGCATGATAAATAGAGAGAGATGGTCTTAGTGGTTCATAGGAGGTCCAACCGTGACCCCGCAGCTCCCCTGTGGTACTACAGTACTCTGCTTTGTCCTGGAACAAACAACTATAAACAATGAGCTGAAAACTTTTCTTGAGAAGCTTGATGAGATCATACTAAAGTAGTCTAGGATTTCTTAGATCGTAATGAGTTAGATTTAATGGTTAAATATTGGAGTAGACAAGTTGAAAATGATAGGGAGAAATTACCATTCACAACCAGACATTTGATAACTATATCCAGCACTTTCTTTGTAACAAGTGGTTGGTCACGAATAATTAGTGTTGATAAACTTATGTGGGGATAATCACCAACCTCCTAATGTGGTCTCTTTGGATCACTGCTTAAATCACCCAACAGGAGAGGAAGCGAGGGAGAAAAGAAAGAAGAGGAGGGAGAGAGTGTTATGAAACTGAATCTCATCCCTTATTTATTTATTTCTCTCCCTGCCTCTCGTCTTGGGCTAATTCTAATGAAGAGGCCTCAAATGACTTCATTTAGAGTGAAGTTAATTGGGTTTGGTCCTACACGGCTGCACTTCCTGCCTGGATACTTTCCTATGTTTCCCTCCTGATTTATATACACAGAGAAGGGGGTGGGTGCAGAATATGAAAGAAAACAGATATAGATGGAGAGGAAGATAACAAATAACAGAAAGACGGAGAGTGAGATGAGAAAATTAAAGCGAACAAGAGAGAATGAGAGGAAGTGACAAACACGGAGAAATAGAGATGAGTAAGGGGCTGGGGGCCCTCATATCAGGCGCGTCACCCCCGTTAGCCCAGGACTGTAATTAGATCTGGCAGCCACCCCATAATGATAAATGCCGGGATGATGAATGGAAATGCAAATGTGTGTGAAGTAGCCCCAGCCATCAAAGGGGGAATATCATTAACACTTTCCTCTTGTCAAATCCATCATTGTCAGGGGTGGCTCCCTGCGTTCCCCATGTCCCACCAGCTACACAGGGGCAGCGTAGGAGTTAAGGAGGAGGCACTGATGAAGAAAGCAAAAGAGGAAGAGAGTGTATGTGTACCAGTTAAGGTACTACTGCATATCTGTGATTGGACACACACATAACTCAAAGTACAGAGGATACCCAGCTGTGTGTTATTCCAGTTAAATTGTGTGGCATATTTGATTTTCATAAGACCATATCCTATTCCATGCAAGGGAGGAAACTAGAAACAGACCCCACTGTGGTTGAGCATATACGTAATATATCTTACTGTATACTGTTCTGGAAAAGGCAGAAAGTGACATAAATATAGAAAAATATGGCTGTAAAGACACTAAAAGATGATTCCAGTATATTATAACTCGGGTCTTAATTCTATAGTCTTGATACATCAATACTGTAATCAATGTGGTAATGCTAACATGGTACTTAAGGTAATTTCTGAGATTTGGGAATGTAGTAACATCACTAAGTGGAAGTCCAATGGGGGAAGAAACCAAAGCACTCAGATAGACTGGTTTCAAACAAATCAACACATAAGCTTACACTTATTTAGCAGAGAAAACAAAGGAAATTGATAAAATTATTACCAAAACTATATGTTGTTATATTCTTCACAGTTTACAGACCGTCATGGTTCAAACATGATCTACCATTCTTACTGTAGTGCACACATAGTTTTGTTGTGCATCGAGACATTATTACCATCATTTTGGATGTGCTCACTTCCAGTTTAACTTTCTAGCTAAATTGTATAGTAGCTTGCTACTACCTGCCCAGTCATCTTACTGCTCATATTTTCATTGTAGCAATGGGTTTGTGTTGTGTTGTGCGAACATGGCAACATCACTACGACAACTGCGACAAAAGCTACAAAAGAGACCAAAGTTGAACTATCTGTGTCCTGAAATTATAAGTTTACAGTTTTGTAATATACATATTTTTAAGTCTTTTCAAGATTACAGTGTTCAAAACAGTCATAGGGACTAACATGGGAATGAATGAGTTTGGAGAAATGCTAATAATATACAAGCCTCTTAAAAACTATTGGGTGTTTAAAACAAGTTATTATCAAAAGCAGGGATTGGAAGGTGATGGCAGAGATGCAAATAACTATGAAAGGAACATTGGATGTTTTTCTTTGAGTCTCTGTCTCTCTTTCTCCAAGTCTCTCTCTCACACCTCTAGACACCAGCTACATCACTTGAGCATCTTGTTCTTCGCCCTTGCCAAGTTCCTACACCGTGCCAAAAAAGTGCCAACACTTCTGCATTCAAGGCAGCAAAGCCTTTACTCACACTATACTGGATTTGATTAGTCTACGTGCATTTGTCCGTCCAAACAATGTGTGTCCATAGCCCCTGTCAGTTTATGCTAAGCTAACCACATGTGTTTATATGCTCACATGTGTACCTGCTGCCCTGTGAGTGTCTTCTCATCTGACCTTGTGTCTCTCTGTCTTATGTTTGTCTGCCTGTACATGCGTCTCTCAGTCAGCAAGTGAGTGTTCCGAATGACGCCCGTCTGCCTGTCTTTTTTTCTTTTTTTTTTTACCCAAATGCAATAACTGGATTGACCTCTGAGTCACAGACACGATCCAATTACCTCCTCAAGGACGAGTGTGTAAGTTATACATGAGTAAATCTCACACCATTAGTCACAGAAACAAAAAAAAAATAAGTCAGGGACACAAGCTGTTTCGACAGTGGTCCTTATCCTTGTCACATTCTGGTTAATGGAGTAAACAAAGTGTCTGTGGTGTCAGTGAGCAAGGTGGGTCTGCACAGTGTTCGTGGTGATAAGGGGCTGTTAGCCATTAAAGTATGTAGGCTACAGAGCTACACAGTAAGCAAGAAAAAATACAGTATTAAAGTTAATCAGTTCTTTAAAGCCAAACTGTAGTAAACAACTCTCCAATTCATGAATTTGTTAGTTTCCAACTTAGTCTACAATCTGCAATTTTTGTGATTTCACAAACTAAATACTTCAATATAAGTATTTTATTGTAAGTTTTCACTTGAGATTGAAAGAAAACAGTCAACATTTAACTCACAATGTTTCTCGACGATGTGCTACAATATTAAGTAAGTAGGCCTTATTCCTGTTTCCACTACTGTTTTGTCTGCATGTATTCACCTCTAAACACAAATGTTTAATTGCGACAAGGAGGTGGTGGGGGGTAGAGATGTAAATCAGCGAAGCAAACGGTAGTGTCTTTTACAGGGGTTGTATGAGCCAGGGCAGCTTTGTCTGACACCTTGCACTGAATTATTGAGTGGAGGGGGGAAAGAAGCAGAGAAGAGGACGGCGTGACATTAGTGCTTGTTGTTGTGGCTGCTGCTCAGCCTAGCTTATAGCCGTACTGAGCATGTGAGCGTGTGTGTGTGTGTGTGTGTGTGTGAGTGTGTATGTGTGTACGCATGGCAATTATATAGTCATTGAAGGGAAATGGGAAGGAACTTTCTGACAGGTGAATTGTACCTGTACAGAGTGTCCTAACAGGATCTTTGATGCATTTAAGGATTATGCATGGAAAAATACTCTGACATACAGTACATCTACCCTACCTTGACAGATATAAGGAATTGCTAAAACTTTCTACATACTTTCATGTTGTTATTTTGATAGAATTTATACAATAATCATATGTAGTTCTGCACATTGCTTTTTGAATCCTTGTCAAAAGTCAAAGCACTGTGCACTGTAGCTCACCCAAGTAAGTGCTGGGAAAGTACATAACTATACTAAAGAACTACAACAGAGTATTCCTGCTTTAAGATGTGAAAATGTGTCTCTCTGTCAGACATCCTACCATCCTCATCCTCCTCCTCTGACCCAGACACTGATCTCATCGCAAGTAATAAGGGGGGCCTCTTGGTCCTAATCAAATCACTCATTAACTATTTAGTGGATCAAAAGTTCAGTGGACCATTGTTGCTGCATCAAGCATCTATTGCACCTAAACCACTTCAATTAAACACACAAACATTCATGCAAACACCAACAGGAGCATGAAACACTCAAGCAAAGTACACTTGAGCCACAGATGTGTATATGCACTTAACTCACACAGAGAGAGACACACACAGACTTTGATGAAGCCAAATTAGAGTACAAGGGTGGGGGTGGTTGGCTGGTGTGCTGCTTATAAATAATTTGGTATTCGGGCGACTCTGCTTACCGCCGTCTGTCGGCGACTAAGAGGTCATCTGGGCAACTAGCAGGAGAGCAGATCAACGTCACTCAACCTGAACCAAACCAGGATTAGAACTTTATTTTTTTTTAGTTTATATACTACTCATTCAAAAAGGGAACAATGGTTGCCTTATATAAACATACTTTTATATATATCTAGTTTAGGTAATTTCAGTCTGCAACTCAATTTGTAGATGGTTTATTATAAGAAATTATCATTTTTTAGATATTTTCTTTCCTGTACTTTTTTGTTGCTCTAGTAATTTTTACTATAAAGAAAATTTTTAGAAATGATGATCAATGGTTTAAATTGTTCCGAATGGCAAGAAAGCATTTTCTCCAAGGTAGAAACACTGTCAGCTGTCAAGGATGGCACCTGTCAAAATCAGAAAGTGGAGGCCAGCTGTAGACACATAAAGCTGTGTCCTTTATGCTGCCTCTGTTAGAGGGTGAGGGATTGTCTCTGGACACTGCGCTGTATGTGTCTTACTGTCAAGTATAATATGAACAGAACTGACAAGGTCTATAGTAGCAGCCTCTTCATTCACCTGTCCAGTTTCCATGTGTGTTTATGCCGTGTGTGTACATGTGTGTCTGTTCCTGGTGCAAGGGGAAACATTTCTGACACAGCAGAGGTGCACACAACATATGCACACACTGTACTCCCTACCCACCCTGTCTTGTTTGTGCTCCAGAACAGGACATCTTGAGAAGAGTTTCTGATGGACCTATCATCTGTTTAAATCTTTCATGGACAGATGTCCACTGAGGTTTGCTGCACTGTGTCCTAAGGACATAGCCTGAAGCTAAACACTCTCTTACTGTAGGTGGTCACTGCTGTATTACAATGCTTTTCCTTGTTCGTCAGCCACTCTTGGCCCCAGAAGAATGCCCTGTAATGGAATGGACTCGCACCTGAAAGGCCCAAGAGCAAATACGAACTAACAGCAGAAGAAGTTAAGGAGACATGAAAGACCATTTGTCAATTCCAATAACAGAGCATGTAACAACCACAATGACCAGTGTTCTTTGTTTTTGGGCATGACTTATTTAGAGATGCTGCTATGTGTCTCTTACCCCAGAGAAAAGTTTCTTCTAAGGCTCACGACCGGCGTGTGTTTGCTAGAGTCTAATAAACAGATTAACTTGTGTATTTGTTTAAAAGTTTATATTGTTTGAGCATTAGAATTATTGAATTTCACACTGTGACCAGAGGAATAAAAACATCCTCATAACATCATGCAATACAAGCTAATTTTAGCTTACTTTTGTCAAGATCGCTACTTATGTTGTTTGCAAATTTACTTTCTGACCATTTGTGCACCTCATTTGGAACAGCAAAAATCAACTTTAAAGAGGATATGTGCACATTGCCATGTCTATATTTATATTCTGGGGCTCTACTGGGATATACTTTTTTAATGATAAGTTTATTAATTTTGATAATATCATTAGAACCAATATCAACACACATTAAGACTCAACAACAGAACAGCAACAACAACAAAAACACAATGCAAAACTTTCCAGAGAAGTCCGGCCCCACCTCACTTTAGCTTTTAGTCCCATCAGTCCATCAGTGGTTCACAGTTCAGTATCCCTTCTCAAAGGCTTCCATTCCAGCGAACATTGTCCTTTCATCAGTGTATTGTACGTTTCAACAGAAAGCTGATCCAAGAAAGGCCTCCACAAGTTTATGAATTCATGAACATTTCCTTTGAGTACAGAGTTAGTTTTTTCATGCAGAAACATATTAAAATCTTCTCTATACCACATCGTAGCAGTAAGAGGAGTGTCCTTAATTCAAAAGAACACATTTTTACACATGTTTATCAGTAGTTTATGTATCAGAAAAGGAGGTGACACACTTTTAGCAGGTGGACTTAACAAAAGGAGTTCTGGTTCTTTCTTAATAGTGATTTTAAAAATACTACTAACTTCCTTGTCAATTGAATTCCCGAAACCGTGAAATGAAATGTATTTGCATTGCCAAAAAAGATTAGTCCATTATTCTACTGGAATATCTTGATTCTTGATGATATTGATCTTGACTGATGATCATGGTTTACAGTTCAAAAAACTACTTATTTAACTCATACTGACCCTCAGTTCAGCTGCTGTCTGAAACAGTTTCTGTCTCTTTATAGCACCACTTCCCCATGAGTCCACTCTGTTTTGATTGGCTAGCTTCCTGATGCTGCCCCTCAGCAGACTTCCAGCAGTTCCAAAAGCTATGTAAGCACACGTCAGTATTCTGATTTCACTCCTTTTTCTTCTTCTCTACTCGAAATGGAAACTACTCAAATACATCTGTACATGTGCAAGCTGGAATCTAATCTGAAATATGTGAGCGGACAATGCAAACGACCCCTGGATCAACCTTAGCAACAAAGAGTAAGGAACAGACAGCTGTTTTGTGGACATGCACGAACAATCTGATGTCATCACGAGGAGGAAGTAGAGGTAACATTGCAAATGTAGCATTCAGAGCAGGCTGAAACCTGGATTTTTGACTTGCATGGAGCATTTTTACAAAAATTCACCTCAAGTTTTGGAATTTTGACCATGTTTAACAGAGACATTCAACATCATAATGGTATAAAAAATAACAGCATATCACAAAAACATGATATGTCTTCTTTAAATATAATTCAATTCAATGCAATAACACCACAAATAGTGGCCTAAAAATAAGTCTAATAAAGGTAATGTTGATTAAAGGAATATTGTATTTTACTATGCTACAATGTAGACAGGGTTCTATTTTTTCTTTTCAACATTTCAGATTCAAATACTGAATGTGAAACTCAAGTTGGTACAACATGTACAACCCTCTCCATAAAATCTGTTATCTGACCACAGATGAGACTAGTATGTAATCAGCACTCTTATTTTGGTCAGGTTTCACAGTCTTAATTTTACTAAACTATTAATCATGAAGCAAAACACCTTGGTCTCATCTTGATAAGTAAAACTGTATAAATTTTTAGTATACAGTATATAACAAATGCTTGGTTCTGAGATGTGTGATAAACAATAATGATAATAATAATAATGATAATAATAATAATAATAATAACAACAACAACAACAACAACAACAACAACAACAATAATAATAATAATAATAATAATAATAATAATACTTCTTATTTATAAAGCGCTTTTCAAGGTACTCAAAGATGCGTGATGTATAACTTTGACATCCTCATCATTAAACAACCACATAGGTGGATTATACCAGGAACTCCAGAACGACCCATAGGAGCATTTTCTAATATGCCGCCTCTATCAGCAGCAAATGACTGTTAAAAAATAATTATGTTTTATGTTGCGACAATGCTGTAGTTAAGGTCTGGTAAGGTTTACTGTAGGCACAAAAAACACTTGGTTAGGGTGAGGGAAAGATCATGGTTTGCATCTAAATGATCACTTGAAACATGATGTGGGTTAAAGTTAATACTTCCTTAAAGTTAGGAAACCTCTGTCGTCATTGCAACAGTAAACACCACGTCAATCTCCTGCAGCAAAGTCCACTTTTTGCCATCTACCTATCTAGCCATCTACCCAACCCACCACCTCCAAATATGGAAATGTGTGACCTAATATCGACGTCATCTGAACTGCGTCACTTCTCCGGGTCATAATTACTATGGCTGCTAGATGGGATCTGTCACTCAAACTTAACTATAAGTCATGTTCGGCTACTGTTTTTCTTGAGAAGATGGGCTGAGCTTAGATGTCAACTTTTCCATCTATCAGTATGCCCTCAGGAACTTAAAGAAAATGCTAATGGCATCTTCCAGTGATCAAATTTCAAAAAAAGATGTTGATATATAAAAGGAAAAAACTACAGACCCCTTTCTCTTTTGCAGTGTAGACAACTGCTTAGCAACACAACCTGAAATACATACAAACACACAGACTAAGACCCGCGCACACAATACACATTCCCATTTCTCCAGGGTTTAAGCTTTGATGTGACGCCGTCTTAAGCTTGCCAAGGAGACTGCGTCAGGGTCTCAGCCAAGACTCTTCACCTGCAGCTACAGACATCTTGTCAGGCCCCAAAGAAGTGCATACACATACAGTCTCTCCCCCACTCTCTGTCTTTCTCTCTCTCTCTCTCAAACACACACACACACACACACACTCACTAAAGGGCTCTGCCTTAGATCTTCTACACTGTGTCAGTCCACTGATAAAATGTTTGAAATAATGTGTGTGTGAGAGAGACAGTAAGAGAGAAAGAGCTAATGAGAGAAAGAGAAGAGAGAAAATCAGAGAGAGGCAAAAATGAAACAACTCAAATTATAAACAATGAACTATGTATTAGACTGAATTTATGAATTTCATATTTATTTGTGTTTTCCTCCCATAGTTCTGCCTTTGATGAGGGTGATAGAGGATGTGCCTCATGTACACACACATACACACAACATTTTAACACACTATATTCACCAGTCCTTTAAATTTTGCCCTTTTTATAGCTACACACATACATTTTACATGGGCTTCTACAGTATATCCCCATTTCTAGGTATGTGGATCCGATATATAAAGCACAGTGTGTAACCCTGATGACAAGACCGGACAGTGAGAGCAACACAGCTCAGCATGTTTGCTGCAAATCCAATTATTACTCACCACCTTTGAATTCAGGAGCGGATCCACAGAGTCCTAAAGCAATTATGAGACTTGGTGAAGGAAGGAGGGAGAGACACACAGAGAGACAGAGAGAGACAGGTTAACTCTGTATTGTTTTTTGGTTCACACCAGAATCTCAGTGCCACTGCTCTTATGTTCTGAGGTATTAGGATCACTTGTTCCATCAGTCATATATTCCATTAAGCCAAACCAAAACCTGACGTCATCTTATAGCCTCAAACTATGTTTGCAGTGTGGCAGCCCCTGTTGAAACCCCGTCATCTTTGAAATAACAACACGGGCATATAATAGAGAGAAATTATAGTATTAATTTGTGTGCTTCAGGAAAGGACACATTGTCATAATATTAAGTACATACGTGATAGAACCATCAGGTTCTTTCACATATGTCACATATTTTTCATATTTTTATATACAGTATTTATTAATACAAACAAGATCTAAAATATATCATTATTTCTATGTGATGCTGTCTTATTGCTCTTGAAAACAGAAAAGCACTCTACATATATCCATATGCCAACTTAATAAGAGTAATAAGAATGATATTGGACAGAAATGATTTACGTGATGACAACACTGTCTCAGATATCCCCAACATGTTGTTTGGAGTGTAAAGAGGAAGTTAGTTGAAGTAGCTGAACTTTGTTTATGTAAGTAAATGCAACAGAATTTCTCTAAACACTGATTTAGAAGCTACAGTTGTGCAATCTAATGCAATCCAATACAACAGACAACAAATCCTACCTTTGTGCAGCTTATTATGTTCAGTTTTTGTTGACACTGTGTCAAATATGTGTTCAACACTGGTAATTTTGGAGGCTGTCATTATTAATGGTGGTGTCGTGGAATGCACCGCACTGATAATGAAAGGTAATTCTGATGTTTTGTCTGCCCACATCTACTGTACATGAATGAGGAACTGGATTCATCGCATGCTTTTGATTGCATTAGATTGTACAGGTGTGCTCTAATTACACTGGTAAATGGAGTCAAAGGCCAATCCTGTGAATTTTTGCTATAAGTAATTAGTTACCACAAACATGTCAAAATGTCTCCTCTTGCTTTAGTTCAGACTTTCCCTTTACAATTTGAATTTATAAAACAAACAACAAACAGTCAAATGCTCAAAGTTTCAACAGGGTCATAAATGACGATCTTTGGAAAAAATGCTGTTCCCTTTAATATTGGTACAAAGACAGTTATCTGGATCACCCTGCTGTTCTTTATCTAAATAGAGCTCCAAATGTGAGTAGTTGAAATAATAATGTTTTTTGTTTGGGAGGATCTCCAGGTAACTAGAGGTGCCTTAAGCTCTGTCTGTCTGTTACCTGACAGAGTGCTTTCATCATGAAGCACTACATAAGCATTCTGGCCCAAACATCCAGCCTTATATCATTCTTCTAAAAATAGTTTAACATCTTAACATCCTTTTTTTTGTCACCTTTTGATAGATACGTTCTAGATAATTGTTGAACAGATATTATTGTAGATTACACTTATACACATGACAAAACAGACTCATTCAAAGGTAAAAACTTGTCAGTTTTGAGTGTGACTAACAATTACATTTTTCCGTTTATAGCTTAAGCAACACAAAGAACTGAAAAGCTGATATAACCACTGTTGTGCCTGTTAATGTGGTCTATTTGACTGTATTGCACTCCATATACATTCCATAAACATTCAATCATTACACCTAATCAAATGTATTTTCTCTGCTACCACTATGGGACTTAATTATATGTATAAATGAAAGAAATTTAATAACTGAAGCTTAATTGCACCCTATAATCTTTTTTACAATCCTCAACTGTCTCATTGTACAGTAGTTGATTCTGGATAGTCCACATTTCTTTTTCGACACTGATCATAGATGGGGCTATTAAAGAAGACACTTGCATATCTAGTTTATCTATATTTGTGACAAATACACTGATAAATATTTATGTGGAAGAACAGCTACTGTAAAGAAATTCAGATGCACAGAAACAAGTCAATAGCAAGCGCAGGATCTACATTATTTTACTTTCATAGCAGCAACAGTGAACACCAAACCAAACCAAATCTGCATGCTAAAATTGTACTCAGATGAAAGATTGCAGTGCCTATTTTTTTGTTTTGTTTTGTTTTTTTGCGGGGGGTTTGGTACAAATATTAATCATAAAATCACAATATTGTGAAATAAAGAAACAGTCTTAGCATAGGCCTAAATAAATATGAAGCAATGCTCAGTACTGTCTGGGTGGGATCTTTAGGAACTGTCTTGTTTAATTACCTAGACTAAGCACAGAACAATGCCATTGTTGATTTAGCAATGATTTACTGTTAAGCCAAAGACAAAGCAAATTCCTCCATATAGACAATATTGCATGATCCCTATTCAAACGTGTAATACCACAGAGACATAAAAGACAACTAGAGGTCTTATACAATCAAAACTAACAACAACGGCACCACATATTGCATGTGCTGCATAATCCTGACAAGCAACCTTTTGATGATGATGAGACGATCATTGTTGTACAACCATGAGATGCTTTGAAAGAGCTCCTAATGCCCTTAAAATATTTGACTTGGCACCTTTTCCTCTTTCTGACTCTCCTCACTGCATTTGCATTTCAGTTGGGAGGTAGTGAGAAAAGAGGAAAGGAAAAAAAAAAAAACAGAGGAGTATTTTAGAGAGACTGGCAGCACAGGTACATCAGATGATCAATCACACTGACAGACCTGAAACAAACAGAATGGAATGAAGATGTGGCAGCCTGTTTGAGAACCCAGGTGTTTCTCTCCCTGATGCTTATCACTTCTGTTTAATCTGTCACTGCTTTTCTTTACTCTGTTTTTCTCTTTCACTCTCTTTCTCTTCACAGTCTCTGCTATATAAGACAAACATTGTTTTTTTTTTTTTCTTTCTTAAAGCAGGTTGAGCTTTAGAGTCAGCATGATTCAAACTTCAGTGCAAGGATGGTTGAAGTCATAATCATTTTTTTTCTCTCTCCATGTTTCCTTTGGAAATTCATTGTTGAGGCATGAGATGATCCACAAATGGAACGCCGCTGATTTTATACATCAAGGTGTGCAGAGTTTACAGGTCTTGGGGAGTACTAATGCATATGTGAAAAAGTTGTATAAAGCCTTTTGTGGCTCCAGACTTAAAGTGACTACTCAGTGGGGCTGAAGACTATAAGTTTGAAAATGAAAAAATTCTGAGGGTGTGAAGTGAGGTGAGGTTACCAGACCTGTGTAGCCTGCTCCTCATCTCTGCTTGAGGCTAGAGGGTCGAGGCTGTATTAGACACTATCAGCATAACACATATGAATCACCAACTGAACCTTTGGTGGTAGAGTTGCATTTTGGGTATAATGTTGGAGCCAGGTCTTGTACTCTTTTAAAACCACTGTGTTTTCAATGTGGATTAGCTGCTGAATTTATTATCTTCCTTTCTTTTTTATTTAGCAATCAGATATGATTGTCTTTTATAAGAGGTGTTCCGATCTCCTGAGCAGGACAGTACTTTAGGCAAAATACTTGGAGCTAGTCACTTCATATGCTAGACGCAAGGTGAGGTGTATGCCTAATGTAAGGCCTAAGAAGCCCTAAAGCATCACCTGACTGAATAGAGAAAGACACAACAATTCTAACAATAAATGATCCAGCAAGCTTACTTTGAAATAGAGCAATGACCTGAGTATCAAGTGTTAGTGCAACATTCAAGCAAAGTCTTACATATAGGTAACCCTTTTCTGTTTTTTAATATATATTTTGTTTGTTTGTTTAGTCCTTTTTTGCTTTATACGAATCACTGCTTCAGGACTACTGGTAAAAAGTGTTACACTGTAGGAATATTGCACATTCAAGAACATGACACACAGCTTAATGTTAATAGTAAGGCTATAAGAATGAACAGTAATCGATTTCCACAGACTTGATTAACTGGTATTTTTTACACCCTCTCAGTCACAGGTGAACAAATTCTTCCCAACATACACCTTTTGTGGATTTCTATGCTCCAGTAAGTTTTCAACACAGGTCATTGCAAAGGCCGGCCTTTAACTCCATACATACAACTGGCCACAGGGAGTGTGTGCGCGTTTGTGAGTGTAAAGGCTAGAGGGTGGCAGCGTCATAAAGCCATGAATGCATACACTAATGCCCAGTAATGCACACACTCATATTTGTGTGTTTCAATGTGTATGTGCTTGTGTGTATGAGTGCACTGGGCTGGGCTGGCTGACTGCTGGGAGTCTCATAAAGCTCTCAGTTTGATGACCAACTGAGCAGTAAATTAATTAATCATCATTTTATGCCTCATCAAGCGCTTTGCCCACACCTCGCCACGGGAGCCCGTCCCAATTAGCCAACAGCAGAGCCAATTGTTTTGTTTAGCTTAGGTATAAGAGACAAAGAGACAAAGACGCAGAGAAACAGAGAAACGGAGAGCAGTGTGTGTGAGTGAAGAGTGTAGATTGTAAAGTTGGCACAGTGGTAAAATAATAGTGTGTGTGTGTGTGTGTGCATGTGTGTGGATTCAAGTGCATGTCTTTATGTCAGTGTTATTGTTCTTTTGTGTATGTGTGTGTGTGTGTGTGCTTGTGAGAGAGAGAGAGTATGAACAAGGGCGAGGGCAGAGGAGGATCTGACAAGCTAATAAATATGTTATCTGTCTGTGTCAAGAGACTGCAGGCCTGCAGACCTGTAAGTAACTGAGACCCACTGGTAAAGAGCGAGAGAGGGAGAGAGAATGTGCTTCTACAGCAACATCCTCAGTGACCTGCCCCCTACAGCTACAGTAGTGTATTTAGAGCCAGGGCAGACACAGAAATGCCAAGGCAGAGGGTATCGCAGTGTGTGGAAGTATGATCTCTTTTTTTTTTTTTAAATTAAAGTTAAGTTTATACCAATTAAATGAATGTAACAGTTTTTATGTGTCCTAATTAGGATTTGAGGATTTTATGAAAAACATATTACAGTATTACTTGAAGTAAATTAATAAAATGTGTTATGTAGTATTTTCCTGCTATTGAATTATCAACATATCTGTGCTGCTAAGGAGCAGTTTTTATCTTTTTTTTTTTTAATTAGTGCTAATTCATCTTAATTGCAAATAACAAAAACAGAACCCTGTCCTGTGAGTAATTTGAGAGGAAATAACTGCCAAAATTAATATTTCTTTGATTTTCTTTAAAGGTGGTAGCAAGTATAGTGGAGGAAATACAGGTATATGTGGGTAAAGTCAAGACAATGGACAACTAGGACAGATGTCCCACAGTCTAAGGGGACCCAAACCAGAGCAATACAAGGTAATCAATTATATTTTCACAATAAAAAAGTAGGACCCATCATGGGAAGTAGAGCAGCCCTGGAAGATGACACCACGTCATTTTATTAGGCCTGTGTGCGAGCTGGAGCTACTGGTCCCAGGCTGATGAAAGAGAATGGGCCCATGCAAAAAAATGCCTGATTGTCACTACACATTTTAGTAATGGGTGACAGAGAGGCAGACAAGATGACATTGTGGCAGTGCAGCCAGGAGGAAGCCAGCAGCCACGCCAGGGGCAGGGACGGAGGGACGGATAAGCAGATGTTGTTCATCACCCAGGGGTGGTGGGGGTTGCCTGTGTGTGGGCTTCTGTGCGTGTATATGTGTGTGCATGTGTGTTTGAGGAGTCACAAGGTGGAGGTGGTTCATGATTGCGTATGAGTGAGCATGTATGTAATTCTGTTTGCGTGCATGTGATAATGTGTCTGTGTGCATCAGTGAGAGAGTGCACGCTATGCTGCATGTGTGCATGTGCGAGTGTGTATACCAGCATACGCAAAGAGCTTGAGGGAGAGGCACCTACAAAAGGCATCTGGCAAGGAGAGCCAAAACAACAAAGGTAACCTTGCCTCTAGTGATGTACTCTGTGTACAGTCACTGTAGTGGAGGAGAGTGTAATGTGGATGTGTCTGTGAGTTTCTATGGCTGGGCCTAGTGTGTCTTTGTGGGCATGTGTGTACTTTTAGTGTCTTTGTGTATCTGTAACTTTAAAACTGATGCACTAATGTATATAAATATACTGTATTGAAGCCTTCATTATAATCGATATCTAATATTCTAGCCATCCATCCGTCCATCCATCCATTTTCCACCACTTATCCAGGACCGCATCACAGTGGCATCAGACTGAGTATGGAAACCCAGACATCCTTCATCCCAACAATGCCCTCTAACTCCCAAGGCGTTCCCAGGCCAGAGGAGATATGTAGTCCCTCCAGCATGTTCTGGGTCTACCCTGGAGTCTCCTACCAGTTGGACGTCCCTGGAACACCTCCAGAGGGAGATGTCCCAGAGGCATCCTAACCAGGTGCTCACACCACCTCAGCTGGTTCCTTTCGATGCAAAAGGATGCCCGTGCTCCTCACCCAAACTCTCAGGCTGAGCACAGACACCCTCTGAGGGAAATTCAATTCAGCATTGTATCCGTGATCTCATTCTTTCAGTCACTACCCAAAGCTCGTGACTATAGGTGAGGGTTGGGACGTAGACTGAAGATACATGAACACCTTCACTTGGGGCAGCAACTCATTCCCTACCCAGAAGGAGCAGTCCAGCTTTTCCCAGCAGAGCATCATGGCCTCAGATTTGGAGGTGCTGACTCTCATCCTGACCGCTTAACATTCAGCTACAGACTGTCCCAGTGCCTGGTGGAGGTCATGGTATGTTGAAGCCAATAGAACCACATCATCTGCAAAAAGCAGAGAAGTAATCCTGAGGTCCTTAAACCGAAACTCTCCTCCCCCCGGCTGTGCCTTGAGATTTTGTCCATGAAAATCATAAACAGAATCGGTGACAAGGGACAACCCTGGTGGAGCCCAACACCCACTGAGAATGAGTCTGACTTACTGCAGAGAATGTGGACACAGATCCAACTGCGTTTATATAATGACTGAATGGCTCACAGTAACGGCCCTTGTACCCCATATCCCTGCAGCACCACCCACAAGGTGCCCCAAGGGACACGGTCATAAGCTTTGTCCAGGTCCACAAGGCACATGTAGACTGGATGTGCAAACTCCCATGACCCCTCAAGTATCCTTGCAAGGGTGAAGAGCCGATCCACTGTTCCACGGCTAGGACAAAATCTGCATTATTCCTCCTGAATCCAAGGTTCGACAGTCAGCTGGAGCCTCCTCTCCAGCACCCTGGCATAAGCTTTCCCTGGGAGGCTGAGTAGTGTGATCCCCCAATAGTTGAAGTACGCCATCCAGTCCCCTTTTTTGAAAATGGGAACCACCATCCTGGTCTGCCGGTCAACAGGCACTGTCCCCGACCTCCATGCGACACTGGAGAGGCATGACAGCCCAACAATATCCAGAGCCTTCAGCATCTAAGGGCGAATCTCATTCACACCCAGCGCCTTGCCACTGAGGAGATTTTTGACTACCTCAGAGACCTCTGCCAGGGATATGAGTGAAACTTCCCCTGAGCTGTCCAACTCTAGACCCTTTTACACAGCCTGTTCAAGGCGGGAATGCTGCACCTTTATTCCACTTTGCTGTTCTGTATAAAAGGTACAGACATGGAGTGGGGGGGGCAGAGTTACTCCGCAAATAAGCCTGCTACAGAGGTAGTCACAGAGCCGGATTGTGTGTGTAAAAGGGACAGCCGGTATGGCGGGACAGGGAGCTGACAGGGAAATGACACTGTTGTGTTACACGTCACACCTCTGAATCTGGAACACCAGCAAGCTATGTAAAAGAACACACGGGGGTGGCAGGTGAACTAGGTGAACTCCACCAGAACCAGCACAAGCTAAAGCTCACAAGAGGTGGGATCCATCTCCCAGAAATCCCTGCAGACAAAAATATGGTGCTGCAATGTGGAATCAGCTAGACAGGTCTACAAGGGAACAAATTAAAGTACAGCCTTTTGTTGCTATTATTTGATGTTTTAATTGCTTTGTTGTTTGAGTCTTGTGTTAATTAATATGTGTACCTCAAGCTGATAGAAAGCAGTGAGTGGTTTATCCTGGTGAAATTAAGTAACTGAATTTATTTAATGACCTATGATGGTTGCACCACATTGAGGATTGGTGGAGGACAGGTGCATGGCTGGTACTACTGAAGCACCAGTACATGGCTGCAACTAGATGCAGTGTCTGAAAAGGCAGAGCCAGCCTGAGGTAAAGTTAAGGTAGATTAAACTGACTCTGACATTAGTGGTATTATCTAAGCTGCTGCTGCAGTGTGTGAATGTGGGTGAAAATGCATGCAACTCTGTGTGTGTGTGTGAGTGTCATAGCGTGAGTGTGAAATACCTTTAAGCCGGTCTGACAATTGACCCAGGTATATGTGAAGGGTCAGGAAGCATATTGGTCCTCTCACTCATCAATCAAAGATTTCAAACCCCTAGCACCTCTGCAGTTTGGGGCCCCTGGGGGGTTGTGAGGGGACAAATGCTCTCTGAGGTTCCTGATAAGAACTCTAAGTGTCAGGTAGACTGTATTGCCCTAGTGAAAAGGCTACACAACAGCCAAGAAAAGAAAGAGTGTTGTAGTCACAAACTGGTGCATCCAGTTATGTGTTGTGTTCCTGTTGTATTTGTTGATTTGTTCATTCATTCACGTTCTTTGGCTTGAATTCAAATACACACTTGTACATAACACAAAGAAACATGTCATTGATGTTGATGTAGCCCTTCAGTTAAGCAAATACCAACCTCTAAATGAGTTCAGATTATGTCACCTGAAGATAACAGATATCCAACGATCTTTCTCTAATGTATTATTGACGGAGCTGAAACCGATACTTGTTTGTTGATGTGCTTTATTAAGGCCTTGGTTCTGTGTAACGCCTTCAAATTTTTTTGGATGGCAATCACAGTAAATTCAGTGTATGAAGTGAGGTTTGTGATCATCTCAAGTGCATCAGAGTAAGTTTTAAAACGGTGCAATTAACTTCAGTCTTCTTCCCGTCAGACTCATTTCTGTCCACCATCATAAGTGAATTTTTGATTTCAGAGAGGTGTAACCTGACCCTCATCAAAACCCCGAACATCACTGAAGTGCTCCAAAAAATGGATCTACTGAAGATCACATGGCATCAAAAAAATCATTTAAGAAATATTGTAAAAGAAAATGACACCTGACAGTTCACTAATTGCCCGTTTCTGATTTCAAAGAGCCACACTCGTGCTTGCCCCCACTCATGTTCCTCTTGCAAAGATTCTGATTGACAGACGGTTCGAGATGGAAGTGTAGGAACTGCTCCTCCCACATCCTCTTCATGTTTCTGTTATCGCCTTGAGAATTTTCTCTCGTTAGAGATACATTTACTGTGGAGAAAGAAAAAAAGAAAGTATCTTCAGCATCGGAGCTTATCTTTCCATCAAATATCCTGCAGGAGGAGTGTTTGGTGGTAGAGCGTGTGCAGGTGGGGAGGTTATCAAACTCTGGGTGTGAGGCAATGTTCGACACAGTCAAACTACCCTGATGCCCTGCCTAGCGATTTGTCAAAATGAATTGTGGTCAAGAATCTTATTAATAACTTTATAGAAAAAAAAAAAAAAAAAAGAAGTTACTGCTCTCTTATGTCTCTGCCTGTTTCTCTATATTTTCTCTCACTACAGCTCAGTTGACATCACTTACACTTTTTATTTCTGTGCCAATCTATTATCCTCTGATTGTGTTACAACCTTATTAATATCTACTTTCTACAAAGAGCAGAATTGACAGTACATGTTACAGTTCTTTGGTCCATCAAATGATTTTTAAATAAATCCAATCAATAAATCTTTTTTAACCTCTCTCAACCTTTTTCTATGTATATGTGTGTCTCTTTCTTCTCTCGCCAGGTCTCTGTAGTGGTTTTAAAATACTTCTCAATGAAATGCGCTGAATTCCCTCTCAGGCAAAAAGCATCATCTCACTGCAGGGCTTTGATAAATCACTGGCCAGGTGCTGCTCCAATTTGTCTTCATCATTAATTTTTACTGGGGTGTAACCTATCTGTCATTGAGCAGAACCCCTAAGCAGAGGTTTTTGATGTGTTCATGTGTGTGTGTACTCATTCAGCTTGCACTTGCTTAAACCCTCCATTAATTGAAAGGGCCTGAGGCAGTTGGAAGAAAAGTGAACTAGAAACACCTTTTTTTCCCCTATTTTAAAGCTCTTTTGTATGTATTTTGGGTGTTAATCATGGTGGGTAACATCTGTACAGTCATGACTTAGTCACCTCCAGCACTTGCATTTGAGAGTGTACCTGAGGAGCTGTGTACTTGATCAGTCATGAGGGAATTTTCCTGCATTGGTTTGCTTGAAGACAAGCTTTTGGCTTATCTTCATCACAAACTTGGGACAAAGACTGTATAGTGCCTATCCAATGTTATGTACTGTGTGTGTGTGTGTGTGCGTGTGTGTGCGTGTGTGTGAGAGAGAGAGGGAGGGAGAGAGAGAGAGAGTTGTACTTTCTGTGTATTTCAAACCTGACTTGCAGGATTTCCAGACCCTGTTGGCAGGTACCTCAACTTTGAGAGACAGAGTTCTAACAATTTATGTTCAAAGCTACTGAGTGATCCATTGCACAGTCAACTATGCGTTTGCGGTGGGTGGAGGCTTGCAGGTGTAATGGGATGAATTAAGTTAATGCCAATTCAGGTGTTCATAATGAAGCTGATATATTGCAGCATGATCTCAAACTGATGATGTGCGTGTGTGTGTGTGTCATACCATCAAGGGTGTTGACATCAACCTTGTGTGCATCTGCTTGTGCAGCGCTGAGTGTTTGGGTGTGTGAATGTGTTTGGGTATCACATCAAAGACATGCTTTGTGAGGAGGAAGAGCAGGAGGGAGAGATGGAAGAGGACAATGGGATGGTAAACGATTAGTGTCTCTCTCTCTTGCACACACACACACACACACACACACACACACATACACACACACACACACACAGACACTACTTAATGCATGCCTGCAGACACACTTCTGGGTAGCTAGGACTCTATGTTATCTGCCCTAGCCTGCAGATTCTTAGAAAAACCTAATTCCCTAGGTTGCATGTGTGCGTGTGTGTGTCAAGTAAAGGCAGAGAGGATTTAAACAGCGTCCTGCTCCATCTGCATTGCAAAGCACACATGTGGTAATTGACAGTGAAGAAGCACTGAGAGAAAGACAGAGGAGGTAGAGGGGGGTGGGTTGGCACATGTGACACTGGGTAGATGCTCTGTCGGGCTGGATGGTTTGTGTGTGAAAAAATGAAGAACACAGATATCATCCAGTCTATTCCCAGGGCCTGTAACAAAGCTTGACACCATGGGCTTAACTCAGGAAAAATAAAAAATAAACGTTTCTGAAATAGACTCTAAACTCTGTTTTTCTGAAACAGAGTTTTGCTGAAACAACAGCCTGGGTGTCCGAGATTCATGGTATATTGTCAATCATGTTCAGGTGTTGAGTTCAAAAAGCTGTAACTGTGGTTTCCATCTCCCAAAGAACCTGCAATACTGGTATCTGCTTCTGTTAAACTTGCCTCCTTGTTACATTACAAAAAGTGTAACTTTTTAGTTGAAATAGGCTCTTTGGTTTCATGTTGTCAGTGATTTTGAAGAAATATTTTCTTGAAGTATGTCATTAAAAAAATAAAAGGCTTCTATTACAAATACTTGTGAATAAAATAAGTAAAAGGTTCCACAGACACACATTTCATTTAATTTGTTTTATTGACAAGGACATCCTGTGTGTCAACGATATGCACATTCAGCCCATGCTGTAATGATGAGACAAAAATTGAAAACAATAATTTGTTGTATTTGAATTATGCTGTAGGTAGATGCAAGTTGCCTGATCAGATTTGATAAGAACATTTGATAAGCCCACACATTACAAAACTACTATACATGGAATTATCAAATTAGGAATTCAAGATTGCATATAGTCCCAAAAAATGGCTCTTTAGATGATGTGCATTAAAAGCCTATTCTGATTTGCCATCGATATGTTATTTTAAGAAGAATCGACTTATATCTTTAGTAATTTAATGTTTAAAAGTTGTTCAGCAGTTGTTCATATGTTTAATGTTCATATTATTACCAAAATTTCAACTGATATATAACAACTTTACGTTATACCTAGAGGGGATCTGTGGGTTCAGTTCAAACTTTGACCTGCTTAACACAATTTCTGTGAGTCTGCTATAAATATTCAAAGTGAAAAACACCACAGCGCAGCGTGGTTTGATGATCAAAGTTGAATGCTGAAGACATACAGGAATATCAATTATATATTATACATTATCAAAGAGGTAACACGGCAGTATATGATGAACTTAAACAAAGGCGTTCTTCCAGCATTCTGTTAATCGGCACTGACGGTTAATGAAGTTTTAATTTACACCTAATCAGATCCTGTAAACCATGCCCAGTCGCCTCGGACCGTACAGGGAGGCAGAAGGGCCAAAAGACTGGCTCCTCAGAGACCTCCACTCCACTCTCATTAATGTTCAGAGGTCTCTGCTCCTCCTTGTTGGCACGGGGTTCTTCAAATGTATGCTTTGAGCAAGTCAGTGTGTAATTTAAATGTTATTTTTATGTCACATCCTCTTTGTTACATGGTTAACAAATGAGACTGACAGGCAAAATGGGAAAAAGAGGGAGGCTACACACATGTTAAGCCATCAGATGGATTTGGAACGTCAAATGTTTGCACTGAAACCAGATGGGATACCAATAATTTATAGGTCTTTACATGCCACACATTATTCTCCTGATGTTTAACAGTTGGTGTAGGACCATCAAAAGGCACTACAATTTATGATAATCCTGACTTAGACTTAAAGGTATGAAGAATGAAAGCTTACAGTTATGCAAGTTTTAGACAAATAGATATGTGTATATTTATTGTGTATACTTTGTACATTCCCAACTCTTAAGGAATTTTAGATTGATTTCTGCTTTCAAGGTTTAGATGTTTGCTATACTCTAAAGTCAACAATATATTACCAATAAATTGTTGCCATTTTATTACTCTAGGTACCCTATTTAATAATTAATAAAGCTCTATAAAAAAACACACAGTTAAAGCAGTTATAATCACAATACTCTGTTTTAAAATGAAGTGACAAAACAGAGAGGAAAAACAGTAAATGTGAAATCATCATCGTTGTGTTCCCTGAATGGTTACTATGGAGTTTTGAACATTCAGACATGCTTTTTGTCATTACACTCTTGTAAATATGCTAATATTTAGTGAAATAATCACAATGTGCTTTCATTCTTTTATGATAGTTAAAGGAAAAGGAAAGAGAGACTAGAAACCTGTAAAAAAAACTGTGGTAAACTCTATTGCATTATTTCAATATGTATATATGTGTATATAGTCTGTTGTCCTTAATTCTACAGTTCCTTTATAGAGATACAAAGTTATCAACACAGCCATGAGACCTAAACTGACGGGTATCCTTTATCTGTATTTCCCCAGTTCTAACAGTGTACAAGACAGTGTATTACTGAATGTTATGGATTCTTCAAAATAAAGTGTCAGCCGTAACGATGCAGCTCTCCGTGTCATATGATCCAAGAGTAAAAATGCTTTCAATTTGAAGGGAATATTTTTTTATGTTTGTATACACTGTAGGCTGACTTCTAAAGCTTTGGCAGGACACATAGTGAAGAAAGGTGTTTGTTTCTTTTAGGTACCATATTAACCAACACACAATGGAACTAAGGCGGCCCGAAACTAGCGGGTGTGTGTTCTGAAAAGGCTCTCATTTACTTCTTCCCTCCTATTTTCTCCTCATAAAATTCCAGCTCTGCCTCTGTCATATTTTATATCTTTTTTATCTTTATCTTTCACACAAACATATACACTAACCCATAATATCACACATTAATTACCACATCTAGTTCAACTTCTATGAACATTACCACCGACACCTCATTTGCTTGGAAAAACAAATATTAGCCTATTGGATCAGTTTCTTCCTCACCGACCACAAAGCATTCCTGAGTTTGAGTTGTTTTCATTTGGCACAGTAAACACTTAAGAGTGTGGCACTATCAACCCGGCAGCCAAATAACAAAGATGGGCTAAAGAGATTGAAGTCAGGTGAAGGCATTTCACTTGAATTTGCGTTGACATGCTTTTAATTAAAGTTTTCCCACACATCTTTGTTCAAAGACCCGTGAGGTAAAATGAATCATTATATGCTATGTGTGTGTGCATAAATGTGTAAATGTTGGACCGAAAGTCAAAAAGAGGCATTCATGTCTGTGTTTGACAGTAATGCAGTAATACAACCCTGCAAAGACCTCACATTTTCCATCTAATATGTCTGTGTTTGAATTACTTGACAGCTGGTGTCTTCTATATAAGGAGATGTTGGAGGAAAGACAAACCATTAATCATGATTACATTACACAGATCCAAGGAAATTGTTGAGCAACGTTAAAATAAATAGTCACTAAAGTTATTTATTTATTTGTATTCTCTACATATCTTATCGACACCTGACATTGTGTCATCAGAGATACTGTGTAGTTTTGAGTTTAATAAGAGTACATTTGTCAAGTCAAGTCCATGCATTTTATTTGTTTATTTGATCTGATATAGTTTTTTGGACTTGCATCACATATCATTTAATTTTTTTTTTTTTTTTTTTTTTTTTTTAACAAAACCTGCCACAGTTCATGATAAACCAGAAAGGCTGAGTGAAGTCTAAGTTGGCAAAATCTAAATATTTCGTCTAACCTTTAAAGCGTAGTCATATGCAATACTAGAGTATTATATGATTATGTGCTGTGAATACCTCTTTGGCAGGAACTACATCGGTGTTATGGAAATGGACGTACAAAAATAGAAATACTCTTATGGGGGCGACACCTCTGTTAATGTGCATTCTGATCTATAAAATACCCCACGTCCTCACCCCAGTCACCTATACTTGGATAACAGCATGTATGCTCCCTTGATATTTGATCCGCTCTGTGGTCTATCTCGCTTGATTTTTGGTCTCCTCTAAAATGTGATGCAGTGGATCATATAAGGCATACCCCTCATAGGCCAAATGTCCTAACTGCATACTTTCTCATGGGAGGGAGAACTCAATCTGTGTGTAGTGTGAAATCTACGATATGTCATAGCAGCCCCATCAGCTGTGCCGTTCATTCACGTACTGTATTGTTGACTCAAAATAAAGATGGTTTGATTTCACTCTTATAGTGAAGACGAGGAGAGAAGCCAGATCAGATTCCAGTTAAGATAATGTCAACAGCAAAGTGTGGTCTCCAAGGAATCTGTGAGATGTGTGATGATGGAGGAGTCTTGGCGATGGGCTGTGATGGGAAAATGTGTATCATTATGGTTGACTTTTGTTTTTGTTACTCGCAACTTTCCCAGAGTAGAGTGTTTGATACTACTATATCGATTTTTTTTAAATCTTTCCATCATTTTAATCAAATCAATTAAGTACCAGCCTAAGATTTTATCACGTTTACTATAACTCAATTTACTGACATGAGATCTAAGAGTTCCTCAACACTATTACAAGGTCACAGATTCTTATTTATGATTATAGTGTTTGTTCTGCGAGTGTTAAATAGCAGATACTGACTTAACTGCTGCCTTTAAACATTGCTGTATGTAAAATTACAGACATTTAAGATATATCAACTACCATCCAAAACAACAGCAAAAACCCCCAAAACCCTTAATTTGTCTTACATTTATATCCATTGTTAATAGAAAAGACTTGACCTCTACTGAGTGACTAAGAGCATATCAATTTATAAATGAAGGCATATAGCTTGAACCACTATCAATAAAGATGTACACTGAATGCAACCATGTAAACAGACAGTCACCATGAAATATAGCAATGTTAAGAGGTAGCCAGGATAAATGATTTAAATCTCAATCCTTTAGCGGTATAACTCATCAGAATTCTAAAAAAAGCTGAACTATGCTTAATCCAACAAACGAAAAGCACTTTGGTGTTTAGCTTCTGATAATACACATCACATTAGAACAGTTGAGTGTGGCATCTCGTTCTCTCTCCCTCTCTCTCCCGCTCGCTCTTGCTCTCTTGACTTGTGCTCATTCAAACAGAAGTAACAGCAACTGCCAGCAACACATTTTGACATCTGCTGTTGGTGGCAGTATTTCATGACAAACATCCACACTGCCTGTCTACATCCACATTTGACACAAATGTGTAGCCGTCATCATCGCTTTCACAAAGCAGCTACAGGCCGGTAAGCTGCAAATCCTATTTTTGACCACAGCCGATAATTCTTGCAAAAACCAGAGAGTCAATATTTTATCACAGGGGTACAGCAAACACATGCAGATGCATTGTTGGTATGTTTTCCTCTTAAATATTGATTCCTAAGCCACTCTGCAGCCATCTGGTCTGTGGAGTATATTCTGCATAAAACACACACGCACGCACATGCACACAGGTGCGTGCAGACGGGCACACACACACACACACATAGAGCCGCATATGCAAATCCATCTCCTTCTCTCTCTCACACACACACACTAGCATATAAAGATGAGCACACACAAATAGACACATGAACATGATTCTTTCTGGCCAGCATGCACACAAAGACACTTTCACACACTCTCTTCACACACGTCCTTGCTCAGGGGGGAGTGAGCTTTCTTTCCGAAACTGAGTAACAAAACACATGAAAGGAATTTGTTTTGTCCTAGACTCCAAATGTAATTTTACGTGTCCTCTCTAAACCGCAGCCATGTTGCCTGCAACAATGGCCTTGTTCCACTCATTTCCCTCTTTCTCTATATGTCACCACTGAAGTGCCTTTGGACAGCTTCAAGCTGCAGATGTTGCTACAGCACCTCCTTCCTTCTATACAAGCACTTTTTTTTCATCAGCGTAATTGTATTAGAATGCACCTCCAATCCTCTGTAACAGAAAGATGTAAGCCGCTTCACTTGCTTGTGGAGGGATCAACAGTCTCTCTTTTAAAAGCCTTGCAAAGCTGTATGTGTGTGTGTGTGTGTGTGTGTGTGTGTGTGTACATATACAGTATGTGCATGCACAGCTATATGTGTACACAGACTCCTCTACACACAATCCTTCACCTCAAACACTCGCACACACATACAATCACACAGTATACGCAGAACCACCTCTGTGTAGTGTGATTAGGTATAGCTGTCGCTGAATTGTGCTGAGCACAGCCAGGGCATTGCTGAGGATTGGGTTGCCCTGTCTCCACAGAAAAAGGGAGAGAGAGAGAACACACACACACACACACACACACAGAGCCTGTCTGTCTCCACCTTGTCTTTAGCCAGTCGCCAGGAAGCAGCTGGCCTGAATATCTGAGTGCCTTTAATGAATTGAAATCTTTTGGGTGCGAGGATTCAGTGATTAAATGCAATAAGACTAATATTCCTGGGTGGGTTGGGAGTCGAAAGAGGATTGTCCTCAGAGAGGGAGAGATTGAGGAAGGCAGAGAAAGAGAGGAGTGAGCTTGGCTCAAAGTGCAGTCTCCCTGTGCTCCTTCCCCCCTCCCCACCTCTTGGGGAATAACCCTATTTAGAGCAGAGGAGGAGTACAGTTGGAGCTTTAGAAGAGGGAAAGGAGGGAGGGAGAGACATTTGCTGGTGGGTGGTGGAAGTGGAGGGCATTTGTGCTTATGGATTGAAGATTATGTTTCATTTAAACTGTGATGGAGAACTTTGACCTTCCGAAACGTGTACTTAAAACAATGGCAATACACATATCAATGCAATAAAATCACTCCATAAAAAAATACTGTATCTCACAATTGATGACCTTCATTCTTTGCGTAACAAGTTCAGTCCTCGATATTTAGATATTCAACCTGGTTCTTCTTTCTTGATGAATGGCTTGGAGACCTTCCCTTTTTTTCATAATTTGCATCTTTGTGTATTGACTGACAAGTCCTAATGGCCCCTTTTCCTTTCAATCAAGAATCAAAGTTGTATTGAAGAGCTACAGTATACAGAAGTTAAGCTATGAGAGCTGTGATATGCCGCATAGTAGGTAAATTTGACTGACCTCATGAAGGACACCGCTGACATCATAATGCTGGCCTGCACATCTGTGACACCTAATTATAGAACTTATTTTGTGTAATCTGGTGTGCTACACGTACCATCATAACATTATATTCTAGTGACTTAGAAACTTTAGTAGACATTCAGACCAAAATGGCCATGGTGACAATGGTTTTATCTTTCTTAATGATTGTAAAGGGAAAGAGAAGAATAATGCTATTTACATTAGAAAGTATCAACCAAGAATCAAAAAGGTGCAAACCTTTTTACTTACTAGACTAAACTTGCCTTACTAGACATCATTGCATTTCATAGCAGCAAATGTTGAGACAGCTTCACCTGTTTTGCAAGATGACCCGTTTTTTTTTTTGTGCCGGACCCCTTGGCATTGCTAATGACTCATTGAAATGAATGTGGAGGCTGTTGTTGGTCTAAACATCGCCCTTATCAAAGCAGTTGGATCCTTTTTATTATTGAGAGACTCCAACTGTGCATTCATGGTATCAGAAAGTTATGACATTAATAATATTCCTGAAAGTAAGTCGAGATAAAAAAAAAAAGCTTGCTGTAGTCAGGTTAATGATTTAAAGCACTTGAATGAACTTATTTTTGAAAGATGTTATACAAATAAACTTGACTTGTCATGATTTAGTCTTGTTCAAATATTGCCGTGGCTGGCATCCTCATTGCACAGAGGAAAAACACTCACCCAGCATTTCTTTCAGAGTGGGAAGCCAGTGAAGGATCACCAGTAGGTCAGAATGCCTCTACAGACTATGGAAGTGTGGGGTAAAGTTTGAGCTTTGGCAAGTGTTACCCTGTCTGGACTTGTTACCCACTCTGGCTCAACTGCAGGTGAAAAGAAGCGACTGGTAACTGTGTTATTACGTGACAGTCTACACTCTCCCAATGGACAGCAAAGACATTGGAGACAAACACTGTATTTGCTGACCAGTCCAATTTAGGAGTAAAAGGGGAAAATAAGTGCCATCTGCCAGTACTCAACATTTTCTCAAGCTTTTTTTGGTTATTGACATTAATATGATTCATCTTCCCTTTTTTTTGCATTCAACAGCTACATGATCCTGAAACAGCCCAGTATCCCTCGGAATTACATCCATATTGGACAATTCTGCACTTCACAATTAATGTCCAATTCCAACATTCAGTGGCCTCACATCAGAGCATTTTAATTAATTGTGGGTAAACACTTTGGGTTTAATGAAAAAGTGAGGGTATGTTGCGTTTATATTAACCCCAAAGTGTTTTTGTTGCCTTATCTTAACTATACCTTAATCATATCTTATTTGCTATAACCGCAGTCTTTCTCTTTTATTTTAAAATAATTTGAAAAACATTAACATGGGATTTAAAAAAACGGATCAAAGGTTTTGCAGAATCATCCAATATTGAAGTTCTTGTCTTGCAATAGATTTGTTTTGATGATGAACATTTGAAATGGACTCGCATGGAACTTAACATGGTAATTAGATAATAAAATTTGCATTTACCTTAAATAAAGTGCATCCCACTCGTCATTTATCCAGGTGGATATCTTGCAGTTAAAGCTGTTTGGTGTTAAAGATGTTTCCCAACTGCTCGAAAGGGCTTCTTCAGCTGCCTTTGATTTTCTACATCTAGATATAATCTGAAGTGATGGAACATGTTTAAAGAATATTCCTAAAATGAACATTTTGGCAGCTAATGTATAGTGCCTCAGACTGTGCCTCCAGGCATGTCTTCTGGGTTATTTTCATTTCACACTAGCATCATAGGTCAGAGTTTTTCTTTTATACATTTACATTTAATGCTGTTTGATTTGCACACTACCCCATTACTCAGTGGCTACTAGCTTAGGTTGAAAGCTGTAGATTTAAGTGAAAAGTCATGACACTAAAGTGTACGCTTAAAGCAAAGCTTCATTTAATTAGCCGACAAGTCTGACAGATACTATTTAACATGAATCACTTCCCTGATATGTCTCACAGAGTACGTGATGGGGAAAAAAAAAGGTTCTATGCAGACATGTTGAGCTCATTTATAAAACACGCCAGACAGACAGGAGGAGAAAACCACGTTTTCTCACGTCTGTCTCATCCACTTGGACTCACTGATCTTAAAAGCTGACAGTTCGCAATTCAGGATGGAGGGCTAACTGAGTGTTAACTGCACTCAGACGTACATCACAGCATGTAGAGAAACAGTCACATATGCATCTACGGAGCATGTGGAAACACCTTCACACACACATATTGCCCATATGGAAAAAAGTGAATAATATGTTGTCAGTTGAGATTAAATCACATCATGGGTTGTAAAGTATCTCATGCAAGTGTTACACATAAAATAAAAGTTGAAAGTTTCAGTGTTATTCAAGATTTTCAGTATGTTGCAGGATGTAACTCAATTCTATTGATCATGTTTTATTTTGAAATCACTGACTGCTATTTATCTGATAACTAATGATGCAGGAGAAGAAATTCAACCAAAATTATTTTACCTCATAATTCACTGGATTGAATTTGTTTCACTTTGTACTTCTGTCCTTCTTTTCCTCAGCCTACACATATCTATAGTTAAACCAGTCTGCCCTGTTGTCTCATTTGAGCTGTGTCCAAAATCTTAACCTCTTGTCCTGTAGGCCTCACACTAACATGAAGGAGTTCCTGGTGTATGTGTGTGTGTGTGTGTGTGTGTTGGTGTGTGTGTGTGTTGGTGTGTGCATTAGGGATGCCACGGTGAGGAACTTTTCCCACCGGTTTATAATGGTGTGACAACACCGGGGTTACCAGTTACACCTGACATTTTACAAGATAAGATATTCATCGATGACGCTCAATATCTGTAGAGCGCTTACTTTGATCTTTAACATTAGATCTTTAGCTCTTCCCCTAACAACATCAATGTTTAGAGGGCGTTGTTAGGCCTGGCCGTCTGAGGCTACAGCCCCAAATATTTTATGAATAGCCCCAGATCTCTGTTTTTTTTTTTTTAATTACAAAATAAAAATAATAAAAAAATAGCCCCAGATTCATCTGTTATTCTGATCATGCATTAAAAAGTAATACATCATCGATCAAAAATGCAAGTACATTTCGGTCCTCTGTGTGTCGTTCAAGCAGCAGATCTGCTTCACACTACTTGGCACGTGAGCATTTTGTGTGAGTGTGAGAGAGAGAAAGAGAGAGAGACTCCACAGTGGTTTCAGGGCTTGTCATTTGCTGCGGTTACATGCACACTTTTTTTTTTTCATTCTGATTGAAATCATGCCGATTGAAGATTTCGGGTCAACTGTTGATGTGATCTAAGATGTTCTGGTTTTTACATGTGCCGACGCATTTAATACGAACAGCTCTGTGACATGCGCAAAAGTGATGAACACATCAGGGCGATATGTGAAAATGTTCCTACTGGCCACCAATGCACCCAACAACAAGGGGGGTGGAGGGGAATCAGCCATGTATTATTCCACTCTATGTTTAGGAGTGGCTGAGAGTGTCACTGTAATGAGAATAGCTGGTTCACCTTAACTCAGTCCACCTTAAGTGAACTGGTTAGATTAGGCTAACCCATTGTTGCTAACTTCAGGGCTAACCCCCATTCACTTTTATCAGCAGGTGGCAAGCAGGACAGGGGAACTTGGCTTGGGTCTTGAGGAGTTGTAGCATTTATTCACTGACAAATAGCCTAAACTACACACACTGCACTGCTACGTTCACAGGTATAGGCCTACTGCTAACTTCATACTCATTGTCACACACATGCTCTCTCTCTATTGTCACGTCACCTAATATTACCCCCACGTGGGCAAACATGCACAGAAAGAATATAGTGAATGTTATTCCAACCAATAAGAAACATTCGGAGTAAGCATTTATGTGGTTATTAGGCGCTAATAATTTCCTATTGAACGGATTATCAAAGGTTTACACAACCCCTCAGAACCCGATTGAAAATTCCCTCCCATCAGGCCGGATCAGGCCAGTCTCTTCTGATTGAGGAGGTTACATGAGGCATTTTTATTCTAATTGGGCTATTATTCCAATTATCAGTGGAATATTAAGGTCCATGAAGACTATAGATATAAGAGGCTTTTTCAAAAAGAAAAAGGATGAAGGCAACGAGGCACAGGCGAGGCTAGAGGAGGTGGAGGAAGAGTTATCTCTTGTTGCTGTAGCAGCGGATGCGTGAGAGTGCCACTGCCCCATCTACAAGCTCAGGTTGGTGAAGAAGAGGGCTCTTTAGCTAGCTAGCTAGCTAGCTAACTAGCTAATCTAACTCAGTGCTTCTCAAATGTTTTTTTCACAAGGCACAGCATTTATGAAAACAAGTATTTCCAAGGCACAACTTTACATGTGTTAATGATCTAATTATCACATCAAAAAAATGAGACTTAGATTTTGGTTGACATATGCTTATTGCATCTTTTTCGTGACCAGGACAGGACAGACACCAACTCCTCTGCCATCGTCTTGTCAGTCAACTCTCCTTACTCTTATCACATGATAAGTGAAATCTGATTCCGCTAGCTACTCTGTGATGCGACTCTGCTGCTGCTGCACACAGTCACAGAGTAGACACTTTCACTTTATAATTGTAGCATCCATCATCCAACCAAGTATTGACAAGTATACGCTTGTTATTTTACAAATTATTTTTTTTATTTGATGAACGTGGGTGCTTATATGCAAAAATGAACTACATGTGTACATGTGTATATACCTGCTATTGCGTATGTGCATGGTGTAATGTTTCTGTTGTGCAGTTGTGCACCAGACAAACAACGACTTACTGAACAGCAACATGGTTTATTAACCGAGGCTTGTACACAGTTATCTGTGTCTCGCTGACTTACTGTATATTATGTATCTCCATCAGGTGGCGTAGTTTCACTATGAACACATAATATTCCTGTGAACATCACACATGGGTTTCAGTGCCTTCTTGAAGTCTGTTGGAACAACCACAGTGTATAAATGGTTAAACGCTAAGCGAGTCTTGTGTTGTTTTGTGTGTGACTGTACTCAAAAAATGTACGTGTGCGGTCATGCGAGTGTGTCACTTAATGACAGAGATGGGGACAGTGGTAACATTTATGTAACAGTAGCTTCCTTTTACTGGTCTTACAGTAACTTAAGTCACATGTCACCACTCCATCACTCACAGTCTAACACTGTACATGTGTGTGTGCTTTTAATGGCAAACTATATTGCATATTATGCATGTTTTATAATTGTCCTATACCTTAAATGTCATTCTGCTATTGTAAAATTAAGAGGAACACATGAGAAATATTCAGACCTGTGGATGGGATTTCACATTAAATATAGATGTAAACATTATGTATTCAACATACAACTAATCAATGAAATACCTTCTGATTCTGAAATGTTAATCCTTTGTTTTATACTTTGTCTTACACAAACACAACAAAGTTGTATTACACGCTTTCATACTTGTGAATAATAAGTGCACAAAACACCGTAGCCATAACACACACTCACACAGACAGACACACAAGCACTGCATTAATCACACCAATAGTTCCATAAATTGCATTTTATGTCTTTTGCACCTCACCTTTTACATTCACCTTTGCAGGAGTTTATTTACAGCCCAAAGGTGCAGTCCACTACTCTGAAGTGTTTACTCACCACAGGCATTAAACATAACTGTCAATTAGGACTGGAAGTCAGGGCTCCTAATGGTCTTGTTTAGACTGTCGTGTGGACAAGCATTAGCGTGTGCGTGTGTGTGTGTGTGTGTGCGTGTGTGGTAGGGTAGAGAGTGAAAAGCATGTTAGGATCTGTGTGTCTGCATATCTGTGTGTGTGTGTGTGTGTGTGTGTGTGTGTGTGTGTGTGTGTGTGTGTGTGTGTGTGTGTGTGTGTGTGTGTCAAAATCCTGCACAGCTTACTCCCCTTGATCACCCAAAGTAGTGAACATTTCACCTGACACCTTTACGAGAGGACAGGACCCCGGACTCATTTTTAAAGTCCCCTGTCCACTTTGATGTGCGTTATTAAACACACCTGTACCTGATTTGTATGCTGCTCTCTTTCGTCTCTCACTCTCCCCTTTTTATTGAATATAGGACTGCAAATGCTTGCTATGAAAAATAATTGGAAGCATTGTTGATATCATTGGTCTATACAATTTCTTTAAACCTTCATCCTACCTATATTTTTAACATACAAGAACTACCGACTTGGGTCCCTGGTGACCTAAAGAATAAACTACTGTAAGAAACAACCATCATAGCAAAATGTTAACGTATTTCTTCTCAAAACATTATTAGTTATGAAATTAATGTCATCTGAAAAAAAACAGATTATTATTATTTTGGGAAAGTTACAGTTAATTTGCATATTGTGTAAAATGAAAACATATACTTTTCTTTAATACAAATTGCAGCTTTTATCCCAAGTACAATCTTTCCACAAAGCCTTCAAAATGACTGACAGAGTGTCCTTACTCCCTTGATAGTGTGTAATACTTTAAATTAGGACCCATGGCAAACATGAACTCAATAAATAGTTCCATCTATTAAAACTGAACAGGCAGCATCGGGTGTTAAAAAGCACTAATTAAAACAGAAACAGAAAACAATAGTATGAAGTCATTAAGAACAAATTGATTGACAAAGTCATGAAAAATTGGAATGACAGAATAAAGACCATGTGAGATTTGAAAAAAAAGTAGACCTCTGGGGTCTGTGGTTACCCCAGTCGGTAGGATTAAGGTTAAAAGTAAGTTTACACCTTTAAATTTCAAACAATCTTTGACAAATGTTAAGGTTTTCTTTTCCAGTTTTATCTCAATGGATTTGTCAGTGGAGACACCTGTATTAATACATCCTAGTTTAAAGGAAAGGCTAATTAATCTAGCTTGTGTCTGCCCTCAAGAGACGCAAGTTTAGGTCCATGAATACATACTGTTAAATATCATGCAAGTTGAATTTTAGTGTCATTTCCCTTTAAGTTTTATTGTACCTGTGTATAATTCAGCACTTTCTACTAGTCACATTTAACATCCCACCTGCAAGCCTGAAGCCACAAGCACAGTTTGTTGAAAAAAAAGACTATTGCTATGATAAAACTTTGGCTGCATTAACTTGTTGGTGAGGCACACAGGTGTGCGTCAGAGATTAATGTCTGAAGCATTTTGGAGGAGAAAGGGTTGATGGGAGGATAAAGGATACAAAGAGCTCATAAATTATCTGCATATATGAGCTGCTTATTTGATCAACGATAAGGGAAATGAGTCTACTTGCTCCCAGTCTACACTCATGTGAAGCCTATGAGCCCTGCGATACCATCAATTTAGCTTTCAATGACAACTAGTCCTTAGTATGGATGAACACACCCTCATTGGTAAGCAATATGATAGGATTATGACTGTATTTGATATGCAATGGATGGAATTATCTAGATATGTTTAAATTGTTTCCTTACTCTAAAGCAAAGGCTTAGCTAGGCCTTATATTTTACCGTAGACTTGGCAATGCAGTAAATTGTCTGCTTTGCCCTTGAGGATCAATATCTAGACTGTGTCAAGGGCACCCTGGTTTTCTTCTGCTAATAGTTTGTGAGGCGAAGAGGTTCTTCAAAAGGAACGGAAATGCCTCTGTACAATTGTGACTAATTGTGGCATGAATTCACAATCGTTTCTCATAACAGGCTTCACAGCTTGAGGTTTGTCATGTGCAATGGACGCCTTGCTCCCATTTTCACCTGCCGTTGCTCTCAATCAAACAAAGAGGTGGAGTGGAAGTTTCTTTTCATGTGTTCAAAGGCGGCCGGTGGCTTGGCATTTTTTTTTTTTTTTTTTCTTTTTTAACAGAAACAATAACTCTTTTCATTGAGAACAAATGTTGACATTTGGAGGGAGCAGCAGCGGGTGAGAGAGAGAGAGAGAGAGAGAGAGAGAGAGAGAGAGAGGCAGGGCCCCTGTGTGCTTTGGAGAGTGCCTCTGGTGCTATTTGACAACAGTGCTGAGTCCCCGAGGGAGCCCACCTGAGAATAAAGCATGCATTTCAATAAATCATCTCCTAATGAAAGCATTTGGGCTGAGCAAAAGGAAGCTGGCCAGGGGCTATAGCATCCATGACTTCCATATAGATGGCCGCCAGTAAAGCAAAGGTAAATAAAAAGGTGAGTAAAAAATATCAGTTTCCGGCAGTGATGATCAAAAGAGGAACAACCTCCAGTATAAACAAAAAAAATCAATATGTTTCAGAAAAAGCATCACTGAATGTTTTTTTTTTTGTTCACCTTACAAGACTCGGAGCCTACACATAACATTTTCGTTTCTGACAGTGCAGCACTATTCACTGCAAAGTACACCATGAATTTATGTTACAAAGACTTCTGTCACCCTAAAAGGTGGGTTAACTGAGTTTTGGTGGGTTTACCCTGCACTACATCCCTGGTGGCAGCCAAATATTACTACCTTGGATGAAGCAGTTGGAAGGGGGCGAAAGGAAGAGGAGGAGGAGGAGGAGGAGGAGGAGGAGGAGGAGGTGGAGAAGGAGGAGGAGGAGGAAAACCAAGGTGAAAGGGAGTCCCATGAGATTTGGACAACACTCAAGCTCAAATTCAACTGGAAAATGAAGGATTAGCTTTTAGTCTGGCTGGGAGCGATGATGGAGGCCTCTTCTTGGAGGATGGGAATAAGATATATTTGATCTTGAGTATTTCACACTCCACACGGCCACAACTGTGAGTGACATAATATTGGAATACATATTTTTTTAATCAAATAACAAAAATGAATAAAAAATAAAATTGAATATGTATGTAACTGTGTAATTATTATTATTATTATTATTATTATTAATTTCATCAGAATTAAGCTTTTTTTTTTCTAAATTGTTTAATTAGCTGTGTCCTAAAGCCGCCGTAATAACCAAGCCATGATGAAAAGCAGAGGAAAGCCTGTCCGATTAGTGCCCATCACACAGCCCATTGGAGCTGGCAGATGCTTAGATAGACTTTTATGGATTGCTCAATGCCTTGCCGTAATGAAGCAGGCAGGGCTGACCCATCCTGAACCAGGCTAAAAAGCTCCAGGGACGGGCCCCGCTGGGAGCCCATAATGCCCGATGCGTCCCACGGCTGTATTAATCACACTGAAAAATAAATGTGTGGCAGGGCGAGAGGAGAGGGGAAAGGGGAAGAAAAATGAAATAAGTATGTCGTTTATCCCAATCAAGGTCGTGAATATGTGGCCGAGGGAGCTTCCCTGACCAGAATGAGGCCCTAAAAGGAAATGATGGTCCATTTAGAAAGAATGGATCGTGCAATCTGTGAAAACTCATAATGTTTATGAAAAGCGAGATTCATCAAGCATTTCCCATCTGCGTTTGACTGACAGAATATAATAGCCAGAGTAAATAAAAATGTCTCAGTGTTAAATACAGGTCTGTTATGAATAAAAGAATGACTCTCCAAGATTTATGTAATAGTTGGGAAAACAGTTTAATATTTTCTCATTTGAATAATGGATATCATACCCCGCCAGTACATCTATACTAGCGCTTTTTATTTTATTTACATTCAAAGATATAAATTAGTAAAAGTACTCCTGATAACAAGATTGTGTAGCTTTTTTCCAAATAAAAACCGGCGTCCATGTATATATTTACAAAACAAACAGACGATGTCAGTTTCCCATTTTTTTGCAATACAACTTGCATAAATATAGGCATCATTTCGCCATCATTTAAAAAAATAAATATCAAATGTAGGCTATTCCACTTTGAAGTCCTCAAGTTCACTTCAGCTCCCGTCCGCCTTGCGTCCCAATAATACACCTCCTTTTGCAAATACGGTTTCACAGAAAGGCCAAATTATTGTTGTTGTTTTTTTTTCCACACGTAAATATATACTAAAATAACAAACCGTGGCAAATAAGCAAACTATAGGAACCTGAGAAATAACATGTAAATCACATATAATGGGAGATCTTTTTCAAACCAGCATATGAAATTATCCACAATGCATCAAAACAAAAAAAAACAAAAACAAAAAAGATATAATACAATACTAATCTGACAAACGTGTGCTGTAGAGAGAGTCTCAGCCTGTGTGGGGCTGAGAAGGCGGTAGCAGCTTTTTCATTCCGACTATACGGTGGCACTAGATCCGGTTTGGAGTAAAGGTTATGGGGGTTAAAACATGAGGCTAAAAGGTGGTGTCCGTACTCGCCTTATAGTCAAAGCAATTGTGACACCTACCTGCAGACCATGGAAATTAAAAAAAAAAAAAAAAATCCCACACGATCAAATGATCAATTCCCTCCACAATCCCAGAAAACATAAAGTTTATCAAGCTGGCTTTACCCAAAACACCTCTATACTGCAAGTGCTTATTAAAATCCCCATTGCTTAATTGCCAGTAAAAACCTATAGTCCTATATGCTATCCAGCGGCATTTACGCTTTGAATGTGCGTAAGGAAAGTAACCACCACCACAGCAACCTCACTGATATATTAAAGTGCAAATTTGCACTTGATGAATGCAGAGCAAAGTAACTGATTGTTTGCTTTTGGCTGACCCTGTGTAATTATAATTATCCAAAGCTGAAAGATAAGGTTTGGGGCCCAGGCGCGCGCGCGCGCACACACACACACACACACACACACACACACACACAAACACACACACACACACACAAACACACACATCAGAGGGGACATTTAAAATATAATTCCTGCTCAAAGTTATGGCAACACGTCTCTGCTTTTTGAATTCCCAAGTTGCCACTGTATTGGTGTGTGTGTGTGTGTGTGTGTGTGTGTGTGTGTGTGTGTGTATGTGCGCGTGCGTGACTGCGCGTGGTTAGGCTGAGGTGAGGCCTGTCCTTATGTGGTCTTATTTTAATGTCTATATCTGCAGGTGTACTCTTACACATTTGTTTACAATAGGCTTTACTTATTATATCCCTATCGTTTATAATGCGAGCCAGCTGCAATTGAAAATCCCGCCGCATGTTACTTAATGATTTAATGAGATTCAGAGAGATCAAAATATGCATATAGTTTAAAAAAAAAAAAAAAAAAAAAAGAAGGAGGACGATTATAAACTGATCATTCCACAAAAATAACTGCGCTGAAAACGAATTATAGGCCATAGTACACGTTCATTTGCTTAGACGGTGCAGTAAATTGTCCATCTTAATAAGTCATTTAGTCTCATATTTGCTCCTAAAATCGTATTGATCTTAAAACAAGTGAAAACCACCCAGTAGTGTGAGATAATGCCACTTGTTTCTCATGCAAGACTGCTTGAAACAAGTCTTCATTTTTGTTGAAACAAGGCAAAAAAACCAAAACAAAACAAAACAAAAAAAAAAATAACAGCCAGATCATCCAATGGCATCAGGACAATGACACATGAAAGTGACACAAAGAAAAACCAGTTGATTTGCATTGGAAACGAGTGAGCTCATTTGACTTCCACTTTTTTTGGAGCGATTTCCCCCTCACGTGTTTTAAGAAAAAATACAACCTCAAGATTCAACACTAGATTAAATAAGTTTTCAAAATGGTTTATCATTTCTCAGCAGCGGTACCGCGTCGTTATTACGTACCTTTCTTTGCCTCTAAATTTGCGGGTCTGAAATGCTGTTGTTGCTGCTGCTCGACAACAACAATCTGGTTTGGGTTATTTTTAACGAGGGGAGAGTCTGGCCTGTGTTTGGGGTTTGTGCTCGCCTCCAGAGAGCTGAGACCCTCGTTTGCAGCAGCAGCGGCGGCGGCGGCAGCGGCGGCGGCAGCCAGACTCACTCCAGATGAATTAGTGTACCGCAGGATCCCTTGGCCCTGCAGGGGGCTGAAGTTGCCATAGTTTGTGTAATTGCTATAAAAGGGAGAAGTGTAATAAATAGGTCTTCCAAGGATGGAGGGGGCCGGGTAGAGGGAGGGAGAACTGGAAGCCGGGGAGGTGGTGGAGGGCGTGGGGGGAGTAAGGAGGCCACCGCTGGAGGAGGGGCAATTCGGTTGCCCGGGCTGCCCCAGTTGCTGTTGCTGATGCTGCTGCTTTTGGTCTGAGGTAGCAATCTCCGCCAGCGACCACAATTTGGGCTTGACTGTAGGGTTTTGAGGCGCCCCCGATGAAGGTCTGCTGTCAAGGCATGAAGACGATTTATTGGTGTTAATATTGTTGCTATTGACGAGGCTCCGGGCCAAATCCTCGCGTTGGTTGTGAAGATGGTGGAGATGATGGAGGTGGTGGTGGTGATGGTGTTGGTGATGACTGAGAACCGGCGCTTCGACCCCCGTTAGAGGTGATGATGTGACGGGTTTAGGGGAGAGCTGGAACCGCGGCGGGTTGTGGTTCTGGTCCTCGCTGTCCTCCTCGTCGCATTTGTCGCCGCTCTGGTCGGAGCCCAGCTCTCCCACACGACAGCTGACCTTCTCCCCGTCAGACTCCGCCGAGCAGGAGTGGTCCGTCAGAGTGTCAACGTGCAAGCTGATACCTGAGAAAAAGAAAAAAGAAGAAAGAGAAGAAAAAAAGAAATAAGAAAAAAAACATAGTATGTTAGAGAAAAGACATATAGAGAGGAAGAACGAACGAAAAATGGCTAAAAGAGAGGACAAAAAGAAAAGAAACGGACAGTAGACACGTCTCTTATTTAATTAATGACAAATATTATTCTAAAAGAAAAAAAAGAGCAGCTGAGAAGGTTTGAAAATGAATGATCTCAAACTTATTTTGCGGTTCATGTATATTCCACCTTCATGTGTATTCAAACCAATCAGTTGTGTGTTTTACAACACACCTCGATAAGAAATCAATTATCTACATCACGTCTAAAACTAGCCTATTTTTATGTGATAATAATGTCTTTTTTTTTTTTTACATAATTAATGACATTATTAAAATGCAATCAAGAGAATACTTTGTAACATTAACAATCTAATTTCGTTGAAGCAACTTATGCACTCATGGTGATTGTATGTGTGTCTGCAGTGACATGTCATCAATAATAACAATAAACTCTTCACCTGAACAGGTCTAGTGTTGGTTCTTTAACCAAAACCACATTTTCATTCAAAATAAATAAATAAATAAATAAATAAAAATCAATCAACATAGTAAATAAAATAATACATAAAGCCAGATCTCTTGCATGAACTAAAACTATTATAATACACATATGCCTATTAAAAGCTGTCAACTTTCTCATTTTCTTTCCATATAGATAATTTATATATAATATAATATTCAAACCAGATTATTTGTATTAGAAATTATTTCATGCCCTAAATGTATTATTGCTGTAAACAACTAATAAAGTAAATAAAAGGGGTCCACACTTCCCCTCCTTCTCACCCCCCATCCTACCCTCAATTGTTAAATGGATCATTGGCTCGGTCGCCAGATTATAGCCCACCTTCATCCTCCGCTGAAGCCTCGCTGTTATCCAGGGTTTTGTCAGAGCGCTCCACCTCTTTCCTCTCTCCGTCCCCGTCCTCCTCGTCCTCGTCTTCGCTCTTATTCCTGGGCGCCCATGTCATCTTGTTCTCCTTCTTGAGCCTCCTCCTGGCGTTGGCGAACCATGTGGATACCTGCGTCAGGGTCATCTTGGTGATAATGGCCAGCATGATCTTCTCCCCTTTCGTCGGGTATGGGTTCTTCCTGTGTTCCTGCAGCCAGGCCTTCAGGGTGGCCGTGGCGTCCCTGGTGGCGTTTTTGCGGTACGCCGGGTCGTTGAGTTGGTAGGGGTACCCTGGACTCCCGTATGGGTGGTAACTTAATGCCCCGGCCATGCCCGTCGTGTGCGCGTCATATGGAGAGCTCTGGAGGAAAGTTGAAAAAAGTCTTAAGTCTGCCGTGTGCCTTCTGGTACCTAGTTTTATAACTGTGTTTTCCCTTAATATTATTTTAAAGGGTGACAGTAATGTAGGGTTTGTAGTAAGGTGACTAATTCACAAAACAAATATACTGTATGCTCCAAAAACAAATATTAAAAAAAAATCTTAAAACTCGTGAAACCATGGATTACATTCTGCTACTTAAAACAATCGACTCATGATTTTTGGAGACCTGTTGGAACAGGTGAAAAGTGACTATACAGTTGTATAAATACATTGTCAGGTTTTATCCCCACTTTTTGTTTTCTATTAAAAATATGATTTAAATATTTTGTTGTGTATGTTTTTTTTTTCACAAAGTAAAAAAAAAAACTAAATCTGCAATCTGTGTAATTGCAAGCAGGGACACTGAACACACCGTGTGGAAAAGCAGGCCGCACAAAAGCATAAACTAATGCTTAACTAATAGTTAAGATCATTATCGGATTAACTAATAACAGGGCTCCAGTTAATATAGCTGTTAAGGTCATAAAAGGGATATTTCAATTTTCAGTAATCACCTATTAACTTCCTAATTTTCTTTCGGTGGCTGCTTTTTGTTTTGTTGTGGCAGCCGCAATGTGTTAACATATCTTCTCTTTGCAGCATTACAAATCCCATTAGCAAATCACTTGATATGCACCTTTCCTAAAACGCTTGAAGTGCCCTGTGACATTAGCATTGCGAGTCTTGCTTTTCATGTTCAAATTCCGTTTATTCAACTCAGAATAAAGTCAATAACTTCATCCCCTGGTGATTTTAATGACTGCTGGGGAAGAAAGAGTTATAGCTTTGGTGTTATGTTAATTTCCTATGACACATAAAGTCACTGCTAAGAGACTAAACGGTTCAAATGAAAATATTAGTTAATATTCAGTTTTACATAATTAGCTGCGCAGTGAGTGTTAAGCGTTGGTCAAGCCGGTACAATTTGCAGCTCATGCTTAAAAATCCCATTTAAGCCAAAGGGGTCAAGGATTTTATAGCAAGGACCCGACGACTAGGCCACTAGATATGAATGTATGGCAATCGTGCATTCACTAGAAAAGTTCCGCAAACACATACTGATGGCTGAATCATAACATAAACATTGTAAACCTGCGCCGGTTTAATCGCGCTGTATGTCTGTGATAGACAGTTTAACATTTTGCGCATTAAAGGCTTTAACACGCCGACACATTCACCTACTGTGAAACCTTAGAATTTTACAGAATCATACACGGATTGATGTTATATTTTACCATGTAGGATGGGAATCCCGTGGTTGGATCCGTGGAGTATGACAGTGGACTGGAGAAGCCTGCACCAGCCGAGGCGGAGAAAGCAGCCGATCCAGGGTAAGGGCTGAAGGCTGAGCCAGAGGACGACCTCGCCAAGTCTTCGTTCCGCGGGGCAGCCAGAGCCGAGGCCCCGTAAGCCGGACACGAATAAAGAGCCAAAGAGCCCGGGGGCTGGTAGAGGTAACCCTGAGGATAGGACATTGGAGAGCGCGGTATGGGTCGCCGATTCCAAAAAGGAAGGGAAAAAACGCGCAGGGCGGCGGGCAACAACAGCCAAAACAGTAAACAATCAACTCAATAATCAGCCGTGCAAACAGTCATCAGACAATGAAAATAAAAAAAAAAAGTCCTCCCTCCACAGCCCCCTTACTGGGAAAAAAACCCGAAAGATCTGTTAAAGTGCCCACATAGAGGCAATGTGGCATGCGTCTTGATCCCCTAGCGTCCGGTGTTTTTAGTACGCAGCACTATGAAGTGAGGAGTTAGCAGGGAAGGAGCCAGTGGAGTTTCAGACACACAGAGCATTGGGGGAAACTGGAGCTGTCACTCCGGCTCATCTGAATATCCCATCCCCGCCCCCTTTCTGCCTCATAGAAATGGAGCCTCGGAACAAAACCAAGACTCCACACTGCAAAAAGTAGCTAGGGTCTATGCATCTTGACTAGAGTTGTTTCGTTTAGTGTGGAGGTTAAAACAGATTTTTTTTTTTAAATAAAATAAGAAAATACACCAGCTAGGTGAGACTGTGACTGTTGCTAATGCAAATCGACTGGTCAACAGCTGCGGTCTGCCTTATTTGTCATCTGTTTCAGGAGGATTCACCTCACAGGTGATGCGGATCAGAATTTAAAATTGAGTCATTTTGACATTTCCTTTTTTTTTTATTTTCATAATTTCGATCAATGTTAAAACGCTCATATTACGTTAATTTACAATGATATATTGGATATTTTTTGCAGTACAGGGCACAAATAGAGATACGTGGAGTGAAAAGTATACACAATTAGTTGTCCTGCTTTATAGAACTCAATCATTTTTTGCACCACCCGGTTATTTGTTGTTATTGTTTTTAAAAAAAAAAATGAGGATGACTGTGGCACAAAACGTCTGTCTGATCAAAACTTGCGCGCACTCCCATTACAACTGTACGAGAGAGAGAGAGAGAGCGAGAGAGAGAGAGGGAGAGAGATGTGGGGAGAGAGAGAGGGGGAGAGAGACTATAAAATGGCCAGTGCTCTCCACTTGCAGCTGGTTGTTTCGTCAGTCCGGCTATCAAACGTGGACACATCCATGAATGCGTGCGAGCACCGATAAGTGCGCGCGCGCTTCCTCGGGCAGTGAGCGCTCTGGCCTGCGGGAGGCGTAACCGGCTCCTTAATTTCCACCACTTAGCGCATCTCAAATACGCTCATCCCTTATTATTACAATTACATTCATCAGCAATAATAAAGCTGTTGTTGTTGGCTGATTGTCTCTGTATGAGGGACAGACTCGCTTCTATACAGACACTAAGCCAACCACCAACACTATTTAAGTGTGTGTGTGTGTTCGCACTTGTATCAGTGAGTTTGACAGTTTTTGGTTTTTTTTGCCAGTCTGTTTGGGCAGTCACCTGTCTCCACAGTTGTGTATCTATGTGTGCGCTTTTGGACGTGTCTACATGCAAAACAGGGCATAGCCTTGTCCTTTATTATTGTGATTACAGACATTATGACCTCTGTTGGAGACAAGCGATACAGCACAGCATGTTGGAAACCTGAAACTATGACAGCGGTTTTTGGGACGGGCAGTCAAGGTGGCAACTATTGGACAGACGAGTGGGCTAGCAGTCTTCCTCATCAGCATTCATCCAAATGAATGTATTCATCCATCAGGTGCTTCCCCCTCTCTCTCTCTCTCTGCCCCCCCTCCACCTCCACTGCAGTGTGGTCTAGCAATGTTGTAAACAGCAACACCACAATTTAAATCGGTGCAATACAGCGTGCCTGTTAGCAGGACTGACACATTTATTTATAACACATAAACACCTGCATGTATTATGGTGTGCAAACGATCTTTTACTCCTTAAAGATTACTTATGTGCGTCCACACACATTATAATCATTATACAGTGCAGTTTTGTTAATTAATACACAATATCCCACAATGCCCTGTATTCTAATCCAGACTTAATTAGAGCCGTAATGGGGGCAATTTTTCAATTTAGGCTACACTTACAGAGGAGACACGGCAATGTTATGACTATTATACGTCTAATAGCGCATATTGTTATCACATGCCTGTATGTATTAAGTACAATATTGCCAGGAATTTTTTTTATTATTATTAAATACCTACATTTAATACCAAATAGAATAAAGCATATTTAAAGAAGTCTACTGATAATGTTTTTTTTAACATCATAACTTCTATTCTTATTTTGAAGATGATACTATCATTGACACTCCACATTAGACACAAAGTTAACTGTATAAAAAGTACTGCATACTCTGTTACATCTTATAGAGCTTCACTGTAGGAAAATGTGTCTGAATACATTATAACACAGCAGTCAATGTGTTTAATTATGATATTATAGTAAAAACAGGTATAGTATAGTCCCCATTTACATCTGGTTACTGAGAAATTAAACATTAAAAACATTAAAAATAGTTTAGGTAGTTGTTTAAGAAGCAGGTCTAACCGTATCCTGGGACTGGGCATGAACAACTTTATGAGAACATCAGAGAAAAAAACCCAGAAAAACATCCAATATTAGTGTCAGATATCCTCGACATGCATGGCTGTATAAGCAGATACTTCCTGTCCTAATAATCTCCATTGTTTCCAGTCTAAGAAAAGTTTCCTTCTTGTGGCATATGGAGCATTATTATATCTTCATATTTATATCATCTGTCTCCTATTCAGGAAATGGTTTGTATTTTTAGGATAATATAACCAGTGTCTCTGTTTCAGGCAGGAGTAATCAATCTCAGAAGAGTAAATGAGTAGTCTTATTATAGATTGGGTCCAGATATGGCTGACTGGGAGTACTGTTTGGCCCACACCAGGGGGCACTGTCTCCTCTACACACAGACCATAGGCTAACCATCAGTACTGTACCTTCACTGTGAACGTGAGTGTGTGTGTGTGTGTATGCGTGGTCTGTGTGTTCATTTGTATGGGTGCAAGTGCATACAATGGTGTGTGTGTGTATATGTGTGTGCATGTAAATGTCTGCGTGTGTCCATATGCATATTGTCAGCGTGAAAGTACACCTGTGGGCCTGTTAAGGTGTATAACTTTGTGTGTGTCGTGTGTGTGTGTGTGTGTTGAACTCTGCAGTAGTACATTCCGGTCTCAGTTTCAGAGTCAGGCTGGTGCTCCTAAGATATTTTAGTCCCAGCCTGATGGAGATATAGGAGATGGGAGAGAGGAGAGAGACAGACAGAGAAGCAGACAGACGGTATAGAGAACACAGAGACAGTAAAGCAGACAGATGCAGCAAGACAGAGAAGCATCAGGTCAGACAGACAGATGTAGAGTTAGACAGATACTCTCTCCTTATTATCAGCAGTTTAAACTATCATAAATTAGTCGTAGAGGTGACTGTTAAAACTGTGTAAAGATAACAGTTTTGTTGGTGATGTTAAGATGAGTGATGACAAGTTATAAACATGGAGGGAAAAGAACATCTTGATCAACAGTATATACTGTACTTTTTTGTACAGTTGACCTTATATATAAAAAGGGCATGAATGTCTGAGAGCAACACAATTTGTATCCTTGGAAAAAATTTCGTTTGACATTTTTTAGTTGATAAAAATTACTTTTTCCCATTGATTTTCTTTTTAATTTTGGAGAATTTGCAAGCCATCCACACAAATACACCTTGCCTTAACACACACATTTAAAAAATAAAATAAAATGATGTGTTATATTTATATAAAATCCCCCCAAATAAATTAGCTTTTAATATTTGCTAAAACAACAAAAACAATCAAGACACACAAAATACATATGGTTGTTTAAAGGACAGAAGTAGCTTCACTGCCTCTACTCACTCATAATAACTCCATACCAGATCCAGTCATTTTATGAAAAATGTCATCCTTCATAAATGAGGGAAACAGCTATTGATTTCTCATCTGTTCACTCCCAACAGAATTTACTACTGAATAATGTAGAACTGGAGGAGTTGCTTGTATTGCATTAGTTGATGATTGCTAACTGCTAATCCTTTTTGATATTGAGTAAATTGCCCAGAGTTCAACTGAATATCTAAAGGATTTCACTATGATGTCATGCCCTTTGTTTATTACACATATGACTAAATAAGTATTGATTTTAAATATTTCATATGCTTTTGAACCTCTGGAGTGCAGCTGTTATGAACATTTTGTATCTTATCAACTTATATGACTTGCATTGAAATAAAGGGTTTTGTGTGTTAACTATGTGGGTGTTTAGGGGTAATGTGGGGTGGAGTTGGGGCAAATCTGCATGTATGTGTCTGTTGTTCTATCACTGTCTAACTAGATGATGCATTGCTAACAGTGCGGTGTTGTAGCAGCATGATTAAGGCCTGAGCCTGGCTGTTGCTCACAGTAACGACTGCCTCTATGTCATTGTGACTTATCAGAATGGTACACTAGAGTTTGTCCACCTTGAAAAACTATTTTGTCTTTTTGTCTGTATCTCTGTAGCTTCGGGCTCATCCTTCAGATTTTTTTTTTTTTTTAATATGGAGTGAGGTGTTGTGCTCATCTTTGCTGGAGAAAGTCTTAATTTCACATCAGTCGAGAGTAGTGTGCATTATGCTCTTACCACGTGACTACTTACTCTCCTGAAACACCCAAAAAGCTCTAAACGTTTCATCCTCTGTGGGCTGGTGAGAGAATGTTCAGTATCCCAAACTTGCACAAAGCACAGCGCATGTGTGTTTGTGTGATCGTGTTTGTGCGTGGGCGTGCGGAGAGAAAGAGAAAAACTGCATTGTGATCTCTCATGGTCTAACTTAGTTAGCCGAGCAGACTTTCTGTCAGCTTCATGTGATCAAAACCACTTCTCCAAAACTCTCGAGATCAATTAAAAAAAAAAAAAACGTCAAAATGTTACACGTGTCTTTGCGTATATGTCATTACAACAGTGTCACATATGATGCATTTTGATACAAAGCACTTCTAGAATTGATCCCCTCCCCCCTTTGGGTTTTGTCACGGAAATGTCTTTGGTCTTTTTTTTTTTTGTACAATGGGGGAGGGGTCAGTAAGGGGAGGGAGTAACTGGGGGGACGAGGGGTTGGGTGGCAGACTGGCGACAGGCCGTCATCTCTCTCCCCGCCTGGCATCTGCCCACTGCTGCCAACCCTCTTCTAATCAGCAGCCGTCCATGTGCTTGGCAGCAGAGGGGGTTTCAAATCAGCCCCTCGCCCCGAGTTAAAAACCCTAAGCTCTATCACTTTGTAAACGGGTACCTTTAGGGCGACTGAAGCAGGGATGCCTCTGATGTGCTGAAGTGGAGAACATCGGTTGCCACGTTGCCTCGAATACGTTATGCTGCTAGCACTGTTGTTGCTGTTGTTCTTGTTCTTGTTTATCTTTTTTTTTTTTTTTTTTTTTTTTTTTTAAACCAAAATCACAAGGCAGCTCTTTCTTTAGGTTTGATTTGTTTAACATGCTGCTAACTGACATGGATGTTGGGAAAACAGTTCTCGGGGAGGAAAGTGAAACAGTAAACCGATGGGCTTGAAGTGTAATTCCTCTTGAAAAAAGCAGGCAACAACTGCACTTGTAGTGAAACACAAGTTAGCTATAGTATTTTGCTTTATTCTGACATGTTGTCTGAATTGGTAAGACAAGGAGAAAGATGTTTCTGCTTCCTAATTCATGGCTGAAAACAAACTTCTTGCACAAGTGCTGTCTTGGAAACCACAAATATTACATTTTTTTGACAAAATACTGTCTTGCAGATTCCAAGTGTATGACAAAAAGGCTTACAATGAAAACTTCAAATATGATGACACTGGGGCCATTAGGCTTACATCCCAATCATTATATGGAACAAAAAAAAAATAGATAAAAATGAATTTTGCGGTGTATAGCATGAAACTACATGGCTCATTCATGTGTGGGGTGGAAGGTGGTGGTGGGGGGGATTAAGGTGGGATGGCTGTTGGCTTCAGAAGTAACAAGCACAAAGAATGGGCTATGTGGAAGGGGAAGAAGAAAAAAAAAATCCACAAATTATAGGAATTATGTGCAGCATGGGTTTCAAACACACACACATCCAGACAAGCTGATTGATGAACCAAACGAGTCGCCGAAAATCAAAGGGGGGAAATAAAGGGAGACACAAAGGGGGAACAATTTGAAATGGACTAACCCTCTCTGGTGGCTCTGTAGCCAAGGGTCGGACAGATAGGGTTGCCTAGAAAGAGTCTGCTGACAGCCAGTGTCACTGGGCTTTGTAATCATTGTGCTGGACCTGATAGGGTTACTAGCGGCTAATCCAGGCTGACCTTGGTTAGGTGCCCTGAATGAGGATGGCTTTGTACAGTTGGGACAAGCTAACAGTATGACGGTGATGCTGACATATAATGTCTGCGTGGGGACTTGCCACCACAGCTCTTTTGTTGTGCTATCGAGTTGCAAGTCTCAGCCACACACACAAAAAATGTTTTTCTCTTTTCGCTTTGGATGGAAGAAAGGTGGCATTTAAATTGTCGCTGGGGAGAAGGTAAGGTTGTATCTCAAGGTTCGAGAGGTCAGCTCTTGTGTTGGATGGTGTTCGAATGACTTCAAAACAAATCCTATCGTGATGAAATTTCATGTTGTTGCCACATAATCGCCCGTGTGTGTGCTACCACGTATGTGTGTCTGCAGCAGATGTGATAGAAATGCCACCTCACATCGACAACATGTTCCTACAAATAGTATCTCTAAGACAAGGCCAAACTGATACAGCTGCATCCCCCCCCCCTCCAATGGAAACATGTTTTTTCACAAAACTGACATTCTTCAGGAGAAAAAGGGGAGCGAATTAAGAAAGTTTGTTTATCTAGATATACACTCAGACTTGATGTCACGGGCTCAACTATGCAAATAACTAAGAATAAAATCTAACTAATAGCATTTTTTAAAATTTCTGCATATTATTAATTAGGGGTACCTAATTAGGAGAAACAATAATTTTATATTGACTAAAAATGTACATAAGCTATGCCACATGAAAACATGTCTCCTCCTTTCTTTTTTTTTTTTTTTTTTTTTTTTTTTTTTTTTAATGGTAAACAAATCCTGCACCATCTAATACACAAGATGATACAATATTAACCAGAAAACCCACAGAATTATTACTTTTGTAAGACACTGTATCACATTGATGAAAGAACAGGAGAGATGGAGAAAACTGCATTTTATGTCAGGCATCATATAATACACACACACACCAGCTTCCATCTGACGTCCACATATACACATCATCTCAACAAAACACACACACACACACACCTTCAGGCTCCAACCGGTGTGAAGGCAGTAGAGAGAAGGCATCCTTTCCTTTCTTCCTGCCAGGGAGAGCTGTAAACGGGAATGGGATTCCCATCCCCTGGAGCCTGCTACTAATCCACAACAGGCCCACTGCTGGATTACTGGGGACATCAGCTGACATGCCAGCTAGTGTACACACACATGCACACACACACACACACACACACACAGGGGTGCAAACACACGTGCACACTCACCTACACACACACATGAACACACATTAGTGCATGGACACATTTATGCCAGCCACACAATATGTGCAACATATACACTCACATACATGCACATCAGTGGTCATGCATACAGACGTGGATGGAGACACACACACACCAAATGTATACACAAAAACAGACAAATCACACACATAATCAAGACCTGGAATGCAGCTCATAGCTTTAATACATTGGCAGGACAATATAGAGATTGCCATATTTCTACAGTCAGGAGTTGGCAGTAATGGCTAAGACTGTCCTCTATTGTCCCTGCTGGTCTGGATGCTGATTGATGTATATGCAGTCCCTCACAGTGCAATTATACACATCTATCCTGCATTGTGTGTGATTATGTGCTTTGTAATCGCTGTGATTACTTTTGTAGCTGAGGTGGAGTTTTAAACTAATCTTTCTGAAACTGCAATTCACAAAATATGTCTTTGTGTCTCCTGTCACCCCAACCACGTGGCAAAATATGAAATGTCAACAACAAATACCCCAGGAAATCAAAATTAGAATCAAGTGTATTTGTCAAAATGTATTGATGTATAGAATTTGAGGTTGGTTGTCAATAGCTCTCAGCGCTACATCATACAAACTGAAAGATAAATGGATATAATTATGTGTAACATTAAAAATATTATGTGAAATATGCATTTTACTCCAATACTTCATAATTTTACATGAATATTTGTTCCTTCAGAATATATACTCATTTTATTGTACTTCTGTATACCTCAAAATGACATTCTTTACATCGGTGCCAAAAATACCCATTGCACCCATCACAAGTCATTTAATATAGACTGATTTCTACCATGGTGCACCATGAGAAGCTGCTGAGAAGAATCACATTTACAAGCTTCTGTATGTTATGTTAAAAAAAAAATGCAGAAGACACAAGCAAACAATGATGTAATGAAAAGGATAATATAATTTTGACAGCTCCTGTTTGTAATGTGCAAACAAGCTTTTTTAAACAAATTACAAAATACTGACAGACCAAGAGTACATTTTCACACAACCAATCAACCAAAAATGCATCAGTATCTTTGTTTTAGGTAATGTAGGGACAAATGCACATATTATCCATTGATGTTATTATTTATGTTAAACCTTTGCTTTTTTTATATTATCTGCATTATGCAAATTTGCATTCGATTTCACAAAAGTTATCGTATCATCATTTAATAATATTTATAATTCCATATTTAAAATAGTTTTATTGGATGTCCAATTTTAATGAGTTTAAAAAAAAAATTGGCACTTGTTTGGAAGCTCAGATGCAGCGCTAAGTCAGTATTGCTAGAAAATATCAGCTCCAACACACAAATCAGCTGTAACGCATTTCAAATGCAGTCAGGTAAATCTCAGCCCATGATTAGGTCAAGCGTGGTGGCGGTATTTGTGGTAAACACTGTTCCGCTCTGGGGGCTAAACGTTTGTGTCAGTAAAGAATAATTACACCCTTCGATGTTGTATCTATCGTGTTAATCTTGGTCCACAGCAGCCACTTTATTCTCTCGTTTGTTTAATAGCTCACTAGCAGCTTTATTGTTTCAAAGTGCTCAATAGCAAACCTGTAAATTCTCTGTTCAACATTTGCCCCCGTGGCGTTGTGGTTCACCGGTGCTGAATGTTGAAATAAAGCAAACAGTCATTGATCTGCAATCAAAGATCCAGGACAGGAGGTCATTTACATGTAGAGAGGGGAGCCATTAGGAACTGTGCTGCAAGGCATGTGTGGAGTTAATTTCATTTAGCAGGGGTTTGCTGGCATTATCGACTTACCTGCACTAGGTATATGTTGCAAAAAAAAAAAAAAAAAATCACTAAGCTGTTCTAAAATATTGTGTGCAGTAGTACTAGATGCTGTCTGTTGCTAATTAGAAATGGATGTGCATGTGTGCTGTTCACAACAAAGCCAAGTTAATTATCTGGGGACCAAGAGAAAGAGACAGGCTTTATACTGTGGGCCTTGATATGAGGCAAAGGAATCAGATATGAGGCAAATGGCTCTTGAAAATTAGGCACAACCACTTATTGGCAGTTGGTCAAGTTTGCAACTGTCCCAGGAGTCCTGAGTGCTTATGCAATGTGTTGCAGCTTCTGTTAAAATTTGATGATTAAATGGGCAAATACTTCCTAGATTTGTAGACTGAGAGTGGGGCCTGTTTATTTTATTTATTCATAGCGTGAATATGAATAATTTACTGGTCAGCAGTTTTTGTCAGAGGAAAATCATTATTGTGTGTGGCAGGCTAAAGGTTTGTGATTTCTACATTTGGCACTTTTCCACTGTATTGACAGCCGCCAGCTCAGTCAGGGGCATCTCACTCTATTTGCTTAGGAAGCAGGTCCGTCACTTTGGATGCTGGTTTAACAGGTTGTCATCATCTTGTGAATTCTAAAAAAAAAACATCTCCTATGTTTAATGGCTTTATTTTACCTGCATGTTTCCCACCATTTAAGAAGGATTTTTTATCATTTGCTTAGTTCCAGACAACAATTACATTTGACAATGCCAACAGAAAAGAAAAGTTCTTTGCTGGCAAATACTAGTTTTATAACTTATTTCAGCTTTGCAAGCTAAAGCTAGTTGATTTGGATGTAGATCTAATGTTTTATTTTGGTCACCTGAGCCTCAATTTGCTATTTAAAAGAACTGTTGTTGTTGTTGCCTTGACTTGTGAAAAATAGGCCTATATATTGTTTAAGTCATTTTTGTCATGATCTGGTTAATCTTACTGTCATCACAAAAACAACAAAGAATTGTATCCATTATTTTCGAGCCAGCCCGAATAGAAAAGAAGAAGAAAAAAAACAAAACAAAACAAATTAAAAAAAACAAGTCTAAGAGTATATTGCCGAGCAGAGCAGTGTTTTGAGCATGCTAATATGCTCATAATGACAATGTAACCATGTGTGACACGATCAGTCACATGCTGATTATTGAACAAAGTCTGTCCAAAATGTAATGTAACTTAAAAGAGGCTTGTGTTTTCTGTGTAGTATTATGAATTTATGGGAAAAAGTGTTATTGTTAATAATGTAGGAGATAGTTTTATACAATGCCAGTATCATTGCTAGTCAGTAACAGTAAATTTCCAGTAGGTGTCAGTGTCATCAACATCAGGGGATCACTAAAGTCATTAAGACATGTCATCTGAGAACCATGATTATCTGTCCAAAATTGTTTGCTGATCCATCACGTAGATGTTGAGATATTCCACTGAATATGAGATCATTTTGACCTGCTAGCGGCACTGGATGAAAAGTCAGGGGATCACCAAAGTAAGTGGAGTCTACCACTAGTACCTTCCACTTGCTGTCATAGCGAATTATTGTCGTGACCACATCTCCTTTTATCTCCTGAACAACAAAACATCCCGGCCAGGATGCAACTGGGTTGAGTGTGTTTGGACAGCGGGAGAAACACACACAAACATGCAAATCCATCACAAAAGTGCAACAGTTCAGTTTGCTCTGTTTAGTTTGTCAGTCATTGGTTTGGCAACAGTTTTACTAAGGCTGTAGTCAACCAAAGGAAATCTGTGTCGACTGAAAATACCTACTCTTCAACCAATTGGTTGGTTGATGGGGCAGGGGGTGACGTTTACGTAATATAGTAGCCTAAACGAGTCAAGTTAGCTCTCCAAGCTAACGCGCTAACGACATTGCGTAGTTAGCATGCATCTAGTCTCAGTCTCTGCAACATTTTTTGCCAATTTTTTTCCCTCTTCTTTCTGTTTTATGGTGGGTGGCAACCAGTGTTATGGTGCATTACCGTCACTGACCACATTGGAGTGTGAAACAGTCTCAGCCGCAGTTATCTAGCCCCACAAATAAACACAGCGCTATCTTTTCGCTAAACTTTCAGGGGTTGTCCGACCAATGAGAATTTGGTCGGACAGGAGCACGTCAACCAACCAATCGACCAATCAACAGGGAGACTGCAGCCCTAATTTTCACTTGATCAACATTATGAAGAAAAGTGAGAAATACAGCAAACATGACATCACACTCATTTTAATCCTAACCAACATACTGCTCCCTTTTAACAAGTGACATTTTAAATTTGTGAAAAACAGGTTGGCAGACAGAGAGACGGTTTCCTTTGCCCTGTTTTCCTCAGTACTACAAGTGTCTTCTCTCCTACACTCAGTCAAGGTCAATTGAGTTCTCCAGTCTGTTATCAGTGTGTTTTTTTGATGGTATAGTGGAGATAACAGTGTAGTCAGAAAAGATGGAAGGAAGCAGGAGATCAAGAACTGCTGGTTTGGAAATAATTACTGCACCTTCTCCACATAGCAACAGATTTATTTCTAACCTTTAACATACTGTATTTCAACACACTCAGCTGTGCCCAAGGTGGTTAGCAGCAGAGGGTGGATTTATTGGGTTATAGGTTTGGAAATAGCTTGAAGTGTTTGACCGATTTTACAGAAAAGTAAATATGGATTTTAAATATTTGTTGTCCTTTTCTGTTTTGACTTCGCTCAGGATAATGAGGATGATGACTTACTGACATAGATTCAGAATATGGTTAAAAAAATCAAAAGAACTTGGTAAGTTTTAAGCCAAAACAGTATAACAAGGAAATGGAAAGACATGTCTGATAGTGGTGCAACGGATCGTAGTTGATCCGATCGTCCTCGACGGTTCGGCACTCATGTGAACCGCGGATTAATTGCAAAATTCAATGTCCCATTTAAGACAAAGTAAACAAACTGCTGTTAGTACAAGTCATGGACAGACAGCGCGTCGCTTACAGGGATTTTGAAGAGCAACGACCAAACCAGCATCTAACGGGTCCGAAATGACATCTGCAGGTATGTTAACATACTGTTTAATGTGCTGCAGCTGAGCAGCTAATTAGTGATCTAGCTGCATTTAAGACCATGGGCAAAAGTTCCTTGCTGTAAGTGTTTTACAGAATATATGGAAAACAAAGTTTTATTTGTCTCCCCTTTTTTTTTCTTTTTGCCGATCCGAAAAATGATCTGATCCGTGACTCAAATCCGTAATATGATCCGAACTGTGAGTTTTGTGATCTGTTGCACCCCTAATGTCTGATAGTCTTTACACCAAGTCTCAGAGACTCATCAGATGTTTTGACACTAGCTATCAAATAATTCCTGATAGCTGCCTTCAAGATGTAGTTACCTATTGGCAACATCACAGATGAGAAATGACTGGTGCCAAACTGGCTGCACTTTGGGGATGACAATCCTGTTATATCCAAGCCACAGCCCTGTATGTTTTATTATAACAGAAGTCAGTAAAACTGTTGTATAAAGTGGTAGATTTGTTAACATTTTTCAAGCTTTGAATAGGTAACAATGCCATGGGGGCCAATAAGGGTCATTCTGATGATGTTATACTATTGAATGTGACCACAGCCAAGTCTGTTACCATTACCAGAGCGTTACCCGCTACCATAGTAAAACAAGAGGGGCCTTGATTTTTATTGAATAAGCTATTTTTTGGTGTTGTTTTGATCTTCAATTTGTGTATCTTGTAGTAAAAAACAAAATAAAGTAAAATAGATGTCTGCCGTTTTACAACCACCACAATGTACAAACACACACAACCACATACACTGTAATCAGGACTTGCCTCAGTCGATAGGATCATCACTAAAAAGTACCGACAACACTTTGGCGGACCTCCATCTAACCAGACCTTTTCCCATCAAGGCACGATTATGTGACTAGCCCCGAGTTACTAGCAATAAAAGAAATGTCTCTCTTCTTTATTACATCTTCCAATCGTGAACAATGGAACGTTTGCCTCTGAGCCATTTATTCAGCTCTGATGTATGATTAGCACAGGGCAAATCAATACCATGTTGGATGATCTTAACGGAAAAGTACTGTGATTTCCCCTCCGTCACAGGGCCAAGCGCTGATATTTGTCTGTCAGCAGTGACATGCTATCTCTGGAAGGGGCACTAGGGCCAAAACACAGGTATTGATCCTGTCAACATTGATGGCCCTAATGGTATGGAGGATGAGGGGAACTGCCTGCCACTGGAAATGTAATGCACTGTATGGAATGGCCTCCTGCACCGGTGGAAGGAACATGATGTTTATCTGTTTTTATTGTGAATTATACTGGAGGTCCACAGTGAACATTGCACAAAGTGAATACGCTAACAAGGATAAACTTGAATGATCATGACTTGAGGAGAATCTTTTTTTTCTGTATTGGTAAACACACCAAGAGAAAATGTGCTGCTCAGCTCTGCTCATATTTTGTTGGACCATTAATGATTATGATTAAATTTTAGTATTTTTCTCCAGATTTCTCCAGTTTAATTCAACAATAAACTTTTGTTTGTCTGTTTTTCTTCCACGGTACAGCAGGTTTTCATCCTCTGCTGCTCCTAAAGGGAATATAAAAAGGTACCACCACCACTTTAGAAGAATGAGAAAATCGCATGCATGTTTCTGTGTGTGCTTGTCTACTGGGACCAATGAGTGCAGGTTTATAGTTACACATGTTGTGCTTTAAGATGAGGCATGTATTCCTGTGATTGTAACATGATTTACATACATTTCTGTACTACAGAAGACAGTCACATATCAGCTGAAACTCTGCTTGCTCCCTTGTTTAGTGAAGGTCAGTCCATTATAATAAAGGCAGTGCCAGTAGGGTTCTTACTATTTGACTTTGCTTATAACAGAAGGAGAATGACAAAAACAAATCTTATTTATTGGTGAAACACATAGTAAAGGGTTTTGTGTTGTGTTATATTTATATTGGACACCGGGAGCTGTTGGATTATCAAGAGGGAAATGTATTTAAGTAGTATCAGAGAGATTATTAGAGGTGTATGTGTTGCATGTTTGCATGCATATTTATTTTTCAACACCTTTAATATGGGACTGTAAGAAAAAAAGAGTCTTTTTACAACAGATGTCCAGCAACCTTTATCAAAAAGCCGGCAGCTGCACTCAAGAACCTTGTTGTACCCCCACCCTGTACACGTACACACACACACACACACACACACACACACACACACACACACACACACACACACACACACACACACACACACACACACACACCTTCCATTTTAGATTTACAGAAGAATAGTATGGTAAAAAGTCAAGCTAAGCAGTTAATCCGCTAGTTTGGCAGAAGTTGGCAGAAAAATATAAAAAAGGGGTCTAAGGAATTGAAACTCAACACAGGAGCCTGTGATTGCTTTAAAACAGCTGGCTTGCTGACCATTAACTTCATAATGTGTGTGTGTGTGTGTGCATGTGTGTGTACGTGCGTGTGTGTGTGTGTAGGGTGGGATGGGAGACTGAGGTGGTGACTGGCAAATAGCAAATAGTACATACAATATGTTGGAAGTATTGGAACTATGCATATGCAATATGTGTACTTGCCAGTGCGTGCATGTGTTACATTAGTTTGTGTGTGTGAGTCTGTGTGTAGTCAGTGCCCCTGGCTAAGTCTCCTCAGATCTTTTCTTGTTTATGTATTCCCCTTCCTAGACTGAGGCCCCAGGAATATGCTGGGGGCTATACAGACACAGAAGAGTAGAAGGAACATTTTATTTATTCATTGTCAGGAATTATCACTCAGCATAAATATCAATACAGCCAAAGGATGTGAAGATTTGAGTTCTAATAGCATGGAAAATGATGGAGAATTGCAACTGGAGGAACAGAGGTTTCGATCTTTGATACACTGGCTTTATTTTAAAGTCAAATTTAGGTGAGAAGTCAAGTATAATTATCAAAAACAATGTGGTTTTTATGGCCATGAGGCTGCAGTTTTTTTTTAAAAATAAAGTCTGTTTCTTGCTTGAATGAGACTGCGTCCAAGTTTGAAGCATCTCAGGATTTGGATCCTCAACAACAAATAGTTTTATTTCCTGTATCACTCATCACTTCAGTTTTCTTCCTGAGTCAAAATACATAAACGCTGTCCTCACAAATCTTTCTAGCTACCACCCTGCCCATTACAAAATTATGTAAACTCATTGTCTTGTTAGTCATCTGTTATTCCAGCTCTTCAAGAAAAAGCCAACATTGAGGTTAAGCTACAGTACATAACACAGAGCACAATGCCATCAGATATCTTGTCAGTCACGGACAGCTGGAAAAGGCACATGCACACAAACGCACACACTAAGATGTGCCAAGACATACTCTGAGTGCTTCTGGATAGAAACAGAGAGTGACAGTGATAGAATTTACTGCGATGGTATCAGCAAAGCAGCCATCACAGCTTTGGCAGATTGGAAGGCCATCAGGACCCATCTCCCTGGCTCTGATCAGTGTTCGCATCCTGACATCAGCCTGCGATGTTAACTCCAGGCCCTGAAAGGGGGCTATGAACCATGATCAGCGATATCTAGCCACCAGAAATAGAAATCCATTTTCCTTGCCTTGAGGAGGCGGAGCAGGAGGAGGGGGTAAATGAATATCAGTGGCCTCCTGGTCTGGTCTGGTCGGGTCTTAGTTGGGTGTCTCTCTCCCTCTGCTTCGCCATGCGGGGCCCTTCAGCTGTTTTTCCCTCTCCTCTTGTTCTGAAGGTTAAAGGATTAGGAGCTGTGTTTTCAGACCGGATTGCTGTCCTGGCATGGATTTAGATTTTGGCCACACACACCAGAAACTAGAGCCCCAACACACGCGCAGGTGCACATATGTACATGCAAACACACACACCAGACCACCAGCACCACCGCTGAGCAGGAGGTTGTGGGGATTAGCAGGAAATACCACAAGATGGTGGCCAAAGCATTTTTTTCCCCTTTCTTCATGGAGCTAAATAACAAAATGAGAACAAACCAGAGGTGCTTGTACAAAGTTGTTTTTTTCACTCCCCCACCCCCTCCACCCCCCCTCACCCCCCCCCCAGTCTTCCATCCTCCTTCCTTCCTTTGGTCCTGTCTAAACATGCTGACCAAGTGCATTGTGGCATTTCCAAAAGCAAAAAGCCATTAAATATAAACATGGTATGGGTGTGTTTCTTTTTTCTGATCTTTCAGCTTTCATTTGATTCTTTTCTGTTTTGCTTAGAAACTTATTGTGATGCCTGTATAGCCTAGCAAAGTTGTGATGAATTATTGATCGATGACAGCTTCATCAAAGCGCTGTGTTGTACACGTACTTGTCATTTCTTAACACTGACTTTACAGAGAACCGACACTAATGCGCTCATGTCGTCCATACTTGTTTACAAATTGGGGCGAGTTAGTGGACCTTTTGCATTAAAAAAAAAAAAAAAAAAAAAATTGTCGTCCAGGTGCTGGCGGAACTGGCCTGAAAGCATGTGCACGGAGGAGAGAGTGCGTCCGTGTGTATGACTGTATGTGTTTGGGTTTGCATGAGGGAACATACACCAGATTTTAAAAAATGTATGAAGAACACAGCCTTTTTCTTTCTCGACACAGAGAGAAAGAGAGCAAACGGTTCCCAGAATGCCAGGGGAAAACACAGTTCAAATAGTGTGAGGGCGAAGGGAGCAGATCAGAGAGAAAGCTGTTTGCAGTTCAGGCCTACAAGGCAATTCTTCCCCCGACTCCCAGGTGAGAGAACTCAAAGAGAAATAAACCTGAGGTACCAATTTGCTGAGTTTTGTTCAATAGATGGGAGAGTGCCTAGAGATTTTACCCTGAATGCACAGGAGCCAGGGCCAGTAAACAAAATTACTTAAGGATGGTTACATATTCTCGCTCTGTCTTCTTTCATGCTTGAAGGAGACAAGCTCTTTGTCTTTGCTCTGCCCAACTTGTGTTTCATGTGAGCGCGGGGTGATCGAGCGCGGGCGACGTGTACTCTATCGTCTCAATCTTGACAACTTCTAGGGCTGTTTTCCTTGTCTCTTTTACAAATCTTTTTTTTCACTCACCTGAAGTGCAGACTCAAGACCTGAATGGAAAACTTTATCAAAGTAGATTTTAACTCTGGAGCGCTGCGAAAGTGTGGTTTATTTACAGTACTTCTTGAATTCTCTACCACTTCGCAGGCAACATTTCTTATCAAGCCTTGAGGTTTTAGCCTATATGTAGCCGTGTGTTGATTTTTATAATGTGATGATGATTTATGTATAGACAATTGTGAATAACTTTTTCATACACCATATATTCTCCTCGGTACACAGACGGGAGCTCTGCACGTTTGAATAATTGCAGCAATGAATATTCCGCAGCGAAGATAACACACGGCGTTATTTCAAAACCCTACAGACACAGAAGTTTCATCATAACGCTCGTGATAAACCTGACTGTGACATACATCGCGGGACACCTCTTGTCCATTTTTACAATATGCTATTCCTTGCTAAACAGTGAAATGAATTCCAACACATCACCATCGCCAAACCCAGACCCCCCCTCTATTCTCATCGGTCCCTTGGAACAATCCATTAATTCACCAAGATCACAATCTGCACAGATTCAATTATTCCTGAAACCATAACCATAATACAAAGCTATGACAGGGCTATATATTCAAACCAATATTTATTTGTAATAATGCCAGCACTCTCTCTGTCAAAGCACCAGCAGACAGGTGGAAAAGGCACCGAGCGGAAACAGGACACAAGTCTATTGAAAGGCCCTGCTGATTTATTAATGCTCACCCATTTAAAAGTCACTTCATTTTTTCCATGCCTTCAGTCTACATACAGTATTCCTATATGTATGTATGTTTGTGTTGTTGAAATACACGGTACGGTATGCAAAGGCTGTATCATTTCAACAAACTAAAAATTCACACAAGGCTCAGCACGAGATTTATATTGCTTTAAGTTTAAATATTTTGATGAAGCTTTCTGCACACCAGTGATGCTTGAAAGGCCAGCTCGGAGTTGGGCATATTTTCTTACAATTGACTGTGAAGGGGAAAAGGGGAAAAAAAAAAAAGAAAAGATAAATGGTTGTGAAGTAGAGAGAAAGTGGGTGAATGCCTCAGAGACTTGAGATGTAGAATTCAGATGTATGGTAACAGATGGCAAACCATGCAAAAATCAAAAAATAGTTTTCATTTTTCTTTGATTTTGCAGTGGTAATATTAGATGCAAATGGAAGCCATACTACAGAATGGATGGTCTCAAAGACAAAGACAAACATCGCTTGAAGTTTGCTTTCCCCGGCGCCGCTTTTTTTTTTTTTTTTTTTTGCAAAAATGAGTATTGCAGATTGCTTCACCTGTTTGTGTTGAGCACATTCATTTCTGGGAGCCGGAAACTACAGAGGAGCAGACTCCAAACAATCATCTGTCAAATGTAGAGAAGGTCTGGAAAAAAAGCCATCATTGTTTACACTTGACCAACATTACCAAAGCCACATGAAGAGGGAACAAAGTAAAAAAAAAAAAAAAAAAATCTTGTGCACACACACACATACACACATGTGCGCACACAAAGCGATATCACTTTGGCGTATAACTCCTCTCCGAGTTGTTTGATCCTAATTGCAATATGTCTCAAAAGCCAGGTCCCGGTACTACGTAGTTGTTTTCAAGAGTGAGAGAAATTAATTCACATTGTGTGGCTGTTGTAATGTCACAGATGAGGACTGCCCTGACCTGAGCTTGAACTCATCAGTTGAAATGAAGTTGTTCACTCAGCTGTAGAAGACAAACCATAGTTGCTGCAGATTAATCAACCCCATCAGGGCGCCTGCAATAGAGGGCTCCTGCTGGAAATGGCTTCCACCCACTTCCACTTTGACCCCAGGAAATGCTGCATTAGAGGGGAGTGTGCATGAGTAAAGAGCAAGACCCTGACGTACTGTATGTATGATATACTAAATTATATAGAGACTTAAATTAGATGTCTCACTTAATGTGTGGTTGTGGATTGGTGTGCTTGTTTGTGTATGTGTGTGTGTGTGCTTTATGAAGTGCACTTCCTGCCTACCATCATTTCTTTTTGGTTATTCTGTCATTTTGTGTGTATATGGGGGTGGAGGGGGGGGGGGATTTTAACAATGCAATTACGGCACCAGGCATGTTATGATTTCCGTATGATTTCTATGCTGTGCCATTTGCGGCACAGCTGTTGAAGGAGTGCTACCATGCGAAGACTAACATTTTATGCTGTGCTGCTTTCCAGATGTCCTTGAAAACACACTTCAGACATAAAAAAAAACAGGGAGAAAAGACAAGTCGGTTTTGGAGGGAGATGTCATTTCTGATGGAGTTGGAGTTGGAGTAGTCAGTCTGGCTATTTATCAGTCAGCAGGAAGCCACTGCTCCACTGGAATTGCTTATAGTAAAGCCAAATGGTTGTATTTTAGATGGAGATATCAAGACAGAATTGTAAACATTTGGACACCACTCAAGAATGGGTTTTTTTTTTTTTTATGAGTAGACAAACAATGCTTGTGCTACATCAAAAGTAGAAGCTGTGATGTTTCTGATTCTCAGATGACACAATTCTGAATTTTCATGAGGCTGTTTTTTATTTTTTTTTTACACTCATTACTTTGTAAAGGAAAAAAAAAACATCTTTGGTTGTGAAATCGACAAAATCCATCAAAGCTCGCAAAGCAGATGTCCTTTGCTTAACTTGTGTTTTACCTCCTTCGAGTACTTTTTATACACTGTAAACTAAACTCCAATCCTTTGCGTTTTGTCCAATGTCGTTGGCAGTATGTGTAGGTAAGTCGGTGTAGCTATCATTGGCTGTGATGGGGCTTCACAGGCTAGATACTAAAAGCCATACATTATGTAGCTGTCAAGGGATGTTGATTTGTCAGAGTCTTTAGAATTTCCTGGGTATTGAAACTAGAAGCTTTTTGCTTTTGTATAAAACTTTGATAGGCGGAAGAGAATGGAATATGATCCCATTATTTTCTGGCTTTACACAAGCCTGACCATATGATTTACTCCCCGCCTTCTAAACACAGAGAGAGGAAGCGTGAGGGAAAGAAAGGAAACGAGAGAGAGAGAGAGAAAGAAAGAGAGAGGGAGAGAGGCAGCCTGCTTGAGTCATTGCATTTGCACGCATTAGAGTTTGCAAGACTAATGTTTTGGAAAACAAGAATAGGGAAAAGTAGAATGCTGCAAATGGCTCTGCGTGACTGGATTTGGTTTGAAAAGGATATGTACGCTTTTGAGGAAAGGTTCCCAATGATATATCCAACTGGAAATTTTTAATCTCACAGCTGAAAACTTTAAATACAAAAGCGTTCTTCGAGTTCACTCACTCTGCCTGGATTTATGTTGCCACAGATTACAGTCTGAAAACTGATTACTCCTCCTACCCAGACAACTTATACCAGTTTTTGTGTAAACTTATAGCTACAACGTGCAGTGATTGTCTTAAAATGTTTGATTCTCAACCAAACTGATCAACTATCAAGAAATGTCAGTTTTATTTCCTCAGCCGCGCAGGTTAAGTAACTTCTATCGTGATTTTTTTATACTTGTTCATTTGCACTATCACTTGAAACAAAACTAACTATAACCAGATTCTGCTGTAACACAGTATTTTTCCATTACATGAAACAAACAGTAAACATTGGCTAAGGATAAGTGCAGTTGGATTGTTGTTTTCCAAAAGCTGCCGGGCGATGTTACAATACAGGGAGCACTTCACGTCTCCATCCAGCACCAAATCTCTTCCAGTGTTTGTCATACACACCATTGTTGAAGTACTTACAAAGATTGAAGATTATCTCCCCCTCACTGGGCAACGCATGTTTGCAGCAGTCTCACATGTATAATTCATCGGGAAAATAAATTGTCAAGACTTTAAAGAACACAATGCATTTTGTACTGGGCAACACTTTGCTTTTTACCCTCCAAATTATTTATTGTTTCCTCTGCTCCCTCGGGCCTTGGCCTGACCTTAAGCAACTTCTAATTGGCTCTGCTGCCACACTAGTCTCTCTGTTTACCCGCCCCTCTGGTGTTTGGTGCAACAGTCGAACAAAAGTGCTGCAGCCTGCTCTGTAAATGTAGGTGTATACAACAGAAATACAGAGTAAAAATAAACACTGTCGTCTCCTTTGCTTTATTAATTTGAAGGTACAATTTGACCAACTCCAACAGAGTGCAGATAAATAAGGGGATATGTTCTAATGCTGTTATTTTATTACTTTGTAATGAAAAAGTCCCCACTGTCCACACTCCAGATTCAGTATACAAGCAGGCGGGGTGGCAGCATTATTGAGGATGAGGGTGAACCCAGAGGATAGTACACTGATAATTAGGAAGTAATTACACAGTACACAATGAGACAACAAATGCCTTTGCCCATTGCTTCAAAAGTAAATCTTAACTGCATATCCTGTTGTTTTACATTTCCAACACATATGTGTTTCTTGTGTGGAAGAATATGTGTTTCCGGTACTTATGAGGACTACATATTGTATATTAATTCCACATATTGAGGCTATACAGTCTACTAACTAGAGTGGTTTTGGGAAGAAACACAACTCTGTGTTGTCCCAGTGATGGATGGATCATTATTTGAGTACAAGATGAAAAAAAAAAAAGTACATAAATGAAAATGTTTCACCATATCCCCGCACAACCGGATGAGAAAACTTTATAGGCTAATAGAATTATCTGTGCTATTCTCCATCTATTGTTTGATGCGTAAACTCATCAGTCATGCTGCCTTTATTTTATTACACACACAAGAGGGGCAGGAGGGGGGGGGGGGAGATGGGAGGGCTTCTGCTGCCACATCTCACACAGTGTAATTACATAAACAATAGTATGTGATATGTTCTTAGGAGTGAAGAGGGGAGTTTGGGGAAAGGGGGTGTGGGAGTGAGTGGGGGGGGGGGAGTAGACTCCTCTGAGGTCTTTGTAATTCCCTATTTGATAGTAAGGCTTACAGCAATTAAGATGTTTAATTTAAGGATTTAAGCACTAAAGATTCAGACAAGAAGAAAAAAAAAATAATAATCATGGGTGGTGGCTGAAGTTTGGGGTGGATCTGACTACATTTGAATGTTGATAATTCTCTTTCTCCCTCTTCATCTCTCTCTCTCTCTCATTCTGTCTTTACCCCCCCCTCCACCCCACCCACCCCCCACCCTCCCTATCATAGTCCCTTTCTCTCTCCCCCCCCCCCCCAGTCCCTCTTGAAGTCTCTAAGGGACTGGGGAGGATGTGAGGAGAGTTGATCGTTGCATTGCACTGATAAGCAAAAATGTTTCCAGAGCGTAAAAGAACTCTGTGGTGTGTGAGAGGGATAAACTATAATCTGCAACCACACACTGAACTTGACTGCTAATATTTGCATTGGAAATCAGACAGAAGTTATGCTAAGCTTTCCCCATTATAGCCCGACGTGTGTGTGAAAGGTCTTCCCCTCCTTCATTTGAATATGGCCTCTCATGCATTAGAAAAATACACATTTGGACGAGTGGAGGATGGGATGACAATTTATGAGGATGCATTTTTGAAATGATCTCCTAGCGAGGTGGATCCCCCTCCCCACCCCCCTCCCTCTCTCGCTCTTGCTTTCGCTCACTCTGGCTTCATATAGAGTATATAAACCTATTTAAGAAGCTAAGTGAAATGTTTTATTGGGATTAACGTGACTGAATTTCTTATTTTTTTCCCCCACTTCTTTTTTCTCTCTTGTGCAAATAAATAAAAGCCTCTCACTTGCTTACATGTATTATATGCCTTTAATATGTAGCATATATATAATTTGGTAAATGTTCTTAATTTAAAATTCCTGTCGTTTTTTTAAAATGATTTTTATTGTAGCACACAAGTGAGGTAAGATGAGTTGACTGATCAGATCATTGCATCTTAAAAACGCAGCAGCCCGATGGGAATTCAGACACCCCTTTTGTTGCTTTTGTTTGGTTAAATTATTTTTTTCCCTCTCTTTCATCTCCCTCTTAACTTTCACATTTCCCTGAACTGCCTTTTTTTTTTTTTAATTAATCCGGTAACTTTTTTTTCCCCCCCTTCCCTAGACCCACCACAGGAAATGTGTTCATTTGATCAACACTGTGTTGTGCAGGATTGATAAGATTGGCAATCAAAAGCATTAGTGATTCAAAGTGTTACAATTAATGTTCCCATTATGAAAAATCAGTGAATTAAGGGGTTGTTTCTAGAGGGGGAAATCACACTGCCGTCGTCATGCATATCTGTTAACATGAAGAACCACGCAGCAGAGGGTGAAGCTGAAGGGGAATACTTCAAATGTGAAATGTTGACTATTTTGTCAATGACATAAACAATTTTTTTTTTCTCTTTAAGTTACATAACCCTCCGACAATTCCCATTTCAACAGTCCATTGGGTTGATTTTAGTGTAATGGACACTTACACCTGCATCTAATCACTGTTTATACCTGGTCTGCAAACTGTCATTGTGCTTTGTGTCACCAGCTCTCATGGGGACATTAGAGTCAGTGTCTCTGGACCACACAGGCAGCTTCCTATATGCTATAGTCATTTCCTCACCGACTTACCTTATAATCACTGTTTTAGTTCTCTGCCCACAGGATGTCTATAATGACTTGATGTACATCAGATTTAATTATACAGTTTGGCCACCTTGGTTGCTTAAGTGTAAACTACCCTACACCTGTATCAGCAACATTCTGGGCTCATTAAATTGAAACAGCATTCAGTCAGACTCAGACATGGTGTCTCAACAACCTGGTACAGTGCAATACAGTAGTATAGTGCTTGTGTACATGAGTAAATGTTTGTTTTTAACTGAATATTGATTGAATAGTTAATTTGTTCAAATCTTTGTTGTCAGAATTTATCCGGCTTATCGATCTTAAATAAAGAACACGCATTTAGGAAACTATTGGTTGCAATATTTAAGAGTTGTTGCTCGTTGCTGGATTTTTTTTTTGCCTTTTCTGCCAGAATGCATGTTTAAAAAAGGCCAGTGAATTGGTATTAGTGCTTGTAAATGCTACCATATATTGTGTGTGCACCATGGTAAAACACTGAAGCATCACATAGTTATATTCAGTTGAGTTGACAGGCATTTAGCACATTTCCAGATGACCTAACATTAAGAGAAATACCATCGGAAAAGCCTCTCCACAGTGTCGGGCTTTGAAAAGTGATTAAAAAAATATTTTTATCATGCAATGTCATTTAGAATCACACAGGGAAAAAAAGCTGTGTGAAATTGTGCAGATAATCAGCTAAATCTCTCAACATGAAAAGATAATTGCTCCAGAAATTAGCTGTACCTGAGGTCCATTTGTTTGGTCATGGCTAGTTTCATATATGGCAATGATCGGATATTACCACTAATTAGAACTGGGTCAGAGTTCTTGAAGGTCGGACATTAATGTGTAGGATCATTGAAATGGTAATTATAAACAGATTAGAAAGTTACGGTGCTTTATGGGGGGCCATTTGGTAATTCAAGCACTGGTTTTGGTGTAATAAAGGATTATCCACGAGCAGAGGAAATTAAGCTTTACTCTTTTTTTTCTATTTCCTTTTTTAATTGAATTTTTTTTTTTTGTACTTTTCTTTTCCAGTACTAAATCATGCAAATTTTACACAAGAAAAACATAGCACAATTGCTGGAATACACTAAGAAACACATGATTTTGTATTTCTTACGATTATAAAAGGTTCCTTGCGTCCATCATGGGAAACCATCATTTGGTATGACAGCAAGTATGTAACAAAGACGACACAAACAAATATCTGTTTTGTTTTCCTCACTTATCTGCATGTTGAAATACCTTTCTGACCTGATTTTGGATGTCGGTGGTGTTGTTTCTTGTAATAGCAACATCGGTATTACTCAACTGTCACCTTGGTGGAAACCCACAGTTGCCCACCCAGCTCAATCTTCTCTCTCTCACCTGCCCTCACCCCCAGCTCTCTAGCTCTCCTTATCAGTAAAGGAACTTCCCATTTAGGGCTAACTGAAAACCGTTTATTCACTGCTTCACCCAAAGCCTTACTTTCACATTAGAGGAAACCACATTCTGTTGGTGTCCCTTTGTCTAGTGCACACTTCCACACACAGACACACACACACACACACACATAATACAGTGAAAAGACACATACTGTTGCCTCCTTTTGAATCTTCTTCTGACCTCGATTTGAACATATGCTCATCAAACACAGACTTGATGATCAACAACTTTGCTTGATAAAGATTGTCAGATTAAAATAAATATCTGCACTAGTAACTTGACAATTCTAGCTTTTGTAAAGAGGCATTTTTAGTATTGGTTTTCATGTCTTACCTTGCCTTTCTTCATTGTCTATGAAGAGAATCTGAGCTGATTTTATTCCAATATAGATACTTCTATATTCTAATACAGATATTCTCAATCGACAATCACAATTTGACAAGTAAATAGCAAGAATAACTGGACAAATTCAAAATGTCAATGCTGGTGGGATTACAAAGGTTTGTGGATTGGTCTCAGACAGTATCTCTTCTTCAGCTCTCTTTCTCTCACCCATCATATTCTCCCCTTCTGCACTCTCTCTTTCTCTCTCTGATATCTAGTAACTGAGAGGCAAGAAGTCTTAAGGGGCTTGGGCTGACTCAGCAGATCAGAAGAGAGAAAAGCACTGCTGGTAGCTGGGAGCCTGTCTGTGCACACGTGTGTGTGTGTATCCATGTGGTTTGTGTGTGTGTGTGTGTGTGTGTGTGTGTGTGTGTGTGTGTGTGTGTGTGTATGTATAAGTATGGTTGTAGGGTGGCAGCATGTCTTTTTTTGTATGTTTTTTCTGCGCGCTTGTAGCCAGGAGGTTCGAACCATGTTGCCTCCCTCCTTCCTGATGAAATTGTCATCAGAACATGAAAGGATCAAAACATCAAACGGGACCTTTAATTGTGTGTGTGCGTGTGTGTGTGTGTGTGTGTGTGTGTGTGTGTGTGCGTGGAGAGGTGGTGTCATGTTCACATGCTGTATGTCTGTGATCGTTGTATGTATCTTTTGGCCTGTGTGAATTTATGTGCTTCTGATTTTATGTGTTTTGTGCATGTTTTGTGTTATTTTAGGGAATGGACATTATCATTATGTATGAATCTTAAAAGGTTAATGACCTTTCACAAAATATAGAAATGAAACAAAGTTGGATGTGCCTAATATACACTCATATACTGTACACACACCCTGAAAACGCTGAAAAAAACGACTGAACCGACATATACCTCTACATAAACACGCACTCGTGTCAGAGTTAAAACATTTCCTTTAAGACAGACATTAAGTGACAAATTTGCAACCATTTGTCTCCTTTTCTCTCTGTGTCTGTCAGTCATTGCCAACTCGTCTGTGCTTCCGGCTGCTCGTCTTCTTCAATGCCTCTCTCTGACTATCGTTCGCTCCTTCTGTCCCTCCATCCCTCTGCCTGTGCATCCATTTGTCTGCCTGTCAGTCTGTCTGTCCATGACAAAGACAGACAAGCCTGTGCATCTCTGATCACACCCCTCCCACACCCACCCACAAAAAAAAAAACCCACCCACCCACCAGCTCTGCCGAGGCAAGATTAAACAACAAAGTGGCTCGATTAATCCATTTGAAGTGATGTGGCATTAGGGCTTGGAAGGAGATGGGCTAACAAACACACAGCACCGCAGCTGTGTGGGCTGCAGATAGAGAGAGGGGGGAGTGAAATTAATTGACCTCCACGGTAGCAATTAAAAACAAAGAGGGGAGAAAACAAAACAAAACATGGGCTTGTGCCTGTGAAACAACATGCTACTGCTTGGATGAAGAGATGGGAAGAGAAATGGGAATGAGTCTGAAGTGTGGTTGATTGGCTGGGATTTGGCACACGTCGCCGCATGTATGGACACCCTTTCTGATAAACGCTCTACACGATACACCTTTCCGTGCATATATGAACAAACGACACGCACACAAACTACAGAGGCTGACAAGAAAACAGTGTGTTCTGTTTTTTTTGACACCCCCATACTCAAATTTCAATCACTTTAGGCTTTTACTAGGCTGACTTAAACAAGGGATTACTGAGAACACTCATTGGGAGTGTTTGAACGGAAAAAGGATCTGAACTGTCATCCTAACAATGACATGACTTTAAGTAACTATCAATAAACAAGAAAAACGTCTCGACGCCCGTACCTCGTTCATACCTTCACTTCTTTGTGGTCTTTTATGAATCCGGGTTGAAATGTGCTCTTTGACTGCTTTGTCTGTCTCTCTTCAGACCTCTCCAGGCCAAGCATCTTCCCTCTGACTGAGCATTCAAATTGAAATACACAAGGCCTCCCACATATCCAGCTTGTTGTTTCTTGTGTAAATGATGTTGTGTGTTCAAGCATTCGTTTATTCTTAATCCTTACTTTATCCTCCCTGATATAAACCCAGTGATTTTTTGGCATCAGGGCCGGCAGCACAGCAGAGGCATGCCAGTGGCAGAGGCTGCCTTTGATCCTTCATCTCAACCACACACCTGAGTGATGATGGCTCTGCTTGTAGCGTTATCCCTCTGTACTCCAAGTCTTTCATTACGTACCCCTCCCATGAATGCTGTCATTGATGGGCAGTGGAGACACCCATGTTTAATGTGCTTATAGGCGTTTAGAGGAGATCATTTCTGGAGCTGATGTTTTGTCTTGCAAAGTTGAGCGGTGATGGGGGCTCCAGGCGGGTTTTCAAACTCTTTAATAGCTTCTGTTTGGTAAACATGCATCTTGTTTGCAGAGTAGCCTAAGCATGATCTTCCATATATAATGTCTCATAGCTTTACGTCCCAAACATATACTGCACCTAAACATTATCTGTCTGGATTTTTCACAAATGGATGGGTAGTGAGTACAGTTAAATAACAACAGATCCGCCACAGTAACAACCTGCATCTGTGGTGCACATGGCACCAACCGGTTAGCACGTTGGCATGTAGCATAGGCTAGCATGTTGCACCCATGGTTGTAAAGCTGCAGTAATCAATATTTTTATACTAACAATGGGTCATCATGACAACATCGCTCTTAATGACAAACTCTTTTAAGTGAAACAGCTGGTCAATATGGTGGAGCATTCAACAGCTAAAGATCCAGATGTTTCCCTGTTGAGTTCCCAAACCTGAGCTAAAAGGAGAGTGATGTCCGTTGAGTGGTCAGAAACATGACTCCAAATTAATATTGCTCCATGTCTGCAGGTTGTGTAAATAGGAAACATACCAGGTGATAATATGTCAACGTTGTGTTTACAGCCTGTTCTGTTGCCACCCAAGTGGCCAAAAAATAAAACCTTTCTATACTACATAAAATAGTCAAAAAAAGGCTGGTTGGCTGAGTGTACACTCCAAAAGCCAGTATTAAATGTCACAACCGAGAGAGTCACAACAGAGGGAATGGGAGGAAAAAGACTATAACAATTGTAACTGAGTGGAGATTTATGATGTAGGTGCAGTAGGTGACTTGGAACTATATGCTGCTCTTTTGTCTATAGTCCTGCTGTTGAGTTTCAGATTTTGAAAACATGATCTTTTTTGAAAACCATCTACCTAGACTGCTCTCTATGACCTCAGCTACAACCCAGAACATGTGCTCTGTAACATCAAATGGCATATTATACTTTGAAAAACTGAAAGTTGCACGCCAGTTCCATGTACACTTGTCAATAACGAGGTGCTTTCAAATAAACCGGCTGTAAAGTGCATTTTAGGTGTTCGTTTATGGTATCTGTGTATCTTTTCAAAGGTTAAATATTATAGTTTGCCAGGAAAGTTCACATTTTGACATAAAAACCAGAGCAACATCTGGGTTTTATTCACATTCTTAATACAGTTAAGCCAGCCTTATATTACATCCCTTGACTTCTCAGCTGACTCAAATGAGAAATATGCACTGATCGTTCGCTTCTGTTTCCTCCCATTTAAGATTATGTCATTTTGATATACGCACAGTGAAATATGGAAAATATCAGCTCTCTCCCCTAACAATGTAAACATTTTTCATTTCTTATGGTTTCTTATGGCCCCTAATGCATCTCTATATATTGTATTACAGACATATGTCTTTAGTCTACCCTCTGCTGAGAGGGGGAAATTGGATTTATGACCGACAAAATACTGCAGGGATTTAAATGTTCACCAGAAACTTGTATAGATTTGTTCACTTGTTACTGCATGTCATACAGTGAGTGTTTCATCAAATACAGCGCAGTGTCTAAGGAGTACCACGTTTCTGTGGTACTTGTGTTTTTGAAACACATTTTAAGTGGTCAGACAAGGGTTGAATAATGTGAAGAAGAGGCCCTCCGGATGAAACTGGGTGTGTTGCCCTCCTACATCTCTAGGTATATATCTTTGCCACAGTAAATGGGTGAACAAAGCAGTTTGGCAGATAAGAGTCCATAAACAGCTGATAAACAGTGGATTCTCTTAGATTATATTACAGTTATAATACAAATGAAAAATTTGTGTGAGCTCATGAGTTAGGACTAGCTGACAGGATATAATGGGTTCAAAACAGGTGAAGGTTGCATAGAGTGAAAGACTGGGTTACTGATTCTCAATGAGATCGGCACTACAATCAACCTTTTGACAAGGAGTATTCTGATTCAGTGTTAGAATCAAAAGTGTTGTTTGTCCATATTTTAAAGCATCGTAAACCTCACTGAACCATCACTGAAAATTGGGTGAAATTTAAATAGAGAGGTGAAACTTTACCCTTCCATTAAAAAAATTAAATTTAACTTAACCTTTAGACTTAATTCTCAAAACATACTTGTAACCTGGTTTACAAAGAGGACCCATATACAGTATGAAATACATCACCATCACATCTAGATCTATCAGACTGTGTCAATCATAATTTACTGAATAACAGCATTTTCTAGTCTGTCTTAATACTGAAAGCATTTCAGCAAGACACGTTTTATATCTATGTGTGCATTTATAATCTCCCACCACAGGTAAAAATCATGTTCTGAGTTTTATTCACATCCCTGCTTTGAGAAACAGAATCCTTTAGCTTTCATCTAAACAGGTACCTCTGTTACCATATAGCGAGTCGTGTGCAAGCATTTATTATTTCAACACTTAATAACAGACAACCCTAATAGGTCCCCGGTGAATGCCATGTCTGTGTGTGTGCATGTGTGCAAGTGGGTGGGTGGGGATATGGAATGGGTAACCGACAACAGTAAAAGAGGGGGGAAAAAAATGAAAAGGGGTTAATTTGGTTTGGCTCAGGTGAGGTAATTATTCCTTTCCCCCACTTCATTGCACACCCATAATGATTATTAACAAGCTTAAAGTACTTGAGGAGCACTGGGAGCTGGTGGCTAACAACACAAGGCCCAGGAAAGGAGGGAGGGAAGGAGGGATAGGATGGCGGGATGGATGGAGAGAAAAGGGAGGATGGGAAATCATTATGCTAATGAGGCTGGCCTTAATCACACAGTGCCCATGATAATCTGTTGGGAGGAACCCAGGTTACGTGGGTCACTGGTTTGTTCCACGGCAGGCACTCGTTTTTTTTTTTTTTTTGTGTTTTCGTCTCTCACTCTTGTTCTCTTTTCCCTATTCTGCAATTTTCTCACTTATTCCCCTCTCCTCCCTCTCTTAAATTTCTCCTCTTGTGTGTAAATGGTGTAGAATTCGGGGTCAAAGGGGTGCATAAGTACATCTGGGCACGGCTCCACAGTGTGCATGCGTTTAAAAATGTGGATAATAGCAATTAAGCCATTCAGTTCATTCAGGATCACAGCACACAGTATATTATAATTGGCCGTGAAGCCGTTTTTCCAACAACACACAGGTATTATAGTGGCTGACTAACAGTAGCTAGCTCACACTGCTCTGTGTGGTAGTGTGTTTAAGGGCAGGTGGGAGTGTTTTTAATGCAACGGTTGCTCTGAGCTGCTCTACTTGAGTAAAACTTTAACTATCCCACTGTTATTTTCAGACTAAATAATGTTAAACTGAAAACGGAAAGGAGTGAATGAGGAGGTAGCTAACGTTCGGGAGGCTAGAGGATGTGAGCAAGGTTAGACACATGAAGCAGCGATCCTTAACTTTGCCGTATTCAATGTACAGCGATTTATTTTTCATATTTCCATCCTATTTTAGTATTCACTTGCTTCCCACCCGTGAATCATGCCCACTGTTTTCATTGGAGCTTGCTGTCATAACAGATGCAATGCTGAAAGTTATGCAGTGGTGGGAAAAGTAAAAGTCCCCTCACCTGACATATTTATATATACTTTTTTCACATTTTGATCTGTTTTAAGTTCGCTAGTTATCTAAATGGTGCTTTGAAACACTGTTGTTCTTCTTATATTCGTCCAATGGTTTCTCTGTCTCCAAGACTAAAGAGGAAGTTTTAGATTTTAACCTCTCTTATTTAAGACTTTATGTGTAAATAATAATAATAATAATAATCCCAAATGTTGTAGGAACACAAAAACCATAAGCTTAGCAACACAGGTTTTCAAATCTCTGAATGGAATCCCATATTTCCAGACGGCACCAGCAGATCCTACGGTTCACCTAATCTGCCTCCATGTGCTTCCTCTCTCTTTCTCTTCCTCTCTCTCTCTCACTCCTTTTCTCTCACTGGGCTGGTATTTCTTGGACATCTGTTCTTGGCAAGCACAGCACCACTGCACCCGCTCCCTGGGGGACGAGGAGGGATGTAGGCATGGAGGTTGGAGGGGAGGGAGGGAAGGAAAGACGGAGGGAGAACAGAAAACAAGAGAGTGAAAAGGATAGAGGAAGAGAGGAAAAAAAAAAAGTATGAGAGACACACACACACACACACAGAACCCACACAGCAGTGAAAACAGTGAAAGACAGCAATATGGAAGTGGTGAGGCAGGTTTTGAGTAAGTCTGTTAGCGGTAATTGGGAGAAGGGGGACCACCACAGGGGACCAGCCCTCTGGGTCACACAACAGCACTGGGCAGGCTGTCAGGGCCCAGCGCAGGAGTTACAAGGATTGGGATGCTTGAGATTAGTTCAGTTTCCCCAAGAAAATGTTTCTGATGGAAGGGTGGAGAGGAAATTAACATTTAAAGCATGCAACACTCAACTCTTCACTGAAACAACTAAACGCTTCACTCTTAAAACTGCTGTTTGTCTTGTTATATTTGGTATGTTTGTCTTAATACATCTATAGCTACATATAGAAACTAATAGTTTGAACAGAATGCAGCTGTAAGAGTTTTAAAAGGTTTGATAAAATTGTTTCTTGGATTCTTAAAACCTGATACATTTCAAGCTTTTTTTTTTTTTTTTTTTTTTTTTTGGTCAAACAAAATAATCTCCTTCACACCTACTTCCTTAGAAGCAATCTGAAGCTCAGTAAAACAGTCAGCAGTCAAGAATGTTGAACTGTGCGAGGTTCAAAGTAACATTTTTAAACAATTACAGATGGCAGTTTGGAGCGAGAGAGAGGCCGAAGGACTGAGAGGTTGTCGAATTGTCTGGACATATAATTGACAGGGAAATCAGCAAAGGGAGGGAGACAGAGTGAGCGGTATCTTGACAGGCTTCAGGTTAAAATGATTAATTACCTCCAAGGCTTCTGTGGGCCTGGCAACTTCCTCTGGTTGCTGCTGCGTTGTGTGCTGCAGGGGCCCGGGGCCCAAGGCCTAAGGTGATGCTGTCACAGTTACTTCTTTTTCCAATCATAGTGCAAAATCTGCCTTTATTTACTTTTTCTCCTTCCTTCCTTCCTTCTCTCTCTCTCTCTACTCTTTCTATTTCTATTTTTACTACAGCATGGTAGGTAAGCCCAGTTCAACTGGGTCAGCACCGTCAGGAACTGGCGATCAACTTATCGTGACTGTGCATCAAGTTGAACAACAGACAATAACTTCACACAGGGCACATGGTCTTTTAGAAATGTATAAATGTTCAAAGACAGATGGCATGTTGTGGACAAGTAATTTCAGCCAAAGGTTCTAGGAATTACATTCATATTGGACAATTCTGTGCCCCATAATTCATGTCCAAAGCCAACATTCAGTCCAAATGCAAGAAGTAGTATGCCTTGTGGATTTCAGGGGGTTTCAGTGCACCACTAGCCGAATGGTTTAGGTGTGCATCACATGACCGCAACGTCAACAGTTCAATTCCGACCAGGGACCTTTGTTGCATGTCATACCCCCTTCTTTCTAAACTTGTTTCCTTTATCTCTCTATACTGTCAAATAAATGCAAAATGCCACACAAACAAACTTTAAAACTTCATGTAGCACACTGGAAGTTGTTTCCTTTCAGTGACCTGCTATAACTGTTTGCCTTTTTAGTAACTGTAACCACTATCTTTCCCTAACCTTAACCAAATGCTTTAGTTGCCTAACCCTAACCATGGTTTCTTAGCCACAACCATGATCCATACTCTTAGCCATAGCACAGATGCCATGCACAGATATTATAGAAAGCAAGGATGTAAACACATTGCACTGCACACATAGTAAAATAAATATTGTTATGGAATGTAATTCAAGGTTTTACAGAATTGTCTACACAAAGGTAACTATGAACTTTCCAAATCTGAACCTTTGAGAATCCACAGATAAATTCTGAGATTGCTTTTCATTTCTGTTTCCACTGTAGCCTCTTTCAAAAACAGTAAAAACAGAGAAATGCATTGTGAAAAAAACATGTTAATTCCTTGATCTCAGACTAAATTTCACCTTCTGGGAAGTGCCAAAATGAGGTTCTACAAACTACATTCAGAACTGCTGTGCCATCACTTGTGGAAGAAATTCTGAACCCACAGGCTTGGTTTCACAGCACAACATGGACCAAATAAATGGGTCTATTGTACTTTACATCTCTGCCAGCTTTGGACAAAGAGTAGAGAAACATCTTGATAGAAACAAGAAAAAGAAAAGAGATATTGTTCAGGGCAGCAAAGGCAGGGTAACTGAAAGGAAAGAGAGTAGAGAAAGAGAAGGAAGAGAATGAATGCTACAAGAGGTCCTGCTCTCTTATCCCAATATTTTCATCATTTTCTCTTGTTACCTTCTGTGTCTTTATCCATTTTTTACTTACATTAACCATGTTTTAACAGCAAGGTCTCTCTCCCCCTCTTTCTATCTTTCTCTATCTCCCCCATTCCATCTTCTATCACCCCGAACCCCCTCTATTCCTCGCAGTTTTCGCTCTCTACCGCTTTCTCCATGTACCCTCATACCTCCCTTCTATTTTTCCAAGAAGAATTTTAGGTTTGTAATTTATTATTTGCAAGAGAAACTGTTATCAGAGTCAGTTTGCTATCGTGGGCCACTTCATTAATCACAGAACCCTCTCTCTTCATTTGTTCCAGATAGGCTGTGGTTCACTCCAGACACTGATATAAATATGGAGGAACACTCCCCTCCTCTGTTTATCACCAAAAAAAGTATATACACATATATATATATATATATATATATATATATATATATATGTATATAAAAAAAATCTCCTTCTCACCCCCCTCTCATGGGAGGTGGTGGTGTGTCTTCCTCAAGCTTGGGTCCTCTTGGGCCTGGGAGTTTGAGGGTTCTATATATATATATATATAGAACCAAATAGTAGCTAAGTATAGTCCCATATGTGTTGGACAGACTGCAGTGTTTAATTTACGCTTTACACTTCTAACAAAAGACACTGCGTTCAAAAAAAAAAATGTTAACAGGGCTAGACTGGATAGGGGCACAGTATGTTTAAGTATGACCCCAGCATATGGGGCTGATCAGGATCCTGAGGGGCGTTCACAAAGAAGTAGAACAAACAGAATAGGGCTTCCAGTTCAAGTCAACCTCTTTGAGTCTGGTGTCCACAGCAAAACATAAAAATGCTTTTTAGTTTGAAGGAAAGATGTGTGACCACATCATTTAATATTTCGACATCAGAACAATTCTATGGTTGTGTGGTCTATCCAGCTTGTACAGATTTTCACTAGCGTCAAAGGACCAGATTTCTTGGGGAAAAAATGATGACCACATGAGCAAAGGTGTTACTAAAATGCATGCACATATTTCTGAAGATTTTATTTCAACAAAATAGAGCCTCATAATTTTAGCTTCTGCATGTCTACTTGGAGGAAACTCTTAATACGGTTTCAATCTATCCGATCTAGTTCTATGTTTGTGTGTATTCAGTGACCCACAAGGGATTATGGGAGAGTAAGTGAAAGGTGGCCTTGAACTGTAAAGGGATAATCCTATTTTGATACCCCACAAAGAACCCAAACTCAATTTACCCAATTTACCCTCCCAACTACCAGCCTCACTGTTCAGTTAAGATGGTTTAACTGGTATTGTGGGTTCTTTCTTTCTCTCTTTCTCTCTCTGTGTATATGTCTCTTTTGTCTTTTCTGTTTTGTTTTTTGTCTTATTTTCTTGATGTCTTATCGGCTTTGTCTTCCAACTACTTCTCTTTCTGTGTTTGCATGATGTGGCCATATTGGGAGATGTGGATGGGTAACAGGTATCTTAGCAACAGTAATTCAACTGTAAGACTGGGTTTCCAGACCTTTTGTGGGTTGTATCACTCGTGAACTTGGTTTTGATACCTGGTTGCGGTACAGTAGAAAAGATACAGAAAGTTGTAAAGCTTGTAAAAACTTCTAGTGAAGCAACAGTGCAGCTGGAGGCCTGTAGGAGGCAACTATGTAAAAAGTAGGGCCTCTGTGATTGTAATGCTTACTCCCACTAGCGGGTCAGGTCAAAAACTTGGTTCAGTTTGGAAACTGTGTGCTCAGTTATACCTTTAAATTGGAGAATTATGATCTTATGGGTTGAGAAAGTTGTAGAACACTTGGAATTTTAAAACATTTTCAGGGCCTATTGGCTTACTTGCATGGTCATGAAGCTAAATTCGAGGCTGTATTTTCTAAGTTCCTGAAAAGTTGACGTTTTAAAGGTGCATGCTTTTGAAAATTATAGTGTATGTTGAGGGAATTGAAACTCTTAGCATTCTTAAGTTTTAATCCAAAAGGCACTACCTAACAACAGCCTGAATTGCTTTTACAGGTATAACAGGAAAAAAAAATAACACTATAAATCATACAGCCACGACAACTTCCTCATCTTTTTCAGCCAAGTAAAAAAAGAATGGAAACTACATGACAGACATAATGAAATCATCACCTCTTTGATACCTGCACTGGGACCCCTTTAGCCTTCTCATGCCAGGGTTTTGTCTAGTCAACTCCATGCTGCTCAGTTCAAGTAAAGCTGTGGCATGTCACACACGAGGTCTGATTGTAAACATAATTCCGTGATAAGATTAAATATGATGTTAATGTCATTCTCATGTTTGTTTGTGGGGTTTTTTTTCCCTTTGTGTGAGGGCTTAAACTCTGACTGGGAGTTCCGAGGGCTCAGTTTGTTTACATCAAGGACTTCCGACTTCAATGCTTTCGCAATATGGCGTTTTCCCTTTGAAGGCGGCATTTTGAGCGCGCTGATTAATAACGGGGACTACCTCTGTCTTTTGTTCCGCAGGAAGAATTGTCATATCTGTTCAACCCTCTGACCTATTTCATGGTTAAAAGACAGACCCTACTTCATTATTAGAACTACAATCCTATTTATACAAGCAGCTCACTCTTGTATGTAAATTCAAAACTGGGGTTACAAACCCACCCCCTCAAAACATAAACATGCACGAGCGTATACATGCCACCGCCGCCACAGCTCAAAATATCAGCAATAATTCCGTGTCTCAAATCCTTTTATTCTCTGGCTATATGAGCTATGAGCTTTGGTAATGAATGGTTTCCTCTGGGTATTTGTGCTTATGGTGATGTGTTGTTTTTCCAACAAGTCTTTTTCAAAATGCGTTAATTTACTTAGCGTCAACAGTGGCTTTGTATCAAGCAGCGGCATTGTTGTATCATTATTATGGTATGGAGAGAGGGGAGGCGGGGGTTAGCGTCGAGGGGAAGCAGGGGAGGGATTTCCCCGATGTGAGTTCAAGCACACACTTAGACACAGATAGACTTGCTCCCTTGGGTGGGGTGTACTTGTGTGTGTGTGTGTGTGTTGGGGGGGAGACGAGGAAAGGGTAGAAATGCAGATGAGATTGACAGTCTGAGGTGTAGAAAATAAACATTATTAAAAAATAAACAAAGCCCAAACTAGGAAGGGAGACTGCGGGTTTACAGAGAGAGGCGAGATCATTAGATAACTTTAAAAAGGTGATATTTTTACATGTCGGTAATAAGACATGACAGGTTTGTAAAACTTGCCACTTGCTGTTTAAGGGGCTGTAAATTGACTCCGAAGCTGAGCAACGCAAAGCATGTTTAACTTTAAGGGACCATTCTAATGACGGGGATTATTGTGCTAGTGGAATGGAAATAAAACTTTAATTCCCCTGGCTAAGCCAATCTGTATGCTTCGCTGTGCACTCGTTAAAAAGGAAAGATGATGGTGGGTTGAAGGAATAAGGGAGGGTTAGGGGGACAGTGTGTGTTGCTTGGTAGTGGGGTCCGGGGGGGTGGGGGGTGGGGGGGCGCTCATTGCGATTCCCAGGGCACTCAGCGGCTGCGATTATAGGGTGAAAAAAAAAAATCTCTGTTGCTTTCAGTTTGCAAAGGCAATGAGAATCTAATGAGGCTTGACTTTTTTTTTTTTTTTTTTTTTTTTTTTTTCCCCTCAGCGTTCACAGCCATTCGACTCTCCACTCCACAACAGGTTCCCCTGAGGAGAAGCACACGGGATAGGAGAAATGGTTAGGCTTTTCTACACAGGGTGCGTTGATGGATCGGTAGAAGGATGAATGAGTGGAGGATGCGAGAGGGAGGAGGGATGGCAGTTTGGAGTGCGAGGGCGTGAGGGAGTAAGAGAAGGAAAGGAAAGACTGAGGGAGAGAGAGAGAGAGGGGAAAATGATGGTAGGAAGGAAGGGCGAAGCTAAAGATTTGGGGGGGAGAGAGGGGCTGCAGCCAGGTTGACAAAAGTGTGGATAAACCCTTTTCACAGCTATGAGGGATGGGAAGTTGAGGGGAGGCAGGGTGAGTGTGCGTGAATTTTGTGATTGGACAGTGGTGAGGAAAGAGGCAGGTATGAAAGGGCAGAACTAAACTGTTATATTTACACAGTCACAATGATTTTGACTAGTACTGTATGTACAGTTGCTTGGTGTGAAAATGACCCCCCCCCTTCCCATGTCTTAAGCTGGTCCAGTCCTGTCCCATCACTTGTCACTCATACTGATGCTGTTATCTGGAAATGACATCTAGCCACAGGCTGAGATACAGCCATCACAGTCAAGGAGTTGATGCTATTTCTGTTTGTTCTTTTTGGTCCTTACTACTTTCTACCAACTGCTGTTGCTAAGAGTGCTATGGCTGCTCACATTCACTGGATAACACAACTTAGCTCAATATTGGACATGACCAGATAACACACCTATGACAAAAGCTATAGGCAGATTGAAAATGTGCCAAATTTCCATCAAAAGATAGTTTGGAGAATATAATGCTGTATATTCTATTAGTAATGTATGATATATCCCAATGATTTATTGCTGTTTTAGTGTCAAAGAAAACAATTAAAGAAGTCCTCCAAAATAAGTTTTTTAGTGCTTTCTGAAACAAGTTACTCTTTCAAAAATAAACCATTTTCTGATGCACTATGGATAAAGTTTGGTTGGGTTTAGGAACAACTACTTGGTTAGGGTTAGAGAAACTTTGTGCTAAAATGACTTTGTTATGATTAGCAAACCTTCGTCGTCATGGTTACAGTCATGAACATTGTTTTGCTGACCCATCCATCCATCCCGACCTCCTCCCTATGTAGACTTTCTGACTCTTTATTGTCCCACTTCCTCCTTCTTTGCTCCCTATGGATAAAAGTTATACTTTCTATGGCTGGATTTTGTTACTTGACTGTAAACATGCTGTTTGGAACATTTGCTGAAATGACTAATGCTGTCATTTTTCTGGTGAGGACAGTCTAAAAATGTTGAAAGTTGTCGTTCATACATTGAAGGTTTGAGTGAAGTCGATTCATTCCTGCCTTTAGAAGGATCACTAAAAGACATTATTAACCCTCTGAAAACAGACGTCCCGCGGGCGGCCCTAGACTGGCCGCGAGAGGGCGCTGTTTACAAGGTCCGATTCAAATAGATCTAAAATAAAAACCATAACAGCTAGAGCTTTCATTCTTTTTTCAGTTGAAAGCTAAGGCTCTCATCTTTTACGCAATCACGTTGTACACTTGTGTCGGAAGATGATGACGCCATTATATCACGTTACGTGCGGGTAATAAAACCGGGTAAAATGTAATGAGGATGTGGGGTGGCGCAATGGAGCGGAGTGGGGCAGAGCGGAGAAGCAGGTCCAAGTCAGAGAGATTGAGAGAAAGTTTAGAGATTCAGATATTGAGAGAGTAAGTGTATTTTTGGAGCATATAAGTGTCTTTTTTTTGTCGTGATGACGAAGAAAAGAGGGCTTTGGGGGTTTTGTTCGCGGGTGGTGACCAAACAGAAGAGGCACTTTCTTCTGATCCGGACTAGTTCAGTGAGGATGAAGACCATTTTGCTGAAGGCATCAATCCATATCAGGATACGCAAGTACATTTTTAAGGATTATTATTTATTTATTTATTTGTTTTTTACATTTTAGAGAGTTGGTTTTTGTGCTGTGTGCGTGTGTGTATGGCGGGTGTGTGTGATTTTCGCGGGTGTGGGAAGTTTCAGACTTTCTGCACAAAGCAGAATGTTTCTGCTTGTCAAAGGATTATATTTTCAAGTTCATCATTATTTTTAATGATATGTTTTTTATGTTTTTTCTAATGTCATTTTCATTTATCTTTGTTTTAGCCCCACTGGAGATGAAGGAGCAACAGAGGACCACCCAGAGGCAACACACATTTTGTATTTTGTAATTTATGACACAATTTCAATACTTAGGCCTATATCAATCATTATGGTTTATTGGCTTGCATAACCTTTTAACTTAGGTTGTACAGATGTTAGGGATATGAAGCATTTTAAGATATTCTGGGAAATGACATCACAATAAGCAAAAATACCAACGTAGGCACTGGACAATGACATATCTCAAAAACTAAAAAATGTACATAGTTCAAATAACTTAGAGAATGTTAAGAAATATTTTGTCCATGTTTCTACATTCAGAAATGTTTTGGATCAATGTATGTTTGTGTGTTTATTCAGTAAAATTTGATGAAAAAACATGTCCGATTTTTGTATTTTTTAAATATATGACACAATTTCAATACCTATATCAATTATTATGGTTTATTGACTTACATAACCTTTTAGCTTAGGTTGTACAGATTCTAGAGATATGAAGCATTTGAAGATACTCCAAAAAATGACATCACAATAAGCAAAAATACCGAGGTAGGCACTGGCGGACCATTTCTATTGCAGAGTTCAAAGGGTTAAGTGTTTGGAAGTCTTTAGAGCACTCTGAAGTCTCAACTTATGTTGGTGAGCTTAAAAAGTGTGCAAACTTGGTTAAGAAACGAATGAAAGCATTGCCCTCATGAAGGTTTGAAGTGAAACTTTTTTATTTAATGAGGATGCAGAGCCCATAAACAGTTTTGGTATTTTGTTAGAGTTCGTGGGAAAAGCCGTCACATCACATGCGATGTGGAATTTGTCCCTCACCGTTGAGAGGTAGGTTGTACTGGCACTGCATTTTCTGCTAACTGGCAAAACATAACAGTGTAAGTAATGAGTTGGGTCACATTTCGGTACCTATTCAGTAACTAAAGCATCATTACAGTGCATCATTTGACATATCGTTTCCTACTTTTGAGACATATGAGTGTCTTTGAAACACATCTGTGGCTTTTTTCACTCGTTGTTTGCGTTCTTGAAAAGCTGTTTGATTCGCAGTGCTGCAAACCCACATCTAATGAACCAGGCCATTTTGGGGTCATTAAGATAATAATAAATTGATGCATGAGCCACTCCTCTGATTGGCTTGCGGTATTCCCTAACACATCCGTCCCTTGACAGAAATCACGGATGCTCACCAGAGGTACACAAACCTAATTTTGACCCTGAAAATGGAAGATTCTGGAAAAAAAAGAAGATAAAAAAAATGGTCTTGAGGTAACACCAACAGACAGTTTAAAATGACATATCCAATAGGTTGGATATTATGTAGGTTAGCATTACCAGCTAACACAGAAAAACAAATTTGAATTTGAAATCTAAGGAAAAACTATGTTGGATGATATTGCTTATAAGTCACAGCTAAAATGAGCTGTTTATATTTGCATATTTGAGAAATGTATATATTTAACTTAGCAACGGATGGATCAGTCAGCCTTGCTCTGTGAAAAGCCTCAGCTGCACCACCATATAAAGGTGCTCTTAACCCTCATATATCACCAACCTCTCTGCTCCCCTTTAAACCCTGTTGATAATGTTAGACTTTGACTTTATCTGGAAAATTAGCCTGATGAAAAGATCCGAGACGGACTTTTCCTGTCATTGACCTTGTGTTACACTGCCAGGCCAGGATGACTCTTCATCCCTTATTTCCCCTCCACCAACTGCTCCTCCTTTACTTTGACTTTTAAAGTCAGAGGTTCACTCATGCTTTCAGGCTGCCTTAATGAGGCCTATAGTGGGCCACTGGTGATAGGACTGTTAATGAGAGAGACATCTAAAAGAGAGGAGACTTCGGGTGGTGGTGGTGGTGGAATGGGGGGGGGGCTGTAGAGGGAGAGAGCAGGAGGAAGGGAGGAGGAAAAACAAATGGTTAAATGCTGTACCAGGTAAGTATGGGCACTGCTTTAGATCTTGAGTGTAATTTAAGTAAAGGATTTTTTTTTTTTTTTTCCCGCAAATTGTTCGAGTTGTTGGGTTGGTGTGTGTGTGTCTGTGTATGTGTGTGGAAGGGACCTTGGGCCCTTTCAAGAGCATTTTGCTGGCATCCTTGTTGAGAATTGATTGTCTTTGTTGTGGTAATCTGAAATTAATTTGCACTTGAACCCATCTTTCTTCTGGGCTCAATTTTAAAACGCTGTTATAATTACGTGCCCCCCACATGAAAACCAAGAACTAAGACACTGATATGATGAGCCGGAATATCTTAATTCCCCAGGTACTTAAGAGCCCCCTTTCTCTCTCTTTTTTTTCTCATCTTACTCTCTCTCTCTCTCTCTCTGCCCATCCCTCCCTCTGTCTTCACTCACGACTTATCTTGCAAGGTAATAAAACAAAATGTTCCCATGCGTGGGGCTTAAGCAAAAGGTATTTGCCTGAGGGGGAACAGTAATAAGCGCTGTATTGCTACACATTTACTCATGTACTTTCTCAGTAGGTCACCTCATGCTCTTGAATGATGTTAAACTTTGGTTAATGCAAGCTGATGCCCGGATGAGTGCTGTCAATGAAAAGCTGCTCTGTGATGACAGAGCAGAGGAGAACATGCACTCGGTACATAACAATACACACAGTTAAACCCCCTGCGCATGCTCACGTACATGCCAGTATACAAGGATATTGAGTGACCTAACTAGTCACTCAATGAACTTCTCTTTCCCTTTCATTTTATTGTCTTTAATATATCTTAGTTATAGTGTTATATCAAGTTTCGCCTCAAATTTCCCAGTAGGGGCTCAAACACATGCAAGCACACACACATATCAGGGTTGTTAACAAGATTTGTTTTGCATTAGTCCATTCTGACAGGGGGTATTTGTAATATAAAACTATTTAAGACTACCTGCTAACATCTGCTATTGATCTTAGCTGTGTGCCTCCCCCTTTGTTCCCAGCATGAGCTGCTAATAACCTTATCAGCCATCTTTTAGTTTTAGCTGTCTGCTGTTTGTTGTTAGGGATTTTTTTAATGGGAGGGGGGCAGTATTATCTCGCTAAATGCTGCAGGAACCATCTTCAGTGATTTCCTGCAGTGTTGCCTTTTGCTAAAAGGGCCTCAGAGGTCACTGGCCCTGGGCAGAAATTCTTTCAGTGTGACACCTCATGTGGGACTCTGAGAGATAAGCAAACAGAGAGCTAGACCCACTGCTGAACATAATTAGTAAGAACAAACATTTCTCAAATAGCTGATTGTCTGTACTGCGGAATGAGGGGGAAAAAAAGACATTGAGTGTTGATAAATTGCCTTGTGTAGTTGTGTAAATGTACTCAATTTATGTGATTTACATGGCTGATATTTTTAAGTATTTTGTTTTTTGTATATTATGTACTTTATTGTAGGTTTCACATGCTAACAACCTGTCATGGATCATCCCCTCTCTCACTGTTTCTTCCTCTTTCATGCGTCCTCTCTGTCTCAATCTAATGATGCAAAACTACTATGAAAAATATGAAAAAAAAAACTCTACTAATTGTCTGTCTTCCCATTGATTGAAGGCTAAGTGTGTGTGTGTGTACAGAGTATCCCCTACAGCGAGAGCTGCTGTCTGCTGACAGACATGGCCTGCTGCTAAAGCCATTGAAATAATCATAAAGATTAGGTTAACAGTGGGAAACGGCCGAGGAAGACAAGTGTTCACAGTGGGCTGTTATTTTTGCAATGGTACTCACAAAAAAATAACAACCTGCAACTGTAGGCTGGCGTGCTGTTTTGGACGTGACCCTGGAGAGAGAGTGTGTGTGTGTGTGTGTGTCTGTGTGTGTGTGTGTGCACATTTTCAGTTTACATGGATGACAGTGCATACGTACATCATCATGTGCAGCATTACATGTATGTTTTAGTATTTATGTGAGTGTATCCATGTATATATATTTATGCATGCAGAATCATGCAGTCAGGTCACAATAATAATAAAATAACAGGAAATAACACAGCAAAAATAACAATTGGATTAAAAGACGCATGTTTTAAAAGTCTTCCAATATTTTGCATTTTTGAAGTACTAATAAATAATCAGCTAAAATAATGATTGAACTTGTTTTAAAGCGCAATCCCACGCTTTGATAAACTGCTACAACTTTATGTACATTGCACATACACACATGTAGTTATTGCAGAACTTGCATCAGACTATACATAATCAAAGAACAGCAGTATACTGTTGTACCAGAGCAGTACACTGAGAAACTTGTCATGCAAATGTGTGTGACAGATCTCTTCATAGAGAGAGAAGAACAAAGTAATAAAACAATGCTTACTAGAAACAAAACTTGTGAAGACGACATTCTGTCACTAATTGAATCTGATGGCAGGACAGAAATAGAGAAATATTGTTCATTTGTTATACAAAAACAAATTTTATTATACATAATTCACTTTATGCACATTTTGTTATTGCAATTCACAGTGTATTACTCTCTGAATTATCATTCTGAATATGCAAGAGCTTTTAATAATTTAACACGTCAGTGTTTATTTTCAACATGCCGTAGTTGAAATGAATTTGTTTGAATTTTGTCTCAGTTTTGTTTATTTCCTCTTTTGATATCGCGTGTTTTCTTCCCCCTCAAGAAAGTGTGTCATTTGAAGAAACAGTTTTTCAATCCTCAAACAGATCAACATTCCTCTTGAGTTAGAATCAGAACACATTTGGCTCACAAATGTTGAGCATCTCTCTTCATTATTAACAAATACATTTCGCAGCCTTCAAAGCTTTACATTTGCTACAAGATATCTGCTGAATCTCTTTGAATGTGGCTACATGGTGTCCCACATTTTTTCTGGATACTTTATCTGTTGATCCCTGCCTGTTAGGTGCTTTAGGTCCAGCATATGGCCAGCAGATTTTGACTGTTACGTATCTGACATAAACCTCAGTGAGTCGCCAAACAACAGAAGCCATATTATTCTTCCACTTTACACTGCCTGCTTTTAGCGATAACATCTCGGCTCATAGCGTTTGACTTGTACGTTACTGACACCAACCTCAAAAGGGGCTTGCCACATTTTCCACACACATTCATAGTCTCTTCTTTCTATCACTTTCTTTCTCCCTCAAATGGAAAAGCAGACACATGATTGATAGCATCTCCCAGCCACAGCTGGGCTTTGCTGGTGTTAGCAATAGGCCACATTTGTTTCCTGAGAAGTCAGAAACAGAAAACATGAGGTACCACAATACTGCTATTTGGACTGTGTGAGAGCGCGTGTGCGTGTGCGTGCATGGAAGTGTGAGTGTGTACAGTATGTCCCCGTATGTATAGCACTGTATGTGTATGTTTGCACTCCACTGATAGGGCAGTGGGCTTTTTTTTTTTCTAAAAACAATACGAAGCAAAACAAAGCAGCAACACGCTTAATCTTCTCTCTTATCTCTGTTCATGAGGCCTTCCAGGCAATTTTCCATTCCAACTATTGATCTTTATCAACCACTAACCCCACATAACGGATTATTTCCCCAAAACTAAAGCTACTTGTTTCTTTTCACAGCATTTGCAATGATATACAGAGATATGAATACAACTGAAACTGAGTCTATCCATATTCAAATCATTCAAACATATACAGCCAAACACATCATTTTCCTTTAATCAGATAACTTGTTTCAGGCCTCTGTGATCTCTGAATCAGAGAAACAAAGATTTCAAGCAGGTTTTTTGTTTGTTTTGTTTTTTTAGAATTATGCATAAAACTGTACCAACAATGATGTCTAGTATCATTTATATTAGCCTACACCTTCTCTGTGCTGCTCATGTATATGCATGTAAGAAAATCAATACTACCCAGGTGTCAGATACACAGAGGTATGAAGAGAGAGAAACTACAGACTCCTCTTCCTGACAGTTAACTCAGATTTACGGTAATTTTTTAAAATAATTAAGTGGCTTTATGGAATCATTTGGGATTTAAGGATGATCATTTGAAGGTTTACTATAGAGCGTAAGAAAAATCTGTGTAGCCTAAAAGAAGTAAAAGCGGAAACATGAGGGTGCAACATGCAAACATGTCTTTGAAACTTACTGTCTGACTCTTTATTCATCACTCATGACACATATTAGACTTTATTACATTTAAACTGCATATTGTGATCATTTTTTATTTCTTAAATTACCAAAAAGTCACTATTTTGGGCCTTTACTCAGACACATCCACATGTCCAGGACCGCTCTGCATTCCGACTATATAATACTGCAGAGGACAGACGCACTGCTCTTTTACACCTGCCATGATATTGGAGGCCCTGGAACTACAGCGTGGCGAAATGGTCATGATGGTAGATTGCGCGAGTTAGTATGGATTTGCTGTCAGTTGCTCGTGCACTTCTCCCGACTGTGACTGACTGACGGGTTGAGAGCTCAGGTAGGGAGCAGGAAGACAGGAGGCTGGAGTTAAGCGCTACTTTACCTGTCTGATTTGCTGGGGTATAGTCTCTCTGTCTTCCTCTGCCTTATGTCTGTCTGTCTCTCTCTCCCTTCCTTGTCTTCTTCACACATACACTCCCTCCAAACCACCACCCCGCTATACACGCAGACGGATGGACACGCATAAGTCACTGCGCACATGTGCGTGCTAGAAGATATGCAAAAGCACATGCGCGTGCCCCAGACCCCGGTGCGAAAAAATACAACACAGTGACATAGACACACAGAGACACGGCGGGGGCTGATGACATGATGGATTGCTTGTGTCAGTGTCAGAACAGTCAGAATCAGCCTGGTGCTGATAAGGTGCACTAGACCAGACCTACCTTACCCACTACCAATCCAGCCTAATAGCTCTCTTCCTCCCTTTTTTTTACCCTGAATACAACCTGTGTGTGTAAGAGAGTGTGTGTTTTAGCGGTGTGTGTGTGTGTGCCTGTATGAGTGTCAGGATGTTGTACTGTTTATTTGTCAGCTTTTATGTCTTATATGTGAAAGTGGGTGGGAAGTTCAAAGCAGTATGTGTGTATGTGTGTGTGTGTTGTGGGTACTTTACATGTGTTTTTTTTGTGTGAGGGGGGGTTTGTGTGTGTGTGTCTGCATGTTGTTGCATGTACACGTGTGTGCATGTGAGTGCCCGCGTCACTTTTTGAAAAAGAGAGGTTTGGCACGACAGCAGGCTGAATTGAGTACCTGCAGCAGCTTGCCACCTGTCGTTTGTTATCCATCACATGAAGCGACACCCCGGCTTCGGTTATTGATGGTGCGTATGGTAATTCCACTTCTATCAATTTGCTGATGGGAAGCTGATACCGTGAATGAGAGAATGTGGATGGCGTCAAATCTACTCAATTACTTCTATGAATAGTTTCTTCAAACTATCCTGAATTGACCATTTATCTTTCCTGATACGGCTTGACAAAGTAGTCATATCAAATCCGTGGCAATATAGTCACTCACACAATTCCGAGTAACAGCGTTTTAAATTCATTATGCGGGGTGTACATTTTGCATGAGCGTTGTTGGGTTTTATACCTCTAGACCAGTTAATAGTAAAATAAAATTTCAAGATCTGCTCCCAGTGTGTGGTTCTTTAAGGGCTTTAGTCGTGTCACATGAGTTCAAACGGGGATACCTCTGTAAACAAAGTAAGTGAGCTTGTTTGGTATTGTGTTCTCATTTGCCCAATTAGACCAGCAACACTGTGCTCTCCCTAGGTGCTAACTCGCTAAATGGGAAATTACACCATAAAGATAAGGGAGTGTCGGAGAATGTTTAGGGTCTCGGAGTAGTGCTTTCAGCATGACTGCTCAGCACAGCCTGAGTAGAATTAATGAACCCTCTGTGGCGGGTTCCTGATGCATTTTTAAACAGCTCCTTTTCATTCCTGCAATGACATTTTGATTGCATTTGTTTCAGCAATATCTGCATGAGAGCTAGTGAGGAAGACAGACACACACACGCACACACACAGAGAGAGAGAGAAAGAGAGAGAGCACATGCCCTAAAAATAAATACATCACTGTTCCACCAAAGTGACTCTGACATGGGTTGTACAGACAGATATCACATTTAATATGAGGACAGAAATAATGGGTTTTGCAGCAAACTGTAATTTGATAGCGACTGATTCTTACTACTGTGCATGGTGTTGTGAATTAGTTCATGTATTAATTCTTAGGAAGTCTAACGCAAACAAATGATGTGATGGTTAAACTGTATTTTTTTTTGTGTGTCCGTGTGTGTTTGTGGAGGGTTGTCCTGATCAATTTAAATAATGCGTCAAAATTCTTTTTACATCTTCAGCGATAAAGTCATAATGTAGGGATGGATTCGTGTTAGAAGCACATACGGAGAGCAGGGCAACTGAACGGTTTAATGACTTATACAATTAGTAGCCGTAGTGAAAGGACATTTGTGGAATAATACTGCACCCTTGCGAAAGGGTTACCCTGATATTTTAATAGATAAGTGCCCTGAGAGAGATGGAGAGAGAGAGAGAACAGGAGGGGGAAAAAAAAAAAAGCTAAGGTCACTGATGTTGCAAGGCACCACAGGATAATAAGCACCACAATCTCTGGTTACACATTGTTTTTAAATTCTTTTAATTGCATCTTCCCGGCTCTCATCAGGGGTGGCGACCCTAGAAGTGGGGTACGAGGTCATTCTCTAGCAGCAGCCTTTGAAGCCCAGGCACCTACCTCTCTCTCCCTCTCCCCATCACTTTGTGTGGCCTTGAATTGCAAATTGTTTTAAAATACGCATAATGAGCACCATGGCAAAATGTTGAGGCTCTTTGTCTTTCCCTCACTCAGCCTTTAGCACAACTAAATGAGTTAAGATTGCTCTATTGAATTACAAACGATTATTTTACTTACTCCTACTCAGTGCATGCATAATGAAAGAGAGAGGAAGATGGAATGGAAGCTCCAGTGATTGTGATTGTGTGGACTGTGAACCTTAGGCATGTTCATCTAGATATAAATGATGATTTTAATGATGCTACCAGAGGTTATTGTTAAGTAAACTTCCAGGGAATGTGTGCCATTACAGGCAGGAGGAAAGTTTTCATATTGGCAGATGATATAACTGCCTATCCCTTTGATAGTCGGCTCCCATGCATACAAATCCTTTTGTCTTTGTTCTTAAAATACAGCCAGACAGCTTGGCTATCTCAGGTTTCTGCGGCATATTGAGTAACAATATGTTTTACAAGCATATTTAAGCTTGTTTAAACTAAAACCAGCTCGTATGTTCAGTGTGCCATCGTATCCCTTCAAAACAATAGTGTGTTTCAGTTCTGGAGTAAATTATATAGTACTACAAAACGATTTGCTGCTGAAATTGCGAGCAGATACTGAAAAGAAGTGTTTCACTGAGTGCTGCAGGCCTGCATTGCTATCATACTTTAGCAATTAGTTGATCACCACAACCATGACATTTGCAGTTAAAAGGAAATAAACTAGGTGTGGTGGCTCAACAGGTCAGGATACGCATACCATGTAACACTGTGGGTTTGAGTCCAGCCCACCAACAGCCATGGGCCCTTCTGTCTTTGATATCGCTTTCTATTACACATTTGTCTAAAAAGAAAAAGAAGGAAAAAAAAAAAAGCTGAAATCTTCATCTGCCAGCCACTCAGATGTATTTTAAGCTTAACACCATGTGCACTCTTCCATTAGTGCCTGCAGGAAGGGTCCCACAAGCATCAAGAAGATACTATGATTTAAGGTTTGGCTGGTGGACAACTTGTAGGCTACCAAGCTCTTAGTCACCACCTAGAATCAAGTAGCTGCTTGCAGCATCAGCGATCGCTGTAAGGTAAGATGTTGTGCAATATTAATTAGGAAATCACCGAGCCTTTTGTCCCAAATCCAAGTTATAAAAGGGAAAAGGAAAAACAAGGTTTTAAATTGACCCTAATCTCATTTACTAGTTTAACAAGTCAGAAAATTACTTTGGCCTCTAATCCACACTGAAGCTTGTAACGTCAAGCTAGAGTGCCACAGGGGTCTCTGCTTGTGCACAAATATTTTTATAAAAGTAAGTTGATAATTGTGTTTCCAGTAGTTTAACCAAACATACAGCGATGGAACTAGTCATGCAGTCGAAATACTTTAAATCTTTTGTTAAAAGGCAGACTGTGGCAAATACTCCAGCTGAAACATGTGATGCTCTGCCCTGGATACATTTTGCTCCATGATCACTTTATCAGGGTATCTTGGAAAATGTGTATACCAGCTGCCCCGCTGTGCAGTATGAAAATCCAATAAGAGATGCCTTCAGTGCTAAACCAAACATTTCAATTCATCCAAACAAATCACTCAGGTAATCAGTCACTTACGAAGCTTGCAGATTTATCAATAACAGCTTAATACCGCTTCACGAGTCAAGAGGTCAAACCTCTGTCACTGCAAGCTTATTGTCTCCTCTCCGGTTTTTTTTCTAAATCTAGAGTTATATTGTCCCGCCGCTATCAATAACTGACTCGACACTCCCTTTGACACTTACACAGTGGACAAGATGGCTACACGCCATTCTGAGAAGCGATTAAGCTCGTCTTTGGAAGAGCCACGGTGACATCATTGGTGGTTCAAAAGCTGCCTCTAAACTCAAAAAGAGCATTAGAATGCATTTCATGCTCGGCTCACTGAAAAGTGCAGAGCTGAAATTTACACCTTATTTGATGTCCGTCTCCCTGCTGTTAATTGGTAAAAGGATCCCTGACCCTTTTGATCTCCTCCACAATCCCCTAAATGCCCAAGTCTGCTAAACTGTTCGGCAGGAGATATATCCTGCAGTTGCCCGGCAATGTAAAGACTCTCTCTCTCTCTCTCTCACTGTCCCCCTTGCTTTTTTTTTTTTTTTCTTACTCCATCCTTTCGGCTTTCTTGCCTTTGGTTTACGTCCAGGCTGTGGAGAAATAAGAGATGACAGTTGTTACAGATATGCCGGTTTAATTACTTGTCAGCTTATAGTCCATATCTCTGCTGCCCAACGCTGAAGCTTAACTTTTTCTAGTAGCTTAAAGCATGACCAGCCTCCAGTGCTTTAGTATTTAGCCATAAAACCCAGGAAATCTGAAAGATAAAAAATCCACGAACAGCTTTTCTAATTTTATGGGGGAAGAGTGGGCAGTTTTCTGTCACTGTTGGAATTGGCTTTCTCTCTCTGTTCCCCTCTGTGCAATAGTGACAGAAGAAGAGGGGCAAAAAGAGAGAATCTTGTAGAGAATGAAATTACATCACATGAAGGGGTGCATTGGTGTAGGATAAGCAGAAGGTTTCTTATGGCTTGTGTGCCACTGTTGACACTTTTAAGTCTGTTTGCAAATTGATAGATGTGCTCAAGCTTTTTTTTTTTTTTTTTCTTGTGGAGGAGGACCATCCCAGACTCTCAAATCCAGTTAAGGGTATTTGGAAAACACAGCTGCTTATTTTGCAAGCTTCTCCACTTTGGCCATGGTGACTATAAGTGGCTGGTATCAGCAGGTGTATACAAAGTGTACTTGAAATTTTACACCTTGTGGATTATTGAATTTTGGGATTTATACATGTTACAATAACACTGATAGATTTTATTACAGTGAAAAGATGTATATATACTGCATCCATAGAATATCTTAAATGTAAATGGAAAGGAATCAAATGTGAATTATGACAAAAAAATTATATATTAGTAGATATTTCGCTGTTGGTATGTTATGGACATAATGAAACTACGTGCTGTCATCATATTTAATTAACTCATTAATAACATCAGCACAGTGATTGAACCATAGATTACATTATGATACATGTGCCGGGAAGCAAAGCCAATTGATTGCGTAAAAAATGCAATCAACAGCTCTGCTGAAAGCCATTCTGATGTGGGGAGCTTTAGTATTCTTTTCCACACCTCAGAATGCAATGTGTTTCTTTCACTTATTCACATATTCATCATACCTCAATAGTTAATCCTTTTAGTAAATCATCTTTTCTGTTTCTCCTCAGCTGTCTTTGTAGCAACGTCAACTAACCTTACCACGTTTCAAACCATATTAAAACGGAAATAAAGACACATTAACTACACGCTTAAAGCTGATTTGTGTTTAAAGAAATGTAATACAACGTGAGCGATGTAACACGTGTAAGTCCTTACATTTTAGTATGGCTAAGAGTGATAATGTAATGTAATGCAACGATGTTACACATTTACTTTGGATGTCTGTCATTTTGTTACACATTAAGGTAGCGCAGCCTCCAGTGTGAGGGTTTTTTTTTTTTTTTAGGAAATGGAATACAATACAGAGCCACACGGGGACAGGGATGGATGGCAGTGAGCAAAAAGAGCAGCAGAGTTTTGGACACACGCCTGTATGGGCCCATTGTTCAGAGTTCCCTCAGTGTTTATCCCTGGCTTTGTCTCCCACCATGATACATACTTTTCATTGAAGCAAAACAGATTATTTGTTACCATAGTTTCACCATTGCTCAGTTTTACAGCAAAGCATAATAGGTTTAAAGGAGGAGAAAAAATAAAAGCCTCCCTCTGGATGGAAAAAAAATAAATAAAATAAAAGATTACCTGGTCTTTTCATCAGTGATGATCACATTGTCAGCGCCTGGCAGAAGCTTTGTGTCCTACAAAGTCAATTTCTCAGGAATCTGGGTGCATTTCACCATTGTTGCTTATATGCTTTGTTTGTTGTTGTTTTTTTTTTTAGAGTACACTTCCATGATATACATTTGTTGCAGGGTTTTGAAGAAAGTTTATGTTGGAGGAAATGCAAGCTGTGAGTGACCTTAAAAAGACAAAAGTTCACAGACACAAGGCTATAAAGGATAGAAACAAGAGATCTGATGAGTGAACAAAGAGTTCTTGCTTCTCTTGCATTTATAAATCAAGATTATTGCAGCTGGCAAAATGTCTTAAAGGGCCTCAGTTTTTGCACCACCTAAAGAGATGGACATGTTTTTAGGAGAGCGACACACACACTGAAAATTGTGTAATAATCTAAATTGGACTGTTTGCTATGATGGCCATTGTCGCTTTCTTTGTAATTTCATCAAATATTTTTATATAGCTATGCTTCACTTTTATAGCTGCAAACAACAAGGAACTGGAATTAGCATGTAGGAAATTGCAGAAATTGGCTTCTTTTTTTTTTTAAGTACAAATGCTTCTATAAATTAAATTTTTATTCCTGCCACTGTCCTACAAACACCCTGCCATACTGTATGTATCACACTGTCACATAAAAGCATACTGTCCCATAACCCTCATGCCTCATTCTTCCTTCACTGTGCTGTAGTTACCTCATTGTTAGTCTACAACGTATTGATGATCATCCTGCATCGCTGAGCAGTAAGGTTTTATACATAGTAGTAATGGCATTATTTTATGGCCATCATTTCAATGGGTTTTGGAATGGATCATAAAGCAAAACAGTTTGCAGTTCTCTCACAGACCCTCCGCCTTAATAATAAAAAGCCAAGATCAGCTGACTGCTAACTCTATTTACAAGCTCACATAATTCCATTGTGGCAGCACTATCAGAGTAAATACACTTAGCCCAGTGATGCATACCCCCGTAGAAAATGAAAGCAAGATGAGATAGAGGTCACATGACTGCAGAAACACCTTTTAAAACACTTAATGTGCCTTAGCTGATGTCCAAAGCATGTAGGTTATTACCACAGTTGTGTGAAAGCTAATTAATGGATAATTTGAATGATATCCAAGATGCCTCACTCACACAGTCGGTGGCTTTGACCTTCGCGAACCTGATCATTTCTCACCCTGAGCTCTCTCTCTCTCTTTTTTTTTTTTTTTTTTTTTTTTTCTTTTTCCAAGGGAGGCCATCATCAGTATGATGTCTGCTTATTTTGTGTGATCGGACCTAAATTGAAATTCTGCCTTGAAGGGCAATATTATAAGGGGTAGTCATCTGTGAAAATTGGTAAACTATAAATCTCATATTACAATTGAATGTTAAGGCTTATCATTCCACATGAGCTTTATAAAAATGAAGATGATTCAATAAGAAATGAAAAAAATAAGAAGTTACTTACTACTTATTACTCTCAAATACTGACAACTGGATTCAGCCACTGCACTAATCGAATCATATATCTACCAGCTACAGTAGTGTTTTCAACAATGTCATTTCTAAGCCATTGTGGATTTGCATTTAGTAAAGATCAGCACGCAAACAAACAAGCAAGAGTGTGCGTTAATAAATCTGATAAGAAAAACGGTTACCAATAAATTTGAGACTGAAGCGCACATTTCAGAGATTTTCCTTTCTGGGTGAGTGAGTGAGTGAGTGAGTGAGTGAGTGAGTGAGGGGACTGGCGAGGGAGTATCTTTTAATATTGCTTCAAGCAAAGATATCCCATTTAGACATCGTTCAAACAGTTATTAACAGTATTGATTTATGTTTGAGTGATTGGAAGCCAGGGGAGGGAGATGAAGTCAACCGTCATGACCTCTCGCCTGGGGACGGAAACTGCCTGACACAGATCACGGCTATCTCACATGTGAAACTGCTCCTGCCTGTGACATCTTAGATTACTGGATATGGGCTACAGTGTGATAACTCTCAGTGTATGATATTGAACTAGTCTTCACGTTGCTTTCTCTCAAAAACACATTGCTCTTTGTTGAAATATGCCCCTTGTCACCACATTCGCACATGGCATTCTTGAGACAAAGATGGGTGTTTTTCTGACAATTATAACCAAAAACAATTATATATACTGTAGGATTATGTATTGTCACAACACACTGAATGGCCACATGGTGTAACGATATGCAGAATATGTTGTTGTATGATGACAACATTTATATGCGGCGCTATAAGCGGTTACAATGTGAGGAATTAATTGGACTTCAGCACATTGTTTTCTCTTTACTTAAACAGCTGAAAAAGACAGCTGACAGTGTGCTTATTAAACACCAAATTAAATATCTTTTTTTGGCATTTTCCCCATCTCTCCTTTTTGGTCTATATCCCATGAACTCAACTGGAGGAGCTTAGCATACCAAATCTGTTCTTAATTATTTCTTATACATTCCTCAGAACCTCCCCCGGATTTGTAGTCTAGCCCACCCAAAATATGTGTGGAGTTGGCTAAAAAAAAAAAAAAAAAAAAAAAAAAAACAGCACAATAGAAGATCATCTATTTCAAAAGGCAGAACTGAGCTGTTAGAGATCATAAAACATTAGTGAGGCATGTCATTAGGTTATTGCAGGCTTATCCAGTAATTATATTAGTACATTACCATGCAACCGTTTAAAGAAAGGAGCAGTTTCCAGAAATAGGATTTTACAGCCCTCTCATGACTTGCCCTCAGCAACCAGGCGCAGGACAAAATGTCAATTAAATGGTTGCTGGTGGTTCCTCGTCTTAGAACAGGAGCTTTGGAAATTATATAGACCTCACGGTGTACTGCTAATAAATTATTATTTTCTTTGGTTTGTCAGCTGACCTGAATCCACTCTGCTGCTAAAGTTACACACAACTCTGTTACTGTTAAATCAGACATGTTTGTTTGCATGGATTAAAGAGGGCTATACTGTATTGTACTGTACGTATGTGTTTGCTTACTTTAGCATATACATTAAAATCCAGCCACTTTTTGATTGTCTTGAATTGCATTCAACATTTTTTTTTTTTTTTTTTTTTTTACCCCCACAATTTTGCATCACATACCTGAGTTGGCAGAAGCTGCTGTAGTTTACATCTGTTCCAGGAAGAATAACTAATTGGCAGTTCTTCTTTCAGACTGAATTATTTCTACCTTTTTTTTTTTTTCAATCTCCAAACAAGTGGCATTTCAGGCAGCAGTCTGCGCCCTCCCCGAGTTATTGAGCTCGCTGATTGAAAAAGAGCTTCTTTTAAGAAATCAAACCCAGCAACGGAATTCTCCATGGTCAAAAGGTTAAGCTTTTGATCCAAGCAAAGAGATGCTTTGAGGAGAGGAAAAAAAAAATAAATATTGTTAAATGAATACATGTTTGCATTCAACCTTACCTTTTCTGCAGAGCACACACCCTTTGAAGTCTTGTTTGTTCGGAAACACTCCCATCTCATTGAGTCCAGGAAATTCCCCACCGTACTAGTGCCTAGATTAGAGGTAGTAATCCAAACTAACCCCAGAAATTCAAAGAACAGGCTCAAAACTAATATTTGAGCTCATGTCTCACAAGTGAGCCTATTGTTAGTTTGTGACTCATAAAACGTGTACTGTCATCTTGGATCTGCTCATGATAGATAGAGCGATTTAAGCGTAACTGCTGATCTTTTACAAACATGGCAGACGCTGCCTCAAAGAATTCCCATATAATGCTCAACATGACTGTGGCTGTGTGTTTTGGCTAGCGGGGAAGCTTGGTGTGCATTTTAATAATATGCTTATTTATATGTTTAACCTCATATGAACAATACACACACATTTTCAGGACATGTACAGACCACACGGTTCCTCCTATGTGTGTGTGTGTGTGTGTGTGTGTGTCTGTATGTGTGTGTGTGTGTGTGTGTGTGTGGTGTGTGCCACATGGCTGGCCTCAGTTTTGGGGTCGGGGAGGAGAACGGAGAGGGAGCTCACATTCGCCGGAGCCCGCAGAAGATGATTCCAGATGATTCCTCGGCACGCCGCTGTCAGAGGAGGCCATGATGAATGAAAGGGCTCCGGTGGGCCTCACTGTTTATTTAGACCTCTTGTTTCTGACACAGTTCCCGCACAAAGAAGCAGTGCTGAAGTGTCTCAGTATTAAAACATAACCTTACCCGACAACAATCAGCCACCAGGGGCTTTCACCCCCCCCCCCCCCCCCCCCCCCTCCTTTTTCCTAATCCAACAGAAAAGCCTGATTGTTCTCCATTGTGGAACTTGTGGGACTGAGACCTGTTCAGGACCAGAAATGAGGGGCAGCCGACTGTGGAAGGCTTTCCAGTACATTAGGAGTATATGAAAGAGCAACTGACCAGGCTTAGATTGATATGGCTGTGTCTGCACAGGACAACATATGGGAAAGCAGTAATCCTTTCTCTGTCCTGGAACTGTGGGTATTTTTCTTGGGGATTTGAGTGTAGGAGAGACAAATATGGATGGCCCTGCAATCCTGGAAATGGTGTAGACAGCTGCTGGTACTTTGTGGATGTGTGTCCTGATAAATAATTGTTTCCTATCTATCATAGCTCTCTTTTCACATCTTTGCTGGCTGAGAACTGTATGAAAATTTCCGCCTTTTAAATGTTAGTGCACTTGTAACGCAGTGCCGCGTCTGCTCTGAATGTAGCATGCATGTAAAACATTGCTTCTTTTCCGTATAGGTATAATATATTGCTGTTTCCCCCTTTGTGTGCAACATGGACATTTATAGCAGTTTTGGTTTTTTTAGCGCACCATTCCAGGTTCATCTTGTCATGGCTCCTTCCAAGCATATGTCAAACCTTAAATGTTTTATTGTCTGCTGAGATCATGACAAATCAACATTTCGGAGTAGTACTGGCATGATGCACAAAGTAAACAACACATCTATTCAAGATCACCACCATGCTAAAACCGACTTAACGTGAGATACACATACTGTGCCTTAAGATATTGAGTTTTTGCTTTGTTTTCACTCCAAAATCACAAATATGATGCAGATAGATGGAAGGACTGCTGAATGTTTTTTTTTTTTCTTGCGAGAAACACGACTGAATAGGATGTGATGCAACACAGTGTGTTTTGAACGCTTCAGAGATGCCTTTCATTGAAAAAGGTTTTGTTGACAAGCTCCATTCGCTTGGAGAATAAATGATGAGGAGTAGACTATGGCAAAAAAAAAAAAAAAAAAAAATGCGATCAACTAACTATGAATATGCATATTCAAACAGCCAGAATTGACTCCAAATCTCTTTTCATGGGGGAGAATGTGCACATTCTCTCCCACTTATTAATTCCAAATCCTATTCATGGCAAAAGAATGGAGGTGAGTATAATTGTGTATTTTGTCAAATGTGATCAAATTAAACTGGAAGCAGAATGAATTCTGCGTATTTGTATGCTAGTTTTTCAGAAGTGGTGTCCTGGTTTTAAATCCCCAAGTCTCAAGTGGGCACATCACAAAACCAACACAGTTTGGCAGCAAGCTGGCAGTCTTTGCTCGTATGAGGCCCAGAATTTAATGAGCATGAATAATGAATACTACTCAACATGCTGGTGACTGAGTAGGCTGCCAGTTATTAGGTCAATGAAGGCCTTGTTTAGCAGGGAACACTCACTGTCTCACTGAATGATGGACTCCCAGCATCCTCCAATCCACACAGCATTTCCTACACACTGGAAATAACTTTTTTTTTTTTTTAACGCAGCAAATCAGCCGTCAACGACAGACACTAAATTTCAACTGAATCCTGTCCGTGACGTCTGTTAAGACACTGCGGTCCTAATGGTATACACTGTAGATTGATACCGTTTGATCTCAAATCCTCGTAGCATTTTAAGCATGTAACAAGCTGAATTAAAAAAGGGAACTATGCGCTAACAAGCTGTGCGGATGCCTACACTTCACATCATTCTCTCAAAACTCAACTGGCAATTTTCCAGCTCTGCTATTTAAGTCATAGTCTCGTTCTGTTCATCTTCATGGATTAGACTGTTGGCTTCTCACAGGAAGAACTGTTCCAAATATTCTACGTCTTGCCCCACTTGAAAAAACATTCATCCACCCCTCTGTCTGCGAAGTGATAAGTGTGTTATATGAGTTGTAAAGGACACGTTACCTAGAACAACCTGGTAAATACCAAATTCCAATGCAGGGAGGAGCTTTTTTTTTTGCCCTGCAGCTACAACTCCCATGCCATAGATGCTACACTACTTGCAGAGGATTTAAGGGATAAAAAGAGTGGGGTGAGAGCAAGAGGGAAACACATTAGAGAGAGAGAGAGAGAGAGAGAGAGAGAGAGAGAGAGAGAGAGAGAGAGAGAGAGCATCCAGCAGTAGCAGGGTAGCAAGAGCCAGAGCATGCAGATCAAATGCTCCCAATCTGTCAATCAAAACAGCTGTCATATCAACAACCACTGCATCGAACAATCTGATGATTAATTATTGACAATCGCCGTCTTTGTTGCTTTCTCACACCTTCTCTCTCTCTGTCTGTCTCAGCGTCTCTCCCTTCCTTCATTCCTTTTCTTTTCCAAAGATTAGACGCCGGCTCCAACATGAAAGCTGCCGACCTGTGTTTGGGTCTGTCACAAGTGATTTTGCTGCTTCTGCCATGCCCCCCTCCCTCCCCACCACCCCCCTCCTTTACCGGGATATCCTCTGTCTCTCTCTCTCTCTCTCTCTCTCTCTCTCTCTCTGTCTGTCCTTCCTATCTTCCCACCCTCTGTTGCTATGGCACCTGTCAGGTCGCCACAGGGACCCTCATATCTCCACTCATCCGCCTGCTCAACCCCGGTGTTGATTCTATCCAACCCAGCTTCATGTCAGAGAAAAGCAGGAGTAAGACCCCTCGCTGTTTAACACTCCAGAAGTTAACCGGGGTCTCTCTCCCCTCGTCTCCCTTCCTCTCTCTCTCTCCTCCCCCAGAGAGACACCTTATTTTCTCCTGTGGAAAAAAAAAAGAAGACATTCTTGCCACATTGAAAAAAAGCTAGATTTTTTTTGGTACAACTAATATGGAACTTGTCATTTTTGTTAGCCGCGTCCGAGGGCGGTTACATTAAAATCCACATTATTATGAGATTTACGCTACTGTAGATGATTTATATTGTCAGTGTAAAACAAGATGTGACGTGTGAATGTTTCTGTCTTTATATGTCATCGCATCACTGCAAAAAGCCCTAACTTAAAATAAATACGGCAGCATAGCTGAAGAAAGAAGATAACTCCTTTTCATTGAAATCAATTCCAATAAAAGGAATCAATGTAATTGTAAAGTATTTATTTTGTTGTTTACTTGACTATAATAATTATATTACATGTACACCATTGGCCAACTCATAATATCCCAGTGATATAACTAAATCAAACTACACACATAAAACCTTATTCCTATTGTCATATGAACGTTTTCTGTGAATGAAGAGAAGGAAATCTTGTCAAATGTGAGGTTGTTAAAAAATCAGGATCGTGTTGTTGTTAGTCAGGTAGTAAAGGTAGAAAAAAAAAAAAAAAGAAGTCATCTGCATTGCCGGGGCTGCCATGCCTCTCACTGTCAGATGACATCCTGTCACAAACACGACGCTGTGGGCCCTGGCGGAACTGCATCCCATCCAGGTATCAGCCCCTTTTTCCTGTCTCAGGCCATATGTTTCTGCTATTTCTGTCGGTAAAATCACATTTACAACAACCACTGCTGGTTGTTTACAGAAGTTTAAGCTCCTCTGATACATTCCTGCTTATGTTTGCATGCTTTTTAGCCCCATAGATAATACATGAGCTCGCTCGCTTGTTTTAACGAAGGGGAGATGCTGCCATATGCATGGAAGAATAAACGAAGACCTAAACTGACAGCACCATCTGCCAAACACAGTTGACGTCAAGAGAATGGCCCCCGCTCAACATTTTGCCCAGCTCTCAGGAGGATGCCACATTGTCATCAGTGCTAATACTAAATATTAATAATTTGTTGACCCCAAAGTGTTTAGAAATCACTGATGCAGACACATATTGCCCTTCTGAATGGCATATGCAGATGTCAGGTGAGTACCACCGGACTGTGCTGCTCAGTGTGTGTGCATGTGTGTGTGTGTGTGTGTGTGTGTGTGCATGAGTGGGTGTGTGGTGTTTTCCAGGAGCTCAGAGACTAGACAACTTCCACCAGGACTGGCATGAATATTACATCGTTCCACATAGCCACATAGCTCCTCCTCTCTCTCTCTCTCTCTCTCCCTCTCTCTCACACACACACACTCACACACACACGTCTGTCCGAGAAACAAGGCTGAGGAGTGGCAATAAACCATAAGTCGTAAAAATGCAGATATTTGATCATAAGTATATTCATGCATATATAATAATACAAAAAAGACTGCTGAAGCCTCATATTAGCTTCAGTACTATTTTGTTTATTTTATTATTTCATTATTATTATTATCTTAAATCTTGTTATATTTTTATTCTTCTATGTTTGGCATTTATGGGAGCAAACGCCAAGAAAAATTCGTTGTCTGCTTGCATACTTGGCTAATAAACGAGAGTCTGATTCTGATTATAAGATAAACTTTCAAATACATTTTTGCACAGAATGAGGACTGTGGATTTTCATCACTTTTAAATTAAAATGACTATCGGAATGGATTACTTGATGGCCAATATCAACTGGAGGAATAATTAAAGTGAGCAAAATACTTCAGTGTTGGTATGGGCATGTGAATATTGTTTAAAGAGAGACTTGGAAAAAATGTTTGGCTAGAGTTTGGCTCATTTTTCTTTTAAGCCAAAAAATGAATAAAAAAAAGTTTTGTTTTCATTTTCTTCATCTCATAAAGTGCTCTCCTTAGTTCCTGTTTACTTTCCCACAGCATTGTTTACATTATCATTGCATAGTCAGAGCCATACTGCAGACCTTTGCAGCTGTATGTGGTTGTCTGTAATTTTGGTAAAACAACACCTGGACTTCAATCTGGCCTTAAAGAAAAATGTTTTAATATAAAGCTGCACCACAAATTGCTACTGAAAAGGATTCTATGATACAGTATGACAGCCCCAACATTTAAAACGCAGTGACATCGCTAATAGTTCCTGATGGACTTCTCAGACTTGACATATCTCTCCAGACACTGGATGCATTTCACCTTGGCATCTGCTGTGATCGCTTCTGTTTTCCTCCCATACGTCTTTATTAGTTCGTAACTGATGGGGACACCGCAGGATGTCACTTGATGAGAGGCACCATGTCACTGAGACTGATTTATTCCCAGCATTTGCTCTGCGGTCGTGCCAGCTGACCCAGTCCAGCCCACTCCCCACACCGAGCCCTCCGCGCACACACACAGACCCTAACGTCCCGGAGAGCTCTGCTTACCCTCAGAATAGGACCCGTCCCACCAAGGTGCGGTAACTTTATATGTAAAACATCCCGCGAGTCATTTCACAGATATCCGATTGAATTTCGCCTGAGATGCGAGTTGATGATGCAATGAGTGATTTTCGCGTGCCGTCAGCATAAGGCAGTTTTCTGCTGACGTTTTTATCATGAATTATAGCGGTACGAACAACCACACATTTTTGGATTAATCCTCAGATCACAAGGCGGTTCATATGGACAGCGAGTTTCAGATGTTTGACAGAATATAGTGGATAGCAAGGCTACCAACTCAGGGATAACATGGAGTGGACGGCTAGCATCAGGCTTAGATCATGTTGCTAAAATATGTCGAGTGCTGTTGTAGTCGTTAAATGGCGATAATAAATGGTAAACAGCATACCACGTATAATAAGATATCCTTCCTCATTTTATTTTAGTCTGTTCATTTATTATATTATATAATTTCTTATGAATTTACACTCTAATCATACTTTTGATTTGTTCATTTGTTGTTCCATCAACTGTTACTGACCAGAACATTTTAGGGGGGAAATATCTGAACCTTCACTTTATAAACTCCCATCACAAGAATAACACAACTACATACAACACTGCATGCATTTTGCAGCACAGGTGCTGTTTTATTAAGCCCATCAATTTGTATGATATTTTTTTTCTCTTCAGGTTCTCTTCAGTGAGGATGTCAGTGCCATAAAAGTCTTGGTAGATGAGTTGAGTTTGGCAGGAAACGTTGGTTGTCACTGTTCAGGAAGCAACAGCTCTATTACCCGGCTAACATAGGCTTTCTGGGCGTTTATACAGTCACCCCATTGATTGCAGTGAGTCACAGGGCTGAAATGCATTTGTTGGCAGGCAGCAGTGGCAGACACAAAAGCATGGGTGGGTGTCAGCTTTTAATTGTAACTGTCTTGCAGAATGGGTGTTGTTTTAATATCCTGTATAGATTTTTATGTAATACACTTACTTGTGCAATGCAGCCCTGAGCAAGAATCAATTCAGCCCAAAGGATCCCGTCCTCCTCCCCTTTTGTTAAAAGCCAATCTTGTTTTAATGATGCATGAAGAAATATTCAAGCATTGACATTTCACTGTCAGCTTTCTTTAGAAAAATCAATTAAGATAATACAGCTTTGACCCAGTTATCCAGTTAATGCTTATTAGGGATGTAATATGATTTACTGTCAGCATTTATAATTCTTTGCATCTCATCCCATTAGCCCTGTGACTGTTTCATAGAGCGCCGTATAACGGTCACTTCTAGGAAACTACAGTCGCTAGGAGCTGATAAAATGGAGTGGAAAGGAGTAATGACATTGATTGGGATTGGTGGGCAGGTTAAATGAGAGCCCCTGAGGCATTCTCTCTCTCTCTCTCTCTCTAGCTTTCACCCTGTCTGTCTCCTTCTGTCTTTTCTTTTTTCCACCGACCGTAACATGATGGAGTGCGGAATACTGCTCAGCTGCAAAATTACACATTTGTCAGTATCATAGGAATACAACAGGGACATTTATTGTCATTTATCTGAGTTACCTTAATTATTTGTGTTGGCTACCTGTCATGCCAAGATATTTAACTCTGGGAGTTTATTAGATTCAGTACCGCTTTCCCCACTGCTGTCCCTGACTCTGCATGTCATACAGTCAGTTGTAAAAGTCACAAAACTACCATCATCAAAAGTTTAAATGGAATGTATTGCTTCATCTTTAATTTATCCTGACCTGGATATGCAAATATTTGCATTTAGCTTTAGCTTAATCAGCTAATTAGTTAGTAATCTTTGTAAAAAATATGAACATTTACTGAACTATAGAAGCCAAAAGGATAAATGCATAGAAGTATCCATCAACTGTACAAAAACTTTTATCCAAAGATGAAATTATTTCTAGAGAAGACATAGAAAAATGAAGAAAAAAAATCCTGCTAAATTAGTGCTGCTGCACACAGCAAGAACAAAAAACACCGTATCCCGTGGGGCACTGTGGAAGATCACTGATGTCTCCATAACAGAAAATGTTAAACCAGTTTTACATTGTTAAATGCTTCTTTCCTCGCTTGAAGTGCCGATACTCTGTGTTGTAAGAACTAATTGTCTCGTTGGAAAGAGGAAGTCAGGCTTTAAGTCACTGTTTCTGAACCCTGTTCAACTTTTTGGCATTTCAAAGCTGACAATGGTGAACCTAGAGAGCTGCAACATCACTTCTCTGCAACATTAAGGGAATGGCATTGCTCTGACATCGGGGGGCTGCTGGAACAGGAAATGTTTAGAGTGCACTGGAATTCATTCATTTGCTATATTTACAATTAATTACATAACTTGAAAATTAATTTATTGTACATGCACATCTATATTGAATTTGTTTACATGCAAAATCAAGTTTGCATCTGTGCATGGTGCAGCATGTCTGCATACTGTGTTCCATTTAGAGTATTTGTGTTAATATGCATGCCCACCAAATCCGTGCACGCCAAAACTGTGCACATCTACGTTACAGTATATGTTTTAGAGTCCACAATGTGTGTGTGTTCTTTGTGTGCTTTAATGCACTGCTGCTAATGCCTTTACTGCCTGGAGCCTGCTATCATCTCTCTAAAGGTCAGGGGTTAAGTGTCAGAAAAAGTGACACTGTCTTACTCTGCCCTTTATAATATTTTGTGCAAAGGAGGAAACACTAAACGAAGGCTGATTACTGTCAGCTTGAAATTAAATTGAGCCTCAGAATAATTTAAATGTAATCTAAACTGGTGAGATGGAGATGGTACACTCAAAAAGAATGAACACAGTGTTTGTCTTTTATAATATGTGTTTAAACCTTTATGTTGCAACTATAAAATTGCTACTGTTTGCCACAAAGCAACCCACTTTTTAATTAAAAAGAACATATACAGTAGATGATTGTATAGTCTACAAAGCTGTGTCTCATTGTGGCGTTTTAGAGACAAAACAAAACAAAACCAAAAAAAAAAAAAGCTGTGGCAAAGTGTACAAAGGCTGCCTGTTGTTTTCATTTAAGATACACAAACTCAATTACAATGCTTACAACCAAGGAATAAGAAACTTGCGTATTTCATCCAACCTGTGTGAATGAATCCCCAAACACACTCCTCTTTAAACTAACTCCTGTTCCACTGCTGCTTTGTCTTTTGCTTTACTTCTGCAGTCATATGCCAAATAAACCCACATCCCTCCCTACCTACCTAAATGCATATCGGCAATCCACTGACACAAAGGCATCATCTGCCTGTGTGTACAGAGCAGCAGCAGCCACTTTGGATCCTGAATCTCAATGGGCTCATAGTGCCTCCGACGCCCATCTGTTCCAAGCCAGCCAGCGAGCCACTAAGCAGCAAACTTTGATCCCCATGTAGATTTTTTCCAAACCCATCCGGATTTGCCTGCCCCTTAAGAGCCATTGTGAGGCTGCCCTGGAGTACAAATTCTAGATTCATTATGAGTGTGGGCGGCAACCTTTGTATTCCCCAAAGCACAGATGTATGCAGACAACATATTATGCAGCATATTATGCTATTTGGTAGCATAAAAGCTTAAGCCCATTGTTCATTGTTGATTCATATATCACAAGTAGCTCTCTAATGCAAAAAGAGCAGAGTACTTGCCATGAAATACTTGCCATTAACCATTAAAGATGTTTTTTTGTTGTTTTTTTTTTTTTCACTCATACTTGACCCTAACACCTATTTGTTCATGTTGGTTTATTGGAGAAAGCTTCAATTAGACTACTGTTTAATCTATAGATGACTACATGCTTGCAGTACATTTTATGTTTGATCAGGGGGCATCTTTAATTATTTATTGCGCGTACATTTTTTTTTTTTTTCCACAGGCTTTACAGATCGTGACACACAGGTGATATTTTGAGAAAACATTCATGAGCAACTACTAAAAATTATGGCCACATTTTTTTGTTATATATACATATATGCAGAACGTATGATTCCCAAAATACTGAAAACATTTACATTCAAGGTGTTGTTTTATACACTTATGTTTATAGACATCACTTTAAACACAGCAATTTAAAAAGTCTTAGTGTTCGAATGTTAACCCTTTTTTAACCCTTTTTTTGGGGGGGGGTTGTATATAAGAAGAGGATCATTTACCTTCCTTTTGCAAAAATAGAAAAAAAAAAATATGTCAAATTATCATATAGAAAATGTGGGTGGCCAATAGGTGACAGGCAGGCATTAATTCTAAAACACACAATTATGTAGAAAAATGTTGACTGATAAAAAAAAAAAAAAAAACTTGCGTGATGACACCTCCACATTTTTTTTTTTTTTTCCCCCCCGTTTTTAGAGACATGGCAGCGACATTAGCATTGGTCATTAGTGGCAGACACATCCGTGGAGTGTCGAATACAGAGGCTCATACGCAGACCCTATTTGGTTACCTGTGTGACAGGCTTGTTCAGGACACCAGAAACAGCTGTCCTGGCCTGTGTGAGCCGAAATAATTAGGCCTGTCATCTCAGTGCTCTGATTTCCCCTTCAGCCCGCTCCACAAAATGCTAATATTTTGCTTTCATTGTCACATTCACCTTGACACGGATATTGCCTTGGTGCATAACTGGATGAGATGACTCTAAATTTGCATTGTTCGTTCTAATAAATTTGCTTCCTCTGTACCTCATGGCAGGACCCATCAGATAAAGTCTCCCGGAGTGTCATCAATCATGGCCCGGGCTGACAGACGGCTTTCGCCTTCATTTGTTACATAGAGGAACATGCTTAATTATTTGTACTGTAATTAGTTGGGAAAATGTCAGGAAATGTCAACTCTCTGTTCACTGTGGAAGGGCTCTGCTTGAAAGCCACAATGACTGAAGTGTCATTAATGCCACGTAACAAGACGAGGATCAGCTGGGGGAAGAGAGAAGGGGGGGAGAGGCTTCTTAGAATGTAATCATGGAGAGAGTTAGAGGGAGACACAAATCAGTGGTGCTAGCTAGCATGATGGGCATCTTATTAGCCAAGCAGCCAGCCAGCTGCATTTTTCAACCACATCTTGTTTCCCTCCGCTTTTCTCACACTGGCATGAAATAAAGGCAGCAAGTGGGGAAAAGAAATGAAGTCAAGTAAACAATTCCGGCTTCCCACTTGCTGTCAAACCGGCCGTGCTTTGCTATGTTATATTGCCTGTCATAAACAGGCATTATGCCAAATACAAAAACAATGGAGAGGCATTTTGCTTGAGCCCCTGCTAAAGCACAACTTTTACAATGCAATTAATAGCAAGTCAAACTGTACCCGCAGAAATATTATCACTTAAGTAGTTAACAGGGTGATTATCTGTCAACACAGTAATAGCTTTGGTCCTTTCCCCTCAAGCCAAGCTCATAATTTCATCACATTTCTTCCCTTTAATTATACAAAACAATTATTTATTGCAAAATTAGAGGACAGAGTCATTATATAACCTTCACAGCATATTATATCAATGCTAATTATTGCATTCAGCTGCTAGCATCTGTGAAATACATATTTTAGTGCCTATTTGTTTTAGCGACAATTGGCTAATGTGTGTGGACAGGCCACTTGAACACTCATCCAAAAGGCAAGGTAATTTACACTTGTTTGAAAAGGGAGGAGGAGACAATGGGAAAAAAAAGGGAAATAGGAATCCCATAAGGGACATCTTTTGTTTTGGATGAAAATATGTAGCATTATGAGGTCCCGAGGGGGTTTCAGTGGCCATTCGTCTTTTCAAGGCCTCGCAGTGGGAGCGTGGCGGAGCAAGGCTCAGCCCGCTACCTTGCCCACCGACAGGCACTGATGGTCATCCAAGAAGCTCCTTAATTAGCCTGCAATCTGGCAACGACCCGTGTTCCTGAGATGTGGCAGCCCTGTTTAAATATGATGCCAGATGCAGTCCCACCTTCAGCATGTCATCTCATTGTCCTAGGAAGCCAGCGGGAGAGAGAGAAAAGGAGAGAGAGAGCACAACATCCCACAACGCAGCATGTGTTGTGGGATGTTGTTGCTTATTCTCCGTTTCCTTCTTTCTATTTCGCTTTCTGTCTTTCGGTGGGCGCTCTTGCTCTGGCACACCCAGCTGAAGGGGAGATATGGCACAGGAGACCCGACGTGACCTCGACCCTGAGAAGTGATACGATTTAGGTTTAAAAAAGGTTGAACCCAAAGGTATTCCACGGTCTTAAAAGAGGAGAGTGCACCGGAGTGTATGCAAACACAGCATCTATGAATGTTCCAACAGTTCTGTAACGCAACTGTAGCTCTTCTTAGAATCTCAATGAGGCTTACGATTATAAGAAATGTTATATGTGAATACGCAGCCAGTGTATATACCAACATCAGTAGGTCTACGCTTGAAGTTAAGGCTCATTTCTCCACCTCAGACTATTTCCCTAGGCAGACGCCATGAGGATAAAGAATCTAAAACTTGGAAACCATTTTCAGAAAACACATTAAATCCAACTGAGTTTGACCTCCTTTTACACAGACGTAGTGTAATACTTGATATTAGACTAATCTGCGATTCAATATGTAGAGCAAGAGCGGGCATTATCTAAAACGGTGTAAACATGTCCCAGAGCCGTCTAAGATTCCCTTCTTATAATAGTTTTATTTCAGAACATATAAATACTGGATATGGTGTTATACTAACAGCAGCCTCTGTTCAGCTTGTTTGCTCGTGTGCTTCCTCTAGGATTTAAGCCGTCACAGCACACAACTTTGTGTTGCTGTCCTCATAGTAAAAGTGGATAAGCTCAGAGGACTTTTTATAGACCAGTCAGTACAGCTCTTTCATGCTATATCTACTTCTTTTCCTCAAATACTCCGGCGTCACCGAGTCCACTCGCACTGTATCTGCTTTACAGATTTTGTACTTATGATTTGACAAACAATTCCTTTTAGGCATGGAGTGATAATGCAATTGTAGGACAGAATATGTGTAAATATGCCTACATAAATGCATATAATTGGCTCATGTTTGCTTGGTATTAATTTTTTTGGTGTGTGTGTGTGGTTTAATATCAGTGGTATTCAACAAGAAGTGGTGTTTGTTCTCCCACTCACTACATTACGTTGGAAATGATCTTTTCCCTTACAGATTTGGATGGGTATGTAAATTGCCCATACATCACCCCAGATTTATCAATGGGGACGAATGGCATCAACTTGAATGCAAAGTTTGCATCGTGAAACCTCCTTCATTTGTTGCTGCTTGCGTGGAGAAGGGAGATAATCTAATCAATTTTCAGAGGAGAGAAAGATGCAAAAAAAAAAAACAAAAAGGAGAGGTGGGGGATCGAATATAACATTAAGGAACATTGAGAAATATCCAATTGTCTGAGCATATGTAAAATGCCAAAGCCTCTTAGAACATTGTATGTCTTTATTCAGTAATACATTATCATGCATATTTCATACGGGGAGATTACTAAAACGGAATTGTGTGTCTTTCTGTTGTATGTCTTTATAATTACACCTTGAAGCCATAGCTGAATTTTTTCCTCCCTTTTTCCTCCATATTCATGAAAAGCAGACTTGTAATTTGATAAAGAGAAGCTTGTGTTCTCAACTTCATTCAAACGGCATCATGGCGCCGTATTAAAGTGGGCATCTGTGTTCTCGCGGCATTAATCTCTTCAAGCACATTCCAGCTGCTGTGATGTGCGAGAGGGAGATAAGTCTTAAACAGTCTAAAGCTAAGCAAACCAGACAACTCTATTATTGGCTTCATAATTGCTTAATTAAACTTTTGTCACTAATCATTATGAGGGCAATAGAGCTGTTATACAGGCTTTCTGTCGAGCAGGAAAAAAAAAAAATCAATAAACTGTGTTGGGGAGCTGATCCCCTCCACATCTCTCTCTCTCACTCTCTCTCTCTCTCTCTCTTTCTCTCTCTCTCTCTCCCTCCCTCCCTCCCTCCCTCACTCACTCTTTTTGTCCTCCGCAAATGAAATTCATTGCTGCCGGTTAGTGATCTGTAGGTCTGGAGCTCGACTGATATGAGCTGCCATCACCATTTGAATTGAGGGGTATTCAGTAGCACATGAATATGAACAAATGGCAAACATAAATCTCTTGCATGAAGTACACCTTCTATCCCTTTATTATGGAACAATTGACCCATCTAAAATGAATTCTAATGCCAGGGAAAGCATTTAGATTTAAATTACACCGTAGGTCCCCTGGACCACAGAGATGACGGCATAAAAAAGATTAATATGCTAATTATTTTTTCTCCCCTCTCTTTATTCCTCTTTTCGACATTTGCGTAGGGTTATTGTGAGCCTTGTAAATAAGATGACTGTTTTGTCAAGGAATGACTGCGAGGTTCCCTTCCGTAAAGTATGCTTTAGATCACTGACATGCATCTAGCCGTGGCATTATCTTTATTGTTTTTTTTATTAGCCAGTTGATTTTTTTTTTTTTTTTTTTTAACCTTCCTGAAGCACTTCATAAAATGTGTGTTCGGATGCGTGTGTTCAATATGCAAATAATTATTTTCTCGCTGCTGACCCAGAAAGTCCATCAGATGCAAGAAGAACATGATGCAGATTGCAGGTTCCTCTCTCTCTCCCTCTCTCTCTCTCTCTCTCTCTCTCTCTCCTCTCTCTCTCTATGGGAAATGTTTTGTGTCCCTCCAGAGCAGTCAGAGCACCCTTAGATGGGCTATTACAGGGGCCACTGTTCATTCCAAGGTTCTGCCAAACGATCAGAGTTTAAATTATGTTGTTTTTCATATCCTTTAATTGGCCTGGCTTTGAAAAACCAACTTTTCGCTTTGAATGTGCCATAGGCAGCCAATTGGCAAGAGCGCAATGAGGGCAAAAGCCTCATTTCATAATTTGTAGGCACTTTAAAGTTGGCTAAGCCTCTGCGGCAAATTGAAAAGTGTCCAAAATGTAAGAAGGGAAAGGGGCTTTTTGACTGCGCATCACCATGAGAATACTTGACGACATGGTGCAATACAGTATGTGCCTTATCTTGCAGGCATTATATATTGGGGAAACCTCAAGTGACTTACCAGCTTTTATCAGGCTTTTTACATGACATAGTGACTGCATTGAAGCGAGGTGTAATTTGACACTGCTACTGTGACTCTAACAAAGTTACTCCAGAAGTCATTTATTAGTGGTAGAAACAGCAGCAGTCTCATGTCTACTCATGTAAACATCACAACATTTCAGCTGTGATAAATGCAAAGGTGGTATCATCTCTCTAGAATGTAATGTTTTAGCAATATTGCACTTTACTGGACAGAATAAAAGTAGTTAGCTTTTCTAAATATTTTAGAATATAAGTTTTGGGCTGGAAGGGATAGCAGATAAACAGATGGGAAAGATTTTGGTGGCACATCATAAAAAAAAAAAGTATTTTTAGGGGAAAGAAACATTGTCACCCTTTTTCATCCATGAAGCATGAGTGTGCGCTTTTCTCTTGGCATCTGTCTAAATTCAAACATGATCAGTTTCACATGGTACAACAAGAACCACTGTTCCACTCAGGCAGGCAGACAGTAGAGGCCAGACTGCCATCTACAGTTATAGTCATCATAGAGGATGCAGTTCTACACATTTCCTGTGCCTCCTTCACATAGTTGCTCCACCACAAAATGAAACTTACGAAACATCCTGCAAAAACAAGGTTGTCGGACTTGTACAATAACCACCACTGTAAAGATTTATTAATTGATCAGTTTAAAAAAAATATGTGGGATCATAATTCCCCAAAACTTCATGTGTCCTTTAAGATGTGCACAAAAAAAAAAAAGATATAGCAAGTCACTAAGATGAAGAAATTGACTTAGTAGCCGAAATGTTCGGGAAAACGATGACAAACCAATATTTAAAAACATCATGTAGCTTTTAATGACTTTACTGTGGAACATCAATTATTGTATTGCAAAACTCATTATGAGAAATATTAATTATAACAAACTGCAGGGAAAAAGTTACCCATGGTTAGTCTAAAAACGTAAAATATCATTTAATAAATTAACTTTCCTTGTGTAATGAATGGCATTACTTTCTGCATCTCAGCTGAGAGTGAGAGACTGTGTTAATGAATTGCTTCGAAAGCATCTGAAGACAGACTTAATTACAGAGCCCACAGTTCTTGCATTATTATGCCATATATCCCCAGTTGAATACAATTCAGCAGCTAGATAAACAAATTTCATGGCAGCCTTTATGGCACTACTTTCTGGCCAACCATTGATACCAGTGTTTATTCGCAGGGCTGCGTGAAGCGTGGCAGGCATGAAAATGTGGCATTAAAAGTGAAATCCTTCATTTTCATCTCATTAAAAAAAAAGGGGGGAGAAAGGGGGGGGGGGGAAATGAGTAGAATGCAAATACAAAACCATGAGCGTGTACAATACTTACAAGTCTTCCATATTCCCACCAATGGTTCATTATGTGGTGAAGTGAACGAATGAGGGAAGATAGAAGTGGTGATGATACACTGTACATGCTGACTGATTTAAATTGTTGGTTTCTGGACTAGAAAATGCTTAGATGATGTTTAGACACAAGAAAAGATTCATTACAACATTTACCCTTACTAAAATCTAATTTAACCCTCGTTAGATGTCAATTAATTTTGTACAGCGCAGGTAGTTTTCAGTATATACTTATAGAAGTGTATCATTTTGGTTCTGTGGAGTTTGCTGGCTGCCTCATGCCCTGGCCAAACAACTAGAGCATTGTGTGTTACATGTTACATTACCGTGTGTGTGTGTGTGTGTGTGTGTGCTTGTTTCCAGCTACAATCCTTTATGCACAGTATGCTATCCACTGTGGCTACTGCATGCTCAACAAGACACTTCCTTTCCATTTGGTGTATGTGTGTGTGTGTGTGTGTTTATGTGTGTATACCCTGGGTAACACTGAGAACACTGGCGACAGTGCCCACGCCCTGGGGCCCCGCCATGCCTCCTTACACCCTTCATTTTCAGTCTGGGGACTTCAGCCTTCATGTAAATATCTGTTTTTGACTCAAATAATACAACGAGTGTGCGGACAGCTGTATTTTACACAAATCCTGTAAAATTACAGGGGGAATAAAAAGTCCAGAGGAAGGACGGAAGACAATGCTTTTTTGTTCGTTTTTTTTTTTTCAGGTCCTAAATGGTTATCATTCTGCATCAAAATTCTTTCTAAATATGTTTATTAATTTATTCATAGATTAACTCTCAATGTGGACAAAATCCTGCAATTTAAGCAAAAAAAGTGGGTTTTTACACCACTTTATGTCATTTTATGTTAATTGTGGGTGTCAGACATTATTTTGACGCTTTCAATCTAAAGAAAATTGATACATTTTATTAAGATATGTTTGCAAAACTGAAAAAATAATAAAATAAATCAATATTTTAAGATCATATTTTACTTAGATCGACCTGAGATGTCTCATGTTATTAACAGCACACTCTCACACACACACTTTTTTTTTTTCTTTCCACTATAGGACATTTATCTGAAGTCAAACAGTGAATTGCCTTAAAATGTAAAGGAAAGCAGTAAAGTGCTTCTTTAAAGTACAGTACACACAAGCGGAAATCATTTAATAGCATGTTTGTTTCTCCCCTAATCCTTAAGCATTCTTTTAAAAAATGCTCACTCGGTAGTGAAACATATAATTGCTAGCTTGGCAGCTCACAAAGGTATACCCAGGTTTTCGGCTTGATAGAAGTAGCCCGGTCAATTAAAATAATTATAGTATTTCTGTGATAACTGCAAGGTCTGGGTATTTTGGAACATTTAGGGATTTGCAGTTGCACATAATTGGAGCCGTGAAGTCCAACTCCTACTTTTCTTATAAAGCAGCTGATTATATGGAAGAGCACACAGTCATTTGGTTAGGGTTAGCTTTAATACAGTGTTTCTCAATCTGTGGGTCGGCACCAAACATGGATCTGGAAGTGTGTATATGGAAGACTGTAAATGTCATGTGGATGTGTTTCAGGATGACACTGCATTTAGGTATTTTAACGGTTTAAAGTTGCTCTAATTTCAAAAATAATTGAACGTTTTAAAAATGATCTTCAGATGAGTTAAGAGGAAATGCTGAATAAATAATAATAATAATAAATAAAAATTATTAACACTTGGGATAATGCATTTTGTCAAAAATATATGCATATATTTTTTGATACAAATGTTGTTTTTTTTTGTTTCTTTCTTTTTTCAGGGCCAAGTTTTCATATGAGCTATTCATGAAGTTATGTACAATATGTCTAGTGACCTCCTGAAATATTTGCCTTCATCATCATCACTGACGCTATTACCACCACCACTGTGATTCTCATCAATAATCTTGTTCATGTTAATGATCGCCAACCGAACAGACTTGTACTGCCTCAGCTTTTGTGACTTCACATTCCTCGACAACCAATACAAGCTCATAGCAGTCCCATTGCAACCAGCCTGGTCCAAGGCCTGGCTCAGTGTTGAGCTATTAGCGCCAGTGGCAAGCCAACCATAACACTAGCCATAGTTGGAGCGATAGCCCCATTTCAGTGTGGGGTCAGCAACTCAGCCATATTGTTAAGATGATTGTTCTGCCAGCCTTCTGTCATGGCTGATGTGGCTGGAGCACTTGGCTTGGTAGCCGGCTGCCTGGATCCTCGCTGCCTGGAAAGCGGCTTTGCTGTAGGCAGCTCCGAGGCCTTAAAACCCTTATTGTCTATCCTTCCCCCGGCTAGCTCTTTTCTCTCTCTGCTCCCTCCGTAGAATGGTCTGCAGTCAGAGGGATGAAGAGAGAGGGAGGCAGGGAGGGAAGGAAGGAGGAAGGAGCCAAGCACATTCAAGGGCCTAGTCCAATGTATCATGATCAGCATAGGGCTTTCACGGCAGCTACTGCCTGCATCCCAGAGCATTGTTCAGCCCCTTTCTCCCTGGCAGCACTTTCGTTTGAACAGAATTTTGACACTGCAGTGGGGAATTCTGCAGATTAAAGGGGACATATTTGGTACACTTCCTTCTTGGCACTTTAATAGTGTTGGGGGAAGGTACAAATTTTTAATCAAGGCATTAAGTAGGCATGGGCAGTCGAGATGTTATTTTTCTTGCCTTTATTCTTTGATTCAAAATAGTATTCGTCACAAAAAATATTATCCATCCACCCATCAATCCTTTTATCAATGTATTTATCTGTATATTTATACTAGAATGTGGGCCATTGCTTTTTTTCTCTTTTGGTTTCTTTTCTCAGTTGTTTTCTTTTTTCCTCTTTAAAGCATATCCTATTTATTAATGTGCGCATACATACTATGCAGCTATGGTGCTGAACCTCTGTGTTGCAGATAAGACAATTAAGGAGAAAATGACACCATTAGCAGAGGACTTTCTATGAGCAGCTTGTTTCATCACGTCTATGTAACATGCCTATTGTTCCTCTTTCTCTCTTTCTACACCCTCTTCTGTCCTTGCCCTCGGTACGAAAACACACCTTTCTTTCTGTCAGAGCATCATTCTCATCCAGGTGTAGTTAACCCTTTCGCGTTCCTCACAGATCGAGCGCAACCCTGATACCTCCTCTTTGTGCTCTACGGAAGAGTCGGCGTAGCAACTAGGCTCGAAACGTTGTTGATTGCCCAAATATTTGCATGCCACCGTGTGTCTGTGTGTGTGTGTGTGTGCATATCTGTATTATATGTGTGCAAATGCTAGGATTCTTGGAGAGAGTGATTCATTTAGGGGCCCCTCTCCTCTCCTCAGCTGCTCCCTGCCTTCCCCAGTAATTAGCCTAGTGTGGCTGCCACCTCTCACTGCTCAGTCTGGGAGAGACACTTGACACGGCAGACATCAGAGAGATTTTTCAGGAGGCTCTCCCGGCGCCCCAACAGCTCTTAATTAACCACTTAGGTATCCCCACTCGTTCCCCCGGCCGGCACTTTCCAAATGGTAAGGAGGTTCTGTGCCACGGATCTAAACACCGGGGGAAGCGTGCTATCAAAAGATCTGGATAAATGAAGGCTTGTGTAAATTATTTTTAATGATTCCCTCCTGGCACATCATTATGTTTGTAGTTACACACAGGCACTTCTGAGACGGCTCATCTTCGCTAAGGTCATCAGCAGGACCAACTGTAACTAGCTGCTAGTCTGTAAATGGCTTATTAATTAGTGCTGTGGTTTTACATAGCTGTGAGCTCTGATATATAGTGCAGGGATCGTAATTGTGCGGAATCGAAAATGATGATGATGATGACGACGATAACCCATCTCCAGGCTATTTATGCAAATTGCCTCCTCATATTAGAAAATCATTACCTATCCAAACACTGCAACACTCAGCCTGTGTGAATCACAATGATGGATTTTATGATAATTGCGATTTAATTTTCTCCCGCTTCCCTCTCTCTCTTTTGTCTGTCTGGAGTTTGAAAATAATTTGGTCATTGTGAATGCTATTAATTCTGTATTAGTTAAAGCTGAATGGATGGGTTTATTCAATTTCCTCTCAACTGAGCAACAAGTCCTCCAGATTAATCGACCAAATAGGTCGTTTGACCGTGCACTCCAGAACGACCCCTAGGAGCATTTTCTACTCAGACGCCTCTATCAGCAATAATCTGCAGGACAACATCATTTGTCTTTGCTTCCTAAAACCAAATCACTGTTAAAAAATAATGATGTTTTATGATGTGAAAATGCTGTGATTAAAGGTCTGGTTAGGTTTAGGCACAAAAACCACTTGGTTAGGGTTAGGGAAAGATCATAGTTTGGGTTAAAAATGATCTTGAAACGTGGCAAAACTTCATTAAAGTGAGGCCACCTTTGTCGTCATGGCAACAGTAAAGACAATGATGACTGTAGTTACGTTTTTTAAAAAACTGTCCCGACTCGCAGTTGGAAACGTGACACTGGCGTTGGAAACGGGAAGCGAACAGTGGTCTCCTGCAGCTAAGTCCACTAAGTCTACTTTTTGCAAGTTAGGATCTAAACAACCATCCAATCCGCCATATATGGACTATGGAAATTTGTTGTTACCCTGTATAGACATCATCTTAACCACTTCTCTGGGTCATAATTACTATGGCCGTTAGATGGCATCTGTCAATCAAATGTAACTATAGGTCATTTTTGACCGGATTGAGATTCATAAATTATCATCATTTTGTGGAACAGAAGATCACTTGTTACTTTTTATTTTTATATATAATTCAGGAATATTTAAAAAGACCGTTTAACCATTGGGTGATCATGTTTCATGTTTCATGTACCAGTTATAAAAATCTAGACCAACAGCTTATATTCTCAATTTGAACATGTGTACTCTCATTGAGAGTATAGATATTTCCACTGCATATAATCTATAACCACTGTTACAGACCGATAACGAAAAAATCTTATATTCATAGTAAATCACAAGTCACAATGGAAAAAATGCTCACTCGAATCAGGTATTCTGTTATAAATGTCTATGTGCAACACTTACAAATACTAAAATAGAAAGAATATTATTTAATTCAAAGGTGTATCTGTCTTTTGAATCTTACAAACAATGCAGAACACAAAAACACAAACAGCAACAGCACAACAGAGAAACATTACAATGAGATCAACAAGTTCTGGAAGCCAGCAATTAATTTTTAGGAAATTTCAGCTTCCCTGTCCAGCACTGTGAGATGCTTCAACTGGGAGGGTTGAATTTAATTATCTGCCAAGCTCTGCTCTAACAAGTGCTTTGTAGTTCAGCATTCAAATCTCACTGAAAGTCTTCAGAGAGGCAAAGCCAACTTTGCATTCATGAGGGAAGCAAATACTACAGCAGCCCTCCATAACCTTGATGAAATGTGCATTTCACCTTAGGCTATGAGAGGGGAACATAAAAACCCTGAATCATTACATTAAAACGGGTTCCTTCCCTGACAACTTTGAAACAGAGCCATGGCAGATCAAAAACGGTTAACTCTTTGGTGTTTTTATTTATTTTTAATCTTTTTCTGGAAGTTTGAGGTTTACATGGACAGGTCAGTTGACAGCAGGAAAAGAACATAGTGTAAAAAAACATAAAATGAAAGCATATCTGCGGTTGTGCTTTTACACATGCCATGAGCTGGGGGGGTCTCTCTGGCTCCGTGTATCGCTCTTCCTCATCCAGTTCAACCACCCTTCCGATGTCTCTCTCAGAGCCTTTTGGTATGCTGACAGTATCCAGACTGCAATCAACATCTGCTAATTTCTGTCTATTAACCGTATTGTCGTAACACACGATCATGATGTTTTGTTTGTACGGCTGAACTGAGACTTATGACCCTAATCCATCATCTGCTTGTCATATTTTTATGTGTTGTCTGTGCAGTTCCCTGCAGCCCAAAGCAAGCATGTTACAAGGCCCTGTTTAAGTTATTGGCCAGCTGCTAGAGCCGTGCCCAGCTGAAGAGGTCATTGTGTTTCTCTCTCTTTTTTCCCCCCCTCCACTCTCCTCTCAGAATATCACACTGTAGCACAGTCAATGCCAAGCATAATACAAACCGTATGTCCTGAGAAGCTATCGTTTGCATCCACTGTGCCTGAATATTTTAGCAGGCCCCACATCTTCCTCACACACAGGCAAAGACACAACTGTAGACACAATAAGGACATTTTGATTTTTTTTTTTTTTTAACGAAATTGGATCATAACGCAATTATTTCACAGCTTTGCACACTGTAATCGCCGTATAGACATTACACATTCATGAGCAACTGCTGACAAACTTTTAATGGCGTGAAACACGTATTCCAATATCATATTTTAACACCAGTGGAAACAAAGAAGGCAAATGTTCAAATCTATAATTTTAGATTTATGTTATGCAGCTGCTTGAATTTCAATGTCGTAAATACTCGATGGCTTCACAATAAACATATCTTTATTAGAATCCAAATGTTCTGCTTGTCATGATGCAATGTCACGCACTCCATGGCAACAGTCAGGAACAACTGCCATCTAAGATCAACAGCGATAGCTAATGATTTAATGCTTTATCAAACTTTGAGAGAGCCACTTAGTGGTAACGAGTTCAACAAAAATGTATAAAATTTAAATAGGTCTTGAGTGAATTTTGCTGAGAAATACATATTCATATATCTGTCCTGTCATATTTTACACACACACACACACACATATATATATACACATATATATCTCATATATTCGTACGCACCATTCTCATCATATTCCATGAAGACATGCAGTCCTCTATGAAGACATAATTGCTCAATACATTACTTATTGTGTAGTGAAATTGTGAGTGTATAAGTGAATGGCGCATTGTATCATCTATGATAAATGTTATGGTTATGGGATTTCTGCCCATTGTGAGATGAACAGGCTTAGAGACTTCGCCCATTGTGAAATGAATGGGTTTAGAGTAAATGTCCTCTTGAGGATAGTCGATGCATATCACCGCAGACTGGAGAGCCTTTCCTTTTTCCCTGCTCGACACTGTGTTGATAGACACGGGCAGTATTTTTCCTTGTTAAGAAAGGGCCTTGTTTATTCTGCAGGTAACGATCCAAATCCAGCAGACATTTGCCCCACAGGAAGGGGTGCGCTCACTCAAGTTTGTCATTTCATTTCTACTGTGAAATCCATTAAGTCCACACACTGAGGGTCTCTTTTTTCATGCTTGTACAGTATTTGTCAGGATTTTTTTTTTTTTTTTTAATGGGGGGAGGAGGGGGCAGTATGTAGGATCTTCTTCCAAGAACTTAAGTTTACACAAGTGTTGAAATGCTTTTAAAAGAATCACTTGATGAGATAATCCAAAAAGGTTGAATCAGCTAAAATGTTCTCTCTACTGTTGCAGTCATTTACAGCACTGAGACTCACACAGTATGTAATATGTGTATGGATTAGACACTGTTGATGCCATATCCACAAGTATTTCTGTTGATGGCGTTTGCTTCACTAGGTGGGGGGGAGGGGGGGGTTGCTCCCATTCGGAGTGTTGTTTTTTGTTTGTTTTGTGTTTGTCTCCCCCTCTCTCCAGCAGATTTCTGGTCAGCCATGTGAAATTAATCTGAGAGAAAATAAACAGAGGAGCCCAACAACTAATACAGTTAATTGTCTTAGTGCTTTTCTGGCTGGCCGCTCGCTAACAGCTGGTCATACTGGCTCATGGCACCACTTCAGCCAGCCTTTGAGATAATAACTTTTGCATCTGCCAAAGAAGTGGCTGTTACTGCCCACAGAATTTACAACTCACAAGTGGAAACACAGACTCCGACAGAATTTTCTATGCACGGGTCTTTGAATTTTATTAATGTAATGCAAACACAGTCCTTCCAACACATTAAATTGTTGATGTTATGCGAATACACTCCGGAATTGCAGATCCTCATTAACATTATTTGCATGTTAATCTGCATCTTTTTAATTAGTGATATTATTTATGCACATAATTTTCACCCGGTGATGCCAAGTCGCAGGCACATTAATTAATCTACAGAGATGCCAAACTGTTTTTCCTCCACTTTTATTTGTTTACACCGTGTTCTGGATTCAGGGGGAAGTTGAGGGAAAAAAAGAAGAAAAAAATGCCTAAAGATGAATAAAAGTAGAAAGACAAGATTAACTAAAAGTCCTTTTTGTTTTCATAATTCATATTGTAATATTAGCCAAATGTCACGTGTGTATTTTTTCTCTCCCCTCTTCCTCTCCTCTTCCCTTTGAGATCGGTTATTCAGTTACACTACCTTGATGTATTATTAAAATCCATAATGGACTCCGGAGGCTTCCTTTGCTTCTCTTCTTCATTTACAGAATATAGTCAGTGTTATTCTAATCTCCCAACAACACCGTCATGCATAGGCAATGAGCCCCCAACCCCAACCCCACCACCTACCCAGCAGCCCCCGTGAGATCATCCACCTCTACACACAGCCACCAGATAAACACTGCGGCGTGGCTCGCGAAAAAGTCTCAAGATGAGACCTCAGTGATGATACTTTATGCAAAGCAGAGACAATAGCAGTCGGTGTTGTTACTGCTACATTACTACAGACTGTTTTATCACCGAATCCAAATTACCCTGAGACATGCAAAATAACTATTTGAACAAAGAGGCACCATAAATGTGCAGCAAATTTAAAATATATTAATTGCGCGCAATCTTTGATTGTACATGTTCGCACGTGTTTGCTGAGACGGATTGTTTCAACGTGCAAATTTGCACATCTGAAATTCACTGTTGTTTTGAGACGTGTGCAACTTTGTGCTGCGCCTGTTGTTCTTGTTTGTTTGGAGGGTTTTTTTTTAGGCAAAAGTGTTTCAGAGTAGCTTGGATCTTTGCAGTAAAACTGGTTTTAGAAGACGATACAGGGCGGTATGTTATAACAGAATGTGATGCAATGTGCTGCAAACAGTAGAATTGGGTCGTACCATAAATTACAGCTTCATACAACACACCTTAACGCAGAGAGAGTTGTAAAGAATGTCAGAGTGTGGCCTAGCCGCTACTCTGTTTACATAACATATGTTCATACTGCATGTGGTGACACATTGCCATAATGTGCTTATCTCCTTTGTACGCAACATGTTCATATACTGATGGTGTTACAGAATTTTAATATTTTTAATGTCATTGCACACTTTTATATTTAGGATATGTTTATCAGAGGAGGATGGTAAACATTCTATTAAGTGTAAGTCATTCTCTGAATTCATTCAGTCTTCCTACTGCACTCCTACTGCATTCCTGCCATTTTTTCCAAGTTATCATACAAGTTGTCATATTTATAGCAACTGAAATATGAATATGTTTGATAGAGTTTGAACATTTTGAATGTCAATATTCTGCATGTTGTAATAAATGTTGTGGTCATTATGTCACTATTATGACACTGATGAGTTTTTGAATTCCCTCTCCAATCCCTCCTTTGTTGGAGATTTGAAATATTTACAGTAAATCGTATAGGTTGATTGAAGCCTTAATCCAGAGAATGTGTAATAGATTTGAGAAATAAAACCCTTATTTTGCATCATATAATCGTTCTACTGTAATTATTGATTTATAAAATCATTCACTTACTTAAATCATTCATTTAAAACAAAAATATATTTGTTTATGTTATCAATAACGCTAATTTTGTCTGTTTGTCTCTCTGTCTGTTATTTTTTGTCTCTATTCCTTAAATCTACATTTTATTGTCTGGCCCCTTTGACTGGTTCCTTTCTTGACAATGTTTATAAACAGTATATAAAGTTCAAGTGTGAGATCATCACCTCTGAAAGGCATAAAAATAAATGTGTGAAATTACAAAATAAGGCCAGCAGTTTGTTAGATTGAGGTTGAATGCGTGTGCGAATGATACTTAACAAAAAAACAGCATGCACACTGCTCAATATTATTCAATTGAAACCACTATAGTAATCATATTGACCTTTGCTAATTTTCATTAGAAATAAAGAGTAATTAAGACTTAATTTCCTTAAGTGTTCCAGCATGGGAGTGGTGTTAAGCAGCTTTGTATACTGATATTGTAAAGGATATTAGCCTCATCCACTGCTGTACATAAATGCTGAATAGTAACACTAGGGTGCAATTACATAATGCAGACCCCCAGTCTTCCTGCTTTGTTGGCCTGTTATTGGAGACTATCCAAAAACGAAACAATCCATCCAACCCTAATAAACTGAAAGCACAACCACAATTAATGAGACATCCAACAGAGACGATTCCTAAAGGAGCACAAAGGGCCATCATCATTAAGCATAGTGGTTTATACATACTTTAACTTTATTATATTAATAAACTGAGAGGGATCTCAGGGACACAAATATGGTAATTCAGGGTTTCAGGATTTGTATTCAGCACAAATGGTGGCTGCCACCACAGCCCAAGTAAAAGTTTCCCTTTCCACAACTATTTGGCATTTTCTATAAATACTGAGTATTATTTATCCAATTTTAGAGTGGTTATTTATTTTTGGAGCATTTATTTCACTCATTGACTAGCAAAACTGATTTTTTTTTTTTTCCAAACAATCACCTTTTGGGAGAAGGATAAATGTGCAAGAGCTTTGCAGCAAGAGTGCTGCAAAAAAGTGTAACTTCCACAGCAGATTTATCTGAGTGGATTTACAAAGGATGAAGTAAGATGGCTTCTTATGTATGATGACTTGGAACAATGATTCATATGTTGTATAACATCTGTGAGCTGAGATACTGTGGCAGGGGATGTCAAAACATGATATCCACGGGGGATCAGGTTCACAATGACCACTAAGTTATGACCTGCATGGCTTTAACATTAAAATATAGCATCTTAGTGACTCATCTGCAATGTTAACATGCTTTTTTATTGCCGTGAACTACTGTATCTATGGTATAAGGAACATGAAAATGTTAGCCTTTGTAAAAGCCTAATAAAGTGACATGTTAGGATCTTAGACATGAATGATTACCCTGATCAAATCTCATCTTAGTCCCTCAATTCGTAACAGCTCCTCGTCTTGCCAGTGCACGTAGTTATTCTGTTATGATAATACCAGACCTAAGCTCTCAACTTCAGAAGGCGTCTCTTTTGTACCGCCACTTTCCAAAGACAATGAAGTTAGTGACAGTGGTGAGGCAAATCCTTCTAAGGGGTTTGTGTGGAATTTACAAGCTTACAATGCATCGCCAGTGGCACAACTGATACCGCAGGTAATTTGGCATATCATGTCCAGGAACCAGATCCTGAGGAGGGAATGACAAACCAATTTAAAAAAGAGAGAGAAAGAAAGAAATCTGGTGGGAAAAAGGCAGACTAAAATCTTGGCATTCCAGTGGCCATTCACATGAAACCGATAAGTCTGAAAAAAGCCAAAAGACTCCCATTTTTCTTCCCCTTGTCTCCACCTCCGAGAGGCTGATGAAAGTGCCTTTTGTTTCTCAAACCTCTTACTGTTGTGTTAAATTGTGGAATAATTGATATGTGGTGAGGATATCTAATACTTAACTATGATCTGAACAAAGATCAAACAACACAGAAGTTGTGAGATAACCATGCACAGGTGCACGACTCCCACACCACATGCAACATATGTGTGCGAAAATTCAATGCGTTGCTTTTTTTTTTTTTCTTCCCTTTACTCTGGTTTGTAAATGCGGGTCGCTGCACATGTGTTGCTTTAACTTTTTGTCCACATTCTTTTCTCAAACTCAGTTTTATATTACCATTGTGTTATGATTTATCATCAGGCGAACTTCTAAAGTTGAAATCATAGCGATTTTAAAAAAGTGCTACCAAGAAAATGGCATTCCACAGACCTCATTTTGTCCAGTCCTTGAGCAGTTCAAAAGACAATTTGTAATTATTGCAGACAATTATGTGAGGAAGTGATATCTCCCCCTCTGAGCAAAGCTGGGCGGTTTAAGATTTCTACGGCCAGTCTTGTTCCAGTCATTATGGCGGTGCACATCAAGATGTCCCCTTGACCTTAATGACAGACTGAGGACTAGCCCCCACATTATAATCTACAGACTTGATTTCTCATGTCAGGGGAGGGCCCTAAATGGATTTTTAATCCTAAACTAACCATGCTGCACATTGCATATAGTGTTCAGGTGAAAAGTTCTTTCCACCACCCTATTATACTGGGGCAAGTTGGGTCTGTAACCTGAATCACTGGAAAAATAATGCGCTAAGCCCCCCAGTACTGTATAGGCGTTACACCGCAACAATGTGTTTCTTTCTTTCTGTTGATGCCACGGACTCCTCTTTGATGCGGCTCTGAAATGACTGAGCGCCATAGGCTATTTTCTCCCTGTTCAGGCAACTCAATAGCCGGTCTGTCTGGCCTGTTTGTTTTCAGCTAATTGCCTCAAGATCTAATAAGTTAGTGATGATGTACGTCGAGTCACCCGTGACCCCTGCCAAAAGAAATATTATGTCGCACTAAAAGGGAAGGAGTAGGGACCCTCTTTATCAGTCTAAATATTTCTTGCCTCCAAAGCTCCCGGTTTCAAATGTTTGGGTCAGTATGTGTTAAAGTAAGGTCACGAGAGCCCTGTAATTACGATATTATGCAAGGCATTTAGGACAAGACCAGGGAAACTCAAGACCTGCCTCGGCTCAGGACAGAGGTGGAAAAGACACTGCAGTTTGCAAGTCTGGAGCCACTGTTTCATGAAGCAGAAAGAGAGCTGACCTGTGATTAGGAACATTATGAACATGATCAAAAAACATTTGTTTTTGAATACCAAAGTAAGGTTTTTCCTCTTGCTGATATAATTGGTTTTACATGAATTAACTTCAGGTAAAACAATTCATTTTTCAGTGTTCATATCTGTGGTTTGACATGTGTTTATTGGTACTAAGACTTGTCTCACACCTTTTACTGTAAAGCTGTTGCTGAGGTACTATGAGGCAAACAACTGATGTCTATGCTAGTGATAAACTACACAACGCTGAACTGCAGCAGCAATAATCCCCTAAAACAATCCCATATTCATAAAAGCATCAGTGATTGAAGACAGCACTGGTTTATGGAGCCATGAGTCATTCATCACAGACCAGTTCAGGGCAGTTAAACTGGTGAAACTAGCTTAAGTTCAGACAATTTGTAGCTTAACGTGTTAACATTTTGGTTGAATAGCTGATACAAGCATCTTTATAGTTGTTACAATGACATCATAGCCACGCCTATAGCATGATGTCTGTTCTATCATTCCAAAACATGGGCTAACAAAAGCACATCTTTTTGGGAAAACTATCAATGGAAATGTTGTTCTCTTTTAATCAAATACATATACCTCCCTAACCCAAACATTAAGTAAATAAACACATAAAAATCTGCATTTATGGAGTTAGATATGTATACATCACAGTATATGCAGTAAATCCTTGCTTAAACTTCACAGTTTCAACCACTTTATTAACTATTGTTTATGAGGAGAAAAAAATATCAGAAAGGATACCACTAAGGTTGCTGCACTGACCATGCGTGGCTCATGCATTTTGATTGCATACATTTCTGTGGGGATATTTATTTTTTTCCCCCCGGTGAAGTATCTATGATACCCCACCTCCGCCTCTTTTATTTTCTGAACGACAGACAGCAGTCCAAGCCAAAAAGCCATTTCACCTGCATTAAAACACAATGAATAATTTATAAATCCCAATTATTTGGTATCATTTATGCAAAGAGTGTCACACAAGGCATACATAAAGCATTAAGGATGGTTAACCCATAAAGGAATGGGAGACTAGGAGAAGAGTGGAAGGTCACAGCTGAAAGTCAGGTGTTTTTTTTTTCTTTCCTCTACAGTATCTCACTTACTGTCTCTGTTCATGTTATTTTATACTGCAAAAGCTCACTGCACATTATTATTGCCCACTATACCTGATAAATACTGTGACATTAGAGTTGTTAATTCATGTACTCATGATGTAAGTGTATGTTACAACTGAAAAATTCACAAGGAACAATTACACATGATGCTCAATGGCTAAAAGAGAAAACATCTGAGCTAGAATGGAGACCAACAGTACAATAACATGTCAAACATCTTGATTATTGACATCAGCTTTCTACATATTGTGGCACTATGAATTCAAAATCACATTGCATTGCTGGACTAACATAGTACTCGACTTTGCTGTGATCTCCTTATCTAAACAAATGCAATTATGGTTGGGTTAGCGGTGGTGCTTCCCAGGAGATGGACCGTCCCCCCTTGTCGCTGACTATCTCCCCCACTAATCCTGTCTTAGAAGGGTCTCTGTTAACAGGGATAAGGCATTGGCCTGGTATCCTAGGCTAGTAAGCTAAAGCTTATGTACAAAATGCTATTCAAGAGGCGCTGCCTGCAGCTATTGGAACTGCGTAGATGTCCATATCATTCAGCCAGCCTAAATATGGAGGAATTTAGCCGTGGCTAAATCTTGGAGACTGACGTGGACATGTTCGCTGATAAGGAATGGGGGCCTATGCGGGAGTCTTATTTGGAATCAAATTGATGCGTTATAGAGTCTGGAACATGGAGATCTGGTCTTTTCCAATGACAAATCCATAAACTCTCCAGCAAACATGCCCCTACTATTGAAATCCCTTCCCGACTTGCCCATGCTTTACTGTCCTACCAATCATGATGCTCATTCAAGCTATGGAAGCCACTGAGCTTACAGCAGTAATTCTACAGTATGTCCACAACTATTTGTGCCCACTGACAGTCAAGCCTTGTTTCAGTTTTTGCTTCATATTGATAACTGTCAATCATGTCTAGAGGTCAAAAACTTATTCACTGTTGACAGCATCACGTGCTAGTCTAATACATCAGTTCAGCACTTTATGTGTGCGTCTCTCTTAAACAGTTGGCTGGAAGTTAAATCATTATGAAGGGTCATGTTATTGACCCCAACCTTTTATGGGAAAGCAAAGTGCTTGACACCAAATCTCAGTCAATTTACTCCTTCTGGTGTGAACAAAATACTTCTCAGTTTCACACATTTGGATGGATTAAGCTTTTAACACTTGGTGAAATCCAGCACTTATCCTACAAACACTTGTGAAGTGTATGCGACAGTGGATCTATATTAAGTGTGACTGGGCAAGCTCCACAAGACCGGAAAAGGCAGCACATCTGTTCCCTTGCGTGATAACTTTGAGCAATACTCACACGCTGTGTTTTTCAATGACAAATGGCCAGTAAATGACCAGTTTCAGATTTTAAGAATGTTTCCTACAACAGTCCCAACAGAAGTGCATTTTTGGTAGAGCAGTACATCAGCATATTACTTAAATCTGAGTGTTGAGAATTTCCCTCTTTACGAATCTAATCCCAGAGACTACTTGTTCAAAGTCATGTAAACTGATATTCTGAGCTCACTTCCCATGTTGAAAGCAGTTTTAACCACAACAATCAGCGGCAGCTTTGTATGTTTGCTACTCACATTCCTGCATATTTTATCACACGCTCTGAGCCACATTAATATCACACTCCTTTGATGAGGAATGATGCACAAACATTAGTGATACAGAGATATGGTGCATATGACATGCTGGCTGCATTTGTAGATATGTGACCTTCATTTGTGGTTTCAGAGGGCTGGTAAATAATAACACCAAGGGTTAATGGATTTCATATGCTCTTCAGCCTCACTGCTGCAGTCACCTGATGCAACAGTACATGCAACCTTGCCCTCGAGGAAATGAGAGAACTCTGTCAATCACCCGGCGCTTCCTGCTGTTAGGTCTAGATACATATAGAAATACACATATGCATACGCATACATTTAAATACACTTCTTCTGCTCACCACACACCATACAACCAGAATCTTTAGACGCTTTCTTGATTGGTTTGGTGTAGATCCTTAAAGATTCCATCAAGACATGTTTGAAGACATATAAAAACATTCTGCTTTGACTAATAATTTGAGTCTGATATGTTTTTTTTTAACAAATACCTTACTAAAAATCCAAAAACAACATCTACTCATCCTCCCTCTTTGGAAAATCCAGAATATCAATATGAAAATATTTTTATATCACTGAAAGTCCATTCTCAGTGTATGTGCACTGGATGCTTCAAGTTTCCACTTCTGTAAGTTACATACTGGACCACGATTGGCTCCAGAATTGTTGTGATGTCACAAGTCATGCTCATAGATATATGCTTTTAACTCAGATTTGAGGTGAGCACAGAGAAACCCTCCAGTTTCAGCAGGTGAATGTGAAAATTGTCTTCAAGTGTCAAACTCTGCATATACATCATTTTGCACAATGAAGCTCAAACATCCAATTGAAGAAACAAGAAGAAAAACACATTTAAGATGTACAGCACTGTCTAAACTCTCACCACTGCAGATGTTTATTTTCCCACTGAGACCAATTGATTGCCTTTTTAAATCTTAGAGCGTGGACCCTAATTGAATAAATAAAGGCCTACCACTGGGGTCTAATTTCAGCACAGGTGTAAATTTGTTATCAGTTTTGGTGCTACAGGGGAGCTGTGGCTCACATCCTTGCATCAGTAATTTATGAATTGACAACTACTTCTGTAGAGTTTGGCCACAGACGATAATGAACTCCACTATACTGCTGTATTTGTTATTTAATTACAGCCACTGAGCCAAAATATTATTATTAGCAGTTTAAAATATGTTAATAGTATGTTATATAAAATATGTAGTAGTAGTAGTGGTAGTAGTAGTAGTAGAAGTAGTAGTAGTAGTGGTGGTGGTGGTGGTGCTATTTATCACCTTTTCCTGACTGGAGCCTTAAAAGAGTGTTAACAAATCAAGAAAATATATTCAAACTAGCTATAGGGTACTAACAAAATCAGTATCTTTATTAAAGCATGAATGCTGCACAATTTACATTCTGCTCCTTATTAAGTTAATTAGATGATTAACAGCTGTGTCTACTTAACATTAACAGACATTAAGTTTATATGAGAACATAATCTATGTGCTTGCTTTGGGATTTTGACAGCATATATCATAATGCAAACAAACAGAAGGTACAGTACACTGTATGCCGAGAAGAAAATACATGTGCCCACTATACATAAGCAAATGATTCAATTTCAAAATTAATAGTGATCAGCCTGCAATGTCACTGTAAACAGTGGTTCATAGAGAATCTATGAAAATCAAATAACTGCACATACCATCTAAAGTTAGAGAGAATACCTGTGTAGAGAGTTCAGTGAATACTCTCACTATCTGTTACCCACACATGCTTGTATGATGTATGGTGGACATCCCTTTCAGTTACTTAACTCCTTGTAGCCATTTGAAGGCAAAATATATGCCTGCATAGAGATGAACATGCAAGTATTATGGAGAATGTATTGCAAAATTATGTATGCATCATTTATAATAAGAATCTTAGACATTCAGTGCTACCAGTAGACTAATCATTTTAGTGTGTTTGTGTGGCCCACACTGTGCAGCTGCCACTTAACATTGTCGGTGTAGAATGGGTACAGTTTATTCTGAGGACCAAATGTTCTACAGAATCATCCATTCCCACCAATCTTAGCTCTGCACTAAGACACTGCTAGCTGTCTTCATCCAAAAGAGCGGAGCTGCAACAACAGGATGTATCCTCTACTGAAAAAACCTTTTTTTAAAAAAGGTTAAAAAAAAAATGCATGTCATGCTCCGTAGGAAAGATTTTTACAAGAGTACAGGCCGTTAACCGTTAACAATGAAACAAGGGCCATGTTTAAATGACTCAACATGACATCTGTTTATTAGAAACTACAGAAAGGTCTCCTGGTACGAACACAAGTATCAAGACCTATATAAAGATGGAAAAAGGGTATATGACCGAAAATAAAGCCCAGCAACTGCTTCAAGTGCAAACTGCCTTCTCATATGGGGCATCAACTCAAAGGTTTTCTTGCAAAGCATTTTTTTTTCTTTTTTTCCAGTGCTTCCCATGCTCTATTAGAGAGTCCCCAGTCCATATTTCCAAGCATCCTTGCCACCAAACCATACGTATAATCTCAATCTCATATGTTATGACAGAGTTCAACAATCATATACAGTATTTCCACTGCTTCTTCAAGACAGACAGAGGTTCAGGAAGCCGTCCACTGAAAGCAACTTAATTCACAGAGTCACTAAGGACCACAATTTGTCTCGTATTGGCTAACCAGTCCAGATTCCTGTGCCAGGCCGAAAGCTTTATCCTTTATATGGCCTCCTCACATCTCTCTCTCTCCCACTCCATTTCGTGCTGTCTCTCCCCACTGTGCTGTTAGTGTATTCCACATCTGACTGAATTATTGCCTAGCTGTTAGTCTTTTGGCCGCCATTCCTATTTGTGCTACAAAAAGACATGAGATTTGCATTACACTCATTTCAGGCGCTTGCCAAAATATTTCACATTAGTTTCAGCTGAATGTGTGAATTATTGTTCAAATTTGATGAGCTTAGTAATGCAAATAAAGGTCACATCAGAATTTCCAGATGTGCTTGTGTCAATGGACGTGAGCGCATTTGGAAAACAAGGATACCATTCAAACGGCAATGTGTTATGATTCTGTCATACTAAACTCATCCGTCAAAGTGCATGTTTTCAAACGGCCAGCGAGAGAGACCAGGACTCGAATTGGAAGAGCCTCTGTCGAACCGTAGTTTATCCCTTGTGTTTACAACTCACAAAAAAAGGTCATTGATATAAAAAAGCAAAACACTCGAACCTGCTCTGAGCGGGGCCTTTTCTTTATCTCACCCCAGCATTCCAGCAGCGCTTGAGGGGTGTAGCAGACAGCAAACTAGCGAGCAAGACACAGAGAGGAAGAGAGGGAGGCAGGCATGAAAATCTGCATGCTGGAAGAAACAAGATGGACATAAAAGATGGACTAAATTGCAGAGAGGACTTTTCTTGTCAAAGGCTAATGGAAACATTTCCACACAACACAGAGAGGGGAATGGAGGCTCCATTATCACAGCCGAGCAGACGGAGCTGGCAGCCATTCCAGAGAAGCGCTGAGATGTGCACACTGGCCCGGCTTAGCGCCCTCAGCCAGCCCCTCAGGCCTCCACCTGAATAATCTGTGTCAACAGGTTCCAAAATGCCCAGAAGAATCACATAAACAGAGGCAGAGAAAAAACACTTACAAAATAATTGTCCCTATGTTTTGTTTTTGTCGTTCCCCCTCTTTTTTTCTTTTTTTTTTTTTTTTTGTCTTCACTTGAACCTTCTAATTAAGCAAGAGCAGCCCCCAACCCCTAAGATTCCTGTTGTACCCTGAGAAGAGAGGACTTGTATGTTGTTGTTTTCCAGAGGGGTTTGTAGCAACTTTCTTACAGTCTGCAGAAATCTCAACTCTTACCAAAAAAGACACAAAGCAAAAAAGATATGAATGTGAAATATCAGCACACATGTATTGACGATATTTGTTGACGCAGATCCCTTTCAAAACCAATTTTAGGAGGACTCGAAGATCTGACACCATGTGCTATTATTGTTTTCACTGACAATACTTTATGTCAACTTAGGATTGCCCAACATGCACTAAAAGCCAGCCAAAGCTGCGTAGTGTCATACATTTCTTCCTGGTGTTTATTCTCACACTCAAACTCATGTCTCATGAGGCCCATGAGAGATTGATTTGGTGGTAGCATTTTTCACCGACAATTCCTCGAGGCAGGGGGGCATTTGCGTGCTCCCTGACACCCTACATGCCCCGAGGACAGTACCGAGCCTCACAGCCTGTTAGGGCCAAATCTGGATTTGTCGGTTACTGATAAGTAAACAGAAAAAAAAAAATGGAGATAAAAGCAGACGATGAAGGACAGGATGACTTTTCAAATCTCTGACTGCCATTTCATGATGTCAAAAAAACCCACCACAGCGCACTCACCGATTGAACTGGATGCAGTTTAATAAGACAACAAAAAAAAAAAAGCAGACTATATAGGACTCTATAATCAAAAACAATCTGCATGCAAAATGGTAAACAACCAAGTTGAATAAGAGAGATGGAGATGAAGCCAATCTGATGACTTGTTCATCTCATCTGCCTGTCTTCCACTGGAAGTCATCCATTTATAATAAGCCTAGCTGATAAATGTTTTAATAAACTTATTGCATAATTCATTTTTGGCAGGCCTAGTTTTAATTGACTTATCGCAGAATTGTACTGGAGATCAAAAGCCTGATTAAAGCAATGTATATATTAGTGCCCCGTGGTTTTCCCCCAACACCATGTTTCAAAAAACATCAGAGAAGAAGTGTGTTGTGAAATATTATCAATTATTCACCAGGATAATTAATTAAATGATTGATTAGTGGATTACTTTTGACAATGTTGATGTCACAAATACTTTATGTTGACTGATGACGCACAGTAGAAAACCTGAAGGCCAACGAGATCGTGCAACACATTCTCGTAACTAAATGACCACGTAGGTGGATCGTACCATGTGCTCAAGAACGACCTGTAGGAGCGTTTTCTAATATGGTGAGGGAAAGATCACGGTTTGGGTAAAAATGATCACTTGAAACGTGAAGTGGGTTAAAGTTACTACTTCCTTAAAGTTAGGAAACCTTCATTGTCAAGGCAACAATAAACCCCACGACAAGCGTAGTTACAGTTTTTAGAAAAATATCCCAACTCCAGCCATCCAAACAACCCACCTCCTCCGAAAGTTGTCACCTAATACTGACGTCATCTGAACTGTGTCATTTCTCTGGGTCATAATCACTACAGCCACTAGGTAGCGTCTGTCGTTTTTAGGCTCGTTTTTGTTGGCTACTATACTGTTGTTTTTCTTTTGAGGATGGGTTGAGATTGTGATACAGTACTGAGCAGCGTTCAACAAAAAACACTCATCAGAATCTTTAGAAAAGGAATTTATTTTGAATTTTTATTACAGTAACCGGAAAGGTTTTTTTTTATGATTTATCTTCCAAAAATGTAATTCCCCAATTCTTTTAAAAAGGAGCAAAATTGACAGATAACACAGCAATCACACATCACAGCTTTGACACCTAATTACACAGCTCTTAATACGGGGTTCTCTGTCTGTGTGCCCTGAGTTCACACTGTCTCACAGTATAATTATCTCGTCTCAGTATTTGACAGTGTATTGTTTAACCTAGATACAGTGGGGATTCCACAAGCTTTCCACCAGCTTACAGAGGTACTGGTAGCTGTGCTTTTCTTATTAATCTCACAAAAGACCTGACATTACCTCATAGGTTTATGTTGAACAGGTGTTGTTTATGTCTAACATGCCTCTTTGTCCTGAACCCAATCCGAATCGATCAAAAGTCTTTGTAATGCTGAGTGCTACAGCATGTGTTGAAGAGATTTATTGGGCTATTTTTCGCTGTGGAATGTAGTTTGTTAAAATAAAGACTTTTTTGTCTGAGATTTGATTTTGTTATTGCTGATCAAAAGAGATAATTTATATAGTCAAGTGGCCTTACGGATGCTACAGGGAAGTGTTGGTGATAAATACACAAAATGTTCAAAATATGGGGACATTGACTCTTTTGATGAAATAGAGTGATGAGGTCCAGACAAAAGATGATCCCATATACTGAAACTATACCAATTACAAAGAAGTGGATGTAGCTGAGGAAAGTCGTGTTAGAGAGAGAGAACAATTTAACCTTAGAGACAGTTGAAATACTAATTGTGCCAAAAGGTGCAGAAACTCAGTTTAAGCACTGTTTGGTCAGCACTGAGTAACGTGTTACAGTAATGTGACTAATGTTTTCAGTAATGACTGATGTAAGGGATTATTATTTAAAATTATGTCATTACAATGCAGTTGCAAATTCCATTAATGTTGTGTAACTTTAATATTTTGGTGCTCAGCTGTTTCTCTGTCTTACCAGGAGTTAGATGAGAGGGTTGACACCAGCTGTCTCTCATCCAAAAGACATGGAGTGTGCCTTCCTTTAATTTCCAGTAAGGTTACAGTATGGAAACAAACTGGATATTGTGTTGCAAGATGGCGACCCATTCATTCAGATGAAAGTTGCTCACTGGGCGTGTACTGGGCTGAGTAACGGAAAGTATACTAATGTTGTTTTGCTGTTGCGCAATTAGTACGTTTCATAATGAGTAAGAAGTAATGAGTAATTGACTACATGTTTTAAATAGCGTGCCCAACAATGTGTACTGCTAATTTACAGTTGATGCATTTATGTTATGACTGAAGCAACATATTTGTGTTACATCAAACACTGTTGGGTAAAAAGTACCCCGTCCCCTTGTCATTCAGAATAAACTAGATCTTTGCTCAACTATTATTTAGAACAAACTTGTTATTAATTAAAGCTACCGTGAAAATCTGTGCTGCAAACATCTTCAGTGACTCTTCAGTAATTTCAGGATCAGAATAATAAAATGGATAGTTCCGGTCCTTGATTATGATTGGCTGAGCCACCTTCAAAGCACACCTGTGACTGCATTACACCTCACAGCAAGCGAGCATGCTACTATCATGTCGCATCACGTAACATTGGACGCTCTCTGTTCACACTGAATTCATTAAATATGCGCTTCTGTTATGAAATGTACACAGACCACGTATCTATCAGCTGTGCACTCAAGATCAGACTGGAGATGTAACCACTCAAGTAAAAGATGGGTGAGTACTTGCTATCTTACGTTTATACTTTTTAAACAGAAAACACACGTTTAATATTGTGATATTTAGATGGGTTTTTTTTACTGGAAATGACATACAATATAGCCAACAGCAACTTAACCAGAAACTTCCAGCTCCCTGGCAGTGTTTCCCCTATAACAGTACAGGCCTGGCAGAGGCCACCAGGCCAACTAGAGCCCCCGCCAGGCCAAAAAAATCTTTTTAAAATAATGCCAAATATCCATTCATGCAGAAATCATTAGCGCTTGGGAGCCTCTGTGCAGCGCTGTTTTGAAACATGAGTTAATTTCTGTATTGTTGCCTAGGAAACTCTTGGTAGCGTAACTCCTTTTAAAGAATACGGCAGTAAGTAATATGTGTGCGTAGCTGCAGGTGAGTGAGAGAGCGAGCGGCGGAAAAGTGACGGTGAATGCGAGCGGAGCAGAGGAAAAGGTTAGCAGTGACTTGTCAATCTGGCAGTAAATGTACAGGCTACAGTGTGTCAGTTAAGAAATGCTGCAGCTTTTCAAGACCAGGAAAATACTTGTATATTGTTTCCCAACTGCTGGAAAAGTGAAGGGGGTTAGCTCCGAAGTTAGCAGCAATGGGTTAGGCTAACTCATTGGCTAGAGTTGTCTTGTAGCTCATTTTCAAAAAAATGCAGTGGTTGCAAGCATCATTTAATTTAATGACTAAATAATTACCTTTGCAAGAGGAACGTAAAGTATATAGCGAATACTTTTACGCTCTCACTAACGTTAGCGGAGCGGAGCAGCAAACTCCAGCACCAACGCACACGGCAGCATTAAACAACTTAAACCAACTCTGAGGTGAAGAAAATAACTCGGTGCTCAGTCTGTTTCAACTCAAAAACCCTGCGCCCTCTCAGCATGTGGAACAACAATGTCTTTCCCCCGGAGCTGACGGTGCAGCAGAGAGGCTGCTCTCCACTGCTGGAGACATAACGTTAATAACAACACAGTGGAAAACTCCCCTCATTTTGTTATTCTCATACAGGCAGGAGACTGTGAGATGCTTTCAAATTAATTAATTAATTAATTAATTAATTAATGCAGTTAACTTTTTCAAATAAAAAGGCTGCGGCACATTTATTTTATCAGCCAGTAATGATTCATACTGTATCTTGGTATAAAACTTAAATTTCTATGGACACTTTTGTCAGTCAAATCATGATTTTTTTTTTCTTTTATGTGCACGACACTCAACACACGACACAGACTGGGTGGGCTAAGTATGGATGAGTGGTGGAAAGAGATGGTTAAAGCAGCTGACACCGAGACAATCTACACCAACCACTGTTTGTGAAGCACCACTGTGCAGAAACTCTCTGATGCTGGCCTAGAGGCAAGAGAAATCATGTCAGTTACAGGGCATATATGTGAATTGTCAAACACCCCTGTACAAGCAAAGAGGAGTGCTGACAAAATTGAACTTCACAATTGCACAATTAATGGTGATATCCCGATAAATGTTAATAATCACCTCAATCTTTAAACATGCTTGACTAGCCTGATTAGCATGCTTTCCACTGTGTCTGTGTGTTGCTTGGCAACCATTCTGCTAAATGTCGCTGAAGAACTACATTCCTTGGCAGAAGATTGATTACTTGTTATCAATAAATTATTTCATTTTTTTGTTGTTGTGAGTTTATTTTATGAAACCTTGCCAGGTGTGTGTAGTAACCGTTTTATAAAAGCAAGAAGCCACACGAGGCCGTGATTTACAATCATTTTAGAACAGCTAAGGGCTCCACGTCGTGCCTAACACGCCCCTCGGCTGTTCTAAAATCACTGTAAACCACGGCCTCTTAATCAAAACACAATTGTTAATCCATGTTTGATTGCTGCATTACAAAATTCTGAATTTACATTGGTTTGGCTTCACTGTTGACATTGGCTTTCCTTCGTTTCACCCGCACACAACATATACACTATGACACATCAAAGTGCGGGTTTCACGATCAAAGAACAGTGAGAGTGCCACTTCTCCATGATAGTGTTTAAGCAGCCATACAATTTGTATTTATCAATGAGTTATGGCATTGACGTTAAACGTAAAGACAAGTGTATCAGATATGAACATTCACTCCTGTCTTATCCCGACACTCCCTGCTTATCTTTAATAAATATCAGAGAGAGTGAGGTCATTCCTGGGCCATTCTACTCCAGCTCACAGCTTGCCAACAGAGCTTTCATATATTTTCGAAGGCTATATGTAGCTTTCACTGACTGTGCTCTATGACTGACATTAAAATGTGTGGCTTTGCTCTTCCTAGTGGCCACCGTTTTTGAAAATGTTTGCTTTTCAGATCGTTATGAAATAAAGACATTAATTCTGAATCTAATCTGTGTCACATTCTGGGAAGTTCCTTTCTAGCCTACAACAGTGCTTTGTTTGCCAATAAAGCAAGCATTTGGTCCAAGTTTGACTGCATCATAAATGACACAAGGGTAGTTTAATTTTGAATAATAGTTTGACTTTCCTCCAGCAAAAGACACAAATATGTGCTGAGTTGTGGATTGCTGAGGAAAGAGTGAAATTTCCTGTTTTGTCACTTATAGCTAGTAATTGCCATGTAATGAAGTTAATGTTTTGTGGAATTTACAACCTTGTATTGATGGTCATGGTCTCTCTTCTCATTATTTCAGTTTCCTCCTCTTCTGTTTTCTTCCCTTTTTTTTCCTTTTCCATTGTATTTTAACTTGGCATTCTTTTGTTCTCCCAAAGCACAAAGGAGACACTATATGAGGGGTCATTAATTTCCTTTCTCTTTGTCTTTGACTGTTTTGTTTTTCGCCCTCTTCTCTTTGCCCTGACTCTTTCTTAAAGCAGCAGCGTGCAAAGAAACAAAACTGACTTTCCACAAATTCAAACGGTTGTCAAATGTCAGTGGTACCGAGCACAAATGCCTGTTTACTGTATATACACACTGACTTGATGTTTGTTCAGTTTAACTCAACACCAGATGTCAAGAAATCACATATAAACTATAAGATAAGATGGGACACTTTTTAAAATTATAATTACATACAGTCCCTGCTTACAGAGTCATATCAGAGCATAAATCGCTCTCAAAAGTCCAGCAAGTCTCTCTTCAAACTGATCTATTTTAGATATGTGCAAAAGAATTCATAAGTAAATAGTCATGGCCTACGCACTGTTAACACACCTACATATATATATATAAAGTATGTCTTTTACTCTCTCCACTCTCACCCTCCTCTGTCTCTCTCTTCACTCCTTTTTTTTTACCCAACAACTTTTCCTCAGTGGTAAAATGAGAGAGGCAACTTTAAGCCCTAACCATAAATCCACCAGTGCCAAGTAAATTGAGAGTAGCAACCACCGCCGCAACAACAAACAAACATGACTCAGCCCCCACTGGGTATAAAAACACACACACACACACTCACATCCCCACCTACAAGTACACATTAACACACAGACCCAAAAATCAAAAAAAAAAAAAGTTTTTTATTTTTTATATTGTTTTAAAATGCCAAAACAAAACTTTAGATGCAGAAGCAGAAGTGTATTGTTTTTTGCTGTTTTATGCTTGATTGCCAAGAATTTATCATTAAATATAAACTAGCATGCTCAGAATACAAACTTATTTTAGCAGGTTATTATTTGGCTGATGCCATAAAGAAAAAAAACACTAGAAAAAAATATATGGATCTGTTTGTCCATATAAACGCTGGAATGAAGATGAATCAGATCAGATTTGAATATTCAGGTTCTTGTGAGTAGTTTGGGTTGAGACTAATTCTGCACATGCATCACCTCAGGCTCTCTCTCTCTCTCTTTCACATATACACACAGAGTCTCCTGGTATATTGTTCTGACCTCAGGTCATCCTTCTCACACAGCCACTGACCTTTCAATACTGAAAGCAAAAACAGCCTGTGCCCTGAATAGTTCACACTCAACGTGCGCAACAAACACTCATTTGCGCACAACTGCAAACACACCTTCCTACACTCACGCACCAATTAATAAACACACTCTCTACACACAAACCCACACACACACACACACACATACACACATTGACAAAAAGGATACCGCTTGGTGTGAGAGGTCACTAGGGGTGAAATCGATGGGTGTAAAACCAAAGGTGATAAATTATTGGGTCTGGGAGCCCACAGACAAATTGCAAGACAGTAAAAAATAAACAGAAAAAAAAAGTTTTATCCATCTCCTCTGTGCTCTATCCTTTTGTTTTCTTATCATAAATCTTAATACAGTTTCATTTGTGCGTGCAAGAACTGGAATTACTTCAAGACACCAAGGCGTCTGTTAAGTGGAGCGGCAAATTCCATCCAAACTTTAATAGCTGTTGTTTTTTTTTTCCTCTGTGGTGTGAATACAATAGATACAGAATAAACTATATGTGCTGTGTGCCTTCACGCCAGGTGATGTTATTGTTTACATTCAATTAAGATGATTATCACTAATCAATTTGTGTGATTTAAAGTGTACTTTCCACACTGACTTCAGCTTCAGTTTCTGAAACTGAACCCTGTGTGTGTGTGTGTGTGTGTGTGTGTGTGTGTGTGCAACCTTCTCTTCTTATGTGTGTGCGTGTGCGCACATATAGATCTCTATGAGCCAGGGACTAGCGGATATGGTATTAGTTGTGGTCGGTGAGTGATCCCATAATGAAGACTGGCTTTACTGTATGTCAAAACCTTTCACCTACACACACACACACTATCTATCTGTCTCCTTTTTCTTCTTTTTTCTTTCTTTCTTTCTCTCTTCCTTTCTGTCGCCATCTCTCTCTCTTTTCCACAGCAGATAACTAACTGGCTTCCTCACTCAAACAAACTGCTTGATAATGGAATCATCTCTATTCAATTAGTGGTCTAACAGTCTCCTGTCTCGGCAGCCCAAAACACACACATGCACACACACACATACACACATGCTCCCCAGCCTTTCCTCTCTCCCAGCTTTAATGCAGCCAGACACCAGTAATGTTGATGATGGCAGTAGATGCTGATTGCTCCTCTTTCCCTTCCTCTCATTCTCTCACTGCCATTAATCAGCGGTGAAGGAGAGAGAGGGTGAGAGACTGTGCGATACAGAGGGAGTGAGAGAGAGCAAAGAAAGGGGAGAGAGAGCTCTGTGGAGTTTGGTCGGTCAGCCGCACCGGAGTGAGTAATTAACTGGCATTAACTCATTAAACTGTCCCAGATGTGGCCATGAATATCTGAGTGGTGGGGAGACACAGAAGTGAAGAGCAAGAGATAAAGAGAGAAAGAGAGAAAGAGAGAGAGAGAGAGAGAGAGAGAGAGAGAGAGAGAGAGAGAGAGAGAGAGAGAGAGAGTCCAGGCCTCCCTGCATCCTGCTGACAGCAGAAGAAGACAGAGACTGTGGAAGAAAGAAAATGTATGTGTACTGAAGGAGTGTGTGTGTGTGTGTGTGTGTGTGTGTGTGTGTGTGTGTGTGTGTGTGTGTGTGTGAGAGAGAGCTCCATGGGAAACCCATGCCTCACAGTGTGGCTCAGCCCGACATACATGCCGTGATGATTTATATACTATTTCAAGTTGATGAAGATTTATTATAAATATGCCCAAATTTAATCACTCAGTGACATCTAATGAAAACTAAATAATGTCAGATGCTTTATAGGTTCTGTTGTAACTGGCTTAAGTTTATTACAGTTGGAAGATAAAACAATACATTTTATCTTTCTGCATTATGTCATATTTCATTTTTGTACTTTTTACTGTCTGGTACTTGTCTCATCATTACCACTTGTTGTCATGAAATGTTTTAACCCTAATGTTACCACTTCAATACTACTGCAATAATACTTTTCTACATATCTGCTTTCAATGGAGTCAGACGGAAAAAAAAAAAAAAGAAAAATGGTTTATTTTGCAATTATTATCATTATTTTACATATACAGCAGTGGGGTGTGCAAACAATGAGGAAGTGAACCAAATGTCAACAGAACACAAGGGTTACATTTTGATTATCTATGCAAAGCGCCTTGTTACTTTATTTTGAATGGTGCTGTACAAACAAATGTTATTATTGTATTATGATGGTGATGACAGAACACAGAAGCTACATAGGTCAAATTCTTGTTGTCACAAGTAGCTACAGTACAATAAGCTTGGGTGTTCCAGTTGAAGGAAGGCCTCTCTATTATCATCACACCACCCTGCTGACGTAAAAAAGACAACCAGGTTGATTACACGAGCTGATTACACATCCATGGCCCAGAACAGAAGTTTGGATTTTGGGAACGGTTATTTGCATTTCTTCTTGTTTGAAGCATTTGGCTGAGTCAGACTTCTTTAAACAGGTGTTTATACTGAATTGAATGGCTTCATCATGATAAATTGTGGGTTTTAGATTAGTTTTGATTACTCACTGATTCGATGGTATTGTAGATGTCAGCTGCGAGAAAGGAAAAAAACAGATGCCACATCATAGATCTAACCGGACTTAGCTGAGTTCTTTAGTATGTTTGTGTATTCTTTCGGTGATTAGCATGTTTTTATTTAATCTATATTTCAGTGTGTCTATCTCGCTGGGGCAAATATTTGAACTTCTTGAGGTTCAATTGATTTGACTTGCCAGAGTCTGATTAAAGCATAGAAAGTGGACACACGGCTTGCATGATAAGATAAGAGAGTTCTTGTATTTTTGCCGGCTTTCCATGCACATTCATGTCCTTCTTTGCACAGGTGCTAGGTCTCTTACGAGGAAATAATAAAATATGTGCTATTCATTTCAACGCTCAGGAAATACAGCACTTATTTTGAACCACATGCCTCTCTGGCACTGTCAACTATGCTATGTGTACGAGTGATTGAATTGAAATGACTCACATTAACATTACAAATCTAACAACTGGTTGTTAAGCAAGGTAAAATATGTAAAACATGTGTTGGTGTAGGCGAAGGAACACCTTTGAAATCAGAGATGGCTGCTTGATAAATTGTCTTTCGCAGTAATTGCTTGGGAGTTGTTGTTTTTTTTTTTCTGACAGTTTTTTTTTCTATACTTTGTTTATCTAGGGTTCAATTTACAGAATGTTATATGTATACGTGCACATGTATTTCTTTTAAGGCCCCAGTGACAAATGCATCCCTTGGTATTTACCATGTTTATCCTCAAAACAACAGGAACAGTATGAACTAAGATCTCACATTAACAATATTACTGCATGTCCTCACATGGTAACATTGTTTGCATTTTTTCCTCAGCTACTCAACCTTTATCTGGAAGTAGTAGTTCATTCGTTTCACCATCACTTCTTGGTCAGCTTTATTTAAAATGTTGGAAGTGCTTCTACAGATGACCTGCGCTCCTTGAGGAGAGAAAGGGCTTAAGTAGTGAGTAAGAACTGCTTGTTTAATTACAGTACTTCAACACAAGGAGTTAAACTGCTTTGCTTTTACACAGTTGAAACTCTCGAGTGTAGGCCAGTGTCTGCAAAAATAAAACAAAACAAAGAGACATTATTCATTTTGCTGCATGAGATCTGCTCCACAACAACTTCATTTGCATTTATCCAGTGTCAGGCAGTGGTGAAAGAGAGAGAGAGGGGCGTTCATCTGAAATGATGCATGGCTGACACACTGTGAGTGATAAAAGTAATCACTCTTGATGCCATCTTTGGAGAAAGTGTATTTGTGTGTGTGTGTGTGTGTGTATTCATGCATCCAAAAGTGCATAAAGTGTGCATTCTGTCTTGCAAGTTTGTGTATGTGTGTGCATGTGTGTATTTATGTAAAATGTGCTTGTGTGTTTGTGCATGAGCATATGTGCCTAATGTGGCTACTGGTGAGCCTGCATGAGCGTGTGCCTGCATGTGTGCCTGCACCTTTTGTGTGTTTGACGGCGTCTATTAAAGTGTCATTTAGACAGACACTTCTCAGAGTCTGGCCCCAGGCAGCCTGATAGATTGTAATCATGGACTAAATTACTACTTTCCCAAGCTGTAATCACAGACTATGTGTGTGTGTGTGTTTGCGAGAGACAGACAGAGAACCTCATCATTGTTTGGCATGTGTATGTTATGATTCTAGTGAATCTAACAATCTGCCTGATTGATTTACCTCCTTACTTTGTAACTCATCTGTGCCACCACGCAGCCTTCGCTTTCACAGGATTATACTCTACATACATGGGCCATTCTGCTGGTTTACAACTTGTTATGAGTGTCTGAAAGTATTTAAGTTATTGATTTGCCTTTTTTTTGTGTGTGTGTGTGTGTTCGTCTTGGCATTAAGTCACTGAAACTCAGCGCCTTAATAATGAGGTCATGCATCTGGATAATGCCTGAAGGCAGTTATTAATGCCTTCTTTGTTTATCAAAGACCACGCTCAAGAGAACAATTAAAGAAAAAAAAATACTCTCAATGTTTGGATTTGTGGTAGTATTACTCTTGAATTTATATTATAACTGTACATCAGGTGTGCAGGTCTTATACTTATCTTATACTTTATTATACATGATTTATCAAAGCAGTCACTGCTTTAAAAAAAGCTCCATTCCTTTGATGTGACAGTGATGACGGCGCTGTCTGGCAACACCGAGCCTTGTTGAACTGTGACTCCAAACTGCTCAAGGTCCCTATCTGTGTCGAGCTTCCATCACTTGACTATTTTAAGATACCGTGGAGGGAGGAGGACGCACGCACGTACATACACACGCGGGTACAATTATAAACATACATGTGCGCTAGTCGTCCACCTGGGAAGCGCATGAACACACATACATTGCTTGCACACAATCTTTTGCCCTTTAGCGAAGCACACGATGACAAGAACTATCTTTCCTTTTAACCTTCTCGCCCCCACTCTTACGTGGTTATCGCCTCCCCTCTCAGACATCACCCAGATTATGTCTCTTCACAGCTCGACCACTATGAGCAGGACGTCGGCTAAAGGGAAAAGGAACTAAATGAACCAACGGGAGACGTCATGTTTTATTTCTGAGTTGTGACTCATGGCAATTAAGATCACAAGCTTGAGTAATGAGTTGTTAAGGAAATAAAATGGGACATTAAAAAGGGCGCAGATGCCTGCTATTAGTAATCTGATAGTTTTGTGTTACACTGAACACTTTTGGATTTATTACACTTCCCTCTAATGTAGTCTACTGTTAAGCTGTAACACTTGAAGATGACATAGGGCCTTATTTGAAGTATTGCTGATGAGCAAACACATTAACACACACACACACACACACACACACACACATTCTCTGCCCCCACCTTCTGCTTTAAAACCTACAGTATTTAATTTCCTCTGGCCATGTCTATTTGGCCAGCGAGGTGGTAAGTTGATTGGTCAGCTGTGTGCTTTTCCTGTCTGATGATTGGATTTGGTTCTCATGTGTCCGGAGCACACCCCGGCACACCGGGATGAAGCAGATTAACTAGATTTTCTGTTTTTCTATGCTTTCTCTTTCTCTCTCCATCCCTGGCACTGTTATTGGAAGAAAGTGATAATTCCCTTGCACTTCAAACACAGGCCCCTAACTAAGACTCTGCTTAAGTCTCCTCCAAGGAAAAGCTGCCTGCCTGCGCACAGATGTCTCTGATTAAATAGTATCTCAGAGAGAGAAAAAGAGAGAGTCCTCTTTACAGCTCCCCCCCCCCCCCCTCCTTCATGCTCCCTCTCTCTCTCTTTCTCCCTCTCTCTCTCTCTCTCTCTCTCTCTCTCTCTCTCATCCCCCCTCATGTCTCTCTATCTGTCTCTCTGTTAGCTTGCTCAACTGGCTGTTGCCAAAAGAGCCTTGGGCGACGAATAAATTGCTTTGGTTTCAGCAGACAGAGAAGTTGGCTGAGACAAGCTGAATCAGTGCATTAGATGCGAAGGCCCCCTCATAGACTGGAAGTTAGCCTTTAGCACAATCATTGACCGTGAGTGATGATTATGTCTAATTGAAGGAGACTTTCACTACCTGTAACACAGCTGGGGGGCCTTGAGCATATTGGACAGAGGAAAACAGGGCAAGGAGAAAAAGAACAGAGTGTGTGTTACAGGAGGTGGTGGGGGCAATGAGATAAGTTACAGAGGGATGGAGGAAGATAGATGTGGGAAGTAGAGGAATGAAGGAAAGGTGGATAAAAGATGAACTGGCGTTGAGAGGAGGAGGAGAGAACTGCTCTACAAATTAGAGGGATAGCAACATTATCCAGTGGTGGCATTTGTACAATGGTTTATACATTTTAAAAGTCCTCTGATGAAGCAAAACCAACACGCTTCTTTCATGTAAGGCCTGTAGATATTTAGCTGTCAGCATTTGGGTAGTTGAACAAATCTGGTTGCTAAATATGCATCAGCTTAAAAAGCTGCTTTTAACAAGGAAAATGTGTGCAGAAATTAGAGCTAACAAAGGGGTTTCCAGCCTATCTCGCAGCCTTTCAAATCGCTCCTAAAACCCATATAAACAGTGTATTTGAATGTGACTGGACCAGGGCTCGATATACAATATGCAAATGCTTCCAAGCAATTTAGAGGAGAAAAAAATCAATATGTTCATTGTGCATCAGCGGGCAAAAAAAAAAAAACACATTCTCTCCAAATTTGAACACTGGAAATAATAGGATATCGTGCCATTTTCTTCAGGCTTCATTACAGCTAGTGTGCCAGTGTTGGGAAGTGTGTGCATGAGCATGAGTGCTTGGGAATATGAAGTTGCCCTTTTTTGTTTGTGTGTATGAGCTTGTAGATGCATATGTGTGTGTAGATAGAGTGTGGACACGTGCATGCTTGTAATTGCTTATGTAGGCCCAGTGTGTGTGTGTGTCTGTGTGTGTGTGTAGGAATGAATGCTTGAGCTGAGCAGACGGGTGCCAAAGACAAAAACAGCCACAGTCACCCGCCGCCCCCCCCGCCGCCCCACCTCCTCCTCCCATCCCTCCGTTTCCACATGGCACTGGGCTCCCTGGCATGAACGGTGGCCACGGGAGTCGCTTCAGATCATCTAGGAGGGTATTGGATGGCCGTGGCTGCCTTTTGCAATAACCTGGCAAGGTCCAAATTCATTAGGGTAAAATTTGGCCCTGGCTGTAGCACTGTTAGTGCCCACAGCATTTGGCCCTGCTGCGCTGTGCTGCGCTAGACCGAGCTGCGGAGCGTTTTTGCTGGATCCAGAGAGAGCCATTAGCGGCTGCTTGTGATGATGGTTATGCTCCCCAGTGTCAAACACAGATAGTTGCCTTTGAATGATTTGAGCGATTACCCTTTTCACACAAGCTATGGAATAATGGGTTAGGTGAGAGAGCGGAGAGGAGAGCGAGGAGGCAGAGGGAGGGTAAAAGAGTCACGGAGGGAAGAGAGAGAGAAAATTGAGAAGAGAGCTTTAGATGGAACAGGTTCCTGTGTCATTTTAATTGAGAGAGTAATCTTTTTTGAAACTCTGTAAAATAAATGTATTGTAATATTGTCCTTATTCTGCTTTCTGAACCTGAAAAATAGCATCAAATAAAGCTTTCTGAACAAATAAAACATCATTTCTTACAGATGAAAATAACACCAGTGCTAAATGCTAACATACATTTGGCAAATGTAACCTAACTTAGCCACAACTAAACATTGCTGTTGATTTCATACTGAAGAAAATACTTAAGTGACATAACAATCCTACACATATATAGCCTATGTACACAATTACATCCTGCAAGTGCATTGGGTTTTGTTCCTCTCCTGGACATATAATGCATCAGGACAACAGTCTGTATAAAAGTGAACATTTAAAAAAAACACTTCCCTCAAAGACTGGAACATTGAGGTTTACTACAACTTCACCTGACTAACATTATGTTGACATGTTAGAAAGTGACAAAAATGTTTGCAAGACAATAGTCTCACATCTAATTCAAGCATACCTGTGTCTCAGTCCACTGTCAAACAAAAGGGCTACCTGTATGGCCCTTAAAGATACTAATAAGAGAGCAACGATCCTTCAAAAGCTTGTTCTAATATACAACAAAGTGTATATTAATGATGTGTGTACAGTGTTAGCACTGTCGGACGAAGCTCTATAAAAGCAGATTCTCATATATTTTTCAACACACTCCTCATACAATAGCAGAAACATTTTCATTGGCTGTATTTCACCTGACCACTCAGCAGCTAGTCTATTACACCGGAGGTGCTTTGTGTCTGGTGACCGGTGAAACACCAATGGGCCTGGTTGCTGACTTCAGAGAGCAAAGTTGAATCAATACTTTGCCAAAGAAAGCAAACAGAACTGAGGTGCTGACGAGAACCTGCCCTCCAATCAGAGTTCACACTGTGCAGTTTTTGTGTTTCTTTCAGATTTTGCTCCTCTGGGGTTGCTTGCTTGGTTGAAGTTTACAGCGATGCGATCTGAAACCTACAGGCTTTGCTTTAATCTTTCTGTCTGCCTTACAATGTGAAAATACCATTTTAGTTTGTTACTGTTGTCTTTGTTTTAACACATCTAAGATCTTTGTTTTTTTGTCTCCAACACTTTTACCTGTAGTGCTTGTTGCTAAGACATTTTGTCTACCTGACTATGTTGTTCACTTTTGCACTGCCTCTTAGTCTTCAGAGCAGCAAACTAACGTTTTTATCTAGTGTTTTTGTACCATAACTCTGGCATACCTTCAACTTCTGAATCAAGCTGTGAAACGATTGCTCTTGTTCAAACATGCAGTTATGCTGTTAAAACTGTAAATTCTTCTCCACTGAGGTGTCAGCATGCGTACTTATACAATTTGTTGAATACAGGTAGAGGTAGGTATTTGAGTGCACCATGAATCGCCTTCTTTGCTTCTTCTCAATTAAACAACGATGAATCCACAGTCCGCTGAGGTGTCTTTTAATTGTGTTTGTCATACATTGATGCTCAAGGGATGCAGTGGTGCTCTACGCTGCTGCATACACGGCTTGCGATATTTTCTTATAATCTTTTGTCGGTTGCGTATGTTTACATGATTCTTCTGTTTTCAAATTGTGTTGTTTTCACTGTATCCTGTATTCCCTGATAAAACTGCTTAATTATCTTCCCAGAGCTCATTAAAGTTTTAACTCATCTATTTTATATTAGGGGACCCGCATTAAGAACAATGTGTGCGGCACTTGTGTACAATTATAGATGCATGGTTACCACGGTAATAAGGTGGCAGGTTTAATGCGACGACAAGAGTGTACTGTATACAGTAGACATGACAAAAACTCACACACAACTGCAAATGTCACATGTGTCTATGCACTGAACAACAACAAACCCACTGCTCTCACATCACAGACATACAGCACACTACACACACACACATATACAAGCTGGGAGCACAAGTCCTCAGACAAACAGCTGGCGCAGATCTCCAGATGGACAACAGCTCACAGTGTTAACTGAATTATAGATTTCATAACACAAGGTGCCTATACAAATATACTAGAGTAAGATGAGCTGATCAAGCCAAGCATGCAAACAGCATTGAATGTGTCTGTGTTTGTGTGCCAGGCTCATACTATATGGACCCCGTGTGCCTGCACATGGTTGTGTAGAAAAAGCATGTGTGAGTTCACATTCACATACATGTGTGTGCCCATCCCACCCTGCTGTACAGTGGAGCAGCGCCATAAACAGGGGGCACCTCTCCTATTTGATAACAGATAGGCTCCCGTAGGATCAGCCATTATTCCTTTGCATTTCGCCGAGCAAATGAACTTGACAGATGGCTGTGTCACCCAAACCCTTGACTACCAACCTGATTATGCAGAAAACAATACAATAGAATAGAGCAGGGGAATCATTATCGAAGGTAGGGATTGTGAGTTCGAGAGCACACCCCAACACCTCACCCACAGTTGAGGACAATGCATCGCAACCGAACAGAATTACACTTGTGAAATTGAACAGCAAGAATGAGTTTAACATAAACTGGGTTACGGTCAGGCAATCTGTCATCAGGCTAAAGCCATTGTCTAGGGCTGCTTGCATGGCATATGAACTCATCCGTCATCTCCAGCTCTATTAATGGCTGCAGCTCAGGTTTTAAACTGTAGAGGCATACTGGCTGGGGCTAGGCTCCCCAGCTGCCTGTATATACTTTATGAGGAATGTGTCATTTTATGTACCGAGTATGGGGAAGTGACTGAGTGAGATTGGTGTTTGGTGAGGCCTAAGGTTAGGTAAATATGTGTGTGGCTTACTCTGCAGTCAAAAAACTCTAAATATATAAAAATGTATAAGATGTATAAATTTGATCTTTTTATACGTTGACTTCCCATGACTAGTGTGTGGTATCTAATGAGTTCCAATGTCATTGAGTTTTCTTAATCTGTAAAGGAGCAGGACATTCTAAAACATGAAACTCAACAAAACTAGAAATGCAAGTTTTTAGCAAAAGTGGCATACAGGGATGGGTTGATTCATCATCACACACAAAACATACTGTACACAGCAGTGGCAGCTGGTGACTCAAAAAATTGGGGAGGACAGGAGGAAAATAAACCTACGGCATCATGTTGTTTTACACTAGTTGGCTACTTATCTCTACTTTCTTATGTTCAAGTTATGTTATGTTCTTATGTTCAAACGCAGGGCCATGCAGAGACATTTAGAGGAGCAGGTGCTCAGAGTTAAAAAAGGGGCACATAAACAAGACTGTAAAACACCATCCACCAACATAATTTATAGCACAACCTGTTGAATTATAGCAACCCATATTCAAACAGAATGTAACATGGAATAGGACACCAAACTGTATCACACTATATCATTGTCCAACACAAAATTAAATTGGAGGTGGGAACAATTTTATATGCCATTCAATGAATGGCATGTGTTTCCTATGTATTTTCTTAGTATACAGAAATAAAGTACCACAGAGCTTATAATCTCATCCAGGTACAGATTAGTGCTGAATACTAGAAAGATTGAACACTGAAACATTCACAGATCTAAAAGTGTAGGTTCACATTAAAAGGTATTATTGCATGTATCAAATACATGACTTACACTCTTATCTATATGCAGGACATACAAAAAGCTACAAAGCTGACAGTGTTAACACTGTTGTTATTCTAGTTGCTTTTAGTAAGCTATTTAAAAAGTTACTATACTTTCTAGTTACTTTAAGCTTACTACTCGTATACAGCTCAGCTTAAAAACAAATAAGAAGGAAGAAACTCTCACAAGCAAGCAGCCAGACCTGCACACAAAATCAACAGGTGACTGAACAACCCCTCAATTAAAAACTGGATCAATCCCAATTGAATCAGACTCTTTCCATGTGAGTCCAGACAGCTCACTGTAACTCCTCAACAGCCAAAAAGAGACATTTAACCATCAGAGAAGAAATTAGCGACCAAAGAGACAGAGAGAAATAGAGGAGCTTTATCTGACTCACGTTTTCTGATGTCTTCTTTCTTTCATGGTGATGAAGTATCCATGTCATAACGTCCCATTGCATTGGTGGCTGCTGGTCATCTTGTTTGTTTGTTTACAGAACTTTGTCGCTGCTGTTTAACCAGTCTGATATCATTGGCAACAATGACAAACAAGCTAACCGTAGTCCCGCAGGATGTCCCGCCCGAACAGCTGAGCAGCAAGGCCCGAGGCTGAGCCAGTAGAGATGGACAGCCCGTCCATTCGCTCCCTGGCGTCGTCCTGCCGCTGCCGCGCCCCCAGTCCCAATCCATTTTCCCGGTAGCTAGCTCTTGCGTTGGCTAATGCAAGCAGCTATCTACTGCTCGATAAAAAAAGGGAAACGTAAATCTGAAAAAAGGGCATTTGGACTCTGTTGAAAAGGCCTAAATAATGTGTAACTTTTTTAGTGATGTGTTTAAAAGTAATATTAGTTTGCAATTTGCATATTCTGAGTTATTTTCTAATATGCGACTCATAGACTGTATGTATATCCTACCGCTATGGAAAAGTGAAGCCAAGATGTCTCCTTCCCGGGAGCTGACATCTTGCTTGTGTGACGTCATTTGGAGACAGAGTCTGCGCAGTAGAGTCGGGCGGCGGGATGATGCCCCACGGAACACGACCCATCAGCCGTTCCGCGGCCTGACGAGGTTTGAGAGCGGTTGTCACAGCTGTCAATCATGACGTCAGACCCCCCTTTTTATATCGTCAAATAACTAATTAAAAACAAACTTATAAGGCAATTGAGCACTTTGAAAATCATCAGCATGATAAGAATTACCTGCAGTCAGCCACCAGGGGGCGATCGAGATGTTTTGGCTTCACTTCCGGGGGGCTGCCATGAGTCCATCTTTATATACAGCCTATTATGCCACGTCATGATTCTATCTAACACTTTACCGTGATGAAATTCGGAGACTGTCACTGGACCAACGCGATGTCAATATTGTGTTCTGGTTGTTGATTGGTTAGAGAGGTACTCCCTTGGAGTGTCATTTTACGTGTGTTGGCCAATAACAGATTAGCATGAATAAAAAGTATCCCGATCCCGCCCTAAGGAGGACAGTAGGAGTGTGTCCTCCTCCGTGGTCCTCCTCTGCTCTCTTCTCACTGCTTTCCTTTACCCTATTGCCTGTTGAATTTTTTTAATCAGAATTTCAATAATGAATTTTTTCCAGAGAAGATAATATATATATATATATATATAAATTGGTTTCTTTAAACCAATTACTCGTTTTTATATTTTGATCTCCCTCTTGCCTCTCAAAAATAGAGGAGGAGCAACCTATGGACAAGCCTCCTCTGGTACATAGTATTACATGTGAAGAAAACAACAGAATTACTGATTATTGATTGTTAACTCATTGTGTGATTACAGCTGAGAAACTGACTGCCTACACTAAAATATGTCCAATGTAATCATTGTGTCAATCAAATGTTGTTTATTTCACCTTTCATTCTCAGAGCCTGGTCCAACAGGTCTTGTTTGACTCTGCCTTGTCAACACAACTGCTAACACAGAAGAATTTGTGATCAACTGAAAGAAGAGTCCTAACCTAGCGAACAGGTGCCATACTTGGGCAGATGGACAGTGCACACCCAGAGATAGAGTGCACTGCCATACAGAACATATATTGTGGACTTCAATGAATCGCCACTACATGGGTGCTTTCCATTTCACCCCGTCATCATGGGTCATATCTGGAGGTGGATCTCTGCTGTTTCATTTGGCACTGAAAACCTTATCAATAACTTCATAGCAGTGAATGGGCTCATGATTGACTAAACATGTGGACACTGACAGGCTGTCTGTGAAGCTGTATTAGAGGACAAAGCCTGTGTTCATTGAACTCCTGTTACAATAAGTAACCATTTTACCAGTTATATGAAATATGTGTGTGTAAATCATTATTTTAACATACGCACTGTATGATATTTGCATCTTTAATACTTTCATATACTTAGTTAGGTAGTTAGTGGTTTATTTTGTATGTATTTTCATATATTTTTGTTTGGTTCTTAGTAATATATAACAAGTTATTCTTGTGTAGGAAATGTGATTTTTTGAGTTTCACAAGAATTCTGATCAATATTCTTTAATATAGATAGATAGATAGATAGATAGATAGATAGATAGATAGATAGATAGATAGATAGATAGATATTTTACTTTGTTTTTTATTACCAAAAAGATAATGTGAAGTTATCATTTGTGGCAATGATAATATGAGCATGCTCTGTCTAAGAAGTTGCATTTTTCTCTCTCAAGCAACATGAATATTGTCTTGCTAATGAAAAACCACATACCTGCGTTCCAATGAGCTGTTGCCCTCACCCTGAGGCATTTTTGACCTCATCCCCACCACTTGCATAAACACAGAGCCCAAACGAGACCGCATTGCACACATTCTCTCAGTCCAGGGTGTGTGAGTTTCATTAAGTTTGTGTTTGAATAGGCAAAATAGACTTTCTCCGTCACTCAAAACATTAAGCTGTTAAGATAACAAAATGAAGTGAATGTGCCTCTTCTTTCACACTGTAACATGAACTTTGCTAGTGTAGTGGCAAGAGTGTACTTTACTACTTCAACCTCATATTCTGAACTTGGCAGTTTGGTCAAAGTATTTGTGAAGCACGCAGTGTAAACAAGGCTTAACAGGCCCTGAATGACATAAATAAGAAGCCTCGAGTCTGCGGTAGGAAGTTTGTTCAACCTGTACCGTTTCCCCTCCCTTCAGCGAACGTGTTTCCCTCCCCATGCTGTTGACAGTGTGTCACGCTGCGTTGCCAACTTTCAAAGCAAACCAACAGTAGCCTTGCATCAGTTTAGCACCACAGTGTTAGGTATGTACACACAGCAGCTCAAATCAAAGACCTTGTTTGTGCTTCAGCACAGTGCAGGTTTTCAGTGGGGAGAAATAAACCTTAAATAGGAAATCTCACACTGTCTTGTAAGTGGGCTAAAGGAGGTGCAGGCTGAGATGAGGTGAACAAGTAAGGAGTGAGGGAAAGGGAAAAAAAACCACTGTCTTTAAATGACTTCGATCTCTGGTGTGATGAATCACAGAGTTGCAAATCCCTTTTTAGCTAATTGCTACCAGCATGTGAGATTTCTCCCCTACTCCTCCACCATGTTCAATATCAATTTTCAGGGCCGGCAGAGAAAGATAGCCCTGGTCTGTTCCCCTGAGTCTCGCCAGTGGCCTCGCTGATAAAAACTGCACTAACAGCACTTAGCCATTTCAGAGACTGGGCAAACAAACACACATACACACACATACACACACACAGACTCTCTTATTCACAGCTGTGTGCGGTAATGAAGGAGAAAAGATGGGCCAATCGAAGTGAAACAGGGAACAGGCTGGTGTCATCTGCTCTGTGACCTTCTGAGAAGAGTGTGAGTGTGAGTGTGTGTATGTGAGTGTGTGTGAGTGTGAGTGTGAGTGTGTGTGTGTGTGTGTGTGTGTGTGTGTGTGTTCGCTCTCCTCAAGAAGTCTGGAGGTCAGACCTGTGCTCACTGAAGGGAATTAACATTTGTCTGCTTCGCTAAGGACAGGCTGTCCCCCATGGAGAATGCAGGAATTGTGCGCAGATTGGAGAGCCTTAGCCTGTTTTCATTGCAGTGTAGTTAATGGTCATATGGTATGCAATTAGTTTTAAGATACTGTATAGTGCAAGTTAGTTCAAAGAGAAACTATTGTATAAGGAAATGAGATGGTTCATCTTAAGGGAGTTTATCCTTTAATGTTGAATATGAAATGGTATAGAAATAGAGGGAGTAGAATGTATTAATATTTTGACAACCTAACTTTGCAAAGTTACTATACATCTACTGTGTTACAAATAATGTAAAATGGCTAAAATTCATATGTGCAATGGCGATAATATTCATAGCATTAAAGTGCATGTTTGTGTGTGTTGTGTGTGCGTGTGCTCCAGCGGCAGCTTGCCCTTGACCATACTCAAGAGGAGAGGCGACACAGCAGAATTCCCCTGACACCTTCTGCTCCACTCAGGCAGCTGCCTTGACAATTAAAGGACCACCTCCACCTCAGAATCCATCATAGAAAAGTGTGAATCCAATGTACTCCAGTCAATAACAATAGCCATGCACTTTACAAGAGTTTGTGGTGTGTATATGTGTCTGTGTGTAAGAGAGTTGTGTGTGAGTGTAAACTAGCAACCTTAAATATTGTCTGTAGTACGGTGAATTGGTGCCCTGCAGTGGCATGGCCAAGAAAAAAAAATGGATTTGTAGATTACGACCTACCTAGATTGATGATTGCTTTATTTTTAGTGTCCCGTGAAGTTCAGTCTTTCTTTTCCAAGTGTAGTTATATAATGGAGGCCAGGTCTTGGCAATCCAGAGATTCGTGTGCTTTGATAAACTGTCTTCTCTTAAACCCAAATTATATTTTCCGTGTCTGTGCGATCGGAGGGGCTGCATGACATAAATTTAATCCTCTGCCCATATCCGCGAGGGTCCGCACAATCATAAATTATGGGTTCCACGTGCAGTGTCTGTGCCAGCAAATGTGTGAACATATCGGTGTATGCAGACACCCAATGTAAACAGAACCGTGTACATGTAACTCGATGTAACTGAAACCACTGACGCTGGCTAGTTCATCAACTCTTTGCCGTGTGTTTTGTTGGGTGGAGGAATGATGGTCAGGAGGCCTGCATCTATTTCTGTACTGTCATTCATTGTCTGTATGCAGTCTGGGAGTAGAATATACAGTATATACTGGTCAGTCGTACAGTTGACTCGCCACAGTCGGCTTAGACCCAGAACATTGTAAAAGATCCACAAGTTATTTTAGCTCAAAGGCTAGCTAGCTAGTTCACTAGAGTGCACTATTCCATGTTATATGATCAATTTAAGTACTGTAAAATGCAAATACAAAACACCCACTCATTAGTACTCCGTGGTGGCATGTCAAAAAGTATGTTTGTTCAAGCTGAGCAACCTACCAGCGATTTTTAATTGAGAGAAGGTGCCCCATGAGCCAATAATCCAATACTACTGGATATATGGCAAGTACAATTACACACTGTACATACCTTGTTATATGCACATCCACTCTCCGCATCCGTTTAATGGACCGTATAACTATAGTCCATAGTCAAGACTTGACTTGATTAGATAACTATAGTTTTAGATTTCCACAATGTCTCAATCTTCCCAGCACCAAATAAAGTAAATACTTCCTCTCAACTAGAGCTGTTAACCAGCCAGCTCACAGGCAATTCCCAAAATTTTTGTCACTACTTCAGTAACAACAGGTATACAGTATATTGAGCCAGTTTGCCTCGCACAGTTCAATATCACTACTGGGCACACTTGGGTATGTTTATCTGATGTGTTTCACACACTTTGCTAAGTAAAACACATTAAACTTAAAAACTAACTTAAAAAAAAAAAAAATCTTAACTCATTGTAACTCATGTATTCATTCTTTGTATTATGGAAAAATAAAAAGTCACAAATTACACTACCCTGAAACACACACCACCACTACCATCAGTCAGTTTTGCTACTGTATTGTAGAACATTACACTACATATGTGAATGAGTAGCCAGAGAAGGTTCAAATGATAAATTAACATCATTATGCACCTCCAAGCCATAGTGGACATTTTACCTTTCTCTCAACCCCTTCATGTTTTTGTTTCATCTTTGGCTAAGAGGCTTTTTGGGGGCTAAAGTCACCTACTCCCCTCCCTGATTATGCAAAAAGCTTTTAAAAGAGGCAAGGTGGAGGGAGGTTTGAGAGATCTGTGGCCTTCGCACCCTGCTCCCTCTCACCCTCTCCTCTTTTCTTCACTCTAATCTGATTTCTAGCAGGCATCTTTGATCTAGGCATGGGCCAGAGGAAAGCAAGCTGCTGGGGCCTTGCCTCTACAGATGAAGTGAGTATGGAGATTAGCAGCCTTCCCTTACAGCTTTAGTGGCTAATACCTGATTAGGGCCCCGAGTCAGCCAATTGTCTCAATGCTGGCTATCAATGCTAGCATTGGCTCTAAAGGGAGAGTGGGGGGGGGGTGGCGGGATGGATGGAGGCGAGTGGAGGAAAGAGGGATGGAGTAGTAATGGTGGTAATATGGGGGAGAGAGGGTTGGGATGAAGGTTGATTCCGTAATGGATACTCATTTTATCCCACCCCACTAAGAAGATTAGGCCTTGGGGTGTCATATTAGCTGTGCTCTCTGGGCCTTTGGTGGTCCATGCAGCTTTCTAGTGGTTCTCTTCTCTTCTCTTCTCTTCTCTTCTCTTCTCTTCTCTTCTCTTCTCTTCTCTTCTCTTCTCTTCTCTTCTCTTCTCTTCTCTTCTCTTCTCTTCTCTTCTCTTCTATGTTGTGGAATATTGTATTGCATTACACCGTACTACTGGATCACAAAGGCTCTGAGAGTTAAATACCCCCCTTTCCTTTTAAAAAAATAAAATAAAATGCTTAACATCTGTTTCAAGTTAGAGAGAAATTCTCATATTTAAAGGAATAAGCTACACAGTGCAGACATTTTAATAAGAGATTGCAAGACTCGTTTGACGTATGAAGTGAGAGACATTGCAAGTGCATTTTGGAAAAAAGACCACTTCAGCTCTTGATAATGCTTGCCAACAAATGACACAACACTTTGTTCATTTTCCAGGTCTTGCTTGCTTTTCTTCTAAACTATGTTTAGGGAGTGTTGTGTCTTAATTAATGAATGTCATATCATTAATTCAAGACCAACACAATCTTGAGTGTTCTCTTACGTTGACAGTGGAGTGCTCTGAGACATACTGTACCTGGCATAGAGGCCAAACGGGAGGCCATGAAAGTTTAAAAAATGTGTTGAGATAGACTGTAGACATCTCATTCCAGTGGAGGGCTGTAGCTCTCTCTCCATCTTGCTCTCTCTGACTCTATCTGTCAGTTTAACAAAGACAGAGCAGACCTTTGAGAACGACAAGCTTAGCCAATTAGAGCACTTGAGACAGGCAAATGCCTCTCTCCTTTATAACTTGGGTTTGCAGTTATGCTACAACTAGTGCAAATAATTGGTTATTAATAAAATTGGACAACTACCAAGGACAGATTTTATGTTTTTAAGCTTGTATGAGAATTTCTCTAATTTGCAGCTGGTTATAAGCATTATACTCTACAGTGGGGGGTTAAGAGCTTCAAATGTCAATCAACAATATGTCAAGTTCAGCTGTTCAACCTACAGCAGTTAGAACGCAATTAAAACCCTGATTGTTATTCTATAGGGAAAAAAACTCTTGGTGCTTGTCATTTACAGCGAGACTTAAAAGCAAAGAGACAGAGAACTACACAACCATATACACACACTCATGTTTGCACAAATGTGATATGCACGTTATGCAGGAATTGCATATTTTCTTTTAACAGGTAGCACTTCTGTAAAGAAAAAAAAAAAGGATGGGGGAAGAGGGGACACAAAATAAGGAGAAAGGTGCAGGATGAGGATGAGGAGTAGGAGAAGCTCTTTCAGTGAAGCTCCAGCAGCCTCATTATACTAAGAGTTGCATCTCCTTGAGTGTACTCTTTATCTACTTATCTCTTCCTCTTTGTTCTGCAGTCCATGGCTCATAACACCTTTTAATCTGTGTGTGAGTGTGTGTGTGCGTGTGTGTGTGTGTGTGAAAGGAGGGGGCTAGAACACATGCTTGCGTAGCTGTGTAAGTATGCCTTATTAGTGTGGTGCTGAACCTCTGGATGGGAAATTAATAGAAAAATGTGCAGATTAGCTCCATGTGTGCGCTATTTGTTTTTTAGGGAAATTAGGCCTGACGGACTTAACTGATGCGGATGATTAGTCCCTCATTATCTAAATCCTTTATCTCAACCTTGCTAGTCAAAGCGGCCTATTTGTCTACTAACATCTCCTAGCTACCTGGTAGTTTAATGACAGGGTGTGTGAGATTAATTAACTAAAGAGTGTAATCTCATTTACCAAACCACTGTGATGTCTTGTTCTTAAAGAGGTGCTTTTATTGCGTTGTTTGTGTGTGTGTGTGTGTGTGTGTGTGTGTGTGTGCACTTATGTGTGTTCTTGAATGTAATGCTAATTTGCATACCTACAGTGTTTGTTTCATGTATCACCACCACTTTGTCTCCCTAGTCACTTTGCATGAGGTTATTAGCATCCCAGTCAGTCTGATGCAGAAAAAAAGTTAGCTTAACTCAATACTGAAGCCAGTTTTGCGGTGGTGAACCCCCCCCCCCCCCCCTCCTCCCCATCAGTGGTGGCCCTAGACCCATTTAGAGTCCCAAAGGAAAAGACAAAGTTAACGCCTCCACTCCCCCACTGTCAGCTAATGAGAAGGGGAGAAGGGGCATGCACTGCCACAATCCTCCTTTCTCTCTGCCTCTCTCAGCCCTCTCAGGGTGGAATCGATCCTTGATGTCAAAGGCCTAACATTTCTGGCCTACTCAGCCACCCCCCCGCCCCCCAGCAGAGCCAAATTAGCAGACCCTCAACACACACATCAGGTTCTAAATAAGATAAAGGTTATTCTAAGGCCCTTCCCTCTATACTTTAACTCTCTTGCCCTGTGTACATTTTGGTCATACCACCTATTTACCAACTTCTAAAGGATTATGACAAACTGACTTGATATTGAACCTGTGGTGTAGAGCAAGGAACCATTCTTTGTCATTTGAGTGCCATTGATATTGTAGCACAGGATGCAGTTGACACAGCCTTTGTTATTTTCAAACTCTGTTAATAATCTATGATCTCCTTGTGCTCCTCGCCCCTAGAATGGTTTCAGGCTGTTTACATAAATTGACAAGGACGCCAAAAGCCATGCTGTGAAATGTTCAAAAGTATTTTAGCCCCCAGAAGACATGATAAAAATGGTATTTATTAATTGGATGGTATCCGGGCTCTGTTTACGTACTTCATATTCATTTATTATGTTTTCTTTGCCCAGCTATGGAAAGGCATTTGACTGACACAAATACATTATTCTATTTGTGTGTTATGTCCCATGGGGCTGTTAATTATTTGTTTTTCTTGAGTGGGAAAATTTAAAGGAAATACATCACAAGTCTAACACCCGAGGATGATGTCTGTTTTTTTTTTTTCTTTTTTGCCTCCCTTTATGCTTTCTCTTTCCTTATGTCTCTCATGTTTGCATGTGCTCAAAGGAAATCAAACCATGATACAGTTGAATACATTAATTAACCACAAAGTTGATAAACAAGACTTATAACATTGGAGAGCATTCAGTTTATATCCTTTTAGGTCAGTCTACAGTCTAATCATTTGTCAACAACAAGAAAACTGAGTTTTATCAACAGCCTTCATATTGAAATTCATCATTTTGAAGACAAAATATGGAGCAAGAAAATGCAAAAGATAAAACAATCTATTTTGCAATTTATTATTTTGAAGTAATGAATTCTCTACAGGAAAATTTAGCTGTCAGGACCATTTTGGGTGAGGGATGATTGACATTTTGCTCTGGCTGACAAACAATGATTTGACTGGTCATTTGCACCATCACTTGACAGAGTGTGGACCAGATTATGCTTTTTGTGAAATATATGCAAATGTACACTTTAGCTGGGACGAAGACAAGGACTAGCACTGAAGCCAAAGAGTCATTTTCACCTTTACTTAATAGTCCAATGACAACCCAGTTTTTTCTTTCCCAAGATGAAAGAAAGAACTTGTGAAAATGTTGTTATTTTCTAAACATACAACCCCCAATACACATGCATGAACATCCATACACTTGCCATTCAGTTTTTTTTGTACTATATCTTCAGTGACATTGTTGTAAATGATATTAGGTGCAGCAATTTCTGAGCTGCAGGAGCCTCTGTTAACACTGCTCTTGTTCTTTCATCCACCAAGGTTGGGTTGTGAAAAAAAAGTGTGGAGAAGAATCTTCAATTTAGTGAGCACAACCTGAGTCATTATTAGAAATGACAGTTGAACCTGATGAAATTGTATTCCCAATTGGAAAACCAAATTGCTATCAGACCGACATGATTTCCTTGTGCTAGGACCATGCTAATTCTGCATCAAAACATTGGTAAATGTATTTAAAAGCCATAATAGCATATTACCATGCAGTCCTCCTTCGCCCTCATACATGGACCCTATTAATCTGGAACTTCGATTTGCATGTAAATGTGGTCAACTTTCATATCATCAAAATACATGAGTCCTACACCATCAGCAAGCCAGGAGGCCATGTTTGTGTGTGTGTGTACATGAATATGGGAGCTGCAAGCTTGTGTGTGACTGTATGCATGTGTGTTTGTATATGCACATGCAAATACATATTTATATATGTTTGCACCTGTGACTGTACTGTATATGAGTGCAGTTTCTGCAAGTGTGTGTTTGTGTGTAGGGGGGAGGAATGTAGTTTGGGGTTGAAAATAATGCATTGAGGTTTGATGTGCAATTACTGGCATATATTAGGGATTTCAGGGAGGTCAGACTAGCGTGACAGAATGGGTGAAGAGATACGAAGAGTTAAAGAGAAAAAATAATATCAATATTGCAAGTGGGTCTGTGTGTATATGTGTTCTGGTATATTTGTCGATGTCAGTAAAGCAGCAAGGGCTACTATGACTTTAAGGCACCCTGTACAGTTTTCTTGTAAACAAATAGAATTAATAACAAAACCCATGTTATGCATATCTTTCCAGATAAAACATTTACAAAGCTTATTTTTTTCTCCAATATTTTAAATTGTGGCTTGTTTACGTTCATGTTTGCTAGGTTGCCATCTTCCTCTTTCTTCCCTTTGTTGGTGCATTCCTACCTTCTTGCAGTGTTGCTGACACCTACTTTCAATCTGATTAGCATGACACTGGCAGCAGGAATGTGTATTGCAATGCAACTGTGCTCTATAGCATGTGCATGTATGTTCTTGTGTGCATACATGATGCAAACAAAATGGTGACCCGCTCATAAAAACATTGCTCCACCCCGCTACTAGTGAGATTCTGTGAGCCTTTATTGGTCTAAATTACAGCAGTAGACCACTTTCACCACATTTTTGAGACTACAATTCAGACAGTAGTCTTGTGTGTTTGCTAACTTGTCACACTTTCAAAATGTCATCAAGTGCGTATTAGCTTGGAAAGCTTCAGAAAATCATAGTACCTAAGATTTAACATCACAAATTGGGTGTCAACAAAGAGAAAGAACTCCCTAAGTTAAATGAATTTACTTAGAATATGTTCACCTATTGCCAAGATGGAGCATCTGAGCCATTTTGATGCTAAGATCAGTGGCTACAAGTATTACCTCACACCATCACCTTGGCTGCTTATTCTTATTTAAGGAATTAGTACAGGTGAATCATTTTGTTTTTTGTCACAGCTTTAATTTTAAAGCATAGCATTAAATTAGCAGCCATAAAGTTGCCATGCCAGGTCTTCCGTTGGCACCAACTTAACCCATTTCAAACTTCCCACAATACCTTTCACCTTCCCAGGTTCCCACATTACAAACTCTCCAACCAAGTCTCTATCCAGAGGGAATCAATCACACAGAGAGTGACACAGACAGCCAAAGCACTGTCTGTCTTTGAGAGGATGTAAGGATGGATAGATGGATGAATTGAGCGAGGCGAGGGGGTTACGAGGAAAAGTGGAATTAGGAGTTAAGGGTGGGGCGGAAGAGAGGATCAAGGGATGGTGAAAGGTATGATAAGAGAGGATGATGGGAAGGAGAAAATGTGAGGAAGAGCCAGTGAGAGGGTCTATCTTGGTCGGGAAAGGGTGGGGGCAGAGATATGGGGGAGCTGTGCAGGATGCTGTGATTGGTCACTCTGTCTGTAGATTCATCACTATTTCATATGCTGTTTAACCTTTGTTAGGCTCACTTACCTCAGGACTCTACAGCTGTTTGATACAGGAAGGACAGAATGATTCATCCCACAGTACTATTTTTTTCACTGCCTGGTCTCTGCTCACAGACAACAGTGCTTTCAACAAAAACAAGACAGATTTCAACAAGACAAATAAGGTCTGTGAGAAGTAATCCATATCTCTAACTACTTTTAGATGTTTCTAAAATAGAAACTACTGTCTATCAGCATTTTTGATAGACAGCATTCCTCACTTTTGCTTTCTTGTTATATACCACAGCACAGAAGACAGAGAAGGGATGGTAGAAAGAGATGGTGACAGAAAATATAGGGGCAGAGAGAAAAAAGGGGAAGGAGGAAAAGGAAAGAGAGAGAGAGAGAGAGACAAACGTCCAACAGAATCTTTACATGCAGAATTCTGCAGATACATTTAACACATACACAGAAAAATACCAACAAATGCATATAGAGCAGAATTAGGCAGATACCCACTGATAATTAACATTCAAAAGAGGGCACTCAAATCACCTTAATCCAGCCCCCTAAACACCCTCCATTCCAAAACCCTCCAAACTCAAGAGCTGAGCCCAGAAAAGAGTCCCCTATGTCAGTTGGTGCTGAGTCTCATTCCCCCTTCTCAGACACACTCCGACCAGTCTCACACCAACACTGCTTTCCAAACACCAATCAGAGTAAACCAAATTATAACACAATGTGAAGAAACCTATTTGGAACGTTGGAAAGAAGAAAGTAGATTAGAATGTTATCTGGCCCTGAAAAGAGATTATGAATTGGCAGAATATCTCTCTACTGTTAGAGACAGAAAGCAGAGACAGATCCTAACCAAGTACAGGCTCAGTGACCACAAATTGGCAATCGAAAAAGGATGACAGAAAAAAATCATGGCAACCAAAAGAAAACAGAATCTGTGGTCACTGTTCGACAGACAAGTTTGAGACGGAGATGCACTTCCTCCTACAATGTAAAACATTCAATGAAATAAGGAACATTTACTTTAACAAGTTCAACTCTGTATTTTCAGATTTCAAAGAGTTTAATGACCTCAAAATGAAAAATATTCCTAAGAGAAGGAGACAGAGCATATAATTGATACATATCAATCTTAATATAATTAATATATATCAATCTTAATGTTGTGTTAATGTTCATATTATTATTTTACTGTCCACATATAATAATATATACTAATTGTATTTTGATGCTTTGGCAACATTATTCTCAAAATTTTCATACCAATAAAGCCCATTGAATTGAATTGAGAGAGAGAGAGAGAGAGAGAGAGAGAGAGAGAGAGAGAGAGAGAGAGAGAGAGAGAGAGAGAGAGAGAGAGAGAGAGAGAGCACTCACTAAGGAGGCAAATCTACTTTCCATCATTATCTTGTAAAATATCATTTGATTGGCTGCTCAGTGGCAGGAGCCTGTGGCTGCAGCTCTGTTGTCGAGCTAAGAAGGGAAACACACAGCTTTTCACTTTTTCTGTCAAAACTAGCTTTGCCCAAATGGTATCATTTTAAATGCCATGACAGTGGAAGGTGGAAGGGAGTGTGATGGGCCTAAGGGTATACATAGACCCCATATGCTAGTGACACTGATACAAGTGTAATTCTAGACTATTAGAGTGACACGGGAGATCCTCCCAACCCCAGCTACACACACATACACACACACACAATGCAGAACCCGAAGCAGCTGAAGGGGGGGGGGGGGGGGGGGGGGATATGTGGAACAGGCTGTCATGCCATGAAAATTTAAGAAATTCTTTAACCTGGCCTTTGCCTGATCCCCTCCTCCTTTGAATATTTTATAATACCAAAATGATTTATTAACTTGAGACAGGTACAGCTCAGTAGGGCCAGGTAGAGAGCCACAGGGACAACAGCAGGGTAAGACCCACAGGGTACCACATTGATCAAAAGACAGAGGGAAAAGAATGATTTCTCCCTTATTTAACAGCAGATGTTTTTTTAAATAATGTTTGCTTGATGGAAGTAGAGGGAAGAGGAAAGAAATATTTTTTGTTTAAACTGAATGCTTCTTCTTTAGGAAATGAGGATAATCATTAAATTGTGTCTAAAACCAATTTTTGTGTAAAAATAAAAAGTGTTTAATTTTTTTTAACCTTACAAAACATTTAAACATGTCTCTCAAACTACTGTTTTAAAGCATTTTTCTTCTATTATTCCTCCTACAGAATAATAATATCATGGGATAAGGAGATTTAATATAGAAAAATAAAAAAAAACAAGACAAAAGAATTGATAACATGATATGAATAATGTAAACTTCTATGTAAGTTTAAATATGAAGGACTAAAAACTAACACAGGGAAGCATGCACACAAACACACACACACAGCATGTTAACTTAATTTGCCGCCTGCTGTTTAATTGCCTTTTAGGCAACAGCTAATGTTTATGATGTATAAAAGTGTATAAAAATCTGTCCGCTAATATCTGCTTATAATTCCATCTCTTTTTATGGCTCACGATTGGCAGAGACACCGTTTGGCCAACAATGTCACAAAGGTCACTGAGCAAGGGTGGGCTGGGAAGAGAAATATGGCAAGCGGACACTTAATATCTCAAATAATCCATGTCAGAGAGAGACACGGGAAAGATGAAGGGATGAGATGGAGAATATGACTGACAAAGTAAAGATACAAAGAAAGTGAACAGGAAGAAAGAGGAACAGAATGAAACAAAAGAAATTACACAACCAAAGAGAGATAGAAAACCATGAACAGATAAATGAGACAGAAAGTGGGAACCATCGAAACGGAGAGAGAGCGAGGGAGCAGTGAAGCAGATAGGGCCCATGGGAGCCAGTGAGAGAACAAAAGCGGCCCTTCTGCTAATTGACTGCAGAATTAGCCCCATCTCCCCCAGTGGGACTGCGGCGAGGCAGTGGCAGATGGAGGCAGACTGGACACCAGAGCAGAAAAAAGGCCTGCAAAACCTGCCGTGAAGCTGCCCACAATTGTGGGTCACAACACCGCAACACGTTCCTTGTTTAACAGGACATGGCCAAGCACAGAGAAAGGACTGAGAGAGCTGGGGGGGAGGATTAAAAAGGTCAAAAGAGGAGATTGGGACTACTGGATGAGGGAGAGAGAGATAGAAAACTAGAGAGAATGAGTCAGAAGAGATAGAGGGAGGAGAGAGGTTAGGGAGAGCAGAATCAGGATTGCTATTAGTTTGTATGATGTCTAAAGGTTCACATTTTGGAAATTTAATGGAAATTTTAAACATGGTTTTTCCAAATAAAGGTCTAAATGTATAAGTAAAATATATGCATGGGCCAATACATATTGAGCATTTCAGGGTAATAATGAATTCATGTGATGAATGCACCGCAGCCAAGACTGCTGGATCAAAACTAGAGATAAAATGATTAATTCAAGCAATCACTTAGTCAATCCATTAAGATTAATCGTCTTATCAATTTTTAAATCAATTATTAACAAAATTTGAAAAAATTTGTTCCAGCTCCCCAAATGTGAAAAATTGCTGGTTTTCTTAGTCTTCTAATAAGCCTACTATATATTAGAGGTTTGCCTTTGGTTGTACAAAACAAGGAATTTAAATATGTCCACCTGGGCTCTGGCAAATTGATTTTTTCCCCTTTTTTGTATATTTTATAGTCCAAACAATGAATCAATCAATGGAGAAAATAATCGGCACATCAATCAAATCAAACAAATTGTTAGTTCACCTTCAGTTCAGTTGTATTTGCAGTACTATGCCACTATTTATGTTGTGATTGTAAGTTCCCACTCTCAAACATTTGCCACAAGCTAGCAGCATTTAGCTAAAGAATTGCATGTATTTGAAGATGTAAGACAATAGTTTACGTTGGTAATATCTGTAAGTGCCTCATCTTTAAAGATATAGCAGGGATGATGCACTTTGGAACTGTGTTCTATGTTAACAAACCACAAACTAATAATGAATTATTGTAATGAGAGTGCTGTAATCAAAACTGTTACCTCAATTATATTTTAGGCAGCACTGGAAGATTTTGTCGAAAATGATGATGATGATGATGATGATGATGATGATGATGATGTGTTTTGCCAGTGTGTTATAGGGAGTTTACCCCAGAACTTTTTTTTTTTTTTTTTTTTTTTAAATATCACATTATTACAGGTGGTCCACATCAAATAAGAACCATATGGATTCCACCAGGCATATTTTACATAAAACTAAAACCATTAATTTAATTTAAAGCAAATAATTAATAATTGTTACTGTAAGATAAGATAAGATAAGATAAGATGGTTCTGGACTGGACTGGTTCTGACAACACTTCTAGCAGTAAACATGTAGCTATTTGTAGTTATCTTAGAAAACTCTATATACATTTGCTAAAATACATAAATAAATTAACACTGCCCATACTGTATTCTCATTCTTGGACCATGGTCTGTGATTTACAAAAAATCTCAACAGTCAACAAATGGGAAAAGAAACTATTACATTGTCACAAATTATTTATAAATTCACTATTTTCTCATGTCAAGTTTCAGAGCTTAAATAAGTTATTAAAATCTGAATCAATAACTCCCCAGATGCCAGGTTCCAAAAAGATGATAAAAGGATGGATGACAGCAGTACACACGCACTCACACCATACCACCCTGCATAACCAAGTAGCTACTGTTACTATGAAGTTGAATTACATTGCTCAAAGCACTTTTTTAAAGTGCCAAAAGCAGCCATTCCTCTTTCTAGGGATTACTCTGAGGAATGTATTTACAGTTTCTTTCTCTCATATAAAGGCTGTATGGAAATCAGAGGACTACAGACACCACTCATAGGCTGTTTTGAAATTCAAAAAAGGTGGGGAGTAAAACTATATTGTCCTTTTGAGGATGCAGGAGGATGCTTTCCATTCTGTGCTGCACCATGACTGTCATAGTAATCTGATATGACAAATTCACATACAGTGGATTAGCTGCCGGTGGTGAAAGCCAGAGCGGTTAATATTTGTTGATGTTGCTTTTATCCAGCAGGTCTGGTGTCCCTGGGCTGTGGTTACCCTGGCAATGAGGAAGGAGAATGAGAGGGAAGGAAAAGAGAGGAAAGGAAAGGAAACTTTTTTTTCTGGCTACCAAGAAGAGTAAAAAAAAAAAAAAATCTCAGGGCCACTGGGCCTGCTCATCACTTTGTATGCTGTCAAAATCTTTGATGTTCCCCGACTCTTGATGTCGGGGGCTATGAAAAATGCTTAGCTCAATTTAAGCCTCTCGCAAAAAAGGGCTAACAACTGTAATTAAATCATTAAATTCTTGTCTACGCTTCACAGAGCATAGAGAAAATTAACTTCCCACCAACCTCATTTTCTACTTGAACATGAAATAATGATTTTTTTTTCTCGAGCTCATATAATTACAAAGCTAACATCTGATAGAGTCAGCATCCAGGGGGGATTATCACATGCATGAGTATTAGACCTCATTACCAGCTTGACTGCAAAATTATTACATCTTGTAATTGGATGGTGAGATTTATACACAGATTGGCTGGGTTTCTGTAAGATTGTAATTACAAGCTTCATTGGTTTGCTACTTATCGGAACTTCACAGAGAAAACAACTGGTAAAATGAAATGAGCATTTCATTAACCTATCGCCTTATCAGGGGAAAAACCTGTGTAACGTTCATGTATGCATTAACATAAATAGGATCATTCATTCTGCCGCCAGATAGCCTGGGCTGGAGTTCTATTTTTTTTTCTCTTTTTTTTCAGGCAATGAGGGTGGAGGGTGGAGAGAAAGAGGGTGGTGGTGGTGGTGTGGGTTTGATTGCAGTCGGGGTAGCAGGGGAGGAGGTTGGTGGCAATATTCATTCATTTTCACAGAGTTTATTTAACCTTCATAATCCTGTGTTGATGGGGAATGAAGGGAAAAGGGACACAGAGGGAGAGAGGGGGGAAGAGATGGAAGGGGAAAAGGAGAAAGGGGGGGCTGCAAAGGGTGAGGGGAAGAGGAAAAAAATAATAAATTAGTTGTCTAACGTTACAAGGGATGAACTCAATATATCTATTACTTAAAGACTAACTGACTGTGAAAGTGCTCATTTCACGAGAGACGAGGCAGCGAGCTGGCGGGTACTCATGGGGCTCCGAGGTGGCTGCTCTTCCCTTCCTTTCTCTCTCTCTCTCTCTCCCTCCCTCTCTGTCTCTCCCCCTCTCTCTCTCTCTCTCTCAGCTTTGATGTTTCCCCTTTCACTGTTAACAAACTCTGGCCGTGTTCCCCTCTTGCTCAAACACAACGGCAGGTGCAGATTGGATGCCCACCTAAATAACCTCCTCACACAATGACACCAGGGGATCGATCCCGATTTTGATGGGTGCTGCTGCTCATACAAAAGGAGTGTGCGTGTGTGTGTGTGTGTGTGTGTGTGTGTGTGTGTGTGTGTGTATGTGACTGTCTGTGTGTTAAGGGTGAGTGGAAAACAAATGGGGACGAGCAGGATGGGACAGAAGGAAAGAAGGTGGAAAAGGGGGTAACAGTAGTGATAGAGGGGCTGGGAGGAGGAGGAGGGAAGTATAAAATGGTTCAATTACAAGCCAAACACTATTTCTCTCTTCTTAACAAGAGATTTCATGGTGTGGGCCAATGTTTGGCAGAAACAGCTGAGTGCCACTAATGCTAAAGCATTACACTGCGCCAGATCAGCTGGCTCCTTTTGAGATGGGAATCAGTTGTTATTGAACTTCATTGTCCAGATTGGTTTCTTTTTCAGCTGGGATCAATGATGCTTCAACATGGGCGTGATGTAAAAAAGCCATGCTGCAACCTGCCACCCACTCCCAGTAAGACCAACTCTGTACTTGAAATAGAAGCGCGCACCCATGTTCCTTTAAGGGCTTTTTTATTTGGCCTTGTGTGGATGAACCTTTACACAACCATTTTATTTCTGCTGTTAACATCATCCAATCAAGTATCTTTCAGAAAGAATTCAGATTTTACAGGTTGACTGTTTTCAAGGGTTTCTGTAAATTTCAGAGAAATAAAATAGTCCACTTACACTGGATTAGATTCTAGGATTTTAAGAGAATTTGATGCATTGCAATGGCTGTGTTAGTTAAGGTTGATAAGTTGAGGAAAAACAATACTGCGCAATATAAGTCTAAATTAAGTTTTATAAACTATTTTTTCATAAACCATTTTTATCCACAATTATCATATTCTACAAACCAACAAAACAATCTTGTTTAAGATCATACAGAAGTTTGAGCAAACTGTTATATCTTGGTCAGTGTGTCAGTCCGGATTTAGGAAAACTTACTCCACTGATTCATATTTACTCTATCTGACTGATTACATTAGAGAAGAAATTGATGGAGGGAAACTCTGTGGAATGGTGATGTTAGACCTTCAAAAGGCATTTGACATTGCTGATTTACTGGGGTTTACTGAGTTAGTAGTCAAATGGGTAGATTCTTATCTCAAAGACAGAATAAAAATGGTGGATGTTAATGGATTACAATCCAGTCCAGTCTGGAGTTCCACAAGGAAGCATCCTAGGGCCTCTTTTTTTCCTTCTGTATGTGAATTATTTAAAATCGGCATGTTCATGTAGTCTCTTACTCTGTGCAGACAATTCTGCCTTAGTTATGTTGCATAAAGATAAAACTGTGACTGAAAAAACCTTAAGCTCAGAGCTTACATTGGTTGGTAGATGGCTAAGTGACAATAACAAAATTGTAACACAAAATACTTCAGTTTGATGCCTTGCACACAACAACTTTTGAACATCAGTACAATTTGAATGCAATATAATTCAGCTTCTATGTAGTTTGTCCTTGCTCAGGCATAGGGAGATCTAATCTCTGCCACAAACAGCTAATCTAATACATCAATAGCCTTTAAACCCTTTTGGAACCCTGTTTTTTTAGGGTGTTTGCACTCTAACATCCCCTCTCCCCTCCCCAGATCGGTGTCTATAACTCATTACTGCATAAGTGGATTTGACAGACTGCTGTTTTCATCTGTGACCCCGTAACACCCAAGGCTAGGGGGTGGGACCAATGGTTAGCCTACTCAGAAGGCATGATGACATCAATAATTTGAATTCAAATCGTAGTTTCTGGTCCCAAAGATGTCAAGAACAATATCCTATGACAGATGAATGACAGGTATGCTATTGGAAGTTAGTTTTCCACTGAAATAATGGTACATATGACTATGCTCTGTATTTTTCATAAAATGAAAAAAGCATTTAATCCAAAATGTCTTACACTAAACTACAAGTGAAATATTTGTCTTTCAGGTCAGCAACTACAGCAGACAGCACTATCTGAAAAGTCTGACTTTTTACTCTCTTCAGTTTTTTTTTTAGACTTGTGTGTTTATTATGTTTACGGGCAATTAAACACTTCTGCAAGTTAAAGCAAAGCAAAGCAGCTGAAACAGAGTCAGTCTGATCAGTGATCAAGGTGATAGCAGTGTTGTTAAGAGTGAGAGGCCGAGGCATCCCACAGAGCATGTCCAGCAACATAAAAACAGCAGGTTTCAACTACTATCAATAGTTAGTACAAAGACACACCAAAGCAAAAAGCAGCACAACATGATAACAGATGAAAGAAACAACCTCATTAAAATCCCATTTGTCATGCTGTCTGTTGATCATTTTATCTATAAGTCTATCCTTTGCACCACTATCAAAGGGTATAATTTCAAAAGAATACTTCAGTGTACAAAAATCTTTTTCCCCAAGAAGGCCTTTCCTTAAAATTCAATTAACTCTGTTGATAAATAAACGTGGGAATTCTATCATCTGAAAGCAGATTTGCATGCTCCCATTTCCCCCCATTTCTCAGGAAGCAAATAAACATCTGAAATGGGAGACTAACTCTTATGAATATTTCTAAGCTAGTGTTTCAAATCAATGTTTGAGTCCTTATGCTCAGATTTAGCATAAAATTATATGTGGGACAAAAAGAAGATTTTGATATCACTGTTCGCTTTGTCCAATGTCTTTTTTTGTACATCTCACACATTTACTGTACTTTGCATACATCTGCAACTGAATTGTGCAGATGTACATATACAATATAGGCTAGGAGTGTGTGGCTTGCAGCCTGTTGGCTCACTAAAATTTAGTTGGTTATTCATGCAGAAGTTAAATACCAAGTAATGGAATTATCTTGTGAATTGCCAAATTAGTTAATTAGCATCTGGAGTCTTCACTGTTGTGATCACATGTATGCTGACTTGTACAGTATTTGTGAATCTATGTGCAACAGGTTTAAAAGTAGAGAGTGTTCATATCCAATAAAGGTAAAATAAAATGACAATATTGCTTTTAGAAGAGAAATTATGCTTTCATCTTTAAATTCATGGTTGAAGTTGTCCTTGGAGTCATGCGCTGTACAGTTGCAAATAGCTGTGCTTGCGACTTTAGATGTCTCATTTGAAAAAAAAAAAAATTTCATATAAAAATACTTTCATGAGTTCTTAATGTTAATCCTCTTAGGTCAGTACTGCAATAAAACACTCAGCTCAAAGCAGTTAAAACCATTTAAAGGCCAATAAATGCTACATCCTCTTTTTCTCCCCTCTCACTGTATCTCTCTCTCTCCTTGGCTAGCTATAGCTATTCATTAGCTCCAGCCCCTATGGCAATGAGAGTCTTTAACCTCCATTAGATCTAATGTTGATATGTTTCCCCAGCAAAGAGCCAAAACAATTAACACCCCTTCTCACATTTCTCTCCCCTTGGCCCCTAACCACATCAAAATCTGGGCCCACCCGTTCATTACCCACCCCTGAGAATGCCCTTGGGGAGGAGAAAAGTCAGATCCTTGGCTGTTGTCTTTTGTATGGTATGCAGTAAGAAGCCGGAACGAGTTAAAAGAAACTTGTCAACAATAATGAAGTACAGTGTTTTCCCTTCAACTTTACCTCAATGTTGTAGCAAGTGGTACTTATCAGGACTCAATGAAATACTTAGTCAGTATGAGGTAACACCTTGTTGTATTTTGTCTTGTTTTTGTATATTTTATTATACCTTCAGCAACAGTAATGGGAGTAATGTTCTTGCTGCATTAGCCCATCATCACCGGAAGATACAATGCCGTACTTTGGTAAGTTCAAGTTACCTTAAATGCACTTATGTGAACCCATTTCCACCCTGTCTCCTGGAAATAACATATACTACTAATATGCAACAGAAAATACATTTATAGAGAAATGTAACATATCTCATATTCTTTTTCTTACAGCATAATGAGGAAACTTTATTAATAAATGTTCACTGACCTGACAACAGTTGATCTACAATACAGTGTATGCTTATTGCAACTGGAGCATGATTAAACTTTTTTACACTCCTTCAGAAACCCCAAAGAGTTTTTGTTGCCTAAATCTAACACATGGAACTTAAGATGCAAACAAAACAGTCTATGTTTCCCATAAAACAGTAACAGACAAAACAAATGAGTTACATATAAACATAATTTCTAGGGACATGGTTGCCTATTTTCATCTATATCGTCGACTGAAAGAGGGAGCAACAAAGAAGTGTCACAAAAGAGCAAAAACATAGTTGATTTGACAAAAACTGCAAGGCAATGACTTAGAAGGTCATTTTAAATGAGTCCTTAACTTTAAGGACTTGTACCAATCACTTTTGACCGTATGCAACACACACTGTTGCCTCAAATCCCAACTTGAATTAGCACTTAATTTTAGGCAAACAAAATCCACGTGGTACAAAACATTAAGAGATAATGGTTGCAGCTGCAAAATGTCAGGTATGTTTTGAATTGACTGATCACTGCAGAGACCTATACAGTAATCTAAGTATTAATAAAAGAAAGAAAACGACATTAAATATGAACTATAACTGTGAATGCATGTCTATTTGAAGACCTTAACATCCCTCATAGGCCCAAGGAGACGTATGTCTTGACACTATTATTATAAATGGAAATTCTAGTCATTTGGAGTAAAATTATTTATTACCCAGTGCTTGTTGCAGGGCTAAACATGTACAGTATTGGAGAAACTACTGCACATCCAACTGCTGCCAAGCGCATTTAAACTTGGCAACAGTTTGAGCCCAGAAGGTCTTTGTCATGTCCAAACTGGGGAACACCACCCCTCCAAGTGTTTAGCTGTCAAGTGCATAATATCTTGACCTTCTAAGACCCAGAATAGACCTCTTTTATTATCCAGGAAATTCCTAGTTTCCTTACCTATAGGTGTGGTGCAGTTGTCTGTGTATCGAATATCTCACAGTAACACCAGTGGTCCTCTGACTCTAACCCACAGCTAAATAGTTTAGTTGCTGTGACGCAGTTCAGGGAGTACGTTGGAACCGTGCGTGAGTGTGTGTGTACATGTTTGTGTGCGATGTTAAAGGGAAGACGACTAACAGTTGTGATGGTCCATTGATATCATTGATATTCATCTAATCTCCTCTCTTCTAGGGGAAAAGGAGTTTTGGTTTCAACGCTTAATTTGATAATCTGCGAGAAAAGCACAAAAGGGACATTCTGTGGATTCTTAACCTTTCCTCAACTTTGGCACTCCCAGAGGCAGGAAAGGAGTATCTTTCACCACAGTTATTAGTTCACAGAGACACCCTTGACCTCTGCGGTGGTAGCCAACTGTCAACAAAACTGATGTTATTGTAATGCAGGTTCACTCTCGTTGACTTCTATTTGAGTCACTGGGGTCTGTTGCCTGAGTTCAAGCATGTGTAGCTTTAAATTAAACTGAATTAAGCTAAATTATACATCTACATTAGCATAATTTGAGATTAACATTTTTGTTTTGAAAAATATAAATGACAACAGGTATCCTTTTAAGACAAACTATACAACATATTATATTTTAATCAAAAAGACAAAAAAATGTAATAGAACAAAGTTTACATTTCCAGTTATTTGCTACACAACAGCGCTTCTTTGTTTTTTAATGTATTTTTCACTGTCATGCATGCAAATCTGTTTGGATATAGCCAAGTTTGTAAAATAGCGTTAGCTTTACTTGTCTGTATTGATTAGTCATATTATTTAACTGAAGTGTTTGTGTTGTCATTTATTGATAAACTGCAGTATTTATTCAATCAAATGTGTGACAGATAAATGCTGCTCAGTCTTATTTATGCATTGGACATGAGCAACGATTGAGGTTACTATGCTCCAACAGAGTTACTGGGAAAATGTCTGTTCCTTTTAACAGCATTAGAGGTTCCAACTCTATAGGCCGAGAGAGAGAGAGAGAGAGAGAGACAGAGAGAGAGAGAGAGAGGGGGAGAGAGGGAGAGAGAGAGAGAGAGAGAGAGGCTGGGCTTTACTATCCTTTGATCTCTCTTAGATTTTGTAGGTGACAGTCTAGGTGGATGTAGCTGCAAGCTTCCAGGCCATTTCACATTTATACACACAGCAATTGCATATAAACAATAATAACAAAGATCATCTGTTTAATTTTTATTTCTGCATGAAGGCTTGCATCTAGAAAATAAAAATACGATTATGTAATTGATGACAAAAAATTTTAAATGCGGAAGTCAGGTAGTTAAATAAAAGAACTTGAGTGACTTATAGGTGAATGTGGCCATTAAGGCATAACAGCTTATGAAGAGCCTCCTGTAGATTTACATGATAAAACTATCTGATACGGAAAGCTGGAGGATTTGCTTTCTTTTCGCAAATTGAGGGAGTATTAAAAAAATCTTTCAGTAATGACAGTGTGCACGTTCGTGTGTGTGTGTGTGTGTGTGTGTACTATGTGTATGTACGCGTGTGTGTAAACGCGCGTGCGCATCGTGAGACGGCGGATGTGCAGATACTGATGGTGGAAGCCCATTTGTTTCGAGGAAATGCATTAGAAGTGAACGTGCTGTGGAGGAGGGATAAACGGCGAGAGGAACAAAGTTTTCCGCTCTCTCTCTGTCTCTCTCTCTCTCTCTCTCTCTCTCTCTCTCTCTCTCTCTCTCTCTCTCTCTCTCTCTCCGGGTTAAAGCTGAGGAGCTTGTGGTGGCAATGAGACTTTAACAAGACCCAATAAATCAGTTAACGATGATGGTTTAATGCCCTCAACATGTGTCATTGTTTACTAGGAATTTCTATTTTACAAAATAAATAAATAAATAAATAATCAATAAACAGTGGGGACAGCAATCATAAAATTAAATATTGCTAATCTCTTGATTATTATTATTATTATTATTATTATTATTATTATTATTATTATTATTATTATTATTATTATTAATTATTTCTTAAATCGCTCTGTGGCTTTGATATAATAATTTCAATCAAGTCGATTTTGTTTTTTTGTTTTCTTATCTCTCGTTTTCACCAATGTCTCTTTCGTCTCTTTTTAGAGATATTTGCAGTCTCTTACTCCCAACCCCCCCACCTCCACCTAACCATCATATTTAGCCCCCTGCACACATTTCCAGCAGGTTATCACAATTGCCATTCCTCCCCTCCTTTCTGATGTGTTACCCAGATTACCATCAGTGCCCCTCAGATATTTTTTAACAGATCCTCGGCGCTCGGCAATATCCACTCGGAGCCATCTGGTGCAGATCAAAATCTACTGACTTCTTGGGCTTCAGTCGTTAAGGCATTAAATCTAGATCTACAGAATACCCCCTTTGACTTGGGCGGTGGGTGATATAAGAATCAAATGAAATAAAAATAGAACTGTTAAAACATGAACACCCCCCTCTCGTGAGCCACATAGCAGTGTCAGGAGTGGACAGCTAAGGAAAGTGGAGGTTAGTGTCCGACCCTTTTCTTTTCTGAGCTGGAAATTGGATAAGCGGTTCAAGAGGTGCTGAGAAACTACAGCATCAGATTTTTTTTTCTTCTTACAATTCAGCTCTCGAGGATTACATTTTCCCGGAGTCTATTTTATAATAAAATAAAAATACAAAGTAGTGAAAGTCATTTTTTTTGTTGCTGTGATTAAAAAAAAATGCAAAAGTGCCAGTAAACTGAATTATTTTCTGATCTACAACGGAAAAATTATATTTCATCTTCACTTTCACTGAGTACGGTAAATGTGTTAAAAGTGGAGGTGCAGGTCACTATAAAGCAAATTATAGGCTCAAAATATACATACGAATATTTTAAGGCGCGTTCAGGGACCTGCAGACTTTCCAGCCTGGTGTCTCCGTGTTTGAGTTTGTCCCTGGCTTTAACTCATTCCTTTTCAAAACAAGGAAACGTGAAGTGGCTCTGTTGTTACAAAGGACAACAACAATCTGGTTTAAGTCTACACACACGCGCGCGCGCGCGCGAGCGTGCAGATGGAAGGAGGGTGAGAAAGAGAGAGGTGGAGGGTGGTGGGGGAGTAGAGAGAGAATTTGGCTGATGAAACCTTTATGAATAAATCAAAGGAAACCAAAACAGAAGTCAATAAAAACATCAAGAGTTACCAAATGATATGAAGATATTCACAAGGTTTTCCTTAATAGTTTTGACTATTGGAAGAAAAGCGTCTTGTACTGAACTATTAAAATTTTAAACTTTTATGGTACATACATTACTGCGATATAACACTTTATTTATAGTAGTTGTCTCTTATAATGTAGCTACAATCCTAATAAACGTACCCAACTAGGCCTGTTACGTCGCTTTAACAAGTACACAAGTTTTAAATCCATTAGATGAAGAAGAATTGTACAAAGAATTAATCCAACTAAGAGAAAGAAAGTTTTAGAGCAAATTGATCACTATGAATTAAATAAACGCACCAGCAGCCCGTGATACCAAACACTAATTCCTCCGCGGAGAGGAATTTCCCCCTTTAATTATAATTTAAATCTATTCAAAGTAAGTTCCTTCTTCTGACGGGTTTACTTCCCCCTGTGTCGGACAGCTGTAAAATCGTGTAGACAGGTTGTCATACAACAATCAAAGCCTTCGGTGAATGGACTCTAATGCTTGAACATTTAACATACAATAAGTCCAAACACGGAGGGAGAGAGAGAGAGAGAAAGAGAAAGAGAGAGAGAGAGAGAGAGAGAGAGAGAGAGAGAGAGAGAGAGAGAGAGAGAGAGAGAGAGAGAGAAAAGGAGAGAGATAGAGAGAGAGAGAGGCCCCAGCCAATGTGCTCACTCTATATTCACATTAGGCTATCCACATTGCTCCAAACGAGGAGGAGCTTGTAGGCTCAAGTAGGGGATGCCAATCAAAGCATCAACTTCAAATTGTATCTGAGAGATCAGCCTGGAGACCTCAGGGCCAGGCGCGTCAGTCGGTGCGCAATTGTTGATCAGATCACATCCAGTGGACTTTGCGCGAGAAAAGAGAGGAAGCCGAGATTTAAGAGCGGGTTGTTTTGACTGCACACCACTGTATGTCTGTAGTAGCTGTGACTTTGGCTTAAACACTCTCCCTTTACTCCTCCGGGTTCTTTTTTTCTTTTTTCTCTCGCACACTTTTTACGCACAGTTTGTCGGACCATAGAGCTGTGCGACAATCCGGCGGTGGAGATGTCTTTCCCCCAGCTAGGCTACCCGCAGTACTTAAGTGCCTCCCAGGCGGTGTACGGGAGCGAGAGACCGGGAGTGCTAACGCCTTCGTCCCGGGGAGGGAGCACTGAAATCGGAGGAAGTCCGTCCGCCACCGCAGCGGCGGTCACGTCGGTGTTGGGCATGTACGCCAACCCGTACGCACACAACTACAGCGCTTTCTTACCATACACCAGCGCGGACTTGGCTCTTTTTTCACAAATGGTAAGAATAAACGTTGTTGTTTGTCTCTGTTCAGGGACTGAAGTTGCACAGACAACAATTAATGCTCGATGCTTCAACTACGCTGTCTGGGAAAAAAACACAACGAAGATAGTCAACATTAAGTGATCTCAACTAAAACAATTATGTTTATTTATTCTAGTACGTCTGGATTTTTTTATATCGATTATTAAATATTTGTCATTATATTTGCTCGATTTTTGACATTTCGAGAGGTTTGTTAAGTTGAGTTAGAAACGTGGAAAGTTTGACTTGTGATCATAAACAAAATAAAGCAAAATCGGGCTCGGAGTTTTTTCTGTGTCCGTAAAGAAAAACACGTAAAGAGGAAACGTAATCCACACCCACCATACGGTTATTATTAGCCTACATATTGTTAGAAAAATCGATTGCAATGTTTAAATAAATTTCACGGAAGAAAAGCCGTGCAATCGATCTGCGTTTTAGCATGCAGTATGACAAGAAAAAGTTTCTACTTCTGGGCCGCTCAGATATTTTTTTTTTATCAGTTCGTTAGAAATAATCTCTGTCATCGTACAAAAGCCTAAAAATACGCGTGAAGTTTTCATTGTGTAGGCTTTGTTTTATCTGATTTTATGCTTGACTGCCACGTGGATTTTTACTGTGTCTAGATGAAGAATTGTCAGTCATATATCAGCCAGAAATATACCTGGTGATAATAACAAACTTGCAGTGTGTTAATGTGTTGGCTAACGAGTGTATTAGGCCCCCAGGGCAGAGAATCGCGCTAAAGCCCCAAAACAAGAACTATTATCCGAAATCCAAGCTTATGCGTTGCTTGAGTTGATCGATATGACTGAATGCTTTGTCCAAAACAAATATAAACGACGTGGGGCTGTTGAGTTATTATTAATTATTAAAGAAAAGTGTAACTGTGGGAGACGCTTGGAAAACTTAACCTAGGCCTTAACTGCTTTGACGTACTTGAGGAGTGTGGAAGGGTGTTTGACATGAAAGCTGGGAAATTGCACGCCATCTGTGTGTTCACAGTGCAACGAACTTTCTGACATTCTGATGACTTCGTTTGTTCTGTTATTAGACTGACATGTATGAGAGATGTTTGCTAATAAAAGGTATTTGCCTTTTGACGGAGTAGTTTCGTGCAGGTGCTGCAGGCCTTGCATGTGGCGTGTTGCAAGTTGAGACGCTTATTTGTGGAAAGCTCAGAGTCAGGTGCAACTGCAACTGTTGGATTTTTTAAAAAAAAAAAGAAACCGTCTTCACTTGTTTGAATTTCAGATTTATACAATAGCCAAATTGCAGTTGAGCTACATTGTTTAACAAGTTTAAAGCTTGTATTTTATAATTCAATGTACCATCAGATTTATGCATATTTATGGTTCTAGTGTGGTAACATATTATCCTTAATTTTCAAGGGATCACAGTATGAGCTGAAGGACAGCCCTGGCGTCCATCCTGCCAGCTTCGCTGCCCACACCTCTCCGGCCTTCTATCCATACGGCCAGTTTCAGTACGGAGACCCAGCCAGGCCCAAGAACGCCACTCGGGAGAGCACCAGCACCCTAAAAGCCTGGCTCAACGAGCACAGGAAGAACCCGTACCCAACCAAGGGGGAGAAGATCATGCTGGCCATCATCACCAAAATGACCCTGACGCAGGTCTCCACTTGGTTCGCCAACGCCAGGAGGAGGCTCAAGAAGGAGAACAAGGTGACCTGGGGTAGCAGGAGCAAAGAGGACGGGGAGGACGGTAACTTGTTCGGCAGCGGGGACGAGGCGGAGAAAAACGAAGACGAGGAGGAGATTGATTTGGAGAGCATTGATATAGACAAAATCGACGATAACGACGGGGATCAAAGCAACGAGGACGATGACGATAAATCAACAGAGGGGAGCAGGGACCACAGGGGCGGTGGCGGTGCGGGTGGAGAGTTGGACAGCTTGGAGAAAAGACGGGCCTTTGCCCTACAGGCCCATGAGGCCTTTGACAAATCTAAAAGCACACTTTCAGTTCACCCAGGGAGTAAAGAGAACTCGGACGGCAACAACAACAACACCACAAGAGTTTTGTCCCCAGACAGACCTGGGAGCTTTCCTCTCCCGTCTAATAATAAGCCTAAAATATGGTCTTTAGCAGAGACCGCCACTAGTCCCGACAGTTCATCTCAGAAACCCACGTCCCCATGTGGCCCAGCGGCCACCACTCACCCATCAGCACCCCACCACCAGATCCAGACCCACCCGGCCTTCCTCCCCAGTCATGGACTGTACACTTGCCAGATTGGGAAGTTCCACAACTGGACAAATGGAGCTTTCCTGGGCCAGAACTCCTTGCTGAACGTGAGGTCGTTTCTGGGCGTAAACCAGCACCATCACCATCACCACAAGCACCACTTGCCGGCCCAGCAGCAGCCGACATCAGTGGTGGTGTCGCCGGTCGCAGCTGCAGCAGCACTTAGCAATGAAAGCAAGGCCTCACCAGAGACCCACAGTCCCAAGCACATAGGTAAGATAACAGTTACATGCCTGCACAAGTATTATTTTACACTGAATAAAACCCGTGTGCAGTGCACAATTTTTCATGGTAAACTCACTTTTTTAATTCATATATATATAATATATATAATATATATAATGTGTATATATATATATATATATATATATATATATATATATATATATATATATATATATATATATATATATACACACACACACATATGCACACACACTAGATGCACAAAAACATTGGGTTCATTTTTATTTACATGTGTTCTTATATGTTAACAGGCCTCTTAATATACATATATAATTTATCCAGCACTCGAGTATTAATGGATGTTATTGTTTATTTCCTTTGTAGACCATGAAAACGGTGTAAGGTCTGATTCGCCTCCAACACAGACCCTGAAGTCTTCCTTTCGACCCATTCATGACAGGTGAGACAAGTTCTCCTTTTTTTTTTTTTTTTTCTTTGTGGTTTGCTGAAAACGCACTGAAGGAAATAATAATTATTAAAATAATAAATTCAAGTGATATTGCTGTTGCATGAATCAAAATAAGAACAGATTTGCACAATTATTTTAAAGCAATATTCATATCAGTGTTATTTATTATTAAAATTAAAAAGTAAAATCAAACGTCAGGGAAGGTAGAAATCTGGATGAAATTATAATTCCAGTAATTATTCGACACATAAAGATAATAACAGGGGATGCAAACCTTAAGCAAAGCGTTCAAATAATTATAGTAAATAAACACTGAAGTTTATTTTTGGTTGCTTTGAAAATTGAGAAATTTCTCCCAACATAAAACACAGTTTGCTTAGCGGGTGACAGGGGTCTTGACTCCCAACCCACACCCCCTTTAATTCCTCCCCTCCGGGGAGAGTGTGGCTACTTATCAAGTCACCGAGTAAAACGGGCTCTGTCTGGGCTGTGTGCTTTCCCTAAAGACCCCTGGGAGTCCCGGAGCCCAGGGGAGCGCTCTCTCTCCGAAAGAGAGAGAGAGAAAAAAAAAGTTTACCTCTGTTTCAAGTAGGCTATTACAAAATACCCCCTTTGTGTCTGTGCTACAGTCCTATAGAAATGATATTTAACTGAATCATAGTTGTTGATAATAGTTGCATTAATAGGATCCTTGTTTTTATCACAGAACAAATATTTTCAAATTCTCAAATTATTATTACCATTGATTGCTAATTATTATTATTATTATTATTATTATTATTATTATTATTATTATTATTATTATTATTATTATTATTATTATTATTATTATTATTATTATTCAGTGGAGAGTGTAAGATTGGAGAGGGGGGTTGCAGTCTGTTTCAGCTATTCAGCCAGACACTTGAGATGCATATTGAAACCCGCTGTCCAAACACGGCGGGGGTATTTATCTACCTTTCTGTATTATTCTTTATCCAGATCCTCTCTGCCTTCCAGCGCCAGGAGTCCACAAGACGCCACGCAACGGGTCCTCACTGCTCTCTCCTCGGCTTGATCAAGACGTTTTTTTTTTTTTTTTTTTTTTTTCGTGCTTGAAAAAAAAAAGAAAAGAAAAGAAAAACAGATAAAGACTTTACACCCCCTTAAAAGGACAATGAGAAATAATAATGCAGCGTAGCATTCAGTCGGTACAGAGCAAATGGCGTAATTTGGTAATATCCTGTGGATGGATGGATTACTTCCTCTATTGTTGTGTAGCCTATAATCGCGCCTATAATGTTACTCTCTCTCTCCACTTTGCCCAGGCAGGCTGGGACATTTTGGTAGGCTTTTTACTTTATTATTATTATTATTATATTATTTTTTGTCTCTATCTTGTGTTTTTTGGTGTCCTTTCTTTAATGTAAATACCATGTGATTTAAATTTGTAAATAGGAAGCGTTGAAGGAATTTGTCCAGATCGTATATTTTGCCTAATAAACTAAATGAAATTATAGAGAAAATCCAAGTCTATTCCCAGCCTATATTTCTTTTCTACGTGGGTATTATTATTATTATTATTATTATTATTATTATTATTATTATTATTATTATACAAATACTACTACTTGCAAACACTACCAATTTTATTTGAAGTAGGGTGGGAATGAAGGGGGAAAAATGATATTGGCAGTCTGCAACCAGGCTTAATTTTATTCAAGTTTGGGAGGAAAGCAGCGTGGAAGCATTGAGGTGCTAATAAGTGTCCAGATGGTTGCTGGTGACAGAAAATGGACAGGAGCAGCTGGGAAGGTCATTAAGTAATAATATGGGAACGCCCAGTCCAAACAAAATCAAATGGTTAAAATCTAATCTGTCAGAGAGAGAAGTCGATTCGAAGATAAATTATTAATATTTTCTTTTTTGGTTGGTGGTGGTGGTGTTGGGGGAGTGTGTGGGGACGTGGAGGGGAAGAGGGTGGGGGGGTAAGGGGGGGCAGGATCCGTGTTTTGGGGTCCTGTCTGTTCCGAGGCTGATAGGGATCATTAGCCTATAAAAGCAGCTTCTTGGTCCTCAATCGGTGACCAAAACCAAATATTGATTTACCACAGGAGCCTAATGTGGTTTAAACATAATAAGGAGGGGAAAGAACAATAATTAACTGTGATGGGATGATGATATGAGCATTGTATCTTTATACATTTCTTTTTTTATTTAGTGGAGGCCCAAATAACACACAGATATAAACGTAGAAATAACATTTTTAACGAGCTGCTGTGAAATGTGACTGTAATGTTTAAGCTTTCTCTACAATACCTACAACACAACACAATTACACATCTATTTATTGGCTGGTTAAAAACAATTAGACAAGTGTGTGTGTGTTTTTTTAAAAAAAAAGTTTGTCTTAAAATAACGTGGATATAATATGACAAAATGTTCATTATTTGAGTTCGGGGCAGTTTTGTAAATTACAGCAAGCTGCAAAGTGAGCTGTTGAAGAGGGTGAATGATTTGAGTGGCCTAAACTTGTAGAGTGACTTATGCACATCTGTTTTGCAATATCACAGCGACCTCTATAGGCAAGTAATAGATCGCTTAAGATGGAAACATTTTTCACCCTCACAAGAGCCATAAATCACACTCTTATTGTACTGTATTATCACACACAACGCAGGACGTGCTTTATAGCTTGATTTAAACCTATTGCACTTGACTGTATTATGCTATCACACACTCTAGAGGAATACAATCCCTTTATTAATGTGAATATTATGACACTGAGTGCGCATAAAATATTATAAGAAAAAAAATGTGTGTCCGAAGGGGGTTTCGTTAGGGGCCGAGATCATTTTTCAATTTCCAAATAATAATCTGCATTAAATCATTCTCTGTTTGTAGTTACAATATTATTACCTTTTGAAAAGCCAGCATGCCTTCCAAATGAAGTCATTACAAATATTTCCACGATACATGACAGCAAACGTGCAAAAGGGCAAAAGTTATGTCTTTCCTTTTTTTTTCTTTTTCTTTGAATGCTTGGTAAACATTGACCAGACTGTATGTGCGCGTCAGAGGGGGACGTCTATGCGCATAAATCTGTGTCACTTAGGCTAAATGGCTATTCGCTAAACAGTCACGCAGCGGAGGACCGTGTTGAAAAATTAACAAAGGTCACTGAAGGTTTTGTTGACCGGAGCAGGGCCATTCCGCTGTTAAAGTTACATTAACACAATATTAGGCTACTCAAAACGCAAGCACCTCATGAGATGCAAATAGGATTTTTTTTTTGTTGTAGTTCAGAGAGACAGAAAATCATCAACCCAAGAAGCACGTTTAATATACTTGTGTCAATATTAACTTAAATCACCTTTTTTTGTTTTTCGTTCTCTCCTTTTGTAGCAGAAAAAAAACCCCAATTGATATAAAACATTACAATATGTAAGGTAAAGAGGGTTCCAGCCCCCGTCATTAGATATCGCTCTGTAGAAATTACAATATTATTATGCCATGTGAAGACCGAACTGACTCTTGTCAATTTCACTTATGTTATAACACGTGCTTTGGCAATAATGACTCTCATATTGTGGCGGAAAAAAGGCAGGTGTGTGTGAATTTCATATTCCCTCCCTCCCTCCTCGCTCCATTTGCACATGACATCCTCTCATGAGGTGGCTTTTGGGGCTAAAATTAAATAACCTCTCGGTGTCCCATTTATTTCTTTTGTACTGGAACAGCGTGAGGTTAGCGCAAAGGCGTTAGCTGCAGGCCATAATATTGTGTTTCCATAATATATACAAAATTATTCATTTAGTAAGTGGATGTACAGTGGATTGTCTAATGGGTAATGAGCGGAGTTGGAGCTGATAATTAGGCTGTCACTTCCAGCCATTTCATCCCTGCATGCCCTGGGCCACGATGTAGGGGAGGGAAAGAAAAATAAAGACCATGAAATAAAAATTAAAAAAGAACAGCAGATAAATGAATTAAAAATAAATATAAAGCTAAAGAATAATACTCTTTGGGATTACAGAGGTAAATATACATATTATTATGTGATTTCTAAAACACTGTAGCCATTGCTAGACATAATAAACAATGCTTATTATATGATAATTGCCCTATAATGGTAATAATGATAATAAGGTAATTACAATTCAAATTAATAACTATTATCCAGTATATCATAAATCTATTTACTCATTACTAGACTAAAAGAGTTGTTTTGCTGCTTTTTTATGATCAAAGTGTTATTTTAAAAGAAAGAAAAAGAAAGAAAGAAAGAAAGAAAGAAAGAAAGAAAGAAAAGAAAAAAGGTATTTCTAGCAACTTTGAAAGGCTATAACTCGTTCAAAGGCTAGAGGAGGTTGTGCTATTTTCATTTGAGGACTGAAGGCTGAAAGCTACTCAGGAGATATGTAAATTGTGGCTCATGCAAAGACAATAAGTTGTTGACCCTAAAACAATTTAGCATTCTGTCACAGGCTGTGGCCCCCCATAATACCACAGTCTTTTGTTGGCGAACAAGGACCATCTCCCCCTGCAACTGAGACGTGTCACACTGTGGCAATCCATTCATTTTAGTGGTGAATTGTGTGTTGTGACAGTTAGTGAGTGTGTATGTGTGCGTGCGCGCTTGCGTGTAACAGGGAGAGTGAGGGGGAGAGAGGTGACTGCATGGGGAGGAAAGTTTATCACTGTCTTGTCTTTTTTGGCAGAAGCAGGCTATTCTTACAACTGACTCGACCCCTTGTAGTCCAACAACACAAATGTCTTTGCCTCCTCCTATCCCTCACCCTCCTCTTCCAACCCCCGCTTCCCTTAAACATCTCCGTTGTCTTTTCTCAAAGATGCCCGCCCATATCTGCGCCCCTCTAATCCATTTATCTGGTTTCATGAGTGCGGCGATGGTCGAAGGCTGACACAAAAGTCATCCCCGGACCCGGCCCTGGCCCCAGCTGGGGGAAACACACAACAACAACCCAACAACAAGTCACTGGAGCCCAGTAGCAGCAGCCACAGCAGGGGCCACCGTCGAAACCCTGCTACACCATGTTTAACTGACTACTTCTGCTCCTTGTTTCAGCAACACAATGGCAGTGAAAGGAACGGATGCCTTGGTCACAGGCTTTTCATTCCAGGAGCGATAGGCTGCTGTAAGACACGATTCTTGCCACAGGAAGAGGTTGGAGGATTCGGTTGGAAAAGGGAAAACAGAGGGAGGGAGGCTCTCGGCACGGCTACACTCAAACACAAATAGCAACAAGGAACTGGTACTTGCCTGACAACTGGCTGGCTGACTGACTCGCTGCCGGTTCAACAGCAACTCAACGACAACTCAACAACCCATGCAGACCCCTGCTGACACAAAAACCTGGCCTGGCTTATAGACATACTAGAAATAAACACGGTCTCTCGCTCATGTTTGCCTGGTTATCTTTATTTGGCCACTCAAAGCGACATTCTTGTGTTTTGATCGAGCAAGAAAGAGAGAAAGAGATAACAAAGCGAGGCAGAGAGAGCATTCGAGTAAAGTTTTCTCTGTCTCAGCTGAACATTCTTTCTGACTCTGAGTGAAGAACACAGAAAAGCTCTTTCACTCTTCTGCGATGAGGACAATATGCTTATTTGGATCGCAGTCAAAGCGCCGTGCCAGATATTGGGGCACTAATTAGCTGGCCTAATCTAGAAATATTATCCTCAAATCTGATATATCCTAGTTGAAATGGTCTATTTTAAGAGACCTCGGCTGAACATGGAGGTTCATTATTATCTTCTTGTTTGCTACATGTTTGTTGATCAAAGTTATTTCCATGTGTCTGTTGTTGTTTAAAGGGCACTGACAGGGTCCAATATACACACATAAGCGCTCATGTTCAGACACACACACACACACACACACTTGTATTGGAGTTGCGCTTCTGTTCCATTAATGACTCCACAAACCAATTAAAGCTGGTCTGTCTTGAGTTCTCCTGAAGTATCCGTACATAGCAGCTCCACCAGAACGGAACTATATTTAGGGGAGAATGCCTTGTGATTCTCGCCCTCCCTCTCATACACACTCTCTCTCTCTCACACACACACACACACACATATACACAAGCACAACAAATACATAGAAGCACGGGTACGTATGCACACATTCCTGGTACAGCCTGTTGGAGGATCAGAAATATTTTGCCTTAATTATCCTTCGGTATGGATCATGTTCTTCAGGGGGGACTAGTAATGATGGGGGTATTTATAGTCATTCATTCTCTCCCTGTAATTATACACTACTTAAAATCGGGGTTTTTTTACATTTGGCATGTGCTTGAAAACGTAAATTAGACAGACAGCACTGTTGTTGAGATCTCTTTGAAGTGAATCCCCTCCCCAAACACAATTTGATGGAAAGTTTTATTCTCTGCGATACCACTTCTCTTCGTTAGCAAAGGGCTCCTTTCCCAGCGCTAGTTGAAAAGTGTTCCTTCAGGCTTGATGTAGGATTGATATAGTTTGACATTATAGTGCTGCAGCAATTATTCTACAGCAAAAGAAATTTACAGTTGCAACACATCATAGATAAGGGATTACTTTTACTGCAACCTGTACCATAAATCAGTTTTTAATTCCTCAAGATTTGTACTATTAAAAAGGAAAAGTGTGCCAATGTTTACATGTCAGTACTGTGCAAAATCATCCTTAAGCACAGGTATCACAACAGTGGGTTAAGTTGACACTTATTTGAAGACAGACAGTTGTGTGTGTGTGTGTTTGTGTGTGTGTGTGTGTGTGTGCGTGTGTGTGTTTTCAATAATAAAATACAGGTTGACATTGCAAGGAAGCCAAGGGCCCCGTGCCTCCTTTTCCTCCCTGCACAAATATTTCCACAGCGACAGATAATAAAGTCTGATTTTCCTGCCGTCTTTTCTGATGTGATGCCATTGTGGTTTGGGCTAATTCCAGGGGGCTGTACAAAGGGAAGCGTGGCCATCTGAAGTGTCATACTGCAGCTGTGGCTGAAGCACAGGAATTTCCATTTAGTAGAGGACGCTTCTCTCTCACAGAACACTCGCAGCACATGTGCAGCGCAGAAGGTGATATCAAATGCAACTCACCATATTTGTCTATATGAAATGAAATCTTTTCCCTTTCTGTCCAACTCTCCCTTTCTGCCTCTCTGAGGCTGCATTTGAAGAGTGCATACGTTTTGGTTAAATCAATCCACATTCAGGATGCTACTGTAATTGCAAACAGTTCATTGCAGATATTTTTTTCCACTTTTCACTGTTTATTTCAAGATATATGGAGAGTAAAAAGTGTCAGAAAATTCAGTATGATAAAGGTTTTTATTTATAGCTTAAATACAATTCAAAAAATTGTTATTTGTGTGATTTGACTTTGTATAAATAATTAAACTATTATTTAATTGTTACATTTAAGGAGGTGACATCTGTAAAGGCTGTAATATAACAGGTAAACTCTTGGGGTGGTCAGGTGACACTTGACACGTAACCTCAACACTATTGTACTGACTGTACAGGAATTTACTCTTGCGGTGATGTCTTCCATATACAGTATTTTTCCTTTGGTTTGTGTGGGAACAGTACCTTGCTACAGTAAAAGTAAAGTTCCCTATAATGTATTATTCACAAATACATACTGCAGGAGTATTTTTGAAGATTACCATATGAACTACCAATGACATATCTAAGATGTATCATTGGTGTTTAATTAAAGTAAATTCCTTGAAACTTATAACCAAATGTTTGATAATCAGTCAAATCATAGATTTGTGATATAATTCCAGAATTATTTTGTAAATCTTTGTAAATTACCATCATCAATCAAGACTTGCTCAGGCCAGGTTAGTGATACCAACACCACCTCTCAGCGCCAGTTATCAATAATTTCTACTGAAAGGAAACATAAGATGTATTACACCCTCCATCCCCTTGCCCACAGCAGACAATTACAATGTCAGAAGCTGTCACCTAGCGTACAGTAGCCAGTACATCCAATGCCGGGTCACCTGCCAAAGCTGAAACAGAAGAAGAGCAGAACAAGAACACAATGTGTTGGAACTATCACTTCACACACACGCAAACCTGAACTTAACAGAGCAAGCCGGTCAACAGGCAGACTACCTTGCAGTGATACCTTTCCCCTCTGCTTGAACCGGAGGCTCTTTCTTCACGCCTGCCGTTCCCCTGTACAGTACCCCATGTAATGTTAGCCAAGACACATGGCACAGAATGCCGGGAGTTTGAACAGAAGCTAGTTATGTCAAATATTAACTGCAGCGCTATCCACCATAACAGGTGCCTGGATGGTTTTAATGTATGTCAGGCAAATTACGTAGGAAAAGACGAGCTTTTGCTCCCTTAAAGATGCAGTTTATGATATTTTAAATCAATCATTTAAAGGAAAGTATGCATAGATGTGTAAATGATATAAGCGGAAAAGTATTTCTGAGCAACGCCAAGAAAATCACAAGAATATAAACCAAATGTTTACAATAATGTCAGAAACTTACAGTGCATCAGTTTTGTTCCACAAAGGATTCTGTGATTTTTAACTAGTTCTTCAACCTCAGATGCATTCATTGTAGACGGACAACCTTTTGGCCTCTAGAGAAGAAGTGACAGTTCAGATAAAGTCAACGTGGGTAATAAAATGGGCTTCAATCGGAAGAAAACACTATTAAGGAACAAAAAAATGTTGGTTGGCTGCCGGAAAAAATATCCATCTACACAGCTTTAAGATGTTGCATGTGTATGACAGCCTTTAGATGTTAACATTTGTTTGATCACATTTTATTAAATCATGTCATGTCTTTTAACTGCTTGGCTAATGTATTCAAAGAGAAGCCTGCACAAAGGACCTGTAGTCATACATGACCTCAAAATGAAAAGTGTTGTTGTAGCCATGATACCAACTGTCTCAGCCACTGACATGCTATGCATGTTATCCCTGTCGTCAAAGTAATATTTAACTAAGTGCACCATTTTTCTTCACCAGAAAGCTCATCCTGTATGCTGATAAATGTCCTGAGATCAACATACACTATTACTGAGACTAAAAAAGTTCTGGATAGTTCTGGATTAAGCTCCGTTATTAAGACCATGTGAATCACACGAACAAAGCATTTTTTCATGGCAAATCATGTTCACATCAAAGTTTAAAAATACACATCCACATCTTGAGGAAATGCCATCACATTTTCTCTGTGATCTGTCTGGGCACATCTGTGGCCAATACTGTCTAGCATGTGGTCAGCTCAGTTTCTACTGCTTTATCTCTGCTTCAGTCCACAGGAACAATGGCAGTGGACCCTAGGCTGCTAGTGCACACATGCACATGCACAGATGCATGCAGTCGTTTACGTATGCACACAATGTATACAGTATACTCACAAACATGCATATCATGGGCATGTTTGGACATCCATGCATACAAGCATATACAGTCTTTGTGTAGCCGTGCACACAACATACAAACATTCACACAACTTGGTCAAACAATATCCGGCATGCAGTCCACATCTCACCACTGTCAGAACAGCAGTGAACACTGGGTTTTTTCATGCAATCAGAAAATTTCCCTCACTGTCAGGACTCCCAATAACTAATATCTCAAAATAAATGTAATATAAAATTATAGATTAGTATATGCAACATCTTGTGGTTTCCAAAAACTAAAAGTTTGAAATACTTTGGCTCTTGAGCAGTGATTGGCAACAAAATCCTTACCAAATATAATTAAATAAAAGTGAATGGATGAGTTGTTTGCAAGCAACCTTGCTGAAAATGAACCAAATTATAATAATTATAATTATTATTTTCCAAGCAATTCCTGTTGGGGATAAAGCAATAGTAGCATTAATCCGTTTTTGCATACCATGCATTAGCTGAAAAAGTGAAACTTCTGCGTTGCCTTAATCCGTATACATTGGCCAACGGGTATATATTTGCCCATTTTTAAAATTTCATAAGCCTGTCGATCCATGCACAGCTTGTGTGTCCTTCCTTCCCAGCAATTTGCAGCAGGAGCTGCTGGGCCTCTATGCAGGACGAAAACGGTATATGGTGCCTTGCCTTTTAACTAAGATTAGTACAGTTCTGAAGCACTGCAGCCTTTTAAAATATGTATCAAAGCTGTTCAAATGCCAGCAGTTGGTATGTGGCAGGCAGGGGTGGCAGTGGCTTGGACGATTGGAGTTATCCCAACTTCCACGTCCTTAGCAGGCCACCCCCTGCCTGTTGTTGGCTTGCCCAACGTTGCAATCACTGGTTCTTCACATGAAAAAAAAAAAAAAAAAAGAGGGGGAAGAGTGCAGTCAAGAATGGAAAGAGAGATAGACAGATAGCAGGACAGAGAGAGGGATGAAGGCGGGAAGTGTGGTGGCTCTATCTTGTCTCTGAGCAAGGTCTGCCCCTTGATTGCCCAGCTGCCTTGCTCACCCTCCCTCTCTCTCTCTCTCTCTCTCGGTCTCCCTCCTCTCATCTCTCTCTCGCTTTCCTTGGGAAAGCACTTGCTGAGAAAATCTTTATGAACTACTGGGCCTGTCGGCAATGCTGGGGCTGCTTAAAAACCTGCCAGTTTAACAGCTGTGTGTATGGGCTCGGCCCCGGATAAAGCACTTGGAAGTGGCAGGGCTTACACCATAGGGTGAGTCTTTATGAGGGGCCCTCCTGTGTGGCGGCCGCTGCTGGGGCTGTTAATTGGCACACTCTGAAGTGCTGTATATCTGCCCTTCATAATCCAGACACAGGCGGAGGCAGCGGGGAAAACCAAACGTTTATCCAACGCTCAGGCCCCAAGTCACACCCTCTACTTCACCGGTGTTTATATAGTCTGTAGGCACATACACTATATACTTGACCAAATGCACACTTTTACTGACTGAGCAAAAAAAAGCCTTCCATTTCTAAGGATTAATACAAACTTCCATACACAAGCCAAGCCTTTGTCTGTACATTTGTATCAGTATAAAAAGAAGAAAATGTATGTACATGCACACAGTAACACATGCATGAACACACATATTGCCCATGCATTAGAGAAATAATAACTCTACCAACCACATTTACACACATATTTGCTTGCAAACAATCACACACACACACATACAGTATACAGAGCCCCACAGGAGCCCTGGCCCCGCGTTAAGCAGCTTGGCCCTGGTGCACCATGGGAGGAAAATAAACACACTGGTCCAGCTAAAGACCCCAGGATGCCATTTCCTCCTCAGCTGTGTTTTCTCTTGTGTGTGTATGTGCATGTGTGTATATGTGTGTGTTAGTCAGTTAGTTTTGCTGTTTTACCTGGTGCTGGTGTTAGCGATGTTTACCAAGTCCTGCAGGGAGATCAAACACTGCTTATGTCACAGTAATTAGCATCCAAGTTTTTTTTTTCTCTCTCTGCAGTACTACTTAGGACCTAAACTTCATCAAAGGCATCTTTCTTTTTCTCTTCTATGTGATAAGATTACCAATGTGGTTTGTTCTGGTATCAGACAAATTCTTTCCTTCAAAAAGCATATATCACTAAGATTTTTCTGAGCAGAATCTGCTTCAGCAGTGTTTCCAGCTATCATAGGTTTTAGATTATTGAATTCATTTCCCTACCCATCAATAAGCACCTAAATGCACTAGCAAGCAATAAATTTTAAGAGTCCCTGCTCTTACTTGCATTACTGCACAATGACTGACTAACTTTGACAAAAATAAAAGAAGACAGGATTTTCATGCTGTACTGAAAAGAATGAATACCACTGGCAGAAAAGTAATGCTGTGTCAGTCCAAAACATATAGTCCCCTGATGGAAATAGTTAGAAGTGGTTATCTTTGAGATGCTCAGAGTGCGTCTGAACTCAAGTCTAGCCAACTATGATGAGCAACACTGCTCTACACAAAGGACAACAATGGCCAATGCTGTTAGTTGCTACTCAGCTTAATCTTTTATTGTATGTTGCACTGTAAAAAAAAAAGATGTATAAGGAATATACAGTAAGAAAGGGACACGTGACCATTTGACTAGAAACTAATAATTTGAGATTCTATTCCCTCACCATTGATAGGATTATATGACAACAATGTTGACTAATAGCCAAACTATTTCACCTGTTTGTGACAGGAACAGGTTGCAAAACAGTTTCTTGAACACAGTTAAAACAACCAAGAGCAGCAGGGCAGTAATAGTTACATTCATGATTACATTTTGGAAACAGAAATAACATTGGTTAACCCTAACCCAAAGATTTTTAGTTATGGTTGAATAAGAAAAACTTTTCCTAAAAACAATATCATCTTTGTAGGGGCTGAGACTGAATCCCAGCTTTGTGAAGTTGAAAACAGATGATGTATGGAGATGCCTTCCCACTACCCCAGCCACAGCACACTTACATGTTAATGCACTCTTTCAGTTTCAAAATACTCTTTCTACTTGTGTTTCCTTCACTTCCTTACTGTGTTATGTTGTTTTTCCTAATTTATTTACATTTACGCAGTTGCTATACAGCACTGTATATCATAAATACACATTTATTTCACAAATTTTGAGGGACTGGCTCTGTTTGTGTTAAATGATTTCAGGAACGCAAGCTCTCTGCAGCAATCATTTCAAATCACCATCTTACTGCATTTCTGCTTATTGCACACAGTGCAGTGATGCCAGCAGTCATTCTGCATGAGTTTGTGTCACTTTCTTTTTTTTTTCAAATGGCAAATGTATCAATTTGAAATGAAAGACTTAATATTTCTCCACTCATGTATTTCTTGTGGAAGTGACATCATTGCTGAGTCAGACCATTACATCAGTCCGACATTAAAAAAATGCCGGTCTGGCATTAAACTTAACTCAACAGCTCGCCCGGGTCGTGTTTCAGCCTTGAATAAAAATCAGAATAAGTGCCACAGAAGTACAGTACCACTTAATGTGGATGTTTGTGTTCTTCATTCCTCTAAATATATTACAGCAGTGGATTTTTGAGGCCAGTGAGAACAAACTGACACTGTGATGGGAGAGAAGACAGGAGACGAGCCACAAAGCCTGTTCATGAACCTATGCACTCAGCAGATTTCGCTCATATGACAAATTGATTTACTCGAGCTACATCCCATTCCAGCCATTGCTACACACGATGCACACATGAAAGCCCTGCTAAAACTCAGCCATCAGCACATACCAGCGGATGACATGTATGACTAGAGACAGCTGATACGTTGAGTGGCTTCACAAAAACAGAAAAGAAGTGTTGAGAGCGTGGAGTAAGAAGAGACTTGGACGCAAAAGCGAAGAAATGCCAAAATTATAAGAAGAAAAGAATCAGAGAATCAAAAATTAACAGGGAAGGGGTAAAAAAAGAGAAGTGAGGGGGAAAGGAAGAAGTGTGAGAGAGGGAGAGGACAGGAGAAAAAGGAGCGACAGGAGCTTTAGAGTGGATGAGCAGCACATAAGGTTGCCAGATGAGCTTCAGCTTAACCACAATCCTCAAAATGGAGACAAACATACGCCAGTGTCTCCTGTATGCCTTCCACGGACTCCCCTAAACGATTGTAAACATTAGTTCTCGAAAAAAAGGGAGGGTTCCCCGGGGCCACTTCTGTGCACTGGATCGCACTACCTCAGCAGTGGTGCTAGATAATCACCAACAGATAATGTTTGGTTAGTACAGACATTTCTGAGGACTGATTTCACTGCTGATCATGAAGGCAGCGTGTTTCAGACTGGCTTTGGCAAATGGCTGCAAATGCTGTCATTGCAAACCTGGAACTTGTGCTATTGTTGGATATTTACGCTTGTGGCTTCACTGGAGCTGAGTTAGTCATTCCTCTGTCATTATGGAAGACAACAAGAATTAAAGTAACAGTGATTAACACTTGTACTGCTTGAAAAAGGGCCATGAGGCCACATTGCATTGGTATGTTTTGAGAGTAAAAACTGATAAATTAATTTAGTCTTGTGGGAGAATATTTTTAAAAGTTGCAGATGGCTTCTCTCATACTTGTCTGTACAAATATGTTAGGTTTGTATAATTTCATATTTATACAAATTTCTTTATCTAAAGTCATAAAAAAGTTAAGAGTTCCAAATTGAATGTTTACTATATGTGCATACAGACTAATATAAAGGAATCTGATGAACCTTGTGTAACTTTTTTTTTTTTCTCTTTTCTTTACCTTCAATTCTTGAAAAAGTGCAGTTCATAAGAAATACATCTGCAAACATGTAATTTACTTTCATCAATGAAATGAATGGGGGCAATTTGTGAATGGGAATTTTGAAAGAAAAAAACAAAAACAAAACAAAAACAAACATTTGTAGTGAAGGAATTTTTCCACATCCTGCATTTTTCCCAGCATAGTCTTGACTCCCAGCCAGTGGCAGAGGTGTTTACAGTAGATCTCTTATGTTATTGCGGCCCTGAGGTTTGGTTCCTGAAGAACTCCACATTGCTCTGAATCAGCTAATTATTTACTAGATTTGACACCACACAAATCCAACCTCTCTGAGTTTACGTTAAACAGGCCGTGGCTCTCTGGTGTTTTTCACATGATGAAACATTGCTTATGTCACACAGCGTACGTCTCCCTTTGTGCCTTGTTTTCATCCCTCGAGGACTACTTTACTTTGTTTGAAGTCTCATTTATTTTACCTACGTATCAGCTTCAGAATTGATTAGGCCTTTCTTACAAACACCCACAGCAGAGTGTTGGTTTTACATGGACATTTGGAGGTAAGGTCCTCCTTGCCTGAGCCATTTAACACATAGCACGTCTTGACATTATTACCGTTTCCAAGCTTCCCCATGGGAATACAAGAGGAAACGAAATGTAAACAAACCAGACATCTGAAAGAAGATATTTGATTCAAACTTTCACCTCCTCTTTTTAAAGGTTGCTTGAAAATGGAAACCTGGACTTTGTTTAGGTTTGTGTCCTCTGGGATTGGTAACATTTGGCCCCTAAGTATTAATTGGTGAACTGACAGAATGTCCACAGCTGCTCAAGGTCTCTACAGAAAATTAAAAATGCTTGAAAGTAAATACAAGATGTAATGTACACTGGGGCTAGCTTCATTTTCAGACTTAACCAGACTGTAGAGTTTAACGTGAACCTCATACTGTTCTTTCAGGATCTCTATAAGTGTTTGAAAGCAGCCAGGCCAAGAAATGACTGTCTGACTTGCACTGTGATTAAAATCCTGTCTCTGTAGACAAGGACTGATACTTAAATTAAACAACCATCTAATTAGATTACACTCTTTACGTGTGACGCTGAACAGAATCTCTCGTGTATTATTCTTGTTCCCATTTATATTATTTAGTGCTCTGATTTATTGTGCTAGGCAAAATGTGCGCGGAGAGCGGGATCAAGTTTAACGTTAGAATTTGTCACGTATATTTACAAAAATAAGGGCACTTGTTATTAGGTCATGTTAAGTCACCTTGGGGGAGAGAATTAATATCATAAAGTATTCAAGAATGTCAACAACTCGAGATTCAGACCGTCTGGAACAGCGGCCTATCTAAACAATGAGAACATTGTTATTTTCGTAAACCTGTTGACACAAGTCATTGAGGACTGTATTATATGCCAGACAGCTGTTTCGCCATGAACTCAGGGGTAAAGACGGAAAAGGGAAAAAAAAAAGAAATTAATGTGTTAAACCTCAATGAAGTATGATTACATTATCCAGTGTCCCAGGCTGTATACTGTAATCAAACAATTACAGGGCAGCAATTTACTGGTTGACTACCGCTGAACCAGTCAGCTATAGTGTCAAAGCTGACTCTCTTACATGTGATATAAACAGAACAATTACCATTATCAGAGGATATGATCAAGTTTCATAGTTTGACCTAAACAAATGCAAAGACGAGAACATTTTCACAAGATGAGATGCTCCTAAACAGGAAGGTTCCCACGTGGGCCGATGGCTTATTAACCCCTGGAGGGTTAGAGGTAGAAATATGTATAAATGTGTGAGATCATGTGCGAATGTGTCATATTTGTATTTTCAATTAAAGAAAAGAAAGGAAGGAAATAAAAAAGTAAAGAAGAAAAGAAAGAGGCAGTGGAAGGTTTCTCAGTGACTGAAAATGGGGGAAGTTGTAGACACATTGCTTTCAGGCCGACACTCGCTTTGTTCGCCTTTAAAGAGAAAGAACGATAGAAAGAAGACAAGAAAAGAAAGAAAGAACAGAGAAGAAGTAGCACAAGAAATGTAGAAAGTGGCCCCCTCTTGGCAGCCCAGCACCGTCCAACAGACATGCTTTAGGGGCTGCATTGGTGGCATTCTGGTAGAGAATCAGGGTAGCATTCATCCGAGCATGCCACACAGAGCTTCTGTGGCCAATCCACGCTGGAGGCCCTAGGACAGGAAGTTTGTGCCGCTGAAAGCTTGGGACAACACAGCTCAACAGCATCACACACACACACACGCACACACAAACACACAGCGAGAGAAAAGACAGGCTGGTTTCCCACAGGGCAGGACTGAAAGCTACACCATGTTCAGCTGGTACAACATGATGAAAGTGAACTGGAACACATTGTGCTGGACTGCCACCGAAGGGACATCGCGTCTCCGGTGATCTTTTTTAAGCATGAAGCAATGTGGTTTTTTTTGTGTGTAAACCCTATAATGTCAAGCAGAGTTGCTGGAAATACCGCTGCCATGTAGCCATCAATCGATTAAGTGACTTAAACTTGTGAAGCAACTGTTGGACAGTAAAGGATTTCTGTAGGACTGATGTTTACAGGGAAGGGATGATGTATTCATAAGTGATCATAGGAGGCCATTTTGCTACAACATAGCTTTTTTTAAATCTATGTAGCAATGTAATCACTGATTAAATCATAAAAAACTGTATTTATGGTACTTTAAGACACTTTACACAGTAGCTGGAGGATTTTATTTTTAACTTTATTTCCTAACAAATTTTCATATCAGATAATTTAATTTTATAAATTTTTAAAATATACTCAGTTGATTTATCAAGTTTTATAGTCAGCAATATTTAAATGAAAAGCAAAAACTGAACACTGTCAGCTATTGCTTATCAGTCCTTTTTGGATGTCGTGTTGAAACAATGAAAGAGTTCAACTTACCTTTCCAATGTGGAGAACTTTACCAGTTAGTGAAGCCAGCAGTGCACATCCCTCACCCACATGGATACACTCCGTGTCAGCCATGTTTTGAGCAAGATTTTGTGTGTTAGGGTCAAAGGCGACCTCTTGACACAAGGAGTTTATACATGCTAATGAGGGCTGCACTCTAACCTCATCTCTAAGTGCATATGGCGTGCACACAGGCTCGTTCCTTGTGTTTATGTGGGATCAGCATGTCCATCATTGAACTGAGTGGGAAGGAGCTGGAGGAGGAGGCTGGAAAATCTCATAGGATAGATTTAAGCGCAAGTTTGGAGAGGTATCAAATTCATCTTCAGATTTAAATGAATTTCCTTACTTACTTAGTGAAGTCAGTTTCTAATTAAATCATTTCAATAATCACTTCATAAATATCCTCCATGCGGGTACAGCTCAGCAACTTAACCTACAAACGTGACTGTGGAAATGAATGCCTTATCATTTTACTGTTCTTAGAATTAACTTAATTTTAAAGTTTACAACAGTATTTAAATCCAAATGGTGCCTAATATTATATTTAAACCCACTTTCATTTAAGGAAGTGAACTTTGTTCATTGACAAAGTTCTTTGTCAGACACACGCACGCACACACACACACACACACACACGCACGCACACACACACACACACACACACACACACACACACACACACACACACACACACACACACACACACACAAAGAAATAAATAAAATTATATGCTTTGGAAAAGTTGCAGCTTTGAAAACTCACTTTTCTCAGCCAAACTTCTCATACATATTTGCAAGAAAATCAAAGCCTCTTTGTGGGGCTGGCCCTAATCCTTTCTCCGGCACATAAAGGATGTACCTTTAAACTGGCTTTCACTCCTCTGACAACCATGCAAATTGGTGAGAGGTAGGATGCCATCTCATTGACATTGTTTGTTAGAATAACATAGCACAGGGGAAAGGTCCCGTCTCTGGCATTCCACTGAAGCCCTCCCCTCTGTGAAGTTGCCTGATGAATTGTCACAAGCTTGTTATTTGCCATTAGATTCTAGCATTTCTTCCTTCTGTTGGCCAAACTAATTCAATCTTTTTGGGGGGTAATCTCATTGAATCCCCCAGGAGGTTTGGGGGAACTTTTCTCCCTTTATTCCCTCTTTTTTTTCTTCTTCTTCTTTTTTTCTCCACAGAGTGCTATACCTGACCCAGTTTATCAGGATGCAGTTTCCTTATGTTATTATCTCAAATTTTATTTTATTATTTTTTTTACTTATGTTTTATAATCAGCAGCTACATTTATCATGTTTTATGAAGTCAAGTCTAAAATTCAAGTCTTATGAATTTTAGTTTTTTTCCTACTGTTGTCATGAAAGATTCACATCTATTTAATTATGTCAGTAATATAAAAACTGTATTTCTTCAAAGTGCATATCATAAATTAATTTTAACATATTTAAGATACATTGTAGCATTATTGACAGAGTACATTGTTACAAAACAGACATACTGTATTTCTAACATTTTTTTCTATTTAGTTCTTGCTTACATATAAAAAAACATATAAACACTGCCAGCAGTATTTATACAAGGATATGAAAGATAAAATTCCCCAAACATTAGATTTTTTCTTGAATTTTGACAAAACTATGGTCCAACATCAGTTCTGCTACTGTGTTGATTCTAAAATAATAACGATTAATATAATTTCACAACTGCTCTGTGACAGAATCATGAAAAGAACAGGAATATGTGTGTTTACTCACAATGATCCACCCTAAAGGGTATCAATCAGAAGTCATATTGTAATAAGATCCAGAAGTGTGCTCAGATCAGAGCAGGGCACTGCTAACAACCATATCCTTTTGATAGCAGTGTGACTAAGAGTTTAATTTGGGAGCAGCCGTCACTTCAAAGGGAGATGTGAGTATTTTCCTGCTTATTTGCACCCCCAATGGGGCCTATACATTATAGTATAACCATGCCTTGGTCCTCTGCTCATGCACTAATGCCATCCTGATTGCCTAATTTCTCATGTCAGCAACTTCTTCTGGGGAGAGAGAAGAGGACAATTAGGGGACAATTGAACATGATTGTGATGGGAATGTTCTGTGCAGCAGCAGGCAGCCTGCAAGCCGCCACACTGTAGGCTGGTTTTAGTTAAGAAGAAGATGCATTTTTTTTTTCCAATCCATGTTTTTCTCAAAGTTCATCCTCAGGACACATCAGGAAGCGACTGTGATGGGCAGGCAGTAAGCAGTCACAGAGGGAACATCACGGCTTCTAGCTAATTAAAAACATTTAGAGACTCAGAGCAAACGGTGGAATCACGGGTGGTTTGGATTGTTTGACAATCCATGTGGCTTTGCATATGTGTGTGTCACACCTTACATTTAACTTGTTTATTTACTGTAATTATCACGAGATTACATATGAAAATTGCTCATATTGAAACATTTCTTACTGATTTCATTTTAGATGTGCACCAACTTTTTGTCAAATGTTTGCATGTGTATTGAAATGTAGAATAAACCTTACAGAACAATGATCAAACAAAGTTATTGCTGCAGTTTTACACTCAAAATCAAATTATACAGCGCTTTTGCGACACAGACATTTCAAATAAAACTGCACACTTCAAAAATTACATTTGTGAACCGGAGATGACCACTGGCAGATTATAACAGCATAAACACTTGTATAGATTAAACTTTGTAAGACACACATTGGACCCACTAAGGTTACATGTACCTAATGTGACTGTGGTTGCATGCTCTGATTAGGTAAGTGCATTCATGTGGCTGGAGAAAACTCACCAAAAGAGAAACTGTCATGTGCTGTTTTAACCAAAGCCAAAAGCTGGCATATGGGTGGTTTTAAGTCTAAGAACATGTGGTTTTCTATAAAAGAAAATACTGTTCAGACTTAAACCCGGCCACTGCCATCAAACTTAAATCTATGAAGTTAAGGGTTGAAGATGTGTATACATGATGAATTAGAATACTTTTAAGGCAAAATGTGTTTAATGGAAAGCCACAGCAGTACACTCAACTTTCTAAGTGCTATCTCGTTTCCAAAATGTCAAACCTTTCAAATATTTCCAGACAACATATTCACTCCTGTGTTGGGATCTTGAGTTTCACTGATATAGTCTTTGGTCAGTGCAGTGATAAATGCGCTGTTGCCAATGCCAAAAAACACAACATCAAAGCTCACCTAAAAAAGGTGAACGTCTAATAATTCCCAGTCACAATTCAACAGTGGCATTATCTGGTTTCGGAGCCATGTATGTATTATCTTCTGTTATTGGACTATTTGTCATAAGAGAGCACTTCCCTTTGTTTAAACAAACCAGCCAGTGTTGCAGGTCCAGAGCAAATGAGGGGTGGGGGGTGGGTTGGGGGGGGTGGGGGGGCATTCTGGTTTATCTTTCCTCTAGACAAATAAACTATAATGCTGACTAATAACTGGCCTGGAATGTGAGAAGAGCTTAACTCTCAACTTGGTGTGTTGTTAAGTATAATGAATATTACAGGCCCCTCTGTATACAATACCATGGCTGGGTTTACTTTGCTACACATGGCTGAGGCCTTTAACTGAACATTGACCCCTGACTGAGACAAGAGAATTCACTTACGCATAAATAACAGACTTGAATTAGCATAATGATAAAGGTAAGGAATCATGGGCAACTTTTCAAAGCAAAAGTGATGGGAAATGTCATGTCCAGGAGATGAAAATGCAAGTATATTAACACATTTATAGGGTAAAACAATATAAAGGTATACAAATATTTTAGAAATATGCTCATAATTGTTCACAAAACTTTTTCTGGAAATTATGGAGGTACCAAACACATCACTACACTATGATATTATGGAAAACAGTAGATTGTGTCTCTATCAATCACATCACAATGTCTTCACACAAGTAGAAAGGGGCTGTGTTAGGGCAAATACTTTATACAGAAAATATTGTACATGTACTGCTGATTTTTTTTCATTGCTATACTCATGAACGTACCAAAGTTATTTAATTTCAGTTAAACACACAAAAAGGGCATTATGTCCAAAAATAAGCAGGCAAAAAGGTTCATGCCACTCTGTGTTATGAAGGAAAGAATAGCAGAGTAGCACGGCTGTCCCGTCTGTCTATCGTTAACAGAAGACACAGCGAGGCCACTCGGTGCCTCAGCAGGCTGTAGCTGTCAAGCTTTCCAGTGAGTCAACCGCCCGAGTGATAAGAACACTTTAAAGGAGAAATATTCTCCTCTCCTCCCCTTTAAGAGGAAATCTGCTTAAAATACCATGACTGTCTTAGGGTGTGATCATTGGTGTCTGCTTTAAGAGTAATAAACTCAATACAGTGACTGTTTCCCTCTGTTCCCGGCTCAGTGAGTGGCACAAGCCCTTAAAAGCAGAGAGTTTGTCACTGTTTCCATCCCACTGTAAGCCAAATATCTGCTTTGATGCATTCAACAGGGAAAATAAGCTGTACTGTATGATATAAACTGCTATATGGTGGCAAGTAGACGATCAATACATTAAAATGAACGTTGTGAGATGTTTCTTCATAGAGCGATAATGTCCTCTGTGGAAAGCTTTCCATACATATTTATACAATAAGAGATTGTATGAATAATGGCAACAAACTGACAATGAGATCAAGGTTGAGAGGATCAAAAGGATGTCAGGGGTGAAGTATGAAGGACACTGGATAGGTTACAGTTTGAAAGAGTATTTCCCATCCGCTGCATGTATACGCTGTTGTGGCAGTGCACACAGCTTTAGCTGAAGAAATACAGCTCGACTCCCCTGAGCCCTCTGTCTCTCTCCCATCCCTCCGTGACCTAAATCCCCAGAGGTTTCCAACTGCCTGTCAAAGTTTTGCACCAACTATCGAAATGGGAAGGGGGTTTCTGCGGCATGAATACCCTTTACGATCAACCGAGTTGTAGGTATCTATTTTGCTTGGAGTTGCAGAACTGAGGCAACATTCTGATGAGGACGCGTGGAGGTCAACACCTCGGTGAAAACAATGACAGATGCAGTAGCACGATATAAATTCACCATGGCATCCAGCCTCAGCTCCAACTGTCAGCAGCATCAGAGGGCATCAGGGGAGCCCTCTGCAAAAATGAGGCGGGGGGGGGGAGGAACTAGCAGAGGAGAAAGGCAGCAGAGTTTGTAACAGTGTCTATTACGCTGCACAAGAATTTGCCTGGGAGCTTGGCTTGACAGATTAGCCCAGCGCCCAGATGGGGCAGTGCATCGGTGAAACAAGAGCTACTTTTATGAGGTACGTAACACAAGCCTGGGGTAGCCACGGCAAGGCCTGGTAAGCGATCCCTTGATGAAAGTGAGGGCAGTGCTCCACCTTTCATGTTTCCATAGGTTTTATTTGGAGCGCGCACAGACGGGGCTGCAGACAGAAATGACAGACAATTAAGATTGCACAAAGGCAAGGGAAATTCAGTATCGGGCTACATGACCCCTGCTTGCCGGCAGTATTTCAATGCATATGGCTGCCTTTTGTAATGAAATTCTTAGGGAAAACCTGTGTGTGTGTGAGTGAGAAAGACAGAGAGGAAGAGAGAGAGGGGGAGAAAAAGAAGGCCTGAAGCTCAAGCGATGGGTAAAACATGCAGTTATATATACCTGGCAGATTCCAGTTTCTAAACCCACCTTCATGCATCAAAGAGCCAAAGCAATAGACGGGTGTGGGGATTAATGTGGAAATAAACCTTGGGCTTTCTACATATCAAAGACCAGATAAGCTTATGAAGTTTAATTCATATGTTTTATTCCGCTGAAAAATGGCCATTTGTGATGATGGCTGGGCTGTCCCGGCGGAATGATAGCACGCCGATAACGATCCGGCGCCAACACTTCAACTGAATCCATTTCTAAGGAGAAAGGAACAGGTTTGAGAAATATAAATTAACCTCACCTCGCTGAGAGTGAGAATGGGGGGGTGGTGGGGGGGGGGATTCTCCCACAAATGTCCACTGACAGGGATTTCTTCATCCCAATAACTAAGACATCTAGTTTGAGCCATAAAGGAATGATGCCACAGACAGGCAGTCTGTGGCTGCAGACGGAATAGAACATTTTTTGGTGGAGAGAGATGTCTAAATCTCGGAATGGATTTTATATTTCCAGCGTAATATCAAGGGCGAGCAGGTGAGCTTCCTGGGTTTTCATTCTGCAGACACCTAATCTTGATCTCCCTGCACATGTGGATGAGGGAATGAAGTCAGACAGCATTGAAAATGTGTCCATATTGGGAAAGAATTAGAATGAACTTGGCACATGTTTTTTATAAAGTTCTCAGATGAACATCCCCAAACTAATGAAAAATATGTATTGCCTGTGTAGGCAAGAGAGTGGAATTAGGTATGTTTTAAATACATGCATATACACACACATTACATCGGCATGTTAGAGGTGGAATATCAAAACCATGTCAGGATTTCTACATTTTATGGAAGCTCTGCAAATGTATCTTTAGTATACACATATTTCACATGTGTAAGGATGAAAAACAAGACAAGAATGTGTTCTCCCAATCATTGTATATAGTATATAATATTTAAACACACTTGCCTTTTAAAATATATTTAACTACATGCGCCACTGATTTGATATTCTGAGTTTAAAATACAGGAGAACCTTCAGATTAAATGAACTGAACACACAAATAAAATGGAACCAGTGCTTACTGTGGAATTAGTCACACTTTTAGATTATCATTTTGTATTTGTTTGGTTTTTGGGAGATTAAAAAGGAAGAAACAAATTTATCATGTTCGAACAATGATGCTAAGCCAATTTTGTTACAAAAATAATACTGGGGGATCAGGTACAGGATGTTTTCCTTCAGAGCGGCCACCACGACTGGAAACATTTTTCTCATTGAGCATGTAAATTATAACAAAATGTTCCTCTGCAGTCACTTTTCAACAGCACGCTGAAACTCCATGAAGAATTTCTTCTTCTTCCTCTTTTTTTTTTTTATTCAGAGAGCTTCTTCACAGTAGAATTTCACCCAGGAGGTTTTACAGGATTGTTCCCTTTAATGAGGCCCTGGAAAAGCTTATTTTCCCATCTGTGGCCTCACTCGTTCCCATTCAGTTAATCAAATTACACGGCATCTTTAATCTTGCCTTATGAACCAGTTTATTAACTTAAATTCTTCAAACCCTGCAGCAATGAGTGGGTGAGATTCAAAAGAGATCTATATGCAGCGCAGGGAAACGGTGCATTTCTCTCTCTTTGACAGTTAGGCGTAGTGATGATGACACCTCCGATGTATTTTTCACCACAAACAGTGCTCAAAATTGAAATTTACTTTCAAATGGAAGAGTAAACACATTTCAAAATCACAATCTACAAATCATATAACTAGCTTTGTTAATTTTCCAAAAAACAGTGATGTGAGTGCAATCACAGCATACAGTTGGGGACTACTCCAGCCCTCTTGGGTGGAGTTATTAATGGATGCAACTGTTCTGCCAATCCGTTAATCGCAACCACGCTGAACCACATCATATATCACACAGCCTCACTCAGACAGCCAGCCAGCCAACCAATCAGTCAACCAGTCAGGCACTGAGGCAGCAAGCCAACCACAGAATCTACCAGCTAATCAGGCTGTAAGGCAGTCATTCAGTCAGCCAGCCAGGTAGACATGCAGCCGGCTAGACGGCCACTCAGGTAGTCAAAGGTGACAAAGTCAAACCAACAGAACTAAATTCAGAGTCAGCCTGTCTGCCAGCCAAAGCTGTCCTGGCCCATGCCTTGGAGAAAACAAGCAGTATGCAATCTGTACACCATAAACACAATGTGACACTTAGCACCGGGCTGAGCAAGATTTATCACACACACATTCTTGGCTCCTCAGCTAATATACTGCACTCTGCAATTACCGAACTTTCACCTCAGGCTCGCAGGCAATGGCTCTGTGACACCCCTGCCCCTTGCCATTAACATCACCTCTTTTGCCTACCAAAATACTTTCCAAATATCTTACAAGTAGTAAATCTGTTTTTGGGATTGGTACTGAGCAGCATGGCATTTGAGCCCTTCTTGTCAAAGCCAAACTAAAGCTCTCTAAAGCGCAACCAAGTTATGTTTTTAAGCTCTTGATGTATGAAATAGTACATTGGTATTAACAGGGTTCTGCAAACTAGTTGGATGCATAGTCTGTCTAATACGGGCGGTAGGCAGGGTCATATTTCCTTGTTGTTATGGAGCTACAGATTATTTTTAGGTGCACATATTAAAACGTTTATGTTTCACTCAAGTTTCACTGCAGCAAATGAAACTGCATATTCTGACTTGGTCGGACATCTGTAGCGCAAATGACGTACACCAGCGTCTCTCTTTTGCACCACCAGATTCTTACTGTATGACCCAGGAAATAATAAATCATCAAATGCCAAATGTCAGGAGTCATAAAATGATGACATGTTATCCCGGTTGTACTAGGGTCAGATGAATTTGTTCACAGGTTGCTTAGGGACAGACAACAAATACATTTTATGCATGTTGTTAAAGAATCTATTTCACAAAGCTTGTACTATGGGATCTCTGAGTAAACCAAGCCCCTAGTTTTGCTTTCTAAAAGCTGAAAACCCATAGTTGTGTGACAGGTTGGTGTCACATCCAAACATAGTTGAAAAACAGATTGTGAACACATGGTAGACTTTCTGTGTTCAAGAATTTGCCTCACACTGGAATTCAAATGCTATATATTTACTCATTTGGGAGCCTTTCCAAAATAATGATGGATTCCATTCCCAATATCTTATTCCTTTCATTTTGTTATTTGCATTTTTTCCACTCCCCTTGATCTATGATAGCTTCATGCCTTAGCTATTTCAACCAGAATGATGTGAGTGACATTCACCAGAGCAAGCATATTACAAGATAAAATCATTAAAATGGAGCTCAAAAAGAAAAAAAAGTGTTTTATTTTCAATATTTATAGCAACAAATACAAAATAAAAAACACAAATAACAGCCTGTTAAAGACACCTCACATGCGCAAAAGCTACATTATATCAATATTATATAGCAAACTGCAAAGGACATGAGATAAAACAAGAAAGGACACTAAAAGAAACTAGTAGACAACAAAAAAGATACATAGTAATTGTTAAAACAAATAAAATGACAGAATATTAATTTTATATGTTTAGTACAGAAGATACTGTATGTGTGGAATAATTGTGGAGCTGCTAAATTTTATGGAAATATTTTAAATATTTGATACACACACAAGATTTTCTTTAAGGAACCATATAGTTGTAGATGATAACTCTAATGGCATCTACATAATTGAGGGAATAAAGCCAGATTAAAAGTAAGTTGGGTATATTTTATGATTATAAATGTGTTTATAGGAATGTTAACAATCACAGTGTTTTGTTTTTTTTTTGTTTGTTTGTTTGTTTGTTTTTTTTTTCAAAGGTTCCAAATCCCTGGCCTAACGACAAAAAAATCAAGAAAAGTGATATATGTTGGAATTAAACCAAACAGACATCTTACAGAGCTCTCAATTTAATGCCCTGACAACTGCAGCAGGATCTTTATGCAAACAGAAGACTGTTGTCAGGGTATAAAATTATCAGACACTTTATTAGGGACATTAGAACGATCATTGATGCAATATCAAAAATAGCAGAAGCCCAAGATGTGATCTTTGGTATGCCACATGGTATACAGGAAGAGGGGGGGAATCAGTTCTATAATAAGATACAAGCTGCATCCTTTGATTGTGGTGAGCGAGCAAACAGTGCAGTTCTTACACTGAGATAAAAAAGGTTTTAAAACGTAATTAGTGAAAGACAAAACTCATTTTGATTAGAGAAGTAATTAACAGAAATGTAGAATCTTGGAAAAATAAATAAGCAGGGAATCATGGTTTAAAAAACTTAATTTCTCTTAAAACTCCAATATTTAATTAATGTTTATTAGATCCTCTGATAAGATGATTTATTTGTGTTTTTATGGTCTATAAATCTAATTGAACAATGTATAACATACAGTATATAACTCTATTCAGTCTAGCACTGTTAACTGTAGTATACTTCAATACAGTCATGGCACCTTTGTCCAATCGGGTTGATTACAACTCACTGAACTCACCCTCACTGCATTGCCAGTATTACCAAAGTGGGAAATGACTTCCTGTTACAAAGCTGGGTACATCTATCAGTCTGTCAGTATGAGACAGTGACGGAAGGGATTAAGCAGTTTGCTGACCCCAGTGCTTCCAACAAGATCTCTGTTGACAGGGTGTAAATACACCAGATAGATTTGGTCACTGTAGTTTATTCTGTAACCTCAAAGACCGACTGCACATCTAAAATATGACAGGGCCATCATTTTGCCTAAATGGAAGTACAGTAATGAAGGGACAAAAACAGGACACAGCTTAGCTTTGTTTGGCACTATTTAACACATGGGCAACAGATAAAATGCAAATGTTGAAATACTTGTCTCATGTGGTCTGTAATGTCTCATCTCATCACAACCCAGTGCAAAACACCCATGGTTCATCTGTGCGTCAGTCTGTGCCTCTGTGTCCAAAATATACCTTAACTCCAGTGTTGACCCAAGATTTGTTTCCCACAATGTCATTTGAGAGCAGCATGGAAAGAGTATCACTCTGCTGTTGATATGACAAATATAGAGTGGAGCCTTGAGAACGTAGCATAAAGGTCAGCCAGAGTACAGCCGATAAGACTGTATACATCCAAGACCATCAAAGTGCTTTAAAGATGCCCTCTGCATGGTAACAAGTTACCAAAGCTGTTGGCTGTTCACTAAAGCTAATGCTAAGCTATTCTCCTTCGCAGAATGGTGACTTCTGTGAAAACAAACTGTTGAAATGTGATACTTTATTAGACAGTCGCATGTTTACTTAACAGTTTTCAAAGGGTCAAGAGGTCAATTCTTGTTTGAATGACCTTTGCTAATCTCATCCTCATGGCAAAGACATGTCAGTGTAACAACCATTTGAGAACAAATAACTTCAATTATCATTCATGACATTTATTTAAATTTTTATTCGAACATTTAAATGTATCTCTTTTCTCATAATCATTATCAATTTTTAGGTTAATGGGTAGAAAAATCTCCTTGAAATTTCTAAGACCCACAGTCCAACCAAATTAATATGGAGAAAACACAGAGTTGTTTAAAAAAATAATTATTTTCTGTTAACAATTCATCTGTTTAAAAAAAGGAAGAGAGAAAGAAAGAAAGAAAAAGAGAGAGATACCGTGTTTCTTCTATTGAATATGCAGGAAAGCAAAACAAAACCTTCCCCAGGCAAACATATGGCGAAAGAATGCCAGGATGGAAATTAGGCCAGAGTTATAATAATATTTGTAGCCAGAAGCCTACTGAGGACGTCTGATACGAAGCCGGTAAATAAATTCATTTCTCAGGTAGGAAACCGCTCAGGTATTATTTCATTCCAATGAGCCAATGTACAGTTGCGGGCCCTCGTCTCATTTGTTCTTCATACAGTATGTTTGTACACATGCTGAGCTGGTCACCTGGCCCAGAGGATTAGAATGCTAACCAGTTTACATTCTGCCCACAGCTTTTGAAATGATTCAATTTTCCTAATCTTGTTTAGCTTTAGAGTATGTGGCTTTGAGGCAATATGGCATCCTTTTTCAATCATGGATCCTTTGAGGACATTTGCATATCTAAATTTTGCACTGAAATTCAGGACAGGCTCTGCTTTGCGGCCCTCTGAAAAACCCAAACTAAGAAGCATTGCTGGGTCAACCTGGAGGCTTAATATATGTTTGATGTGTAGAGATAGCCACCTGCTTTTTTCCTCTTACTCCAGTTTCTGAGAAATGCTAAACTCCCTCTTGATGTTAATGGGATAGACTGCTATTCTTCATAATTCACATCCTCAGATGTAGAAAGGACATTGAGTTTATTCCTCCCAAATGGATAACATGAATGCTGCTTCTTTTTCTGTGCAAATAAAATATACTCTTAAAGTTTTAGCCATGAGTCATATTTGTTTTCTTGCTCGTGTATTTCCCTCCATCTTTCTTTAATTTCAGATGTTATTGGATAAGTGTGAGCCAAAACATATGAATTGTTGTTTCTCTAACTTTCTTTCTTTTTTTCAAACATAGAACATTTTATATTTTACTTCATTTAGAGAATTTGAGCTAATGATTACTCAGGATAATCCTCCAACCATCTGATTCTACAGGCAGACTAAAAGTATTTCAGTCAATTCAAAGATCCCTGCTATGTTGCAAAAAAGAAAAAGAAAAAAAAAAAACCTACACACCCACATGTCCTTCATTGGTTTTTACTCACAGACCCCGGCTTGCTGCAATTACCTGCAAGAGTTAATGTGCGCCGATCTGTAAAGTAATTGTGAAGTGCTGAGAGGTTTTCCATTCCAAGTGGTCCCCAATGAATTGAGTGTTAAGTCCTCATGGCACGATGATGCAGAAGACATTTGTTCCTCAGATTAAGCCAGCAGGGAAGCAGCAGCAGACTAAATGAAACCAGATTTCCTCCTCATAATATAGTATATACAACTATGCACTGTATCTTACAAGCTTATTTCTATTTTGATGTGCTGGTTGCTGTAAATACTGACACAGAATTTCTCTTTAGGATTTTAGAATTCAGCACCTCTATTGTAAACACTACCTGAGAGGTGTATTTAAAATCAAACATTATAAATAATTTACTAAAAAATCTTGTTGTTGCTGGTTGGCATTTATTTTTTTATGACGATACACTATTATCTACTTTTTTTAAAAGTCACAATTTCAGGTAAAGTGTTACTTCAAATAATTACTTTTAGTGATAAATTGTAATTCTGTCAATATTCTAAAATGCTACTTGTACAAAGAGCGTAAACAAGCTTTTATCAGTGGGACTTTAGAGCTCCTTCTCTTGTAAAGGATGCACGTCACATGATACGAATATTGTTTCAGAGGCTTGAAAATATGACATGAAAAAAAAAAGATTAATCTTTCTAATCCCAAAAGACCATCTTGATCTCAGAGCTTGGATGCTCACTGTGAATCGAGTGGAGAAAAAAAAAAAAAGTATTAAAAAGGGACAAATATCACTTCTCCATTCGCAGCTAGATGTATGTGATAAAGCGAAATGTCAGCAAAAATACTAAAGCCGTATGTCAGCAGAGCCGGCTGACAGACGGGAGGGAAGAGGTAAAAATGTTCTATCATGTCCGACAAGGTGTTCTTTTTGAGATTTAAAGATCACTGCACAACTTTAAACATGTTTGTCACTTTTTACTCTGACGCAGGGAACTATCATGGGCTTCACAAGAACTTTATCGGCTCAGGCTCAAGGTAAGGGAGAGGGGGAAAAAAAGTCCATTCCCATTTATCTTAGCCAGGTTCCCTTCAAAGGCAACAAATAAATTACAGTGTACATTTGATACAAATTGATTTCTTAACTCAAATAACAATGTTGTCCCCCCGGTCAGGGCCATGTGTCACTCAGTCGCCAGTCTGAGTGAAAGCCTCAATCTGTCTCTGTGATAGAAATAGGGCTGACACATCTCCACCAAGGAATGCTAATCACGCGGGTCTGGCCTGGCCCTTTGTGGGCAGGCCATGATAAGGAAAATCAGTTTCCCCTCCTGTCAGACAGTGGGGCCTGCGCCCTGATCGCTGTCTGGGAGGAAACAAGCCATGGGCCTGGAAGTTACTGTCCTAGTTGTTTTGTTGTCTCGGTGTAGCTACATGACGGAGGAGAGAGAGAAAGAGAGAGGTGTAGGGGAATAGGTGTGGTGAGTGAAAAAAAGAGCGAGGGAAATGGAAGGAAGTCAGGAAGAGGCAGAAGTGACAGGTGAATGGTGGAGGAGCGGGGTGAAAGATCGAGAATGAGAAGGGAAGAGAATGAAGGAAAGAAAGAGACTGTGAGCAAGCAAGAGAAGGAGAGACAGAGAGAGAGAAAGGGAGAGATCAGGACGGATGCTGTGGTTTTAAAGCCTCGGCGGCAGCTGTAGCATCTGAGATGGAGCCGGAGTGAACCCCACTGAATATCTTGAGCCGATCTTATCAACGACTGGGAGAAATGAGATATTGGCAGGAGCTGTTGAGTGCTCTCACAGCTGAGCAGGTTAATAGGGTTGGAAGGCAGGCCACAGGCTAATTGGATTTGCCGTGGCTTGATAAACAGTGGCAAGCCTTTTTTTGCCAGCCAAACATACAGGTCGACTTCACCACCACACTCACTACACACACACGCCCCCCCACCCTCCCCCCAACACACACACACACACACAGCCCACTTCTCTTCCAAACCCCCTCCATAACCACAACAACCTTCTAGAGAGAGACGAGGAGAGCAGAATGAAGGCTATTTTCTTCTCCTTATTCCCAACAGGCCAGACTAGGAGGGTCTGTTTGTGTATCTGTGTGTGTGTGTGTGTATGTGTACATGTGTGAAAGAGAGAGAGAGGGAGAGTTGGCCATCTACTGATTTTAATCAAATACCATTTAACCTGTCTGACCTCCAAGAGTCATCACACATGGCCAGATCAAGCAGGGTTGTTCTTCTCTCTTGCTCGGCATTAGAGGAGCCGGTGTAAAGAGGCGCCTCTGTGTAGACTGTTATTTCAACACCTTTTCTTTTAGAAGAAATGCTGGTTTCCACACCATCACCCTTTTTAATCCCAGATCAAAACAAGTTTTATTTATTTGATAAGACACAGTCAGAGCACCATGTTGTGGGAAAGCCTTTGGTAAAAAAATGGATCCTTCAGTTGAAATAATATCTACTGACTAAACTCGCATATACAGATAATTGCATTGCAAGTTACATTGTTGAATATAACATGCAATACAAAATGAAAATAACAAAAAAAAGAGCTGGAATTCCAATGAGAATCATACACATCCAATCCATTAAATGTTATCAAATGGACCGTTCTTCTTACAGTGACTTCGTCTGATGTGCCGAGCTGAAACCTCGCTGCTCATCTGGAGGTGTTGTTTTTGTCCAAACAACCGTTAGCAAACACATAAGTGATACCCTACAAATGATCCAGTCAGGTTGTTTACGTGCACAAACCTATGCCCAGCAGGAGGCTCACATCAAAAGACTACACTTCCCACTCTCCTGGTTAAAGGTCGTCCAATCAGCAAACACAAAATCCATACATCTTTGTTTGAGTGTATAAGGCAGAGGCTTCACTCACTAACTTTTGTTCCCACACTTGTTTTGATCACACTCTAGAAGGTGGCCAGTGTTTGATTCTGTGTGTTTTTGCCAATGTGCTGCGTACACTTGCACTGAAGTGGGTAGTGGGACTTATGTGGTGGAATTATTTGTACTTCGAGTGTGAGGGCGAGGAGGAAAGCGTATCCATCAAAATCTATTTACAAGGCGAGGGACTTTGAGGAGCAAGCGACACAGACAGATTCATTTTTTTTTTCTTCTTCCTTTTTTTTTTTTTTTTTAAGGGATAGTACCCACTGTGAAACACCCTGGGGTGTCACACTGTCCTCATTTATATAAACAGCCCCAACCGGTGGATAACTCCTCTGCATGCTTGGGTGTAGCCAGATTGGCTTAGTTAGTGAGCACCCCACACAAGACAACCCAAGGAAAAAGTGTTTGGAAATAGAGAGGGAGAAAGAGAGGACAGTGCATCAGGCTGCCTCTGGATATCCATTCGCAAAAGAAAAACATCAAGGCTGCAGACAGCTTTGAAAGGAGAAACTAAAACAGTGATTGATGTGGAAAAGGATGTTGGACGTCAACTGTTGGACAGACTGCATTTGGTAAAAGTTCACAAATTTGCAGATAAGCCTCAATGTAAACGCAGAGCGAACCAGCCAAAAGAATGATAATGGCCTTCGGGGACAGGCATGCTACTATCTTTTTGTAAAGTCCATTTTGGGATGGATAGGTTTGTAACATTAGACGAACAAGGCCAATCTTACAGTGTATGTACATTATGTAGGAAAAATTCTATCAGCACTCTCTGAGAGGGATAAGAGCACCGAAAACAAAGTCTTAGTTTGCTCCTAGGGGTCCTGCTAAATGGATACAGTTTTTACATTGTAAGAGGAAGAGTTAAAAAAGAGAGAGAGAGAGAGAGAAAGGAGACGGTAGCATGAGAGAAAAAAGAAAGAGAGAGAAGGGAAGGAGACTAAGAAGGAGAGACAGACTTTTCCTTTATCTCTTTATCTCGACTATTGTGGGTGATGGCGGGGTTAGTGGTGGGGATGGGGGGTGGGGGGTGGGGGGGAGCATTTGGCATGGGCCATCTCACAGACTGAATTCATCAGCTCCTATAACTTCAACTTGCCCATAAAGAATTTATGAATCCTCGGATAGTAATCGGCTGCATCCATTTCCTGAAGAAGAAAGGACAACTGATGTCTGTTAAACAGCCCAAAGGGACTGACCTCCACTCTCATCTGATGGGTACAGAAGAGGGACACACACACACACACACAGGCATGTATGCAGATACTGTATGTTCAGAATGCGTGTGCTCTCTCACACACGTTCAACACAAACAAACAAATACACACTCCAATGGCAGAGATAAAAATACTTCCACTCAGTAACCTTCTCACACCCTGGACGGCTTGTATTTGAAATGGTAACTACTGTAAACATCGCTTTCTTTCTATCTGCAAAAAACACATTCAGTTGGTTTTACTGAGTTATAACTAGAAATAGTGAGCAGCTATTTATAATTGATGCAGAAAATAGACAAAGATAAACAATTATGTTGGGATGTTTAAGAACATTTAAATTATGGCTCTTCTAAACATTTCTTAGACGGGTCAAGAGGAAATACAGCCAAGCCCCAAGAAAACCCCCTAGAAATCAAAAGACAAGTTAATTCAGGTAGTAAACTCAATGCAACTAAAACATAGCGTATGCAGATATAAGTAGTGTGTCATCAGATTTGCCTTTGCAGTATTCCACATTTATCATATGGCAATAAGACAAGAGAAAGACGTTGGCCTCTTAATAAATTATTATGAGATATAGCTACTGATAGCTACCGGGGACAACAAAAGCTCTATCCTCTTCCTCTTTTGGTTGCGCAATAGTTGACGCACTTCCTTTGTACCATAAATCGAGCTTTCATTTTCCCTGGAGATCGTACCCGGTGGTGGACAGACTTGCATAGTGAAAACGAGGCTTATAGGGAACCAATCTAAACGCAGATGGTGTTATTATTTTATTGCCATTACACTGTGCAATCAACATTTACTTTAAAATGATAAGTTAAAGCAAAAAACTTTTTTCCAAAACTTATTTCCACTTTAAACAGAGATAAAAATTGTCATGTTCTTTCTGTTTCTTTCTCTCTGTCTCTCTCTCCCTCTCTCTGCAGCAGTAGGTAGCACATAATTAGCACCTTAAGTTGTTTTTGGACCCACAAACTCTTCCAGGTTTGGGATCTGGCTCTGCATGAAATGGACAGAACACAAGCGCCTTATCTGGCGTTGCCCATGTTTTCACAGCTGACCATTCCCTTCTTTTTTCCTGACTATCGTCTTTCAGGCTGTGCTCGGATTCCATTCCTCACACATCAGAACGGAGACATTCATCTCAAGGATGACATCTGTGGTGAATTTCTCTATAACCTAATAGTCATTCGGCACAGGAGGGGCTAGGGAGGGGGTTATGATGGTGGGGAATAGGGGATTATGACATATAAAATGCTAAAACCCTGCTAGGTGGGTGTGGGGTGGTTGCCCATAAAGTTCAAATTTGGTAATTCAAGCTAATGTGGTTTGTGGTCCTCTAGAGGCTGGACCATAATCCATGGCATGATACATTCAAGCCCAGATATGTAATACGTTTTACCAAGGCCATAGGTTCCATATAATATCATTAGCTTGCAGTTAACACAAGAATTCGTAAAAGAAGCAAGTGTTCGTTTACTTTCCTCTCAAGAAAAAAGCTGTTAAAGCCAAAAGTAACACCACATTTTACATTGTAGGAACACATGTCATGCATTGAAATGCTTATGTCGGTCTTACATGGTTACAGAGTGGATTGAATTTCTTCTCTATTCTCACACCAGACGTACATCAATTTTGTTAGTGGTTTTAAATCGAGCATTATCAATTTGTACAAACAAATTACAAATCCTCAGTTTATAAGGCTCTTAATACTATAAAAGACCGCACCCTGACACATTGTCAGACAACGGTGTTTTATGAGAACTATCTTTTGCCCCAACACCTATATGTGATTTGTATCTGCCATGATCCATATGGTGTGGATGATGTGCTTTAAAGAGGCCCATCAGTCAGTTAATCTAAAAGAAAATAGTCGCGGCAGATATCTTTCTCTCTTTAAGACAAACCAAAGAGAGAGAAGGAGAGAGGGGGATTCAAAGCAGAGCAAAATCAGCTCCTCTCAGAGATGGAGAGGGTGGTTTAGAGGGGGATTAAGGCGCTCCCTCACTGTGGAGCCAGCTTTTATAAGGTACATCATATTACTTCAGCTTCACACTTTCATAGATATATTATCATCTGCCTCCCACCAAAGCCTGGCTGTTATGCCTGTGTATTCTGTCTCAAACAAGATTAATACTTACACACTTGTGTGTGTAAGGAAACATAGTGACAGTAAGCTGACAGTACCTACTGTATGTAAAGCTTACGCTCAATTCAATATCTTGTTTAATGTGTGACCCTGTGGAGATCATGCTCTAATGCACTTCAACTCTGGATCAGCTCTGGTACCAAACCTCATGTATAACGTAACTATAGCACTTATATTATCAGATAAATAGTGTTCAGTTTTCCTCTAATGTTTCTAATGAATCTAATACTGTTTCATATATTTGCAATCTAGCTTTGTGACTAACTTGATGTACTGCTATGTCTTTTGAAAAGTTATTGGATGTCCTTCACAAAAACATGGACCGATACAGGGATCAAACCTCCTGTGAACTGGAGAGGCTGTAACTGCTGCACAACTATCTTTCCATCTATTTACAGCAAGCTGTAGAAAGAGGAATAATGCACAGGTTGTATCCTGGACTTCAGACACATTTCAGGTCCTGACTCAGTTTATCCCCCACCTGAATTCTGAAAGATCACTCTTTATTTTGCACCAATTAAAAAAAAAAAATAGAAACCAAATAAAACTAATGTGTGAAAAAAAGAGTTATATAGTAGATATAATAGTCTTTCATGTCATGTCGGTGTCCTAGAGTAAGATTAGGGCTGCTGTGAACATGTTTGACTAGTCAGTTCATTGCCTGGGGAGAGTCCCTAGGCTAAATCCATACTCTGAGTCCAGGGCTGCCTTTAGAAGCAAGCCATGGAAATGATTAGTGCTGCTCAGTTGAAAGGCACAAAGGGGCCCGTTGGCCGGCCCTGAAAGTTTCAAAGTGAAACCGGTACACCTTGTGTCTGTGTTAATTGATCACAGGCACATTATCTTGCCTGTTCAAGGCTTAATTTGCCCTCTGAATCAACACCTTTTGTCGACTACTGCAGTCATTTGTTGGAAGAGGAAAAAAGAATTAATCATTCCAAGCAGGTGTGAGTCCCAGCCAATTTTCTGCTCCCTTTTGTCATTTAGTTTTCTCATACAGGTTGTGTTTTCAGAATGTGTTTCATTACATAGAGTGGAATTTAGTGGCCTTTTGCAGTGCGAGGAATAAACATGATAGAAAACAAAGTAGGAATGCAACATGCCACTGTAACAATGTTCCTGCATTTTGCAATAAATGAAATGAAATTATTTGGCTGAAAAGATGTGACAGGGGTCTGGTAAGAATACCAGTTCTCCTTAATGTTATGGGTCAAAAAACATCAAGATCCTGAACTGCAATAACTATATGTGTATTTGCTTATGTTTTTAAATAAATGATGGGTGTAAAGAACATAAAAGCATATTTTCCATACAAAAATACAACACAATACAATAAGTGTTTCAAAAAATGGTATTTTTTATTTAATCTAGGCTTTTGACAATTCATGCATCAGTGCCTCAGAAGATCAGGAATCCATGAATACATAAAGTCAGAAAAATAATGTGAAAAAGAGTGGCGTAACTTAAGAATAAATCTCTCATGTAGCTCACTGACGACTATAATACATTTATACATTATTTTGTTGTACATCGCAAATCTATTTTATTTTCAAGCTATAAACAATGAATACTGGTACATGATGCATGTTTCTTAAAGCTTTGTCAAATGGATGGGACTTATTTTTATTCCAATTGAAATAATATTTTTACCTTGGTGAAATATTAATGTGGTTGATAAGCCTTTGTGGTAAGCACACAGAAGAATAAATTACAGACAGTTTACAGACAAAAAAGTGAAGCTAACTTGACAGAAATTAGGATCAAATGACTGTAAAAGCTGTGGCAAACCTATCTATCTTCTTCCTCTGGTTAGGATGACAGGGTGCATATCCTGCTGCACAGACCTTGAAGACACCTGTCTTTGTTTATTAGTGACATGCTTGAAATAACTTCTTAATTGCATTTATCAGCCTTAGCACACTTGATATTACATGAAAAATTATATTACATGACATTCATGAAACCCCAGGGAAAGCACTGATAGATACGCAGACACACCGGAATGACAAAATCAAACTGGATTAATGTTTCGGGGAATCCTGATGATGTAGTCAGCTGAGGTAGAGAACATTAAAGGGAACCTATTATGCTTTTCCTTACTTTCAGTCATATATGATATGTTACAATGTCAGATGTTCATATTAAACATGGCTAAAGTGTCAAATAATGAGGCAAACATATGTAAAAGTTACCCCTGTGAGCAAAAAGCACCAGCTTCAGGCTGCTCTGAATGCTCGGTTTCCAATATTTTTTCTACTTTCAGCCCAGGCCGACGTCCACTTGTGATGGATTTCTTTATATGGTCATCTGCTCCAGGCACAGCGCACGAGTTCACTGCTCCGCTCCGCTAACAGTATGGCATTTTTCATTGTTTTGGAGGTAGTCACACCGAGCCATGACTGGAGTCGAGCTGGCACGCTGTGAGTGTTTTTCCATTAAACAGCAGGGCAAAGTAAAATAAGTTGTTTACCTGTTGGAGTTGTGCTGGTCGTCTGCAGCTTTTCATCAAACGTCTCACTGTGGCTGTTTCTGCTTGTACTACTCCTCCCTGCATTATTTCTAACTGATTCACTGAACAAAGAGCTCCAAATATCTCCATATGTTGTTGTGTGGTTTTTAGTGCTGCTAACAAAGCTCGGCTAATTCGGTGAGGAACACATTTCCTTTCCTGTAAATTCTTCACAATAATAGCTTCCCATTATTTAGTAATTTAAAAGCTTTTAATATGAAGCAGTAAAGCAGGAAATGTTTGGTTTACATCTGCAGTAATTTAACACGACTCTGATACGGCTGCCCCTCAGCAGGCTTCCAGACAGCTGGCCAATCAGAATAGAGTAGGCTCACTGAGACGGGGCCTTAAAGAGACAGGAGTTAAGACTGCCTGTTAGAAACAGAGGCTGAACTATACAGACAGTTTATAGGCTATATAAAGAGCCAGTTTAACATAAGGAGATAAGGTTTTTTTTTTAACTGCAAATCATGTCAAACTGTCAAATAATGCGGTAAACATATGTAAAAGTAATCCTTGTGAGCAAAAAGCACCAGCTTCAGACTACTCTGAATGCTCGGTTTCCAGCGTACTCTAGTGGAGTTCCAGGATAAAAATATAGAGCTGGAAATGAGCATAATAGGTCCCCTTTAACTTTCAAAGTTTTGGGCTCAAATTCTCTTCCAACTTCTGTCCTTTCCTTCCTTAATTCCATCTTTCCTGTGTGTCTTTATTGTAATACAGCAAAATTCCCTTAAAAATAAATCTTGTTTTATTAAACACACATGTTTTCCTCTTAAGTTCAAGAAGACCTTTTACAAGGTGTTAAATGCCGTTTGAAAAAGTGACGCATAGCCTGATTCTATATGACACGGTTGGCTTACTAAAGTCGACAACTCACTATGCATTTGCTTTGAGATAAGAACATTATCAACACCCTGGTGTCTGTGCAATGAGGGTGATTAGAAGACATATAGTACAAACATTTTGACCATTTTGACTTCAGAAACCTTACCTCCACCCATTTGTAGCTCTACAAATCTATCATAGGAGGGGATCAGGTGAGGGAAATGTGTATTTCATTTCAGTTGCTGTCCCCATTCTTAATGTGTAGCCATCCAGAGAGAATGAAATGATTGATTTTTGTCATCCTGAATGAGGATAAATGAATGGAAGCTAAATCTTCCATGAGGAGGAGGTGGAAGAGGAGTAGCAGGAGAAGGAAGGAGGGGGGCTTAGCTTTCCTTGCACGTCTGGCTAGACGGAAACTCAGCAAACCTGTACGGCAGTAACAGGGGAAAAAAGAATAGTGTGTGTGTGCGTGTGGACACGCACGCTCCGCATGCACGTGTGTGTTCACTTATACTTTGCTTCTAAGGTTACCTAATGAAATATTGATGGGAGATGTGGGAAGTGCGGGGGCTGGGTTGGCTGTGGGGTTGGTGGTGGTGTTGGAACTGTAACTGCTGCTTCCTGTAGCTTGGGACATCTCTGTCACTCTGGATCTCAGTGAGACAGCCCTGCCCTAATTTAATCTGACTTTGAATGAGTCTGTATCACAGGAGGTAAAAAATGTGAAGTTAGTGCACTGCAAAGAGGAACAGAGAGAGAGAGAATGAGAGGGAGAGAGATAGAGAGAGACAGAGAAAAGGCAGTGTTAAAATATCCAGCCAAAACATTTCAAAGGCATCACAATCAATATTTAACGCCGCTTGTCAAAGATGTCTAATATGTACTTTTTAAATGTGACAGAACAATGAGGCTTACTGTATATACGACACAGCACTGCCCAGGCTATTATAATGTTTGACTGATGTTATACTGCAAGTGTGACTCCACTAATGGACTGAGATACATCCTGGGATTCTTTTCATGATTAGATGCAGCTTAGTCGTTTCTCAGGGAAAGAAAGCAAACTGTGTGACAGTGACGAGCTGCTCTACAGAATAGCTGATTTATAATTACCTGCCTCTGACACCATTTAGTGTGTCCATCTCTCCACAAAACCTGAGGCAGAGGTCTTTTTAATAACTATCGTGAATCACATTGTTTGAATCAAGACTGTTTTTTTTTTTTTTTTCAAATTTGGCACTGCTCTGTAACTTACTAATGATCTACCAACACAGCTATATCGGTAAAAGTATGATGGCCAAAGTGGAGATCATCCAAAGCCTATTTATTTCAGCTGTATGTGATTCTTTTTAGTCTTTGAAATAGTATAAAATGTGCATCATAAGACAAACCACTGAGCTCAGGAGTAGACATTAAACTGAAAATGCTATTTCATTACTCTTCCAAACTAACTTCCTTTTACCAGCCAGTTTTCCAGTTTTCTGTGTTTTTAGCTGACATGTTTTATACAGGTCCTTGATTCCACTGTGTCTAAATAGCTGGATAAATGAGACTGCATGTGCCAATAGTTTATGAGCTCCCAAGTAGAGCTGAGAGTAATTGATGCAACTCCTGCAAGTTCAACCAAAGGATATTGAGATGTTTTAATATATTCAAAATGTAGCAAATGCAGAACACCATTTCCACTGAAATTAGATATTATTGACCAGCCAAAAACTGTTCTGAATGACATCCACAATAATTACACAGCAAGTCACATGCCACTGCCAAACTAAATGAGACACTTGCTTGCGAAATGTGAACATGGTGTTCTGATTTGTTTGGCACCCACAAATGCCAAAAAGTCATCTAAGTACTCATCTTTGCAGTAGAGATATCTAAATGTGCCAACCTGAGCAAAATTAGGTCTGTGGGGAATGAGAGTGATTTTTTATCTCATCCATCATTTTGTGTGTAGCAAGCATTTGGAATAATCTGCTAAAAATCTGCTGGTACAAAGATTTTTCATATTTCATTCTCAAGTGCTTCTCTATCTTAGCAAGCCAATCTTAAAGCCTTTTAAGCTTCCCTTTAGAATAAACATATCTAACTCAACTCAATTTTCACTCACACATTCTTAGACTTCTTTTATAAACCAATACACAAGAAAAATAGAATTAATACTTTATAGTTATCTGGCCTCTTATCAGAGTGGCAAAATGTATTCAACAACAGTAAACACTATGTTTTCGCCTTGCTATCTCTACTAACATGATGACGGCTAGCGTGCACTAATCTTGTAAAGTCAACCTTTTAAAAGGGAAGAGGCGGCGGATGGGGCTGGGAGAAAAAGGACTGGACAGACAGCTATGTACAGGATTGTATCCGTGCTAGAAGCTGCCCCTGTCCATATCCAATGTAAGGTTATAGGAATATCATAATCCCTCCTCTGAGCTCCTTTGCGCGGAAGATGATGACTAAATTTCCAGTGTCTTATCACACACTACCAGACTGGAACTAGTACAAGGGGTTCTGAGGGAGGAACCCAGCATGAAAAGTGCTGGGGATGAGATGATCAGATTAGCGGTGGCTATTGGATTTGTTTGTGGTGGTTGCAATCGGAGCGAAGCAGGCGTTGTTCAAAATGCCCATGGAGATGCAAAGCCTCTACCGATCCTTTCACCCATAAAAAAAATAAATAAACACTCTTCTTGGGGGTTTTCAGGAGTGTAATGTGGGGTGCTCCTGCAGGGGAAGGTGGGGGTTGAGTTGGGGGAAACAAATTTAACACTTCAGGGGCTTGGAGAGGAGGGGGGGAGTTGTGTATTTTATCAGGTGGGTGGATGCTGGACTGCTTCACGCAGTGAGACAAGTGGGATTGACTGGCGGTATTCAGCAGGACACGGGCTGGTTGAGTGTCGAAGGCAATGCCTGCGAGGCGGACGCTGTGGCGGTAGGCTCTTCAGAAACTCCACCTGAGGCACAGTGAGGCATTGTGGATTCAGGAGCCTCTCCTATGCCATGCATGCCATGTGAGGGGCCGGTTTGGGGAGGAGACACCAGGCGGCTCTGCAGATGCCTCGAAGGAAGACAGAAAAATAGGGGGGGGGGGGGGGGGGGGGTGAAGAAGAGGGGGGACTGGTGAGAAGCGAGAGTTGGCTGATATAGGGATGAACCACCCAAAACCCAGATAACAGAGCCCAAGAAAATGTGTCATTGTTCAATTATATAGAAAAGACATCCAACTAAAGGGATATTCCATACAGAAAATGTGCCTTTAAGGTTTCAATGGCAGTATCAATCACTGTAATGGCTGTGGGATAGATTCTTAATGATGATGAAGTAAATACCATACAGAGGGAATTATTGCTAGAAAAAAGGTCCTGTGGAGGACTTACTCATAGCTGAGGACAGAGAAATCCTGTGGCACACATTTTATTAGTGAACAAATACATATAACTTTAATTTACACATACTATAAGTGAGCTTATTTGGTAAACTTTCAGAATATATCACTTGGTTGCATAATTTTATCACCTTTAACCTTGCACCACTATAGTCTAAAGGCTGCTGAGCACTGAGTATCAAATCACATGTCTGCTACATTCAAATGCATGACTCCCTTAAGAATTCCAGTCTTGCAGGCTATTTTCCCACATGTTTAATTTTGTTAAGTGAAACAAACGGATGTCAATACTGGTCTGCACCACTTACCTTGAATACCTCATTCGGACAGCAGACAAGACGTGGCATTGCTTATATGACATAATACAGCGCTGCACTTTGTACCCCTAAGCCAGGTCATTTCAATAGAGAGAAAGCCACTGAGTCAGCTCGGCCAGACAATGTCGATAAGGTAATGGCACAGATCAATACCAAAGATTTGGGTCAGATCTTAATTAAAGAAACAACTGCTGATACAAATGATGTTTTCAATGTATTGATATCGCGGGGGGCAAAGGGTGGGTTTGGCTGTAGCAAAGCAGCTGATCAATGTACTTAACATTAGCATTCCTTTTCATCATGTACCAAGATCACTTAATTCTCCCTCTCTTCCTCTTGTTCTATCACTCTGTCATTCTCTCTCTCTTTGCACGCCTTTGCACAACCATCTGAGGCAATCCATGTCCCCTCCCCCCACCTTACAAGGTGAACTTGAAGGTCTGCAAGGTTGTGCTTTTATGTGTCTCAACTTCCTGTGGTCATTGTGTGTTAAACCAGAGAAAAATCAAAGACACTGTTAAGACCAACAACAGGATTCTGGCATCAAGTGTATGAAAATCAATTGTCTTTCACACAGAGAAATAACTCTTTCAATTACACCATGCTAATCTTTGGGAAAAGCTATTTCTCTCTCTTCAATGGACAGGTTAATGATGTCAAATCATTGAAAAGGGATTTTTGGATTACTCATATGGAATTTTATCTTTTCTTTGTAACGTTCCCTTGTGTATTGTTCTTTGGAAGAACAGGTTGAAAGGAGGAGCTTGTCATGACTTAGAAAAATGAACAAAAACAAACCCCCACACTGTAAATTCCTTATGCAGAAACCAAGACAACAGAGTCTCTGTTGTCTCCAGGCAACAGTGAAAAAAAATAAAAAATAAAAAAAACTTCAGATGCTGTAGTCTCTTGTGAATGGTAAAACAATAATTATTAAAAGGGAAGCTGAATTGATGGATCCCATTAAAGCTAACACAAAGTCTCCAGAGACCTAGCAGCACAAACAGTCCAAAGTCAATAGTGTGATTCCCCAGGTATCCCTGACCAGGACCCAGTTTAAAGAGACATCAATCTGGGATGTCAGTTCCCAGCTAATGAAGCTACAGCCGATCAATATTCAGGATACTACTACTACCTTAAATGAAGTACTAATGCTTGTAGAGATCTCACCATATGGGCTTCCCACCGAGAAGTCTTGTCTTCACTGGGATAGGTCGTTTATAAAAGAGTCATGTCACAATATGACAATCTGGTTAAACTCTCAGTTAGTGTAAAATCTGGTTAAATCAGCATTTGTGTTATGTGTAAAAAGGAGCTCAGACTAGTGACAGCAGAAAAAAGCAGACCTCTTTTTGCCAGTGACTTACAATAGAATGAAATATATAATAACAGTCTATCCAGGTATGGCTCATGCTTTAATAATTAGCAATTCACCAAGAACTTGAACTGCTAGTTTAAATGCAACTTTCAATGTGCCTTCCATGTCTGAGTTAAGTTTCAATGAAGTAAAAATGAAATTCTGAATTAAACATAAAAAAATCTGTGAAGCCATACATAGCTATCTCACTCTTAATATTGGAACAGAGTTCATAGTCAAAATTAATGTGGTTCTGATTTCTGAAACAACAAACTCAGACACATTTTGAGAATTACACTACTTTTCCTCAACATTTCAAGAAAGAATCTTAATTGCAGTCATTGTAAACATCTCTTAAAACCCACACGCAGGCTATTACCACTTCAGGTAGAAAACTGAATAAATATGATAAGAAAATGAATAATATATAATTGGCGGCCTAGTTATCCCTTTCGACATGCACATTCTGTCCAAGAGCTCTGATTTTTTTTTTTCTTATTTGAACCTTTTCTCTCATTCTTTTATTTTATGCATCACATGTTAATGCTACTGAAAGTTTTATCATTCCCTTCCATTATCCTAATGCATGTGATATGTGAAAGCTCCTTAAATCATGTATTAGGGCATTGTGCTATGTAAAACAGACAGTGAATTAAACTATTTTGGGGGATAACAAGGGCATTTGTCTTTGAACTCAGCTGATGCTTTCAAAAAAGATAGACAGTAAAAAAAAGTGTTTTTTAAAGCTTTTTATAGTTCATTATTTCATTTCCAAACTGAAATAGTATCTTTGCTGTGAATCAAACATACACATTGTAATATATGCCTTGCATTGTATGCCTGGGATGTGGTATATAGCAGATACATAATCCTGTCTGCTTTTAGAGAGAGAAAAAAATGCAAGGAAAGGAAAAACAACAACTTTCTTTCACATTTTCCCTCAAAAGAATATTCTGCACTGAGTAACAAACAATGAGATTAAAGCTTTCACAATCAAATGCATTGCACACTAAAGCACAGAAGGCAGTGTAGTGGATGTAGTAGCTCAATCATTACCAGTTAATAAGGGGGCTAGGTGTGGTAGAGGATTGACTGACACACTAATACTGAAATAATTTCCACTTTCTCACCACCTCCCTCTCACAGGCAGGGAATTAGTATTATCACATCAAAGGCTTCCTTTAAAATGGGTATAAAAATCATTTAAACAGACAGTGGCGGTGATTATTCAAACTAGGTTATTTGCCAGGGTGTGTATGTAATATGGCATCGTCGTCAAGACAACTTCATTTCCCGCTAAATTGCTGTCTGTCACCAGAATAAGTAAATTTGCCACTGTTTTATCAGCATCATTGTGTCAAGTTAGGGGAATACATCAAACAGTCAATCTGATCAACAGGAAATGAACACAGTGAATAATGCAATGACTGAAAGGAGAGCGGATTGGTCTTCTGATGTGCCGAATGTAAATTTCCCCCACATTTTCTTTTCTTCTTAAAAGTATAGAAAAAAAAGCTCTCATCTTCCTGTGAAATGTTGGCTTATCATTGTGACTCTATGACTGTATTTATTACCTGTTACCTCAGCGGGCTGACAGATAAATTGAAAATGCATAATGATTCTGAACCTTTATGTGCATAAACATATAGGTTACCAAAGACATGAATATTTGGAAGGCCAGCAAGCTGATCTGATATAGTGACCTCAGGTAGTTTGTCTGATGCCAAAACAAGCATTTGACTCACGCTGAGGCTTTCTTGTATTAGATTTCATCAACTTAAAACATTACCAAATAAAATAAAAACCACCGTGTAATGTCTACCACAAAGAACCATTTAAATCTACAAATTTACCATCCACCAGGGTCAGTTTTATTAAAGTTGTTAAAAATGTTTTAATCTTTAAAGAATGTTGCAGCTCTTTAAAATGAACCGTCTCCATTTCCACTTTTGTAGGTTTCATGGGTTTGTTATTGAAACTTATTGTATTTTCAGTGGCAATGGAACCTGTACTTTATTTTATTTGGATGGGGACCTACCAGTGTTACAGGAAAAACAAATTCACAAATGTGACAATGCTCAGTGTCAATCTTAACAGCTAATTCTAGCAAATTGTGATTACTTGTTGCTGTTCTTAATTTAAACTATACCTCCAATATATAAATATGAGCTTGGTGGGATCATTTAACCACAGTATTCCAACACATTGAAATTACCTTTTCTTAAACTCGAGAGAGAATTGTGATACTCTCCAAAAGATTGAACGAGAGAGAGGAGGGAGAGGGAGTCAGAGACAGAGAAGGAAAAAAAAAACATAATGGAGTTTGGAGGTCTTTTGTGGAGCTGATATTGTCTCTTAGTTTGATGTTTGCCTTCAGGATAAAAAGAGCTCCTCTGGAGTAACAATATACACCAAAATAAAGAATTGAGCTTGAAAGAAAAAGGGACAACAGCAATAACGGAACAATGGTGCACAATGGCAGGTATTTAACTGCCCTAGGAGAAGAGGGATGGGTTTACGGTCATGTCTCCCAGAATAACGCCTCACAACTAAGGTCACAAGAAATGTTTCCTGGCTTTTCAAAACCTGCCCGGATTCATTATATTTTGAGGGGATCAGGCCAGAGAATCATGAACAGTGGTTTAACCCCCCCAATTAGTCAAAGTCCCTCTGAGGCATTCTCTATCTCGTGTTGATACATGAGGCTATGGTGACAAACCTGCCCCGGGGTTAGGTGATTCAACTCAAAGTGAGTTCAAAGCACTCTTGTTAAACTTGGAACACAATACTGAACTGCCGAGGGTATGGGTACAGCGACGGCCAGACACTGTATTAGAACACCTGAAAACCATAGAAGGACATAGATGAGGGCATCACGTCATCACTGTCCTCAATGTTTAACTGACACCGATGATTGTATGACAATGACAAAACATGAGAGGTAAATCCTGAGCCAAAGTAACACATAATCAGCAGAGAAACAAGAAATGAGCTTTTTTTTTCGGAGCTAAGTTTTGGAGAGTATTTTAATAATGTTAAACTAAAAGCTTTTGAACTTTGATGTACAATGTACAGTATTTGAGGCTGGAACATACAAATCTAGCTAGAACACATATTTATTTATGGCTTGTAATTGGCTGGACTCTAGAGAGAGTTATCGCTGTTAATACTTTATATTACCTGAGCTTCATGTAACACAAGGGCTCATACACATGTGGCCAAAATAGTGTTTCAGCGTTACACGTCCAGAGTGTAGAGTCACAGATCTTGTTTCCGCCTTGGTCTTCGGCCCCACTAGTCCATAAAATTTGCTCCCTTAAAGCATAACACCAACTCGAGATGGTAGTATGTCATTATTATACTCTACTCAGAGACAGCAAAATGAAACCTATTTTGTGTTTCAAGCTAGAGAATAAATTGGTTTCTCAAATTTTGCAGGCAGCTTAAGCATATAACATTGTGGCAAATAACTAACTGTGATGATACCCTGGTTCAAAATGTTGGTTTTGGAAGTTAATTACTTGATAATGTGCAGCTCGCAGATTCATGTATTTGCTTTTTTCAAACAACTTATAATGACCTATGTTCACAATAAGTTCCAAAGCAGGATATGTGATGTTCTTAAAGCACAGTGAGAAGTAATTGAACATTACTGTGAATTATTCAAAATGATTGACTTTAATACTGTAGGCAAGTGTTTGTGTCCTATCTCCTAACAATAATGGCTTTCTTTAAAGATGATGCCAATCTTGCTATATTTTAAACCATGACAACAATAAATCCCTAACCAAATATTTTAACCATACTTTAAGGATTGGAGTGGCAGATCAGATAATTAATTTGGGTAATTTTGGAAGGCACTGACAACCTGTCTTGTCATTTAAATATGAGCACTTTAGTGTACAGTAATGTAAGCTAATATATGGTCAAGCCATTTTGTTCTCATCTCCCTCTAACAGAAAGATTAAACAATTCCTCACTTCCAGGGGAACTAGCCCAAGTCCAATCCCATTTTTTCTTCCTCACAATTCTCTAATAGAGTTGTCAGGAGACTGCAGATTTCTTTGCCATTCAAAAGTGGTTTTTGGTTATCTATATCTCAAAAGCTTTCTACTCATCAGTGAGTAATTTTAGACTGTTCCAAGATGATAGGTGAGTGAATAAGAAACATCGCCTGCAGCAAATAAAGAAAGTGGTAGAAAGAGAAAACAGAAAAAAAAAACATATATATATTTATATAAGGGGGCACAGTGAAGAATGCAAGGAAGATAAATAAGACAGATACTTTGTTTCATTGTCAGTGGCACTCCGGGGTTATTTGAAGCACTTATTTATGCACTGTAAGCAGAACAATACCGGCGAGCAGAAATGATTAAATACAGACTCTTCAAGCAATAGACATCTCATTGTGGTGGGCCCTGGCTTGCCACTGGGCCAGCTTGATAAAAGCACTATGAGCTGATAGCTGATACAATTTGCCAGCCGATTTGAATGGGAGAGGCTGGGAGGAAGGGGCTGCGGCTCAGTTGGTCTGTCGCTGACAGCCTGTATAAGCTATAATAAAATCATTAGAATGTAAATGCTTTATTGCAAAATAAGAGCCTCAAGCTAGGGTGACATTATCTGCCGCCACCCGAATGAAAGTGCCGATTAGCATTCCCTGATTCAATGATAGAAGCAACTTATCTTTATTAAAATTTTTCAAATCGAGTCTTCATTTTTCATGATTGAGTTTTAAGCAAATGTAATATCCAGTTCAGTTTGTGTATGAAATGGGTGGAGGGGGGAGCAGGATGCCCCAGAAATAATTAGTGTACACATTTCTTCCCTACATGTGTTTCATAACCAACAAATTGGATTTCATATTTGACGTGTCACTATCTAATACATTTGCATGAAAATATGGGGCTGAGTTTACAGAATAATTACTGAAAGTGTACACCTCTTTAACATGTGTCTCATAAGAATGAAATTTGATTTGTTTGAATGTGACTATCATGGTGTTGCCAAATAATTGTTGCGGAATATGAGGGTTAGACTCTGACTTGATTTAGATGTTCATATTCGTGACACGCACACATTTTCAGCTGAGTCTTTAAGCGGGCCATTGCTTAGTAGGCAGACAGTCAATTCTTATGCAAATAGCCTGGTACTGAGTACGGGATATAATATGCTGTAGATCAAATGTCACACTGGGAGTAAGAGTCCGTGTGATATAAAAATGGCTGACTTACATATTGTTCTGTAATATATGCTTCCTAATTTGATATTCTTATTTAATCTTTTAGATGTAATTCCACAAATGCACAGCTGTATAGGAACGCTCGTGACGCACAAGATATCCTCTGAGCTGTTTGTGACACCTTTGTACAGTTAGTGTTTGATGGAAGTGATTATGTTGAAACGCTAGGACTCTATAAAGCTGATGTATGTATCTGGTGTCGTTCTGATCTTTTATCCCTAACCCTGGCTTATCCTGTTGTCCATTTGCAGATCTTGTTTGGTAACAGTGTCTACAACTGGGCATGAATTGTTGAACAAATAGATGCAATTGTGCTATAATGGAAAGCAAAAAAATACAAATACAGAACAAATGTGTATGAAAGATAAAAAAAAGAGCATGACTATGACTTTTCATAATTTGAGTGAGGGTGAATTTATTATAACCAACTGCTTTTTAGAAAATAAGTCTCCTTGTGAAATCTTGCATTTTCAGCTGCAGGTCCTGTGAGAGGAACCCTCGAGTTGTCCCACTATTTATCCCTGTGAACTTGAGGACATGTCTCTGGGGTAGCTTGAGGCTCTGCCCTAGTCACTTGGAGCCCTTTAACCATCAGTGTTGTTCCGAAGAACACCAATACATCCCAACGATAACAGAGCCAACAAGATGCCTTCCACGCTGACAAGACAACATGTTGCTTTCAATTGCAGTCATTGTCAAGGTTCTCACACAGAGCATCCAAGATGCGTGCTCGGGAGCGGTATTGTTAAGAGCTCAGAGAAGTCCTACACAATGCAGTTGTTATGGTGCACCCAGAGGATTTGCAGTGGAGTTCATGTGCCCCCTCTTATAGCAATCACCAGGTCATACATCTTGTGGAGTAAATTCAAAATCCCAGACCTCCTCCCCATTCATTGAAGACAAAAGGGGGGACACAAATTGGTCCGAAAACACAGTGTAAAAAGAAAAGCTTACATTAAGCTCAAGGGGACTCAAGGGACCCGGGCCAATCGTTGTATGCGAAGAAGAATGGTGGTGGAGCTGGGGACCGGGCACTAGTAGATAAATCACTGCCATCATGCAGATTTACTGTGTTGGAGTGAAAAGATAAATGTGTAAAAGGGGTGTGTGTCAGAACCCGCGGTGCAGGGCCACACGGTAATGCTGGGTCAGTAATTGAACTTTGCTATAATTATCCTGAGGAGATAATATTAACTTATAGTCTTTGCGTGAGAAAGAAGCTGGTCCATAATTCATTTGCTGGATAGGGTGATGGTACTGGATGGTGCTCTCCCTCACTGTCCCTCTCTCTCTCTTTCCCTTCGCCTGCATTGTGTTACTGAAATATGACGGCTCCATTTTTATCCTGTCACAATGACAACTGATGGGCTTATTTTCCTGTGGCCCCAGGGGATGATGAAATAGTAAGCAAACATTCTTTCTCAGAAGGAGAAGGGTGCTCCATCATAGTGGCTGGGGCCGCCACTGCCGCTTGTGTTGTGTGGCAATAACAGGAGGTTATGGGATACAATACACTTGGCCTCCTCCTCTCAATACAGAGGGTCTATGCAGTATACTGTCGCTTCCTTGCCGTTTCTTTAGTGTCGCATTTTGCAGTTCACAACACTCTCTGCCCTCCGTAAAGCGTTCTATATTCGGTGAGTTTAAGTTTCTTTTTTTTTCTTCAAATTTTGCAGTCTGGATTTTGTTTGATTAGTGGAATGTGGTTATTTAGCATTTGCACAGTGAAGGAATAATCATTTTCCTGGGCGGTGGCCTTGTGGCTGTACAAGAATTTCAATATTCACCACATTTGTTTCAACAGATCTGGGATGGGTATTTTATCACGTTTCTATTTCACAAACTCCTTGTAAATTAGCAATGTGTCAATTTCCCATGTTAAAATTGATGTCATGGCAAAGCCTAGCTGATTTATAGAGAGGCATCTTGTAAAAACCTGACACCCAAGGGCCCATTATTTTCACCAAGCAGCTCTCTTTCAGCCTCAGCTGCTGTAAGTTACCAGGGCAAGGTTGCGACACTTACAATAGGTCAAAATAACACTGCCACTCGGCTCTCGCTGTCTGACAATATCCCATTCATCTCATTTGAATAATGAGCGATATTGATGGACACTAGCTGAGGGAATGAGGCTGCAGGAACCTGAGGGGGCTGAACACTGTCAGCTCTTATTTTCCCAGCCAGTGTGTTAACCAACTGTGTGAAGCAGTGGCGGCAATAACAGCGATAAGAGCATTCCTCCAGCCGCGCGGCTGCTACTTTGGAGTAAACACCATCAGACCCCAGTTTATCACCATGCTAACTGGATTTAGACAAAGAGCTACAACGGGAGCTTGAGCAGATATCCGATGACAACAATAAAACATTATAACCACTCTCATTGTGTGCATAGTCATTTCCATTATTGATATTCAGCGGCATTATTTTGAATTATAAATGCACAGCTCTAATCCTCATTACTCCATCTTTCTGTTGGTGGAATATAGCTGCCTGCTGGAACACCCACCTTGGTGTCTTGTCAAGTCACAGCCAGCGGGGGCTTTTGTCTCCTTGCTGTAAAGAAAAATGACAGTGTAATGTGATTTACAGGCGATCGCTTCAGCTCAATTAAATTAAGTCCCCAATAATCCATGATGAATGCACACCTACGCCAGTCATTAGGATTCAAAACAAAATATGGGCTTATCGTATCATGGCACCATGGAGGGAACACACCCTTTAATAGATGTGCTGATTCATTTAGTCATTTATGTCACAGTGTGTAATGCGTCTAATGTCTGTTGGCTGCTAATGACTAGTGAGCCTCTCAAGATGCCTGTTTCCCAAATCCATGAAAAAAAAAACTGACTGGGAGGCAAACCACCAACATACAGAACTCACAGCATATCAAAAGTGACACTAAGGCACGGGATTTAGAGTTTGATTCCGTTTCATTATTAAGGACATTTGAACATTTTAAACCATACACTGCACCATTCTGAAAATAAAAAAGACACAAATAAAAGAAATAAAAAATTGTTGAATGCAACAAGCAAAAAAAAATATGGCATCTTTCTTTTTTCTTCTGGATGAATTGTGGACAAGCTGATTTCAAACATGGCAAAAGAGGAAACCCGGGCAGTCAGTGAATGTTCGGCCACTACATTTTGATTGACAGTGTCATATTTGTAAGAGGGTTATGAACCACAAAACAAGGGTTAAAGGGAAATTGACCCAGCAGTTGACGGGTGACTGATACATTGAGCTGGAGGTCTTTAATCTTGCTGCTGAGCTTACATGAAGCTTATATAACAAATTACAATGCCTACAGGGTAATACATCACCTGATGGATCTCCTTCTGCTTTCCCTGTCTTTTCTTCTTCTCTTTTTCTGCCCATGAGAGACTTGGTAGATTCACTGAATAGGTTACAGGTACTGTGTTCTCCGAATATGATCAAGATGGATGATCTGTCAAGAGGGACTAAATTGTAAAGCAGTATTTAGAGATCTAATATTATTTTTATTTAGTCTTACTAAAAATTGTCTGACACATAGGTTAGAGCTTGGAAAATGGAAATTCTCTATTTAGCCCCAGTGTCTCCTCCTTTCAGCTCCTCTTCGCACGCATCCTAGGGTAATTCCCTGAATCTCTTCTCTCTTTTTAGGCACCGTAAATCAAAAGAAAACCACATATTTGTTGAAGCTGATCTGGTACTACAGTCTTCAAGCTCGGAAAAGTGTCACACTTTCCATAACATAGTGTTTTATTAAAGGCCTCTTTCTCCCAGCACTGAAAATCCTCTTAAATTCTTTTTTTTTTTAGTTTTGTTTGTACAGGTTCTTTTTAAAGCACTCTATTTAACCAAATACATTATCACCCTTTATATATTACATTACTGCTTAAAGCCTGAAAATAACTACTATTTTGGCTGTACTGCACAGTGTGTGTTCACTTTAACTTGATTTTTTAACCAAAATACCAGACTGTACATCCATTTCACCATGTCCCAACGCCGTCATTTCCCTTCTGAATCCCTGGCATCAGACACTGAGATATATTTTCTCGATAAGAGAGACGTTGTCTGCCTTAAACCGTGTCCTGGCTGCACCTGGCGAATGATAAAATGTATGACTTTGCCGATAAGCCCACAAGTAGAACAACACTGTCCAGGTGCAGATTATTGGCGAGGTATAAGCCCCGTCTTGGTATGCAGAAGGAGGCAGATCCTTCCGATAGCTCTGCAAAAGAGATTCAACTTCAGCACCCCAGCTTTAGATGTATTCTGCTGTTCTGATCTCCTCAGACTAGTGTAAGGTCAGAGGTCATCATAAGCGCTCACCGCGCTACGGTTCGAGATAAACTGTCAGGATGTCAAGTTTTGATCACTGTTAATGAAGTTTTTCTCAAATATCACAAATGTCTGTGCACTCTAATACTCTGTAATTACAGAAAAAATTCTACACCCAGCTCACAGAGTACACGCCTCACAGTTATTGCAAAAAAAGGTAGGATCACACGATGTACGAGTCAGAAGTTTAACTCCACTCACTGCTCAACAAAGGTTAAGAAAGTTACTTGGTGGATTTAGAGACCTTAACAGCCACGATCCATATTCCCAAAGCATCTTTAAACAGAAGCACTGATCTCGGATCATAACCTCTCATACAGTAATTGGTGGTCCTGGTTCAGGGGCGTGCAGTCAGCACTCCTACTAGCGAATAAAGCTGTCTGAAGCTGTTCTGGCAGGCTGACTGATCAGTGGATGACAGAGGCATCTTAAGTTTCTGTAACCTGGGGACTAAAGTCATCAATTTAAAACAGAGGTTTTAGCTGCGTCCCAATGCAGGGGCTGCATCCTTCAAAGGCTGCATTTGAGGACTGAATGCGTCACAGCGGTGTAACCAAGGCTGTCCCATTTTGAAGGCTCCTTCAAATGTGGCAGAGAAATGTGGTCTTCTTTTACCAAATTTGGGGGATCCAATGGATGGATCCTTTGTGGCCCAACCTATCCCAGAATGCATTTCACACCAACTGGCAGTGATGGTGGAGATTTTGAAAAGAGAGAAAGTAACCATTTAGACTCCCAGTATGTGATCAGTTTATCCAAATAACACTTATTTGGAAATTTGCTTAGACGTTTTCGGAGATGTGAGGAGCTACTGGCTGGGTGAGACCAGCTGGTCATCTCAGCTGCTGGCAGCCCGACTCCTGAGATGATCGGCCGGTCAACGTCCGTCATCATCCCAGGGAGAACATGATCCGATGAACTGATCTGTGCAGCTCTTTGGTAAATTACCGCTGGCTCTAATGTGTCCGTAGCATTTTGATATATGATATAATTTCTTTTGGAAGATAAATGTTTGTCTCACAGATGAAATCTAACAGTTGTAGCTGCCACATTAGTTTGCCTGAATGTAAAGTGAAGCTTCATGTTTTTACTGGACAGAACAACAGCGCTGCTTCTGGGGCTCTATATGTACAGATATCACCACATTTCAATGAAAATAAATGTATTAAAATGAACAGATTAGTCTATATTAAATTTCATTTTATTTTATTAAGCTACATAACAGTTTGGATTTTTATTACAGCTACATTACAGACTGAACATAACATTACATAATTTAATGCATCTCTCTGTCAGTGGGATTATTTTTTGTGAGAAAAAAGTGTTAGTGGAGCTTTGAGCTGAGATTATTTTGTCACAGTACAGTCAGGTAGGTGTGTTGAAGCTGAGCTGCTGCTGTCAGCAAGTACACTGCTGTTCCAATTGCAGAATGATCATACTGCGTCCTCCTGTCCTCGGAAGCCAGAGCCACTTAAAGAGAAAGAGAGAGTGAGAGAGAGAGAGAGGATGAGCTTCTTCAGGTTATGAAGGAAGACATGAGGTTGCAGAGAGAGGCAGAGGAGAGGAGAGAAAGAATGGACAGGCTCTTCTCTATACTTGAAAGATTAGTTGAAAAATAAAAAATATTGAATGAATGGATTAAAACATAGTAATTGTTAAATACATTGTTTATTTCATTTACAACAGTTTTTACAACTATTTGCAACATAAAGTACATGTTTTTGGCAAGAGTCAAGAATAGAAGACATAGTGCATACAAAATACTACTTCACAACTTTATTTTGGTAAAAGAAATCTCACCACAAAATACTTCAACAGGCAAAACAATTCTTTTACTTGCCTGTTAAAATGACGGGTTGTGAGGGGGTACCTCCTCCAGGGTAGATTGTCAGCTGCAGCTGTCAACGTTGCTAGGCGACAGAAGCAGCACTTTGTGACGCAAGGGTAAGGGCGGGAACAGCTGGTGACGCAAATAGGAAATCCTCCGTAGACCAGTCCGTCTCACTTAACAATGCTCGGTTCAGCCTTCGCAGTCTGCAAAGGCGTGTCCTTCGTAGACCGCGTCCTTCGAAGGAAGCGGCCCCTGAATTGGGACACAGCTGTTGTCTGCCTTAAACCGTGTCCTGGCTGCACCTGGCGAATGATAAAATGTATGACTTCGCCGATAAGCCCACAAGTAGAACAACACTGTCCAGGTGCAGATTATTGGCGAGGTATAAGCCCCGTCTTGGTATGCAGAAGGAGGCAGATCCTTCCGATAGCTCTGCAAAAGGGATTCGACTTCAGCACCCCAGCTTTAGATGTATTCCGCTGTTCTGATCTCCTCAGACTAGTGTAAGGTCAGAGGTCATCATAAGCGCTCACCGCGCTACGGTTCGAGATATACTGTCAGGATGTCAAGTTTTGATCACTGTTAATGCAGTTTTCTCAAATATCACAAATGTCTGTGCACTCTAATACTCTGTAATTACAGAAAAAAACTCTACACCCAGCTCACAGAGTACACGCCTCACAGTTATTGCACCATTATAAAAAAAGGTAGGATCACAGGATGTACGAGTCAGAAGTTTAACTCCACTCATTGTTCAACAAAGGTTAAGAAAGTTACTTGGTGGATGTGTAGACCTTAACAGCAACAATCCATATTCCCAAAGCATCTTTAAACAGAAGCACTGATCTCGGATCATAACCTCTCATACAGTAATTGGTGGTCCTGGTTCAGGGGCGTGCAGTCAGCACTCCTACTAGCGAATAAAGCTGTCTGAAGCTGTTCTAGCAGGCTGACTGATCAGTGGATGACAGAGGCATCTTAAGTTTCTATAAAGGGCAAAAGTCATCAATTTAAAACAGAGGTTTTAGCTGGTGAATCTATACACTGTATTAGCTTTAACCATTATTGGATTCAATAAGTTATTTTACTATTTTTCTTAATTTTTTAATGTTTCGGTTAATGCTCTATCAAACACTAAAGCGAGTGAATCATAAGAATTCATTTTCATAGTAGTGTATGTATTTTTTCTGTTAGAAATGACAATACGTACAGTTAATCTGGGGTTTTCATATCACTGTTTGATGCATAGGGGCAGATGAATGGCTATTTTACCCTTGAATTTGTGTTATTTGTCCAGTATAAAGCTGTCAAGCGTAAACGCTAAAGTTGAACTTTACTCAAGACAATGAATGCACCAGATACTGTAAAGGAAAGAAAATAAAAGCAATAAAGTTTAATTCATATAATATGTACCTAAGAACACTGTTATCACAAGACATAGTGTATGCTGGTATGATTTATGTAATCTAGCATTCCCTTCAGTGCATAATGCTTTACAGATCATGGTACCTTATTATAAATTATGTGTGTCTAAATGTGTTCAGCACATGGCTGTCTGCAGCTCTTTCTGCCATTAAGGTCATTTGAGATTAACAATATGTCTAATGACACATAATCAGATGGAACAGGCTCCAATTTTCTAAGGGCTGCATAGTTGTCAAAAAAAAACAAAAAACACACTGTTTGATTTGCTCATCAATTTCTCAAAGCAAAGTTTGGACCTGCTGTGCGTGTTTGAAAGCAAATGTTAGTGTTTACAACATAGTGGCCAACAGCAAGTGCTCCCAAGTGTGGCTAAGCTTTATAAAAGACAGCAGGGAAAATTGTCCCCATCAAAGCCTTTATCAAACCCCAGTCATAAATCCCCAGAATCTGTTAATGCTGCTAAACATGTCGGATTCAAGTCAAACAAAAGCAAAACATTCAACTTGTGCAAAGCAGGGTAGAGTCTATTTATGTCAGTTTTAATTTATCTTTTCACCAAAAAAGCATATTGTCATGCCATTTTCATGACAATTGGCTGTTGATGGAAGCCCAGATCTCATGTAAATAAATTTAGTATTTGCTTTTAAAATAAATGTTGCTCCCTCAAATAATATGAATAGATTCAGAACCAAGATTTGATAAGAACCAGAACAGATAAGATAAAATCTCACACTAAACTATAACTTACGCTTACACTTGATTTCTCTTTTTTTTGTTTTAAAAAATACGCGTTTTAAAAAGGTATTTGTTCCAACTTATTTGATCGTGAATCATGAAAACAGTAGAGGGAAATTTTTCTGAAAAACATTTTTAAAAAAACCCTAATAAAATGTGAAATATGTCACTTGAATTATGTTTAATATAGCTGTATGTTGTGCAACAATATTATTTAGGTCTGCAGACAAAGCCCCACATGTCTAGAAACCAAATCCCCCTCCCACCCAAGCACACGGATGCCCGGTACCATCTCCCTTACCCCCGTCTCTCAACAGCTTTTGAGAGGTCTAAGTATAAAATAGCGAGGTGCACTAACAGTATCTGTCCATTGCAGGATACATATAGAGGGTACGTGGGGAGGCTCAGGTAAGAACTTGCATCAATCTGTCACTCGCTTCTCTCAGGGCGATAAGAGAAATTCCAACAGAGAGATAATGCTGGACATTCAACTTAATTCCGAAGGAAGAACTTTTCATCAGCAGGTCACATATTAGCTTTCAGGAAAACGGAGTGCTGCAAGTTTCTCTTTTTTTTTCTTCCTTCCCCTTTTGCTTGCATTGCACAGATGAAATATGAGGATGACATTGTGAACCTGAGTGCTTACAATTCCAAAGCAGACACGTAGTTTTGAAAACTGGTCGTCTTTTTTTTTTTTTTTTTTTGCCTTATTTTCTATCACCATGTTTCCTCTCTTGAAATAAACATGTTAGATAACACAGTGACCATACCCTTGGCAGTATCTCTTATGTGTTGGGCCAAAACATTACAAACAGTGTACGAAGTTTTGAGGTCAACTAAATTCTCCTTAAGACTGCTTGGTTTGCTGCAGGGCTCTGCATCTGTTTAAGGATCTGAAATAACACAATACAGAACAGAAGTTGTTTTGATTGTCATTTCTGCTGAAGAGAAATTGTTTAAGTCAGCTGAAGTAAATCCAGTAAATCCAGTCATTTTGCAAGCTGTGGGAGCTAAGGCGTGGTATTTTTGGAAAAAACCAAACCCAGATTCCTGTAAAAGCAAGCAAAATGTGGTACGCAGGGAAGGGAGGATATTGAATCACTAATTTGGGGCACACATAGTTTTGGTTAAAGTTCAAAATGTCAACTAAATTGATTTCACGAGGCACAGCTGGCAGCAAATTAAGTGCTAATCATCCACAAATCCTACATACTATCCTAAAAACATGGAAGTCCCACAACTGAGTGGCTGTTTTAAATGTTTTATTTATTGTAGTTGGTGTTTTTGTGTCTGTTTGTTTGTTTTTTATCAGTCTATCATTTTAGCTAAGTAAGATAAGGAAACACATTATTATTATTATTATTATTATTAATATTATTATTATTACACATGGCTATGTTTTTTCATGTTTTGTAAACAGGATCGAAATTGCAAACAAAACACACAAGACATTCTTACACAAGGCACAAGTTATGTATGAAATATGTTCACTTCAGTTCTGTAATCAAAGGGGAAATCATCTGAGCAAATTCCCAGAAAAACATACCGTTATTCACAAATTCAGTGACTAAATGTATGACATCATGTCATCTGTAAATGAAAAAAAGAAGTTGTTTTTTTTTTTCAATCAGCCAAGTAAGTGTTGGACCATTCTTCAGATGCATTTTACTAAGCCTCCATAGAGGAAAAGAAGCCAGTGAGAAAAAACTGACATTGTCACGAGGAAGACAAGGCGTTCCATACAGAGACAATTGATTAGCTTCAGAGCGCAGCAATAGCCCTTACTCAGCTGGGGTGGAGTGTAAGTGCTAGTCTGGCTGTTTTTTTTTTTTGAAGGATCATATGGATCAATAAGACATGGCACATTTAGGAGACCCCTACACCATACCCTGGGACTAGAGAGGCAAGAATGGAGCCCCTTGCTGCACCACCACCACCACCCCTTTCTTTTGCTGATTGGGAGGGGGTTGGGGTGGTGACAATAATATCCAGACCGATACTCCATACCCTTGTTCAAGTGCAAAAGGGTTTTTTTGATTGTGAATCTTTTATATGGTGTTTCTATGTGGCACTTGTCTCTCAGGTTTTCACAGAAGATGTTTATTGAACTCGTAAGTCAGATACAGAATATGACTGTTGACCTGGGATTTAATAGCAGTTTTTGTTAGTTTTTCTTGCAGGACTTCTAACAATTAAGATGTCTCCCTGCAAACAAAGACTTACAGGCAGGTGGAGAGGTGAGATAAACACAGTTAAAGGTGACAGCAGAAATATACTGTTATGGTTCAAGATCCATCATTCAATATTATCCTGGCAAAAAACACAATACCTTACAGAAAGAGGAGTATAGAGCAAACTGCTCTAAATTAGCTTTGATAGCATATTGGGACCGAAATATTTCGTCCTAGATAAAACACTAAAAAAATAAAGAATGTATCGGAGTAAAAAAAAAATGTAAGGACAAGATAAAGTTGCATGTGTAAAAATTAATATTTGGTTTAAAAAGAAAAAAAGTTGCACTCACCAAAATGTTAAATTATTCTTGGTTGAAATTTACAATTTTGGTTCGTATAACAACAACAGAGTATAACATAATACCTTTAATAGCCACTATGGTGTACATGCTGGGTCATTCAAATAGAATGAATGACTCATTTGGAGCACAAAACACAAAGGGGGACCACAATTAAAAACCCATAGTACTAGTAAAAGCTGCTGGCAGTTGAAATTAGAGGTGGCACAAGGGTAATACATTTTCATTGGGGTCACCACTGCTACAGAGGCCCCACTAATATATTTCTTTATCTTTTCAACGGTGTTAAAAACAGCTGTTTGGGGCTGTAGAAGATAATTCAAGTAAAGGTTTTTTTTGTCTATGTGGGTTAGCAGGGAGACAATAGAGACCAATCGATTGGAAGGGGGCTCGACATCCTGGCTTCTTGTCAGCTGAATAGAAAAACCATTACCCCTTCAGCTCTGGTTTGATATACACCACTGAAGAAGAAAGAATTAGAACTTTTACTTCCTGTCCCATCAACCCATATCTACTTTTTTTCCTTTCTTTTCTTTTCTTTTCTTTTTTTTGTCTCGTCTTCTTCAGTTTGTCCTATAATCATCACAATCTTTTCTACATTACCGTACTGAGTTTGTGAAACAATAGAGGGAGGCTAATAACTTTTCCTGGAGCGGCAGTTTTTTGCCAAGGGGAAGAAAAGAGCAAGGACGGTGATGATAAAAGGACGGTGGCCTGGTCAAAGGTCAGCCACTGTGATCTTATTGTCGTTCTTTTTGGCCCTTTCAAGAAAGGACTTCTGTATTTCATTACCTTGGGATGGAATTTAACCTATTTCTCTGAAAGGTTTCAAAGAAAAAGAGGCTGTTAAGAGCCTTGAAGGTTACAGAAGACATGGACTGATGTATAAACATTCAATCTTTATTCATGTAGTCTGTTTTTTTGCTTTGATGTTGTGGTTAACAATAAATCAGGGGACAAAACATTTATTACATTAACCGATTTATAACATTTTCCAGCTAAGTTGACTGGATTAATTATTTCTCTCAAAAAAGGGTCATCCAGTTTAATCCATTTAGATTCTCATTGTTTAGCAGAGTTGCTATTGCACAGCTGTGATAGATACTTTAGGGATTCAGTGTTTCCCACAAATGACTGGCTTCTTAGAGGATTTTAACGCTGTAGTAACTTTCCAGTCAAGCTAACTTAAAAGAAACTTTTGTGATACTTACCCCAAAACTTGTAAAAATGTAAGTATAATTTAATCACAAGTTTAACTTTGTGGAAAAAAACAAAGTTAAGATTTTATTTATTCACTTTTTTATTATATAGAGGTATTTTTGTTTTATGATTATAGTTCTATTACAACAGTGCATCTGCTGATGTAAAATAAAATCACTTGATTGCATACCAGATATGTTTGATTTGGGGAAGTCACACAGAAGGTCATTGATAAGCTGTATGTTAATTTTCTTGTATTGAGCGCCTCAAGCATGTTGTAGGTGAACTCTTGCCATACTGTAAATTACAGGAAAGAGGCTAACATGTAGTAAAATTGCCATTGAGAGAGGTTGTGTAAATCAATGGTGTACTCTGTTTTGGTTCAAGGGACGTACGCCTGTACCTTGTAATGCTGTGTTTCGATGCATGAGCACCCTACTTGGATATGGATCATGGCTCAGATTTAGTTTGATATGCTCCCCCCCGCCACACACACACTCCATCCCCCTTCATCACCAATTTGATTAATACACTCCAATTTTCGAAGAGGTAGTTTTCTTACAAAGAAGAGATCCATTTCGCCCCCAAGATCGAAAGTTAGAAGCCACGGCATAATTGATGACCTCCCGGGACAAACGCTCTCATATTTATCACCACCTGACCTTTTCTCCGATCTCATCCATCATAAATTAAAGTTGTACAGCGGTGGCGTGGCCCTCGCTCCTCTCTCAGCACAACCTTTTGTCCAGAGGTCCTCTCCTTCGCTTCATTTGGAGCTGTTGGAAGGAGCAGCTTTAAAACCTGCAGTTCAGCACCTCTGCTGTTCAGGGCAGATGGTCATCACTGAAAGCATCTGTCAAACTCAGGCCCCCTCACTAGTGGCCAACCGGCATCTTCTCTTCTTTCTCTTCTCTTCTCCCCTCTTCTCTTCTACACATCTCTTCTCTTGTCCTCTCTCTTTACCTTCTTTATCATCTTATTATTTATCATTTAATCACATCTTAGATTTTTTTTGTTCTCCCTTTTCTTCCATCAATGCCCTTTTCCCTGTTGTTTTGCTCAGGTTCATGTTCATGCTAGTTTTACATGAAATTATGCACTGCTGACTCACATCTGTCACAGTCAGTAATTAACAGCCCCTGCTTACACACACACACACACACACACACACACACACACACACACACACACACACAAACACACACACAAAATGGTGAAAGAAAAAACAGAAAGAGTGACACAGAAGGATGAAGGGAGATTTAAATTCTTTACAGATTAAATTCACCACAACAGTTAAAACAACACAGGTTCACCACTACAGATAAAAATATGATTTATAGACAGTGTTGTAACTTCAGTATCCTCCCTCACAATAGTTACCTGATTGCAATACTGCTGCCATGTAGCTGCACCAACTGAGTCAGAATCTCTCTCATTTATTCCTTTCTCTCTCCAAGACCCCCTCCCCTACACACACACACACACACATACACACGCACACATACACACACACCATCCCCTTACTAAAGGCACCTATTAATATTGATGAGAGGTAGGGCATTAATGTTAAAACTAAAGCTTTGGGGCCGAGCCCTTATGACTCCACTGTAGTGATTAACACAAAGCAATGGAATAATTTATCATTTGCGCCATATTAACTGGGTGAATTTTCAAAATCTCCTATGAGAGGAGGTCAGTAATTATGGGCTAATATCTCTGCCAATTATGGATTTTAAGTGTCTGGCCTAATGATGGGTAAAATCGGTATTGTATTGATATAGAAAACATGCATTTTAAACATCTTGTCAGATCACCCCAGGTCATATCAAATCATTAGTCTTGCAGTGTTGTTCCTCTCTTGTGTTTCCATTATTTCTTCAAGATCTTGAGTATGGGTCAGTGGAAAACTTCAGAGTAGTAAAGAGCAGACTCATCCACATCAGATTCCATCACATACCATCACATAAAAAAATGTAATATAGTGTATAATTAAATTTTCCATTGACACTCAAGGTTTTGGTTTAAAACAAAGTTCTTAATTGTATTGTTTCTTATACCCAACATTGTATTTCTTAGTGCAAAGAACTTATTCTCTGCAAATTAAGATAAATCCTACAATCTTGTAAAGCTGCTCTTCAACAGCTATTGAAAGGGAGCAACCAAGAGGGAGCGATTCATATGTTTATACATTGTCATTCAGTGCATGACTACCCCACACTCCCACCAGAGGCAGCCTACAAGTGACCCCTGAAAAGAGGGGGTCAGGGAGTAGGTCGTGCGGAATGGCCCGGCTGTTGGCTCCGACACTCTCTGACAGCTTTAAGTAGATCTCTTTTTAGCCATTTATTTGGAGTGTCCGGGGGGAGAGAGAGAGAGAGAGTAGGCTGAACAAGAGCGGAGCATGACTTCCTCCTGAAAGGGAAAACTAAGACTATGATGCTGGGGCAAACTTTCCTTGAAGAATGTCAGAACAGGTTCCCTGATCTCAGCTTTCCAAGAGTTTTTCTCTGCATTAGTCAGGCCACATTTAAAATGACCCCTACATTTTGTAGTTCAATAAACATCTATCTGGGATTTACTTTATTTATCATTATGCTGTTATCGGTTTTATTACACTATCAATATGATACAGGCTAGGATTACTTTTCCAGAGCAGCTAAAGCTACTGGTTGCTACTAGTGTGGCTTCCTTGTGACAAAGTCTTTCCCAGGCTCCTGTGGTGCTCCTTAACATTGATCTCTTGTTGCTGAATTTGTCACAGTCTTATTGCCTTGGTGAGGCTTCTCTAAATGTCTGGTAATGTCGAGAGTGACTGAGGTGTTAATGTCTTTATGGATTGTTGCAGTATTGTTCCTGTGATTACCGGTTTATACTTACCAGCCATCTCCTCCCTCCTGTTCCCCTGTCAATCCTCTGGAGTTACATCACATATTACAACTTCTATTTTTTTGCCTAAAATGTTGTGACTTTATTTCTTTTTACTTAAAATAATTGTTGTATACAGCACATACATTATCAATGTGGTCATCTGGTTATTTATATGCTTAGCATTCCCTCGGATTCCCTGGGTCTGAGATCAGCCCTCACAAGACAGATATTTATCATTGTAGTACCCATTTGTTGAAATACAAATACAGGCTTTAAAGATGTAGTGTAATAAGAGCTCAGATTGCATAGCATGTAGGCTGTGTAAATACTTTTAAATAGACTATAATCTATACCAAAGGCTTAAATCACAGAGTACATCAGCATCCTAAAACTGCACTGTACCTGTATTTGGAGAGTCCAGTCCAATATTCACTCCTGTGGTGCATAATGCATTTTTATCTCCTCTGCACCAGCAGGCCATAGATTAGCATTATAGATTCTAATTTGAAGTCTTGTCACTGCTTCCCTTGTCTAGAATTGTAAGTGCAAGGGCTGCCATCTGCTTGCAATAATGAGTCTGACAACCCTGGTAAATGTGCTTTTTACTATCATAATGGCTGGCGTATTGATCTTAATGGACGTAGCGTTGGCTTGTTCTATCAGTCAGAGGGAAACAGTGGGGCACGGTGAGCAACACCACTCCGCATCTAACAGATTTGTTGCTCCTAGGCAGCCCTCATGGCCACTTCATTGATATCATTAAGTCGCCATATGTTTTGCTAATTTACCGCAGTTTTCAGATGCCGTGCATAATAAGACACGCTCACCGTGAACTTGCTTCTGACACTGTGACAGGCCGTAAAGAATTCGACTCTCTCCTCTTTCCTCTCTTGTGATTGTGTGTGTGTGTGTGGAGGTGTGTGAATATGTGGGTGTATGTTGGAGTATTTTTTATTATAGGTAAAGGACCTATTTTCTGGATAGTTTTATTTCTCTATTCCCTGCATTTGTTTGCTCTTACACTAGAAAACTTTTTAATGATGGCTATCATCATCACCAAATATTTTACTACTATTATCTTATTCAGTGTGGACAATTCCTTCACATACTTTACAATAAACTAACCTTTGGGTATGTTTATCCAAATCTTTTTATGTTGTTAACAACTTATTATTCCATTTTCACAAAGCAACTTGTGAGCAACAGCATTAATTTCACACCATGCAAGCAAGTGGGACAACTAAGATTTCTATGTCTTTAGTGTGCACCCATTTGTAAGCTTCAATTTGACCCAACATGTTTGAAGTGGTGGGAAAAGATTCATCACAAAGTCTCATTTGTAACATCATTGACATGGCAATAATGACCCTTTGGCAGTACAGAGTAATGGGTGGCTCTGCCCTTTAACCCCAACCAATGAACACATTTAGTTTAGGCCAGCGCTCAGTGATTTATTTCTGACAATATTACAGCTTCTGAAGTCGTAGAGCTGGACACATTGGACATTGAATGAGACAATCATTAACTAGGCAGGACACGGTTCACTTTCACTCTCATTCCATTCTGTGAAGGTATTTAGAATTCATTCACCTTTTAGATTGCTACTGGTTTATGGAGAGAAACTAATGGGACTACATTGATTGCGGCCCAAATTATGTGCTCTCACTTGGAAGCTGAATGTTAAGAGACTCTTTAAATGTATTAACAGAATGGCATGTCGTCCCTTGGAAAATCCTCTTGTCCCAAGATGCTTCTGTTTTTGTAGTCTACTGGTTAAACATTCTGTGTTACAGAAAAGTAACATGGCCTCAATCACAAAAAAATACACAATGTCATTATTCCTCCAAAGAGAAAACCAGCTGTGCTTCTTACTGAGCATCCACTCAACAATTGTCTTTGCTTAGAAGCAGAGGGAGCAATTATCATATCATGGTGAGCTGAATAGTAGTGATTTCACAAATACAGCCTTTTTATACATATGATATTCCTCTAATGCATATAACAAGTTGCTTATATTTTATAATATCTTATGATAATGCATGTTGGTTAATTCAGGTAGTGATAAATACCAGTGGTGAATTTCACTGATTCCAGATGCACAGACAGTAGAATGTCTCATGTCATAAGTAATCTTCTCAATATTTGCTATATTGAACAAGCTTTTAAAGTCTATTTAGGCTTTACATGTTTACTCTAAACCACTCTTAGTATGAGTGGGAGGTACGGAGGTGAGGAAAGAAAGAGAGTACTAAAAACAGAAAATACAGAAAAGAAGAAAATGGATAGACACTAAGACGAAGAACAGAGAGAAGAAACAGAGAATGGGCTTAGGCGTCTATAAACAAATCAACACATCTATCACCCTGGGCCTCCTGTAAGGGCCATTGGGTCACTGGTGTGTTTGCACCGATCCCATCACTCACTCAGAGTCGACAGGCCGGCCATTCCCAACCCACCACAGTCTGCTTTTCCAATCCAGTCAACAAAGCCCAGGCCCTGGCACTGTCTGTTTAGCTAGAGGGGAAAACTGTCAGGAAAAGTAAGACGAATGAGCTGCCCTGATTGACTATTTCCTTAGATACTGAATCAATGGGCTTATTATCACCAGCAATTACAGTACTAATACAAACAGATGCTTGGGGAAAGACATCTGCTTAGAGAGATGAGACAACTAGATTTTCAGTCAATAGAGTGTAGAAAGCTCTGCACTCACTGGCCCTTAACAGAGGTATTTGTATTCATGTGAGACCCAGGAGCAAATACACAACAGTGTACACAAACACATGCAACAAACACTAATGGAAAAGATTTGGGATATTTATTGCAACTGAAAAACAATTTATTTGAAATACTAATGTCTAAAACACAAAGGCAGCAGTTCTCAATCCCCATCCATTTACAAATAATCAATTCCATTTTAAAGGGAAATTATTTATTGAAGAAAATGGGTGGAATTACATAGTTTAAAGGGGACAAGATATACTGTAGATATACATAAGTTGTTAAATTCAGTAAATTCAATATTAAACTATGGCAACAGGTTTAAAAGAATGTATAATTATTCTAAAAGCAGTCATAATAGGGCCAATAGTAGTTGTAAACCTCCACAAAATACATTTTTACCAGATGATTTCATTTTCTTTGCATCTCATTGATGATGTATAGTAGAAAACTGTGAATTTTGCATACCCTCATAGTATAGAATTTTGTTTAAAAATCTACATGTTACATTCCTTACCTATTTATTGCCCTCACCTTTTCAGCTGACCTCTTTGTTTTCTCAACAATAGCTTGCTTAATCGAACAGTGGCAACATATTTGACCATGAGACTAAACATGGCCGCCATGTCATGTCTTGTTGAAGGAGAATAAAAAAGGGACCTGCTCCGCTTCACTTCCTTATTATGATGTGCTTCAGTCCACAGATCTCTACACAGAGCCCCGACAGAGACACAATCATTTTTAACACTTTCCTCTCTCTCCCATTATCTGTCTCCAACAATAACCTCAGCTCAACACCTCTCCTCCCGTTGCTGTGACAGTGAAACCAGTCTATGGAGTTTTAGAGGGGAGTGAGGCATATCATTGGAGCTCAGGCCATGCAAACAGCAAGAGGGCCCATTCAGAATGGGCTCTGATGGACGTGGTGCCACTTGAAGAGGACATGCCTGACTTGCCAGTCCCTGACAACCGTCTGTGTTTGCCAGGTGGAGCATTGAGGGGCCGTGCCGTCCTTTTTGTCACGGTCTGCTCCGTTACCGTTTCCACGCTGCAGGGCCCTTGCTATATACCACCATCGCTAGCTCCCTTGCTAGCTCCACGCCTGAGCAGGTAGCCTCAGGAAGGTAGCCGTGCAGAAAGGTCCATCCCCTTTCTCTCTTTCTATGCCGTTTCTCACATTTAATTATCTGATTTCTTCTCCTCCCGTGGCTGGGAGGAGAAAAGAATTGCTCCTCACGCCTTCTTGCTGTGGAGAGCTGTTGATTGTTCTCACTAAAGCCCACAGTGGACTGAATGAAAGGACACCTTCTTGTTTCACATCACATATTAGACCGCTACGCACAGGTCCAAGTGTTTGTGAGCACCGAACCTGTGTTTGGAGTCAATGAGGAGAGCATTTCAGCCGTGTCACCACAGAATTTCCAAGAGCAGGGGAAATCTTTATTTGAGATCCGTTGCTCTGGAAACCAGGCTTTACCCTCCTTTCTCTCCATTGCTTGCGGTTAAATCTGAACCAGGATACCTTTCTCTATAAAACTGGATATACTGTTTAAAGTGTCCAGATAACCTCTATATCTGAACAACAAAAAAGGAATTTAATCAAGTTGAACAAGTGTTTGTAACACAGTAACAGTGACTGTGTTTATGTTACTTCTCAAATGTTTGATGAATCAAATCTATTGGTAATCCTGAGACTACTGTATCAACTCTAATGATATTCAATATAGTTTTTCTACTGTTGTCAGATTTCCCAGTTTTCAAGTGTTTTCCTTGGGCGTTTTGTCATGTGACCTCTTTTAGTCTCCATCTGAACTTACACTGTAGGAACTAGTGACCTAAAACACCAGCAAATCAGATGAATAGACTATGAGGAAAATTAACCCCCTACTTATGTGGCGATTCTATTTGAAAATCACCTAATTACGTGATTATGTCATTAGGAATGGGGGGGTTGTGCGCATTTCAAAAGCCCCCAGTGAGTCTGTCTGTGAAATAAAAGACGCAAAAGGACCTTAAAGGTAATTAATCCATTTAACTCCCCAGCTCCAGCTCAACATGCCTCAGCAGACAACACAGCGGTCCCACAGAACCAACCGAGGAGGGAAAGAATGCCAGTGGATTGCTTTACAGAAGTAGCCCTTTGAAATATATACATAAATGACAAACGTACCATTCTTCTGAAGCATGAGGCACATTGGGAAACTCCATTTCCCCATGTCTCTTTCTCTCTGTTGTGAGAGGCAGACTTAGTTATGTGGCAGCAATTATAGGTTTATGTACTGTAGGGAGGGAGTATGGCAGAACAAGTGACTGTACAATGGTTAATGAAGGCATGCTGAATGCAATACAGCAAATACATTCCCAAGACGCTGTATTATATCTTATTCTGGGCTTTTTGTTATTGAAGCTCACTGTTGTCTAATATTTTAAAGAGCCATTAGTGAAAGTCATTGACTCCCACAGAATAAGACCATTGGTTTAGGTGCAGATCACACATTGTGGGATTAGAATCCAAAGTTGTAGTTTGTCACTACTGACAATCATTATAATAAAATGATACTACATCGGCTTGAAACAGTTCTACAAATTAACATTAGTATATCTGATATAGTATCCATAAACCCTGATTACTGCTAATCTGTATATACTGTAGGTATCTCACTGAGCACTGTTTTGCCGTGTACTAATACTGGCAAGTGGAATGTATTTCCTGGACATTTGATGGATCTGGAATTTCAATAACATGCATAGATATTCAATATTTAATTCTCTAAATGCAACCGGTGGTTGTTTTGCAGCACGGTTAATTAAGGAGAGCTGATTTATAGCTAGTCAGACAACAGAACTGTGCCGTGTAAGTAAAATAACAATATAAGATTCATAATATAATACAGTTATATATCACCACCATTGATTGGATGTATGAAATAGGTTGCAATAAAATGGTGGTTGATAAATTTTCATGGTCCTTGTTATTAATGAGGATATGAAGGAGGAGGGTGCAATGTGTACAGTTTGATAATGATGTCAGTGAGTATTACAAGATAGCACAATAGTCATGGAAGTATTATCATGACTGATAATTTAAAGAAAATAGCACTGCTTTAATTTACATGAATAACTTTTTTAACTCAAAACCAAAATAAATAAAAAATCACAACACACATTATGTTCTATTAAATCAATGTCCATTTGGAGCACAGTATTGCTACGATATACAGTGAAGCCAAGTCTCCACTGAAGCCCCATTCCTGTGTGCTGTAACTCACTGTGGCTGTCCTTGTCAAACCACCTAGCCTGAAGATAAATATGTCATTTTTTATGGCCCCCATCAGAGTCCTGAACAGATTCATTTGAGAATAAAAACAGGATTCCCCTGCCCAGTAAATCCATCAGGGTGATGAACAGTCATTTAAAGTGAGTGCACAACTCTTGACATTTGACTTTATGTGTTCAGTAATTCTATTTGAGAAGGCCCTCACTGTAAGTCCTATACTTTTTGTACAGCAGAGTAAGTGGGCTGGACACACTTCACACAGTTTATTCTATAATGACAGAGCAGAATGTTTTCACTCTCAAAAGTAAGGAAAGACTTATCATCAATATGTTTTTTAAAATGTGCATACGGCTGCAGATCGGTTTATATCAATTTCGGGTCATACAAAAAAGGATGTTGAAAATGTGGCTCCCCTGGGAAAAGTTTGAAACCCATTGATGTGCAGTACTTAGCAATGATAAACCACCACAGCCACAAGCCTCAGGGTGTCCGCAGGTGCATTTTAGAGCCAAGCTCCAACAGATTGGCAGAACAGTGTGGTGTAGGCCATTTGGCACAGACTACAGTTCACTTGCTGCTCCATAGGGAGAGACTCCCTGACCTTATCCCTCACACTCTCTCTATACATTGCAAAACATTGACATCTTAACAAATCCCATATTCTGTCTCTAAATATTTGTCTTTAAATAAAAGTTTATTTATTAGTGATGTAATTTCAGTTTGCTTCAGTGCACATTCACTTTGATATAAAAGCTAAAATACGGTAAGTCACAATATAACCTTGCTTCAATCTGGTTTTTGAGATTAAAAAAAAAGAAAAATGCAAGTAGCATTACCTGCACTGGTATTTTGTTTACATTGCTTGTCCAATTATGTTAACTGAACATAAAAAGAAAAAATACTGTCTATTTAGCTAAACTCTCTGATACTGTGGCAAAAATGTACAAATTCAGAACACACAGTATACAGATGAAAAGTTCTGGATATTTTGAAATCCACTGTAACTGCTGTGAATTATGGTGGAGTATTCCTTTTTGCCAGGTTACTCCAGGACTGCTTGTGAAAAGACCATGTTGGACAGGGACTGGGATGTACTCAAATATCTAGGTTGTACTACTTTAAGAAAGCCAAGCCATGTACACCTTTTAAAATTGGCTTGAATGGCCATTACAAACAAGAAGTAGTCAAGAGAGGTGAAGGTATTGAGCCTTTTTTAATTTACAAACCTCCAAAGGTTGGCATGTGTTGAACACTGGCTCTGCATGTTAAGGCAAAAACATGGAGGGTTGGTGTAAGGAGTCCACCTGCTCAAAGGACAGTGTGCGTGGATGCAGCCCCTTTTTTTTTTTTAATCTCTAAGAGCTTTCCATCACTTTCACACTGCCAAACCAGCACTGTTTTGGCTTTAAGCCTTACTATTTATAATCATTTATAAAATTATTGAAGTTATAAAAATTACTAACATGGAAAAAATCCTCCCAAACCATTCAAATGTGTTAATTTGAATCAAGCTGTCCTGATCAAAAAGAAATCTGGTTGCAGTTATCAAGGGCTGGTTCTACTAACAGTTTGGGCCCATTCATATTGCCATAAGTGGCCTTAGGCTATTTTTATTATCATCTTAACATTACACCAAAGCTGTAGAAACTTGAACACAGCCTATAGTGTGTTTCCACAATAACTTGGCCAATGGATGGCTAGTTTAGGGGTTTGTCTGTGGTGACACAACAATGTCACCAGCAAAGAACAGCCAAGGGGCATCCTGACGGCAGACTTGGCAAGGTCATGCCATGAACTTTTTGAGTTTGAATTATTTTCTCAAACTTTTTTGAATGCCCTTGTTCTCTTTCTCTCTCTCTTTTTCCCATCCTCCCTGACTTTTTCCACTGCATACTCATTCAGTGATGCAGAAAAGGGCTAAAAAAATGTCATCTAAAGTACAAAAAAACAGCTAAAGAGAGCAAGAAATGGGAGCCAGAGGGGACTGAGACTGGTGGGTGAATCGCTGAATGACTGGATGGCACCAAACAGACAGACTAGCTGGCATACTGGTGTGTCTGCAGTAAGTTAGCAGGGAGGAGAGTGATTTCTCCTCTCCTGTCTCCACTGTGCTTACCTATCCCTCTCACCTTGCAGTCTCTTTTTATCACTAAATCGTTCTCTATCTCTTTCTAACTCTCTCTTTAACTCCCTTTCACTCACGTTCACCCTCCTGTCAATTCTGGTCCTCTTTCAATCTCCTCACCCGCTCTCCCCCTCTAATACTCTGAAAACTACTCTCTCTGCACCTCATTCTCTCCCTGAACACTCTCTCTAGCATTTACCAGGCAACCTTAGTGACTGCTGGGCTGTAAAATGGCCATATGAGGGAGAAAAGCAATGGAGAAAGAGTCTGAGAGAGAGGAGTTAGATTCTTGACAGTGGGGTCTCCCATTATCTCTGTAATCTGGTGATAATTAGAATTAGTGCTCGGGCACCCCCAGGGCGAGACTTTCAATGCCTCACAATGTCTCCAAAGGACCTGGAGGTACACTCCCTGCAAAACACACACACACGCACGCATACACACACACACACACACCTCAAACACAGGCCCTCAAACCCTTTCTTTCTCAGTACCAACTATTTAAACATCATCAAAAAAAACCCACACATCATGTTCACCGTTAAACCCCAAATACACATGCACACATAGTCACCGTCTCGATCCGTACACACACACATAAACCACACTCCCTCACTGCAACCCCCACTTCACCTCTCTTCCTCGCCCCTGGGCGGTGCACAGCTGAAGGTAACAGTGGGTCGCTGGTGTTGGTTGTGTGGAGCTGAGCCTCCACTGCCCATTAATCTGCTGCTAATTAGAATGCTCAATAGACTCCTAAAAGAGATGTTAGCAACCTAATTATACTATCAGCCAGCTAGCTCACTATTAAAGAGAATTGATAAGTGGATAGGAAGCAATGAAAACTGGCTGTAGTTTTCAGTGGCATCCTTGTCTCTACAGTGTTGCCCCGTGGCTGCTGCTTAGGAACATGTAGTTCACTTACACATGACTTTTTTTTAAAATGACGTGTGAGTGTTGTGTTTTATAGAGGGCATAATAAATTCATAATTCTAGGTGAGGATAACAGTACAACCTGATTTCTGATTAAGCTTTTATGAGTGGAGAAACAAACAACATGCATTTTCAAACATTGGTGGAACCTGCCCTCCAAGTAAAAGGTTTAGTCTTACTTGTTACTTGTAGTTAGTATGGTTACTCCATGCAAAAAGAAAAAAGAGAAAAAAACACCAAGGCCAATCACACAAAATTCACCATAAAAGAAATGGTTGTTGATACTCAAGGTGTGGTCGGCGGGTAGAAGCCTGGCTATGGCCTTAACCAGTGTCGTCTGCCATGAAATGTTGTTTTGGTGTCAGTCACAGCCACTGCGACCCCTGCTGCCTCGACACAATACCTCCAGTACCCCCCAGCCCAGTGTGCAGCTCATTCACTGAGCCTCAACGCGCATTCCAACCATTCACTTCCCCTGGAGACTCTCTTTTCCCCTGTCTCCCTTCTCCCTCTCACCCCGTCACTCGCTCTCTCTTTCTTTCGCTGCGTGTCTCGCGTCCTCAGTTTCCATCTCATTGAATGACTCAGAGTGGAGCTGCACACAACTCGGCAGCAAAGATCAAGCAAGTACAGTAGACCAAAGCGCTTTAAATAGAACAGTAAAGGATAGGAAAGAGCAAACTATGAGGAGAGCAAACACATGACACAGGCCATGACATTCAAGTGCGGTAAAACTCTGTCTTTTTATTTTCATTTGATTTATGAGGGGGGTTTTGATTTACGAGGACTTCACATATGCACAAAATAATTTGTTCCTTAATCAAAAAAACATCTTCAATTTGTTTTTATTGGGATAAAACTTTATATAAGTGTAAAGGAAAAAATGCAGCACAATGATTCAAATGAAAAGACTTCTCTGGAGTTTCCAAAGATGGTGGGCACATTACTGATTGTTTGAGTATAGCTGTTTCATGTGTTTTGGGAGAAACATTTAAAAAAGAAGAAATATCCAAAAACAGGTGATCTAAGTAGAATATATAAAAACAAATAAATCAGTTTTGACTAACTTTACTTAAAGAAAGACAAATTTAAGATTTGTAAGGCACAATTTATTAAGTACATTTAAAATAAAATCTGTATTTTAAAATATTACTTGTGGCTTTAACAGTCACAGTTATAACTTCAAATTACACAACTTTTACACATTTTAACAAATCTCTATTTAACTATATAATCATAAATATAATGCTAAATAAAGTGCACACACTAAACAATTGGTCAGCATATTCCCAGCAATCATCTGTGGTTTCCAGACAAGAAAAAAAAAAAAAAAACCCAAGTAAAGTATTTTTGCTCGGGTGCAATTCAAAATCTAATGCAATCAATACAAATCACGTTTGTAAAGAGGACCATTAAAGCAATTTTCAATGTCCGACAGACAATCAATTTACATGTTTGAAGAATCAAGTGCTGACCTAAACTAAAGTATGTCCAGGGAAGAGCAGGTTACCATTGATTTACCCCTAGATGAGCATGATGTCTTGTATTTTTCTCTATGGGTTGTGTATAATGTGGACTTAAATTGACAAAATGGCCATTTAGTCAGGGAGGACAGTGCTTTATTTATTATGTTGATTGTGCATTAAACTCAGTGAAACATGAATGAAGAGATAAACTGAAGCCCTGCAGCATTCACTGTCTTGTAGAATTTCAGAAATATTTTTGATCAACAATCCTAATGTACAGAAGTAGAAATAACATGAAAAAAAAGTTAAAATTGTGTCCTTTTTATTTAACTAATTAACTGCATGTAATTTAAACTAGTCATGTGTTTTAATAAAGGTACCATAGTATGACAAAACAACACTTCTACTTCATGTAGGAAATGATGCAAAGAAAGGTCCTGAAGGCTTATATCAGCCTTGCTAAAGACAACATGTCAACGATCTACAGAGTTAGCGTTACACAGGGTTGCAGGATGTATGCCTCGATCACAGTGGTGGAGGCTTTCCATGGAAAAAAACAAAAGTACAAAAATATGTTTTATTGCAGGACCGTATTTAACAAAAGTGATGAACAGAAAACAAAAATCTTAACCCACTGAGTGTCATGACTGTCCATTTAGAAACATACTTTTCTCTCCCTCTTTCACAGCGTCTCTCTCTCTTGCTGTTGTTTGGAGATCGATAGAGTCACCTTGGTTAGCTATTTGTAGCCTCTCGGTTGGTGGGGTTATATGTGTGTGGGAGAGAGTGCTCCTGTGCGAGGGATGGGGTGGGTTGCATATGTGTGTGTGTGTGCATGCATGTACAGGAGAGAGCACACAGGGTGTGAAGAAAGCCATGGGGATCAGCATTAGCTACAGAGCCCTTTTTGCTCCTCTTTAAACTTGATCAAAGGCAATAGTAGTTGAAGCCTATTAAGCACGTCCCTCTCAAATGTGCAGGATAAGAACACCGCATATTCAGAGGGGGCCTATATTTAAAAGCCACAGCCACTCAAACAGAAATGTATAGTTAAAAAAAAAACATTAATGCCTAATAGTAAAAAAAAGTGAAGGGGAAAATACAGACGAAAGTTTTCTAACGGGGTAAAGGCCCGAATTCAAAGTCACACCTTTGAAATCTTTAACGGCTTGATCCACACTTGCTAACTGGTTTATCAAAATCACCACAGCTATTTGCTGTGGTTGTCTGAGCTTATAAAAATACAATTTCAACTTCAGGGAAATGTTTTTGATGGCTTTTCAGTGACATTTTTATATAGTCCACCAGATGCAGTCTGCTTTCTTTTGAGAGTTTATTTTTCTGGTCTCCATTTCATATTGTTGAAACTTAATCACATTTCCCTGTTTTTTCTCTGTGTCCGAATGCTTGAATTCATTTTGTTCAAAACTAAAAACTTACTCATGATGGTGTGTGACAATTTGGTAAATAAGTTAATTATTATATGTCTGAATTTGCTTCAATAAAGAGAATATTTTTTTGGAACAACCATCAGCATTAAACCTTAAATATACATCATAAATATATTTTGCCAAACACATGCTACATTATATTTTGGTATGTTTATAAAGGTAAATGTCTCGTATTTGCTTACTGTAATAAAAAAGCATCTTGAACTTCTGTATTCTGTATTGTCCAGGGTCAAACCGTCAAAGAGATTGTGAAGTGGTTTTGCGGATGAAATAGATACATGTATTATGACTTAAATGACAGATTATGAATGGGCGAGCGGATGTTATGTGGAGAACTAAACAGTGAGCGGAGAAGTGAGGGGAGTTCCTCATGCCACTTATAGCTGCTGTGTCTGGTGCCTGGTTTCTCCGTGCCTCGCACAGTCCTCCAGAGGGATGAATTAGAATAAACATATATAATCAGATAATTAGGCATTCACCACAGATCTCCACACATACACACACATGTGCACACACATTTAGTTACATGCCTCAGGCTGGGAAAGCCAATGAAAGCAGATTAGCAGATGTTTAAAGACAGTAGTGAGCGCTGGGGCTTGTGTGTTTATTTTTGTGTGATGACCAATTTAAGATTTGATTTTGATTTTTTTTTAAAAGACCTGGAATTTATTCCAAATTGAACAACAGCATCTTTTAAAATTAGACGAAACATGTTTTATTTGGATACCATTTTTGTCAACATAAATGACTTCAATTTGGCTGTAAGGAGCTTCAAAGAAAGCTGAAGATAGACGCACCACAAATCATGAATGTCAGCCACTTGTTAATTTTGAGGAAACTGCAATCAAGTCAGAGGCCATTCTTTCATCATCAGCAGCAAATAGTGTGTGATGTTGCCCTTGCTCATCCCACCCTGTCAAATTAATTAGTATCCATCATTAATTTGGAACCAAAACTGGCTGTGACCTGATAATCCAACTCCACACTGGTATCAAATCAGCCGTGTATACCTGTCAGATAAATTCTCATATCCTGTCCCATTTCTTATTCAGGAAATCTGTCAAAGTTACCAGCCTTACCCCTTCTCCCCACAATGAAAACAATCAACCGGGAAGGATTTGCGTTTGACAGTTATGACAAAGCGGAGGGGGGCTTGTTTCAGTTTCAAGGTGGAATGACTGCACCCCCTAAAGGTTTCAGGAGGAATTTCACACCAGCGTCCCTATACCTCTAACCACCCCACCCCCCCACCCCCCACCCCCTCTGCCCCACCTCCACCACCAAGCTACCAGACAGTCACACAGACAGGGAGAGGGAGAAGACAGAGGGGTGTTCGTGCCACCAACATCATCCTCTCCTCTCCGCCAGCCTGCTCTCGTCTGCCGGGTGCTTATGATCCATTTTCCCCCAGATATGAGAAAGTTGCTCGCTCAGAGGAAGAAAGCAGTCAATCAATGCTACTGAAATAGCCCCACTCCATTAGCAGGCGGTAACAGGAGCTGTGCCCTTGCTTAGGGGACTTTGGCTCAGGCGGCTCCAGTCCCTTAGCCTCTCTCTCCTGTCTTTGACTTACTGACTCTCTCTCTGCCCCCCCCCACACCTCCCCACCCCCCACTCTCTCCTCACCCTCCCAAACTAAAACCAGATCCAGATAGTTTTACAGATATTATGCCATATCATCCAACAGCTCTCTCATTTCCGCCTCTTTATTTCCTCTTACCTCAACACCCGTCGCGACAGTACACCTTGTGTCATTTTAAAAGCCTGTTTGCATCCGTCTAAACATCCTTGTCTTTGTCTTGCCAAGTCAGCCAGGCAGTCGGTCAGTCAGCCAGTGCCCTGTTTGCCTGCCTGGCCCTGCTGCCTGTCTCTAAAGACCTCTAATTGTATTAAAAGTACTCCCCTCTGCAGGCCCTTACACCCCGATCTTTGTGTCGCTGAAAGCCGATACCTCAAAGCTCCTTTTGTTTTATAAGGGGAAAATCGTTTGGGAGTGGACCCCGGGTTCTCCACCTGGCGTGCATGCCTCTCTCAACTGCAGATTATTACAAGGAACATCTGCTCGGGGGTCACCAGCAGTGTCAGTTGGCATAGAAAGATAGGCAGTGTGGATCATCTTCACTTAAGCCCAGCACCCTCCCCCGTTTGAAGTGTACAGGACGAACGGCCTCTTCCTGAGGAGAAAGCGGAAAAAAAGGAAGTTTGAATATGTTCGAAAAAGTCGTACAGGATGAGATGAATTATTTGGGTTAGGGTTAGGGTTGGATTAGGGTTAATCCTCTAATGTGGATTTGTAGCAAGAGTGAAGGACACACAACATCCAGTGGAATTAAAGAGAGAATTGGGTATCATTGAAGCTGTATAAACACCATCACCAGGGAGAGGTGTAAAGAACGCCTAAATGTGGGAAAATCCTGTCATGTTACAGCTTGTGAAATTTTTATTTTATTTCCTTTCTATGCCACTGTATTATCAAATAAAACTGATGGAGATGAAACTGCATAAATATCAGGCATGAGACACTGACATCTACCAGTCTCATATTCAATGCTGTCTTTCCTCAGGCACATACACCCCACCCAAACCCCCGTCCTCATCCCCCACCACACCACACCCTCACCCCCACCTCGCCTGTCCTAACCCAAACTCAGCTGGGCGGCACAGAGATCGTAGCTGTGTGTAACGCTGTGTCAGGTGCTATTAGAGGCTGTTAGGTGGCAGCCTCCATCACTCTCTGCCTCTCCGTGTCCACTCCAGGGGTGAGGCAGTGCAATTGCCTTACATACACGCGCACCACAGTGCAGTGACAGGAAGGCCTGATTGGCAGTGACACGACCATGTTGCAGAGGGATGGTACAGAAAGAGAGAGAGAGAGAGACAGAGGGGACCCAGGTGGTGTCGGAGCAGCTCCACAGGGTGGTATTCTATCTATCCACCAGGACCTCAGGAGCTGATAGGAGAATATCTGTGTGTGTGTATGTGTGTGTGTGTGCGTCCCAGGTGTTAGCATGGCCACTTCCCCAGGTGCTCTGTTGGGACATATTACATATACTGTACAATGACAGAGATGGCCCCGGTTGAGACTGGATGGACTTTGTCAGTGGGAAAGGTGGTGTAAAACATGTGGCAGAGTGAAGGATGTACTTGTCTGCTCTAGTAGAAATATCCAAACAGCTTGTAGATGATAAATTATTGTATTACATAGGATATTATTTAGATTTCATGACTGGATATGTTTATCTTGAAACCATAGGGAGTATGGTATGTATGTATATTAGTAAGATCTACAGTGTTTAATAAAAAATGTTTCATTAATTTTTAAAATATACAAAACAAAAGCAAAAATAGTTGTTCTGGTTGCTCATTAGGCTAAGGAAGAATGACATAATCACTAACTATATTTCATTATTATCCTGAAACTCTTTAGTATTCAAGTGGATTCTTTACATTTATTTGCTAACTACTACAGAGCATGCTACAGTAGAATAAACAGCCATCTGCATGACAGAAACCAGTGTTCATCCCCTGCTTTGTGATGAAGGGAAATGAAAGGTTCAAGACAGGAGTGAGCATTAGGCCCCCCTGTGGGGCTGCCCTTGTCTTGCCGGATCCAATGTGTTGAAAAGTGACGGCAGCTCTCTGGCAAGATGTCTCTCGTTTGTTTCAGCTGTTCGGTTTTCTTATTACCTCCATCTGCTCCGTGTCTCCACCTTGAACTTCCTGCAATTTTATTAAACAAATGTGTCTATTGATTTCCTGGGCCATTTGATATCTCCATATCACGGGTCATAAATGACCTCCTGTGTATTAGCGTTCACCCTTTTGATTATTTAATTGTCCAAAATGCTACTTTTAATTAAAGGCTGTGAAGGTCCACTAAAACTGAATCACCGACAGTATGACCTGGATATTTTCAAGCCGTAATTCAGTGTTCTGCTATAAAGTGTAAGCCATAGTCCAGATTATCTAAGGAGGGGTTGAAATACTCCCATTGGTGTATGAGGTATTTACATGTTTAATGCAGGGAAATCTGCACTGATCAAACTAGATGCACAATAAAGCATGTTGATTGAGTTGAACCTGCATGACTTATAGAGCATTACACCATCTTTTCTGCTTTTTGCTTCATTTATTTTCCAAAGTGCTCACTGATTTCATAAATTCACAAAAAGCACTCCTTCTCAAGTATGTCTACTAGCTTCCACAGATGTTGTGTATTGTACTGCATGTTTCTGAGGTCACCAACAAATAGGATCCATCACACAATAATACCTATACAAGTAATTGCCTTTCTTCAGGCTATAAGGCCCTGAGGTCCTTTTGTCCAGCGAAAGCTTTGCTCATAAAATCCTGATTCTAAAATTTGATATTGTGGAGGCCCCGCTATTGTTGCCTGCACCAAAGCCTGGCTGATACTGTGTTAACGCCAGGGCTAAATCTCATGTTCTTCACGTTGTATCTCATAACTCGGTTAGCTTTTCAAAAACAAAAGATGTTTTCACAACGCTCAGAGGGAAGTGACTCATGTGTCAACATTGACATAAAATTCCTTTTGAATATTTTTTATAAATATAGTGCTAGTTTTATACTGGTGTATTTCTACCAATAATCGCCTATCACCCAGCAACATATTCTGCAACTGGCTTAAATTATCAACAAAAAAAAATGCTTTAGGCCATCAACAACCACTTTTCTGCCCCCCTCTCATCCCTAGTGCAAAAAAAAAAAAATGTCCCAACCACAAAGAAGGAACTCCAACAAACAATAAAGACAATTTAACAGTAATGCTCAGTGTAATTTTTAGAATCAGACAGTGTGGTTTGTCATTTCTTATTTGATTGAGTCTCAGTAAACTACATTACGACCTTTGCTTATGTTGCTTTGTTGCCTTTGGCTATCTGCCAAATGCAGCCAACAAATCAGGGCTTATTTCATAAATGCATTTGCTGAGCCAATTGCATCGGACAGAGGAAGATCAGATTTATTCAGGTATATGTGTACCACTCACTACTGGCAGTCACACCATATCAGTTATGTTACCTCTAACAAAGTTATACTAGTTGTCAAATACATGATTTTGTCCCAGAATTGTACATATTTCTTCCTTTCAGTTCACACCATGTTAATAATTATGAAAGCATGTTGACTGAGAATAAGGCAACCTAATAATTAGGCATATTCCTTCTTAATATATACAGCTCAATATCACCAAATGGCCCTTTCACCTAGTGGATGCTGTGGAGTGTGTTTACATGGCTAGCTCTCTTTGAAAGGGACAGACCTTATTAGCGTTTGTTTGTCCCTTGCCTTGAAAATCCCAGCAAATGACAAGGGAGTTCATTTTCAAACATGTTTGAGCTGAACATGAAAGGACCTTCTCTGGTAATTAGTATATAGTGATTAATGATTGTCAGTATCATAGCTTCTTCTGCTTTAATCAAATAAACACACGGAAAAAATATACCCCGTGTATATCCAGGGTGCTATTCCCACCAGAGCATGGTTTTGTAGATTCTGAAATGTCTATGTGGATGGAATCCTAAAGCACAACAAGGTTTTGCTAAATTAATGAGTACATGGTGCATATTTACCCTTTATCTACAGCAGGGTGTGTAATAGTGAAGCCACATGCTGTCCTCACATTGCAATGTACTAAATAGAATTGAAATGATTAAGGAAATGCTAAGGTTAGTCAAATGTTATTAATGAAAATAATCAAATAAAATAATTCTGTGTGGAGCTGATGTACTATGGAAGACTCTAAAAGAGGTACACAGTGAATATTTATTCATTCACACAAATGAAAATTATATTAACAATATTGTCTGTCTGGTAGTGCCTCAGTAGCCTATATATATGTATATATATGTGTATATATATGTGTGTGTGTGTGTATATATATATATATATATATATATATATATATATATATATATATATATATATATATATATATATATATATATATATATGCTTTAGGCCATCAACAACCACTTTCAATCAAACGCCATGAGGAAAATAAGAAGAGGTAAACACATCCATGCAAGGCAGATAGAATAGCACACACACACACACACACACACACACATACAAACAAACACATGCATGCAAAAATCATTGCTAATTATTTCAAGCAACACGCTGATCAATCTTTCATAACATAACATCATTCCTCATGTAGGTTCTCAGCAACAATCTGATTCTGGTAATGTTTTTAAAGGCTTTCATGCCTTTAAGTTTTCTATCGGCTTTATGGATTTTGCTGCTCTGAAAAAGAATAGGAGTTCAATTCTGTTCTAAAGGAGTTTATCTCAGCCCATCTGATTAGATTGGCAAAATATTCAATAAAACGCTTGTTTAAAGTAATCTAATAAGAGGCCATGCAATGTTATCCAAGGATCCAAACTAGACTTATTGTTGAGTCTGCATACTGTGTATTATTGGCTGTAGTAGTTAATTTTATTTGAATCAGACATATTTTTAAATTCCAAAAAGAAAACTGAATCTATTGCTTCCTTTACATTTTCATGAGATTTTCAAGACAAGAGCAGGTAGGGGTATTAACACTTGAAAATGTGCTCCTCTGCACATTTATGAACCCTGGAGCTTCCCCCAGCCTGGATTTCTCGGAGGTGAAAGGTTCCAAATCCCTCTTTAGATGGGTTGATCTTCTCAGGCCCATTATGCCCCTTCACTGTGACAGACTGGAAGCTGAGAGGCAGTCAGGGCAGAACAAAGATAAAGGAGGAATTAAAGAGGAAAACCGAACTCAACTTCAGCATTTGTATAACTTACCCTATCTTACACCTGAGCATTAGGACAATTCAGTTTGTATTCCCTCCTTAATGCCTTGTTTCCCATCGCCCTTCAAACGACTGGGCTAAAGCCCTTCACTAAAATGTCAGAAAATCATTCTGGGTCTGCAGACAAAAAGTTTGTGTAGAGATGAAAACCTGAACAATTCTAGGTTGGCATAATCCCTACAGAGACTGATTCGGATATACATTTAAAGTTCCTCCATTAATAAATAAAAAAGCAGATTTAATAATTTTTGGATGAATGTCTCTTGGAAAATATGCTCTAAAACTCAAAAGCAGAAAATGACCAAAAATTGAATTTACATAGTTTTTTGATTCATTGCATGCTCATGTTGTCACAGTCAACCATGCAGCCTCCAAAGGTGAGTGTTTGATAAAATACTAAAGTATCTACTAGGGATGTGCAAAGGGTCCAGTATTTGTATTTGTTTCTGTATTTGTTGTGGCAGCAAACTTGTTTGTATTTGTATTCAAATAAAAGTGGAAAGAGGCTTAAAAGTCCTGTATTTGTTTTTATTACACTTTTAATTTTAGAAAATTAAAATGTTACAATAAGTGTTCATGAATAAACCACCTTACGAAGGAGGTCCCCACACCCGGTCTTGAACTGGAGTCTCCCAGATCATAGATGACTGCGCTGACTACTGAGCTAAAACTTTACTCATGGCCTAATTGCAGACAGACCTCTACCTATTTATATACCCATAACACAGAGACAGCACAGTGTGTAACATGTAGGGAGTAACTTCAAAGGCGATTCTTGCTTTGCACTTTTTATTTATTACCTATTTTTTACAACCTAACTTTGTGGAAAGGAGAAGGGGAACAACAGGTTATAGAGAGTCTCTTGGGAGCACTTTGTGTGTGTCAGTAGCTCAGCTTTATCTCTTGGGAACACCCTCAACTCCAGGAGTGATGTCAGAATTAGGAAATGTGTGTCATGCAGTAGGTGGATGTGACTCCCCTCATTGAGACCTACTGATAGACATAACAGCGGAGCAGAGGAGAGAGACTGAGATAGCAATGTAACTAACTTGCCCGCTGCTATTTGACATGTTTTTTTTTCTTCCCGAATACAAATGATTTTTAAAATATTTGTATGAAACAAATATGTGTAAAAAAAAAAAAAAAACACTACTTGTGCTTTGCCGAATAACGTATTTGTATTCGGGCACACCCCTAGTATCTACTCATAGAAAGGCCCTTTAGATTAAAGGATTGACCTAAAAGAAAACAATGTTTTATTTTGAGTTCATACTGGATTATGGCAGCACTGGCCAGTCCATTTCTCTAGTAGGACAAAGAGTGTATCTAATGACAGTAAGTTGACTGAGCTGAGGGCAACAGCTAAGTCCCAACAGAGAAAGCTGAGATTGACTGTTGGGAAACCAGGGACACAGCTCATCCCCTGAAGCAGTTGATCACAACACAAATGACAAATAATTGACTGGATGATGGATGATGAGATTCGATTTATGGGTTTAAACAAGGTCAAACATCTCACTCCCACCTGCTAAACCACAACAGTGCTCCAAACGATGGAATCAGAATTATGGTTATGTGCATGATAATTCTCCTATCACAGCCTTGGGAAGGTTGTTTAGGACTTGTGTGATATCCAGTAGGTGTTGAGTTTAACAGCCGAGCCTACTGGGTCAAAACACAAGGTCAGAGGAACAAGGAGGGATCCATTTACTGCTACTGGGGATGGAGAAAAGGAAGTGCTAGGCCTTTGTCATATATGTTCTAGTAGTTTTACAGTATTACTATAAAACCTCCAGTCAATAACAGACTTATATTTAGACTGACTAAATATCACAATTCAAAGAAACAAGGCTGTAGGGTATTTCAACCTGTTGTCATTCCCAGGGCGTCAAATACCGAGGCTTTGTCACACCCCTTGGCGTCTGATACCGATGCACAAGGCACCCTTTAGCATCTGTACGAGACACACCGGGCTTTCAACTAACTCCAATGTAAGGCCATCCACGTCATTATTAGATACTCAGAGCAACTGCTCTGGCCGTCCATTCACTCCAAAATTAACCTGACTATATCTTTAACATTTCTCAACACAAAAACACAAAAGGGTCCTTGATAATTCAACAATACAATAGGTTAATGTTGTGGCCGTCAGTTTTAATTATTTCTCCTTCCTTTCTGAGAAATCAAGTTTCTTTTGTCAGTTTTTGATAGCATAAGGCTAGCGAAAAGCATTGTGTTGTGTTTAATTTTAGCTTACTTTTATCTGTTTTTATTTTTCTGTGTTGCATTTTTTGAGAGAAAACGCCAAGACACATTCTTTGTATGCTTGCATTGGCTATTAAAACAGATTCTGATTGAATGGGCTATGTCATGCTGACATAAAATCTCAAAACCAAGAATCATAAAAATGCAAAAAGTCACCAGGGTTGTGTAAATAGTAGCCTGTCCGGATGTTGGTATTTGACACCCTGGGATTGAGAACGGGTTGGTCTTTCCAGCCCTAACCCTAACCCAAGCACTTCAAGCCTTCCAAGCCTGTAGTAATAATGGTCTAGATTGTCAGCAGTATTGTAATCTCTGAAGGTGACTCATTTTGGTCACTATTTCCACTAAAAAAGAAAAAAATGAACAAACAAAAAGCTTCATTTTATATATATGGGCCTTCAAAGTGCTCTCTGAAACTAAGCTTGGGATGGCTTGTGTCCATGAAATGAGAAAACATAAAACTTTGTCATAGAGCTAAACCAAATACATCATTGGAAAGATCTCGACCTGGAGAGTAACATAAGTCAGTATGAAGATTCTACATGGGTCCGGATTTGAAATACTCACCTTTGAACCTTGGCCTTGGTGTATGATTGAAGGCTTATAATTCTGCAACAAAAGGGGGTGCAGACGTGGGACCAACTGTTATAGAGTTCTTGACGTCAGCTATCATGTGAGTGTAGTCAACAACTGGAGGTGCTGTCAAATACGGGTGATATACGGTTAAAATTAATATCCACCCATTTAACAATTAGATATTTAAAATCTGATTACACAAATGTGTTTACCATACCCTTAAACTCCTCAGTGTGCTCTATGTACAACTTCCAATTCTATGAAAAACACTGATATTTTTTTAAAAACTACAGTTCCCTAGAGCCGCACCATGCAGCTTGATACAAATCAGCACCACAGTTGTAGTTCTTCCGGTTTGCAAAGTAGGGTTGTAAATAGGGTCATAAAAAGATATATCTACTGAATATATCAAATATCTAGTACAGCCAAACTAGTAACTACACTGCATCTAGAAGGTAAAGATGTTGGTTCATTTCAGATATTTTAGCCAAAACATCAGTCAAATGTGCCAAGTCGGCCCACAACACAATGCACTTCCCTTGCCTTTAACCATCAAAAACCGACAAAAAAACGTTATTTCTCAGAATCAAAGTAGAAATCATTAAAACTGATAGCCTTAATATTAACCTATCGTGTTGTTGAGTTAATGTTAAGTCAAGAATGTACAACTTTTATGGAATTTCTTTCCATTGAATGGAGAAATCATAGTACATCAGGCGCCTCCTTGGCGCCTGATATGCCCATAGCATCCAATATTGACATGAGTGGGGCATGGATGTATCAATGTATTAATAATACATCCAAGAAGAAAATAAGAAACCTAACAAATCATTCTGCACTTTAAATCAGTTTACTTTCAGATACTAAATCATTTCGGAAAAGATTATATGATTACAGTGCAGGTTTTTGCAACACAAAACACTGTGAGGTTCTCTGGACCTATTCACGTCCTATATTTCTCAGAACCGAAGGAGAAATGATTATGGCCATAACATTAACCTCATAAAATATTGTTGAGTTATCAAGGACACATTCATGTTTTTGTATTGAGAAATGTTAAAGATATCATTAAAGAAAACATTAACATGGGAATTGACAGTGAATAAAATACTTCCAGGAAGCATGTCACCCGGTTTGCTCACTGACTGATGCTCACAGCATCTTATAGCATCACAGTCAGGTTAATATTGGAGTGAATGGACGGCGGGAGCAGTTGCTCTGAGTGTCTAATATTGATGTGGATAGCTTTACATTGGAGCTAGTTGAAATCCCGGTGCATCTAATACAGACGCTAAAGGGTGTCTTGTACGTTGGTATCAGACACCGAGGAGTGTGACAAAGTATCGGTGTTTGACGCCGTGGGAATGAGAACGGGTTGGTTATTTATGAGTGATCCCATTGGTCATGTTCAGACATCAGAGGCCTTGAAACCAGAGAGCGTAAATCAGCATTACAAATAATTTACACTGGCTCCTATTTAATATTATTGTCCATTCCACTTGGCACCATTGTGCAGTTCATCATCTAGAATACTATACATTTATATTCTAAAACACTAATGTTTGAGGCAAAAAATCTTTAATGTAGGTAGTGTACAATGTGACCTTACAATATGTACAGCTCTGATTTCACACTGTGGGCAATTTATGAATACAGGTGTGAGGTCCAGTCACATGTTCTTCACGATTTTGCATTTTAAAATGCAAAGCGACATCTCCATTTCATTTATTTATAAAGGCAATTTTCACTGCTGATATAAAACCTTCACTCAAAATATCCATTGTTTACCATGAATTCCCTTTCTCTGATTGGATCAATCATGTGGTCATGAACTCTACACTTGAGTCGCATAATGAAGGCCAATGTCTCTTACATGAGGTATTTTGTCTAGACAAAATGAAGTTTGCAGTTCCGTTTATTTTACTGTTGTAGAATAAATTACCCACTTTAGAGGTTTCAAAGTTCACTACCGGTGTGAAAAAAGCAGGAGAAGTTTACTATTTATAGAAGGTAAGTGGTTAACTTTTATATGCACTTTGGTAGTTTTTGCACAGTTCGTCTCCTTCATCCTCTGTGGCTCGAGGACAAGGGAGCTGTTAACTGTTGAGAGCCAATAAAAGTGTTATTGCTGCTATTTTTAACATGCTGTGAATGAGGCGAGCCTTAAACAAACTACAGACTGCAGCGGAAAAATGATTAACTCCTGTATTCATAATGCTCACTGTGTAAGGCAGCAGACCGTATTTATCCAAATGGTTGAATTTTACTTATAAGACATAAATTTTCTAAATCATTGCCAATATATCCACTGTCAGCCATGGGGTGAGATATATAAATATGTTCTTTCTTTTAGAATAGAACATTTCATATGAAATATAAATTTGTCATCAATTAAAATGAAATAATGAACTATTTTGTTTATTAACAAAACAAAGCCTTGAAGAAGAAGAACACAATCTTTGCAGTGGTTGTGTGTTAAAACAGATGTTTTCAGATCTATGAACAGAGTACTGCTGCTTTTTAACAAGTCCCTCATTTAGAATGGAAACTAGCAGAGATCAGGATCATAAGATTTGTGACTGAGAACCACCACTTAATGAGTAATAGACTTATTAACCTATATGTACATACAGTACAGGCACACAACCAAGCTATGTTATAGCCCTTTTTGTTCAATTGCATTAATTGTAGCCATGCTAAGATTTTACATCTAGTGACAAATGAGGATTAGCTGATATGATACATCTAAAAATACCATGTTAAATAAAAATCCTGTATCGCTGGAGCAAGCACAAATTCAATGCATCTAATAGAGTTACAGCAATCTGACCATATGGTTACCTCTATGTTATGTTTATGAGTAGCCAGTGAGTAAATAGTTTGCTGTAGACAGGTCATTACTTAAGTAGCCAATGCACACACTTTGCTTTTTGAGAATAATTTATCTAAGACCAAAATAAATCAATGCATATTTAGAGAACATATGTTACTAGATTTGGACAAGCTGCAAAGCCCAGCTCCATTAATAAATTGAGAATGTGAGGATTCATTACCGTATGGATTTCGAGACCATATCCATGCAAATGACAAAGAAATGCAAATGCAAAGGCATCATCAAGCAGAGTGCTCAAAATAGATTGCCACAAGGTAATCACAGAGCACACCACAAACATTTCCACCGGACTATGCTGGTCTATCAATTCAAAAATCATAATGTCCAATGTCTTAAACGTGGGCATACATTATGTCAGAGAATATCTATTTGATTTAGCTGTTGATCTAGAGCTAGAGAGGTAAGGAGTACCCACTTTCTCTGACAAATCGCATTTTAACTTCTAAGTGAAGATCTGAAATTGCTCTCCTTAATTGCCCTTTAAGACTGCAGCACCAATTATTAATCAATGGGTGTCAAGGGAGCCAGGCCCTCCCTGTATTTAAAGCAATAAATTGCTGAATTATATTCATATTTATTCTAAGTAGGTCTTCATTGTAATTGGCATGTTATTAGGCTGAGGGCTTTTAGTCTGTATCAAAGTAATTCAATTAAAAAAAGTGAAATATAGATCTGTCTGGGATAAACAAACAAGCCAGCTGTAATATGACAGAATTGCAGTGAACGGTCTGGTTAAGTAGCTCATTATTTTTGCCCTTCCTTGAGGAAAATAGCTGCTTCAGGAGTATAGGGCCCGTTTCCATTGTAGCAGCCGGGGACTATGGAAGCACCTCATCAATCCACTTATCCCTGTTCCGTTGGTTGGATAATCTGAGGGTCTGACACTAATGGTGAGGTTGCCTCACGACTGAGAAAATATACAGAGGAGCCAGCTGAACCCCCTCCTCAGTTCTATTCCTCTCTCGTCTTTAGACACACTCTCTTTCCCTCCCTCTTTCTTTTCCTTACGCATACACACATATAGACAAACATGCGGTGCTTCTCCATCTCTCTCTCTCTCTCTCTTCTCCAATGTTCAGTCAAGAGGGTAATCCTAAGCTCCTTTACTTATCTCAGGGAGGAATTTCCAGCATTAGTCATGATAAGACACAGGTCCTCACTGATAAAACGAAGGAAAGCTCTCCAAAGCTAACTAAGGAGGAGATACTTATGGAATGCAGTTTCTGCAAGAAACCTGCTGGATTTGGATGAAAAAGTATTGTCTATATTGCTGTAAAGGACACCATAAACTCTGTGTTGGCAATTTTTACAAATGAAAAAAGTATATAGTATATGTTGGTACTGTTCACTGATATACTGTAGATAGTGCAAGTGAAGATTTTTTTTTAAGTACTGTATGTTTTTAAATCTTATGATCCCAAAAAGAAGTGCGGTACAGTATTTGCTATGACTGCAGCCAGTTCTATACAGTATGTCATGTCCTAAAGTAAAACACAATCACAGGTCTGGTTAAATAGTGAAAGGGAATATTTGGCTTGCGCTCTGACTCAGCTGTGTAACTTCAGTAACACGGACAACACAGACATCATGATTCAAACTAATTAAGTAGAGATGAGCCTCCTGTCTGCTAAAACAGTGGCGTTGTCTTTGGTAAGAAATTGCAATACGTTATGTTTTGCTACATATTGTTGGGGGTTTTGCAGGTCAAAGTGATTTACACCTTTGGAAAGAGTTTGGCACATGTGAGGGTGGAGCAGAGCTATGGGAGGGGGGCAGGGGGATCGAAGATTTATCATTTCTATGAACTTTTTACAAGCGTCATGCCTTATCCAGAAACAACAACACAGGTATTTAACCTGTTCCTTGTCAAGCCCTGCCTGGAAAACTTCCATTCTTCTTCAGGGAGTAGGTGGACATTTGTTTATTTTCAGCTTCAGCTAATTGACCAAACTATCTTTACGATTTTCCAGTTGCAGCACTATAAGCACATGACTGAAATGAACATTCTACCTCACAGAAACAGGAACTGATGGATGGTGTGGGTTCATATGAAGGTTAGGGCCTACGAGCGTGGAGAAACTAAAACAGTGGGCCTACACAGCCCCCCTCTGCACCCTGAATCCTGCGTTAAAGAAAGCAGCTCTGTCACATTAATCTTGGAAGCAAACTTGCAAAGCAATTTGTTGAAGGTCAGCAGAATATGTGATAAAAGTGTAGTCTTGTTAAGCATCCATCACGGGCTGATTCGGATTTTGAGCAAAGATGTAGTGACAAAAATACACAATGGGTTCAGGGTAATGGGTTTAGGCAGGGATATTGGTTTGGGTAATACAGTTAATAGGTCCTTGGATCTGGGGGCTCTTTTAGGCAGATATGAGAAGCATCACCGGCTGTCATATTCTCCGATGAGAGTATGCATTAGAGCAAACTCTATTTAGTAAAAGACAATTCAATTAGGGACTATTCAGAGACCCCGGATTATTTCCCTACGGGCATCCGCTCAGTCGAGGCAATATTCAGATTTCATTGTGTTTTCAAAGTGGAGAAATGTCAACGGCTGGCTCCTGCGGTGGTCGGGGGGCCTGTATGGACATTTATATTTCAACGGTCAAACAAATGAAGACAGAATTTTCTCAATACAGCCCTAATGTACAGTAGCAATATTTTATGGATTGAGTGACTACATTTTTCTTATGACACAAAGGCTCGGTTTGTATTTGTGGTGGAGAGTCCTCCATTGTTATGAATTTACCTTTATGAAAAAAACAACAGGACAGAAAATGGTATATATACTGTGCATATATACAGCGTGTATATATACAGTGTATGTATATATATGTATATGTATATGTATGTATATATATGTGTGTGTGTGTGTGTGTGTGTGTATATATATATATATATATATATAGTATGTACAAAGCAGTATTTGATAGACATTTAATATTGTAGTGTAAAATTAGGAAAAATGCAAACTTCAACATGTCAACTATCTCTTCTGTACATTCCCATCAATATCTGCAAAAAGAAGAACTGACAATTGGTGTAATTCTATGCAAACAATTTACATTCGAAAAATTTACAACACATGACAAGTTGGGATTTTCTATACAGCTCACACATATGCTGCACATGTCATGTGTGACCATATAGTAAGTGATATATCCTCCATCACCAAGCATGAAAGTATATTTCTATGTCATACACACATATGTTGCTCATATCGTGTATGTCAGTGCACGGATTATATACTTAAACATTCTACTATGTCAGTACATTAAGGCATATGTCTACATTGTACACACATATGTTACACATATCATCGGACGTCGAGACTACACCTGTCTCTACATGAAACCAGAGACCCATGCCTGCATCCAGAGGCTATGCAATGCAGTGACAATGCAACTGGGTCACAGATAGTCATAAATCCAACCTCCTAAGGATATTACACAAGAAACTGAGATGCCAGCAAATCAATTCACAGTTTGGTGGTGGACTCATAAAGCGTCTTTACTAGCTCATCTAAATCCAATCAGCACGATTCCCATGTAAACAGAGACGCACAGTATTTCCTGCATAGGTACTTCCTGCAGATGACAGGGGTGTGTCACATAAACAAGCAGGCGATTGTTTAACATTTAGCAAATGTTAATCTAATTGTTTCATTGTGTTCTCTGATGCTGGTTTGCAGGTCTGCTGTTTTGACAGTTGTTAACTTTATTTTGACCAAATACTGACAGATCTGGGGGAACACTTGAGACTCGTCAACTTCTTGGAAAACGTAAAACTTCACAGTGTCTGTGCAATTAATGAAGCGCTTGAAGAGTTCTTCCTTGAGCAAGGAAAGGGCAGACAATTTTACCAGTGGAAAGAAAGCAAGAGAGATGTCTCAGTAGATTAATTCGTCCTAGTCGTAACGGTGTTATTACCGGGAACAGCTCCAGGATTTCTATTTCACCATGAGACCGTGTTGATAAAGTGCTCAGAGCTCGGGACATGAATCTACCCGTGCAACACAAGTTGGGCAGATTTTAACTGTGTACATTAGATATCTCCTCTGCAGACATATTGAATGACGAAAGACATGACATGATAGTGGCAGGCTACTAAGATTTATTCTGAAATCCAACCATATCACATAACTGCTTTGAGAACAGTAAACTTAGTTCCTGACTCCGACTGACATTCACATTTAATCCACCACTGAATCATGTCCTTCCTGCAGCTCTGTCTCATATACACTACAAAAATGCAATGAATGCATTTTGACACCAGGTCAAATAACATTCAATATTTTTTTAAACTATTATACACATGCAAGCTTAATCATTATCAGCAAACTGGTGACCGTCCCTCTGTACGGTGCATGATGTTAAAATATGCTGGCGCTTCTATTCTTCAGCTCTCAATGACAGACGGGACCTTGGTAACGAAGAGCAAATGTCCATATTCGCATGTAGAACAAAGGAGCTTGATATCAGAACAATGCTTAGGCCAGTATTTCCACCACCACTCGTCTCAGTGGGGTTAGCATTTTGCCTCCCACCGATTGGCTGGTCACTGCCCTTCTCACTGACTGTGTGGACATTAACTTGTCAGAGGGGAGAAAAAAAAGAACAACTTTGACAATGTCCTTTCTTTTTGCTCTTGCCACGCAGATCTTTGCTTGGCTGTGGCAAAGTTTGACTGAACCTTTTGTCTGGGGGAGTTGGGGAGAAAGAGAGACACACAAAGTGAGAGAGAGAGAGAGAAAGAGAGAGAGAGAGAAAAGGAGAGAAGAAGGGGGGAAAGGGGACACAACAGCGACCATATGTTCAATGTGACCCTCATTATTCTCAATTAGGGCAGCCATCCATGGAATGGTCTTGCTGATAACAGCCCATAACACCTTCAGTGGAATGGAGCACAATCTTCCAGTGGCACGATGGACGAGTAGGGTGGCAAGTGGGCGCGTGCATGTCTTCATATATGAGTCTGTGTGTGTCTGTGTGTGTGTGAGTTTGTGTTCACCATATAAGTGTGCACAGACACCTTCTGTAAACTTATGTGTTTCCATGTGTATGTATGCACTCATGCTTACATATAAATATATGTGTCCTTGCATCTATTTATTGAGATTTTGTAGGGATTTTTGATATGTGTGTGTGTGTGTGTGTGTGTGAGGGACCTGTGGCGAGGTGGGGCGGGTGGGCAAGCAGGCAGGCTTCGCCAGCTTCTGGGAGGCTTACAGGGGGTGTGCAGGGCCACAGCCCAGGTCCCCAGGACGTCTGGATGGATGAGATGATGGAGAGTAATGGGGTCACATTGAGCATATGATGTAAAGGCTAACCTTATGTCTAACCGTTAATGACATTATGAATCTGGCAGCACAATTCCTCTTTCCCACTTAACGTATAACAAGAACAATATTTGGACTGGGGTGGGGGGAAGATGGATACTGGTCTAATCTCTTTGTTCCTCATCCCTTACACTCACACTGTTGTTCTCTAATAATTATTAGTGCATTGCTGAGCTTAAAGTGACCCACATAAGAAGCGAGAAGTGAGTGAAGTCAGAAAGAAATTAGTAAGCTTCCTTTTTTATAGACTCCACTTTCATGCTTCTCCTTCCAGTTCCTAAATCAAAAAAGAATTGATGAATTTGTCACAGTTGCTTGACTTACATATTTATTCATAACCAGAAGTGCATGTATTTGCAATAAATTCTCATAAAACTGCATCTTATAAATAATATGAATGTCCTTTTTAGTTTACACTCAAATTAAATGAACTTTCTTGCTGACGTGAATGAATGAGACTCATACTAGTCATTTGTGAGTATTTCCCCCTGGCCTGCTTCCCAAGCTCTTACTGTAACCCAAGGAAGCAGTGACATCACCCTCACTCCTTCTTCCACTGAATTCAAAATGGCCCAGGTGATTAAGTTCCCTATAAAGAGATGGGAGTCAGTGCAAGGCCGCGGCATTGAGCAGGCTCATTGATTAAAACCAAACGAGAGCCCTCAGCACACTGCAGCAGCGGCAGCAGCACTCACAGTAACTGGTACACATTATTTGTCTTTGATCTCGTCCTCCTTTGACTATTGTCTCCATCAGCCCACTTCTCTGTAGCAGCTGGTGCCCATACACAGCACTCCTCTGCATCAATAATCGAAAGCCAAAGTATCATGACTCCTCCGCACGAATCTGGTAATCTCATACGACAGGACAAAGAGTGTTTATCAATTCTTAAAAGCCTTGATTCATCTGTAGCTCATGATACAAAATACAAACCATTCTGCAGGTCACACTGTGCTAATTTTATCTCTGTTTTTAACAATCACATTCACAGATTTTTGACACAAATGATAAAGGTGGTGCAGCACATTGAAATCATTTCTTGAAAGGTCTGCTATTTCTAAATCGCAAGAGAAGTCAACACTGAGCAATTAAAACAAATAACTTGACCACCTACTTAGCCTCTGAGAAGATGTGGTGCTTTGTATATGTTTCATATCACTGGATGAGTCTGGTTCTCAGAAATGTAGTAAAATAAGCACAACGTCTTGAAAAGCAAATGCACGATGAGTTAATTATGTGGTTGGGTGGGGTGGCTCTGACCTCAGTTCACTCAGAGCTCTCTTACTTTTAAGTTTACACTGATAGTTATGGTTTTGCTAATTTAACTGTTCCCCAGACTTAAAATAAACCTCAGCACATTGTTTTAGGTGCCGAACTTTAACTAAAGTTACACTTGCTTCACCGTATCACAGCCATTACTATAATCGAAACCCCAGCCATAGCCAGGGCTGTAACATTAACTGAAGTCATGTTAATGGTATCTAATTATAACTGACAAATCAAACCATTTTTTGAGGCAGACAAGAAAAAACAGCATTTAGTAGCATTTTCACATACTCCAAATCTCAGTGAAAAAACCAAACTTGCTTCTAAGAGTGTGTGTTGATTTTCCACAATTTCATGAGTCCGCACAGCACTGGATTTATATAGGGATTGCAAAATGAAATGAAAACACCATATACACAACCGTAATCAAGCCACAACCTCCTCCTCCTGTGTACACCTAAAACAGAACAAGCCCATACAAGTTTGAAATTGATGAGTGCGCCACTACAAGTTCATGACTTTGACCTCCAGGGTATTTGATCCCTTGACACAGAGTTTATTTTTCTAAAGCTACAGCTTGATATTCCAGCACTTAATTTAAGAGTGCAGTTAAATCACAGAAGCCATAATATGTCAGGCGATCCCACGACTGGGGGTAAAAAGAGAGTGAAAACGGGGAGGGGGAGGGAGGGAAAACAGTAAGTAATGAAAAAGCTATGATTGCTTTTCTGTCCCTCCAAATGACAGTTAGCACCTCAATGACCTGCTCGGGGCAGGGCCATCTAGAAATGACACGCTAAGGCACAACGTCATCTAACAGGGTAGTTACAAAAATCAATACAAAACCCATTTCAAAGATGCTCAGCGAGTGTGTGTGTGTGTCTGTGAGACTGTGTGTGTGACGGAGAGAGAGAAAGAGCGAGAGAGAGAGAAGGACCTGCTGTTATGTTCATTTATTGAGTAGGCCTGAGGGGCAGAAAACAAACTTTTCTGATATACACATTACCTCGCAAGCAAAGGAATTCTGAAGGCTAAGCAATAACTGCATTCCTAGTCTATTACTTAAGTCATGAAGAGCCCCCTCCAAGGAAGGGGGTCTTTCATTGCATGTCAAGTATGGCTTAATTCTAACGTCACTGCCCCCAGTCCTCTTCATTGTCACACTTTTAACTAAACTAGGTATTGGCCACTAGAAGAAGAATGACTCTTTGTTCGCTAGGGAATCGATATGCAGTCTCTCTGACATTCACAGAGAACACATGTAAACCAGCCAGGCTGGCCGTACGACTATCTTGTCTTGTTGGGATACTGGCAAACATCACCATATATTATCCCCTTTGATTTGTTGTCAATACCCAATCACGGTGAAGAGGTGCAGATCTAGCGGAGCACAAAGACACTAAGGAGTGTAAAACAGACAAATGGGCAAGGGGGACATCAATCCGAAGGGCACGTCAGCCTGGCCCCTGATGAAATAGGGAGCCGTGTCGACGGCTGAAATTTATAGACAGTAACATGTGAAAGTGCTCAGTCCTCACAGCCCCGAGAGAGGTCAATAGCCTGATGCCTCTGTCCAAATGGACTTCTCGTTAAGACAGTTCATTCAATGAGGTTATTTTTCTGTTTTGCACAGCAGGAAAGAATACAAGGGTACCTGGTTGTTTGTTGTTTCAAACCAAATTACCTTCACTGGCCTTCCTCTTACAAAAGATTTATGTCAAGTAGAAATTGATGTGCACTTCTTTGCTATTTTTTTTGTTTTACATGCTCCTTTTTGTCTTTTTTTCTTTCCTTCCTTCACTTTAATTATACTGCCTGCATATTACCATCTGCATTATACCTTACAATATATATCTTATTAGATCAGATATCGTCATAGTGTTTTGACTATGCTGTGTGAAAACCAAGCTGAAAACCATGGGATTCATTTGCTACACTTGAAAGAAACTTGGTACAGCTCCGTGTGGAAATCCCACTTGTCTAAAATTTGGAAGAGACACGCACTACAGCGGGTGATTGAGAGGTAGGATTTTGGATCAGCAGGGTGCTGGATTCAACAAGGATATTCCTTGGAAACACAATCAAATAGAGCTTTTACCTTGTGTCAGCTACATTTCCTGTGAGAAGCAACGGTGCTCAAGAGATCCGATCAGTGTTTCAGCAGCGCCGGCATTGCTATATGTGGTTCCAGTAAATTACATATAATATGAAAGGGCTCAACTCTCACTGATGGACTGCAAACAATCAAAGAGAAAACACTGGTACATTGTCCAGTCTCACACTCACACACACACACAGACATATACTGTATATGCACACAGAAAATAAATTTAATGTTGTCACTTTCTTCAAAGCCGTCAATGTCAAGAGAGACCACTAGCAATTCAAAGTAATCGGGAAGCCACGTAACAGAAATAAATTTGGGGCTTGACACGCTGTTGAAAAAGAATAGCAATCAGCAAATTTAATGCATTTCTGATGTATATTTAAGGCTGTGACACTAGGCCACAGATGTACATGTGTTGGGTTTCTATTTTGCAAAAGATATGGTTGGTGATAACCTATTATGGGACATCGTCAGCTTCCCCACTGCCTCAGCCTTGGATAGGAAAAATTCCATCACTTGCTCTATCCAGGAGATGTAATATCGAAACAAATTATGGCTGGAATTGAAAAGTCACAAGCTTATTCCGTCTTGATCAAACCACTGCCAAGAGGCTAAGTGCAGAAGTGGAGATACCCCCAAAATGCTTTTTATTGCATTATCATCATTGACATCTACGGCACTCCCAGTTCCCAGCTTTAGTGTTGGATATAAATTTTTTTTTTTTTTTCAAACTGTAATCCAATACACAGTAACCAACAGAAGTGACAAGAACCAGAAGAAGAATACTTTGCAATAAGTTTATTGTGGATTTACTAAACAAAAAAATCTAATGCAATCAAGATGATGGTTTTAATGTATATAGTAAATTATATATTAGGGTTACAGTCACTGTAATTTAAGACCAAATGGATATAAAAGACAGAGTCTTCAAAGAGCAAATACATATATACCATGAGAGATTCAAATCAATGCAACGTTACCTACCATCTACGCTATCAGTCAGTGTTAAGATGTCTGAAGTCAGACCCAACAAGAAAACAAGCCATTAATGTGACCCCACAGTACAGACAAATCTTATTTGGTGGGACATCGTTTGTAAGATGTAATGATCACATCTCAAAGTACATAACGTTTGATTGGATGGCAGGAGTTTGTTCCGGCGGCAGCAATAATAAAAGAAGTCTCATCTTGGTTTTATGGTGTAGCATATTGAACCGTCTGAGTGCTGCCTTGCTCTATGGTGGCCTGGAGGCGCTTATTCTTTTCAACAATGATCATGCCTGACACACGAGAGGTCTGCTGAGACCCAGTTAAAGATTTCTATTATCATATCAAATCACACACCAGTGCTCTCATTATAATTGACACATCTCGAACAGAGGATAAAGGCTGCTCTACATAATGCATAATTAGAAAGTTTTTTGACATTTTTTTGCATATGGTAATGTATGATAAGAGCCGGTAAAAGCTGATGTTAAAGAGAATAGCCTCAGCAGGACATTAAAAGATCTCATAGAAGTTAGGAGATTATGGTCGGGTACAGTGACCTCCTGACCTGGCTGGATCCCTCTAGATGGCTGAGCTGCGGCAAAGCCAGGGCCAGCGAACAGAGGGGCTGATTCCCCCGTCCTTGCCGAGACCTCGTTAACGACTTAGAAGACCCATCAATATTTAACAACTCTATGATTGAAATTTCAAATTCATCTCCTCAATGGTAAATCACAAAGGAGAGGGGGACGGGAGTGAGAGTAGGAGGGGGAGAGAGAGAGAGAGAGAGAGAGAGAGGACAGAGCGACTCATTTTATCAGAGAGCTATTTTAAATAAAGACTGTGATTTAGTGAGGCCACACCAAGTCAATTAGGGGCAGAATATCTGAGCTCTGTTTAAGTAGTTACTGAATCACCATATTGGATCTGACTGTCTAACAATCACTCTGATATGGAAACATACTATTCCCCCAGTGGAGCATGAAGAGTATGAGAGATACAGGGGTGATTTCCTTCCCCCGTGCTTCTCTACAATTCTTCTCCTCATGCCTCTCGCTCCCTTCAGCTCTCTGCTTCTCCTCCTCAACTTTTCTTTTATGCATTTCTCAACCCTCGCGACCTCTCCTGTTCATTCGACAGACTTGAGTCAGAGAGCAAGAGATAGCTTTACTATTTTATGAAGGTGTGAGGTTTCTTGCCGGTGCCAGAGTTTTCCGTGTCCAACAAAAGTCAAACTCGCTCGTCAAGAGGCACCGTGAGACTGAAGTCACACGCTCAAAATAGGGCACGCAAATGTGATACAAATCTAAAGACAAAGAGATATAGATTATCTCGATTGTTTTAAACTGCTCTTTAAGCCCTTACGTACTGCTTTGTAAAATACAAACACACCTAATATTTCCTTATATATTACCACAGCAGGTTTAGATAAAGTATAATTTTACAGTAAAGAGACACATTGTATGTGTCTTTAATTCTGTAACTGTCATCCACCCTCTTTGTGTGCTTTAGTTATGTGGTTTCTTGGAGTTAGACAGAGCAGTCAGTGAAACCAAAGGAAATCACTTCCCGATGCAGCACAGTCATCTTCCTCTGTGTATCAAAGACTAATTTTTGTGGGAGTACCCCTGCCTACATCCCATCCCTCCCCAGCCGTGTGTGGCTTTTGGTTCACTGGAGGTCAGGACGATCATTCACCCCAAGGCCTGAGGGCGCCCATATACTCTCCCCTTTATGACCGCATAAAGAAAGCCAAGTGCTCAGGCGTGCCTGATTAGCTGCCCTAATATGCTATTTGTGACTAATTTCAGAGGCGCTAAGTCACAGGTGATAGTCCCAGACTGTAAATCTAACTCAGCCAACCTTTGACGGTGCATGTGTGTTCATATGTGTGTGTGTCCTCACTAGTGGGTCCCATGGTGAATATGCAGAGGCCATTTAGGTGAAAGGCAGGACATAAAAGTAATGGATGGTAGATGAAGCCATCTCAAGCTGACAAGTCAACTTGTGCTTATGTAGAGGAAGTGTGTGTGTACGTGAGTGTGGGCGCATTTGGATGTTTAAAAATGTGCTGGACTAGAGTGGTTTTGTTTTACCACAATCATTACTTTTTGCCTCCAGCGCTGATACACTTTTACTGCTGAAATCTTGTGGTGTTACATTTGTTCATTTTATGTGCTATACTGATTGACTAGTTCACACGATGCAAATCTGAATGGTTAAAAGTAGTTAATGAGTGTCTTTTGGCTGTATCAGAGTGGAACAAACAGTTTTACACAAAGAGCATGAGATTTTTGACCTTGTCCTACATTAGTTATTTGATGTTTTTTTTTCTTAAAAATCATTTTAACAAAGAAATCATGTTTTTGATACAAATATGCAATCATTTGTTCAATTAAAGACAAATTGGGGATTTATCTCAATAAATATATAAAACAGTGAAAGCTTGACATTTGTGCAGAGTATTTTTGTGTTGAGAATTAAATGAAAATGCTCAAATGAAGAAGGCAGTAGATAACAGACCCTCACTTCTCTGTCCCTGTGTCGATCCTTTACTTCCTCATAATGTGTCAACAGTTCCCTGTTTGAGCTGTTTTCCTATTATCCCCCTGACCGCTGCTTTTCTGACCCCACAGTGGAGTTTTGACAGTGTAAGAGAGGAGAGGGGAGATGAGCAAAGCAGTGCTGTTGAAGTGCTCACTGTGTGTGTGTGTGTGTGTGTGTGTGAGCAAAACAGAGAGGGAGAGAGAGAAGAGACAGAAAGACAGTGTATGTGTATATGGAGGAGAGAGAGGGACAGTGACAGTGTATATGCATGGATGCATGAGTGCATTTGTGCGTGTGTGTGTGTGTGTGTGTGTGTGTGTGTGTGTGTGTGTGTGTGTGTGTGTGTGTGCGTGTGCATGTGCTCCAGTGACCTCTGTGCTGGCTGTGCTGTGTCCTCCAAGCTGACAGAGTCCTCTCCTCCAGCTCCTCAGTGTTTAACACCCAGGGTCTGTTCCCAGATGGGCAGCCTCAAACACCCCCTGCTTGATACACACAGACACACACACACACACACACACACCTTTCAGCAGCATGAGGGCTCCCACTCTGCACCCTAACACTGCTCCAGCTCCAGAGAGGTGAAAGCTGTGGGTGGGAGGGGAGGCTGAGCTACACTCACCTCAAAGCCACATAACCAAAAGGTTAACAGTTCTGCCAGATGTGGGGTCACCACCAGTAAAGAATCACATTATTTCTATATGAATGACAATGTACAGCCTTGAGACATTTGGACTTGTATTTATTCAGTAGAGCTGACAGAATACGGCACCCGAGACATTTCCTAGTGAACTGTTGAGATATGCAGCAACAGTGCTGAGACATTTTAAGCCATTTACATTCATGAGAAATGAATGACAATATATTGTCAGATTGCATTGGTGTTTTTAAAAAAATCTTTGACAAATGCATATTGTCAGTTTAATTTTCATGACCTTAAAATATATTTTCAGCATATTTTTCCTCTGAATCAAGCTGTAGACATAAAATGTTTTTCTTTGTAAATGGTGGGATGTTACGACCAGTTTCCATTAAAAAAAAAAATTGCAATCAAAAGCTTTAAAATCATGAATCCAATTAAGTCTTCCATAAAAAAAAAACAATGACAGATATTATTTAGAAATAATATAATTATGATAGATTTCTGTTCCTATTGTTTCCAATTTTTTTAACAATCCTATCCCCCGTCTCTCATTCCCCTGGGAAACCTTGCCCAGGCAGGTCGTAAACACCCCAGTCTCACACAATTGGTTAAAGAATAGTCCAAATAATAAGATGCAAACCTCCAAGTCTGGTAAATCAGTGTAAAAAACACTCTTCCCTGCAGCCAAAATACTTCAACCTCCTGTCCCTGTTTTGAAATCATAAACAGCTCACCATCCCTCACCAATGGTAATGAAATGCAAAACGGTTTGTAAGAAAATATCAAAACCTGCCTCAGCTTCATGCCCCTTTATCGAAAACCCTTCAGAAATGCAGGCGGTATCACGTAGCACAAACACGGATTCTGTCTGAGCCAAATTAGGGACATTAAAGATCACAGGCTGAGAACTTGCTAATTATTACACCCCCTTACAAACAGAGACAGTCAAGCTAAGCGGCAAGCCACTGACTCACTTCCAATGTCACTTTCTCCGGGTAACAAATATCCAAAGGTCAGAGTGTGTACTTCAGGGGAATAGGGAAAAGCTCAACGAGGCTAAGTGGTGTGTGTCTGTGCATGTGTGTGTGTGTATCTTTGAGAGAATCTAGCCTCTCATGTCCTCTAAGACTATGCTGCCACCTGCAGCTCTGGGTACGAACAAAGACACGGTGGCTGCTGAAGGGAATAACAGGCAGAGTTGTAAGTGACATACTGTAAAAGTCATGAACAATTACCATTAAAATATTAACCTAATCTGAGACAACAAACTCCTTAAAAAAAGCAGCATGGCAGTTTCAGACAACTGAAACAAGGAGTTATGCATTATGTGTTGGAGTATAAAACTCTAAAATTAAACATTAATTGCTTTTACTGGACCGGATTATTCCTTATGAACTGAGCAGATCTTTGAATAGAGAGAATATTGTAAAACTAGACAGCATTACAAGACAGTATTTTAAACATTTGCAAAATTACACATTATAGCTGTGCAACACCTTCAAAATACATATAGATCTAAATTACCAATCCAATATTATTATTTAACATATTCACAAAATTATTTTGTAAGAGAAAACATATTCCTACCTGTTGGGATTCATGCAGAGTGTCTTAGGTGCATTGTGGACCTATTGGGTGGACTTGCATGCAGTGAATTATCCCGTCCCAAACGCCTGCTTAGTGTTTCCCAACCCATTTATTGTTGCAAAGGAAAGCATGATGTATGACCCTGCAGCAATTAAAATATTAGATATCAAAGTGCCGATGCCAGGGACTGTTAAAGAAATGTGATAGTGAGCATGAGTAATGACGGCACACATGACTTGTCATAAATAGAAAAAAAAAATGAAGGGTGGGGGTGACCTCAAATGCAAGGATTCTGTAAAACAATATTCTGTTGCTTAACAATGAGCACAAGATATACATTTTTTGTTTCTTTTTTTTTTTCTTTTTTTTGAGGAACTCTCTTCTACAAAGAGTGGTGAACTTTGGACTGACATTTGTACAGATGTGGTAAGGCTAGAAGCCAGCCTGTAATTAAAGCACTCACCCTGGGAAAAAAGGTGCGATCTTCTGTCATATTTTGACAAGGCTCCGAGCACCGGGCAAAGCAATATAGTTACATGCTTGGTAGCAGCTGGAAGAAGAATGACTGTATGTTTGATTGCCTGATGGCCAGACTGTATCTAGAAGATATTGTTTCTGGTGATAGCGATCAAAGTAGCGTGCACATTTTGTGTGTGGGTCTGGGTATATATGTGTGTGTGAACTTCCATGTTATATGGAAATTTATCAGTTCTACTATAGCTTTAAGTGAAGTACCTTTTCAATGTTTTTTTTTAAAAATCTGTTCCTTTTTTGGGTAAAGTGAGGACTAAAACAGGTTGATGATGAGATTCATTCCAATTGTAAGATAATCATTTCCCCATCACAAGACATGCAGCATTGTAACCAAATCCTCCTTTAAGTCGATGAGCATTTCAGTAAATATATTTTGACTTCACCTCACTGCCTTGTAGAAACCTGAGACAGACACTATATAGTCTCTGTCAGAATCATTAAGTCAAGATGCCATCAGGTTAAACTCAGAGTCTCTCCTCAGAATTTGAGAATGATACAGCCTGACGCGGCTTGAACTTTGAGTCTGCCAGGAGGGGCTATTCTCTGTCGGCTTCGCCATTCTCCCATGGCTTTAAATATTGTAGGCATCTTGGGGATGGGGAGACGCATTTGTCATCCTTGTTTGACAGGCTTGATGAAGGGGTTGTCTGTCAGTGTTTCACAAATCCGACCAGACCACAAGCCCACGGGTGGCACATAGACAGTCACAAGCAGCGGGGAGTTCCCTCCCCTCATGGCTCACAGGGTAATTGTGATAATACTGGGATGGAAAATTATAGAGGGGTGAGTTAAGAAGATACTTGAGTTAAATGCAGAGGCTTGACACAGTGAGGAGTGTGGGTGGTCTGAGACTGAGAGGGCAAGTTTGTACAGTTCATTCTTAAATGCTGTGATAGTTGTAGCATTTACATGTACACTGGTATTAAACTTAATAAGCCAGACCTTTTTTTCTTTTTGTCTATCTTGGCGCACAATTACAGAGGTGGTAAAAATTGCTTGTGCTTTCAAATTAGGTTGTGCATTGTTAAACCTGTATTGTTAAACATGTCACTTATTTCATAATAACTTTAAAACGCAAGCATCTTCAAATTTCAGGCTCTGCCATTAGGGATTTGGAGACTTTGAAGTCACATCATAAAAAGAAAAAAAACTAGCACCTTGTCCAACCTTTTGCATAAAGTACTGAAATGATTCAACCCAGTCAGCAAATAGCATAACAGTCCTAAAAACTAACTTCAGCTGGAAAGACACAACACTTTCTTTCTCTCCCTATCCCTCCCTCTCTCTGTCTCTGACATCAGGGTCAACCTAGCATATAATAGACAAACTTGGCAGTAATCTGGGGACTCTGAGAGAGGTCCGGGAGATTTATCAATCAACTGGCCACATTAAACGGATTTCCTAATGAAGTGAAGTCTTTACAGGGATTAATCCTCTACCACCTGCGAGGAGCCACCTGCTCGACTGCCATAATTGGCATGGATGGCACCACCACCATCAGCAGAAAGAGGAGAGGCACAGAGAGAGAAAAAGAGGGAGAGAGAGAGAGAGAAAGGGGGAGAGAGATGACTGAAATGAACAGAGGGGGAGAGAGAGAGAGAGAGAAAGAGACGGACAGAGAGGAAACAACTTGGAGAGAGGACAAAGAAGCTAGACATTGGGGTGTCAAACTCATGCAAATGATGACACTCAGTGTGTTGCAAAGACACAACGAGGGAGGAAAATAAATAAAATATTTTAAAAAAAGGAGACGAGACAGCGCCAGGTCTCTTATGACACGGCGATGAGCATCCAACCCTTAGTTTGTGCCAGTCTTGCAGCATTCCAAGACCTTGACAGCAGCTCCTCGCTACATCTTCCAGCTGTGTCAAATCTGCCTATGTGCTAATGAACGTGTCAGCACCCCAATCGTGTCATTGCTGTGTGTGTTTCAATTCACCTCTGAGCACTGAAATTCTACCCCAGGTGTACCAGCTTATACACTACATACACCTGCAAGTATTTCTGCATGAATTATTACACAGTCCCAACCGTAAAGTTAGAATCCACACTGGTGTCCTGATTATGCTATTAAACCAGTCTTTTAGATTGTGTTGCTGATTGCTTTAACTTGACCAGACGGATGCAATGTGGGCATCCATTTATCAAGTCTGTGTTGAGACAGATCAGTCTGGTAATTTTTAGCCATGCTAGAGGCATGGCTCTAGGGATGGCAATGTCAGTCTGTCCTTTGGTTGGTTGGTCCACCACTTTGGTCCAAACTACTGGATGGATTGCTATGGAATTTTGTACAGGCATTCATGGTCCCCAGAAGACGCATCCCACTGATGTTGGTGATCATCTGACTTGTCCTGTAGTGCCACTAGCAGGTTAAACCTTTCACTTATGAAATATCTCCACATCTGTTAGATGAACTAGCATACAATTTTGTATAAATCTTAAAGAACGAGCGCTGAGTCTGTGTGTGTGATGTTTATAAATGCACTGGACGGAGCAGAGGGACGGAGTGGCTGTTTGCAGACAGACCTGCTGCTGACTGCCGGAGCTGCTGGAACTATGGAGGAGAGAGCTGGAAGCAGAGCTGGAGCACCATGACAAATAACACCCGCGAGTCACACCAGATTCTGCTCTGATCCGGAGCCGTTTACTGTCAGTAGGAAAGCTCAGAGTTTATTTTTTAAACTTTGAGCAGCAGCAACAGTGAGTGCTCCGTCTGTGTGTGTCTGTTAGCACATTTAGCAGAGCAGCAGCAACTGTGAGTGCTCAGTCCATCTCTGTGGCTACTGGCTAGGTGGGTTTATATGTAGCAATGTCATCATGCAGAAACCTACGTCAAGTCACTTGGGAAAAAGTTTTACAAAGGTCTTTGGACATACGTACACCAACCAAAATTTGAATTTACATTTTTGGTTAATAAGGTTATATTTGTGGTGGATGATTGCCATAAAATTTGGTACAGACACAAATATCTTTGGTGATCACCAAAGATATTTGTGTCTGTACCCTGACATTTTCTCCAGCGCCACCATCAGGTCAAAATTTCCAATGTCCAATACTTTGGCTTTTGACCAAATACCTGCAAAATTGATGACATTCTCCTCTCATCTGTACTTTGTGTTATGTGCTATTTAGCAAACTGTAACATGCTTGCATGCTAAATTAAGAAGGTGAATACAGTAAAGATTATATCTGGGTAACATCAGCATGTTGGCATTGTCACTGTGAGCACGTTTGCATGCAAACTTTAGCATTTAGCTCGAAGCTCATTTATGCATAAGAACACCCTCATAGAGATCTTTTGAGAATCTTTTGCTGTAGTATTGTCTATCTGACACACGCTTGATCGATGGTAGGGAGAAACATATACAGGTGATGATGTACTGTAAGCTGATGGTGCTAGCTCAGTTGTATTTGATCAGTTTACTGTATACAGGAGTACACAGTTACAGGAGTTGCACAGTCGCATATATACAGCACTGCAAATATGAATATACAGAATCTAAAATGTAATATGTTACCAAGAGCAGATGGTATCAATTTAACTATAATTATTTACATTACTGGGGTAGTTATTTTCATATTCAAAGAAAATTCTGAAAGTTAGACTTTTTTAATGACAAAACAATATGACCTTTTGTCACTATCAAACTTAACAAACTGCAAACTTAGCCCCAACACACAAAGTTGTTCACTTCAGTCTATGTGTGTCTCAGGTGCTACTACATATTAGGAGACTTTGAAAAGAAAGTGATGATTCTTAATGCATCCTTGCATTAAGGCAGGTGGGATGATAGAAACTGGCAGGACTCACCCCTTAAAGGAGGAAATTGTGGAAAACCGTATGTATCTGTAAACATGGTTGGATTATGTAATTTTTAAGGGCTGTAAAAATAAAATAGGACTATTTAAATGAGGAACTCAGGACTGTCTCTTAGTGCCATATCAAATGGCATTAAATACATAAAAGCATTTATTTGACTTTGAAGAGGGTGTGCCTTAACTACCTAAAGCCGCAAACATAGCACAAACTCAGCACCTGTGCAAATATGTTTTAGGGTATCAAAATCTGTTTGTTATCTCAGTACACTTTTATGGCAAGCCTGAACCAGGTGCTACCATTGCATTAAAATTTCTCTAGCATGTTTCAGTGAGTACTATGAAGTTGTTTCTCTTTTTCATTTTTAATGGACCCTACAGCATATGAACCGAAAGCTCACAAAATCAAACCAAAATACAGTAATTTAAAATATGTCTTAAAATGATTAAATAATAAGAATAAGTCAATATAAGGATGGGATGAGCTCAAATAATTAGTGTCCAAAAGGCTGGCTTGAAGGTAAAAGGTTTTTCACCCAAATGCAGTGATTTGTCGTCCTAGGTCGCCACGGTCAAGTTAGTTACGACCTGAGTATGTGTCTGTGTTTGTGTGATTCCTGACTAATGATCAACCCTCCAGAGTCATAACTCCTGGGAAGAAAAGATGATTTTGTGGAGTCTGCCAAGGGACCGAGACTATTGGCACAGCTAAGGTGTCCCTCATTTGTTATGGAGCCATACTGCCACCTTGCCAAACAAGGTGCCAGGCCAAGGACAAACTCTGTCTCTGTGTTTGTGTGTGTGTGTATGCTCACAGTCTGACCCCCATCCCAGGACTAAAACCTTGGTGACAAGCCATATTGGCATCTAAAAATATTCTAATGGAGCTATAAAGCGGAGATAGGCAAGGCACTTGTGTTTGTTCTCAAAGACAGACAGAATTACTGTTACTTTTCTTTTATTAGTTGAAACACAGTAATGGAATGAATCAGGTCTAATCTCTGCTGTTCATAGATAGAGGCCAAGTTAATTGATTGAACATGTCCAACTTCTCTTCATTTTAATGATGGACCTCCTAGACGTCCAACAATATAAACTAAAATGGGATGTGTAACCTACTTAGAGGAAGATGGCGCATAAATGGGTGGTTTAAGGCCTGCTAGTTTTCCAAGGATTTGTGTAATGTTTGTGAAGTTATGGATAGTTTCCAGCATGGTCAGAGAGTTTCTGTATCATTCATTCATTTGGCAAATATCACAAAATGCAACGTAAAAAGATATTTGTGTGATATAAGGACTGCGCTCCCAAATACACACACAAAGAGCTTCATCCACTTTCTCGTCTAACTCCTCAAGCTGTGTTGTTTTGAGTGAAAGAAGAACCGTCCCTAATCCACTTCACGGATCAGTTTCACAGAGACGGTAAAGCCATTCTCCCTCCAAGCTAAAGCAATTCAGATCAGACACCTTGATGTCTCAAAGAGCACACAGTGAGCTCTTGTTTTCTGTTTTGACTGCTGGGAATCCATGCCAGACAGCACCCCTGATTCCAGCCTAAAGATAAAACTAATGAGGTTTTCATTCAGGTCTGTTTTATAACAATAACTGAGTCATCACCAGACGTGGCTGTTTTCACTAGTGCCCGAGATTATGTGATCCACTAATCTAGGATTTGGGGGAGTTAGATTTCTAAAACTGAAGGTGTAATGCTGTACACCATCTGAAACGCAGCCGCTACTTTTTCTTTCATCCTTACTCATAAATACAATATGACAAATTGTACAGAAGTACTGCAAGAATGAATAATCCCATGTACCAGCTTCATCTCCATTTAGATTGTATTGTTGAGAATGGTTGTTCTGTGCTAAAAGAATCAGCTTTTTCAATTGTCATATTTTGTCGCTTCACTAATTACATTAATCATGGAAAAAGAAGTAACTAAATACTTTACCTCATTGTCCTAAGACGCATTATGACTTTAATTTGTATCTGACACCTGAAAGAACCACCATCACAACACAGCCTTACTAACGTTGTTCAGTTTGAGGTGTCAGTAACATTAATGAGTTCATTTGCAACTAATTGTGAGGTAATAGGAGGGTAATTATAGGGATCAGTATAGCTGACACATGCCTTGATACCTAGCTGACACCTGAGAGACTTGTGGACACACCTACTGTAGCTATCTGTCCCAATTATTCCCACAACCCCACATTCTTGTTTTGCACCAGGAGGTGACACTGGCATTAGCAGCGGACTTACACATCAAAGATGAGGCCTTAATCCTTTAACAATAACCCTGGATGTCCCTACAAAGACATTGTTTATATAGACATCTCAGGTTGGACACCTCATCTAACCTTTCACTAGATGCCTCGAGGTGACTCTGTGTTGTCAGCAGCATTCCTGAGACCAGAGCTTTACACGACTCAAAGAGTTCTCTGTCAGAGGAATCTCCTTCCTTTCTGCTAAGGTCATTAATCTGCAAACAGCAGAAGCCATCAAAAACACATCTCCCACAATTGATTATGGCTCTGTCATTGTTTTCAAATTCCAACCTGGAAACAGCAAGTGAATACGATTACTATGGGCTTTAATAATTCCTGAAGTCCACACAGTGTCATGGAACAGGGTCTGGTTTCGTTTGTTCGGTGTTTGTCTGAACTTGTTTTGGGCAATGATAGTTTGCTATTGCAAGGGTTTTGCTCAAACTTGCGCACCCTGTGGCTATGCTGGTTCTATCTTTCCTCGATGATATAAGGTAAAAGAGTTCCAACAGAAACGAATGGGCTCTAAGATGTAACAAATGTAGGAAAAAGTTTTGGCCATGAAAAGCTGACGATACCATTTAGAAAAGTAAGGTGTTTTCCTCCTACCTTGCTTCTATCCAGAGGCCTAATAACTTGTGTGAACTAAGAGCCCACCTCTTGGCCATAGGTCACCAGTAAACATAAATAACAGATTGTAGAGCTACTCCCAAGTGATGGCAGGGGCTTAGATAGGCTAGATATAGCAAAAATACGATATATAATACACACCTGGCAAAACAAAAAGAAAAACTTCTAATAGGATAATCAGCCATGTATTTTTTACAGATACTGTGACAGAGTCCATCATTTCCCACTAATGTGTTTCCCAGGAGCCCCAGTACACCTTCTACCATACAGATTTGTGAAACTGCAGTTGATACTCAGCTTTTCTCCCCATTTTTTTCCCTCTCGCTCTTCTCAATACTGTGCAGAACTTTCACACAGTTGTGGTTGCATCAGCAAGTTGCCAGTAACAATGTCTAACACACTATTTAAAATAAATAGGGCTGGTGATATCTTGGAAGATATTTCAGAAAACTCGATTATGGCCGCTTGGCCTCAGACTTTGGTGTGCACACTTTTGAAAATCAGACCACCAGCGTGACAGTCCTTCCCCGCAATGATGTTGTCTATCCATAAGAAAACAATTCAGCTGTCACTTTCATTGTCACAAATGTGATACCTGTTTCCTTTGTGGAATACATTGACATGCATGGTCTTCATGCACAGAGGTAAACACAGAAAAATATTCATTCCATGGCTCCAAGTTAATCAAAAGTCACGACAATGTCACTTCGGAGGAGTGCAAGTAATTATCAAAGCAAATCTTTGTTCTTCACAGTCAGTTTGTGTGGTATGCACCATCGGCGTCTTACTGCTAGGCCCTCGTAACGTTAACGTTTCAAAGTAAGAATTCACCCCATGCCCCAAATCAGAGGCTCAGTTAGCACTGACTTAAATCTTATGTAACTCTGGGCTTTTGACAGGCAGACACCTCTGCTGACTACAGATAGGTAATTTGTTTTGATCTGTGATTATACCCCTCGTGTTCAGAGGAAGATGTAAACCCTCTTGTGAAGCTGTTAGGCAAATCCTCACAATGTGGGGAGAAGTGCCCCCGGGGGTCTCAAGTTTTCACCCTCCTCCGTCTTCTTTTCTCGCCGTCTTTCTTTTTCATTTTTTTCATCTCGTATGAGAGACAAAGCCTCCTGCCAAACACTGAAGCCCCCCAGGAGCTCATCATACAGAAAAGTAGGGTTCCTCGGAGAACGAGAAGAATGAGCGAGCGAGGGGGAGGAGGAGGGCAGAGAGAAGGAGCGAAGACGAGGGGTTGTGTAAAGGTGGGAAGAGGGTGTTTTGCATGTGTGTGTGTGTGTGTGTGTGTGTGTGTGTGCGTTCTTTCTACATTGTTAATGACTGTTAAGAGTCTATCAGAGCCACGGGGCATTTTGCACATCCCACAAGCCTCCCTCCTTTGACTCCCTCCCTGCTATTTTCCTTAACACTGCCTTTTGTGGTCTGTGCCAGACATACCTGCAAAATTATCTACTAATTATCTACTAAATATGTTTGTTCATGTTGGTTGAACAGCTCACTTAATTGAAGGGGTGCTCTACCTTCTCTCTGCTGTTCCCCTCCTTCATGCCCTCCAAGTATAGGAGGTGGGGGGTGTGGGCTTAGGAGAGTGGCTTATCTCCAAGAGCTCGTTATATTAATGCCAGTAATTATGTGTTTTGCTTACTTTTGATGTGCCTCTGTTCAAACGAGGAGAGTTAATAAGAGGATGACGGCAAATATGTCGGAGGGCCCTCTGTGTTGTCTTTGGGCTCTGGAAATTCCTGTGTGTACCGGTGGGGGTTTTATATGAGTGTGTGTGTACACTAGGGTAGGGGAGAAATTAAGGGGTGGCACCCAACTCACAAGTATGTCAGTACACAGGTAATGGCAGGCGCTTATGATCAAGTCTTCACTTCATTTTTCATACTACTGTTCCTCTCAGGCACACACACACACAGACACACACCCCGGCTAACACCTTCCTTTGGATCCTAAAAAGGGTGGGGATGGCAGTGGGAAGGGGTTTTGTAGAGGGGATTGTTTCAACTCTATTTAAGAGGGTTAGAAAGGGAGCTCCCGTTGCCAGTAAGAGCACAGGTCTCTCTGCTCTCCCTGAGGAAAGTGCTGGCACGAAGAGGCGCTCTCTAATGGAAAGAAACAATCGCTAATGAGGGAAATAAATAACAGGCTCATAAAGCGGAGAGAGGGGAGGCGTAGAGGGAGAGAAGACGAGAGGAACAACAAACGGAGTAAAGTTAAATTTGAATGATGGTCATATGCATAGGCAAATACAGCAGATACATGCAGACACATGCACATACTCGGTGATGTTTAGCTGTCACTGCTAATGAGAGAGTGTTTCTGTGATGTAAGTACAGGAGCTTGCTGATGGAGATTCAGACAGACAATCGAATAACATTATCCTCTCTCAGGTTCATTGTTTGCCTCTGTTTGTTCTTCTTTTTTTCTTTTGTAGCACCCCAACACTATATTATGCCTAAATTGCTAACTTCAGACTGGAACAATGGGGTGTTTGGGTTTGGTTTCCTAAGGTTTACCTGTTTTGGATGAAACTTATATAACCCTATTAATAAACAAAGAAACTGTCAAACATAACAGTTGATCTGTTCACATTGATTATGCTGTATTTTAAATAACTGAAGGTTGGATACAGTTAAAAGCTTAGGAGAAATCAATAAAAAGCAATCGTACAAAATTCTTTTCACCATCCAGGTGATCCAGGACCATATTCAGTATAGTGCCTGTGGCGTCCTCAACACCCCTGCCTGCCCTGTAAGCAAACTGAACTGGATCCAACTTAGTCTGAGTTGCACCCAAGATCTCCTTTTTTATAATCTTCTCAAAGGTTTTCATAACAAGAGAAGTAAGTGCCACAGGCCTATAGTCATTGAGTGATTTTGGTGCTTTAATCTTGGGCACAGGTACAATCATTGAATACTTTCAGAGAGAAGGAACCCTATGGAGTTGAAGTGACTTCATGAAGATGAAGGAAAATATGTCAGACAACGGTTCTGCACAGTTCTTAAGAAGTTGACCACCAATATTATGTGGACCAAGAATTTTTCTCTCCTTCACTCCCCTGATGAGTTTAAAAACCTTGTCCCTATCAACATGTATGTCGTTCTGCTCTGCGCAAGCATTTCTATACACATACCGGTCCTTGCTAAAATCGTAAGTATTAAAATGATTATTAAAAATTTCAGGTCATTAGCAAGTTCAGACTCAGTCTTGCCTGCGAGGGAAATGGGACACTTCTTAGTCTGCATGCCCATCATAGACTTCACACCCTCCCTTGCTGGGCATAAATTCCCAGTGCAACTAACAAATTGCGTCCGGTGCAATACTTTGTAGCCTGTGCACTGTTTTTGCAATTGCCCGAGATGTGGTGTCAACATTTGCCTTCACAAAAGTGTAACAAATATCTGTTGAAAGTCCTTTGGTTAATAAAATGGTTGTAGAGAAACAGACAAAAGTTCAATGTCCAGAGTGCACAGTGTTTCTCTGACAACTGTGTTGCACCAGTTTTTGTTGACATATAAACACAATCCTCCTCCGAGTGATTTCCCGGTCATTGTCAAGTCTCTATCAAGTTGCAGCAGTAACCCAAAACCATCAATTTCCAGACCAGTTTGTAGGACTTGCTCCTTGAGCCATGACTCAGTCAAGGCAATAAGACAGGCATTCCTGTATTCTGATTGAAACTTGACATTTGCCTGTAGTTCATCATCCTTGTTATGGAGGGACTGCACATTGGCAAGCATGATTGAGGGAATGGGAATCTGCTGATGGCCTTGTCTTTTTAGCCTCTGGTGCACACCACCACATCTGCCCCTTTTCCTTACTCCTGTTGGCCTGGATGCCCAGCTCTGGTTCCCAACGAAGAGCCATGATGACTGATCTCCATAGGGAAACCTGATGTTGGATCCAAGAATCTGCCTGAGTTCCGAAGTAGCAGAAGGAACTCTGAGCTATACTGTGGAGATTCATAATTCTCACAAAGTCCTCTCAAAAAGTGACAAAAGAGCATCAGAATGAGGAGAAAGCTTGTCAGCTTGAGTTGAGTCATTGTTACTTCAATCTCATACAGTCAAATTAAAAAATAAGTTAGTAGTGACATTAAAACAGGTTAATAACAACAGGTTAGCACACAACGTACAACTTTGCTGCTTGTTGTCATTAGTCTAGCACCATCTAAGGGATGGCAACGGGGAAACCCCCAGTGCCTCTGCACAGTTGAGTTTTGATACTTTCAGGTAGAATATTTTGCCACTCAACATCATACCTGTCTTTAATGACTCATTCCATTGGGGTGGTACTAACCACCCCTTAATACCACCCCTTAGCTGCACTTTTCCAGATAATGGACCAAACATGGTGTCACACATGTCCCTTGGACACTCCCCTTGCCTCTCTGTTAGTCTGGGATAATGATTGACCTGAAGCCACATGACCATATATCCAACCCATCTATGTAGATGCCCCATTGGCTGATAATGTGTCTGGACGTACATGATTGTTTGTTTTTTATATTTTTTATCTCATTGCCCACAAGTCTTTATCTATTAACCTACTCTATGTAAACAATATTTGCAATGCGTTTTATGATGACCCTGATGAAGACCACAAGCCGAAACACGTTGGTCTAACAATAAAGTTGCTCTATATACTACAGGTGTTGCTGGAGTTTTGACCTCTTTATAAATAATATTAAACAAAATTAATTTTACCAAAATTAACAAATTAATTAATTACCTGAAAAAATATGCAAATATCCCTATTTCTCAATCCTTTTACGATTATTTACCTATAGCAGACTAAGATCAAATACTTAACTAGAATCTTAAACACCACAGTGGGCCCACACTCACGCACACACACGCAACAATAAAAAAAGTTTCGAGCCTGTGCATCGCTCGGGTGCGGCGCAGCCAACAGCATCTTTATGGTGCAGACGGATGTTAAATCAATAGATACCATTCATTTTCTATGCAGAGTAGGCGATCCAGCCGTACGGTACATGATGGATCCGGCATGGTGAGTTGATGGACCAACCATCAATAGGGATGCTGTTGAATTTGCATGATGACGACTCAACCTCAACTTTATGCAAATGAGGTCCATCCAGACCAACATGGCCAGCTCTTGAAACTCAGATCAAACTGTCAAACTAGGCAGTGTTGATCAAATATGAATCAAGATTCTGTTACTGCATTGCCTCTTTCTCGCCTCAAATGTTTTCAGAGACATACTTTAGTGTACTGTTTAGCTGTAAAATGAGATAGTTTGTAACGCAGCCGCCATGTTGAAAATGGCAGAGTAAAAACCAAGCACCACCCAACTCACAGTACATCACCCACCATGTCACCCACCACGTCACCCACTAGCCAGAGCTTTCAGTGGCCCAGTGCGTTCAGATCTGTCCTCACCTGAGTCTGTCCACACCGTTATCCTCCGCAGAGCAAAGACACGAAAGTCCAACTCACAGTTTGGGGTCAGTACTGGAGAAATGGTTTGTGGTCCGAGAGTTGAAACCAGATAGCAGTGGAGGTGGAATCCTCATCAAGAAGCACACAGACAGTCCTTTCCAATCAGCAATGGCGTCTTCTGGTCTAACCGTGTTTTCTTTTTTTATTAAACTAAATTACTTTCAGTTTAATTGCCTTACTGAATTATTTTCATCTAACTTTATTAGGAACTAACTAACTTTACTTTTATGCTACAATTAGTTTCAGCATAACAATTAATATGCTGAAAACAAACCTACAAAACATCTCTATCTGCACAAAATCTTTTCCTTTCACAGTACAATAATTTGTAATACATAATACAAGAACATTCGTGTCACATTACATTAAATTTACTCCTCGCTAGATCAAGAATAGGATATAATAAAATAGAATACAATAGAATTCTGTTACAGTGTGTGTCTGTGTGCAAGTACAAGCGTGTAACTTTCCCTTTGAGGTGAGTAAGGTAAAGGTAATTACATTTTCTCTGTCCGGATTATTGCCTGTTGTGTCCTCTGGGCCAGAGAAGCAAATGTCACTGTTACGAGTGTGAGATGAGCAAAAGTGACATTTCAGTGCCTGTACACAACGACCATCTCTATTTGAAAATACTGAATTTTCTTGAAAGCACCGTGCTGCTAGAGTTTTCCGTGACTGCTTTTAACACTCTGACCATCACAGTGTAGCTGTATACCACTACACTTAAGGGCATAGTTTCTATTTTTGGCAAGTAAATCTGGTTTTCATGACACTTTCAATCAGCAGTGGTTGTCTTTTCATTCACTGACTGTTAAATCAAAAGCACACGCTTTGGTTTGCTTTGGTTTAGCCTCTTCAAAATTCTGAGGCCGGAAAAAAATATCTCCTTGTCTCGCTCCGATCTCTTTTTATCTCTATGTGTATCTTTCCTCTTTTCATCTCTTTGTACCTGTCGGTGTCCCCCAATGTCTCTCTGAGGTTCACTGCTTTGTGAATCCACTCCCTGGGACTGTAGAGGAGGAGACAGAGACTGGTTGGAACACACTGCGGTTTCAACATTCACATTCCACCCATGTTTTGACAACACATTTCACAAGAGGGATCTGAAGTGGTTTTAGAGTTTCTCTCTTCACCATTTGATATCAAAGAATGATCCCTACGATGGCAGAACATGCAGGACTCCATGGGATGGATTAACTCAACATTAAAAGTAATCCCCTGAGTCAGACACTGCTTCTTCACCAAAAGAAAGAAACAAAGAGACAACGGGAGTGGATGTCTTTATCAGAGGGCTGATAGTTTCCATGCGCATCAGGAACAGGAACGTCTTCCTGTATGAAATGTTTCCACAGTTAATATTAAATAGGTTGACACTGGTGATGACAAGAGTAATAATTATCATTACATGCATGGCTGCCAGCCACCTCAAAGCTGAACAAGAGATTAAGCAAAGATTACTGTCTGTTTCACGGTTGTGTGCCCTTGCAGCTATTGCTTTTTTTTCTTTTTGTTCAACACTTCAAATAAAAAACACCCACTTCAAAAATGACAGTGTTAATGGTGTATTAACATGCATGTAGTCGTGAGGTCAGTCTGAGTTCATCAGCATGTTGATGGTAAGATACTAACTGTGGGAGAAGTCTTCTCATAAATATGTATTTACTGTACTTCATCAAGAAAGAGAGATTTTAACCTGGGAAATTAGGAGCAATATACTGTATACACATAGTTAATGATTCTTGAGTTGTAAATAATGGAAAGGAATTTATTTTAAGCTCATAAAATTGAGCATTTCCCAAACATATAACTAATATAAGACTCAATCTCTCTCTAACAATGATAAAATACAGTATACAGAAGGACACTGATAACCATTACACATGAAGATTGAGATATATTACAAATATCCCAACGATATGGGGCGGCAAAGCCATGTACAGCAAGAAAAGAACTGCAAGTAACTTAACAAAGGCTGACTCCTAAGTACCAGCATGCTCTGATCAAGGAAAGTGCTTTAACACAAGTTCCTAGACTGAGTTCTGCTGATTAGCATATAATTCAGGATTATTTTACTGTATGCTGATGATGGAACACTCTCTTCAATACTCATTGCCCCCTTTTCTGTTAACCTGTCCCTGATACCACAGTGACTTTTAACACCGCCCCGTTCGACAGCAGCTAATGATGTAACAGTCTCCTTAAATATGTAAAGTATAAGACTTAATAAAACCCAGCAGTGTGATTATGTCTTAAGTCTAAAACTCCACTCCTGGATATGCAGTTCTACATGGTGATCCATTTTAAATCAGCTTCTTATCCACTGGAACAAGGGGAGGAAAGTTCACGTGTAAATTACAGAAGTCAGTGCTGTGGAAGTTTTCCTATAAAAGAGTGCTCTCGCTCGCAATTTCTCAAATTTTATGTTGAGATATGACGCACTTATTAAAATAAAGGTGAAAGAGGGAAATGTCACATGGGTTAAAAGGCAATTAGTCTTCCTGTGCTATCACAGTGTTAATCAGAGTGATGAAAATGATGATATGATGCTCATTATCATGTATCCAATAGTAGATATTGCTTTCATGAAAGATGAGACACAAGATGAATAATGAGAAAACCTGTGACTGCATTGCTGCAGAGCAATTTTGTCGAACATTTGATGATTTTGATAAGATGAAACCAATGATATGTTCCTACAGGTCTGCTTTAAAGTGGTGAGTTTTTAATTGCTGGATAAACAATTTTTTCCACAGCTTTTTCAAGTCAGTTAGTTCAAAATATGAAAATAAACAAGCGCACATCCAGAGATAATAATCTCACTTTTTGGCACTGATTTGGTCACAACAAGAGAAGACATATCTCATTATCTGTTTGGCGGGAAAAAGAGCTGAAATGTTATCTTGAAACAACAGACAAACCAAAATAAGACACTCTTTAAATTTGAGCCCTTTTATGCCAAAACACAAACAAGAGTGAGAGACAAGGTGGTGGGGGGGGAGACAGACGGACAGACAGCAAGATGGAAAAAACAGACTAAGAAAGAGAGAGAGAGAAAGTGAGAGGGGAAAGGCATAGCTAATGGCATTGATATCAGATTTATTCCAAAGAGGTAGTAGCAGAAGGAGGCAGGAAGGAAGGCTGGATGATTTCTTCGCCCCGTCTTCCCCTTTCCCTGATTATGAAAGGAGACATGGCGCGAGGTCGAGGGTCAAGCCAAAAGGAGACAGCATTGTGTAGAAACTGTCACGCACCGCCACCTATTTTGACATGCACAGGCCCGTTTGTTGTCTGTCGAACATGCAAATTGGCGAGCCCAGGCTGTCATATAAAGGCAGGCAGATATGCGCCGGTTGGGAAAATGAGAGACCACCTGTAACCAAGAGAATGGGGAGTGATGGACAAGCATTCAGTCAGCCCGCTCGTCATTTCCAGGCCCGCCATTCACCCATCAGCAGAGTATCCCCCACCCCATGCGCCCTCCTCCTTCCGCCACCACTACCATCAATCCCATCCCCAGCGCACATATATACATGTAAAAATCTATTCTTAATATTCAGAAGCAGGAAGTGAAGGGAAATAAATATATACAATGGAAGGGGATTGGAGGGGGTCGGTAGTGGTGATTTCAACCTGCTGGCTGCCTAATAGGATCCTGCATGGAGACAGCTGAGGGTCAGACCCGGATAATTAGTTGTCCACAGAGGAAACATCACTCTTCCACAGGGAGCGGACAGGAGGGGGATCCTGTAAGGTGGCCTTAATGCTCTGAATCCCAAAGAAAGTCCAGAATGTGTCAGGTAATCGACATTAGATTCTTTTGTCCCAACTAGGCTCAGTGCTTCAGTATTTTTGATACTATATGTTATATGTTGACAGGGACTGGACACTGAGGCTGGACATCACATTTTTTCTCTCTTAATTATACAGAAAGATGACAGTGTGTCATGTAAACTTGATGCGTTTATGTAAACAATTTGGGGTGTAAAGTTGACCAGATAATTAGCTGTCCAGCTGAAACATCACCCTTCCAGAGAGGCTAGACAAGAAGCAAAGGAAAAACTGGCCAATTTTGCTTTAAATGTTGATATTCCTTGGTTGAGTTTTTCTTTTGTCAATTGGAAAACTCCAATTCAAAATGACACTTTTAGAATCCATTAGTGCTCTCACAAAATCTCACATAACCCTTTTTTCATTTGCTTGTCTCATGGTAAAATGAGGTATAACCTGATGGAGTGATCCTGACAAAAGTTGCAGCTTTTTAAACACAGAATTGTCAAATATATTTATTTAAAAATACTTGATTGCAAATAAAAAATAAAAAATCAGAAAGCACATTTTACTCTTTCGAGATCCAAGGATTCTGTTGGACATTCACAATAATGGGGAAAAAAATGCTTCAAAGTGAAAGCCTATCCTGATTCAGGTGAGTGCTTTGTATGTGTGTGGGTGGGTGCGTGCATGTGTGTGTGTGTGTGTGTGTGTGAGCACTATTTGAAAGGTAGCATGTGACAGAAATCCAACACTGAAGCAGTAAATAAGTCTCTTCTAATGACTTCAGGCCTATTTTCAACTTGCTAATTAATGATCATCAGCAGCTACCTCCACATGCAAATACTCTACGGCTAAATACAAATACTTTCTCTTACACTTACACACACAGCTACACATGCAGAAACACCACCTCCAAAGCTCAGTCACTCGGGTACCACATGTGGTATGTGGTCATGTGTAATTTATTACGAGATGTTTTGAAGAGAGAAGTTAAAAAGAATTATTTTATTCCCTTAAGACACCCCATTTCTGGATTTAGCTACCAGAACAAAGGGGTCACACAGACTGTACTCTCTTCCTTCCCAGTCAATTTAAGCAATAAATCATTACCCATGTAGATGTAAGCTAATCACTGCTGTCCGCTGTTGTCAGTTCACCGGGCGAAACATTTTTCTTTAGCCAAATGATCCATTAATATTGAGGGATTAGGGTCTCTTTTCTGTTATGATATAGGGCAGAAACTGTCCTCATTATATGATTTAGTCCAGTCAAATGTATTCAAATGCCACCTTTATTACCCTGGAGGTGCTTTGCATAAATTGAATAAATCCAACGGATACTCTACGAGAATCAAACATATCAAAGGTTTCCTGTCTTTGAAGTGGGGGTAGTCTCTAATTCTAAAACAGATTTTCATGATAAATAAATACATTATTTATGATTTGCGGGTTGGTGGTGGTAGAAGAAGACGAAGAAGAAGACGAAGAAGAACAGGGAAAAAATGAAAACAACACTAAAAATGCATAAAACATTTTACGCCGTGGAAATGTCAAGAGACGCAAAATGACACACAGAGTGGCGCGTGCCGACCAACTGCCTGACTGATAAACAAACTGATTAGCATATGCACATTGGAGCATATGTTGTGCTCATTTGCTTACACAAAGTCTCAATCAGAATAATACACCGCACTCGACGCATGTCATAAAAGTCTGGAAATATGTTGATGGGAATGATGAAGATGGAAACGTTTCAATTATTGCATTTCTGACAATTACACTGACGATGTGACAACCTCAACAACCAGCATGCAGCGTGGTGACTAATTGCCCTCAGGAAATTTATGGAAATGGGAAATAAATAAAAACAAACCAAGATGTTGACCAACTGCAGCACCAGTTCTCACATTTCTGTATGTTGACACATTGTCATAATAATGTTCCCACGTCTTTTAACATAAATTGAATTTGTAAATGTGCCAAAAAGGATTCTATTTGCACAGTTGGTTTGGGGGGAAAAGGTGGTTTTCTTTTTAACTGTTTATGTTTGTTTTGGTGTTTTCTTTTTTAACAACTCCTCTTGGCACTGAGGCAGTAATGCCACAGTAAAAGCACAAAGTTATGTTAAGATATGGACCTTTAGGAAGTGTCAGAGGTGAGTGTTAATGTAGCTGCAGATCGAGGGCTGAGGTGGGACCGGGGATGGGGCCACTAGTCAGGCTGCATTACTAACCTGCCTGAGAAAAGAATAAGCGTTTAACATGGCATACAGATGGCAGGGCCATACAAGGCCTGCATTTGCCTTTGAAGTCATGCGGGATTCACAGAGGCAAGTAGAGCAAGATTCTTTGAATAATTACACATTGGCTTATCTGAATCAGACTGTCAGGAGTGCCCTTCCACAAAAGATGGGTCGTTATTAGATTTCCAAATATATCTGAGCAGGTATTCTGTCTTGATTGATGTTTAACCTAAACATTTCATTAGCGTGGTCACATATAAGAGTTAGTTATTTTTACTGCATGGGGATATAATGAAAGTCTTTTTAAACAACATTTTGCAACACGTTTGTTTTTGCCTTTTGTATGATTTCTTTTTATGTATGCACCTTGAAAACAAATTAAAATCAGCATAAATGTGATTGTTCCCATGTAGGCCTCAGGTGATGGTGCAGACATATTACTGTCTTAGTGCTACACAAACCCATTTAGCTTGAAGCAGTGTGATCATCATTTAAAACACCTGACTATTTCTTCAATCCCAAAGGAACTGAGAAAAAGTACATTAGAAATATTACAAAAATATATTGAATGGGGTGGGGGAATTAATCAATTAAACCTTTGAGTAAATAACCACAAAGGGGAGCCCATCGGCGGTAAATAATGGAGGTTCTGCACCTACGCAAACGTTCATTTAACCTGTGAACCACAAGGTTATTTCTGTTAGAAATGACGTTAACACATACTTACACACACCCACACACACACACACACACATACACTAAGACACACACACACACGCCAGCCTGGAGGAAGGATGATTTATGTGGGAAGATCCATCTTCATCATCTTGCCTCTCACCTTGGTCTCCATCAGTGTTAATTAAAGGAAGGTCAGTGTCACCCTCCCTGCTCCCCCCGACCAACCCTCTTTTACATAATAAATCACTCCAGACACACAAAGGGGGCTGTTGACACAAACAGAATGCTCCTAGCTAACTAGCTAACTGCAGTTCGTTGGGCTGAGGAGTCAATTCAAAGCCTGCCATAAATAATACTGAATGTCACAGTGTTGTGTCTTTGTCTGGGAACAAAGGATGGAAGACAAAGACAGGTTGTTGTGAGACATAATATATTCAATATGTACAAGTATATATATAATATATAGAATCTCAAAACTATATTCAAAAACAGACTGAGAAAGCGTATCTCTGGTTTTACTCTGTCATAATTCTGTAATAATACATTTAGTTTAATATTTGGAAAGGTACATTTTTTGGATGCATTTTGTTTGAAATTTTGAAGATTAGTTGGTCAGCAGCATATCTGAAAACGGAAAATAGTAAGTCTGTTGAAAACTTAGTGGTTGGTTGTGACGTTATGTCATCAACTTTATCTAAAATCATCCCATGACTGAAAACGATAAAACCCCAAAGTAGTCATTATGCGGGTGACTTGCTGCATATGCTTCCATTCTTTATCCACCCAGGACAGAATATGAATGTGTGGCTCAGTGAAGAAGAAAGAAAGAAATATCCATTGGCATGACTACACCACCCACCCCAAAACAGTACCGTAGTTGTGTGTGTCACAGAGCTTTGGTCAGCCCCACATTGTCTACATCATTACTTTCTTGGAATCAATTTTCTCCCCCAAAAGAAACAAGAAACATATGCTTTGTATTGTGTACAATTTCCCAGGTTTTCTAGGTTACTGTCAGACTTGCATAATGAGGGCCACGGTGCTGCAGAGTTCCCCTCTTATCACAAACTAGCATGCATGGCCCTGCTGCTCTCTCCTCAGTCATCAAGCAATTGATGTAATTGAACCAGCCCTTTGCTGTCAAGCAAGCAGCGCAGCTCAATAGCATATGCTCCGAACACTCTGGACAATGAGAGCCACGCAGCCGGGCAGGAAGGCAGGCTGGCTCGTTGCTGTTCTGTCAATAAATTTCAATTCCACTAATTGTCCGGAATTCATTAACTGAGCCTTTGAGACAACATGGTCCCATGGAAAACAACACAACAATACGAGAGAAAAAGGCAAAGGATGGTTTTTGATGATGTTGTGGGGTGTGTTGTGTATATTGTGAATTGTTGTTTTGCATCCTGTTGGTGGTGTTTGAGTGGATCCAGCAGATGATGAGGGTACTCTGGGACTGTATCGTCCTTGTGAATAAAATGTGGGAGTGACGGTGGAATATCTCTGCAGAGGGCTTTTTCACTGTAGTAAAGTAATTAATGATAAACACAATGTTAAAGGAGATCTGTTAATTGTGGTACAATTTTATTTAAATGAATATTAAAATTGCTGTTTTTAAATATACAGAAAAATAACTAATTTATTCCTTATTTCAGAGGTTTTTTTAAAAAATATTATAATCTATAAATAAATTGATTATATTATATTGATTAATAGCTCTAATCGAGTAATCTATAAGCTATAAACTCAAAAAAAATCACTGTACCTCTGTATTTTTCACTTTGAATGTCAACGTCCACAAGCTTGCTAATACATAAACCCTGCTCCAGGGGTAAAGTTTATTTTTAGTATGGTAATTATGGCCTTATTACATTATATAACATTTTTGTGTCTGCTATAGTTTTGCCATTTATTCCTATATTGGTTTACTAGGATCTTAGTATGATCTTCTAAAATATTTGGAATTATTGTATCATTAAAACATGAGTTTTTATAAGGGGGAAAAAGTGAAAGCGACTTGAAGATTTTATCTTCTAAACAGTAGTTGTTAGTCTACTGTAGGTCTACAGAATTTAACTTGTGTTCAGTGTTAATTAGTGCCCTGACTATATAAAAGAGGAAGACATTAACAAAGCAATTTTTCTCCACCATCTAAAGTCACAATAACAATAACTTCTCCCTACTCTGTTTTCCTCCTTCATCTTATTAGGACTGGCCTTGTTTTCTCAGAGTCCTTGTTACCCTCTGACAAAGTCCTCAACGTCCCACGTATCTGCCTAAGTGACCAGCCAGGGGTCAAGGGTCACCAGGACCTGCCACTTCCCCTGTCACAGGAAACAAGCAGCAGGACGGCAAAAGGAGAAGGAGAGGAGAGGAGGGAGGGAGAGGCTGAGAAGAAAGAGGGAGGTGATATTCAAAACACAACAATGACAAGGAGGTGCTGAGAATTAGCACTCTCTTTCTGTCTCTTACACACACATGCAGGCACACACACTCTCTGGAGAGCAGAGGTTTAAGGTGGATAATAACAGCGACAGGAAAATGGTTAAAAAGGCGTTCACCAAGCAGAAGTTCAAAATTTGAGGTTCTTAGCAAAATTAATTACAGTTTTTACTGCTACTCTTGTATAAGGTGTAGTCAGAGGGAACATTTCCAAAAAAATACAATAATATACACAACCATCTCCCTTGGAAACACACACACTTTCACACACACATAGGAGGGCCCCAGTGAGAGCAGGGTGTGTTATGGTTGAGTAAGCATGGAGCCACTGCTGCTGTTGAGCCCCACGCCGCTACTCAGGAGGGATCACTAGATCACATTATCAATCATACAGCGCTGTACAATCACACAGGCAGTATATTCTGTTTGTGTGTGTGCGCATGTGTGTGTGCTGGTAGTACTCGCTTCTCCTCTTTCTCTGTCTTACAGCATGTGTTTGTGCATGGTGCAGTGTATCATACAGTAAACCCTTGAAAAGACCTACAGTAACAGTCAAAAGTTTGGACACACCTTCCCATTCACTTAAATGAGAAAGTGTGTCCAAATTTTTGACTGGCAGTGTATGTAGACTGCATTAGGCTACCCAATAAAGCACTTAGGGCATACTGCAAGTGTTAATTTTGTCATGTATTTTTCATTTACAATCATGAAAATATAACTGCTGTTAAAACAGAAAAATCTTGTCGCCCTTTCCATCGATCTGATATAAAATGAAACACAAACCACCTCCTAAGAGTTTTTCAAACACTTTTGCACTGTAGTGCAACAGTGCAGCAGCAGGGCAGTTACCATGTAAAAAACCTTAAACTCAGTGCAATGGTTATATCCACAGAACCACTGATTCTCTTAGCGGGTACCAAAACACTACTTAGAGTGGCGACACTGTCATCTCTTTATTCGTAAAAGAGCCTAAGCGCGGTTGCGTGAAATGAAAATAACTATTATCAAGAAGCTTCCGCATGTGCAGGCTGCCACAGCGAAAAATGGTCCTTTGTGAGAGTATGAGCTGACACATACATATGTGAGTGGAGTTATAAAAGTTTTTTTTTTTTTTTTTTTTTTTAAATGCCGTGCACCTAGTTATTTTGAAGGCCAGCCTGTCATTATGTTTGATGTCAATGCATAGCTGTACTCCTCTCCTCTTTCCCCCGTCATGCTTATTTGCCTTTGTTTTACTCAAAGTAAACTGGGACTGAACCAGAGCCAAGGCCAAAGCAGTTCGGATATGAGGAGATAGAAAGACTTAAATGTGTGGTGGTAAGGTTTACAAAGTCAAAAGGTTTGCCTATATTTATGAATAGCTGAGTGTTACAAATTTAAAAGAAAGAACATGTGAAGAGGAAATGTGCCCACCGTCCAGATGTGCACACAGCATCTCAATAAATTACATCCTTTGAAATCTCTATGAGAAAACCAGAAACACAGTTGTTAAATATAGTAGTGCAGGATAGCCTCTTATTAGAGTTCCAGGCATGCTGATAGCTAACATTAGCACATTAACAAAATTGCTATTTAAATTGATATGTTTGGAATAAATTACATTTCAATAATTCAATCAATTATTTTTATTAAGTATGCAAGTAAACATTTTCTCATGTTACTACTGCATCAGAAAATTAGTAGCACATGTTGGCAGTATAGTTTTGGATACTATTTCACTCAATATTTCATTTCTGCTAATAAGTTTTAAACAGACTATGCCCCCGTACTGACACAGTAATAGGATGTTTTGAGTTTTAAATCAAAATGTACAATCTCTTTTTATTATTATTCTGTTTTATTTTTTGTTTAATGTCACATCTAAATTACACAATTACATTGTTAATAAAACATAAAAAGACTACTGTCACCTCATTTCTGGGTGTCAGTGCCTGTGCCTGTTAATATGCATTTATGACCAGTGATTTACACTTTTTAAATCTCATCCATACATAGAGGCATTTTTCCTTGTATAGAATATAGGATAATTAATTGACTATTCATTTTAATACAAACAATAGTACAAACCTGATGTCCAGACTCTTATAATTACAGCAGCCTCTTTAACTACAATGTGCAACACACTCCCTTTTAAACTGTAGATTCTAATGGAAAGGTGAGGTAAAAGTTTTACATCGTCCCCTTTGTTAAAACTGAGCAAAGCATGCACGGGGCCTGTGTGTTTACCCAAAACCCTGAGACTGCACTGCCCTCAAATGGCACAATGAGGTCAATGCATACGACTCTTTCATCCCATCCCTGCCTCTTTCCTTGTAGCCTCAGCTCCTCCAAGACAAAGAAGCATTAATTAAGAAGCAACCATGAGCAGCCAAGGAGCATAATGCACACAGACGAAACACACTCACACACACACACACACACACACACACACACACATACACTGCAGTGACTCACAGCCATTCCCCCTTATTCTCCACAGCTTCTGATAACTGTGAAATTCACTCCCTCTGCACAAAGACATAGCTGGGGAGGAAAATAATTTCAGTAATAGAGCTAATGGGTTTAAGTGAGACTGGAGAGCAGCCAAGAGCGGCTAAAGAGGAGAAGAGGGAGGAGAAGAGGAAGGGGAAGAAGAAGACATGGCTGCACGGGCTGGAAGAAAGAGAAGAGAGTGAGTGGAAGAAAGAGAGAAATGCAGAGTATCTTTTGTATTGTTTTGTGATTAGATTGTTGGAGAACAGAAGGGAATGCTCATTTTCTCCTGACTGCCATGATACAGTTGCTGATAACAGTCGCTCTGCATGCACAATGAGAGGATTTGGGATGGTGGTTAACTTAATTGATAAAGCCAAACAATGGTACAATGCGTGCACACCGATTACATTTCTTTTTGTGTAATCACCATAGAGGGAGTTAAACAAAGCAAAGTGATGCTTCCAGGCAATCTGCAATCATTGTGAAGGCACTGTATCACTCTCTCTCATGAATAAATACACACACACACACACACACACACACAGATCTGTACTTAGAACAACATGGCCACTTAACACATCAGTAGAAATGCAGAAAGGTTTCTCCCATCTTCTCTCTCTCATCAGGATTTTGTTGAACCATCTGGAGACAGCCTTATTATTTATACCAAGAGCATATGAGGTGTTTTATGACTTTTGAGCAAAGATTCTGACCATTTTGCCATGTAAAATTGAAAATTAATTAACTTAAATTAACTTAATAGCAACATTAACAATTTATTTAAGAAACTTGTCTTCTTCATACAAAAATACAAAATTAATCTTAAATTTGTTTAACAAATTAGTCACAAGAATCTTTTTCAGTGTTATTTTATTGACATATAATTGTTATAAAGGAAGTAAGCCAGCTTATATGCAGTATAAAGTTAAATATCAACACCATAATGACAGTTCTGACACTTTACGGCTGTATATGAGGTTCATTATATGTGATTAGAATTATTAAGCTAATATGGAAAAGAGTGAACAGTTTAGGTTTATTGTCAGAAAGTCGCATTTTCACGATACAGATTAGCAACCAAGCTAATAAAAGCAAAGATTCAGCAGAAATAGTATAAGTTCATGTATTATAATGTATGGCAAAATAATACTACTTACTTCAACTTTTTGCTTAAAAGCGTCATGAAGCGTTGTGAGGTTGATCGCTCACTCATACAGACTTGTGCTGTATTACTGTGCAGCTGAGAAACGCAGGTTGGTGATGAGCAGGAAGGATCTGTTCCAGAGCATGAGGCAGAACAAAATACAAGCCAAAAAGTGAGGTTAGGAGCGAGAAATTTCAGCAACAGATAAAATAATTGCTGAGTCACAGTTATTGACCAACAACACATCAAACTCCCATAGATATTGTTGTTTATGGTGGCATCTAAAGCACCATAAAAATACAGTACTAATTGCATTTTAAATTCAAATAGTACTTCTTTTGTTTTAACAGCATTCCTCCAGTGATTATTTTTTCTACACTGAATCCAGTACTGCAGCTATATTCCCTCAAGAATAAAGTTTCTCACCCTTAAACAAGCAATTTCATCTGAATGGCAATAGGAAGCAATGAAGCAACAAAAAACTAAAATTTCCCACTTGTGTGTATGATGATGGATGTGATAATTAAGCCAACCACTGTGAAAAATAGCTATATCTTCTAAGTTACTGACTTAAACTGGTGCTAATGTAATTGCATTTGGTGGGATGCTTTCATTATGTAAAGAGCCTCTGTAGAAAGGAGTTACCCAGCAGCTGCTGACTGCTACATCAGGAATTAACTGTCACCTCTTCAGCAGAGGCTGAGAGAGGGCCAAATGAACCCCCTTTCCTCCCTGTTCCTCTCCTCTCCTTTCCATCCACCCAGCCAACCATCCCAGTATTAAGTGAGGCGAGCGACAGAGATATGAATGTGATATTCCCTCTGGTATTTTTAACCGCCATATTGAATTCGTATAAAACACTTAAGGCTCCTCGGCTTCTGCCTGATGGGAACCTCTCACAGGGCTATCTGTGAGAGTCTCTAGAGAGAGCTTCTCTCCTGCCATGAAAAATTCCTGTTTTCTCTCTTACACCATCCAACCCTCCCTTCTTCCATCCTAACCCCTCTTCCTTTGCTCTTTGATGCATATGGGGATTTCACGAGCCCCCCCCCCGTCGTCGCTCACTCATAAAAACCTAATGAAGTTAGAGGGAAAAGTCCATAAAAATCTCATTAGGGCTTCACTTCCTGATATTGGATACAAATCAAACTTAGAGGCCCTCCTGAGGATTTGTGTAATGAGTAGTGATAAGTAGCACGTCTTTAGGAATCCCTGCCATTTGAAGACATGTACTAGTAGGATGTTTGGTCCATGTCAAGTTAAAAGAACAGTAAGACAATGAGTCCCCCTACTACATAGAGGTAACTAGTTAACAGTCTTGGAGTTGACAGGGTGATAGGGAAGATATAAGAGTCAGAAAAGACCGCAGGTTAGGTGGAGGGTTTTGCATGAATACAAATCAGGCTTCTTTTCCCTAATCAAAAAAATTAATAAGCTTATATATTGACTTAAGCAATCACAATGTGGCATTTAACTTCACATTTCTCAATATGAGGGTCAATTATTGTCTTTGAAACTAACCATAAGAGAGGAGACCATTAATGACTCAAGTCAGAAAGAGGAAGTACGAAGCATATTAGGCTATATTATGAATAATGGAGAACCCTGAGAGACGCCTACACTGATCGAACACAACCTTATGAATTATACTGTGATGGGTTTTCATATTTATTTCCGGGCCCCGGCTATTTCTCATGCTTGAGCGAGGCTTATCACTTAACAATCAATTATTAACATGTGTCAGAATAAGGAGTGCTATTACAGGGATTGAGATGCATGTTGTACACTGGCCAGAACTGACAACACTTCTTGTACTCTTGCTCCCCTGTCTGTTTGAAAAGCTTGATTTTAGGTGGAAACTGAAATTTCTGGCTCTTAATTTGTGAATAATGCATCGGCTGGAATATGCATTATCATAAAAAGTATGAGTAGGTGGGATGGTACATTAGAAAGGTTTCTCACTCTACATGCTTGCTTTTTGCTATCATTTGCTGGCATATAATTAGATTTGATAGATATGGACAGAAATTATTCTGTCTTTCAAGTTATATAGAGTTCAAGTTCCTCTGTCTGTCATGATGATTAAACACTGCATTTAATGTAAGCACTAGCGTAAAGAGTAAACAACACAAACTGATCAAGTCTAGAGGGTGAGGGGTTTAGTAATACAATATGGCTTTAAATTCTTCAATTACATCAATTCAATATTCAAACATAATGTATTCAACTACATCTCCTGATTAAGGTTAAAACTGGATGGCCTCCCAAGAATATTAATAAGGCATGCAAGTCAGTCAAGAATATCATCATCGCATCCTCATGTCCATCAACAATGGTACAGATGTAAGCTGTGGTAAACCTGATGACCGTTAAACAAAGACCACATTCATTATGTAGACAGATCATCACCTCATATTCTGTTCATTTGCATATATCACAATCTCGTCTATTTGTATGATAATCTGATGGTTGATGAGAAGTGTGTATGTTTTGATTGGGGCTGCAAAAAGAAACAGGGGATCGGGGAAGGGGGGTAAGGGGGGTGTGTCTTAATGCAGGTTTTGAATATGCAATGTGTGTCTGACCTCACCGGGTACGGAAGAAGAGGCATGTAAAATTTATAAGTCGTCTGCAGCCTCCTGATTGACTAAAACACGGGGGATCATTTAGATAATGCGTCCCCACTCCTAACAACTGCTTAGGGTCAAAAAGTAAAAGAACTCTGCATCGATGGCTGAAGCCAGATACAGTATCCCAAAACGACACTTCACAAGTTACTTTTCCTGCTTCTGTGTTTGATAATAATTGTTTGCTTTTGGTTGGTTTTTGCACAATCTGATGTTATATTTTTGTGTATGTGACCTGAAACCCAAGAAGCAGGAGGGATGAGGTAGGACCCTCACCTTCTTTTTTTTTTTTTTTTTTTTTTTTTAGCAATGGCAATCTGGGTATGGGAGATAACAGAGTGAAAAATGTTGGAAGCAATCCACTCTGCCTTGGAGTAAGACCTTTACGATTTCACCACTTCATTAGGAAGTGGCTAATCTCTCCACTCGAGAGGCCTGATAAGGACTCTGCGCTAATGCAAGGGGAGTCAAAGTTCAAACAGCCTTCGATGTTTTGATGCTTAACTTACTAAAGTTCCTGTATGTTCATTAGACAGCTTTATCAGGAAACTCTTCTCTTACATTCCCCAATACCCATCAAGATTGGAAGAGGTGGTGGTGGTGGGTGGGGAGGGGGGGGTGGGACAAGGTGGAGAGTGGAGCAGTCTGCAGCTGTGTGGAGATAACAGATAGCAGGGATAGTGGGCTCTTGTAGGACGGATGGAGGGATGAAGTGGAGAGAGAAAGGGAGACGACTGGTCAGACCATCTTCTCTTCTCCTCGAGAGTTCTCTTTCTCATATCTCGATTAAGCCTTCAGCCCTGACTGGAGTATAAGTGTAAAGCCAATAGAGAGAGACTGTGTGTGTGTTTGCCTTTGTGCATGTGTGTTTATGTGTGCGGCTGTGTAGTTGTGCATGCACATGTGGGTGCTTGTGTGTGTGTGTTTTTGTGTACTGTCCACATTTGCATGCATCTGCACAGTCTTGTGTGCATGTATGCATGCGTGCCTGCGTGTGTGCGTGCGTGTGTGTGTGTCAGGCCTTGATGTCCTTATGCAGTCACATCTCCATCCACGTGACAACAGCCTGGGCCCCTCCACTCATCAATTTTGCATTGCCATTTAAAAAAGCCTATCACAAGTTCCCCATCAGATTCACATCGGCCCCTGGCGCACATAAAAAGGCCTATTTATACTGATCCCCTCTCCCTGAAATTGTTTTTCAAAGGGAAGATATTATTTCGTGCCCTTCTAGTATCAAAGGCTCCTCAGCACTCCAGAGAGTCAACCACATATATCAAAGTAACACAGGAGCAAGAGGACACATCGAAGAGAGTGTGAGTGAAAAAAAAAGATAACACATTAAGCATGAACTACTTTGGGATGTTTGGATGCTCTTATTTTTGTTTACTGAATCTGAATTCTGTCACTTTATGTCAGGCGACACCAGGGCTGCCTTTTAATTGGGTCTGACATGTTTCTCATCTCAGACTAACTTTACCGATGTACAAACATGCTGTTCAACCTTCACAGAGGAAGTTGTGAAAAATATAGACTACAAACTCCAGAGAGTGACTGAATCAAAGGTTACAAAATGTTCAGACATAGTGAAGTTGAACGATGTGTTTGGGTGCACTTGATAAAGTGTGCTTTTACAGGCAACTACAGTACTTCTGGAGCACAGGTGCATTTAGCAAAATCGTGGCACTATAAATCCTTTGGAAATGTATTATAGTGCAGGGTACGTCCTGGTTAGGGAACAGTGGATTTGATTTTCTGCTTCTCTGTGATACTGTATTAGAAGGGTCTTGGGAATGGTAATTCTGTCTACAAGTGTGTTGTGAATCGGGATAAGGTTTAAGACAAAGGCCCCTAAGGTATCTTATTGAGGATGCTGTGGTAGTTTGGGGTAGAGGGGATACGGCTGTCGGGCTTTCTGTCAAAGTTGAGACAAATATGATCAAGGTGGTGACTGGGTGCACCTTGTCTCCTTTCAGTCATATTAGGGAGGTTCACTGTTGTCACAATGTTGTCACTTAGCTGACAAGCAAAGCAATGGTTAGAAGCACAAAAATGCTTAGGAACCAATGGTTTTCTCAATAGAACTTTTTCATGGCAGACATTTTGACTTGTCAAAGCAGGAAAAGCACAGGTGAAATTAATCACAATAATGATGGCTGCGTTCCATTTAGGTGAGCCAGTTCCAGGGCTCTCGTATTGTGTATGCTCGTTCATTAACATGGCTTACTTGGACAGTTAAGGGAATAGAGCCATTGTTATTGTTATCACTTACACCTGCATTTTTCTTGCTTTGACAAGTCAAAAGGTCTGTTGTGAAAAGGGTTTATATAGGTCAGAGGGGAGCAGTTCCTTCAACAGTGTAATTCTACAGGATAGAGTGAGGAGTTTAGCAATTCCCAAGTAACACAGGGCGCTTGCCTTTAGAGGTGTCCCAACAAAACTGACCTGGAGAACCAGGGTAAGTTCTGTGGGAAAATGACATCTTTTGCAAAAAATACTAAACTAAAAAAAGCAGATTCTGTGGTGTTATTGTACATTACAGAATCCGATGGTGCTTTGAACACTGTAAAACAAGCCCTTACATTATTGCATTATGTACATCATAATGGCATAGCCTCTTTAGACAATGGAGATTAAATTGTCCATTTAAAAATATTTTAAAACATTACTATATACAGTATAGAACAAAACTGAGTACACCACTGTGCAATATCAATAAAATGTTAAATGATTCAAAATTGTATCATCTTACAATAATTGTAGTATTTTTAGGATGAAATGTAAGGTATATGATATCATTTGTAATTAAAAACAAACCGGTTAGATGGACTAAATTGAAAATAGAATTCTTAAAGTACAACCTCAGTGCAACAAAAGTGAGTACACCTGTGACCACTGTTGCAAAAATGTCTACACCTGTGACTTCCAATTAAGATTAATTGCCCGAAAAAGGTTATAAAAAAACTTGTCAGCATCACAACTTTGTCAATTTTGACCTGGCTTGTGTCTGATGCAACATGGCTCCACATGTTAAGGAATTGCCTGAACAAGTTAGAAACCAGATTGTGAGACTTCATAAAGATGGGAGAGGGTACAAGATCATCAGTAGGCTTCTGAACAGATTAAACAAGCAAGATTAAACTTTGCCAAGGAACATGAAAAAAGCCTAATGAATATTGGCTTCATATTCTTTGGTCAGACGAAACCAAAAAAATTTTTGCTTGGATCAGATGGGGTCCAGTATGCTTGGCCTTGACCTGGCCAGGACTACCACAGTGACTTCATATTGCTGAAACATGGAGGTGAGAGAGTGCTGATACGGGGCTGCATGTCTACAAAAGATGTAGGGGAGATGACGTTAATAGACGGCACTATGAATGCAAGTTTGTCTACCCAAATACTGAATGAAAAGATGAAATGGAATTTTCCAACATGACAATGATCCCAGACACACTGCAAAAATCACATAAGGGTTTTCAAGGAAGAAAAAAGTGAAAACTATGACCTGGCCAAGTATGTCCCCTGACCCGAATCCAATAGAACATCTTTGGAGTATTTTAAAGAGGAAAGTACAGCAACAAAACCCCTCCAGCAAAGAGCAGCTGAAAAGAATCAACTGTGAAGAATGACATAACACAGATCTGGGCTAGACTGGTATCGTCCATGCCCAGGAGGATCCAATCTGTCAAAAACAAAGGCAGGCATACAAAATATTAAAAAATAAAAGAGTGGAGTCTCACTAATGAAGAGTGTTCTGACTTTTGTTGCAGTTCGTTCTTAAATATGGACCTTTCATTATAGTTTAGTTTAGTTTATTAGTCAAACATTCTGTTTTTCAAGTGAATTTGCTTAATTATTCTTGGGTATTGTCTAAAAACAAAGTTGTATTAAATGGATACAAATTTGTAATTACTCTCACATTTAAGTGATACTGACCAGGGGTGGACTCAGTTTTCATATGTACTGTATGTACTGTAATAGCATCTTTTCACTTTATAATTCTAACAGTGGACAGACTACCATTTGTATTTCTGTGAAAGTTCCGGCGATGCACAGGTGGTGGTTTTGTTGGACATTATTACTTCACAGACATCCACACAATACATGAGACGTTTCTGAGACGTTTTTTTCCGACATTTCTCTCTACCAACACAGACTGTACCTCAGTGTATCTGTGAGCAGATAACAAATGAGGGTGCCAACTGGGCCACAAAATGCCGCAGAGATAATCTGCTATCAGTGAGTCTCACTGATCCAAGGGAAAAGAAATAGGGCTTAGAGGGCGAAGTGTCAACACCTTAGATATCTGTACATACTTAGCCCTGGAATCAAAGCTAAGGTGGCAGGGCCTGCTCACTGCTTAGCCTCATATCTCCACAATAGTGACATCCCTGCGCTCAAAACCAAAGTGTCTCTTGACTTTTAACCATGGCAACCCTGGCAGTGAGTGCCGTCAATACAACAGAGGTGCTTCAAAGACACAATAGATTCATATTCATTATGAAATTTTGACCAAGATAAAGGTTGTGTTTCTGACAAAACCCATTTTTAGTTTTGCTTTCTTCAGCCACACTCAAATATTGTGGTCAGACTGATTTTCCTTTCTCTGTGACCTTGTTATTCTGTGTGACTTTTGTTGAAGCCAAAATCTTGTGACACCAAAAAACAAAAAAAACCCCAGCATGTTTTATATTTACAGTGAGCTTAAAAGAAACATAAATACTTTGCATAATTAGTTTTTAATTATGCGTAGTTTGCTTACTGAAGTGGCTCACATGGGAAGACATTAAAAAAAAGCCTTGAACTTTATATCCATTTACAGAATAAAGGGAACATTTAACAAAGACAAAAAGGATTGTGCTGTGGGAGAAATCCAATTCGACACACTTCTCCCATAATCCCACTTTTTAAGAGACTGTACCATTGCCCATTTTCTACAAATCATGGCAGACCACTTCCCAAACAAAACCTTTTTATTTGTTTGTTTGTTTTTTATACTGTAACTGAATGTTATTTTCCTACTATACTTTTCAAGAAGTTACCAATTTCACCCAAACTGACATGTGATAACTTTTTGTTTTACAGTTGTTTTGTTCCGACAAAATGGTAAGCTATATGGTGTTCGCCAGAGAATCCTCCTATATATATATATATTAGCCTATATATATATATATATATATGTGTGTGTGTGTGTGTGTGTGTGTGTGTGTGTATGTCATGAAAACCTTATATAATGACTATATATATATATATATATATGTGTGTGTGTGTGTGTGTGTGTGTGTGTGTGTAGGCATGGATGTGCATACCTGTGAGCACACATGTTTTTTGTCTTTTGCAGGCTTCAGACAAAGATGTGTCAGTATATCAAACATGAGTTTTCCTTTGTACAGCCTTCCATTTTTCCATTAATTGAGTATAGTCACTTCAAACGGTCCAGAGAACCAGAGGAGTACAAAGCAGGGCTCAATCCCTCCTTTACATCTGGAGGACAGCCTTGGCCCTGGATGGTACCACTCTCATCCCAACACTGACAGGCCAGCCTAGCTTTATTACCAAGTGGTTTGAAGCATTGCAGAACAGAGGAGGTACCAAATATCAATTTGCTGTGGGCATTAAAACTTTTTGGCCTTGTCCACACCTCAAATCTGTCTCATCCTGTGTCTCTTTCTCTTTGTCATTCTGTCTTTATATCACTGTGTCGATATCTGTCATGGCTTTCAGCTTCAAGTAGGTTATTGCAGAAGGTGTAAAGTGGCCAGTCTTTCCTCGGTTTGGTAACACGTCTCTCATATTCACACTTCACTTAAACCTTAAACATATTCTACGGCCATGCTGTGCAAGTGCACATCTACTGAATACAGACATACAGCCACACAAGCATTTACAAACACATCCATTCACACACATACTATAAGGTACTTATTCACCCTCAAAGAATAGATACTGTACATATAATACTGTATGTACCTGCTAAATGCTCACACTCAGCCATTTTCACATTCACACACACAACATAAATAAACGCACACGCCACCTCCACACACGTCCTCCACCACCTCCAAATTGCAGCCCAGCAGCTCGATCTTTAGAAGTTCTTTTAATCAAAGTGCAGCTGCAAGGCTAATCAAAGGGCCCTAAATAACTCCATCTCCCAACACAGGCCATAGGAGGATTAAAAATCCACTAGCCAGAACTGGGTTTCTTCGATCTGGGGGCCGCTAACGCCTAATGAGAACTCCCCAAAGCCCCAGATCACAGCTGAGCTGCTGGGCGCAGCATGCTGAGGCCCCTCTTTAAATCCTAAAGAGATCCTATCAGGACCAGATGAAAATAGATATTGCCCTCTCTGGGCGTCAGATGATTAAAAGAATGGCAGAGGATTATAGAGTCCAGTTTGGACGTCGGTTCAGGGAGGAGGGGAAAAAAAGGAACTCAAAGTGTTCCTGTATTTGTGTGTGTCTTTTACATGACATTAAGGCCCTAACAGATAAGAGTAGTCCGAGACTAAGGGTGAATGTAAAGTCAGTGCTCTATTATGCAGGCTTAGAAGACCTACATTTGTTTACTTAGATCTTATAGGGATTACAGAACTGTTTGCCGTGTCTCCATCAAACAACCAGGCCTTTTGTTCTAGTATGAGGCGTGATGACAGTGAAAGTGTCTGTACTGGACTGCCTTCTCCACATTATAACTGTCCTGCCCTGCATCTCTGATAAGTGGATTATGATGTGGTGGTAATTTTAAGACACTGAACAGTTCCAGCTATATAGTTTTTTTCTGTTATATTTAGCTACCTGTAGCACATTAGAAACAACGAGTTATATCATATTTACTATTTTAATGAAAAATGAACAATTCCAACTCTGTCTTTCCCATAATATACAATATGCACTAAATGCATGGTGACAGAAACTGTAAGCAATGACAAAGTATGTCAAACTCCTCATTTAATATAAAATTCATGTATTTAATATTTTCTTTATTTTTTTTTCTTTATCTTTATTTTATTATTTATTATTTACTCTTTGAGATTTCTGCTTAACATTGAAATTCCTGGTAAAAATAGCTTTTGTATATTAAGAAAGTAATTTTAAGTTACTCAGTCATATGTCACATCAAATAGTGTCCTTGCTTCATTTACATAGACAGCAGCAAAGTGTACCAGTTGTGCTTTAGCATGTCAGTGTGCATTCAAATATTTATATTTTTATAAAATCAAACTTTGATAAGAAACTAGACTAAATGTAATTTTTGCATACCTTTCGCAAACTATATACATGTACATTAATATTTAGATTGTTAGGAATCTGACAATTAGTCAGCCATTTCCTTCTCTTTACGCTGAGACATGTGCCGGCAACCCATCTGCCTGTCAGTCTTTTCACAGAGGAGGATCTGTATGCTCTAACTAGACCAACACAGATCTGACAAGGTTGTGTGCACCTGTCATGTCCCACTCTCCTATAACTTTAACATGTTCATGTCTGGGCCTGGCAGGTCATTATAATAAATGAGGTAGGCTCAGTGGACAGCCATGCCTCGTTCCTCTTCCCTAATGGGAGCGCAGAAATCTGCAAACCAGTACTTTACATTGACTGATGTTGAAGGCTCAAAGAAACTAGTTAAAGTGGACAATTAGAATTGCGGGGGTTGGGTTATATCTCACTGCCCAATCACATGAAATGTCCCTTGTTATTTTAATAATTCAGACAGCGGCTAATTTCTACAGCCCGACTGTGTCAAGGTAATGTGCAGCTCACATGTCCTAAATGTGTCACTTTGAACTTGGTCACCATAGCTTCTAAAGTACCGCGGACAGGTTCCTTGCAGGGGAGACGGTTTGGACTTTCAATTAAATCAAGCATGGGGGACAATATTGAGAGGGAAGAAATGCAAGAGGAAGCGCTAAAAACCTTGCATTGTGTGGCATAACATCTGTGGTGGTGCATTTGTATATATGTATATAGGCTTGTCTTTTTTTCTTGATTTGACAGCAACCATATTCTATGCTCAGCACCATCATCCCTCACCAACAATATACTGAATTGAACATAGAGAAGGCATAACTGTATGAAATTCTCTCACCCCTTCTGGGGCATATTCTGCCCTCAGTGCTTACACAGCTCAACAACAGACCTACACACATACCTTGATGCTCAAGTCTAAGGCTGTTAGACCCTCCACTCACATCTGAAGTGGCTTAGCACAAGTGCAAATCTCTCCAAACCAGACCCCGAGGACTCTATTTCATACTCCCAGCCTCTCTCTGCCTCTTCCTCTCCAATATGCCTGACCTAGACGTCTGCGCTCCTTTCATCCACATTCCCATGGAAACTCATTTAGCCTAGCTAGAGGGAGAAGGCAGCCCTGGGTTCAATTGGCTGGATTTACACTTGAGATATTATTCATTACATTAGCTGCCATGCTGATCTCTTGCTCGGTTGTTCTCTCTCTCTCTCTCTCCCTCTCTCTTTCTATCTCTCTCTCATTGTCTGGTGCCAGGCTTCTCAATATATTCCCTGTCTTAAAATTCATGGACTTCTCCTCAATACATACCTATATTCAGTGTTCTGCTATTGTTACCCACCCTGTCTCATTGCCACATGGAAATTGCATTCTTGAATGTCAAGAGCAATATTTTCAAGGACAAATTACAGCGATGGCACAAAGCTGCTGCATAACAAAGTAAACTTGTCTCAGATTTATTTGAATGTATGCCAGTGATTGTAACAATATGCAAATACCGAGACACCCCTTTTGCCTTAAAAAAACAAATAAATAAAGAAATAAGAATAATTGAATTGTCAATGCTTGTTAAGACAATTCAACATGGTGTCCAGACAATGTAACAGTGAGAGGATTTTTTTTATCTTCAAAAACCAATGTGTGGCTATCAGTACCATGGAATGTAATGGCTAATTGTCCTTGCTACTGCAGATTTTATGGTCTTTAAGCTTATTATATAATTGCTTGCCAGAGCCTCCTTCCTGCAGAGAGCTGAACCATAATGAGTGTGCATGTGTGTATGTGTGAGAGCATATCAAAAGAAATGTACGCTTCTTCTTATTCACATTTGTACTCAATTCACTATCCTTTCCTCTTTCTCCACTTGTAGCATATTTAATTATTTGGCCTGTTTGTTGATAATGATGATAATGATAATGGGCATTGCACGACTGAAAATGAAGCTATTATTCCAGAATGAGCATTAATATCTGCTGCTGCAAACAGCCTCAGGACAAGTAACGTTAGAGGGGTGGCGCACAATGATTAGCTTTAATTCCTAAGTCCAAGTTTCACACATTAACATGAACATCAGCACTCACATACCAGACAATATTACTATTAGGAAATCACTTTTATTTGTTTTTTTTGGTCAGACTGTATGTCTGTGGTGCATTACAGTATACTGTATACATACTCTTTATCTGTGCTTGATGTGCACAGTCATACAGTACAACACACACACAGACAAGTGCAGGTGTGTGTGCCTTTGTGTGTTTATACTGTATGTGTGTGTATGTATGTGTCTGACTGTGCACATTCACAAACCGTATGTGCACATGCCTCTTTGTCACAGAGAGAGAAGAAGGGGGGGGGATGTATCCATCTTTCCCAGTCCATTTTTTGGAGATAATGACGGCCATTTCTTCTTCTCAGTGACTGATGACAGGCAGAACTAACCGCTAATGGCATGCCAGTGCTGGAGCGCGCCACTTATGTTATTTTTCCTGACAAGGCTCAGGGGAAGGCTTCATTTTTTTGACATTTGACCATGCAAATTCACTCCTGCTACATTATTCCACATTTACATCCATCTCTCAGCCCCACCTTCTCCTCTGTCTCCATCCACCCCACCCTAACCCACCACACCTCGTTTCCCTCTCTCTTTCCTTCAGTATCTGCTAGTGGTTGCAGACAGTAAAAGCTGGGCTAATAAAATGCCATGAAAAAAAAATCACTTAAATAGCAATACAAAAGGAATTCTGAATGAAAAGCCCAACCTTTTCTATTCTGTACCTTTCCAGTTTATGCCTTTTTTTCAAAGCAAATGAGGCAGTCAAACGGAAAGCTGGTAAATGCAAATGGATGTGGTAAATATGAGGCGTGTGGAGTGCAGTCAAGGTGAATATGAGCCCCACCAAATAATTCATTGACACAGGAAACTTCAATTTGTGTATTGGTCTTTTTTTTTTAATTCTCAGGTTGTGACAAACGCTGGTGCTTTAGCTGTACATTAGAGGGGAATCTTCTGATCTAGGAAACCACTCGGACGATTTGCAAGATTTATTATCTAACTTTTAGAAAAGGGTGGAATTATGAGGATAGCTCAGTAGAAGGAAGTGCAGGTTAGATCAGATACAGCATGTTATAGTAGAAACACAGGCATATATAGACTAATGCACAGACATATAGTCCAGAGTTAACAGTGATTTGGATTCCTGAACACTTTTATCTTGACGCTCACATCAAGTCAGCCTTCAGATTTTCTGTGTAGCATCAGATTCTGCTATGAAGAACAAAGTGTCAATTTAGTTCCGCTGGTTCTGCAATAATTTAGCCGGAACCAACTCCTCTTTCAATTTTATTTTGGCTTTTATTCTCTTTCTCAGTTTTTTATTCTTTAAAATGACTATTCAGAATCCATCCGGTGATATTTTATGAGCTGATTTCATTCCTCACATGATCAAACTACTGCATGTGCCTTCAAGAACCACACATCCATATTCAAAAGCCTTTAGTTCACAAACATCAGATGTGGTCCACATCCACTAATAAGGCATTCCTGCTCCGTGCTGCTTTTTTCATCTCATAAGTTAGCAATACTAGACTGCACTCTTATTAATGCAACAACTTCATCTCCCTTCGGATAATTTAAAGAGCTATTGTCTCAATGGGTGGTATTGGTTTTGTGTGTGTGTACATGTGCACATGTCTGAATTATGTACAGCCATTCATGCATATGTACAGGTTTGCATGTATGCGTGCACGCAGTCAGAAATTCTGAGTGTTTGTGCTTCCGCAGTTAAGACATGAGTCTGTGCGTGTGTGTGGGTGTGTGTAGGTGTGTGTGTGAGAGAGTGAGAGAGAGAGAGAGAGAGAGAGAGAAGCAGGGGGTTGATGGGTCTTGGTGGGTCAGCACACCTGCTGCGGCTACAAGCACTCTGGGACAGCTAATGTTCTCTGAGCTGACAGGAATCTCCCCCACCACTCCAGTGCCCAGCCCTCCTCCTCTCTCCTTCCCCTTTAGTTTGAGCTTAGATAGATTGCCCTTGTAACGGGGGCTAATAATGTGCCACAGAAGGCTTTTTAATGGGGAGGACTTTGATAGGTTTTCCAGGACATAGAAAAAGCCACACAGAGGAAGACATATGCATGGCATGAGCATGAAGACAAGAACGGACACACACACAGTGAAGCACACGTGCATGCCTGTGAACTCACAAACTCAAACAAATGTGAATGTGCACACATATCCATGCACACACCCACACACACTCTACCTGTCGGCTTGTTTTACCACATTATTATTGCTGGCAGGGGGTCTCTGGCCCTCTGCTGTTCTCCAAAGGCAGCCTGTAATGTGTCAAGAGAGAGAAAATGAGGAAGGAGGGAATAGAGGGAGGAAAAGAAAGAGAAGGAGGAGGAGGTAGACTGCCAGCTGACAATGAAATAAAGCCCATTAGAGAGAAGTAAAATAACACAGGGAAGGAAGTGACAGCAGGCCTGTTACACACACAGCTTTACTGTCTTTAACTACTGTCAGCCCCACTGGGTGACAGCAGCTGCCATTTCTCTCTCTCACACACACACACACATACACACATAAAGGCAGGCATGTTCGCTTGCACACACATAAGTACGCAAACACAGGCATTCACTCACACATTTCCTACTTGTAATCACGCACATGCAGGCATGTGCAAATAAAGGGACACACAAACACACATTCAGTATAGACAGTATTCACATATCAAAACAGCCCTGAAATGCACACTGCAATTCAGAAGACAGTTGGAATATGTTTTTGTTGTCTTTGAATCTGTATTTTTTTTGTTGTTGCCAGTATGTTTAAATGCAAGAAATAATTATCACTGGTTCTTCCAGCTCTTTTTTAAAATCATAATTAAACAGATTTAGATATAATACAGAAGAAATACACGCTTGAATACTGTTACACTATTGCATTATGTTTCCTTAAACCCATCTCCTCTATTTTATTCTGTGTTAAAATTTCAAAAAAAAATTTCAGTAGCCCATAGCCCATGCAAATGTGTCCCAGATTATGTGACCTTCCACATTTTCATTCTTCCTTTTTCAGCTATGTGGAATAACCTCCATATGTTTACTCACAATATATTTGGTAGCACTTCTGATGCTCCGATGCTGATTTGCACGATATGCTTGTCTTGACATCCTTATCCTTAGACACACTGGACTCCCTGACAGATTTCCAGATCTTAAAGTTCTTTGAAGCTCTCTCCTCTCTCCATCTATAAACTTCCACATGACCACCTGTTCCCATCTATCTTCATCCAAAAACACCAATTATCGGGGTTCAAGAGCCGCATGTGTCATCCTCTTGTCAGTGAGTCTTGTAAAAATAATGCTTTTAAGTGGTGCAATAGACCTGTTGCTGTTATCAACAATATTCTATGACTCTTTTTTTTTTTTTGCTATCAAACTCCAGAAATACACTATTTCAGTGTGTCATTTGGACAGTTGCCCCCTCCAAGTAATAAATACACAATCAGACAACAGAATGAGTGAAACTTTAGGCTGGATATCTTCACTTACAAAAAAGAAGAATATTCTGCTAAATTCCCACTGCAAAGTTTAAGGAAATGCCTGTCCGTTTTGGAAATACCCACTGGGTACAGTGTGTCTGAGTTGCACTCTGCACATCCCTGTGGTCATTGAAATGGATGATTACAGTAATATGAGGCTGGCCTTTTTGAAATAAAATGGATGTCATGTAAAGCCAGATTTCACTAATGTTCTTGTCACCATGGTCATTCAAATGCATGTTTTAAAGTGACATGAAGCTGACCTGTCAGGAAAAATGGACTTTTAAATGATATAGAAAGAAGACTTGTAAAGCCAGGTCTCACTAATATTTTAAAATATTAATGTGTACCTCCATCAATGCATGAGTGAGGGATATTCTAATAGATACTCAATTATTCATACCCATAAATAAAACCTGCTTACCTAGATTATGACTAAAAACCCCTACTATGATGTTTTATGAGGACAGGCTAATAATGTATGAATGCAAAGGTTTCAGGTGTTCAGGCGTACCTGCACATTAAGTTCAGCCCACAGTCTGGAAAGACGGCTGGCCATCGGATATAGTATATGCTCATTTTATATTCACCGAACACAACTTTCTGAACCTTTACAGCACTATTTGCAATATCTAAGCCACCTTGCATACTTTGGTATGCACAGTAAATGTATGGCGAAGGCCGGTTTGTTGTACTGTCAAACCGATACATCAACAATTTAATGGGAAAACCACGTGACTTGTAGCAAAATGCTACGTCGTTGCTAAGTCGTTTTTAGCATTTTGAAATGTATTGCATCATAACATTGCACCATACTTACTTCAGATGTTTAGGAGCACCATATTGTTAAAATTATCTCCCCATACGTTCTTTTTCTTGCATAGCTCATAGTATGAAGCATGAGTTTTCCAATGTAGCCTGAATGCACCTTAGCAATTAATATTTCATAGTAGATAGTAAAGACAGTAAGAGCTCCTGATTCAAGTCTGCAATGTTTAACATTGTATATAATGTGCTTTGGAAAGGCCACATAACAGTTTAGACATTAAAACCAAAGTTATTAATATCTAAATCTATCAATTCATCACAGAATAAAGGTTTGTAAAAACAGTGGAGGACACTATTCATTTGAGACATTATTTCAAACACTGTCTCCACTGTAACAAACTCACCCAGAAGTACCTTGCATCACAATGTGGTTGTTTTTCCTCAACTGACACGTCTGGTTTGTTGTATCCTCCAGATCTGCAAGTCCACTTGTGAGAGAGCATTAACTGCTAATCAGTTTTAGTCGCAGGCTGTTAATATTTAATTGAATAAACAAACAGACACAAACAACTTAATGGGGAGTGTTATCATAATGTTTTGCATCTTCCCTTACTTAAAATTCTGTCATGAAAAATGTAATTATTGTTGACTAAATTAGTCACATTATAATTGAGTTGTGGCAGAACACAAGAGTTATGAAAGTAGGTTAAACAAAGAACAAGTTATTCTCTCTATCTTAAAGTTGCATTTCAGTTGAAAATGTAAGCATGTTGCAAACAAAAAAAATTGGAATATCATTTGTACAGTATATAAGTGTAATACAAACAAGAATGATGTATTTCTTTCAAGGTCAGAGCAGGCTTGTCCATGGTAGAAAGCCAACAGTGTGATAATCCAGCCGCCTTGCCAGGCCAGTTCAGCTAGAATATACTAGGGTGAAGATGTGTGCAATGGTTTAATTGAGCAGCATTTACTGAAACAGAATGAAAATCTTTTGTCATATGGGTTACATTTTCCAAACACATTCAACAAAGAAAAAGTAGCTCAGGCCTTAAACAAGTCAATACATTTTGAACCGCCATTATTTTTTTAGTGAACTTTTTTTTTCCTCATATAAAAATACTTTAAATAACACTGGGCACAGTCAATGTAAAGTAAAACAGCACATTAAAGTAAAAAACACAATAATTCCAATAACACTTCTAATAAATTAAAAACATGAAGCATTTGCAGCTTCATGCTGTTCAGCCATAGTAACAGGTAAGCAATGTGTCAGGTTTATCCACTTTAAACCTGCCTTTGAACAGGTTTGGCTGAAGACATATATTGGTTAAATTACTGGTATCCATCTAAACTTGCTTTGTGAAATGCAGATAAAAGGAACTTACTAAATCTGAATTACTGTCTATGTGCAGTTGTGTTCCCATGGGACTGTACAGTATGACATGGTTGTGTTTTTGTTTACTTAACAGTGAGGCAGCCTCTCTTCCTGTTTTCAGTTAGGCATATTTTGATTTAAATGTGGTCATAAGGTCACATACAGAATAGAAAGATGGTTTTAATTTTCTATGCCATTGCACTATACTATCAGTTTCACAAAATACCAAATACACCTACAGAGGCTTTGAGAAAACATAGTAATTTGTCCTTAATAAATGTATTTTATTATTTTTAGTCTGTCAGTGTTTAAATTTCAGTGATAAAATGTTTTGATCCAGCAGCATCAATGTATCTCTTCACTCTTTGTAAAAAGGCAATGTCAGCAAGATGTAGTCAATTAAAATAAACGCTCTAATAATCAGTGATCACTTGGAGAGAAAAGAACAGTTGGTATTATTGAATAGACTGTGAGTGTTTAAAGACTTCTGATGAGGAAAGCCCAGTAAGCCTGTGGAGAATCTGAGAGGCAGGTTCCAGATAATGAAGTCTTCAGCTGTGGTGAGCCACACAACTGTGTGTGTGTGTGTGTGTGTGTGTGTGTGTGTGTGTGTGTGTGTGTGTGTGTGTGTGTGTGTGTGTGTGTGTGTGTGTGTGCGTATCTGGCCGTGCACATGCATCTGTGTGAATAATGATCCCAAATTGTGTAATTAATTATGAACACGTCTGAATAGAAGAGAGATTTTAATAAAGGCTTGAGATACATGCAGAATGAGAGGGAGAGAAGGAGAAAGAGAGAGATATAAAGATCATTTCTGCTTTTGAGTTGTTTCCATCTTAATAAAGCTGCAGGGTGAGAGACGAGCCTGCTGTGCCCTCCTGTGGCCACAGCTGTGAAATATTGCCCATTCTGTTTCTCTGTCTATGCTTAATTGCAGTCTCTCTCAATTCTATTAACCTGTGATAGAAGTACATCATGTGCGGTTTCAATACAATTTGGAAGAAAAACTCTTTAAAAAAATCAGTGTAAAGGCGGACTGTAAAAACATTTAGATGATATTCCTTTGAAATAATTGTGCAATACTTAACAATGTGGTGCATAAATAAAATCTAATATTCATAATGCAATGACAATCAAGTTTTCAAATAATGGGATACAGATGTATGAAGGGCTATATGCAAAAAACTGACATTATTATGGTCACTATTACACATTAAAAACTAATTTGTTTTGTGCAGAATAATAATTTGTATTCCTGAAATACTAGCACACAATTATTCTTACTACAAAGAGTGTTACTACGATAAATATAAGGCAAAAAATGTCCTCTGAGACACTATTTAGTCCTTGTTACAGCTAATCTTATGATGCATCCATTATTAACAAAAATAAATAGTTCTTCTGCTGTTTACAGGCCGTTACTAGAAATATTTATTATAAATATTTAGATCACTTAGTTTTCTTGTCCTTGTTTTGTTATTAGGATCTGGAAGCCAAAACAGTGAGCCAACAAGCAAACTACCAACCAAGTTGGTTTTAAAGTCTTTCAGACAAACATCCACCGATCCAGTCAGTCAGACAGTTGGCCAACAAGCCACCCAAACAGGCAACTCGGCAGTCAGTCAGAGTGACAGTCATTCCACCAACGAGTCAATCAGACACTCAGCTAATCCTTTAGTCAGTCAACAAGCCAGTCAGCTATCCAGCCAGCCTGCCACTCATCGGGTTAGCCAGTCAACATGCCAACACGTCTACCAGTCATTTAATTTGCTCCCTCACAGCCGCCAAACCAGCAGCCAGTCTAAACTTCAAATAACCAGTCAGTCACTCAGTCAGCCAGACAGGAAACCAGTTAACCTCTGCCAATGAGTCAACCACTCCGTCAGTTTAACCAATACCCTCCCTGTCAGTTTAGCACAGTATATATTAAGTAGCGCTGGATAGCACACATGACCTTTCTCACTTCCAGTGTGGAGGAGCCAAATTATTAATATTGCTATGGTAACCACAGGGCAGAGACACAAACTGGGGATAAATAAAGACAGAACCATGTAAGGATGGCCTCCTCACATCAACATATTGTATGTGCATTCGCGTGTACACAAGGACATGCACACACACACACACACACACACACACACACACACACACGCAATATGGTAGCTGACATGTGCCCATCTCCTCTGTTCTGCCCTTGGAGAATCTAAATGCTAAATGTATGTGCATATTTTTTCATAGCAAGAGACATATTAGAATCCCCGCCCCATCCCCACCCCCATCCCCATCCCCATCCGCCATCTCCCATACGGATGACGTGAAAGTGCATAATGCTGGAGGAATTAAAGGATTCCTGGCCCCCGGTACCAGGGGCCATCGTAATGACGAGAAGGCTTAAGTGTAGTATCCTCCCTTTTACCCTGCTCTGTCTCTGCCTGTCCAGCAGCTTTCATTCTTCTGATTTTAGAGTGTGTGTGTGTGTCATTAAATATTCATGTTTAAGTGAAGTAATGATAATGTTATAGAAAGAGGCACATATATGACAGCACAGAGGAGACAGATTTGTTCTCTTGCTTGGAAAGAGAGGAGACAAAGCGAGAAAGGAGACAGAAAGTGTGTCCTTGTCCTGTATGTGTGTATTTGTTTGTGAAGATAAGATTATTATCACACTTATATATTTATTTTATTTATTTATTTTTCAATTATGCAAATGAGGGAGATTGCCAAAAAAGACCCAATTTCTACATTTTCCTCTTTGAGTGTTTAGAGGATGATCTCACTCTTCTCTTTTATCTCTTCTTCTCCGATGATGGCTATTGATCTGGGTTCGAAGGGAGCAGAGGGAAATTGATTGAGAAATTCTAGCATGGTCAAAGAGGAAGGATTCCCACTAGACCTGTATGCTTTTTATGGATTTCAAGCTCCATCAGGGGCCACTTACCATCTCACCACCTCTGTCAAACATCATATTACAGGCAGGCGGATGCTCTGTTTTGGCAGGAGTGAGGGCCAGTGATGTCGTAATTTGGACCTAAAAAGACCTAAAGAGAGACTTTATCCAAGAAGATGTCTTATAAAGATGTTGGTGAAAATAAGACAGTATGTGCTGCATAAAGGTGAAACGACTAGAATTTTAATTCTACATAAAAGGGAAGTTCCTTTATTTATAACCAAGATTTCCTGCCTCCCTATGCATTGTATGCATATAAATGTTTGTGCGTTTAATGTATGTGTATATATTAACTTCTTAAAATTGACACTGTTATTAATTAATTGTAATTAATTAGTTAATGTAACAATTATTTTTGCATTGATAGACAGCTCTAATAGTGTGTTCAAGGTGCAAGTTGAAAAGCCATTAACAGATAATATCCACTAGAGGGAGAGATTGGACTGTGTATTGGGGGGAAAAACTACCAATTTCTATTCACATCTTTTGGACAACTGATTCAGTGAGTCAAGAAAAGTATCAATGAACAGAATTGTGACTGTCAGTTTGAAAAATTGTACATAGTATCTCCCACCCATCAAAGCCCTCCCAGGTTCACCTGCTCTTCCTCTTTAGCCTACCTCCCTCCATCTAAATACTATTGATAAGTAATGATGGTGATGATGATAAATACATTGAATGAATTGAAAAAAAGGAATGACAATTAATTAACAGACAAATGCCACAGAGGCTTAAATATAAATGTGAACAGGCAGGTAAGGTAGCCTACAATCACAAAACTCCCATCTTCAATCAGGTCTCTGTACACACATCATAGGGCAATGGCTTACATACATACACACACACACACACAACCTAATAAGAGCTATAGAAAATATATATATAGAAAAAATATAAGGTTGTGGTACAACAGCATTGTAAAAGCATCCAACAAGCATACAAAAATAGTGTTAAAATGTCTAAATACTGATAAAGAGCCAAAAGGCAAAATACAATACAAATCTCAAAGGGAAAAAAACATCCAGAAAAAGCACCAGATCTTTGATCATCACAAAAATGCTTAGCCTACTGGTAACATCTGAATCATTGTTTACAGTTTTGGTGGTCATCAATCCCAATCAATCACAAAAAAGGTTTCAAATCAAAATACATATTAAAACCTGAGTGCCAAACGTATAGATGTAAAAAGCCTCACTCCTAAGAAGAATATTATTAATGTCATCCCCTCGTCTAGGTGCAGAAACATGTTCAACACCAACGTATCTCAAAGTGGACAGATTGTGTTTAAATGCACTGAAGTGGACCGCGACCGGATTTTTTTGATCATTTAGTCTTATGCTGCTTTGCATTGCTGAGCACAGAAGCAGCATAAGACTAAATGATCATAATTCCCACTGACAGTGAACACAACTCGAAAACTGATTTCTACAATACCAGCTAAACTATCCCAGATGAACTGAAATCCTCATGATTTTTTTACCCTGATCAACTAGATGCAGTATAATGTATGTTTTAGGTGGTGTAGATTGTTGATATATTTAGTAAAGATATATTTTTTATAACCATAATTACAACCCTACTCTGGAAACTGGAAGAAGTACAAGTATGCCAGCTGATTCGTTTGCTTCGTAACAAGCTCTATGGCACGTCTCTAGTTGGAATTGTAGTTTTTAAATACATCAATATAATCCCCATACAGTAGATAGAAGTTGGCAGTTTTATACCACGGGCACTCCAGGGAATTTTAGGAGGTGGAAAACACATTGGTGTCACCAGATTTTAAAAATCTAATTGTTAAATGGCTGAAAATGGCTTTTTTACATATTTGACAGCACCCCCCACTTGGTGACCACATGACCGCTGAGGTCAAGAGCTTTCTATAACAGCTGGTCATATGTCTGTAGCTGAATGATAAGCCTTCAAACACGCACCGAGTTCTAGGTTCAGAGGTCAATATTTCAAAGGAGGAGCCATGCATCACCTTTAGACTGACATGATGTTTCTCTCCAGGTTGAGACCTTTCCAACAGTTTATTTGGTTTAGTCCTACAACAAAGTTTTAATTTTCACATTTCATGGATGCGACTTTGCCCAGACATAGCTTCACAGAAGATATAGTGAAAAGTAATGCCGTGCACAGCTCCAAGTCTTGAACAAACTATTGGGTGTACAGTTGTGGCAAGGATCAAACAAACAAAACACCAGCACTCACAGATCTATTGCCTTATAATTTATTAAAAACAGACAAGTTCCATCCAGAAGCTATCATATGATGCTGATGATGGCTGAAACGTGTCAGTTTTCGTCCACAATAAACTATAAGATAGATCTGTGATAGCTTCACAGAACCCTTTGAAAGTTCAACATGCCTACATGTTTTATTTTATTTTATTATTTATACATTTAATTTTTTCTGTTTTTGTGGAAGTATTAACAAAAATCCTTCAAGGTATTCTTCAATATACTACATTGATCTGTAACCTTGCAACACAAGGATCCACAGTCATGTTTTATTTCTATATGATTTGTCTCTTTGTGTAACTGATAATTGTGTGCAAATAAATAAACAGAAGCAAGCATTATGACTGAATTATATGTGCATGAACTTTACTTTTATTATTCATGATTATGACCTTCATCATCCCGCTTTACCTACACCATGGCCACGTGTCAACAAAATGTTATCAAATATGAAACATCGGTATCAGCGTATAAGACGTTATGATCACTTTAATTATCGTTAAGGGAAGAAACTATGCTGCAAAGATGCCTAGGCATATGAGCATATCCAGTAGGCTTCTGACAGAATGCATAGGCTACTATTTACACAACCCTGAAGAGTTTTTGTGTCTATATGTTTCACAGTCTGGCTCTGTGTCCCTAGCTGCCATTCTCCACCAGTCCTCCAGAGGCCCTCAGACTTTTCTCCCAGTTTGTTTAGACTGGACAGTATGGGAAAAGGCTTATTAGGGCCTGAGCCCAAAGGGCAAAGACCCTATTGTATTTAGGGCCTGAGCCCAAAGGGTGAAGACCCTATTGTATTTCGTGTATTTGTTTCTTTCTCGTTATTATTCTTTATTAATACGCCACTTCAACCCTAAATTTGACCCCTAAACATGCTCAAAAACTCACCAAATTTGGCACGCACATCAGGTCTGGTGAAATATTTGGTATATGTAAAAATTAACCCCTAAAGTGCCAAAATGTGCTCTCTAGCGCCACCTATGTAACTAAAATGGCCGCCACGGCCCGTAGGAATGTCATAGAGCGATCAAACCAAAACTCAATTATTTGTCTCATCAAGACCTACAAATCATACACTGACACCCCTGACCTAAATCCAACAGGAAAAAATAAGAACTTTGCCCCAATTTTGGCCCCCGAACAAACGCTATCTCCTCTGAGGGCGTTAATGGTATCGGCTTCAAGCTTTGATAGGTGACTTATGACACTATGCTGAAAAAAAGTTGTTAAAAACTTTTGTTGGTTTGGATTTTATAAGCCCTGAAAGTTGCAGTGCCACATTACACCTTACAATGTAAACCAATGGGGAGGCAATCTATGGGCATGGACTTTGTGTCAAACTGAGGCTTCTGACGTCTAAACTATAAGTCTGACCACTTTCAAGTCATGGGATTTATGAGGAGATTTCACAAGAAGCGTAATCTAAAATCCTTCTCTCCAACTGCTCCTGGTGATGTCACTCCCTCAGTGCTGTGAAACATTCCGCAACACACACTCATTATAAAATCACAGGTGGAGCAAGAAAAGACTTTAAAACTCAGACTCTAATATCTGAAAAACAATAAAAGATAGAAAAAACATGTAAATTCAAGATTTGTAAGTCAAAGTCTCGTGACTCATTTAAAGTTCAAATGAAGTCTGTATCTAAAACTATGTGGAAGCAGTTAACTGTTCAAAAAGGTGCGGGTTCGCTCACACTCTCCATTCAAATATATGAGTGTTTTTCTGTGTCCAGCTGCAGTTACTTATTGTCTCTACACACCTGACAGTACACATGTCAGTCAAGCTTTGACCAGGTCATGTGGGTTAAAGGTCTTTCCTTTTCTAAAAATAGACTTGATGAAAATTAGGAAAATAATTTGTTTTGCACACAAACTCATGAAGAGTTTTGTTTACTAATTGAAATTCAAGTGAATGGGCCCAAAACTTGCATAATTTTGATGCCACAGGTGTGAGCAAGACAGACATGTCTCAGAAAATTCTCATCCTGTCAATCAAACTTTCAAAATAAAAGCACACCACACTTAGAAGTAAGAAATATCCCTCATTTTTAATCTGATCTGATCCTGACGGGCCAGAGTGCGAGGTCCCAACCAATGCTGCTTGCAGCTTTAATTTAAATTAAAGCTGCAAGCAGCGTTGAACGGGCCCTCGCGCCTTTGCGCACGTCAGGCCACGGCGCAGTTGAAGGGCTTCTGTCACGGGCATGTAGATGTCTTCAGACAGTGCAAGAAGGAGATAAACATCACTTCCTTTGTCCACTATTTTGCCTGCTGCTGGGGCTGCTTTGCTGCAATTTCATAGGGGGCGCTATTCAGCCAGTTTGCATCACTGATAAAATATTGTCATGTAGACGTGTTCAGGCCGGGACTCTTATCAAACATGTAAAGTTTGGTGCAGACTGGAGCATGTACAATAAAGTTATAGCAACTTCCTCTGTCATGGTGAAACATCAAGTCTCAATGGTAACAAAGATGAAAACACGTCTTACCTCGATGTCGGTGTGACCAAGTAGGAAGAGCCAAGCTCAAGCAGGCTGTTTCTGTAAGCTTGCATGATGACACGTCATCAGGCCATCACGACGCCCAGTAATAGAGCCACCAGTAGCACCAATCACGTCAATAAAATGGCGTTTTCTGGGACTTTCTGGAAGCTGACGAATCACAAAGCTTGTCTCCATGGCTCTGGACATCTGCCTGACTGCACTTCATGTCTGTCGTACGTTTAAATGTACGGTGCCATGAGTACTTGCTGGACAAAGACGTGTAACTTTAGTTGTCAGTTATCTAACATTGCATGTAGGAGTTAAATATCATTTCCTGTGTCCACTATATGGTGCTAGAAAACACGCATTAAATAAACATCATGTCGCTGTATATCAACTGTAGAGCACACCTTGAAAATTTCATGTGAATCGGATGATGTTTGTCATATAAGGCTGACTTGCTCACAGCTGTGTCATCAAATTGTGCACTTTTAACACTTTTAACCCACATGACCTGGTCAAAGTTTGATTGAAATGTGTACTGTAACAGGGCTCTAGAGTGCGAGTATTTCACTCGCATTTGTACCTAAAAATAAATATGTGCGAAGTGGAAAAATAGCACACAGTGCGACTGCAAATTACAACCATAAGACTATATGAAATGCTAGAGGGATTTAAAGTTGAAACAACAGATACACAAAGTGGCGATGCAAATAAGGCTAACGGAGCGTTAGCTGCAGCATGACCGGAAGGAAGCATAACCAGTTAGCCTCCGCTTGGCTCTCAGTTAGCCCCGGCTCTCTGTCTGGATCCAACCGGACCACCAAGCTCCAGTTTGTTATTCAGGTTAAAGTGGGAAGAACCAGCGGGTCTGTCGGTCAGTTAAGTGAAGTGAAACCTGCAGAAGAAGCACCAGGATCATCAGGGTGAAACAGTCCGTGGAGGAGTTGCTGTGTTTGGCTGCACAGATAGGCTGACAGGATGTATCACTCTGTTTGAAAATACCTTTTCTTCTCATCTTTTTGGTTTATAACAGCGGTTGGCAACCAGCATATTAGGTACATTATAGTCACCCTACGCTTCGTACTGTGGACCAAAAATTAAATCCTACACATCAATCCTGTCCATATAATAAACTCAAAAAGACAAAAACACTGCTGCTCCACCCACTTGGCATGTTCATTAAAGTTATAATGCTGAGCCCAGAAACTCTGGTCTTCCTGAGTCCTTCCCTCATATATTGTCTTTCTTGACCATTAGTGCAATATATGATTGCAGGTGTAATAGTGTCCTCAGGCAAGTGGGAAAAATATGTGCTATATCACCACAACCAATCGGCAAAAATGAGAGTCAAAAACTAATCATGTTAAATAAACGTGATCTCAATATTGAGGAAAAATAATCGTGATTTTGATTTTTGCCACAATCATGCATCCCTAAAGACAACATAAATTTTGATTTACATACACACACACACACAAACAGTTTAAATATGTATGCAATGAATTGTTTTCTTTAATAAACTGTTACTTGAACACTTTTCATTGTGTTCCTGAATTTCTATGTGTGCTCCAAAATTTTTCATTTGTGAGCACATGTACTCCTTCAGAAAAAAGTCAGCATTGGACACTGAGTAACTGCAGCTGGACACAGAAAAATAAAATATATTTGAAGGGAGAGTGTGAGTAAACTGCTAGGTGCTCGGGCCTTAATAGAAGAAAAACTGCAGTACAGAGCTACAAAATGTAGTTATGATTTTATTTTTCTACTGCACTTTATCACTTAGTCACCCTCACTCCATTTTTCCCTTCCCCTCATAGGTAATCCCCACTACTGATTATACATATAAGACCTACAATTATTGTAAAATAAATGATAATAACAACAAACTTCATACAAAGTTTGTATATAATGTACTGTATGTATATAGACCTTTCTGCTGTATCCTTCAAAAATGAGCTCCATTTAACCGTGACACCCATTCCTCCACTTTCTTCCTTCCTTCTCCCTCTCAGCTGGAGAGCAGGATTTCAGAGCACTCCTCTTGTGAAATATCCTCAAAAATCCCATGACTATGACCAAATCTTACATTAAAAATCATATTTTGTAGGAATTTTTGTCGCGAATCCATTGATACAGGTTTGGAAGTGGTCTGACTTATAGTTTAGACATCAGACACCTCAGTTTGGAACAAAGTCCATGCCCAGAGATTGCCTCCCCATTGGTTTACATTGTAAATTGCGATGTGGCACTCCAACTTTCAGGGCTTGTAATATCTAAACCATTCAAGTTATTACAAAGTTTTTAATAACTTTTGTTTAGCACAGTGTGATAAATCATGTTATTAAGTTTGAAGCCAATACCATTAATGCCCTAGGAGGAGATAGCGTTTGATCGGGGTCCAAAATTGGCACAAAGTCATACTTTCATGGGCATATTGCAGACTTCCTGTTGGATTTAGGTCATGGGTGTCAGCATATGATTTGTAGGTCTTGATGAGACGAATAATTGAGTTTTGGTTCGATCTGTCTACGACATTCCTACGGGCCATGGCGGCCATATTAGATACATAGGTGGCACTATAGAGCACATTTTGGCACATTGGGGGATAATTTTTACATTTTATCAAATTTTTCACCAGACCTGATGTGTGTGCCAAATTTGGTGAGTTTTTGAGCATGTTTAGGGGGTCAAATTAAGGGTTGAAGTGGCGTAATAATAAAGAAAGAACTAGAAAATGCAATTTCTGTAGAAATTGTGTGTGATTGCTGAAACCTGATTTAGATTGCATTACTGGATGCTGACCACTATTGAAAAATCTACCAAGATTAAAATCAGCAAAGGGTGAAATTTAACCTACACCCTCATGCTATGCACTGAGCTTACATGTCACACAGCAATGCCAGGCCAGATTCTGGTGTTTAGTCTGTCAATTGCATGAAATTTCTCAGTACCAGTGTCATTAAACAGATTGACATCACCTGGACTCCTTCATCCTTCAACTCTACTGAGTTCTGCCCTAAGCAAGGCTTAAACTCACAACCTTTGGATCTAAAAGGAGTTGAGAAATGACATGAGGTTAAACCCCTGGACTACTTACACATGCTGTGTAGGGCTGGAAAAGATGTACTTAACAAGCATATCAATCCACATTTTAGGTAATAATGTTAAGGTAAACTAGAGAGGAATTGACTTCTGGTACAGGATAAAGATGTGAGGCAACTTTGTATATGAGAGCAATATTAAGAGGAACACTGCAGTGAGCAGGTATTGAACACACAACCTTGTTATCTAAGACTTAAATTGCTGAAAAACTACAAAAGATATCACTAAACAATCTGATAACTTTGAAAGTTCAAGTTTTGTGAACATTTTACAGTTTGAATGGCGTCTGTACGATAAGGGACTTCCGAGCAGTTGAGTGTCAAAGTGACCAAGGTTCCAACTCAGTTGGACGGTTCGTCCCATAGACTGCCATTATAAATTTTAATGTTTTAAAAAATTATATAAAATCGCTGAAACATGTTACATTTCATAAAAATACAAGCACACATCTGCTGAATGAGTTGCACAGATTGACAGTTGAATGGTTTTTATAGCACAAAGTATGCAGCAGTTGAAACGCAGCAAAAAACATACGGAAGACGGAATAAAAATAAAGAGTGAGAAGAACAATGTGTGCTGAAAGCAATCACACAATAAGAAGAAGAAGAAGAAGAAAGAAACAAACACATGAAATGCAATAGGGTCTTCGCCCCTTTGGGGCTCAGGCCCTAATTATGTATCAGTGGAGGTTGAACACCATGCAGTGCAGGGATCAAATGATGGATGTGAAATGTTAAGTCCAGTTTCATCCCATGGTACAAGATTCGATGCAATTTAGTGCAAATGCAGGTTAGGTTTGGGGAAGAGCATTGTGTTGTGAGTGGACTTGGTGCAATCAACTTCTGTTCTGGGCTGTCTGCCGTGGGCAGGCTGCATTCCATTTCAAATTGCCGCCAATCAGCCACAATCACAACTATCCAAATCCAAACAGCACTATCTCTGCTGTGTGTGAACGATAGCCTCCATGAACACGCACAAAATCGTATAGTATTAGTAACGTACAGTAGTAATCGTATTGCTCAGTTATCAAGGACACTTTCGTGTTTTTGTGTTGAGAAATGTTGAGGATATCATTGAAACTGACAGTGAGGAAAATATTTCCCGGCAGCAGGTCCGCCAGTCTGCCAACTGGACTGATGCTCTGTCGGAAATCCAAAGAAATGCGTCATCCCTGGAGCTCTCTAAAATCTACCTTTTTTATTGAAAGAACATCATCAAACAGTTACATAAAATAACACAAACAACATAAAATAACACAAACAATATAACAGCTCAGATAACTACACAAGGCAAAGACAATGATTCAAACAACATGCAACTACATGGTTTCAGCGATAGCAGAGTCCATAGCGACCACCATAGCAACAATAGAAAATTTTCTGGCAGGAACTGAAACAACCTTCGTAATAACTAACAAACTAAACATCTTAATACATTAACTGAATGAAGATTATTAGCATTTCTCGCTACAGTAATATTATCAAAATGCATTTTAATGCTGAACCTATCTTAAAATATTGCATTTTCTACTGAGAATAAAATGAATGTCAGCCTTTTTTTTTCACGGACAGAAACTTGACGGTCAGGCGACATGGATGCAGGTCAATAGAGAACAAGCCAAAAAAACGTAGCCATCTCACAATTTTAGAGCCATTATTGTGAAACTAATATGTTTTGTGCTGTGAACCAACATAGCTATTACACATTTTGATGTGGGACTGGGTTGTATAGAACTGACACATGGAGTCCCCAGCCCCTGTTCACCTGTGTGAGGAGCTATACTGGCAGGCCAGAACGTGCATAGGTTCACATTATCCCAGTCCCACAGACCCACAATAACTGCCACATCATTTACAAAGGTATATTAATGTTTTGTTCATGATTAGTTCATCATTAACTAATGTCTTATAAACAAATTAATACTGACTATTGGTAAATGTTACCGATTGTGCTTATTGAAAAAGTCAACAATGACTTTAAGTACGAGACACAATACATTCCCTTATTAGAATTAAAATTAAACCCCAAACCACAATCTTTCACTGACTTGACTAAAGTCATTTGTCTAAATCTAAGCACATGCAAGACTCAGTTACATACAATGCAGACTACATTATATCTGAGTCCATAAAATACAGCACCCTCATCTGAAAAGGCTCCTGCAACAGAAAAAAAAAGTTTTCATTGTACTACAACAGTCTGGCATTACGTCATCTTAGAGGAACTCTTTAACTATTGACTGTAAAACTCCTTACCCATAACATGATCAATAAACCTATTGCAATAAAATTCCCCAAAACAAACCTTTCACTAGAAAATACATTTTCCCACCAAATGTTCTCATTAAACAGTGCCAGAGACCACACGGCTTACTGTATATCACAGTTGAACCAGGTTCTGTTTTTTGTATTTGTTTTTTACACAACATAATGTAATGTCTGATGTATGTAATGTAGTGAAGTCACATTTGCTACTGAATCACACAAACCCTACTTTGCTTATAACGTTATGTTACTGTATCATCATTTGGTTCACACTTTTTCTATCTCATTTTGAGATGCTATACATTTTCTGTCAGGTTCTTGAGGGGTTAGCTTTTTTATTTTACAATAACAAAGGTATATCAATTGTTCACTGTTAGAGAGCCTGAAGGGATTTAATAAGAAAAAAAAATCTGTCTGCCCACCAGTGGTGGCAAATATTGTAAACTCACTGTAGTGTGGCAGGTCAGATTCATGTTTTGTTATTTTTGGCGTTGTTCCCTCCGAGGGGGAAAGTGAACCTCTGTCAAAGTGTCACATTCAGGCAACACTTGTCTTGATCAAAGCTGTCACCTGCCTGGCCCAGATTGTTCTGATGCGTGTGCACACGCACACACACCACACATACACACAGTATGGTATGAGTACATGTTAGGTGCATGTCAGCACATGTATACACAAGCACAAACAGTATATGCATGCAAAAACAAAAAAAGGGCACACATCTGTATAAACATGGACATAGACACAGATAAGGACCAGCCAGAACTAACACACACATACATACTAATATGCACAAATTGGCTCTGACACACACACATACTGTATAGGCCACACACATACAGGCAGACTCACGAGAGGAATACCTTTTGAAAAAAAAAAAAGGAAGCCTCTCCTCAGAGTGTTAATCCTCTTTGTTGTTATCGATGTTAATTGAAAGAATGAGCTCTATAATATGGTCCCCTGCTGAGTGATTACTTAGCCTAAGCATAGCCTGGCACGATTCATAAACACTTCCAGGAAAAAAGGAATTACAGCCATTCTCTGAACTATCACTTTTAATAAAGGGGCAAGCCCCTCACTTCTCATGGAGGACAATGTTTTTTTTTCAGACACTGATCTGTACTGCTGCAGGTGTTTTGTCATTTGAGAAACAAAGAATTAACAGCAATAGTGTGACAGAGAAAAGGACGAAATAGAGAGGAGGAGAGGAAACAGCAGGTGACTCACCTTTGTCTTGGACTGACCCATATTCTTATTGGCTTCACGGTCAAACAGAGTTCAGTGACAGTTCACACACATTGTCAGTTGACCCTTGAAGTCATCTGAGGTCACTGTCATTTTTGTGGTCCTTACAACCCCCTCTCAAATCTTGTGGGAAAGATGGCTGTAACTCCACCAGCCAACATAAACACAGCCATAGGCCCAACTCCCTATAGAGCGTTCATGCTCAAGACCTTCAGGCCATGAACTGCCCGATTGGTCAGAATGGCCTAGAACTAAATCTAAAAAAAAAAAGATGGGTCAGGCTTATAAGGTAAACACAAGCGTGATTGAAATCTCTTTATTTTAATAGAAAAAACATTTTTACTAATGCAAGAAAAGCACCAGAAAAAACATTTTTAAACAAAATCTGTTTCAGCCATTTTTCAGTGAGAGAAGACAACAGAATGGATTTAGCTTTAACCCATTCTGGAAAATAAATACATTTTGAAAATTTCAGAATATGGTTCCTCCGGTAAATTCAAATAAATGTCCATCACTGATTGTAACTGTCAAACTTTCAAATCTACCATATCACAACAGAGACTCTGTGGCTTAGAAAATAAGGAGCTTTCTTGGCATGTGATTGGTGCACAAAGATGGCAAGTGCAATTGTCTACATATTTCAGACTTTATTGACCTGAGAAGTATTTCACTGATATCCGTTCTTAGGGTTATATTTCTGTGGGTGCAGCTTTATGTGCATCCACAAGGAGCCTTATGTGGCTCCAGGGGGCTCTCAACGGAAGAGCAGCTGTTCACAGGATCTATAGCAGAAATGGAAGGCATCTCCCCCTGCAATTTTCACCTCACGGACCGAGCATGTGTTGCACACAGGGAGAACAGTTCAGGGAATTCCCCCATTCAGCTCAAATCGTCTTCTGGATTTCTTTTGCATCCTTGGGGGAGTTTGATATTACTAACACATTAAGCTCCCCTAGCCCCTGCATGTGAACAGTGAATATAGTTTTGATGCAGGATGGCTACAGGGGAAGCCATACTGCAAATCTGACAATAGCTAATGTAATTTTCTGAAGTAAAAACAAATGGGACTTAAACCTCAACCCAAGTGAATATTTTAAATTGGGAAAGCATATGAGTGCACCATATCCTCTCCTTGTGTAGTGGACATCACAGATGATCACATGGATAGAATGGTTTTAATGAAACAACCGTTTAACTACAGAAAAACAACAACTTGCAAAAATAAAGGCAACCAATAACTGTGACCCTCATCATTCAGGTGTGATTAGTGTGATTCTCAACATTTAAGTGTTTACTCCCTCTTGTGGCCAGAGGATGAACAACTACCAGGCTATGACGTGTTATCCACAAATGAACCCACATAAACACATGCAAAAATACTGTGCAGTATGCGCACACAACCTGCTAATATGTGACTGAAAATCAGTAGTCTGGGCAGGTGTTGACTTGCTCTCAGTTTGGCTCAAATATCCAAACCTCATCAATGCCACATGACCAAGATTAAATTTAAATGGCAAAGTGGAAATGTTTTCACTGATAAGTTTACACCAAGGGCATGTATCATGCATTATCACTCATCTCCAAATTGCACATGTAAATAATATGCATACACCGTGCACACATGCATAACATCTAAGCAGGTGCTGGTCATTCATCTTGTCAGCGTTTTTTAAGTACAGCAGTTCTAATTATCCTACAATCACAGAATAATATTTTCCCCTTTGAACACAAAATTACAGCCCCTCTCTCTTTTCAGTCATTGTGGAATGCAGCCTTGGCTCTGTGTGTGCATGCGTGTGTTTGTCTGTTTGTGTGTGTGCACACGTGTGCGTGTGTGTATAGGAGTGGGTGTGCATGTATTCATGCCTTATATTGTCGAACTAAGCCCAGAAAGAGAGGCTGTCAGTCTTCAAACATTTGGCACAGGCCCTAGATATGTTACCATCCTAATTAGGTTGATTGAAATACTTGGATTAGCACGTAAAGGTTTCCACTCAGTAGACAGGGTTTGTTTGTTGCTGAATGAAAAGCATGAAATGTGGTTATCCATTTTAGTTTCCATTCAGTCTGAAAACAGTTCGAAAGAAGGTAGATGAACCTCATACTTCTTTTATTCAGTTGCCCTTTTTCATAAAAAGAGGCAAGGATGGATCTAACTGGAGGGAAAACATCCATACACAATAAACAGTATGATGTAGGACAAAAGTGTAGATGTGTATTCCTACATCATTTCAATTATCTCTTTAAGAAAAAAAATGCCATAATTTTGCCGGTGCAAGCTGCAGTCTAATACTAATCCATAAATTGCAATCAATCTGCTACAGTTTAGTTAAAGTAGGCAAGATAGTCTCAACTTTTCCTACAACACACAGTTTAATACTACATTTCTGCTAGTAGTATATTTTCATTATGTGAAAGTTGCTCTAATTTCCACTCCAGCTGGAAATGATTCCTCATTTAGGTCTTTTATGTGTTTGAAGAGCATACAAACTTGGCTCCCTAAGACAACAGTAGCTCACCATGCAAGATATTTTAAGTTAAAGTTGCTGAGATTTTAATAAAATCAAACCCCATTTCTGATACTCTTTCTATCCTGCATTTTTTCTGCAACAGCCGTAGATTCTATTATCATCTCTCTATATAGTAGTTTTTATTGGTATTGGCCACCATTCTCCTGCTGAATTCAACTTGCCTACCTAAACACAAGTAATTCAAAGGAAACGAAGTATGCATGTAATCTGCTTCAATTTTATCTCCATGATAATAGCCTTTGTTCACTGATCACTCTCTTTACAGAGTGTCAGAGCTGTATTAAGATATGTACTGCTAATGCAAAAACTGATGAAACACAGAGTTACTTTTATTGTCAATGTGTTGACCACAATTGTTCATCAAAAATGTGTCTACAAAACAAGACAATGGTCGTTTTCTGCCTTTGTTTTTCAGTGGATTATTCTCAATTTTTGCAAGATAGTGATGGAACAAGAAGCAGCGTATCACCCACAATATCTTATTTCTTTTTATATTATGACAGGCAGTACAAGCTGTCTAGGTGGCTTTCTAACACAATAGCAGTATGCCACTTTCACGTCATACTGTTTGGTGTATGGTGTTATTGACAGGTAATTTACAATGTTGTAAGGACCTCCCACTGTGCTTTTTTGCTGATGCTGTTTATGAAGCGATATGGTTGTCCAATATTCTAATAATGTGTTTCTGTTTAAGCAAATTGTTCTTCTTTTTCAGGGGAGAGTTTTTTTTCTGTTAACTTACTACAACAAAAATTGTCTGCAATTAAATTAAATGCAGCACAGGAACTCCACTTCTGTTGGGACTCGTAGATGAGGTGCCATCACAACTTAACTACAGTTCATTTTCAGTACGTTTATGTTCACCTGACCCACTGTGGGTAATCTGTTAGCATCAATACATGCGGGCATGTAACCAAAGAGGTATTCTAACCAACCTTGTCTCAAATAGTGAAGGACAAAGCCTTCACTGTTGGAGACTGACTGAATTAAACCAAGCAAATGCCTACCTCAGACGCCATTCCCTGATTTGTCATCGGCTTAGTCTAATGATGTTTTCAATCAAATGACTAATGAGCTGTAACAGCTCTGTAAGTCACTGATTGATGTGTTGGAGTGGGCAGCTTTTTATAGTGAGGAATGAAGGGTGGGTATCTAAACAATGTAAGAGTGATTGACGAGATGTTTGGAATACCATTTGAGTCTAGCTGGTTCTCAGCATCTCTCCATGTCTCACACTCCCTCCTCTCATTCTCCCTCTCTCTCTGGGTTATTAAATAACTTTCTTTGGGGGTTCCCTGATGCCCTGTCCAGCCATACAAAAGGGTACCATCACCAGCACATTCACACACAGCAACACATACACATACAGTATGCACACAAACCCATATGTAACACACTTTTCTCACATCACCCTTCTCTTACAATACCTCTTCCCAGAGTGCCTGCCAGTCATAGGGGAGCCTTTATCCTGACAATGCCAGCCTTTGTCTGATAAATGAGGTTTAGGGGTATTCACGAAACTTGGCACAGGTGAGCACTTCCAGTGGGCACCCATATGACTAGACTGGAAAGTATAGTGGTGTGAGCCAGTGTGGGGTCACTTGGAGTTTGGGATTAGAAGAGGAATTCCACGTGAGGAACCATTTAATGAGACAGATTGTGCTAAAAGAGGGAATTTCAGAGCATGGAGGGGGTCTCACTTGTATGTGTGTGTGTGATGTGAAAACTCAAACAATCATTGCATGTTTTTTTATAATGTTTTATAAACCCCTTTCATTCATCTAAAAAGGAGATGTTCTTTGGGTAGATGTACCAAAGATATAAACACAAATCCCTGGTCAATGATCCAAAAAAAACTGCCACTGGTCAACAATTACAGTTTCTACTTCATCTGATGGTAACAACATTCTGTATGTAGGATAAACATAGGCTTCTATCCAAAACTGTGATAATTTCAGTTATTTTCATACAGACCAAGTTAGAATATTTGATGTGTATTTGACATGGGGAATAGAGCACAATATGAAGGCAAAGTGTAGTGTAGGTTTACGTAATGAATGTGCACCAGGAGCAAGCTTAAGAAAGACCATAAGTGAATGATGCATTTCACTTTTACACGAAAAAAGGCACTGGAATTTATACTGCCCAGGAGAAAACAAATGGCTAAAAATGCAAGAGTTTGGGTGCAGGAAACCGTTCATCATTGATTGTGAAAGGTAAAGTTGAAACTGATCTGGGTGCATCAGTAAGGCATGAAATCCAAGCAGCCTGGAGTGATTCATTTGTGGTGGGAACATGAACTACAAGCCATACTCTGCAAATTTGAGCTAAATTCCACCTGTGCACTTTGCATACTGGGATGTGAATTAACAAAATCAACAGCTGCTAGCAGCTACACCTGATTTGACTGTTATCAGCCTATTGAATAGGCGTTATCATTACACATCTGTCCCAATATATGGACTAGTAGGGGCCTAATAGCCTACTAATGGGTTCAGGAGGCTGTTATCACCCATTTATTTCAGTAAGCCAGTGTTGATGAAGCCCAGAAGGCACAGAAGGCTTGTTATCAGGCATGTGCTGTCACATGACTGCTGTTTCTTGCAACGTAAACAAAAAACAAAACAAAAAGAATGCTGCCATTCCTTTGTGAGTGGAAAATGCAATATTTTAAGATTGTTTCGGCATTGAAATGCATTTTGATAACATTTCTAGCGAGCAATGTGCATTTTATTTTCATAATCTTTGTTCAATGAATGTATATGATGTTTAGTTTGTCAGTTATTCCAGAGATTCTTCTTTCTATCATTGCTATGGCAGTTGCTATGGACGCTCAACTCAGTATCACGGCAGTTCATGAGATATTCACGAAATTTAATCTATAGATTCATGTACATGGACACGAATTTTCCATTTTTTTCATTTGTTTCTTTCAAACTAATGTATTTCAATTGTAAGTGTGTTTCATGCCAGCATCATGTTTTTTGTCAGCTAGGACTGTAGAGTACAGAAGCTGTATTGTTTTTTCTCATTTGTAATTCATTTTATTTAATTTATATGTTATTCAACTATAACTGCTACATTACTCAACATTAAATCAAGAGATTTCATCCTTGTTTTTATTTTTTTCTATTTCTATTTTAATTTCCGTCAGTCTGGTGGGCGGACAGGATGACCTGCTGACTCGTTGTGTGCAGAACTCCATTCAAAAAAGTGGAGATTTAATATCGTTGTCCATTTCTGAAAGCAGGCTGCTCACATAAAACATGACAAAACCAGACAATTTGACCAACAGATAGACTGAATGTGACAGTTTAACAACCAAGTATCGGGATTAAAATCAGAGTTTTTTTGAAGTTTTCATGAACTGTTGAGTGTTCAGTGAATCAGGCAAGCTAACTTTAGCAGCTTTATTTCAAGCCTGTCTGCCATGATGCATCAGCTGGTTTCCTTTGAAAGGATCCCTGATTAACTTTCACACAGCTCCATAGACACAGCTTTGCAAGCTGTTTTTTGTATTTTTCACAGTAACATTGGCAGTAGCAGGTGCAAACAGGCTAAGCTAACAGTGTGTTAGTGGCACTGCATTAGCAGCAGAGGGGAGGAGCTGTATGGTTCCCACCCTCAGAGTGATGTCAGAGGAAAATGGGTCTATTGTATTGTGGGCAGCTGGCATGTTGGACTCCTTTTTTGGCTCACATATCATCTAGGTGCATTGTAATTACTAGTTTGACTATTCTAAATATTTGATATATTCAGTAGATCTATTTTTTCACAACCCTGTTTACAACCCTAAACCAGAAGAATTACAACTGTGGTGTAGATTTGTATCCAGCTGTATGGCGCAGCTCTAGGGAAATGTAGTTTTGAAAAAATATTAGTGTTTTTCTGAGAATTGGAAGTTATAAATACTGAATTGAGAGGACACTGAGGAGTTTAAGGAGATGTTAAACACATTTGTGGGATCAGATTTTAAATATCTAATTGTTAAATGACTGAAAATTAATTTTAACCATATTTTACCCCAAGTTGTTGACTATACTCACATGAAAGCTGATGTCAAGAGCTCTCTATAACAGTTGGTCCCATGTCTGTACACCCTTTTGTTGCTAAATTATAAACCTTCAAACATGCACCAAGGTCAGGGTTCAAAGGTCAGTATTTCTAAGCAGGAGCCATGTAGAATCTCCATACTGACATCTCTTACTCTCAAGGTCGAGGCCTTTCCAATGATGTATTTAGTTTAGCTCTACGACAAAATTTTAATTTTCGCATTTCATGGACACAAGGCATCCCAGCCCTAGTTTCAGAGAGCACTTTGAAGGCCCAATATATAAAATGAAGCTTTTTGCTTGTTTGTTGTTTTTTTTGGTGGAAATAGTGACCAAAATGAGTCACCGTTGGAGATTACAATACTGCTGACAATCTAGGGCAATGCTACAGGGTTGGAGGAAGGCCTGAAGTACTTGGGTTAGGGTTAAGGCTGGAAAGCCCGACCCGTTCTAAATCCCAGGTGGTCAAATACAGACGCATGCATAGGCTACTATTTACACAACCCTGGAGATTTTTTGCACCTTTATGATTCTTGGTTTTGGGATTTTATGTCAGCATGACATAGCCCACTCAATCAGAAACGTGAAAGAAGCCAAATCAATGGGGAGATGCAACAGGATTACCAACTCATCCACTGATTCAGACCAGAGCAAGCAAACTATGAATTCCACATTTCACAAAGGCCAAATAGTGTCCACTCAAAGAATTTTGATTCTGATTTTGATTGTACCCCGGTCCCACTATGTTTGTTTGCTGGTAAACATGCTTGTACAAAACAAATTAATATTTTGGTTCAGACATGATCTCTCAACATAACGTCCCATTCAACACACAAAAACAATCAACATTTCACAATACATTTTGCAGTTCTGAAAAACACGCTGAGGAAAGAAAGTCATGAAGCCAAATCATTGCTGATCATGGAGATCTCTTTGCTCTGCCTCTAATTGTCCTCTAGCACTCAGTTTAAATAAATACCTGTCACTTTGTTGCTGTGAGTGTGAGCATGTGGTAAGAAGGCTAGAAAGAGGAGACTGATAGCCAAAACACTAATGTTATAACACAGGGTTAAATATCGAATATCAATGAGATGGAAGGTTAGTTTGTTGAGTTGACCGCATTTGGAGTAAGCAGGGTGGAAGCACAGATACTTGAAAGGTCTGTTCGTGCCTTCTGATGAATGAATAATAGGTGGCTGCAGCTTCACCCCCTGAGATCTTGGTTAAAGCGATATGGGATCAAATACTGGGTTCTGGCTGCTGTATGAGTCACCTACTGTTTAACAACCACCAATCATCTCTAAAAACATCTGAAATGATCATTTCTCTCTCTAGCAAAACCTACATCTGACACATCTCAAGAAGAAATCTCCATGCCTGACAAATCAACATCCTGACCATCGACAGGAACAAGGAAGATTTGAGAAAACATCTGTTGAGACAAAGGATTCCTTTGTATTAGTGTGAAGTGGCTTTAGTCACCACAGCAGGTGTCTTTGTCTAAACCTTTAAACTTGGCTCATTCCTCTCCAAAATAGCAAAGTGTAGAGGGAAGATTCAGACCTTTGCTAAAAAACAACTAGGGAGAAAATGAATGTCATTTGGTAAGTGAAGTGTGAATTAAGAATGTAATACATTACAGGAAAACCGGTTACTCTCTCAATACACTTGTTAAACTGATGTCCATATCAAATCTACAACCTGTGATCCAGGATAGGAAAAAACTCTTCATAGTGACAACTGCACTCTTAAAAAAAGGATTGAGGTAATACAGGACACTTTGCCTGATCAACTGATATTTTGTCACTAAAAAGCATACCTTTTATATACATATTGATTATGGACAAGTTAGATACTTCAGTTTATTTACTGTACTGAGAATGCTAATAGTAAATCAATGGGATGTGTTAAAAGACATTTAAAATGAAAACATTGGGGCAATGATGGGAGTCTGTTGAAAAGCTGGTTTTACAAAGAAAATTATTTGTTTGCCTGAGAGTAAATATGTTTTAACAAATAATAAATACTGTATATACACTGTAACTACCAGGCAAGAAAAGATTGCTGAATGTGGCTCACAAATTATCTCAACTCAATGATCTTAATATCTCAAACTATAATTATATAAGCATAGTTTAGAAATAAATTCTCTTTTACTTTTACCTCCTGCATTTTGTAAATCTTGAGACACAATGGATTCGGTTTATCCACTCAGAGTATTTTGAATGTCACATAATACCCTGAATATAAGCCAAAGATTGGTATTGCCTTCTGCAGTGATAACAAATGAAAATGAAATGCATATAAACCTAATTTGTTGTAAATTAGTGAGTTTGTGAATTGTAAAACTCTGAAGGTACCTATGGTACATATGATGACAGGTTATGCTGTCCGTGAATTTACAAGCCTACACCTCTGTCCACATACAGATGGAAACTGGTTACGTTGCTAGGGACATTTTTTGTCGGACAGCCAAGATAATTGTGCATGTGTACTTGCTCTCTATCACCCTCTTCTCTTTGATAGGCACGTGTTCGCACACTCATGCACACATAAAGAGCCTGACTGCAAAACTGAATATGCATTTGCTGACTTGCCTGAAACTGGACTTGTAACAGCAATAAAGTTGTTTACTTAAAAGCATGTCTGAGCAACAATGAGAAATTAGCTTACAGCACCTAATGTCTAAAATCAAATATAATATCAAATGATCTTAGTTTTGTCCAGTGAAGTCGTTTTCAATTCTGTGATGCTTGGAACATTTAAACTATAAATACTAACTGCTTCAGATTCTCCACCTCACCGAGTCCACTACTGCTGCTGCTGCTAGTCAACAATGCATACAGCTTTAAGTTGAGGGTTGCCAGATCTTCAGGTGGAGTATCCAATTTATCCTGCCCTTTCACTCTTTATCATAATATCTCACTTTTTTGCAGAAAACACACAAACCTTACAACTCTGCAGAGATCTTACTATTAACATTACATGGAGTTAAAGCAGCTGGATTGTTGGAGATCAGTTAAAATATTAGTGGGGAAAATCCAGCAACACCTAGATATTGGTAGGGATATTTCCCTACCATCCATACCCATGGCCACAACAATTTAGTATGGGGCTGTAAGCCAGGGAGAGCATTGCCTGAAAGGTCTACTACATCATATCTGTGTTGATCTTGGTTTATTTGGATTTTGTTAGGTTATGCATGGTTACATGCTCCTGACAAACTTATATCAGACTCCAAATTGGACTAGACAAGGGCTAAAGTGCCCATGCTGCAATGTAGTCAGGGCAGCTGCTACCAAGGGAGTTTCCAATGAAAAGGATTAGTGAAAACCAGTTGTCAGTGGATAAATGAGAGCCATGGGAGCAAAAGGGTCTCCCTAAAACACACATACACATCCTCACAAAAGCACAAATTTAGAATTTCAGAATTTTATAGGAGACCATATACAAGCAGACACATGCAGAACATGTAAGAGAGATTACTGTTAGCCAGGTTTACATTTTGTTGAAACCCATAATACAGTTGTGTGATCACATTAGAAAAATGTTATCAACTGTATTGTAATGCACACTCTATTGAAACACAACAAACATGGCCACAGACTGTTGGAAGCCACAAAACAGTTGGTCCTTTATCATTGCTTACAATGAATGGTTAAGGGCTATATATAGTGCCACTATCTATATAGAGCCAAATAGAAGTGTAAGTAGTAAGAAGTAGCATCCCCCATAAAACTGTTTTATACTTAAAACTGTATATCGTGCTTTTGTATGTTGTTGTGAAGTTTTTATGTAAAGGTGTATACATATGTCAATGGGAAACCTTTGGAAAATCTGAGGGAAGTCTCTCACTGTAACCATGGAGATGGCATAGAATCACAATAACTCATGTATTTGGGAAAGAGAAAATTGTCCATTTGATCATTCGGGCATATTTAAATTAAACACTTCATATTGGCCATAGATTCTACAGTGTGTTGGAACATTCAGCATCACTGTGATTTGTCACAGACTTAAATGCTGGACAGATTTATAGTTACAGTGTGTCATCCATTTTTCCATCTCCTTTTTCTCTGATTATTCCATTGCTAAATCTGCAGACCTCCCTCATGTGGAATCTGTAGTTGAAAGGCTCTTCATGCCAGGAGGTAAATAATCTCTCATTTTCATATAACTGGCTTTTAATCATCACAGTTATATATGGGCTGGGTGAAAACTACTTGGGGACTTTTTTACCTTTCACAAGAGGTCAAGATTTTGGGAGGAAAAATTGATTGAGGTGATTGACATAAAGTAGAAAACTTCATGATTTCATAGATAGAAAGGTCAATCACTAGATAGGGAAGGTAGATGTCACAACAAGTTTAGGACTCTTTGTGGCATGGTGGCCACCAATGACACAAAGCAGACTTAAAGGATGACTTCGCTGATTTTCAAGTTGATTCCTATGGTTCTAGTGTTTGTAGTACCCAAGCGGGAAGTGACTTAAACCTGCTTTCTCTCTAAGGGACATCAGGGGGCAACTCAACTGGCTCCAAAAAGAAGTCTGATTGTATGGAAGTCTATGAGAAAATGACCCTATTTCTCACTTGATTTATTACCTCAGTAAACAGTTTCCTAATGAGTTTATGGTCTCAATTAATAGTTTCAAGTCTTCTTCAGTACAGCATGATGGTCATTTTGTAAATTATGGTCCTATTTAATTTAATTTGCATGATAAAGCAGTGTATGCTTTAGGGCATGGCTACATTGTGATTGGCAAGTCGCTACTACAGCAACAATGTTAGTTAGGTAACGTAACCATGGCGTAACTCCTGATTCCACTGACGAGAATTTTGAGCCTCAGGTCATCTTCAGGTAATCTAAAATATATGAGGCTTTTACGATATAACGTTGGAGTCATATTTAGGCTACGGCACTATTGTTACAAGGCCAAACATCGTGCTGTGGAAACAGACAGAGAAGAGTATGGAGACGGATGGAAGCACTGGAGCTAGGTCAAAGCCGCAAACAAGACAGATGCTGCAGTCAGAGGGGTTCAGGTGCTGCAGTCAGAGGGGTTCAGCAACATTGACTAGTGTCAATGGACATTTGCCATGGACAAATGTGTGGTGTCCATGGCAGATGCACTACAACAGAGACAGAAGAGAAAACTGCAACAAACTTCATAGTACTGAGTTTCTTTTGGTAAACTCAGTGATTACACTGTCAACCCTGAGAATTTTGAGCCCTAGGTGGATAGAAAAGCTGAATCTGACACAAAGAAAGAACTAGCTTTACAATATAATGTCGATTCAGAGATGTGGCGCAGCTGTTATAATTTATGAGGCCGAATATCGCGCTGTGCAATCATACAGTACATAGTATGGAGGAGAAAGCGAACACCGGAGTAACGTTACAGCTGCAGCCAAAAGAGAGGCGCTGCAGTCAGAGTAGATTTGCAGGATCATCAGAAAGAAAGGAGACAGAACTGAAAATTCCACACTGCAACAAACTTTGCACTGCTTTGGTAAAACTGACCTTGTTTTCTCACAAAATATTATATTGGACTTTGCCAACTCTGAAGACAGAACAGTACAGTGGCAACTGTGTGCTCCTCGTTGTCCATAGCAATAAAAGAAACAGCATTTGGTTCCAGTTTTACACCCCTTCGACCACAACTGTTTCCCAAACCAAGCTGAAATTGAAAAATGAAAAATGAAGTTCAAGCGACCATCTCACCTTCTCGCACAGGCGTAACCATAGAAACGTTTATGATGAAGGTGACATAGTTTTCTCCTCCAGCACACCAACAGGCGGGCACTGTGCCATGCAGCTACTATAATACTGTATGCAGCTACTATAGTAAAAATCACGGGTGCTGGTGTATAAATGAACCGTCCTTTTATTCCAAAAGTCATAAATAAAGCAAGGGAAGTACATTTTATAAAGCCCTGGAGGGCCGGAGTGGATGAACCCAGTTAAAGAGTACCCGCCCGTACAGGACGCTCTAAGAAGTAAAGCGGACAAGCTTGCAAGGAGGCAGGGATCATTTCATTGGTCAACACTAAACCTGGCCTTCTATTGGTTGGGGGATTTTGACATGGTTGTTGCGCAAAAAATCCAAGAGCAGAGGAGAAATCCGAGAGCAGAAGTTTCACAAGCGCACAGAAGCAGCCTGAGTGTGAGGAGAAGAGCTGAAGCTTGAGCGCAGGAAATCTATGCAAGCAACATTATATTTGAGTGCAAGCACCCAATTTGAGCAGAAACAGAGCATTTCTAAGTGCAAGCAGAGGCTATTTGAGTGCGAGGGCAGGATTTTGAGGGACAAATTACAAAATTTGAACGTGAAATCAATAAATTATGCTCTCAAATTGATATACCACGCTCTTGAACAAAGATAGGAAAATAGCTCCATACAGATTGAGGTTTTTTTGACCAATCTGATCTCACAGAAATACGTGACATGACCACACTGTCCACTGGCACTGATGTGCTCTGGCAGCATTCTGACTTGTGTGCAGATTTCAGTTAATGTGCAATGATCCGCATAACGAACTCCAGCATGCCGTTTGTTTCATGATCCTTGCATACCAGTATGATATTGGACTTGATGAGGAAAACATTTTGTAAATGAAAATACGTCTCAGTAAAGAGATACAACACTGCTCAGTGCCAACTTGTCTCTGCTAACCAGCCGCTCTGCAGGGAAATGCATTCGCCGCCTGCATTCCGTAAACACACCATCAGTAGCTATGGACGAGACCATGTGCACTGCATTTTCATTGTTGAAGGATCCCCTTTTTAGAGCGATAGAGGAATTTACAGCCTTTTTCTGTTTTCTTTAGTCAAAGGGCACCAATTTCAAAAATAACTGCACAATTCTACTCCACAGGTGACCTAGTCTTAAGAAATCACATTTATAGAAGTGAAGTTCCTCTTTAAAGAAAGTAAAATGTCACTTACTATGTGTAGATCTACATATCAAGTTCTGGCCCTTGGAATTAACTGTGTGTGAGTTGAAAATTAACTCAATTTGAGTGTACATGCGTGACCATCGAATAGACTCAAGAGCAGAGTTAAGGTAACTCTTTTCTGGGAGTTGATTTTTTTTAACACTTTTTAAGTGTTACAATGCAACTCTCAACTGCAGTTGATTTAATATGAACTCTTTCATAGTGTTAACAGTCAACATTTAAAGTATTTTTAATAAAACACTTTATTAATATTTAATTATAAAGTGTAAATATTTATATTTAATATTTATAAATATTTAATATTTAATTATATTTTGAAATTAATATTTCAAAATACTAAAAAGGTTTTTGGTGAAAAAGACTACTCTGAATACCATGTTGTTTACTAAAGTGTCTTAATATTATAGAACACATCCACACAATATATTCATGCTGCATGGATAGTTACTTGTGTAACAAATTACGTTTGTGTCTTTACAGTGTAAACAGTGTTAACATGTAACAGCAAACATTCACATTAAAAGTCACTATAAGTGCAGCTAAACAGTATGGTGTGTGATCAAATGAAAATTACACTGAATTTTTTTTAAGGAGATTTACATATTTCAGCAAACTTGAAAAAAAATGTCAATACCACATCCCTATGCATTGTATTGCTTCCACAACATCTTCAGAGGAAAATCCATTAAGTGCAAACACAGTATAAGCAAACTTGTTCATAATGCAGAAGTCTGATAAGATTACAAACCAATCAACAAACAGCAACTTCTCTGTAATGCAGGATTGTGTAACATGAGATAGACTGTATCTAATTTCCAATTACAACTCTGCCGTCAGAACTGCAAGAAAAAAATATTTTTCAATATTATTACTGAAAGCCACCATAATCCCAGAATACTGTTCAGACCTATTGAACATGTCAATGGTTCTAAAAATAATTAATTCCCTGAACATTCATCATGAGCATGCAAGAACTTTTCAGCATTTTTTATAGCTAAAATTGAAAAAATCAAAGTCAATTTGTAACTTTGTCTTTGTAATTAAAGACATATTTGTAATCAAAGACATATTTGTAACTTAAAAACCCACAGTTTTATTCCCTTATTTTTAGTTGATCTCTCTCCAGATGCTGCTGGAGACTGTCTTTCAGCCTAACTGCTCCTCATGTCATTTAGATGTTATCCTATCCAGACTCTGCAAATAGTCTACCAAATATTTGTCCAACTTTTCTTTCCATTAGCAACTGCTCACTAGCCATTGGCTATGTACAATCTTTTTTCAAGCATGCTCTTGTGGGACCTCTTCTCAAAACAAACAAAACAAAAGAAAGATCATTATGTACTCAACAATTACAGACCTACAAACTCCCACTGCAGGTCATGCACTAGGTCCTGGCGATATTGCAAGGCCATCTTCATCTTCTGAAACACACTTGCTTCATCAAGAGAGTGAACAAGAAATGATACAGCCTCCCTGCAGGCATCCTCATCAAGCTGCTGAGGCACTGTGGCTGCTGATCTTCAACAGTTTGGTCCTTGTGCTTGAAGCATTGTGCCTGCCTTGACTGGTCATTGATATTTATTCCTGGACATGGTCTTGAGGCACCATGCTAAATATCCTGTGCCTTTTTCCCCTTCCTAGAAGTGCTCCTGTTAAGTTATTTTCATCATTACAAAGGTCTATCACTCATTGATCTTACAGAAAGCGCAGTTATTGCATTGTGAATGAATAACTGTATAACAGTGTCAGTCAAATATATGATTCCTACGGTATACTTCTCTTTCTGCTTATGAGAGGGAATCCTCCTTTAGAGCAAAGCATTTTGAAAACTCATTACATTCCTTCTTAATATAAACCTCCTCAGACTGAATTGATTTAAAATGAACAATTTATCTAAGAAAAACTTACCCATGCATCTCAGACATATGGCTAGCCAATATGTTGACAAGCTGTCTCCGGGTGTGGTGCTTCAGTAAATTGCATTGAATATGACTTGTACTCTACTCACAAAGGAGAAAAAAACTTTTCAGTGTACAATTCAGTCCCCCAGGCTAAAATCATTTCAATAACAATATACCAAAACGTGTCTGTTCAGACTAAGAGTAAAAGTAATTCACTGCATCACAGGAGGGTCAAAAAACAGCAGTGCTGCAAAAGAAAAACAAGGTAGAGCAGCAAATTGGTGGCACTTTTCTTTGATAATGGGTCAGGTTAAAAGCCAAAATAAGCAATATAGTCTGGTTTCAACTACTGACTACCTGTCAATCAACTACACTGCTGGCCTTACAGAAGACAGGTGACTATTCAATGTATGTGAATGATAACCTAATTTAATAAATGTGTATGTGAAGAAAAGTTACAAAATATAGAGCTGTGCAACAGCCAAACCCTGGGTTCCTTTTTACTTCCTCACTAAATGAAGTTTCCTAACTTTCTCAATCTGGCATTCACCATTCTAAACGTAACAATACCCTGATTGGTGAAAATCTCAATTTAGTTTGACACTTTACTGATGATGATGTTATGAGTCAAAATTGTAAACGACATCTACTGCTCTCAAGTACCTCTTTTGCAGCCTCTGACTCAGAAACATCTGTGGTGGACCTGTTCATGACTTCAGAGCTGGATATATTTCTGCCTGTGGGAATGCCCCATTCTCTTCAACAGGAGAGGTCATTGTCACTTGAAGAAAGGGACATGGTATCCCTGAAGGAAGATGGTGTTGAATGATCTAAGGGAGAGAAATCTTGAAAAACAAGGAAAAATGTCATTACGAAAATATATCCAGTACAAAGGAAACCTGCTATAAATGTGCTAATCAGAGATGATTTGTGATATGGTGATGATTTCAAATAAAATTACTGGTCAACACTTTTGACATTGCAAACTGTGTAACAACCTTATGTAACACAAGCATGGGACAATCAAAGCCAAACCTACATTTTGGCAATTGGATGCTGATCTGTCTTTTGCGCAAATAGTTTCTTTGTTATCTACTTTGTCACAGTAGTCAGACAGTCAGGGACATAAAGGGGTCTCAAATTGACAATATCTGTGCAGCAGAAAAATCCTGAGCATTGATTACTACTTTCATTTGAAATGCTGTCACGTACTATCAGGCATAAGTCAGTATTGGCCTCTATCAGTTCAAGAGGGATGTCTTCCTTCATTGCTGTGTCAGTTTGACTACAGAAAGACTAGCATGACACCAGATAAAGATAACAGAAGCAGATTTTAAACTGCACATAATGAATGACTTAAATTAACCAATTTATCTCTAAAACTAATCTGAAAATGCACATTGCTTTCACTTGTTAACAGCAGTATTATGATGTTGCATTATCAACATTAGAGTGTACAAGATGAAACAGTAACTTTCATACGCAAGTTGAAAACTAAAAGCGCCACCAGCTCTTTTTCCAAAGAGAGATTTCCAAATGAAATGGCACTTACGAAGTGTGGCAACACTTTAATTTTAAGCCAAACAACCAAGGGAGGCAAGTGAATCCAGATGAGGGAATTTGAAAACTGTCTCACGAACAGCGAGAGACAGCATACAAATATTCATTTTCAGTGCTTCCCTTTATTTTGAATGTAAAAATAAACCAAAAAGGCCTGCAACAAGAAGTATACTGCCCTCTACTGACTAAAGCTGATGGTGCCAATATGAACTGTCATAAAAAGGAAAGCACCACTAGTAAAATAACAATACATTATGACACACCAAACATTCCAATAAATTATGCACAGAAAAAACTAGAAATATTGCCTCGCAGTTGTATGCCTCTGCCAACCAGTTAAGTTGCAGTTTAAAACCATGTCTGTCCAGACTCATATAATATTTGTAGTAAAGACTATGAGGGAATTTAATAAAATGTATTAAGTGTATTTTCCTTCTGTGTATTCACATACTTGGTCAATAAAGCTGATTCTGATAGAACACAAAGTTGTAGCCATGATAGTAGACAATTCTTCAGATATGGATGTTGCTGCAAAGAAGCTACAAGTTGTAAAACATGGATGCTTCACGCACATTTTCAACCCAGCAGCACAGAAGATCTATACAATCATGGTTTCAAGGTGGCACTAAGATTAGTGTCACCAATACAGTGTCTGACCAAATGTGAAATATGGTCACATTCTCCCCTTCTGTTCCTGAGTTATAGTGTTGGATAATGGCCAGAAAAGTGTTTTCGCATAACACTCTGATGTCACAATGAAGTTGACCTTTGACCTTTTGGATATAAAATGTTGTCATTTCATCATTTTATCTAATTAGACACGTGTGAAATTTTGTCACAATTAGTGTGGCTGAATCGTTGAGTTATGGCCAAAAATGTGTTTTGTGAGGTCACAGTGACCTTGACCTTTGACCACCAAATTCTAATCAGTTCATCCTTGTCCTGTTACACAAGATGGCTACTCACCTTCATTGATTAATTCCAAATAGGTGAAACCTGACTATGATCTGATGTACTTCTTGGTACTATAGTATTTCACCTTCAACAACATGACATCTTACAGAAACAGCACACAGTGGAGAAAACCAGCTGTTTAACTTTCTCAGGTGCAAGGAGTTATTAACTGAATTTCAAGTCAAACTAAGTAGCCAAAAAATTACTGGCTATTTCAAGTCCTCCAAACAAAGCTATTATAATATTAATTAAGAAGGAAATGGTTAAATTCCCCAATGACCTGCACTGGCACTACTAAATAATTCTATCAGGAGGCAGAAGCTAATTTCTAGGAAACACACACTTAAGAATGAAAATCTAAAGGCTTCTTTAGTGATCAATAGAACAAGTAAGCCTACCAGAGGCTACATGCAGATTTTAGTGACCTACTGATGCTGACGCTGGACTTCAGAAATACTTAAAAAAAAATGTTATTGGTCTTGGAGGGAGTCTTGACACATTATGTAACTGAGCAGGTTTTCTTACCCCTGGGCCTGGAAATTTATCAGCTTGCTAGATATCAAGATTAACTAATTCTAGATCTGGCCTCGAACACTAGCTATGTTTGACCTCACCACCATGAGTTCCAAGTTATTTTTGGTGCCAGTCTGCCAGCAGATAAAAAAAAGTCATCGTGACCAGTGGTGTACCAATGTAGTGCCAGACAAAGCTATCTAAAGATAGGTTAATAAACAGCTAAATATCCTTACAAAATCTCAACTTCAGTCACTCAAATGACAAAGAAACAAACTACTACAACAAACAACTAATTTTAAAAAATGTGGCCTTTAACTATATTAACCGACTGACTTTACACTCTCCCCTGGCTTCGTTCTTCTCCTTCCAACAACTTTGTGGTCACAGTTAAAATAATCTGCGGATGTTGGATAGCTAACAGCTAGCTATGTCCTCTTAACCTAGCGCCAGTGTTTCCCTAAAATGTTAGCCTAATCCACCGTTAGGTGAAAAAAGTGATAAGTGAAGTGAAGTGTTAATTTAGGTAACTTAAGTGTTAAAATAACAAGTCACTAACATTACATCTCCAGGTAGCAAAACCATTTAATTTTGGGCTTCACAATTACATTGAAACACACTATACTTAGTTAAGCTGTACATTTGATGTTCTACCAGAGAAAAATGTGCCCCTTAATTGACTACCGTTAACTGCTTGTTAGCTAGCTAGCATGTTAAGCTAAATTAGCATTAGCTAGTATCCACCAGCTTCAATGACACATATCAATTGCATCACACCCCACTTGATGTTAACACATAATTTTATATGATGATTAATGTATAAGGTAATGTATATATATGATGTATAAGTCAATATATTTGGTTCTTACTTTTTTAAATAGTATATTCCGGACACTGGGTTTTCTCTACCGTCACTGTGAGTTCAAGAAAAAGTGTGTCAAAACTGGATGTGTAATTAACTCAGTCAGGAGTGCATGCACTCAACTTAGGCCTACTTAAAGAACACTGCCAACAGAGCCACGTCAGCACTGTAAGTGCTCAAAAAACATCAAAATCAATACCTATCAACTTAAAATAATTTTCACTGGAAATTTAACAGTGAACAGCACGAAAAAAATGCCCCCAGTGTGTAAAGGCCTTAACTCGATTTTTGAAGAACCTGTCATTATGGCCATCTAATGCATTGTCAACAAAGTGGAGGTACCTCATGATGTCCTCGAATCTGTTCACAGGCATTGCATCTGCTATTGCATTTTGATGAAGCCCTGGATTGGATGACCAGTGCATGCAGTTTCTTTGGTATTTGATGTATGACATCATCAGGTTGATTCCCAGAAAGACTTTAAACTCTGATGTTGTAAGGCCAAGGTTGTCTTTCCCATTCTAAAATGCATACAGGTTTGTTTGGAAGACAATTTCATCTTTAAGTTTGTCAGGACAGAGATTTGAGAAGATCTCAATAGGCTTCTCACCCTGCACATGAAGCTTGTAACTTCCCTGAAATGTGGCTGGGACCCCCTCAAACTCACTGTCCTTACACTTCCAGGTTCTCCTTTTTCTGTTTGGAGAGACTCAGCAGCTACACATTCTCCACTCTCTGTTTAAGAGCAGCTGAGATTGTCACTACAATGAGAACAGCTGGTCCACCTTAAGTCAGTCCACCTTATGTGAACTGGTCAGGTTAGGCTAACCCATTGCTAACTTCAGGGCTAACCCCCTTCACTTTAATCAGCAGGTGGCAAGCAGGATACAGGAACTTGGCTTCTCTTGAAGAGTTGTCACATTTATTGGCTGGACCAGCCATGGACCAGCCTTATAACCGCAGTTGTCTGTGAGTGAGTGAGTGAGTGAGTGAGTGAGTGATGAAGTATCACCATTGTTCGGCCGGCCGAGTGTTGGACTTTCCCCATTGGCCGTTGCTCTTTCAAAATTAATCGGCATGAGATGATGGAAACAGAGGACAGCAGCGCAAAGCAGATTGACTGTGTTTCCTGCTCCAAGCTCTGACACTCTCAGCTGCAGTGTTAAATGCAGTGAAGTCTGCTAAACTCCACACAACAGACACACGTATCCTTGGGCCAGTGTCTTCCGATTGAGGTGATTACATGAGGCATTTTATTCTGATTGGGCTATTATTCCGATTATTAGTGGAATATTAGGGTCCATGTAAATGTAGCTACTGTCACTACCACTCCCCTCTGGAATTTCCCTGGATCACCCTGTAGCTCTGTCTGACTGGCCTAAAGTCTCCCTGAGAGAAAACATATTTTAGGGGTATTAAATTATTGCAGTGAGTGTAATCACACTGTAATGTACTGTAATGACTGCACCGTAAAATTAAGTGTAACAAACAAAAGCTAGTAATGTGTGCGTGTATTTGGGGGCTGCGTGTGCTTGTGAGACAGAACAACAGATAACATCTAACTCTCACATCATCATGCCAACAACTTCAGTTTCTTAGAAGATTCAAGAACAAGAGGATGTGGGATATCAAAGGAACAGAACTGGTTTACATGATGTTGAGACATCATCAGATGGTACTGGTTATTTATTAACCATTTCCTGACACTTCTACCTGCTCCTGAGCTCCAACTCCAGGGTATTTTTGGAGCAACGGACCTTCAGAGCAGTGGGCTTTTGTTTTGAGGATTATGGGCTGTTGGACTATGGGCTAGCTAACTAACGTTAGCATTATCCCCCATCAACTTGTGGGTTTTACAGGTTAGTCACAGTGCCAATACAACAATAAACACACTTCAGACATTGCTTCTCAGTTCAAGGACTTAGCATAACTGTTACACAGTTAATGTTTTTGTTGAGCTGAATCCCTGATGATCTCTAGTTGACGTGAAGCTGCTGCTTAAAATTATAACCTCAAAGATTTTAATTTAAATAAATGTTTTTTAAATCACTATCTAGTTAGTGATGTGTTCGGAAAAGCATAAATAGTGGGTTTTTACAAATATTTATTTCATGTATATATATTTTAGAAATTATTAGTTTTTGGGAAGAAAAACACATCAAATAACTGGGTAGGTCAGTGACAACACAGTGATGACGCTGACTACATTCAGAGCTCAGAAAGTGACAGTTACCCCAGTTTGTGAAAAAAGAAGTAAAAAAAAAGAAAGAAAGAAAGAAAGAAAGAAAGAAAGAAAGAAATTTGGGAGTAAACAAGAACATATCCAAATACACACAATGTTTTAACTGGTCCAAAAACCCAATTTGCACAGCATACAACAACATAGTCAAATACATTTTTGGAGCAAAAGTATCAGTGTGAAATTACTGTTTAATGATAATGTTAAACTGCTCAGCGGCAGCTCATAAGTTCCTCATGAGGGCATTGACGTCCAAAGCATTTAAAATGTCTGTGTGAGCATCAGGGACAGGTGCATGAGCCTCTTCTGCGTCATGGTGGACCTTAACCAGAGATAGCTGGTAGCTAATTTACATCTGTTGTCCATGGCCAGATAGACAAAAAAACCACAGAACAACAATTACACTACATAAAACAACACAATACATATGAAGCCATCAGTGTAAGATAATAAATATAATCAGTATGACAAATAAAAAGTTGGAGAATGATCACTCGGATGAGACTACTGATATAGGTAAACACACACACACAATTGTATGAGTTTTTCACCCTCCGTAAACAGAGCTCTCATTTGAGGATGGAGCTTAGATAGACATGGTGATACATCTTTCACTGTGCTACATTGACATTGCCAAGCATTTTGAGCTGGAGATCAAGGCTGCCTATGTCCAGCTCCTTGAGAAGCTGAAGGGGCTCCAAATTAAGTGTTCCTCCTTCTGCTGCCACTTTAATTGCCGAACCGTCTCTTCAGCTCCACTGACACCAAGTCAACAGCCTTGTAAAACTCGCCAAATCACTGTTGCTGCGTTTTGCCACTGCCTCTGGTTCCTTGGTTTGGAGAAACAACCTGGGGGGGCAACCTGGGGTTGTGTTCACTTCTTTAATGGTGCCTGACATTTTCAAGTCCATTTCCAAGGCACATGCTTCAATCTTGTGGACCATCACCTCCACAATTTTATCATCTCGCAGTGCTGCTATGAGTGCTGCCTTGAGCACATTTGCACATTCAAGTGCACCAAGGGAACTTGTGCAGGCTCTCGGCCACTGCCTGGCAGAGTTCAAACAGTGCATGGCAACAAAGAAGACCAAAAAATGTTCTCCCTTTTCTGGCTTGGTTCCACAGTCCATTTCCAAAGAAAAAAAAGCAGATTCCCATACACACTTATCACCTTTGCATTGAATTATTAAAAATGGTCAACGTTTCGGTCACAGGGACCTTTCTCAAGACATGTCAGTCATAAACTGACATAGTGCTTAAATACAATCCATAATTGCAAGACAGTCCACAGCTGTGTAGGGTGTGTCCTTGATCACACAGTCACACACAACAGGTCACTCATTCAGAATTTCCTCAACTGTCAAAAGCATAGAATATCTATAATATCACACAAAATTCTTTTCATATTAAACAAGAAAAACATTTTTTCATAAAAGCCCAAATCCAAATTTTAGATTGATCAATGTACAAATATACAAAAAATATATATACAAAAACACATTTTCAAGAGGACAGCCCCACCTAAGTAAATAAATAAATAAATAAATATAATAATAATAATAAAATTTAATATACATATATATGTATACACACACACACACACACGCATATATATATATATATATATATATATATATATATATATATATATATATATATATATATATATATATATATATTGGGGATTTGACAGTAGGTTGGATTTGTTTTGCAGGTCATTTTACGGGAAAACTCTGAGATCCAAGTCCTTGTTTCTAATGATGGGAGAGTCTCAAGACATATCTGTCATAAAGTGAGATAGTGCTTAAATACAACATATAATTGCACGATAGTCCACAGCTGTGTAGGGTGTGTCCATGATCACACACATAATAGGTCACTCATTTAGAATTCCCTCAACAGTATGTCTGTAATCTTACACAAGAATCCTTTTGATATTACTAACAAGAAAAACATCTTTTTCAGATAAGCGGTACACACACACAAAACTCAGCCCAAATCCAAACTCCAGATTGATCCATGTACAAATGCACAAAAAATATATACCAAAACACATTTTAGGAGGACTGATGTGATGGTCCACAAAAACAGATAGTAGAGCTGTGACCGAGTTAATACCTGGTCTGCCGTGAGGGTGGTCCAGGGGATTTGTGGATCTTTTGGAGGGTGTACAGTACCAGAATAGAGGGTGATTCAACATATAAGAAGTCAAATTCCTTCTTAGAGATAACACCTCTATTTACAGCCTTCTCCAAAAATTGGTTAACCTCATTTTGGTAGGTAACTGTTGGAACACTTTTCAACTTGAGGTAGTACTTTTCATCTCTGAGTTGTCTCTAAATTTTGGTTTTGTAATCTGACACATTTTGTAGCACAACTGCCTCTCCTTTATCCACTGACTTTATGATTAGACCCTTGTCCAGTTGCAAATCTTTCAAGGCCTCTGGAATGGAAAGATTTCACCTGTTTGGTGGTACAAAAGTACTTTTACTGGGACAAAAGAGCCTCTGAAGTTGTGGGTTTGTTACTATGAAGTTTCCTTGGCAGCTTTGCGGAAGCTGTTGAGGGGCAGCACATATCAGAGTTACGTAAAGTTTCAGCTGATGCAAACACAACACTTCTTGCCTAACTGCTTCAAATTAAAAGCTTTTAAATGACTAAATAATTAGACTTTTATTGTGAAGAATTTACAGGAAGTGAAACGTGTTCCTCACTGAATTATTGGAGCTTCGTCAGCAGTGCTGAAAATCAGTCAAAACATCAACATGTGGACATATTTGGAGCTCTTTGTGCAGTGGATCAGTTGGAAATAATGCAGGGAGGAATAGTACAAGTCGAAACAGCCACAGTGAGATGTTTGATGAAGAGCTGCAGACAACCTGGGGCCTGTTTCAGAAAGCAGGTTCAGCAAACTCTGAGTCTAACCCTGAACTCTGAGTTGATGAATCCCGAGATGGGAAACTCAGAGTTTTCAATTTTAGAACAGCTGATCAGTTAAGTCAACTCTGAGTATGTTCACTCTGAGTTAAGCGCAAACGTGATGAATGAAAAAAGCCATCATCAATGGAGCCCCAATACTACGAGTCACTATGGCAACAGGTAAATAAAAGGCAGAGCCTCCATTTTAATCCGGTGGACACAGAGATATAGATGCATGTGCGTGCAGACACTGCACATTTATCTTAAAAAAAAAGCCTATGTCATAGTGGGAAAAGTGTCAATAAGTCAACACAATAAAGTTTTATTCAGCGTCATCCATTAATTCATCGTTTACCAGACTTACGTTTCCTTAATGGATGATAAAGTGGAATCTGACTGTGTATCAGGCTGCAGCTACATTACAATTCAAATATATTTGTTCAGCTTTAATCTGATGGACAAAACACAGGAGGCAGCAACTGAAGATGAAAAATATAGTTAAAGATTTAAAACATATGTGGATCAAAGACATAGAGACATGACTGTAAGCTCACAGTCTGTAATAATGTGTTTGGTGATTTGCACTTGAAAAGGCATTAAAATACAGAATATTTTAAATTTTTAATCGTCTATTTGTATCTCAGCTCAACAGCATTCAGTGACTTTATTTCCGCTACTTCAACAAATGTAGTAAATTTAAACATTGTCACTGAAATGCTGTTAAAACAAGTTAGGATTATGCTCCCTATTTAAAAATCTTACTTTCAAACTACATGCTGCAGCTGCACCATGATCCTGCTCGCTCAGCATGTTAACATATTATCTCCAATATTATAGGAATTATGTTCCATCAATGCAACCAATCACATCATAAGTGATAGAGATAATTATTCATTGATCCCACATGTCTAAAGCTTCTTACCAATTGTTTAAATTTAAACTGAGATTACACATTATGTGCAATAAAGATTTCAGTGTAGGAGCTGCTCTAACAAACTAACGGCTGTCTTGTCTGCACAGAGTCACAGAGTTATAAGGTTTAGTCTGAGCTGAGGGTGAATTCATGCTGTGTAATATTTGAATGTGAAGGCAAAAAACGCTGTTCAAACAAATGACTGATACGCATAAAAGCAGTAACTTCAGAAAGTCCTTAAATAACTAAACTAATATCCAACCAGGATTTAGATTCTGACAGATGGTAAACATCTGCTAATGAATACAGGCTGAATGAATGAGAAAATTAAACAGCATGTCTGAAGGGAGGAGACATAGAGAAACTCAGGGTTTGTTGACGAAAACCTGCCAGCAAGCAGGTTAGCTTCACAGAGTCAGTTACTGTGGTAACTAACCCCAAGTTTAAGTTAGCTCTCTTTCTGAAACTGAAAACCCAGAGTTTCCCTCATCTCAGGGTGAACAAACTCAGAGTTTTCATTAGGCCCGCTTTCTGAAACAGGCCCCAGCACACCTCCAACAGGTAAACAACTAATTTTACTTTGCAGTGCTGTGTAATGGAGTCATGGCTTGATGTGACTGCCCCCACAACAATGGAAAAATGCTTTATTAAAGCTGTAAACAGCAGACCAAATAAGTTTGGAGACAAATTTTCTTTCATTTGTACATGAAGAATAATAGCACACAAGACTGTTTGTTGTCTTGTTTGTTTGAGAGGGAGAGCTACAAGCTGCTTTTTCTATGCACCTCCCCCTGCTGATTTTGAGTGATTTTTTTGTGATTGCTCTCATCAATAAATGTATTCTTGATGCAGGAGAAAAGAGTTTGTCCAGTGTTGTTGTGGGCATTATAAAATCCAAAAACTAAACAGTGAGACTCAAGCCTGCTGTCAACATATTGCAAATTACACAAGAACTGCTCTGTGGTGTTCACATTAGTAGTGCCATCAACTGTTAATCCATAAAATCCGGATTCCGATGAACATGTCAACATCCCTCTGAATAGCATGGGCAAACTGTTGGATAATTTCACATTGTATAGTGTTAGACATTCTATTGTCTTTTCTTGTCATCCACTCTTGTACTTTAGGGAGATCATTGGTGCATTCCAGCATCAGTTTATAAAGTATTTCATCACGTGTGGTGTCACTCCTGAACGGGATCCACTTGCTGCCCAGGAATCTAATGGATTTAAACAGTAGTTCCAAAACATGTCTTTTGGTTCCCTGCTGTTTGGCAAATGCATCAGACAAGAGGGCATTGATAGGTACATTACCCAAAGCAACATGTCTTTGAATTGAATTGATGTGCAACTTGGATCTTTCATGTTCCTTAAATTTTGCAGTGGCTTTATGCCACTTTCCAAAGCTGTCTGCCACGAATGGATTGTCTGCCCTAAAACTGTCTGCATTGACAGGCTTTTTTTCCACTGCTCTCAGGCAAGCGAAACACAAAACCCGATCACTCTCTGCAAAGTAATGCAGCCACTTCCATATTTTATACCAAGCTGGTGTGAATGCACGATTGAAAGTTTCTGTTCCAAAACGTCTACCAGGAAAGACAAAGGCTACTTGAATGCAGCTAGGGTGCTAAATCCCACACCAGTGGCAGCAGCATTGCACGGAGGAGCGGCGGGCTGCTCAGGGCTGTTACCGCAGATCTTGCTAGCGATTTCTGAAGTAAAACTAGTACTAGGCTTCGGCAAAGCAGGCAATTAAGTGCTGGTCGGGGTGGCTATGCAACGTCCATTGACCATGATGCTTGCATTATTTTAATAATTAATAATTATTCAGTATTGCTAATTATTTCTCAAAACTTAATCAGTCATTCAATTCTTAGGTAAATATTAATGGGAGAATTATTTAAAATGCTTCAATAAGTTTATTTTTTGCGTCCAGCAGAGAGTGGTGTGATGTCTGCGTTTTCCAACAGGGGGTGCTGCAGCACCCGCAGCATCCCTATTTCCCACGGCCCTGGACAGCAGCAAAAAAACAACAAAACAAAGCAGAGCTAGGAGAGAAAATAACAGCAAATGGATGTAGAAACATTTTCAAATGTTTTTTTTTTTCTAATTGTCTTGAATTTTGTTGGTAAAAGTTTATGAACTGTATTATCAGTTCATAAGTCAGTGAAAACCCAATGTAGTTATGTCTAAATTTAAAACATGCCACTAATTTTGTCTGTGCCCAAATATTGTAAAGAATAACTCCCTTCAGCAGTTCATACATTGATTTTCTGTATTAAAATAAAGTTAGACTAATCTTCCTCCTTTTTTTCATCAAAATGATCACTTCTGTGAAGCCTCTGCAGATAGAACCAGAGTTAGTGGGTTCTATCTGAAAAACACCTGATCATAAACACCCCATTTAAAAATGTGATAGGCCTTTTGATATTATATATTTAGAATATATTAAGGGTGTCTATTATTTTGACAAATAAAAGAGAACTATGCTGTATACTCCCTGTAATATAAAACATTGCTGTTACTGCACTACCAATGACTATCGTTACCCAGATTTTCAGCTCTTATGCTTTTGTGAAAGTTGGACCATGGAAGGGTGTGCTATTTCCCCAGACAACACCAGTGCAGACTTATGCAGATATTAGAATGCATCATTTGTAAGAAAAGCGAACTGAAAAGTTTGAAAACTAACAATAATGTCATCCCAATGCAGGTGAGAATTTTGTTCCATCTTTTTCATGTGACACAAGAGAATTGAGCAACAAAAATGTTAAAAACGTACATACACATAGCAATTTACATAACCCCATCTCTCTGGAGAAGTATCTTCCTGAGTACTCCATGTCCACCATGTGAAAGTGTTTGTGATTATGTGCAACTTCCAGAGGCCATTGCCATGTTTAAATGTTCTTGTCTCTCAAGGGCTGTTCCGGTGCTTTCATGGATTACTTTTTTTAATACTGTCAGTACTGTTTTGCAGAATTTGTCCACCAGCCCTGATTACTCCAAGTTGTATTATGTTCATCAAGTCTTTTCTTTGTTTTAAAATCAGATAGAAACAGTAAAGGCTTTTGTTATGTGGGGTAAAGAGAAAAAAACATAGCTACCAGAACATTCAACAGCTTCGCTCATGAAGTTTTGATATTATTCCCACATTTAAGAGAAATGGAAACTATAGCTGTTGAATGCAAGCAAATAATGGCAAGGCAAGGGTCTTAAATTTCAGAAGCAGATACCAATTCACAGTAAACTATGATCAAATTACCCCAGTCTCAGTATCAGTTTAACAGAATGACTGATAAAAGACTATCCAAATTGTGCAACAGAGACTGCTGAAACAAAAGCTTGCCCCTGAGTGGGACAGGACTTCAGATTTCTATTAGATAAGGACATTAGCTACGCTAGCTAAGTGACTGACAGCAACTGACTTTGTGGCTATCTAGCGACAGCAAGAAGATGCCTCCAGCACTTCTCCTTATGCAGGTTTCACTAAATCAAGGCAGAGGAGTGCACCTCGCATTTCATGCCTACAATGCACATCCTGCGATTGTGTACTAAGAGCAACAACCAGCATTATTAATGTATCAAAATGTTTCCAACCAAAAAGACAAGTTTAGGGAAGCACGGATCAAAAGATATTCCAATAAATTACTTGACATCTGTGTGTCGTAATTTGTGGTTATATTTTATTGCACAGTTTTTTGTCTCAGCCCTCCAAGAAATAATTTTGCCTCTGAATTTTAGATCTGTCTCGCTTGTCAGCATCAGATCTCGGTCATCTTTTATCTTTGACCCAGATCGAAGGTAGGAATGTGGTTTTTACTAGTGGAGACATGGATATGTAAACTCCCTGCACTATGGGGTCAGAGGGCACACCACATTCCAAAGGAGGCCCTTTTTTTAAGTCATAATAGTGACAGCAGACATATGTTCATAGAGAATTTATTGGTGGTTTTATTGCTCATTGTTATACTGAACAGATCAACTACTTATGAAACCTTCCAACAGAGGGATTTTCCAAGATGTTATACTCTGAGGAAAAACCAAAACAAATTCAGTATTTTCAAGTATTTATGAGGTTTGGTGGTTAGGTACCCATTATATGAGAGGGAGGAAGGTGCATAATGTTTGGAAACAAGAAAATAACTGTGAAAGGTGTGCGCTCCAAGCCAATAAACTCAGTATTGCCAATTTGGAATTTGGCAAAAAAAAATGATACACTGAGAAGAACAAGTAGTGCAAGACACCACCTTTTATCTGGCGACTAAGCGAAAAATGTTTTCAGTTGCTTTGATTCAACAGCCATAGTTGTAACTCACTGGTTTCTTTCAGTGTTTGATGCTTCCAAACAGATATTTTCAGGTTCATTGACACAACCACTGAGGCAGCCATGAGAGCTTCTGTCAACTTGCATCTCAGGACCTTTGAACTGCACAACCAAAATAAAGCTTGGCTTCTGCTACGGATGGTCACCTATTCTGTCACTGATGGGGACACATGCTGACGGAGGTGATGACCTGTGATGATTGTCCATTGCAGGGAGAGTATTGTTGTTGTTGTTGTTTTTTCTTGTGTGTGTGTATGTGTGTGTGTGTGTGTGTGTGTGTGTGTGTCTGTGTGATAAATTACCCAACGGAGATTGTTGTTAGAGGACTGGATGAGCCACTGGGAGGAGGGTGTGTCCAATGTAATGCCTCCCTCCCTTTGCCCAGTATACTTGCTTTTTCACTTTCCTTGTCCAGATTTATCCCACCAATCTGGGGATCAAACCAGCAACCTTCCAGCCACAAACTTGCCAAACCTCTATGAAGCCACGGTCACTGATATTTATAATATATGAGCATAAATCAAACAAAGATATAAAAATCTGTATTCAGGTACGTTTTTTTTTCATGAAGTAATGCTTGCAGCTGCTCCACTTTCAATGAATTAAAGCTGCTGTAGACTCATAAAATGTGTTTGGGCCTCTGTATCCAAATGAACTTTGGCTCACTGTGTTGCAAGCAAATATGAAATGTGCTCTCCTCACCACAAATCTGCCAATAAAGCTGTTAAAGAGCTTGTCTATTAGTGACAAGCCTGAGGAGATTTACATCCTGCCTATATTTAAATTCAAAAATTAAGTAAAATTTCTTATTGGTCAGCCATTAATGTCTTGCTAAATGCTTATCACACAAAGTCTATTTTATTTTATCTTAAGTCTAGTTTATATGCAATACTACTTCACTTCAAGTACTGTCAGTATCACAGTAGTGGAGAACTACATCACCTGCCTTGATGTTTTATCTGTTTTGACTTCTCTAAACTCCTAATGATTCCCTTTCATGGCCTTATTCTGTGAATCACCTGCTGTATCTCTTGCAGATTCATTCAAAGACACTAATTCACTGCTGTGAGTAAACCTTTGCTTTAATGCCCATTAGTAAGATGCTGTTCAGCTTGTCTGCACTTACACAAATTAAGCATTACTAAAAGAATAGAGGGCCTTCATAGAGGAAGGTGGAGAGGTTTTGTGACAACACAAGACACCTCAATCATGGCAAAAACTTAGCTGTGGATGGGAGCCATGGTCGAAGAGCTCAAAGATAAGGGCTTGGCCTTCCAGGTGGATGATCATTTCTTTGTCAGTTAGCCCATCGGGCCACCTAGCAAAACTTGTGTCCAGAGTGTGCCATAATCTCAAGATATTTCAGTCTTGAGCTTTCACTAATTTTGCAGGACTTCATGGAAAAATACAACTTCACATTCAGTGGGGCAATCTACTTCAGCACCATGCAGTGACAGTGCACGTGTGTATGAGTGTTTGTGTGTGTATTCCTGGGTGGTCTGTGAGCTTTCCATACTTTGATTATCCTGGGAGGTGAAGGGGGTTGTTGGTTTGGTGACTGGTGGTGAATTAAAGTTTGTTAGCATTATGTGCCAATGAGGGATATTGTCCATTTTAATCCATATAAGCAAGTTCAGTCTGTGCAGCTTTGAAAAGCACTTTGGTGCAAATTCGGTTACTTGTTACTGAGATCAGATTACTTACAAAAGGAAAGTTTGTCAACATAGTGAAATAACTGAGTTTGAATTTATTGGTCTTCATTCATTTAGTTACACTGAATAAATTCTAAAGTTTAATATGAGTTCTATTTCAAACTAGCTAACTGTGTTATGGACTTGGCCAGTAATCCAAGAATGTACATCATTCTCTTTACTGTCCCTACTAAAGTATTAGTATTTAGTGGAATTGGACAGTGTTTGCACTTCTTGATCCTATTCATACTTTGGCTGACCCACAGTGATACCTTGAAACTGCCATGGTTCATTGGAAGTTACTGTGGTAGCCACTGTATAAGCCCACACACCCTGCATACACTCTGTATTACAGTCGCAAGATATTAAGCACACTTTTCTTGGGAGGTAGAATAGTGAAGCAGTACTGAAGCAGTGCAGCAAATGTCTATCCAAACATGTTGAAATATGATTATCGGATGCTGACTTAATACTTAAAGGAGGTCAGAGGTCAGTTTCTTGCTTAAAGACCAAATTAGTCTTCAAATCATGTATGTCTGGAAGTTAAAATGTACTACCATTAAAACAGAAAACATAAACATAGTGTACCAATATAGAAATTGGTAAATTGACAGGTCTTGTGAATTCTACTTCACTCATTCAGCAAGAATTTTGCAGTATGAGCATTCTCACATAGTCTACAGCTAAATGAGGAGCGTTGTTCCTTTCCTCATCTTCCTGCCAGCAGGTCCAGTTCCATGCCACACTACGGACACTGGTGGGTTGTGTGGGTCAGAGACTCTTGGCCAGACATCGGTTCCCACAGGGTGAAACCCCGCCACCAGTTTGCAGACATGCAAATGTTTGAGTGCAAAGAGAGAGACACTTTCCTATGGGTCTGGCACTGTAAAATAGAGCTACTGTACAGTAGAAGGCAATGCTGCTGACTCTGGCATCACATTTATCCTAGATTCGTGCAAGATTCAAGCAACGTTTCTAGAGATGGAGGTTTTTATTGCTAATCATTAAGGCCAATTTATTGCACATTTACTGCACATGTTCCTCTGATTTGAGTTGCATATAATCCGCCATCTCTGATAAAAATGTTACAGTCTTTTTCCAGGCAAAGATGAAGGCAGTTATTATAACAGCGCTGCTTACACAATACAGAGGTGGTGAACTTTAGCAGGCTCTCACCCCTGCAGAGTGTCATAAGACTAGCCACTTTGTTTTTAGGTTTCACCCCTCCAGAGATGCTCTTTCTGCCCCAGCGATCACATACAGCTCACTACTAATAATTAGCGCAATTCTCCAGCCCTTCATTTTCATCTTGGGCTCTCAAACAAGAGAGAGAGAATTGTTGCGTTCTCAAGTTAACTTTATCCCCTTATTCCATGAGGAACTGTGGAGATGCAGGTTAGAACCAAGAAAGGTTAGCTACACTTACAACCAGTCTGGGATATTTTTGAGTTCATAAACAGTATATATAGTTTAATACTTTTTTAGACACTGTAACATAAGCCGCTCAGCATTTTCTTATGTATTCATTTAGTCCCTGACAAAACATGTTGAGATATTCTGACACAAATAACTCTGCACTTATCTTGCCTTTCCTATATTTCATGAAAAGCAATATACAAGTCACTATCTGACGAAAAGAAACATTATACTGTAGTGTCACAAATGATCAGCATTTTATCAGCCAGTTGATAATATTGTCCCTTCAAGTTTAACGTAACCAAATGCAAACACCTATTAAAAAGAAACAAAAAGAAAGAGGTGGAAGCAATCTGTGTATGTAAGTTGCAGGTATGGGTTTTTTAAAATAAACGTAAAATACAACATAATTATCTTAATTACTGACAACCTCAAGTAGTAACCTGTGACCTAAACCATTAACTCTGTTAGTGTAATTAAAGAAATCCATGCACTCAAAGAGTAACTAGTGTTTTGATGGGACACTTCTTGCCGAAAATAATGTGCAACTGATTGGATTAATAGCCTAAACCACTACTTGGACAGCAATAGATCAACACGATGATTACCACTATAAATCAGATTAATCAGAATATGTCAGCTATTGTGTCCCAATGTGAACTATCGCTGCTCACGTGATCAAACGGGGTCAGAACAAGACCTCCCACGCTGCAACACTTCTCGGGCCAACTGATGTAGGGCACTGACATCAGCACAATAACTTCACTAATCAGTGGTTATTATGAAGACTAATGCTTGAGTCGCTCAGCCGTGTCCAATACATTATCAAGTTCAGTGGAAGCTATTTGAAAGGGAGGGGTGAGGCAGTACAGTAACATGTTCCAAGTGCAACTTTCCACTGACGTGCTGGCCAACTTACAGTACCAGTGATCTGCTGTCTGGTCCTAAATAACTGCAACAACTAAGCCTCCGTGATTTTACCGATTTCTGTCATAACCCACAAATTTCCTAATCTGTCAGTGGTTCAGAGCCACATATCCACAAACTGAAAATCAACTCACTTAATACTTACAAAAGGCAGATAAGGTGGCAACTTCTTTTTGGCCAGTTACATACAGTGGTAGTACAGTTTATTGTTGTTGGGGTTTTTTTGTCGTTTTCCTGAAGGAAAGACTTGTATTACACTTGGAAAAACTGTATTATCATTTACACACACTCTCAACTATCATTTTCTTCCTTCATGTATCTGACTTTACATTAATGCTGACATGTAATTACTGCTCACCCAGCTAGGCTGCAGTAGAGGTGTTCAGTGCATGTACAAACAAATATTAAACACTGAATCTTCAAGCTGACTATAGTGAATCACCATTGTCACTGACTGAATCAGTAACTTTTATCAGCAGAGCTCCTCACTGGTGACTGAGAGCACCGTTGTTCGCTCAACCGTGATACACAGTATGTTAATTCCTCATTAAAAGCTAATTGAAAGATTGTGAAAGCCACAGAAACAATCATAATGCGATTACTGCCACAAATAAGTGGCTGCTAACATATTAACCTTATAAACAGTGCTTCTATAGTGTAGTTCTGAATACAGTCAGAATAACCCATGGAACATTGCAGCAGAATAAACAGTGACGTGTTCACTTACTGTTGTACGTACTGAAATGCATTTTAGTAGTGATGCAATCACTTAGCTTAGAAAAAATAGTGAACAAACTACATAGTCAGTTACAATGAATCTTTGAACTGAGTTGAATGAAACTATTTGAATCAGCAAAGTGATTCACAACTCAAGGTTGTAATCACATTACTAAAGACAAAGCATGTGCCATACTGCTTTGCTTGAACAATGTCAATGGCAGCAAACACTGTGAACCAGTGCTTGTGGTTTCTATGTGATGTGAACAGTCCCATCATGTTGAATGGAATTAAATGCTGGCAAGTCATGTTCAATTGATGATAAATGTTGATTTTCCTCCTCAAGCTGAACCAAATTCAAATTAAAGTGTCATGCAGGATCAACACATGCAAAGTTACCAGTACTGCTATTGAACACATAGGCTTGCACTGAACCCTTATATTACAATATTCATGTGCTTGCTAATGTAATCCTAGTTTTATCTTTATCTTATGCTGTTGGGTTTCATGCCAAAATACTTTTCATTCATATTTTTTAGCAAAGGTCAGTTTCAGTTAACATTTATTCCAGCAGTGTAGCAAAGGTTACCTTTAGTTAAATATTAATTATTTTGGTAGATAGCATATTTTAGAAATATTTTCTTTACTTCTACAACCCCTGCAGTTCCACCAGCGTCCACAGCAGCTACTTCTACTTCTTAACTAATTCACTGTCCACTGTTCTCCGTAACAGCTCATCACGTCTTTTCTTTTAGTCACTTCTCTTTTTTTTGACCTCTTTCTCAGTAGAGATTGTCTTCTTTGGCTTTGTTCTCTTCCAGCTCAAATGAAAACCAGTGCAACTTCAATAATTACAGAGCCTTATTCCTAAATCTATAAATTGTGTAATTTTCACAATACATTTCCATTTTGAAAGTTTTTGCATGGGCACATACAGTACAGCTTGATGCATTTTAAGTTTATATTATTTGTAACTTAAAATATAAGTAAGTAAATATTGGTCTTCAAAAACATAAAGTAAGATTTATGAATAACTGGGAATAGGTCCAGCAGTGGCCAAAAGCCAGACTTCTGCACCATCTGAAAATATTTAGGCAAAACAGTTGTTTCACTCTGAGCTGATACATCCAAGGTGTATGGGCTACACTTGATGAGGTCAAAACAATAACAGTAAAGACATTGGTATTCTTCGACAGTGGTACAGAATTTCTGCAAAGCTTGACTAAACCTTCAATCATCAAACTAGCTAGCAACCACCGTCTCCCTTTGCTCCACTCTCACCTTCATCTTCCTCTCCCACCTCCCTTCACTCTTGCTCCCTGTCAGCTCCCATCAGCCTCCCCTCTGTGATGCTCAGAGAGGAATTTTACAGCTGCTGTCAGCTTACTACACACACACACACACACACACACACACACACACAAAAGACGAAAACACGCAAGTGTAGGCACACATGTACAGGATCACACTCAAACACACATAAATCACATATGAGTGCATGCACACAAATTAAAGTACTGTCGCACACTTGCACACACCCATATGCACACACAGGTTGATGACAGTTTTAAACCGCTAATTAAATGAGACCATGGAGTGAAAATTACCCGGAGAGACTGAAGCAAAGAGAAACTTTAAGACCCACATTGTGAGCCTTAAAATCATTTATAACAGCTGCCAGAAACTTACACAAAGATAATTGTTTTAATGTGCACATTATTTATTTCTGACAAATATACGATCAAACTCTTCCTGTAGTAAGTAAAATTGTAAATGAATGTTTGCAGCTTGTCTAATGTGAATTGATGCACTTTACAGTATGTGTGAGACAACATGTACATCAGTGTGTGTGGGGGGGGGATGGGGGATGGATGTGATGGAATGATTTCCCTTTATGTGCCAGCTCTTTCCCTTTGTACATTCCCAGATGAAAGACAGGCAGTCAGGCAAATAGTCAAGCTAACAGAGAGACAGGCAGACAGACAAACAAGCAGTCAGACAGGCAGGCAGGCAGGCAGGCAGACTGTGAGGCATACAGGAGCTCAGGGGTTCAGAGGTCAAATCACTCACGGCAGCCAGCTCAGTTTGGACTACAGGGGGTTTCTTTATGCTCAGCCCCTTCAAACAATAAAGCGTCTTCTCCTTATTTCTCGGTCTGCTGTTTCGCTCGACTCGCACACCCCCTACAACGAAGCACTCTACTGTACATCACAGCGCAATCCTGTCAGACTTTCAAAGTTCAAAGGTTTGGAAACTTTCCAATCACCTGTGTACTTTTGCATTTGCTGAACAAACATACCGAAGTGGCTCACACAGAAATATGCTAGCAGTATACTTTCCATACATTCACATGATACCAGTGACCAGTGAGTATTGTATTGCAGTGCGTGCACACATGTTTGCATGTGTCTCGGAGAGTAAGGGGTGTGTGCGTGCGTATTAATGTAGGAGGAGGAGGAGGGGCGATATGACTTCAGCAGCAGCTGACACTGTAAAGATTTCCTGAGCCTGCAAACATATGGTTGGAATTTTCTCCATGATGGCACTTTATCACTGATTAAACCCAGGATTGGCAAATTTAGGCAGAAATCTGGAAGTAAGTGTTGTATATGTATCATTTTTATAGGCTTAAGCGATATTACTCCCAGGTTGACAATGTTTTCACATTTACTTAGTCTAAATTTATTACCTGTGAGGAGCTGCATTTAGGGGAAAGTTCTTACAGTGAATCTTTAAATTGGTCATTTGAGTTTGGTCTTGCCATGTTGTCTCATTGATTCCTCTCCGGTCAATCAACAAAAGGAAATTCTTCATGTTTGACACTATCACTAATCTAACATGACACAGACCATATGTAGCAAACACTTGCACTCCAGTGAGAAACAAACCCTCAGGACAGAGTGTTAAAGAGAGCTCAAGTCCCATCCCGCTTTCAGGTTAGCTTCTGTTACACTAGCATCCATCGCTCAGTGTAATTTGTCATAGAGGTCCTCTTTGAATTGCTGAAATATGATATCAGGGTTTTCTTTCCATATTCCGAGATAAATGGCTGTCTATTGTGCTGCCTAGGAAACTTTAAACACCACGACACCTAACAAAATAATATATTTTTTTGTAAAATTAAATGCATACAAAAACCCAGGTTCCTCATGTATCAGTTTTGCAGAAATTAAAGAAACCTATGAAAAAATATATTGCAGGCTGATACTTACTGAACAGTCTATAACTTAAAAAAGGGTGGCATAGACAAACTCACTTAGAAGCACCTCTGAATCCTCTCATTCTTAATCAGGTATACTGACTTGGTGCCAAAAAAGATCACACTGTAAACCGTCACACATTTATTTCTCCTGCTGCACAGCAGAAAATTCATCTGGTTTTCTTTTGGGGAGGATGAAATGCTCCAGAATATGAAACAAGCGCCCCCAATCCTTTGGCTCCCACACTCCTAAGCACTTCCATGAATGATTGTGGGGAGTTAAGAAATGTTGGCACGCTGCCTATCAGTGCAGCTGCGGAATACGGGAGAGATGGGAGAATGACGCGTGGATTAAACAGGGTCAGAGGTTAAATTTCAGACTGTAATCCATCACAAATTACTGATTACCTGCTGCAGGGTGTAATCTCCAGATCACGTTTTGGGTTACAATCTCCAGACGACTGAACTCAAATAAGCATTTTCCTTCCTGTGTGCATACTTTAATACTTTGAAATGCATCATCAGTGGTTTGATGTGGAGCAAACATAACAAAAAAGTTGTTATTGCATTCTGCTCACAGTACATGTAATTTGTCACTTCATCGCCCTGCAATCTAAAAGAACATTGTACCTTCTTTCTTCTCTTTATCACAGACTGACTCTGTTTCTCTCACACACATCTCCTGAAACCTGAGAGATGGACACAAACCCCTTCTCTCAGCACAGGTGTCATATGTGATTGGCTACAGGCTGTATTTACCAACCCTTCACCCCACACCCCCTCCTCAAAACACATAGACAGTCCTCAAACGCCTTGTGCCTTCAGTGCTCCCTCGGCAAAGCTCCGGGGGGAAACAGATTGGGACAGTGCGACTTGCATAGAAGTCTGCTATTGCCAAGACGAGACACGGCCTATTTAAGACAATCACATGATTTTAGTGGGAGTCAAAATGGTCCGCGGGGGTCACTGGGTAGAGAGAGAGGGAGCGGCACATTGTGCTTGAGAGAGAAAGAGAAGGAGAGAGAGAGAGAGAGAGAGAGAGAGAGAGAGAGAGAGAGAGAGAGAGAGAGAGACGTTGGATACTGGTCGGACTGTCTGAGTGGAAAAAAAGGAAAATGACTTGCCGGGAGAGAGGACTTGAGTTCAAGCGATTCGTCGGGATACTGCGCTTGGAAATGAATGGAGACCAAAGTGGCACAACTGAAGAAGCCTGCATCTGAAAGTCTTTGATGCTTCATTCATCACAACTAGTCCCGCAGATCTGCTGCTGGTTGGACTGCTTGTTTATTTGAGCTCTTGGGACAAGTGTCCGTGTCATTTAAGGCTTCACTTTTTTTTTTTTTTTGAGTCAAGGTGATCCAGAGACATGGCTTTCCTACGGATTTGTGCAGAATGGAGAAACTGGACCCAAGCGTTGTTCTTTTTCCATCTGTTTTTCTTGTTCACACTGAGCAAAGTAAGTCAGTTGCATTATCTCCGCTGCGCCTGTAAGCACATGCATGCAGAGCTCATAAAGTTGTCAACACTTCCCACGACAAAGTGCCGAGTTAGGATCATTTTCCGTGATAATTTGCGGGATAGCAACACAAACCCAGTCACATTTATATTTCCTTTCTTACAGAGCCTGCTTTTAAATAATGATGCTGACAGGACTGAGTCGCAAGGCGCATCGGCTCTTCTCCAATCTCTCAATTTACCTCAACATACAGGTAAGTAGTGAGCACTTATTAAAAATGTCTGGCAGATTGCATCAGTGTTTCTGAAGCTATGATGATAGCAATGAGGCAGAATTTAGTGTGGTACCGGTTTATGTTTTTATTTTCGGCGCAATAAGATATAAGATATAAGATAAAGCCATCCACGTACTGCATCATCCCTCTGTCAGCCAGACAGCATCAAACAGCGCTCACCTGCACGCAGTTCTGCCTCTCGTCACCGCTGGGGGGCGCCCTGCACCCTGACACAGAGCCATCACTGTCTTCTGCAGCAGCACAGCTGAAATTGGTTTTCACAGTAAAGTAAAATAAGGAATTGTTTAATTTTGCAAAGGTTAATTATACCTGTTTGGAGTGTTTTATGGCATTATTGGTCTATGGAACCCTTGAATAATAAGTGATTAAAAGAAAAGTACCAGTATGTCTTTGATAACCATTAAAACCACACACAAAAAAGTCTCCTTTCAGTTAGATTTTTAAAACACATGGGTGTCACCAAAGCATTTAACAAGTATGCACTGATGTCTTCTTATAGCCGCTTAGATGAACCAGTAATTAGTGCAAGCAGGAAGCAAGAGACTCTCATCTGGTCTTTGTTTTGTCGATCTAACCCCATGTGGTGTGCTGAGTCAGCAGCTGCTTTGGCTGTGCATTCTCCTTCATCCTTTTTATGTTGTTGTTGTGTTTTTTTAGTTACCATGAAAAGCAGATACATAGACAAATAATCAAACATCAAAACTCCTCTCGCCGGGCACATGTGGAGATGATCTGAAGCAGAAGAGAGGGGGAAGCCCTTATGACTTCTGTTTCAGATCATCACAGCTAGTACCTTAACAGCTATTGCCCAGTGTTAATGTGTTTAACATTGATGCAGCTATGTTTGAATGGGTCGGGAAAGAGGTCACATGTTCAACCTTTTGTTAAATCTAAGCCGAGGTACCCATTGGTTAGACCTCCTATCAGTACTAATGGCACTCAGGAATCACTAAACCAACAAACTAACCACCGCAGGATCTTGTCTCAGTCCATCAGACAAGATAGGTGTGCGTGTGTGTGCTCTGTTCCCGCAGATTCTTTGTTTGTATACTGTCAGACATGGGTCACTGCAGCTGGTTTTTGAGTTAGGGCAGGACAAACAGAGTTGACTAGGTGTAAATGTGTATGTGTGTGTGTGTGTGTGTGTGTGTGTGTGTGTGTGTGTGTGTGTGTGATGAGGGGGAGGTGGACAAAGCGACAAAGATAGAGGAAGACCATTTTCTGGTTTTGCCTAAGTGCTCTGGTGTCTCCACAGAAAAGGCTTGAGACTTTGGAAGTATCTGTTTGCTCTTTGCAGTCCTGCAGCTCAGTGGCTAGACCACTGCGCAAACACTTCAAGAGTTTGCGATGTGCTTCCCACTGTGGCCACCCATGTCATGGTAATGCAAGGCGCTTTAAATAAATGCATCCACTAATAAGCATATGTCATGTTATGTGGGTAGGGGCTTTAAGTCAACCTCAAGATGCACCAAATACCCAAGTTCAGACCTCAGGCACTCGCACTGCCAATGATGACACACTGTCTGTCACCCTGCGTGTTTCTCCCACTGCCATAACGTGTCTGTCTCTGTGCTATATTTACTCATTATTTGGGCTTGCTAAAGCGGGTCATACTGTACAGTAACTGAGACTGGCTCTTGTTGACTGTAAGTCCAACGTTGCTGTTATTTCTGTGCACTTTCAGCTGATAAACTGACCACGTATCACTTTCCCATGGAAAGACTGACCACATTTGCAACACTCATTACAACACTGTACTAAAATCAACAATGAAGCTGTTTGTTTGCTTATTGGTTACTCATAGAACTAAAGTGTATCAGGAATGTAAAGTTTCAAGGTATGCGATAGCTTACAGGATCAGGCACCTGCTATCACCATTGCAAGAAAAGTTACTGCGAAAACTCTATATAACCTACAGGTTGATAATGTTTCTCCAAGCATCAGTTGCAGAGAAAATAATTCAGTTTTAAAACATTTTGTTACATTTTACACCGTTCTTTCTCCTTGTAAGAGACATAATCTCCAAAACCCTAAAGACAATGACACGCTTCAAATGCAGGATGTCCTACTTACTATACATTAGTTCAGCCCATTCTTATTATTGGCGGTGTCTACTATTATGATTTCTTCTGGAAAACCAATTTTGGAGCAGCTCAAGAAGTCAGCTACTTTTTTGATCTTTGGAGGAAAGCCTGTTATTTTCTGTGGCCACATCGCCATTAGACATTTAACTGATCTAAAAGGCCAGGCCTGTGACCTGCCACCATCTCCCTTTATGACCTGCAGTTACCCAGCCTGAGCTGTAGTAAAAACTGTAGTAAAACACTAAGTCAAACATGATTCATTCTCCGCTGAAGGGGCTGTGTTGGAATTGTCTAAAACCCTTCCTTTTCTTGTAACTCTTTCTTGACCCTGCCAGCAAAAGTATATGAGGCAGGTCAGAGAGAATTTACAAAGGAAGAGGGAAGAGGTTGTAGTTTTTATTCGGTCCATGATGCAACCAAGGTAGCAGCTGACACAGTGCTCACTATATCACAGTAAATGTTGTTGACAGATCAAATTAGTAAGGACTGACCACAATGACAAAGTGTTTTGTTTTTGCCAAGTTACATCAAAATATAGTCCGTGACATCTAGTATCAAAGCTTTCTCTCAACATTCTCTCCCTTTACTTCTCAATATATTTAATATCTATATTGAAGGAGTCTGTGTTTAAACTGGATCCTTTTCCCCATTTTATGTATTTCACTCATTTTTCTCTCGCCATAACGTCTCATTGCATTTAAATTCAGTCTTTCAATGTTATCCTCTCACTGTTTTCATCTCTCTTTCTGTCCAGAATATGAAATTGTATCTCCATATGAGGTCAACCACCAAGGTGTGTACATCTCTCATGAAATTGCCCACCACCAGCGCAGACGGCGACGCAGATCCCTAAGCCCAGATACAGTCTCGCCAATCACTGATGGCAGCAGTGAAACAGTCCACTTCCGGCTAAGTGGCTTGGGGCAGGACTTCCACTTGGAGCTCAGGGAGGCCTCGGAGAGCTTGATTGCACCTGGCTTCACCATCCAGATCCTGGGAAAGAACGGCACCAAGAGCCTGAGGGCCTACTACCAGGACGACTTCTGCTTTTACCAGGGGTCACTAAGGTCAAAGGTCAATTCTTCGGTGGCGCTGTCCACATGCATGGGGATGGTGAGTCTGAACATGGCCAGAGTCGGGTTGCGGGAGGGTTTGGATGAGAAGGAGGGAGTAGATGAGTCGGATGTGTGTTTGTTTGCATCAATGAAAAAGACTCCAGGGTTAGTTAATGTGAAAGTAAGTACAGATTGTTGGACATTTTTATTGTATTTTAATTTTGGCAGCATTTGGATTGATGTACCAACTGAGTAATTACACTCACTAAGCCTGGGAGCCAAATGTAAGAAATTTGGCTCATCCTGGGACTGCTGATAATATAAACACAACATTAGTGTTCTTGTTATGCTGAAACCCAGAGAGAGAGAAAGAGAGAGGCCCATGACCCTTTTTGGGTTTCTACTCAAAGTTTAGAAAACACTGAATTAAGCTTAATACATAACATGTACTGTAATTTTGGGTTAGAAGATATTAGACACCAGATGCCAATCAGACACTGAGCCAAATGAAAGACTGAGGTAGTAGGGAAGGATGAAAGTAGGAGAAAGAGGCAAGAGACTGAGCTTTATTTGAGTGAAAAATCTGCGACTAGGTCTAGATAAAACCACAAGACACTGGCTTTTTCTTTGACACATACACAGTCAACGAGCAGTCAGTTCTGTGTAGCTGGCTTTCACACAACACACTTAGTGCGTTGTCTGGCCGGTCTGGTCAGAAAATGTACTTACCACTGGCTAAATTGGCAAGTCATGCACAGAAGTTCCTTCCTTCAATCTGCCCTGCATCATTAGTTGCAGATCATTCCATGTTTGCCTAAATCAGCTAATGAATAACTAATGAATGGAAAAGTCAAGTCTGTGAACACCACAGAACGTTTAATCGAAAGCCAGGAAAATCCCAAGAACACATCCATGCCAAAGATGTCAAATCAATGTTTTGGTGGTGTTTCATCGTCTTATTTAGCATACAGAATACTGTTTGACCAACTTTCATGGCTGACGTATGATGTACAGTATATGGACATGACATTTAATTCAATATTTCATTATGTAGGTGGCAGATTTTGCATGTTTATTTATTTAGTTCTCAACTCACAAACAATAATCTTTGCAGTTCAAGCACAACTGGCATCAAAGTAGGAAGCTGACTGTGTGCAAAGAGCAAATTATTGAAAATTTAATAGAACTGAATTGTCTCATAGGGAAGGGTGGGGTGCTAGCATGTGAATGGATGGCAACTGGGTAGCAAGCTAACTTGGCAATTTAAGTAATGTTAAAATTAGCATGATATAGTACGTCATAGTAAAAAGCTACACAGCTAATAAGCTGATATCCAATTCCAAAACTGAGCAGAGTTATTGGTGTTGAAATGATTAAGACAGGGTGTTTTTTGTTTGTTTTTTGTTTTTTTTTTGTGAGGTTGGACTGAAGCGTGTGTGAGTCAAAGACTAGTTTTGTATGTTTTCTGTGGTCATTAAGGGGAATTTCGGTTTTTCTAGCCCTTTTCTGGCTATTTATCCAACTTGGTCTGGCTAGAAGTCATTATTATAATATGTAGACTAATATTGCTACATTGACAAATTGTAATTACTACCCCTGGACTTGTTTGTGTTCTGTGGAGAAAGCTGGCCAAATTTCAATGTTTTGCCTTGGTGGTCCTCCTCTGCTGCATGAATATAAAGGGAACTTCACTGTGAGAATGACATTAAGTATGCCTAAGTGAAGCAGCCCCACCTAAGACCCCAAGTGTTATACTAGCCCTCTTAGCAGCCTGGACAAGAGAACAAAGGACCTTATGAATACATACGTAATCCTTGCAGTCTTGAACTTGCATACACAGATATTCATTTAGAACTCAACAATCACCAGAGTGCAGTAACTGGGCAGTAGGCAGAGAACTCCTGTAATGTTACTTATTAGCACTTAAATGTGTGCAATCCTGCTGCTCCTAGCATGAAAGAGGGGATTGTGTCTTGAGGACAATCAGCCCAGTGGTCATTTAAGCTCAAGTTTAAGGATCTTGGTACAGCAGAAGAGAAAACGAAATTTAGTCATTCAGCTTCCAGTCTCCAGTATGACCACATTTCACTTTAGCATGACTTTTTGGTGTTTTTAATTATAATAAATTCCAGGCCTGTCTTTGCCGGTTTGCTGTTTATATTTTCATTGTGGAGGATCTCTGCTGCGTCTGAGAATTGCCCTCTAAAACTACAGACAGAATGGCACATCTCCAGGGATACTTCTTCTCCTGTGTGTGTGTGTGAGTGTCTGTCCATGTGTGTCTGCATTTCAGACCAGAGCCCAATAAAAGATTCAGCCAAAAGGTCCAGGGTTGCAGAGACTGTAAATGTGGTTCTCACGACTGAGGCTGGCTAGGATGGACGGGGTCAGTGCATCATTGGGAATTTGACTTTTTCTTATGTGAATCAGGAAACTGCAAAACTATACCAGCAGGACAAAGGTATTTAGACTCATGGGGAAAGCTAAAGATAGGCAGTTAACATTTTTTTAAAAGACCAAAATGGCTCATTATGTTCTGTTTTTCACCATTATAATATGAATAAAATATGTCACAGAATATAAAATATACTTTTACTTTCATTCCTAATTTCCTATATTAATTTAAATTATGATTCATATATATATATTGCAGCAGTATATTTTTATAATGTAGATACATTTCTATCTTTAAATGTAGTGTAATATGTGTAGTGTATTTTTGTTTCTGGCATGCACTTACTGTAAATTCACATGTTGGAGCACACATATGTTTTGTGTGTTCTGGTCATAACTTGGTAACAAAGTTCACTAAGCCACCTATGAGACCTTGCACTTTGGTCAGGTTCCTATTTGGAAGGAAGCAGGTAAATATTGACCAAAGGGACCCAAACCAATAGCTGTATCAGTGAGAGCACCTAGCCTCCAACTGCACCATGATACCACTTAGGTGAGACCATTCCATTACTCTTATTTGCTCTCCCATTGTCTGAGAAATGTTGCTTGATGAGGCAATTATGTTTTCAGAATTGAACCTGCTATAGACATCACGTATAGGATTTATGATGTTGTCAGCAGCTGTCTTTTCATCAGTCAGAGAGTACTTAGTCAATGTTGGTCATTTGTTTTAATTTTATTGGTTGTTGTAAATTTTTGATTTCTTTAATAGTATAAAATTAGGGCTGTCAAGCGACTTTGTGTAGTTAATCACGATTAATCGCAAATTAATTGCACATTTTTTTATCTGTTCAAAATTTACCATAAAGGGACACTTTTCAAGTGTTAATACTCTTATCAACAAGGGAGTGGACAAGATATGTTTTTTTTATGCAAATGTCTGCATGTATTCATGAAATTCAATTAACAACACAAACCAAAGAAATGAATTGTCAGGAACACTCACAGGTACAGCATTTAGCTTTTTTAAAATATGCTCGAATCATAACTTATGGCAAACTCAAGCTCAACAGGCAACAGATGGGCACATTGGCCAGCTAAATTTTCCATTACTTAGTACTGATTAAGGATCACTCCCTGGATCCCTCACTTCAAAAGCAAATCACACAATGTAATTGTGTCCAACCTCACATGGGAAAAATAAAGGCTCATAAAAACATCCCCTTGTGCTATGGGATAAACAGGATAATACAAAGTAAAACAATCAATAAATAAAGCAGGAAACAGTGGAAAGGGAGAAAATTACTTTCGCTCTTTGGTCATCTAGGTTGTGTACCTTCGATACGGTGGTGGCTCTCAATGGCAATTCAAGGCCAGTCGTTGGATGTGATCTGAATTATTTCAAGCAGACCCTTGTCCTCCACAATATTAACTGGCCTGCGAGCTGTAGCCACACATTTAGTTATTGCTGTTGAAAGCTTGCTGCTTGTAGGTTTGTCCATGGGTTTCCCTCACACACTATCAAATGTGGTTTGCTGCAAGTGGGATGGTTCGGGGCCAACAAGGCTGCCTGCATTAGCATTAGCTGTGTGCTTCGCTAACAAATGGTATTTAGGACTAGATATACTCTGGTGGTAACTCAGTTCACATTGACAGTAACTACAAATAACTTTGGTCTTGTCGACTGACCCATCTGACAGGGCCTTGAAGCTGAACTTGCTATTCAAAATACCTTTTTCTTTATCCATTGTTTCTTGCTAGTTGCCATCTAACAATGTTAGAAGGCTAAACAACAGGTGAGGCAGGGTTTCTTCTTCTTCTTCTTCTTCTTCGTCTTCTTCTTCTTCTTCTTCTTCTTCTTCTTCGTCTTCTTCTTCTTCTTCTTCTTCTTGTTTTACGGCAGTTGGCATCCAGCTTATTGGTACATTACCACCACCCTGTGCTCCAGGGTGTAGACTTACAATCTAAATCCCCATAACAGAACCTGCGTTAATGGCGTCCAAAACAATTAGTAGCATTAAAACAAATTTGCGTTAACATGTTATTATCGTGTTCACTTTGACAGCTCTATAAAAAAATACTTTTTAATTAGATTTTGGATTTGGATTTCGACTTGATTTTTTGTTGTGAACATGAATGCTTTTATAGTCATCCTTCCCAAAAAGGATTTTACATTATTCATCTGCATTCAGTGACTCACACATTCTGTCCTTCTGTTAGTTTTTTTCTCAGGCTGCCTGATGGAGGCAGAGATAAAGAGAGAAAGACAGAGGGAATGTAAAAGCGAAAGATGTAAAGATGAAGGCTGTAAGAGTCATTGTTCCCTCTGTGGCATTTTGTTTCCTCTGTGGCATTTTGAAGTGCTGAAAACCCTCTTGTATGGAGTGTTACCTTGTAAAGCCTATGTATAAATTGTCTTTTCAACTCCCCTCCACTGGCAGCCCTTATAGTGGTTAGGCTGGCTTTGATGACAGTAGGGAGTTCAACCATAAAAATCTCTTACTTACAAGCAAGAAATTGGTGGAATAAAAGAGGCAGGCCAGTCCCACTGACTCCACTGTTTGAAACTCTGCACAGTGACACATATGTGGAAGGGGAGATCATAAAGCAGGTCTGTCTCTGTGTCGACTTTATGCTACAGCGTAATCCACTTTAGTTTTTTCTGGCTTTTATGGAGGTGAGGGTGTTGAGGGGTTAGTGGAGTGCCATGCAGGCATTGTTTAACTCTGACACCATGAGTCATTATTTTCCCCCATATATGATATCTGTTATGATTTTTAGCATGCTAACACTAAGTGGTGGACACGGTACCTGCTTAACCTGCTTAACATCACCATGTTAGCATCGTCATTGTGAGCATGCTTAAGTTAGCATTTAGCTTGAAGCACCACTGTGGCTCGTACATTGTGTTAACTCACACTACACATTTTAATTGACCTTTCTACATGCCCAGAACCTGAGACTTGGGTGCTTACACTGAACATAAGCACAGAAGTCCTTGTCAAGTGACGATTCCAGTAAAGTTTATTCAAACAAGACGACCACAACCTCAACAATGTTGACAAAGTGAGAGAAAGGTAACATTACTTTGTGCAATTCTACTATGATGGAAAGTAAGAAAAAAAAATGGAGCCACAGATGGCTGGAAGATGCAGACAATATGATCTGTCTGTTCGCAGCAAAGTTCAGTTTTATATCTCAGCAGTCTCAGTCAAGACTACACTTTTAGCCATAACATGTACTAGTGGTTACTCCAATAATATTGAAACAAGCTCACTGTAGTTTAAAAAAGATCTTTTGACAGCAGCCATGTGGGAAATCGGACCTTGGAATTGCTCAAACTTCAAGACAGTTGACCAGATTTTCTGACTGGACAGAAATCCAACCGCTCGTCCAGGAGCCAGATAATTGATAGTTCAGGCAATCAATCAGATGTCGTGACCCCCATCAAAATACATGTTAAAACACAATGAATCTGGCAGAAATCTGGCCAAATTCTAAAATTAGCAGGGGATGACCAATTTAGGGGTTGTACATAATCCACACAGAGTCTGTCTGGCTTCAGTCCTGGTAGTCTGTAACTTAATTTTTACAGCTCAGTTACTTGGAGAGTAGTCTATCCTGCCACCACATGCTAGAAATGGTTAATCTCATCAGTAGCATATTTCACACAACATATTATTTGCACACATAAACATAGTTTTGGTTGCCATGCCAGTTACAACAGCATCTTATATTGCTTAATTGCATTGCTCTAAGGCATTGTAATTTTAAAAACAGCTCATCGAGTACTATGAAGGAGAATTTCATATCTTTACTACTTTACAACTAGGAGTTTTTGTAGATTCCATTTAATCTCATAGAAATTTGCCTCTATAATTATTACATAACCATCAGTCACTCTAACTTTAAAGGAAAAGCCTTCTAGCTCTATTTCTGCCTATTTTTGCTTCTAAATGTACATCATTATCACTGAGCTTCACCTACATCTATATCTGTTCATATAATCTAATTTCACTCAATCTTCTAAAACACACATTCCTTTTGTACCAAAAGGAAATGTTAAATGTCCTCCCACTACAAATCACTTTGAGATCTTGTGTTTTCCTCTTGTAAAAGGACGGGCGTGTTTCTTGCCCCAGGGCTTGAAGTAGTATAATAGAATGCTGCACACTCGTCCCACCTCTGGGATTTCCAAGAATATATGAGAGATGTCTATTGATGTGATGAAGCTTTGCATGCGGTGTGGTCTTGACAGGTTGCTATAATCAATTTTCAAAACATGTAAGATCATTTAAATGATCTTGAAGGATTGTTACTTAAGTCAGTTTGGAACGTATGTTGATAGACCTCCAGTTGGTGTAATGTGGACAGCAAGCCAACACATGACTAAAGCATGGCTTGAAGTGAAATTGCTAATAGATTAAAGAATTGTGTCTTATGCTGAAGTGTGTTGTCAGAGTATAATTCTCATTTTCCAATAAGCCCTTTCAACAGTGAGCCAGAGTTTGAATCCTTGCCTTCAACTGTTTGAAATGCAGGCGCCATGGAACCAGTTTGCATGCAGTAAGCACTGTAAAGAATTACTGCTGTACTTTGGTCTGTCAAAAGAGGGGTTGTTTGGAAGGTTTAAGTTATTTGTTGCAATGTTATTGAAGAATAAAACAGTGATGGCAACTTCTCCACTTGCTTTTGGTTACAATACATAAAACCAGGGGTGGTTAATAAGTAGATCTGATTATTTTTCTTAGTTACTGTATTAAACTCTTTGATATAGTATTTTCATTCCCTTGGACTGAGTTGAAAAGCACACTTTGACCACAAACATCAGTCATAAATGTAAAATAAACTATTGTAACAAGTATTTGGTCTCTATCCCATAAGAAAGAGCAAGTTGAAATGAGCCGCAGAGAACCATATACTGCACACACAGTCAGGTGCACCTTGTAATGCACTGAATGCTTCCCCCCTCAGTTCCGTTTTTCTACAGTTTTTTCCCGCCCCCCCCTTCATTCCTGTCGCTGCTTGTCTGGATGCGTCTGACTCCATAGAGTCCAGCTGTTTGCGCCCTCCCAAGTAGTGTTTCAGCATTTTATGACTGCTATTTGCACCTCGTACAGCGCAGTGTGTAATCTGATGACTTTGGCTATTTAGGAAAGTCACTAGTGTGACCTAATCTCTTAACATAGTGGCTTGCATATACACACACTTAGAGGAAGTAGCAAATGCTTGTTGTTTTGTTTAAGGCCATGCTTAAGCTTAAAGACTGTATGAGTGTTTACAGGCTAAAGACATCATAAAAAGATTTTTCTGTGTAGTCTGTTGGTTGTTGTGCTTAGCAAGACAAAGTAGAGGATGCAGGCTGCTTATTTTAAGGCAGAAATATTTTGCATTCAGACAGTCTGGTCTGTGTCTTCAAATGAAAGCATGTCCTAAATATAAAATGTGTATGTTTTAGAAAGAACAAAGAATCTACCAACACAAGTTAAACGTGTGATACAACATCAACATCTGGACTAAATTTCTTCAGCATAGGACAAAGACACAAATGCAGAATTCATTAAACAATAAGAAACATAGATCTTTCTTGAGGAGAAACAGTCTATTCAGTCAGTGTGATAGCAGACCAAGACGATGTGTAGAGAGTGACACGTGGTTCTTGTTATGACAGAGATGCAAATACAAGCCATACCAGTAGTAGATTCTCTTACTCTGTTTTGCAACAAAAGGGTTTTGAAAATATTTAAATGTGAAGAACCCACAATTAACTAGCCTACAGATAAAATAATGAAAAACTCCAATCTGACAACAAGTTTAATAAGGAACCAGGAATTTGAGAAGATAAAAAGTTGTAAAAAAAATGAATTTGCAGTTATATAGAACTGACAGTTATAATGCAGGGAAAGTGTAATCAGTAATTGACTTACATACATCAAGAGTTGTGGTTGGAAATAAGCTTATATAGTGTTTACCATGAATCAATTATTTTGCTGGGGGACAGTTGTGTTATATAAAAATATATTTTGACAGATCGTATAACACTGCCAGTGGATCTATTTTGCACCAATGTGATGACAGCAAAACAAACAAAAACCTCAGCACCAATGTTGGAAAAAAAGGCCATCCTGGATATAGAAACTGTAGAATGTGCTGTAACATGTGCATGTGGTGCTGACAAAGAAGAGACAGAAGTTGCAGTCAGAGAGTCACCATGACATGCAGTTGTAGCTATCATGAAGCTCACACTTGTTGACGTGCCTCAAGTTTGAAAGGCTTTGCAGCTGCTGCATCGTTTTTCAATTTACTACCTTTTTTTAATTCTACTTTGAATTGTTGGCTGCATACATGTCTACATACTGCTCTGAATAGTATAGGGTAGCGTTCAAATACAAACAACAGTGAATGACGTGTTTGGAAATAACTAACTACATGTTTAAGGGAGAGTTGGCAGTATGTAGTTTATTCACAGATGTGAGCAGGTAGTTCTTGTTTAAGACCTTGTCAACTCCAGCCTGCTCTTTAATATATATCAGAATATGGCAGTTTCTATTGCAATTCCTAAGTAAGCAGTCCAGTCCAATGTTGCTGCTGGTAAGACAGGCTGCAGGTGTAAATCTTATGATTGTCTTTTTCCATCATGGATTTCCTCTCCTTTATCTCTCCTATTGCTGCTGTCAGAATGAGTTGACCAAAAATAACAAAAAAAAAAAAAAAAAAGTAAAACCCAGATTTTCCTCATTATTCTCCTCCTGCGAAAGCATCAAACGTCTGCTGTCTACTGTGTATCACACGGCACCCGTTTTCCCAGGAGAGCTGATTTAGCTGCACACTAATGCCCCAACAACCCGAACGGACAGCATAAATACTTAGCATGTGAAGTTTTGAAGGTTGACAGCAGCGCGGTTCAGGTCAGAGGCCTCACCGTGACTTGGAACCAAATTATGACAATCGTCTGTGATTACACAGCGCCGGGGCGGGTGCCACGTGGATGACAGGATCACGCACCGGTTGTCACATGTGATTGCAACCAATGGTCCTGGCAGGGGTTCCCGGCAAGGATTATTTCTTGACCGTTGGCAGGCGAGCTACAGAAGCTGGTGATGCATTAACAAGCGTCTCTCTCCCTCTCTCTCTCTAGTTTTCTCAATAATTGATTCCCCACCCTCCTCTGTCTTGTTTCCCAAGTCAAACTGGAGTGTTTTATCAGGGTCAATCGTTCATAGTCAGCGCCGTCTCATTGCATTGGATTGTTAGGAAAACCACAGCTCTAGCTTATTGGGGTTTTTAGCACAGAGAATAGAAATGACAGTGCTGCTGAGTTGTGGATGTGGCAATACATGCACACTGTCTGAGACGTGAGGACTTCATTATGAAGCATCCGTTTTTTTTTGTTTTGTGTTTTTTAAAAAGAAAAAGAGTGTAATCTTCTCAATAAGTAGTGGTCCATAAAGGTCTGTTTCCGGCTGTAAATATGTCAACAAATATGTTTCTCCGTCTCTGTTTGTAGTTATCTTTTGTCTGTGAAACACCAGTTACTGTACGCTGGGAAATGATCATTATCTGACACAGAAACACCTGCAAACAAACAACTGCTCTCCTACTGGCTCGTGGTGAGCGCATAAAACTTAAAGAGTGGGATTTGAACAACAATGACATCTTCAGGAGTAAAACACATGTATGCATAGTTTAGGTTACACTTTTTAAATCTCTTTGTTCTTGTTTTTCTGTTATAGATCTGAGTTTTGTTTTTTTTAAAAATATTTTTACAACATATGAAAGAGAATAAGAAGCCAATTTGGCTGCTGTAGGACCAATAGTGGATAAATGCATGAACTTTCTTTTGCCACAATATGTGATGAAAGCTGTAAACTGTGGAGTCATTGTGGTCACAGCAGCTTACACATCTGTACTGGCCTGTATTCTGAGTTCATCATTTTCAAATTCAGTGCTTTATACAGTCACAGCATTTTCCAAGGACTCTTTTTCACTGGTTTCCTGATCTGTGGTTGATGCGCTGGCAGAGTGAGAAACTCGAGTTAGTAAATGGTGATGAAATGGGGAAAATCAGTACTGAGGATCATTATAGCACCATCAAACACATCACCAATATAACTCTGCATTAGCATGATTGACTCATTTGTGTGCATTCACCAACTTGAATGCACATATTTGTAGACATACACATTTAGTCGCTCATGTACAGTTTCTGTCCCTCTGGCTATCTTTCATCCATCTTGTACTGTGTTGAGGCAGATTTACACTGTCTGTACACATTCTCTTTCTCACACACACGCATACAATATTCATATACAATCATCACAGGCCAGCCACAACCTCACCACTGCCACTGTGGCAGGCTGTTTCTGTCAGCCAGCGGACTAGCTGCGGTGACGAAGGACCTCACATTCCACTCGCAGCTCACAGTGAAAAAAAAAAGGAGACTGTAGTCAATTAAACGTATTTTAGGGAAACCGCTATTACTGCCAAGCGCAGTTACAGTCCAAACACTACGTGCCAGCTGACTGTCAACACAAATGTGGTGCGTGTTTGGAGAGAGTAAGAGAGACAAAGAGAGAGGCAGAGAGCAAGAGAAAGCAATCTCTAAGTGTCTGAAGCGGCTGTGCTGACAGCAGTTTATTGAAAATGGAATATGAAAACTGAAAATGTGTCTGTCTCCTTGGTAGAGAGACAGAGACAGACTGAGATAGAGAGAGAATAAGGCCAACTGAAGTAATCCTTTGGTGAACTTTTAGAGATTTACAATGTGCTGTCCTATAACTTATCTCCTAAAATGGAAATGATATAAGGCACTAATGGGACCAGTTCTTTAGCATTGTCCTCCATAACAGCAGTTCCAAAGAGTGAGAAAGATTCATAACAGATAAGAACTTATTTTTAAAAATGACTCTTTACAAATGTCATATTCACATGATACTTCTGAGACCACATTTGTTTACTAGATATCTGTGGGAATATTTGAAGTTGAAGTGATGTGAGTATAAGAGAGATGCCCCGTCCTTTCATCCTCACACCAGCTCTTTAGTTTTAAACAGCTCCAACTCTTTCAATCTGACTGAGTCTTATTTAGATTTTGCTGAGATAACGTCTGACCCCAAACAGCAAAACAGATGTTGAACATGAGGAAACACGGTCAGTAATTGAGGCACACAGGGGTTTAAGTGGGTCAGGTTCGCAGTGACCCAGGAGTTGAATCTCAACTAATTGCTGACAGAGACAGATTGGGAGGCTAAACGGATAGCTCGAGAAGGTTATTGTTTTGTCCATTTGTGATTTATGACTGAACCCCCTTAGGCTACTTTGAGAGGTAGAGAAGGTTTGAGGTGTTGGACATATTCAACAAAATATACTATGCAGGCCATTTTTGAATATTTTATTACTAGCAGCTTGAATAAAGGCTAAGTAAATTGACGTTAAAATGAAAGTTAACATTACAAACTTTTGCAAAACTCTTTTTTTTGTACCTGATACTGTAGATGAGAGTATATGTTTCTTTTGGGTCCCCATCTGGCTTAAGTACATACAAGTTAACATGAGTGCAAAAACAGATTTGCCCATGCTACATAGGTTTAAGTACCACTGCTGTAAAGCTAACGGAACTGTTTTGCCTCTAGTCAGGTTTGATCCGAACGCAGGACGCGGACTACTTCCTGAGACCCGTGTCCCATAGCTTCGCCCAGAGAGAGAACTTCACAGCACCTTCCAGTCACCAGCCGCACATTCTCTACAAGAGTGACAGGGACTCCCCAACCGAGCAGAGAGGTCATGAGCCTCGGGCGCTTCAGAAGAGATCCACAGATTCAACTCCTCACAAATCATACAGACACTTTGTCACCAAGAGATCCACAGACTCACAGATGTACCCAACTTCCAACACAGTCAATGGCCAACACCACAACGCCCATCGCCATGATGATGACTACAGACATGGGGAGAAGCAGAGGCAACACTTCTGTGGGAGACGGAAGAAATGTATGTAAGGGCAATTTCTCATTCTAAACCACATGTAGCAGCATTACTACAAACTGCACTGTCATATACCGACTCTTCATGTTGAAATGTATTAAACATTTCTGCAATTACTCTCCCTGTAAATATCATTTGGGAGTGTTTTTCAGTCTCAGGACATAAAAAATACTGTATAAGCCTTTTTCTTTTTGCACTGATAGCATGTCTCTTTACATGCTTGAACATCCCAGTAATATTTTACAATGGCGTTAAATTCACTCACCCATATTGTCCCACCTAAGGGGTATTTAACATTGGATTCTATTTTTACTTTAACTCACTAAATTAGATTATGTTACTATTTTTTTCAGAAAAATGTCATGTAGTCATTGGTTAACATTTGACACTTAAATAAGGAAGTTCCCACCTATAGATATGTCTTTCACATTGCACATCTTAGGCACTGCCATTCTTAAATTTCCAGATATAACTAAATTAGGGGTTTGAACTCAGAGAGGTTAAGCCACAATTTGAGGAATTATTGTATCACTTACAGTGTCATACAGGAAAGAAAAAGATTTTCATACCATTGTAATTCTGTTTGTTGACGTTTTCAGTTAACTCTGTTAGCAGCTGACCTCCCAGGGTTGAAGGAAGTTGGTAACACAGAGACATCACACCATTTCTATTTTATTGCAGTATATGCCAATATTACCGTATAAGAGCATTTAAAATATTTAAAAGCACTTACAGTACTGATGCAGTTAGGACAACACAGTGGTGCCTCATTTTACAGTGTAACACCACATAAGTAACAGAGTCTGTGTTAACGTGTGATTCTTAACACATCGTTAGCCCCCAATGTGTTAAAGAGAAAAACAACACATGTTGTGTAATGCAGCTTTTTTTAAAAAAATTGGGAATGTTTTATATTTGGCAGTCAAAATTTCACTGAGAATTTTGCAACTGTGTAATGGAAATCATTGTGTCCTTGTTAATATTTTTTGATGGATTTCCTTGGAAAACGAACTTGTATTTCACAGGATGACAAAGGTTTCCTCTGAGCAATATTATCTCAATTTATTTTGACAGTTTTTGGTTGACTTCATCAGTGACATAACCTTTGAAAGGTTAAGGGAAATGTTTTATATTCACTTTAGACTGTGACGAATGTTTGCACTTAAGAAATTATCTCGAGATCAGTTAACATTGCCGATATCACAGGGGTCATTTCCAAGAGAGCAGGGATTGGACTGGTACCACCGCCATTACCCTGCAGAACCCCAGCTGTCTGTCCCCTGTGAAAACACACTGATGTTTACATTCCCATAGGATGACATCAATGAACACCTGTGCCATGTTTTAGTCAAAAAGGCACTTTGGTCGCTCACCTGCTTTCCGCCTATATAAGCAAACTTTCGAGCCTTTATAGTTTATCGCAGCCAGGCAGTGATAGGTGAAAGTTTTGATAACCCGAAAACATGGAGATGGAGATTTGAGGCGATAACATTAAAAGTTGCAATGGTTTTAGCCTGTGCTTTGCTTTGACTGCCTTGTATAATTGACCTCATGTCAGTGAATATCGATGTGAGAAGGTGCTTTTTTCCCAGATTGAAAAGAAGAGTTAATGCATTTGCTGTTAAGATAAAGTGATTAAGTGTGTGATTAAGTGTTTGTCTGAGTCATATATACACTTAACACATACAATACAATCTTATAGTGAAAACTTATCACTTATCAAGTTTTCACTATCACTATAAGATTGTATTGTGAATTAATTTTAATGTATGTCAATGTTTTTATAATACAGCTTCTCCTTTCTATAACACACTGATATAATATTAGGCACAAATCAGGATTACATTTATTATCAAGGTGTACAACAATGTTTGAAATTGAGGTATGTTCATTCATACATTACTTGCTTTTACATCTCATGATTCATAAAGAAATGGCCTTTGTCCACAATAATCTGACATTGTGTGACATCTGCAGAACATGACATTTTCTTCATGATTACACCAACAGCTAAATTTACTTTTAGCGCATAAATCCTCCATTCACTGTACCCTGTTGTTGCATTTAGAGAAAATTTCACTTGCTGTAGCTGCTGCTAATGTGCAATACATGACATACTGTGGTTTTACACTATACTAATGGTAGCATAACACTGCAAGTGCCAGAGTCAACAACAGTAAAAAGCTCAATTTGCAGTTTATCCATGACATCAGGTCATGAAAATAAGAGAATAGTTAATCATCCCGAATGGTTGTCAGCTACTTGCCAGGATCGCTGGTTAACACTCACAGGGAAAGGTTGCCATTTAGCTAGTGGCTATAGTTCCATTTTAAATCTTTCGCAACATACAGTATAATCAGCTGTGGGAAGGAAGGGTTGTATATTTGTAATGGACATCATAACTGCTATTAAATGGTTATTATGTGCACTATTGTTTTTTCTTTCATCAATCACTTACAACCCCCATTACCACTCAATTATATCGACTCTGCAGCCATAGTGATTTTCTTAATGATTCATTCAGTCTGTTCAATAGCTACCACATAATTTTGCTTCAAACTTTAATGTTAATTAATACTAACTCCCTTTATCTCTCTCCATTGCTTCTTCCAGACATGCCCAAACCTCCAGCAGAGGATTTCTTTATGCTTCCAGATGAGTACAAGTTCATTCCCAGAAACAAAAGGGCAGTGCTGTTGAAGAATCAGGTCAATCAAAAGCTCAACGTGGAGACGCTGGTCGTGGTGGACAGAAAGATGATGGACAACCACGGCCATGAGAACATTACCACATATGTTCTTACTGTGCTTAATATGGTGAGGGAAACCTAATTATAAGTAGTTAGAAGATCATAGAAGCTAAAAAATATATAAATCTATTGATTTCTTTTTTTTTTTTTTGAATAACAAATGTGATCTAGGAATGTCACACTTGCCAGACTTTACCTTGACTTCAGAAATGCTGTCTTATGTTTTGTCACGCATCATGTAAAGGCAAACATTTATTTGGAAGCCATAGATAAATTCATTTGGAGTTTGCCATATCTTGAGGTTTAGTGACTTGACACCCCTGTCTTCTATTCTCACTTATCAGACAGAGTACATCTAAAAACATGAAACTGATACCTGGGTGAGATCATCACTGCAGTGCTCGCAGTGTCCCCCCCGTCCCATCCCTCTCAGCTGATCTGCAAGCAAATTCCATCACGCTTGTTTTGCTACTTAATGACTGACTGACAAATCCAAAGATAATCCATCTATTTTGAAAACATAGTTCCCTCTAGTAGAAACCAAGTTTGACCAGTCACAGCCCGCCTTAGAGGAGTCACCTAAATACAGTGTGGAGTTTCACAGAAAACAGCCAACCCACTACCCCACCTGTGAGCTCCCATGGGTTTAGAAGGGGTATTTGATATTTGTTGAAAATTAATCTGATACACTGCTCCAGAGTTTGCATAGATTTATGTTTACTTCGCGGCAGAATGGAAAGACCTGAGAAACATTTTGTAATTACCAATATCAAAAAACATAAAACACTGAAGCTCTGTGGAAACTGGTGTGATTGTTTCTATTATGAGGCAGTGAAAACGCTTTGGTTCACTGTATCTGTTGAAGAGTGCAAGCCTGAAACTCTGTCAAACACTGGTGTTCCAGCAGATCTCAGTTTAAGTACAGTAAGTGGTTTTGATTGCCTCTTTGACCTCAGAGTTTTCGCTTAAATTCGGTAACAAACCACAGCCGTGTGTCTACTCATGAGTCAGTGTGGAGGAAGACCAAACATCAGAAACATAAGGAACGAATGAGAGTTTTCCCAAAGAGAAAAAATGGCTTAGCGAGTGGCACCTGAGGTATTCACAGGGCCTGAGAGGAAGACATAGAGCGAACAAGAGCAAAAGATCAAGAGTCCATTTTCAAAGCCCAAACTATTGTGATTGATGGTCAGATATCCATGTGAGTACAAGAAGCTGAATTGGAAACAGCAGTTGTGGCTGTCATACCTCAGCGATACCATCAAAAGGGGTTTGTGAGTTATTTCTATAGGAACGTCAAGGTGTGTTGTCTTCATACATGTGATACAAATCTCACTATTTTGTAAGTCTATGTAGTCAAAAAATACAAAAAAAATGGCCCAAAAAGCCAAATCTAACATATCTAACAGTAAGTCTCAGGTCTCTGTTTTTAAATTCAGCATAAGGTAGAAAAATGTGAACAACATAACAGTTTTGACATCAAAACATAGTGTAAGATAGTCATTCATGTCAGGATTTTATATAACTATACACCAGTTATATAACTTAATTGGCTCCCTGTATTCATGATTAAGAAAAGATCATCAGACCATCAGCTGACAACAAGATGCTACAGTGTGTAATAGGGAGTTATAGAACACATAAAACAACATAGTAGATTAAGCAAGAGACTAATGAGATACACGTCTAAATATTTTTTGCAGAGGTGTGTCTGCTGTTTAAAGATTTTAATGACTGCTTCTGCATGTCTGAAGATAGAGTAACTAAGCCTAACTAAGACTTCACTAAGCCACTCTAAATTCCACACCTCCCTGAAAAATGCATCTTCAAAAGTGATATATGCTCGACTCCTCGACTCCAAACATTATGTTTATCAAGAAAATGAGGAATCAAGTTGGAAATAAACTACTGTGCCTGTAATCAGCAGGAAGATGTCCTTGACAATCCTTTAACTGTTGCCAATGTCACTATTCTTTTTTTCTGTCTGATAAATGGATCGTAGTCAAATGAAAGCATTTTGCTATATGATTAATAAGATGTAATAATGATTGTTTATGTGTCTTCCAGGTCTCCAGTCTCTTTAAAGATGGTACGATAGGGGGGAACATCAACATAGTGATAGTGGGCCTCGTGCTTCTGGATGAAGAGCAGGTGAGCGGTGTGAGGTGAAATTCTCGTATTCAAAAGCCCAGCCTCTCAAACAGCAAATTCTATAACTAATGGCATTGGTAAGGTACAATTTAAGATTGGTTTCTGGAGATTTAGGCTTTAAAATTTTGTTACATAAAGAAGGAATTCATACAAGTGAAGGGACTCTAAGCCCAAGAACAGTGTAAAAAAAAAAGGAAAAAAAGTTTTCTCTTTTTTTTTTTTTTTTTTGCCTGAAGGTCGAGAACTTCTAGGTCTCTGAGAGTTTCCCGAGGTCGTCCTGACTAATAAGGACTTTTACAGTGGTTAATTATAGGGTATACATTTCCTTGCATCTCTGCCAGATTTAGGAGGGAAATTCTCATGGAGTGCAGGTGATGGAAAGACAGCATGAGTAAAAGAGAAGGAGAGGGAGAGAAAGAGAGAGAGAGAGAAACAGGTGGGTTACTGTCAAAGAGTCAAGCAGGTTGAGGAGAACAGATTCTGGTTTCTATCCACCTGTGATGTTAATAGATTTCAGTCTTCCTTAAGAGGTAATTATCAGTGGGAGGAATGCCAAAAATGCCAAAGATGTTGCAGAATTTAGTCTGCCCAGTATCAGAGTCCATTCTCATGTCATCATGTTTCCTTTAACTAACACATACATCTGGTAATCCAAAATTTAACAGATAAGGAATTACATTTCTTTTATTGCATGCACTTCAATGCTTAACACAAATATTACACTGAAAATGTTATACAAGGTCACACATGCAATTAAATGGAAATGGAAAGTAATTCATACCAGCATAGAAGGACACATATTTTGATTGTAACTCTTACATAATTGATCTTTATAATTTCATTCTTGCATTTTCCCTTCATGAAGACCCAATTGTCTCTCCTCCTTACTTCTATCTCCTTTATCTCACAGGATGGTTTGGTGATAAACCACCATGCAGACCACACACTGAACAGTTTCTGCCATTGGCAGTCCACTCTGGGAGGCAGAGAGGGCCGACGCCACGACCACGCCATCCTCCTCACGGGACTCGACATCTGCTCTTGGAAGAATGAACCCTGTGACACTCTTGGTACATCTTTAACTTTCCCTTGATATCACTGCACTCTTGAAAAAACATGCCTTCAAGTGTAATTTGGGATATTACAAAGGATTCTCTTCAAATGCAATGTCAAGAACTGATCCAAATGTTGAAACAATGAGAAATGAGAGAGTATGACTGCTTTTCCTAACACTGACTCATTTGGATAAAGTCACATACATGCCATTTGTCTTCTTCTCTTTTTCTTTGTGTGTGTCTTGCTCTTAATAGAAATAATGTCATTATCTCTCTCTGTCTCTGTCTGTTCCTCTCTGTCTTTCTCTGGGAAGATGTCCCTGTCCTCTGTCACACGGTGTGACCCTGGTCACACCAGCCAAACCAGATGTTGGAAAGATCTATGGCTTTCAGATCTTTTCAGCCCCACAGTATCACCCACTGTACATGTTGTAAATACAAAGTTTAACAGCAGATAGAGTAAAAAGAAAAACCATTACAGTTTTGAAAGAAAACAGAAAAATGAGCAGAGAGGGCAATTTGATTAATTAATCTGGAGCTTGACCTCAACTCCTCTTCTGAAAACGTAAAGCATAATCTAAGTGCTCTTTAGCCATTATCTGTAAGCTCAACTGCTGTACACACACATATGCAAACTTCTTTGTGAGTGTACACCATCTAACAAACTAACAACAGCTTGTTTGCGGTAATGACCATGCTAACACATTGTAGTCTTCCACACTGTGAGAAAAAACTTCCATTTTGTGTCCCAGAGAGATGCAGTGACACACACACAAACACACACACACACGCACACACGTACACACACACACACACACACACACACACACACACACACACACAAACACACACACACTACCTTTAAACCCCAGACTTTAGTTTTGACTTCAAAGTGTTGAGGCTAGCATTAGCCCTAATCGTTGCTATGAAAGCAAAGTTCAAAGGTGTGTGTGTGTGTGTGTGTGTGTGTAGTCAAAAAAGAGTGAGTTCTGACTGAATCCCAAAGGTGCGAGGCAAAATGACCATTGGCGCTACCAGTCAGTATATAACACAGTTTATTTGCATAACAGTTACAGCTCTATGCCTCAATGTTTTCCTCCATATTTCAAAACCACCATGTAATATCAATGATCTACCTCTCTCCTGACACAAAAAGAAACTAAATGGCAGTTCTCACAGTCAATCTGCCTGCTCATGTTTAATATCATTATTCACTTTAGTTATGTACGTGAGAACTTTACTTAAGGGGTATTGCACCCTATAGCGAATGACTTTCAGTCATAAAATAACAAAACACAAGGCTAAATTCTGCCTGAGACACTGAGACGAAAACATTAAGGGAGGCCCTCATGGGCATTACCCTTTTTGATTCCGAGCCAGGGGTGCCGTGTGTGTGTCTATGTGTGTGAAGAGGAGAGACAGAAGGATAGTGGACACATAGAGGCATAAAGGGAGCTGAATAGTAAAAGGGAGTTTAATAGAGAATGGGAGATATGAGAGAAGTGAAGACAGAGACAGACTGTGTTAAAGTGGAGTGAAAGGTCACAGGGGGATCTGGGAATGTTCCCACTGAGTCCCATATTTTAACATATGGAGGGGCTTTAATCCAGTTATGGTGTGTTTGATATTTCTAATGCGTGCAATCCACAACTGCAGCTTGACAGTGGTCATTGTAACTCAAACTCTTGGTAGTTCCTGTTTTTGTTTGATCTGACTGTATTATGGCTAATGAAATAATTGCTGTAGGATGCAAAATTGTGAAACTCTATCGCTGGTTTTGCAGGTTTTGCTCCAATTAGTGGGATGTGCAGCAAATACCGGAGCTGCACTATTAATGAAGACACAGGCCTGGGTCTGGCATTCACCATTGCCCATGAATCTGGACACAAGTAAGGGTTTCCATCCCTATCATAATGACAAAAAGAAATGCTTAAAAATGTGACTGGTAAATATGTTTGTGTTCATATACCCACCGTGATAAATTTTGCAACCCTTGCAAAGAAATCAAAAGAATGTAATGAAAACAGACCAAGATGTGTTTATCAATTGCTGCATTCTTGTTATGCACATTTAACATGTGATATGCATTAGAACATGATTTGACCATGGGCAACAAAATATGTTTTAAGCATTTTTTATCTCCATGAGAAAAGTTCACAAGCTAATGACATAAGTTTTAAACATTTATATACCCACATTAATGTGGGTTCTTCAAAATTGTTGAACACATTCATATCCACCTGCCCTCTACTGTTGTAATGAATAATATGGAGCATGCAGCTCAGCAGTTACTATCTAGAAGTGTTACCATGACTTGTACATGCAAAATCTTTTATAGCTCAATGTTTTTTTATTCCTCAGTTTTGGAATGGTCCATGATGGTGAAGGAAATGTTTGTAAGAAGTCAGAGGGCAACATCATGTCTCCCACATTAGCTGGACACAATGGTATCTTCTCCTGGTCTGCCTGCAGCCGCCAGTACCTGAGCCGCTTCCTCAAGTAAGCAACTAGATTTTCTATTAGCGCTATGCTTTAGTTGTGGTGAACAATCCTAAAAGAATTGATTTAAGAAGCACTTACGGTTAATGCTGACATTAATTGGTAACACTGCTTGGAAAGTCTTATGTCCATATGTTCTATTGATGAGTAATGAGTAAGTTCTCGTGCCAGCTTTTCAGTGATCATTCAGCAAAGACATAAAACACTGTATCAGTTTATAGAACAGAATTATTAACAAGAGTGGTCCTGGCAATAGTCATTTTTAACATACATTGTGTTCAAAGTATTCCGCATGTGTTACTGATAGATGAACATGTGTTGTAGAAAACACATGTCAGTAGCAGATATATCAGATACAAATGCAGCTCTGATCCAAAGAATACCAAGTGAAAAACTGCACTCACATTATGAATATTGCGGGGCTTGCTTTATTTTGCAAAATCAAGGACAAACAGGCCTACTGTCTGTATTTATGTGTGTGAGAGGCTCAGATATATAGCTGACATTGCAATTAAGTTAAGTGATATGTGGTGCTGCTGTTCTCCTGTTGTTATTTTGTGTTATTTTGCAGACTGCACATGTATTATGTGTCAAGGTACATGTGAGTGAAAGTGTGTGAGGGAGAGTGAAGTGAAGTTGTGTGTGTGTTCGTGCAATAGCTGCATTTTCATGAATGCAGCCTGCTCACCCAAGTGAGAAAACAAGCATCACAGACATAGCGTCCGTGTGTCTGGCTGTGTTTCTCTGTGTCTGTGCGTGTGTGTGTGCGCGTGTGTGTTTCTGTGTGTGTGTATGTGTGTGCTTGAAACCAGATAGCTGCAGAGCCAGTGCCCTCCACTAAATTTACCAGTGTGTTAACTGAACTGTCAGATCTCCCCTCTCAGAGTGGTGGAGACAGACAGTGTATTTCCTCGCTGAGTTATTAGAGCTGGGGTGACCTCACGCTTGTTAGACCTGTCAGCCTTATATTAAACTCCCATCACCCCCTGGGGCCACGTGGAGGGGGGATCTCTGCACCACTGAACCAACCATGGGTCGTCTTCCTGTATAATCACTGCATGATAAAAATGCTGAAATGCTGTATGTTTTCCTAATTGCAATCAACAGAATGTTATGATATCAAAGTGTTTTTTGGCAAAATGATTCTTATTGAGTTAAGTGAGACTCCTAAATGTCTCTACCTTCATCTGTTAGTGAAGGGAGCTTTGTGTTAGCCAACATATTTTACATCACGCTCACTCACAATCTACCTCCCCTCAGTCAGCTATGACAGAGAGGTCTGTGCCAACATTGTATGTGTAGTCAGATGTTTTATCAGGGCCCTTGGTCATGCCTAAAATGGATGGACATCTTCCATGACGGGGAAAGCCAAATACCCTTAAAAGCCACTTGTAAACGTTTTTGTTTGTATGAGCACTGGTTTAAAACCCATCGAAGCATCTGTGATAGATTAAAGTAAAAAGATTATTTTCTGGGTTGGTGATACCTCAAAGGTTCACATATCCTTTTTATGTCTTTGTCTATTACAGAAGCTATGTACAGTGTGCATGATAACTCAGCATATCGGGGTGGACAACGTACAGTAGCAGAAACACCTTACAATACATATGCAGTATTTTTTTCGGTGATTTGGTGAAGCTCATAATGTTTGGTCTTGCAGAGGTGTTGGGAAAATCAATGATCAGTAGTTCAATGTAGTTTGTAGTAATGTAAAGCAAATACCCTGGTACAGTAAGTGAAAAGCTCTGCTTATGACTTGATCTTGCCAATGCAAAGTTTTCCTGCATCAGCATACTGTATGTCACAGAGACACATTATAAGAGATGAATTTTCCTGCATATTAGTCTGATGCGCTAACAATCCATGGTAGACAGAAATACCAAGTGATTTTTGTCTGGAAGAGATGAGTCAGGAGATCTGCAGGGAATCCTAGAAAATAATGGGTGCTATTCACGTTCCTTTTTTCATGTCCAGCTGATGATAATCTTGTGGCGTACAGGGCTCACTGCTCAAATTTGGGGAAAAAACATTTGGTCCAATGCTTCTTGCTGTGCCATTAGTGAATATGAAGAACTGCTGTAAGAAAACCTGTCTCTGGATCCTTGTGTCATGCAAATTAGCAACAAATGGCTTGTAACCGAGTGTGTGTGAGTGAATGCATGCATGCACAGGCCTTACATGTTCACCTGTTGATGCATGCACACTGTAAATGTAATGTATTTTTCAGAAACTTTATTATGTGAACAATGTAGGATTGCAGAATATTGAACAGCCATTGTTCTCTGTAGACACATAGGACCCATAAAGCAATAAAGCAATGGAAGGTCACACACACACACACACACACACACACACACACATATTTTCTGCTAAAGCAATCAGGACCACTCACTAGCACGATGGACCTCTCCAACATACTTTGTCTTTTCATGCTCTTTCCACCATATTTTTGTATTATATTCCCCAGACTGTAGTGTTTAAGCAGTAAAATATCTCTGTATAGTAACCAGTGATATCAGTTAACATTGGAAACCCCCCACTGGTGTAAGGATATGAGCGATATGGGCAAGGAGCTTTTTATGTCTGTCATAATTGAGTGTCTGAGGCATTAAAACCATTACTGTCAGGACTTGAGTTTGGCAACTTGATATGTTACCATAGCAACACTTTACGGTACTTTCCAAGGTGGGAAACAATGGAACGAAGGCTATAATATTGTAACCATAGTTCTATAAGCACAAGCTGAGCCCTCTGCTGGATTCTATGGGTAATACTCTACTCCAATCACACACACGCAATCGCCCACTGAAATTTGCATGTACATAGCAGGTCAATCAGGATGCACCTACCACTTACATGTGTCTCACACAGTATATAAGGCAGCACCTTGCTGCCGCTCTCATCCCGAAACCACTTCAGCAGACAGCGTAGGAGTGGCAGGGTCCATAGGTAGAGGGCTCCACCTGTGCGTATAGAACTAGGGTAACAATATGATAACCTTCGTTCTATCTCACACAGGCTCTGCCTTTACTGGACTCTATGGATACAGTAGACATAGCCCGATGAATGTTCGCCATGCTGCGACATGTCATCAGACTGCCTCACTGAGTCTGACTGGCTAGAGGTTAGTTGCCGCGGCCCACTTACTACTTTATAATCCATGCCGCTTCAGCGGACCAATAGGGGGCCCAACCCAGGCCAGATAACATGAACATGAAACTTGGTGTAATCATGGCCTAATCTCGCAGGGGTTCAAAATCAAACAGCAGAAACCCTGAACACCTCATTTCGTGAGTCCCCAAGTGGATCATGGGAGAATGAAGGCGTATATTTCCCAGGGGAGGGCCAGGTGTACCACAGCTGACACTCACACAACCCTTTTCACAAGTCCTGAGTCGCCCCTGCAAGCACAGACATTGAAAAGGAGCCCGTCATGTCCAAGAGATAAAACGTTATGAAAGGACAAAGTGTAGACCAAGACGCTGCCTTGCATATGTCCTTGACACTCACCCCACTGAATGAGGCCGTTGACGCTGCTACACCACATGTGGAATACGCTCAGACCACTGTGGGGGGGTCCTTACCCGCCTACCTGTAAGCTTGGGAGATGCATTCACAAAGCCAACTAGCTAGGTGCTTCTTGGAAAGGGCTTTACTGGCCACACCTCTTCATAGCACACGAACAGCTGTTCAGTGTCCTGAATAGGGGCTGTGCGTTCAACATAACATGTCAACACACATACTGGGCACAAGATGCAATTTTGCCTCCCTGAAGTGCCCATAGGGTGGAGGACAAAATGCCTCTAGTTGAATAGTTCTCGACCTAAATGAACTCTTTATGTTCTTGGGAACAAAGGAGGGGTTCAGTCTGAGAGTAACACCACTGTAGTCACCATGAAGTAGCAAACAGCTGGGGTGAACCGATGGAGTGCACAGCTCACTCACTCTCTTAGATAAAGTCAGTGCAAGCAGCTAAGCTCTCTTGAATGACAACGCCTTCAGAGAGGAGGGCTCCAGAGACTCATTGGAATCACTCAAGCCTCAAGCACCAATGATAGTTCCCACTGGTGGGTGGAGACATGCATCACCAGACGTTGTCTCCTAACCCCCAGTAAGAAACGTTTCACAAGGGGGTGGGCGAAAACTCTCATGACAGGAGGAAATAGCTGCAGAATACACTTTAACAGTGGCAAAGAGAACTTCCCCCACTGCACATGTCAGTGGATCTAATCTCCTTTCCCCACACCAGCATTGGAATCCCAACCATTTAGCTTTGTAGCAAGCAATGGTGGATCCTGTTCTCATGGCATGGATGGTTTGCGCCACCTATGCAGACCAGTCCAGCCCGCATCAGTCTGTCTCTCTCAGGAGCTAAGCCTGGAGAGGTTGGCCCAATGTGGGCAGCACGCATATTGAGCCCACCTCCTGGGACAGGGCCCCCCAAACTTGAGGGATGGTCCAGGGTTGGGCCACCAACATCTGGGTCATCTCTGTGTACCATGGCACCAAATGGCAGTCCGGGGCTATCAAGATGACTGACAGCCGCTCTTGTCTCACTCTCTCCAGCAGAGGGGGAATGAGACAAAGAGGAGGAAAAGGCATAAAGCAGCTTCCTTGACCATGGCGCGTGTGCCACCCCCAGGGATGGATTGTCTTGCAGCATAAGGGAACACCAGAGCGGGCAGCAGGTGTTGTTCCGACTGGCAAACAGGCCCATTTCCGCTTTCCTGAACCAATTCCAAATCTGCTACACCACCTCCTGGTGCCCCTGTTTTCTGTACCCAGAGGGTGGAAGGTTCTCTGCCAGGTTCTCTGCCATCTTCAAAAGGATTGTAGATCGGACTCCACCCTGCCTGTTGATGTAGACATTTGTGGTGCAGTTGTCTGTTCTCACCAACACACGTCTCCCTGAACCAGAGTCAGGAATAGTTGGAGAACCAAGAGTACCACCTGAAGTTCAAGGAGGTTTAGGTGTCAGTTTTCCCCTGAAGGCCACAGACCACCTATCACTCTCCCCAGGCAGGTGCCACCCCAACCCATCAGGTACGCATCTGTGAACACCGCTATGTAGGAGGTCACTCGACTCAGTGGTGATCACATCAACAGATGCTGTGGGGACCCCCAATAATGCAGGTCCTCCTGGACTGATGGGGGAATGTTCACCATGCGGTGCTTGTGCCTCCTGGGATCCAAGCGCAGGGTGGAGAACTACCTTGGCAGGCAGCACATGTTCAGGAGCCCCAGTATAGACACTGGATGACCCACTGCCATGAGCCCCAACACCTGCAGACAAAGCTGTCACTCCCCCTCAGCAGTCCAAGGACTGCCTGCTGCAGGATTCCAACAGAGTCTGAACAAGTCAAGCACGACTCCCAGTTACTCCACCTGTTGGTGTGGCTGGGGAGCGCTCTTTCCAGTTGATGGCAAAACCTAACCAGTTTAGGTGCAGCTCCAACTTGGCTGTGTGGAAAATGGCCCATTCCCTGGATCTTGCCATGACAATGAGGTTGTCTAAGCAGCCGCTGCATGCTCTGGTCATGCAGCAACTGCAGCAACTGCAGCGACTGTAACACTGCGTCCACACACCTGCTGGATGTGTGGGGAGCCAGGGAGAAACCAAACTGTAGCCTGTTGTACGCCTGTTATACTGTTGTAATGCAGGAACGTCCTGCATTTTGGTGCACGACGTGAAAATATGCATCTTCAGGTCGATGGTGGTGAACTGATCACCTGGTTTAACCAGCTCCAGCAATCTCCTGATGTTTAACATGAGGGTCTGTCAGGCAATACACTGGTTCAGGATGCGGAGTTCCAAAATGGGTTTGAAACATCCCATCCTCTTGGGAACCACAAAGTACGCAGAGTAAAATCCCCTATGTCTGTCATGAGTGGGAATGATTGAGACAGATTGAGACAAATTTTAGCAACAAGTCCTGGATCTCCTCGGAGAGAGAATCTATCTCCTCTCGGAAGGATAGATTTATCTCCTTGATGCCCAAGAATGGAGGAGGAACAAAGCAGAACTGGAGTGAATAACCCAGTCTCACTGTTTTTTGTCCATTAAGGTGCAGCTGTGACGCCATTCCTCGTAAAACTGTGTCAGTTGGCAGGCGGCCAGCTGGAGGTCGAGAGCACAGCGAGAGACAGATCTTCTCTGTTTCGCAATGTCGGGCAGGATGTGTTTCTTCCTCACAACATCATGCCTAACATAGTGCTCATGCTCAGGGCTCAGCGCTGAGCTTTTTCCGGCTAGCATAGCATGTAGCTGAACGAGGTCGCCCGCCATCTGCTTCCCTAACTGTGGGAAAAGAGGCAGGGGCACCAGCTGAGCAAGTGCTTTCTGCATTACACAGCCTCTGTGATCAGCTGGATGAAGCAGGCTCGGCCAATATCATCACAGTGTCATAGAGGGCCGGAGAGATGGAAGAGGAGAGAGTGGAGGATTTTGCTCTTTGGTGATAAATGTCATTTGTTTTATTAAAACATTTTCAGCACCGCAGACTCTCCCCATGTTCAGGGCTTCTGCAGGTGTCTGCGGGCATTTTTTGCTGCTGATGTGGCAGGGGCAGATGGTGCTCTGCCCTGCCTGTGCGTTCTCCTCCTCACCATGGTGTTACAGCGATGCACCTCATCACCTGTCTGGCTACAAGAAGGGGCAAGCAGCAGATGGCGGGTCAGCTTCACCTTCTCCCAAATGTCTGGGAGAGGATGCAAAACAAAGACTGGTTGATCCAGATGAGCTGGGCTTTAAAAGCCTCCGTGTGGCTGACTAACCAGTTTTGGTGGGATAGGCGGGGTAAGTGTGAGCCCCACATGCTCCAGTGCCATGGCCATAACCTCTGGGAAGACAAGAGGATGAAATCATTGTCTGTCTGCGAAGCCACTGGGACAGTCTCAGCCGAGGTGACCGGCAGCGGTAGCGGGGCACTGGATGAAGTGGGGGACTCATCATTGATGCAGAGATCTATCTCAAGCTCCGGGTCGCTCTCATCACAGCGGAGCAAAATGTCACACAGCTGAAAATGGTCCCACCATTGCTGGTGTTGAAACGGAGAAAGTCCTTGGCAATAAACACCGGGCAGTGGCTGCATCATGCCACTCCCTGCATGGTCCCAACCAAGGCAAAACAGAAGAGATGTTTGGCAGTGGCGGCAATGTAGCCAGGGCACAATGGGCAGGAACAAGCTTGCTGGAGAGATGACTATATCCATGGAGAAGTAAGATCAGTGAGCAGATTCGTCATCGCTGAAGTGAGAAGGATGACAGCAGCAGCAAAGCATTGCCTTATATACTGTGTGAGACACATGTAATCGGTAGGCAAGTCCTGATTAGCCAGCTACGTACATGCAAATTTCAGTGGGTGATTGCATGCTTGTGATTGGAGAATAGTATAGAGTCCAGTTAGAGGGCGGAGCTTGTGTGAGATAGAACATTGTGGACTGATGCTCTTTGTTGTGAAATTTCTGTGTGCACAGCAGTGAATGTTGTATACCAGCTACCTGACATTTCCAAGATTTATGAAGCAAGGCACTTAATGACATGTATGTTTGTTTATGTCTGCTTGTATGTTGTATATCACCAAAGTTGTTGAAGATTCCTCATTTCTGTCCTTTCCTTGACTTACTTTCTAAACACTTCATCTTTTATTCTCCTTTCTTCTCTGCCCCTGTCCAACAGTTCTGCCCAGGCTTTGTGCCTATCAGATGAACCCAGAGCAGTTAAGGAGTATCGGTACCCCGAGAAGCTGCCTGGCGAGCTGTACGATGCAGACACACAGTGCAAATGGCAGTTTGGGGAGAAGGCCAAGCTGTGCACCCTCGATTTTAAGAAGGTAAACATGATCATGCCATCCCATGCAAATTTGGAAATGAGTTGAAAATCCATGCCATGCCATGATTCTCTCAAGGGTTTTCTCCAGCACACCCAATGGAACCTGAGTGCTTTAAAAAAATCTGGTAGCAATTGAAAAGTTGAGAGAAATCAATAGTAGGATGGAGGGAATGAGGTAGAGGGCAAAAAAATGCATGCATGTATGCATATGCATACATGCATTCTCTCTCTCTCTCTCTCTCTCTCTCTCTCTCACACACACACACACACACACACACACGCACACACACACACACACACACACACACACACAGAAAATAAACACTGAGAGTTATGATGCTGCCCGTGAAATACTCACTGGGATGGATGACTAAATATACACTGGAGCATTGCCAATGGGAATCTCTCTGTGTTACTCTCCCATTGTCTCATTACTGCTGATGTTGCTGTTTGAAATACTTTGCCTGAGTCCTGAGAGCATTTATATTGCTGTAATTTGTAATGACACTGTAGAGGTGTTTTAGAATATTTGTGCTCTTAAGGCTCCTTGTATCTGGATTATAGTTCTTCCTGGGTCCAAAGATTGCACCTAAGGTGAAGCCCATCTGAACCAAAGATGGACTTGTCCATCTGAAAAAGGAATCATTGGATATGTTTTGTTTTTATAGGGACAGTTGCTTTTATTTTCCTAACAGGGGTAAGGGTTAGAATATAGAATATACATATATTATATGCATATATGAATATACATATACTTCTCCATCTGCAAACTCATTAACCCCAAAATAAATTAACATCTAGGCCCAAATAGATCTTGAACTGTAAGAGTGCTGCAACTGCTGTAAGTAACTATTATTAGTTAGTTATCATGAGTGTACATATTGCCATTGGTTGCAACCAGGTGGATCTGTTTGCCATCTGGGGATGCATTTTTTAAATTATAATTTTTGGGTATTTTATGCCTTTATTAGGTAAAGGCCAACAGTAGAAAAATGACTATATGGAAATTAGAGGGGAGAGATGGATTTATGTCTTCACTGTTTCCTACTGAATACAGTATGGCACTTTGAGGTTGTCTGCTTTGTTGGACAGCATGGTGAAGAATGAAAACAGGATGAAAAAGTTTGGAAAGAAGTTTCGAAAAGCCACAGAGTTTATTTTAGGTTTGGGTTCAGGTTTGGTTTTTGTGTCTTTGGTCTAACCTCCACACGTTTTCTCTGCTCATGCACCTGGTAGCAACAAGGTGGACGGTCCCCCAAAGTCCCTGAGCAAAACTAAAGCTCACTGCCTTTCCAGATACTTGTTACTCATAAAAAAAAGAAAAAAACACTACAAGACTCAGCCTCTGTGGCGCAATTTATCACGTAATGAATATTTCACAAAACTTTTTGGCAGGCGTTGTCAAGATAAGGTGCCGCTGGAGGAGCCAAATGATACTCTCCATGGTGTGCATGGTTAGACAGAGCTAGGTTACATTAGCAAAAAGTAAAATAATAAGAATGTGTTTTTCTCTCTTTAGCTCATTCTCTGTCTCACTCTGTCCATCATCTCTCCCTGTCTCCCTCTGTCCTCTTCTTCCATCGCTCACTTAACTCTCCTCCCTGTCTCACTCTTTCTCTTTATGCCGTTTTTTACTGTTTAAATGGCCTGAGCAAGCAAAACAGCTGGACAAATAGGCCTTGGGATCAATTCCAGGGTGGCTCTTGGCAGCAAGAAGCTGAGGCCGAGGTGCCTGTCAGCATCTGCACTGAGTTGTCAAAATCTGATATAGTCATTCAGATATAATAGAGTGGACATGTTAAAAAGTAGCAGGCCATGTTTCTCAGGCAATGTGAGCAGGGAAACCACCCAGCACTCCCATCTGAATCTTTCAGACCACTGCTGAGAAACACAGCCATGACATCATATGAATTTGGTAAGGCAATTGTACCCTCTCAATGCCTGTGATCGCAAAGTAATGTCTTTTTGTCTTAATCTTTATAATCTGCGTGTTTAACTCTCTCTGATGTTAAGATATACTATAAGCTAAACAAAGAAATGTATGAAAATTCTGGTTACAGATTTTTTTCATTTAACTGTTTTGTCATTCAGCTACAGAAACAATTGATGTGCTTTTTTTATTTTCATTGATGCATTGCATTGCCTGTGAGATAATGCCTTGCAACAGCTGGACCAAACTGTGTATATTTTTCGTTTCTTTCTTTTTTTGTTGTTATCCTAGCTACCGAAGCATAAATATTTTGGAGATACAAAGTTGCTGTACACTGATAGCTTGCCAGAAGATCATTACTCAGACAACATCAATTTCAGCAAGTTTCCATCAACATCTTATGATAGCTCTCTAGAGGTGAAATAACAATGCTATCATAATTTATTGTTCTTCCCATCGCTAGCTTTGTTTACAGTTGTTGTGAGAAAGATGCTGATAGTCCCACTTCTGTAATTTGGAACAAGAAAACGTGCTAGAAGTGTCATATAACTTCCTGTTTGTTTCTCTTTCATGTTCTTCCAGGATATCTGCAAGGCTCTGTGGTGCCACCGTGTTGGGAGGAAGTGTGAAACCAAGTTTATGCCAGCGGCTGAAGGCTCTGCCTGTGGACCTGATATGGTGACTTAACATGTGCTTTCCCACATGTGTTTGTGTGTGTGCGTGTGAGAGGGAGGGGGAGGGTATATGCTCACGAGCTTTGTCACCTCAAGAGTGGCATCACAGGACTGCCATGAGATTCCATTCACTTCTGTTGGACTTTTTTAACCATAGCCTTTGAGGCAATTCAAGTGGTTATACCAAAGATGTCTCCAACAGCTACTAGGGACATGCAGCTAGATACCTTTCCTTTGGGATGTTATTAATCATGTTTTTTGGGGAAAATGCACCATCTATTCAGGGAATAGAGATACCCTGATACCATTACTAAGGTAACCTTTGTTCCATTTTAGCCAAAGGAGCCAATATGATCTTGCAGATATGCCTTTGAAAAAACCTTGCCTTGTTTTGTCAAATGAGGGTGGCCTGTGTTTTTTTTTTTCTTTTTTTTTGACTGTTGCCAGCACACTGCAGCATCTCACCAAATAAATCCACAAATCAAAGGCACCAAACAAGAGCCTCTCACAAACATGTCTTTGCAGTTTTGTTGAAAAAAAAATAATGCTGTCCAACAGAACAACACAATTCAAACAAGAACAATGAATGTGACAGTTCTCAGATTCCCTACTCAGTAACAGACTGAGCAGCACAAGACCAATAAAATAAGGGGCTTTCCCTTCAAGACATCAATTGGCACAGAGATTTTTTTTCCAAGTGCTGCTTAGTATTATGTGACATTTCGTATAAAAGGGGTAGAGCTTGTAAAGACATACACACACAGATACACACATGCATTCCTCCTCCAAGGGATACCACAGACCTCTGAGTGACTAAATGGCACATGAGACAAAGAGTGATAGTATTTTATAAGGTGAACAGGCTAAATTGAAGGAGATACTACTATAAAAAGTAACATTTATTGAGTGTTGTAGTGTTATAAAGTGCTGAAGACAAAAAGTCTAGAATTGACTGACACTGCACTTCTTTTAACTGCTTCTTTTTAGTCATTAATGTCTGTGTATCCAAGCACAGGCTAGTTAATTTACTTGTAAGCTAAGTGAAGACTTTGAATCAGCTTCACTATGTTTTAGATTTGACTTTGTTTGATCGTAGTGTCAATAAAATCTCCCCTTTCAATAGAGGTACCACACTCTCCCTCCATTATTTTACCTCAGGGAGCAGCTGCAATTGGTTTGTTGCTGATGTGGCAAAAATATACCACTGGGGTCTGCGCCAAAAAGCAATCTGTGCTCTTTATTTATTCTTTGTTTCTTTCCTTCCTTCTTTCAAGATGATTCTCCCCAAAGGCTCGCTCTCTCTCTTACCCTCTCTCCCCTGACAGCCCCTCATTGACATTTGCTTCTCAATATATTGAATTTGATGGTTTAATCCCGCCCTCTCCCTCCACGGGACAATTAACTGAACACAAACAATGACAGGCTCACTTAGGAATCCGTGGCACTCAGCCGCAAGGGGAAAACTGAGGGGAAATCAGCTGTTCTAGTTCTTAGTCAAGAACCACGAGATTAGTTGGAGGAGTGTGTGTGTGTGTGTGTCTGTGGGCTTGTGTGCAGGCATGAACACACAGCGAGAACAAGAATAGCTGAACATATGCCCCCATATCAACACTGATGCAGAAGGGGGGTTATGTGTGCACTCTTATGTGTGTGCTTGCAAGAACTGAGATCACTCCAAGGCTATAGCAATTTAGTACAACATGCCTGATGTCACCTTGACATTATAAATCCAGTTCAAGACTGAGCCAGGAAACAGCTTGTGACATAATGTTGCTTTAAGTGGGTCTAGATTTCAGAAAGTCTTCTCACATTACATTCAGGGATTTTGAGGGGAGTAATGCTCATTTTGGAACATGTGTTGGTTGGTTAATGACTCAGCCTTTTTATGATTTACACTAAATATATTTAATTCAGGAGTATGAGGCATGTGACACCTCTCATCTCAGACAAACTGTATTCGCATAACATCTAATCTAATATGTTTCTTCTGATTCGGCTGGTTGCCTCATGGAACCCATTTGGCAGTGTTCATGGATGGCCCTTATGTAGAGTGTGGTGGTATCTGAAGAGGTAACTGTGAGCCCCAGAGAAGCTCCTCACTGTCAGGTAGTGATTTCACGTGTACTAGAGTATATGGGCTCTCTACACAGTCCTCTGACCACTTGTAAGGGTTATAAGTGACAATGACTGGAGTAGAAAGGGAATTGGCCTTTTCAAATTGGGAGAAGATGAGGAAAATGTAAAAAAATAAAATAAAAAATAAAAAATTGCCAGTTCTGGTTTGCGCCTTTTTTAAGAATTCCGAGAATACTAATAAACAAATCACTAAAAGGCAGATACCCCACCCTTATTGTTGATTTGCTCTGGAAAGAAGTTAAATTATCTCAGTGCCTTGGCAGATAGTAATTCTTTTGTTTTAGATCTGTTTTTCAGCAGTTATGAAACATTACTATATTGATTTGTGCATAGTTACCAACAGTATTTCTACCTTTTATTTTATGGGTTGTTTGTCTTTTTACTTTTGCTACTTTTAAAAGAGGAGGTAAAAAGGAATAGTGAATTACAGTGTAGTGCAACATAAAATGCAACTTTACAGCGGTTAGTGGTTGTAATATTTTAGTGGTTATAATATTTTATGCACTGGCGGACTCAGGGGGAAGTGCCCTCTAAGGTGCCCCCACAGTAGAGCAAACATGATATGCCCTTTAAACAAAGAGGATGTGATGTACTGCCCTGTGAGTTTCTGTTTTAATGGGGTGAACTGGAGGTTCTGTATGGGTGCCCTTCTAGTGAGAAAACAAAATAAAAAAGGAAAAAAAGTGCCATTTAGGGTGCCCCTTAGTCTAACATACTGAAGTGCAGAATTGGGTGCCCTTTCAGTGAAAAAAAACAAAAACACATAATTAAGTGCCCTCTTGGGTTCCCCCACGTCTAAGAAAACATGATGCCATAATGAGTGCCCTTTTAATTAACAAAAAACAGTGTCCTAAAGGTGCCCTATAAGGTGCAATGTACAGGAGAATAACATTGTGAAGAGTATATCTGAATCACCCTATAAAATGTTAATCTTAATTAGGGATGTAGCCTTTTTAACAAACATGCATCATTGTTCTCTGCAGATGGGGGCCCATTGAATGTATCAGGTGCTCTGTATATATTTTTGCCCCTGCCCCTCACACAGCCTGAGTCCGCCACTGATTTTAGGCTAATATCCTTGTCAGGTATGAGACAGATTTTCCACATTTCAGTTATATTTGGCTTAACTCTGTTAATTCTCGCTGATGACAGCTCAAGGTAGAGAATGTCCAAAAAGCAGCACAACTGGAGTTTCACTAATAAATTGTAAGTAACCAGGACTGGACCACAACCTTTTTGACAGCAGTTAACCTGAAAGCCATATCTTACAGACCTCTTCTATGGTTTGACAGACAGTCATCATAAAGAAGATAAAAGTGCTAGGTCTGTTGGAAAGTCTGTACTTTTTTTTTTTTGGACACTTTTATGACACTTTGCTCTTTGCTTGTGTGTGCCTCCCTTCTTCTGCTTCCTTCTCTCCCACTCACTATTCCCCTCTCTCTCTCGCTCCAGTGGTGTCGCAGGGGCCAGTGTGTGAAGCAGGGTGACGAGGGCCCAAGGCCTCAGCATGGCCAGTGGTCAGAGTGGACGTCCTGGTCTGCCTGCTCACGAAGTTGCGAGAGCGGAGTCACGTATCGAGAGAGGCAGTGCAACAACCCCAGGTAGAGAAAAGGATAACGATCCCTTGCATTCAGGTACAGCAGAGCATTTTAGAAAAGATGAGAACCGCACATAAATGTAAACATCAGCAGGCATTTTTAAAGGAGTAGTTTGACATTTTGGGACATTTTTCACTTTCTTATCAAGAGTTAGATGTAAAAAGCGATACCGCTCTCTCATGTTTGTAATTTGTCATGAGCTGGAGCTAACAGTCGATTAGCTATAGCTTAGCTAGCACATCTTAAGTTCACTCATTAACAGATTGCATCTGGATTTTTTAATTAATTCATAAACAGAAATGTAAAAACAACAGTCGTTGTACAAGGTGTCACGTGCTGTAACTGTAACTTAGCGAGCAAGCGGGTACAGAGACTCCCTGGAGTGCTGTTGCTTGTTCGCTAAGAAAAAGCAGTAGCATGTTACTCCAATTAAAATCCAAAAATGCTGATTTTCCATTTCTTACTGTGTTAATTAGTAGCTTGAGAGGTGTTGGAAGGGAACATTTTGAGCTTTGGAGAGTGCCAGGCTAGCAGTTTCCCTCTGCTTTCAGTGTTTATGGAAAGCTAGGCTAACTGCCTACTGACTCTAGCTCTATATTTAACAGGCAAACATCAGATTGACACCACCATCTAATTCTCTGCAATTAAGCAAATAAAAAAGTATTTTCCAAAATGTCAGACTATTCCTTTAATAATTCTGCCCACACTGACTACTAAGTGGAGTCTTTCCAACCACAAAAATGACGCAAATGAGTGCAAAACAAAGGTCAAAACCACACCTAAAGCTGACTTCTTAAGGCCTGGTCACACCAGAAAGTGGCACAGCGAAATTAATTTGCAAAATATGTGTTTCCAGAAGTGTGGAAACACATAAAACACATAAAAGCTCCCCAAGCTCACAAGCTTGCTAATTGTCAGTCAGCATGCTCATTAGCTTGGCTGCTAACAGGACAATAAGTTAACAGATATAAAAGATATACTATTTGTTTCATTGACTCTTGTGTTACAACAGAGGAGGTAAAATAAAAGTGGATGGGGCTTCCTATGTTTTTGGACTTTACAGCTCTTTTCCCACAAAGGTCACACTGTCTGATGACTGCTTGATTTAGCTACTACTGTGCAAATGTGTAGGTAATAGATCACCAAAGTTGAACTCATTGGGAAAAACTTGTGTGGATTTACTTAGGCTCGGCGATCTGAATGGTTTTGATTATTGATTTTGTCATTTTTAATACGGGTGTAATCAGGCCTTTACTGTGTTGCTGTCATCTACATCCACAATCATACACTAAGTATGCAGCAACTTACATAACTAACAAGTATGCGGTTAGACACAGACATGTTTACATACAACTGCACACACAGAGGGTTTATTTAGAGATGACATTAGTTTGAAGAGATGTATGTGTGTGTGTGTGTGTGTTTTGTGATCACTTGATATGAGGCCAAGAGTATATTAAGATATGTGATTAAAAATAGTGAAGATCACTCACATGGGCCTGTCACTTCATCACTTATCTGCTCACTTAGTTCCTTACTCATCATCAGTCACTCAGGATTATTTGCATTGACAGTCAGTCATGGGGCCCTATACCAAATGCAGGGGCCTCCTCTTTATCATGTCATGCCAAGATCCTGACAAGTGGCGGGCTAAATTAGACAGAAAGTGACAAGGGGGAAGAGAGAAAGAGAGGGGAGGAAAGATGGTGGAGGGGGGAACAAAGAGGCTGGGGAGAGAGAGAAAATGGGGGGGAAGGGGCAGAGGAGAGATGACAGAGAAGGGATTAAAACAGAAAAAGATGAAGTGCAGAGATATGAAGCAGGAAAAAGAGAGAGGGAAAGAGAGATAAGTGACAATGTGATTGGAGGGCTTATAGAAGGTGTAATTGTCCCGTGGAAGGGATTTTTAGGAACATAGCCTGGGGATATACACCTGTTATTGGAGAAGCCTTCACAAAGGCACACTCACACACATCCACATATAGCCAAGTATACTCACTTGCCAAAACACAGAATTACAATGAAATTCAGTTATTTGTAATATAACACACACTTGCTCAATCTGCCGATCAGATGTAACAAGGGTGTCTTTTTTCCTCTTAATTTTATGTTAATATATCTGGTATTACCTGTAATTGTTACAACTCACACATGAGAAATAATCTGAACATTACACACAATAATGTCGTTGTAAGCAGATATGAGAGTTTATTAATGTATTGTACTGGCTGATAATGAATGGCAATATTGTAAAACACAATTGTAATAAAATAAAAACATGTCTTCATAGTAGGGGACAAATGTTGTAAATAAGTTAACATTTAAAAATGACTCAAATCTGCTTAAAACTACAGTATAGTGTGTTATTAATATACATGTATTAAATGTTCATATAGGGCTTATAAGTGCTAAATAGGGGACTTAAAATAAAGTTTTACCATTCAATTAAATACGTAGTATTATGTAACTAATGGAAAGCTTTGTTTGCATGATATATGTTTGCATTTCTCTCTGCAGACCTGCATATGGAGGGAAGTACTGCGAAGGCTCCTCCAGGTCATACAAACTATGTAACACTCAGGATTGTCCCCCCAACACCATTGACTACAGATCGCAGCAGTGTGCCGAGTTCAACAGCAAACAGTTCAGAGGATGGCACTACACCTGGAGACCATACACCAGAGTGGACGGTGAGACATTTATTTCCAGAATTACTCAGAAAAAATATGTAAAATGATAAAAGAGAGTTTATTGGGGAGGCTTTTAGCAACTACCTATATCATGGTAGATGGCAATTTGCTTGTTTTCTGCAACCAGTTTGGTAATCTCTTTATTTAAACTGTCTTTCCTCCCAGATCAAGATGTATGTAAGCTGTACTGCTTTGCTGAAGGTTATGATTTCTTCTTCGCCCTGGCCAGCAAAGTTAAAGATGGGACACTTTGTTCACAGGACAGCTCTAATGTCTGTATTGACGGCCTGTGTGAGGTAATCCTTTTAAATGTCAAGCAATGAGACAGTAATACGCTTTGATTGAAAAAATATTTTGTAGTTAGTGCTAGACTTTTTTTTGAGGGATGATATCATGTGTGAAGTCTTTGAAGTGGAGAACCATCAATAGACACTCTTATTGTGCTATTTCACAGTTAATTGAAATGTCATGAAAAAGAAAATGGTAGACTTGTCACCACATAATGGATAAATGATGGTAGATTTCAACAGTTTTACACAGTATGATGATGTAATGCTGTATTTCAGTTTTCCTCTGGATTAATAAAATATGTCTAATATTCTTATTCTTAATGTTGCATTGAATTAAATCTAATGTTTTGTTAAAAGCAACAATGTTTTTGTCCCACAGAGAGTGGGCTGTGACCGTGTGTTGGGCTCCACAGCTGTGCCTGATGCTTGTGGAGTGTGTAAAGGAGACAACTCCACCTGCAAGATTTACAAAGGACAGTACACCAAGCAGCATTATACTAACCGTAGGTCATAGTAATTACACTGTTCAGTTCATTTGTTTTGATGATTTGTTCTTTGCAATATTTTAAAAGCTACAGACTTTTTTTCTTTATCCTTGATCCCAAAATCTAATTTTCCCACCTTTTATCATCTTATGGCTCAATGTATACACAAATATTATTTCATCTGGTTTGTTTTCGTAGTTCTTTACAGATTTTGGTACTTTGTAGTACTTTTTTTAGTACTTGTTTTTAGTTTTGTTGCCATTGTGACAATGACCCGTTTAAAACGCTGGTAAGCACACATCACAAGCTGGTGTCTGCATGCTTGGCCTGAGTTGTTTTTTCTGCTGATGTTTTCATTTTGATATTTAAAAAGTTAGTGAGGATTGCTTGTTTTGCCAAATGTCAACAGAGTGATGCATCTGTCAGTCAATAAAATGATCGATCATTTTCCAGCGCCATACATTGTAGCTGTACATCCAGGTTGTAGCTTGACAGTATTCATATAATTTTATAATTTCTTAAAAAAGCTAATTTCTTTAGTCTAATCAAAACAAATTTAGTTATATGTCTGATATAAGAGGTATGATATCAGTTCTTGTATTATTTTATTATCATTTTCTAGCACTCAGCAGGTGTGCAGTTTTCACAGTATAGTTTATTGTCCCCCTTGGAAGGAGTGGTGACCCCCTAAAAAAGTACCAAAGACCCTTTCCCAGATAGTCCTGGCTCAAACATTGGTTTTGTGTTCTCTCTCAGAGTACTATGGGGTGGTAACCATCCCAGCAGGGGCTCGGAGTATCCGTGTGATGGAACTGAATACATCAAGTTCCTACCTGGCTGTCAGGGACACTCAGAGGCGCTACCACCTGAACGGACATTGGACGGTGGACTGGCCGGGCAGACACCCCATTGCCGGAGCCATTTTTGAGTATAAGAGACCCTACAACAGACCAGAGAGCCTCATATCAACTGGCCCTACCAATGAGACACTGATTATAGAGGTAAGAGATCAGTAGACACCAAAAATATTGCTTTGACCAATGCATTTCTTCTCCACAACATATGTTTATGCATTTATTATGTCACTTTTGTGCAATTAAGAGTTTGTCTCTTAATATATAAGATCCCCTTTCCTTCTTTCATTCCTTTGCTTCTTTACTTCCTCACTTGTACCTATAGTTTTACCTGTCTACATACAGTATATTTGTACTTTTTTACTGCCTCACATCTCATAATTCTTACCATATTCTTTCTCCTGTAGATATTGTTGCAGGGCTGGAACCCAGGTGTACGTTGGGAATACACTCTGAAGAAAGCTGATGAGAGAAAAAATCACATCAAACACAATTACACGTGGGCCATCATACGCTCCCAGTGCTCAGCAACTTGTGCCAGAGGTAAGTGCAAACTAGTACACATGTAAAAAATGAAAAGACACGATATGTTTTCGCAAAGTGCAGTGATAAATGTGTTCAAAGTGAAGTAAGGTCTTTTTCATCATCATTAAATTTGCCATACTTTTTTGTGTTTTTTTTTTTTTTTTTTTAAATATAATTGTAACCTTTAACCTTCAATCTGGGCCAACCCATAGATTAAGTAAATCAGTGGACAAGCATCTGAAGCTCAGCTCAGCCTCTGTGATCTATAATAAGGCTTTTAGCTGCAGGTTAAATGGAGAGGGGAGCGTTCCCATCATTACTGCCAGGACATTAGTTGCTCTTGTTTGGGACTACTGGGCCCTCTTCTTGTTCTATTGCAGATCTGCTATTACGTGCACACACACACAAACAGATACGCTTAAGCCAGCAAGCACACACATGCATGGCTTCGACCAGTGGCCTTTGTCCCACCAGAGGCACACACACACACACACACACACACACACACACATGCAAAGACAGCTGTAATGACCAGGGCAGTCCCTGGGATGGTGATTTGAAGCCGGAGGTCAGTGCACAAAAGTGTGTATGTGTACATGAATGTGTGTGTTTTTACTCACACTACTCACACATTTCCCCTTTGTAAATGCTTGCATAGATGTGTTTGTGTTTGTGTGTGTGTGTGTGTGTGTGTGTGTGTGTGTGTGTGTGTGTGTGTGTGTGTGTGCGTGTGTGTAATTGCTTGCCTTCATGAGTGTGAACAAAGCCCCCAGTGTAGTGTTCCTATTGATTGACCCTGCAGGTTAAAGTTCCCCACCCTGCTCTGTTGTGGTCCACCCTAACCACCTCCACCTCTTTGTGTCGTGATTGTAGGCCATGATGGGTTGGGGGGTCTTTGCTTTATTAAAGAGTGTGACTGACTAACTGGCCTGTACGAGTTGAGTTGTGCAGATTGACCTTGCCTAAAGCCAAATACCTGCCAGAGATCTGTGAACCTGGGATTCAAGTTTCACATAAATCAAGCAACACTGTCAGTTTGTGTCAGAAGTTACCCACACAATATCAGGGCATTTTTAAGTAAAAGATAAGACTTATCTTTAATGGAGAAAGTCTAAAAAACTATTTAAATATTGTTTTCATGTGTTACAGGGACAAATATTTTCTTTGAGGTATGTTGAGAACTATAAGTTATATTATGTTCATACATTTGATAGCATCCTGACAAGCAGCTTGACATTCATTTCTGTTTATTTGTATGCTGGCCAAATTACATTTTGTCAAACTTCTCTTTCCAATGTCAAGAATGAACCTTCAAGCTCAATAACACAGATGTTTTTATACATCTCCATAACAAATTCAACCATCATAGTAAATATGAAGTTGCCTGCAGCTTTGTTTTACTGTCATTTTATAGTAGCCAAGTGGCAGACACAGTAGATTGCAACTTAAAATAAAAATGATATCCTCCATTTATATTGTTGTGCCTGATCTTTATGCAATATCACCCATGCAGGCCAGATGAACACCAAGTCAGCGTGCTACAAAGACTTGAGAGTGCAGGTGAATACATCGTACTGCAATCCCAGATCCAGACCAGTTACTGGACTGATGCCCTGCAACACACAACCATGTCCCGCCAGGTCAGTCCCTCTGATTTTTTATACGTTAAATGGTTGGTTTCTTCGTTGCGATTGGTTCTGTTTTGTTTGAAATTAGTTAATGCAACCAAAATATGACAACTCATTCAACTGAAACCTCAGTAATGTCCGTGAACATTCGTGGCTTCTAAAACTGCTCACTTTTTAACCGTGCTCTCAGTCTGGGGGTTACTGAATAAATAGTATTTGAACTTTGCAGACATGTCTACATATTTTCCTGATATATGCTTTTGGATGGAAAAAGACTGAATATTTTAACCTTCTAGACTTGCTCAAAAACCTATTCAATTGACATACCCTGGAAGAGCTATATAGGTGACATGACAGCCAAAAAACTTGTTGGCTGCCACAACTCAACATTCTGCACATGCATGTTCATGTTGGAACTTAAGGAGGCAGATGATTATCCAGGTACGTTGATATCTAGTTATTCAACCTCAGCATGCTAGTGAAGAGATTATCTTGTGGTCATCTCACAGCAACAGCGTTTTAACCGGCAGCATGCCGAATTTTGTCTACCTACTATCCTTCTTTCTGTCTCTTTTCTGACTGTGTCTTTACCATTTGGGATTTTAATCTTTTGTCGACTTAGCTTCTGTCCTTTTCACCTTCCTCCTCCCTAACGCCTCCTGACAAGTGATGTGTTATTGGCCTACAACACGTACACATCTGTTCTGCAATTTCTTGACGTGCAGTGTCAAAAAGAGCTGTTTATTGGTTGAGTCAACTCTTCCATACTTCCCACACTATCTCCTCATATTAAAGCGAATGGAGGGTGTCAGGCAGTACCGACACTATTCTCCACCCTTTCCCAGCCCAGTAAAGCACCTGTTCTATGATGACACCATTTTCCTCTCATGTAATGAAAAAGAATTTACATTTTGGCCAAAACATGCGTGTGAGACACAGGGAAGAAAGGGGAAGTTCCACTGGATATTCTGTTTGTGTCTTCATCCAGTTCAGCGTGATACCTCACCAACTGTCATGGTTGGTTAGCTTCTGTGTTTGTTTAAAGCAGCAGGCCAAGGACTTGTAAACCTATTCACATGTACTCTCACTATGGGACCCAAGCTCATAACAAATCACTAGCTCTCTGGCTTTATCAAGATCCACCAGAGAGATCACTTTTGGATGTGTAGTCAGTAGTGTATGCAAAATACGCTGTTTAGCTTAATTGGTGGGACATGTTGGTTAATTTCCAAACTCTCTTGAGCCTCAGAACATATTTTCCTTCAATGGTGCACCAGAAATGGGACTTATATTCATATGAAATTGGACATAACAGTGTATGGAGTATTATTTTATGTTGAGGTTCACGTCTATGTTGCTGTGGGCAAGAGGAACTTTTTTCTATGTTGTATAATGTCACTGCTGTCACCTTGAGTGCCAATAACATTTCTCTGTGATGTATGACAATACCAGACAGAGAAAAATTGGGATTGAGACCCACTAATGGTTCTGTGGTTTCAGGGTGTGGTTCAGTGGGATCTTGGCTCAGCTGACTTGGTTCGGTCACTGTCTATACCCCTGACAAACCGGGCCGAGGCAGAGGATCAAAGATCAGTCAACGTGGTCCGATGCTGCGGACATCCTAGGGAGTGGTGCACTCGTTGACAGTCTGGGACATGTATGAATGCACACAAATGTGAAGACACACACAAGGGAAATGTCCCTCCCTTGTCTGTGCTGCTCTGGACAGTGTCATGAAGGGTAAAGCCCTGGCCAGAAAACAAATCAGCGAGGGACACTTGGGATAACACTGTTTGTAATGAGGAAGGAACTTAAGGTTTTCTTGATGATGATCATGTTTCATGAAAATGATTTTTTTTAAAAGCCAGATATGCATGTATAGGCCATTATAAGATATTTACACAGCAGTATAAAAGGGATGTTTTATAGAGAAGTTTTTTAGGTTCTTGGGTTGCAAAATATTTACACCAGGTGTACCAAAGTCAAATCTGCACAGTGACCAGAAGAGATGGATTGTATCATCCCTAACTGTTGCCGAGGTATTGCTTCCACTGACTGTATTTCGTGCAAGTGTAGTGAGACTAATAACTTCTAAGATATCACGCAGACTTGATCTCTTGGGCGGCAACTCCTGTAGGACAAGGAGGTACTGCAGGACAGATACAGAGTAGATGCCTGTCTCTCAAGGAATAACAAGTGCATTTATCTAGAGGCTTTTGACAGCTGCTGTTGAGGCGTCAATTCCTCTGTGCCTCTATTCTGAGTATTCCCCTGTACACTCTTAGCAATGGTCTGAAATATCAGCCAAATTCTTGCAAATGAAGTAGACACCGCTGACAAGTTGCTTTGATTTATGAGCAGAGAAGGGTTTAGCTGAGACACTGACCTCATCTTGGTCAGTGTTGCATGTGGATGTCCAGAAAAATTTCTGTTGTTGAATGTATAAATGTGACTTTGTCCCCTGCATGTAAAACAGATTTGTTATGTCGCGGCCAAGTCTATCCATTCAAAATGTTTCAAGAACTCTCGTTATTTCTTGATATTAGAGAGCCATGTCATAGTCAGGCACATGAAGACCTTGTTGCATCCTTTGCGCCTGGACATAAATGCCTTTGATGTTGAGTCACTTTCTAAGAGTGTTTCCCAAATGCTTGAATTGTAATACAATTAAACCATACAGGGGGCCTGTTCAATGTTTAGAAAGCAGGTGCAACAGAGAAAGACAGAGTATCTGTTGAAACATTCTATGATGCAGGTATTGTTGTACTTGCAACATAGTTTTTGTGCTAGTACAGATAAGTGTATATAAGTATACAAAAAATGACTGGCCATCAGCTGCTGTCTGGTGTGGGTGCACACACACACACACACATAGACACACATATACACACACACACAAACACACACAGGAGGAAGACAGGGCAGCTCATCAGAGGAACTGTGGTGGTGTCTGGTTACTTCGCAGCTCTTTCCCACCCAAACTCTCTCATCAAGACTCCCATGGGACAATTTTAAGTGTCCCTCCTGCACCCCACCCCAAAAACACTGCAGTCAAAAGTCTAAAACTACAGAAAAATCTCCAAGCACAGATGCGTTCATTTGCAGATGTATATTCAGTTCAAGTGTCTCACCTCATCTCTTTTTCTAGATGTTTTTTTTTCAATCTCTCCCCTTTTGCATCTGAAGTCATCCCTCTCCTAATCCGCATTCCCAGCACCTGCTTAAAAACCTGCTGTCTCAGAAATATTGTCTCAGGGATACAATACCATACGGGGCAACAATATTATGTAATCAGCACTGAAATCATGGAATCCCAATTACGTTACCATTTATCTCATGTTTTATGGTAACCAACAGCTGTTTAAAAGGGGATTTTTCCTCGGCAGCAGTGTCAGTGCCTGAATATTTCCCGCTTACTCAGTCTGTGTATGTCTCCGTTTTGGAACAGGTATCCTAGGAAAATCCTGCATGATGACCACAGAACTGTCTCATATTCACAGCAACAAAATACATATATAAAATCATCAGAAAAGGAGGCCATGTCTTCCAGAGCTTTGTTAGGTCAGACATTTTAAGTAATAATGGCATGTTTGTGGTTCATGTGTCACCATGTGTAGTAACAGGCTGTATATTATGTAGTCATTCCTGCTTTGTTTTCTCTATTATATGCAAGAATTACTGGTGCTGTGAACACAACCCACTACTGCCAGCATGACAGATGATTCCCACCCAGCATGTGTGAAGGCTGTCCATACTCATAGAGTTGTGAGGCTATTTGGATCAAAGAGTCCACCAAATGTTATGTTAGGATGGCTACCACTGTACTCCACCTACAATCTGCATTATTAACTGTAGAGTTACAATGTGGGAATTGCTGTTTCTAAGGGTTTTTATGTACACAACATCACAACATTATGAGTCACTTTATAATATGTAATCAAAGCTCAATGAAGACTGACACAATTCTAATTAACACCAAGCTTCACCACTGATTGTCAGCTCACAAGATGACACGTGCTGTAAAATATTACTTTATATAAATAAATACATCAATTCTATGTGAGTACTTGGCACAATAGTGGCACCCTAGACAAAGGGTCAGAATGCATAACAGCAGCCTGTTATACTTGATGACAGTTATGACACAAACAGACTACAGTGAATTAAGAAGCAAGTGCAGAGTGGGATTCTTAATGATGTTTAACTAAAAAATGTTCTGACCTTCCTCAGTGGATTGAGATCCTCAGTTGTCATGGAGATGATTTAGTTGTCATCACATGACCTAAGTATTGAACTTCAGTTACAAGATAAAATGTAATGCCTCAAAAATGTGATATATGCAAAAAATGGTGGTAGCAAATTTGTTTTTGACATTTTTAACAAATGTAACAATTCTTTATGCACTCTATTTTCGCATTCGCATTTTGTATCAATTACTGTAACTGAGCCATCATTAATGTCATTAGTTCCAACTGTGCTTTTCCTGCTATGACAAGTCAAAATGTCTGCTGTGAATCTGATTAGTTTTTGGAAGATTCACTTCATCGAGATTTACAGGAATGTTTTTCTGCCTCCAAAGGCAATAAAAGACATCTGAGAACCACTGGGTTACATAAAATTGAAAGACTAGAATTCTAGTAAATATCAAAAGTTTATATTTTACTATTACAAAAAGTGTCATACATAGCTTTAATATCTAATTTAATGCACTCTATATTGAAACAAGAGTCACTGAAGGTTCTCAAATATGTATGTGAATTATACTCATGTAACATATTACTATATACTGTACACATACTGTAAACCTTATGTGTCTTTGGTACGCTTACAGTGAAAAATTGAACCATGCTTCTATGGGTGAATGGATTATAGTGAAGTCAGGAAACCAAAAGTTCACTGTCGAAGAGAAGAGAGGAGAGGAGAGAAGAGAAGAGAAGAGAAGAGAAGAGAAGAGAAGAGAAGAGAAGAGAAGAGAAGAGAAGAGAAGAAAAGAGAAGAAGTGGTTTAGCCAAACAATTCAACCTTTATCTAGACATTTACAGTGTTAACACACTGTCATTATCTGTTAGCCAGATACAGTGACAGATAATTTCCATAGGGTTCAGTCAGTAACTGCTTACTCATCTGTCAGGATACTGTAGGTACAACAACAGATGTTACATTTTCCAATACTTCCCAACACACACACACACACCCACACAACACTTGTCTGGCTGTGAGTGGCTGTTTTGCAAGGGGCATGGCCTCTCTCTGTCCCCTCTTTCTTACCCATATCATGAAAGCAATACAGTCTCTGTCTGTCTCACTGTCTGTCTCTGTTTCCCTCTCTCTCTCTTACAAACATACAGAGACTCAGAGGCATAGGTGAAGCCTTTGAGGTCAGTAGTGAGACCTCTGTGTCCCATTTCCCTCCCATCCACATACACACACGCACACACACAGATTGGACACAGCAGCAGCAGCAGACTTGGTTGTAAGACCTCCAGTGCGGTGTCCATTACCTGGGTGGCTTCAGGCTTGGCTGTAAACATAACCCTAATGGCCTGGACACTTTGATGTGACGCCCACCCCTCCCTCACACACACACACACACACACACACACACACACACACACACACTCTGATACCACCGAGCAACCAGCCAAGGATAGCTGTCATTCAAACTCAGTTGTGCTCAGGTTGCAGCACTCCAAATCTCTCAGCAGGGATTTGTGGGGCTGTGGGTTTATGACAAACACACACACACACACTCTGTCTGCTCGTCTGTCTCACTGTCTGTATCTGTTTAAAGTCATAAATGTGTTCAAACTCACTTTCTCTTTCTCATGAATACCAACACAGCTACTCCCATGGTCCCTCATGGTTATCTCAGACGTTATCTCAGATGCTCCTCGCTGATATGTCTTTCCACTTTTCACTCTCTCTCTTACCTTCCCTCTCCACTGACAAAGTTACAAACACCACATCAGCATTTACTCACTAATGGATTTGTGTGTTTACACCAGTTGTGGAAACAGTGATAATAGTGGCTGTAAAGTCACTGTTTGCACTCATCTCTCTGGCCTATCACCTTAATTATCTACAGCCGGTGCTGCTTAAGTGTGCCTGTGTGTACATTCATGTGTGTTTGTGTATTTGTCTTAGAGCAACCAGGTGTTTGCAAGGCACTTACAAGACTATACTGCTGTTTACATGTTTTGTATTCAGGAATATGTGACAGATTTTGAGGGTCTTTGAGAACCGATAGTTAAACAACTGTCATCTATAAACTTGTAAAACGTAATTAAGATCCACTTTTGAATTAGCTGAAAACATGAATGACTGTTAGGAAAAGTAATGACACCACAGTATTACATCAACAAGTAATTATTAAGTTATTTGTAACAACATATTTTTAACAAATGATGCAATAATAATGATAACTAATGTAATACCTCAATTAATTGCACACTTATGCCATTATCGGTCAGTGTTATTACTACATTATCTAAGTTAATTAAATGTCAAACATTTTCATTTTAAAATGAATATGCAAATTGGATTATTGCATTTTAATTGTATTTTTTACTCACATAACACATACATATGTGGAAAATTATAATGCTATTGTGGAATTACATTTTCATTTTCAAGTTTACGTTACCATTTTAATATAGTCTGCTATAGGCTTCCATATTTTTCCTGTTGGCTGCAATTTAAGCCTCCAGGCTACATTTCCATGCATTTACATTGGAGTTATTTACAGCAGATCTCAGATTTCCTATTAAATTTTTATAACATGCATGCAATATTGTTTGTTTGCATTGCAGTGTTCAGATTGCTGGTGATAACATTAATTTGTGTATCCTGCTATACTGGAGTTCTGTTTCATTATTTAATCCACTAGAACTGGTTTTAGTTTGACATTTGTCAAATAGTGGACACATTTTTTGGTCAAACCAAACTGAAACATGCTGTCCCAGTGTGCATATGTTTCTTTTTCTTCACTGAGCATCTGGTTTTTCAAAGTGCATCAATTTCTTACAGTTTGTGGGCCCTCTTCAGGCATAAACTGTCAGCTGAGACAAAACATGTGCTGGACCGACCAAAACATGCACGCTAGACCAGACTAGCTGGCTGTGGTCATCAGTCCATCTCTGAAGGGTCATACTATTCTGAGGCCCTGCAGTTATTTCATTTTGCTGTGTGTGCATCCAGTGAGTTGGACCAAAGAGGGATTACATCATGGAAAAAGGTTTCTGATGCCCTGCTCACATTTAGAGCATGATATCATTCTGCCTCACAGTGGGGGCATACACTGATATAAGCAGAGAAACACCCACACACTGACATATAAACGTGAAAGTTCAAACACACAAGCATGGAGATTTGCACACAGTGGCACACCCATAAACACTGGTAAGAGGTTATTTAATGCCCCTGGTGAGCATCGAGACAGCGTCATTTAGACCACAGAGGCTATATGACACTCTGTCCACATGATATCTGATCCCCTGTGCTCCTGTCCAAAGAGTGTGGTGCTTTACTTACTCATCCTCCAGCAACACTTAAAGATAACAGCCTAGGCAAAGATCACAAGGTGGTCTAAAATTTGATATGGCTTTAATCAGTATATTATGCCAATGAACATGCCAGTCGGGTCACTAAGGTGAAAATTAATACCTTCAGTATTATAATTAAAGCTCCAATATGTCCCTTACCTTTTACCACATTAAAAACATTTAGGTTATATGACTATATTTGACTTTTCTCTGCAGAAACTGTGCAAAATGTAACTAAGTGGTGTAACGGAGCCAAAATAAGATGTCATTAAGTATGCCAATATGATGTCATACTGTTGCAAGTAGGTAAATGTTCTGACATAGCAAATCTAAGATATCAGATAACCAATACAAGCCTGTATATTACATCATAGAAACCCTGTGCAGTTTTAAGTTCTGGAATAATTATAGAGAAATACAAATTAAGAAATACAAGATATATTGAATTTCCTCTTGAGGCCAATAATGCATAAGCGTAACGTGTCCAAATATGTCTCAGCTCTTAAAAGACACGATGTGACTCTAAAAATTGCAGTGACTTTAGTTGGTCTTCTGCGTGCATTTATTTATGTACTTAATGACACCATGAAGGTTTAGCTCCTATCACTGCGCCAAAGGCTAATAAATATGTCAGCAGATTGACTGTGTTATGTGAATATGTTGATCACTCGGTTAAAAGTTCAAAATAAACAGCCGAATAGAAATTTTCTTCTCTGCGTTCCCTTCATCCTCCCTCAAAACATCCTTTGATGATACTACAGTGTGTATCTTCCTCCCGACAACCCATAAGAGCAGATGGAATTTCTCCCTTGTGTTTATTTAGATTCAATAGTGCATGTATAATGCCCTTTAGAGCTATACTTCTCATCCTCCTTATACAACATTCCAAGCAAGTGATGCACCAAATTACTACAAATAAAGTTTAGACTGTTAATATATACAACTCTGTGCTGTGTGCTGGGTGGGTAGATTGGGGTGAATTTTGGCAGAAGAGTGTGTAAGCTGCCTGCACCTTGAGTTTGGGGTCACTTTGGATAGATGCAACGAGACTTTGAGGAAGAGAGAAGAAATAGGAAGCTCAAGGATTAGGCAACTTAGACGTATGATCTGCTGGGTGCAGCATTGAAAAAATTGCACCAAAAATAACATAAACTGTACTGTCCTAAACTAAAATTGTGTGTCTAAGATGCATTCAAACTAAGGATACTTGACACATATCTTGAACAGCCACATTTTTTGTGATTGCCAAAATGTTTGTTAAGAGTGTACGCTATAAACGGAAGTAATTATGAAAGCAGCATGTGGTGGTGTTTAGTTTTAGTGGGGATGAGGGCCAACTTTAGGCGAGGAGGGGATTTAAAATTGTGCAGTGAGGTTTAAGTTACAGTTTAAAAGCCTGGTGTTTCAGTTGTTCTGATTTGCTCTGAAGCCAGTCAGCCATGAACAAATGTCTGACACCCTATAGACTTAGGCGTTATGGCAACACCACGGTGTGTCAGATGTCAGTGATACAGTATATGACAACTGGGCTTTATAATGTAATAGCGTTGAAAAAGTTGTGGATATTAATATTTTCATCTGAATACATATTACTTTATACCTATTACTAACAATATTATTTGCTCCTCTGTGAAAAAGGATTTTTTTTATAGGAACCTAATGTTTGAAATACCAAGGAAGAGCTATTCGTTAGACATAAGTTCTGGCTTTTACCATCACTTATTCTATAAAACGTGAAAAAATAAGCTGCAGAGATTACTGCAGTGCCACTGGAGAAGAGAAGAGGCTTCGAGGGGGTCTCTATCATTGTACAGTTATCATGTTGTCATTTGTGAATTCCCGCAGGCCTGTCTGAATAAGTGATTGAGTTGCTGTGTTTGTTGACTCAGCGGGCTCTGTTGTGTGTTGTCCCAGCTGGTCTGTAGGGGAATGGGGGGTGTGTAGCCGGAGCTGCGGAGGAGGGGAGCAGACACGGCAGGTCCAGTGTGTCCAGAGAACCAGTCAGACCAACGTAGACGCCCTGGCTGACTCTCACTGTGCCCAGCCCACCCCAGCCAGGAGGCAGACCTGTAACACACACAGCTGTCCACCAGTGTGGACCACTGGGCCATGGTCACAGGTAAGCATGTGTGAAAGTGATGTGGTATAAGAATAAGAGTTTTCAGTGTGCTTTCACTGATTTCAGTGAGTAAAGGCTTACTACTATAGTGCAACATTTTATCCACATCAGAGAAGAAAAACACTTCAAAGCTGCATACTGGCCATTCAGCCTAAAGAGCTCTACATACTGTGCTGTTAAATGAACCTCTGCCTTGATGGTTTCACCACATTTTATGACCGTGATCTCAATAGCTTTAACTATGAATGTGCCCACTGAGACTACTTTTGTTCTCTGTCCAATCCTTATACATTAAGTGTGGTGACTTGTTTCACTGTTAAACTTTTTTAAACTTCCATTTTACCCCAAATATCCCTAACTACCTGCCACAAACGGTGTCCAGTTTACTTCCTCTCTGCTACTCTGTGGCACAATGTAATGAGTCACTCAGCTAGTTCCTTCACCCTACTGCCCCCTTTTTCTTGGATAGAGGGGAATACTTTCAAGATTTTGATTAAGGCTGTGCCATAAAATGTGTGCATAAGATCAGTATGCATATTGAGGAAATTGTCGGAATACCTCAGAGGAGTTATTAAGGAAGCAAAGCACAATAAGTCACTGTGTGGAGTGTGAATATATGGTAGCCATGCTGAAATGCTGTCAGTGCACTTGACGCATAGTTGGCTTTTTAAGATCTTTGTTCTGTGATATTTCTTTCTATGCTTAAGTAATTTAAAACTACTGTATGGAAGTAATTTTGATAAATACTTTCAGTGAAAGAAAGTAGAGCAGCTATCTGAAATGAATTCAAGATTTGGATGTACTGGAATGAAAAAATGGCGTATATAGCCAATATTCATTTATAATACTGTGCTCTTGTATAATGATAGAACGTTCCTTAGAAGGAGGCCTGGACAAACCTCTAATTCCAAAGAAACTCTAAATGTTAGACACTGCTGTTACAAGAATGTTCACAAATGTGCCCTTCTGTTTGGCCTATGGCAAAAAAAACAACAGAAAAACACAGGATACAGTATTCCTTTAACCATAACGGAAGGTGAGGATTCATATCTCAGTTGAGATTTCATCTATGTACTGAAGTTTCTTTCCTCTTGAGTTAGCATGTTTCCTCCTCACATTTTTGGAAGTATCTGTTGTAAATAATATTGTACTAACCAGATGATCTACCTACAATAAAGAGGAAGGTGTAGCCTAAAACATCAAAAGATATAAAATATCATCATTATCATGTTTCTGTTTGGCAGTGTTCTCGTAAGTGCGGCAACGGCTTGAAGAAGAGGACAGTGCTGTGTACGAGAACCAACCTGGGTGCCCAGGCACACACACTGCCAGACAGTTTGTGCTCAGGCCTGCCGAAACCTGCCAGTCAAGAATCCTGCTTCATCAAACGCTGCCAGAAACAACGCAAAGTCCAGTGGTTTGTCTCCACGTGGCAAGAGGTAATTCTAGAGCAGTTGTGAGGACTGGTGTAAAAAATATGACATCAAAATGAATACAGAAGTTGTAATGCAGTATGTGAAATGTATTTTCTTTCAACAAGTTCTCTCTTAATTTATCTGCTGTTCCTTTCCTTCTTTATTCTCCCAGTGTTCAGTAACATGTGGTCGTGGGTATCAGGCTCGTTTCATCAAGTGTGCAGAAAAGGTATATTATACATGATTTGTCAAGTTAGTAACTTTAAACATTAATTGCGACAGATCCCTCTGTTTCTTGAGTGTGTCATGTTATGTAGTGGCATCTTGTAGCTAACATTTTTATATTTTTCCTAATAAAGGATTCTGCAGGAAAATACAGAGAGCTTGCTGCCAAAAAGTGCCACCATGTCCCCAAACCTGTAGTGGAGTTCCAGAGGCCCTGCATCGTAGCTGAGTGCCCCATCCGCACTACCCCACCAGTCCACCGATGGAGCACACATCATCGCACCCATCCACCTCAACCCCTCCCTCAACCTCTGCCGCAACCAGAATGGCAGTCATCTCCTTGGTCTCAGGTAAATTAAGATAGTGCTTGATCGCAATAGGGAACCATACAAGGAGCACTGCACATTTTCTGATCTACAATGGAAAACATTTCACAACGTTTCTGCTTTTCTTTGTTGTTTTTTGGTTAATTCATCAACTTGGTGATTGAAAGGAAAGGAATGCATTAAATGTGTTAAACCTGGCGCGTGCCAATTATAGTATCCCTCAAGCCCTTGTTTCTTTGTCCTACACAGTGCACAGTGACATGTGGAGGAGGAGTGCAGGCCAGGACAGTCCAATGTCTGGCCCAGGGGAAGCCCTTTTCCGGCTGTGCTCTCCATCTAAAACCCTCAATGTCCCAGGCATGCAACACCAACTTCTGCCCACAACCTGAGAAGAAAGGTAATAATGCAGTACTATTTTAATGCTTGTATACAAACTAAATCTTCTAAGCTTCTTGTAATCTGTAGTCTGAACAGTTATCTCAAAATATATGGTCAAGATTGAAAATTCTGCAAGAGGTTTTCATTTATCTAAACAGTAGCTGAAATTGATCATATATTTTATTATTTACAAAACTGATTGATTCCTTTTATTTTTTCTACAGACCTGGCATGTAGGGATTACTTCAACTGGTGTTACCTGGTGCCCCAGCATGGAGTCTGCAACCACAAGTTCTATGGCAAGCAGTGCTGCCAGTCCTGTTCAAATTCAAACCTATAATCATACAAAGTGACTCCATCTGCGACACAGACTAAAAGTAGTTAGATAAACAAAAGACTATATTTGACGTCCATGCTTGACAAGACGGTGTTTTTGCTTTAAGTGTGTGGCGAGCACTGAAAAACAAAGGACATTTCAATGGAAGTGCAAGAGAGTTGCAGTGCCCTTTCCTCTCCCCGCGATGCAGGACATCTGGATACAAGAACTTGATGCTGACAGCACTACACAGGAATGTGATCAGGACAGTACAAATAAAGGAGAGAATTATGAGGAGGAACTCGTAAAATGGGAATCTTGATTAAAGTGAATTGGACTGACATGTCCAGAAGAAACTGAAAACCTGAAAAATCCCAGCTTTGTTTATATATGGTATGTAGTTGAACAGATCTGTACCAAAGACACCCAACAGCTCCCAGTCAACCACAGGCCAACAATGGCGGGCCAACGGTTGACAAGTTTTCCAGAACTGCCATGCAACAACATGTGATACAGCCTTGTCTGCACTGCAATTCTTGATCAATTGGAAATGTGAGGTTTGATAATCAAAAGGGATGTTACAAAGAAGCAAGTAGGAAATATAATTTTACTCTGATTCTTGAAGAAAACAGGCTGGGAATAATCAAAGTGAACTTCCGCAATAGCTGAATGAAAGCTCTGTGCTCTGTGCTGTCATGTAAAAGATTTAAAAAAAAAAAAAAAACTACATGTATCTTACTTGAGAGAACTATCATGAGATGGGTCAAAGCTATGTGAGCTGACTTTCATACTCAGTGGTGCTACAACGTTGTCTTTTGTCACCAAATCAATGTGAAATCCTCAAGTTTCAAGAAAGAACAAATGAATTGTGTGACCCATGTACAGTATTGTTTGTTTTATTTATTGGCTTTACAATACAGCGTTGCTGGAAGACTGTATTAATAAGCAGTATAAATGTGTCCTTTTATTACTCTACCCTAAGCCCATTACCCTTATATTTTGTATCATGTTTCATAAGATTTCATGCTGACAAACTGCACCTTTTTTTATTCAAAACATTTATTTTATTTTTGAAGAAAAATTCAGCGGTGTCAAAAGTGTAATTCAGCCACGTCAACAATGATTGGTGATCCTTTACAACAGCTGCAGAGTGGAAACAGTAATAAAATTTATGAGCATGTTGTTTCAATTGTCACTGTTGCCCTGTTAAAATCCGCATTGTTACTTACAACAACAATGCAAGTTTGCAACAATGCAACCTTTTTAGGTTGTTACCATCCTGCAGTAATACACAAGGTAGTCATGAATTGCATGCATTGATTATGACACAGAAATAATACATTACATATTGGTTATGGTTTAAAAGCACTGACAGATGATGGCTAATGCAATATCAAGGTGATTTTTTTTAACAATGTAAATGAAATAACAAGAATAAATGTGTGTCATGTCAGCAACTCAGCTGCAACAGGAGTCTGGATTTAATTTTTTTCAGCTGTCAGTCGGCGTGAATTCGATATCACTAGCTGGATGTGAAACTTTAAAAGTTTGAATGTATTCTTGCAAAAGAGAAAAGGGTTCAGGAAGGTAACTTGATCCATTTTTTGGCTGAAGTCTTCAACTGGGCACGGTGTTGTCACCTGTCCTGACAAAGGATTTTTCTTCAACAAACATATTTATAACATCACTATCATCGTTACATGTTTTCACCTCCCTCTTTAATAGGGACTAGACTGTTCCTTTGCATATTAGACACTGTATCTTTAATACAGAACTATGTACCTTTCAGACTTGACAACTGCAATGTCAAACATCCTCTATGTTCCTTTGCATGCTTTAAGATGTCACCAGGCAGGGCTCTTCATTTCCCCATGGACTAAGACAAAATCATCCTGCAATAACATTTTCCTACCATAAACCCTTTCTTTGGAATAAACAATTGGTAATCTGTCCATAATTTGTGTTTTTCTTGTGACTACTAACTTTTATCCTTTACCTCTATCTCCACAATTCAGAAAATGAGCGTAGTTTAGGCTTAGTGCAGGCTTAGCTACCTTTCTTCAGCCTTTTTTTAGGAACCTTTAGCAATTGTTAAGCAGTTGTTGGCCACTTGGGTGCTCCTTTTAGCTGTTTTGGTCTTCACTAACCACTGAGGGAAATATCTGGCTCTTTAGCAGCTAAATGCTCCACTTTATTCACTAGTTAGTTGCTAACTTTGTCTGTCTGCCATGGTCAGGTAGCATACAGTAGGTTTTTAGAGCTATTTCGATGAAGACAATTGCTTGGTCCAACTCAAAACAAGGCTGATGAGAGCTGTGAGACTGAATCAAGATAGTACAGTTGCGGCCAGTAAAACCAAAACATAGCTGAGAATGCTAAAATGCTCCATAGAGCTGCACGGGTATGTCACTTCCAGCATGACCTTTCACTTGAATATAAAGACATCAAATAGTGCAGCTTTAAGTTTAGAGGATGGGGTGTTCATCCTCCTTTATGGTTTCTTGCTATGGCTATTCTTTATATATGTATCCTCCTAACACTGCTTTCTCTTTCAAGTGCCATGCACCAGACCCCACCTCTCATGCATCAGTGTTCTTAAGGTAAGTATTTACTGGGGTATTTGAGGTATACAAGTAAACTTGTTTGCTATGATAACACTCTTTTTTTCTAGCCAATATTAGGTTTAGTTTCTTAGACTGAGCATGTCCAACACGTATTTTGAAACCCATGTGTGTGGTTAATTTCATGGATTTCAAGGTTTTTATTGTCATTCTGACACATGTAGAAGTAAAGAATAAATACTGAAAAATACCAGGTAATAAGAATGAATATTATAATAATTAAAAGTATAAATCTTTAAAATAAAGTACTTAAGTACTTTAATGCACCAGCACCACACTACAGATTAGAATTACATGTCATAGTATAGCCTGGTGAAACTCAAAGGAAATATGATTTGGTGTTTAAGAAATCATCCTGTAGCCTGATACTTAGACTCTAGTCTTCAGTCTACAGAGGAGTGCAGCATATAAGCCAGCACCCTGGCTAACAGTAATGCCAATGTGGTATTAGCCATTTCAACACCTATGACATATTGTGTCTGGGCTTTACTCTTTAATCATTTCTCACTAAGTCAAGGAGACACAGATGCCCAAAACAAGATCACCATTGTCATAATCCCTGGGGCACAGCGCTAGAGCCTTTGGAGGGAGTGTGAGGGAAGAGAGAAGCAGGGTCTGAGAAGAGAGAGAAACAGAGTAAAGAGGAAAAGGGAGGAGTGAGGGCATCTATGTATTTGGTGCTGTCATACAAAAATGCTGTGAGAAAAGGAGGGAGTGAGCCAGAGGGAGAGGTGGTAGAAAAAAAGGGGTTTTCCTCCTTGTCAACCATGTCTCTGTAGTTGATATACAGTTGGCCAGCTGTGGGCACTGTATTACTCTGTGTGTGTGTGTGTGTGTGTTTGACTGTCTTTGTGTCAGCGTGTGCAGAAACTATTTCACTCAATAAATGTAGGCCAGGGTAGGGCATGTTTTGTGTCTTAAGACATTCAGTGACACAAATCTGTTTTATTAATCAATGCCAGTCTGCTGACAAAAGCAATAACAACGGCACACACACAGAGTCAGATTACTCTAACCCACCCAAGTTTCTGGAATGTACCATCATCAGCCACTTTGCATCCCAGTCAACTCAAAACTCAATCTTCTGCAGAAGAGAGGAAAGGAGAAGTGAAAAGTTTTAGTGTTACTGTTCAAAGATCAATGTCTTATGTCAATAATTAGGCAGGTCCAATAATATTTCATTGCTTTCATTTGTGACTTTTTCTTTGACTTTCATTTGACAGTTTAACATTCAATAATTTGCTGCTGCAGTTTAACAAAGAAAAGAAGAGGAGAAAATCCAACCACACAAGAGGAAGGGGATTGCAAGGATAAAGCTTTTTTTGTTTATAAAAAGATAGCGATCAGACAAAGGCTTCCTGTAGATAGAAAGAGTTGATTGAAACAAATCTGGCAACATCTAAAGTGTTACCTAACCCATGTAAAGTAACAGGAGATTATCTGTCAGAGACAGACAGGAAGAGAGAAAGCATGCACAACACCCCCTTTCCACTTTAAAGAAACTATGCTATCTCTGACTGCATCTGTGTGGAGAGAGTTGGCTCTTTAGCCTGGAGGCTACACTCAGAAGGTTCATCTGAAGTTACAGGGTTATTATCTTTCCATCAGGATGCACCTACAGCAATCCCATCACATTTAGTTGCTTCCTCTCAGCTATTGGAATTACCAGGCTGGAGACAACCTGCTGCCACAGCAATAAGGACCATTGTGGAGCACAACAAACTGGGACACCCGTCTCCAAAGTGCATCTCCATTTACTTCAAAAGCTTTTTTAAAATTTTGGTAGAAAATGGTGTACAAAGGGTCAGTTTGAAAAGGAATGTAAAATAAATTCTTGAACTTATCCAGTGGGTTTTAAATTGCACTTATGAGCAATCAGTTACAATTCTTTGCCTCATCTTAGGTTACATTGAGTAACATTGTGAGCCAAATCAGTTTAGCACAGCGACACAGTTGGACTGAGGGCAAAGACCAACTCAAACAGGACCATAATAATGAGGGTCTGCATGGTTATCTCCTGCTGAGAGGGCATACAAATGCACTTAAACTTCATGTCTGTTTTACAGTTTAAACTGGGACTCTTTGGACTCTTTTGTAACTGGACCATCCAAATATTTGCATGTCTAATGGTGAACCCATTGGAAAGACGGAATTTCAGCCAATCATTCTGGTACTCCAGTAGAATAGTTATACAGGATATGTTTGTGTGTGTGTGTGTGTGTGTGTGTGTGTGTGTGTGTGTGTGTGTGTGTGTGTGTGTGTATGTGTGCAAGACAGAGAGAGACAGATAGATTGATTGATAGATTGAGAGAGACCAAGAGAGATAGAGAGAGACAGTGTGGCAGAAACGTTATCTGTGCAACAGCACCCTCTGCTGACCATATATAGAAATCCAAAGCACACTGCAGCACAAAAATAAACGTAAACCACTTGATTCCAATTCAAACAAGTTCGGGTCAAACAAAACTGTGTCATTTGGAGATGTGGAACAGTTAAGGTTGTTGGGATATCGCTTCCTTTATGTATTCCGACATTTAGCATTTGGAAATGTTAAACTGCGCCACTTAACTTCGACCACTATACTACTGTAACGACTGTAGTTTCAGGATTCAGATCATTTTGTTCTATGGCAGTGGAGTCTCTATTACGCCTCAAGAAAAGGCTAGTTCCCTGACCGGGAATCGAACCCGGGCCGCGGCGGTGAGAGCGCCGAATCCTAACCACTAGACCACCAGGGAGACTGTTTCATGTCGAAAAATCCTACTACTATATAGACAACTACACGCAGAACTAATGAGTACTTCTACATTGTTGAGGAATGTACAACGTTAGCTCACTAATTATACACTTAGTGAGATGTATCTAACTCACTGGGGTCTGCCGACTCGTTCGGGACTGTAACATTTGGGAAACACAGCACAGAAAACCACAAAAGACCGACATTTGGCTCTCGGTAAACTATACAGGTCAATTTACATAGGATATTCAGTCTATACTGCCTCTACTGGCCGGTACCATGCATGCATCATGCTGCTGTAACGTTAGCTCATTTGTGTCAGTTACGCCCCCCGTATGTCATAATGAACTGCCTGAACAAAAATCCAAATGACCGCAAACATCGTAATTCGGTCGACAGAAAGTGTAATATGTCCCTGTACACCGGCCTTACTCATACTCAAATAAATGTGTGCCAGAATTTGAATCTGCTAACGACGTAACGCGAAATGTGAATATTCCGTTTAACCGGCATTTCACGAAGCTCCTCCTTCTTGGGTCTTGACTTTGGGTCCTTGGTCAACGTGGGAGACGCGAAAATGTGAAGTTGTTTTGAACCTGTGTGGAATTTCTGTCACCGAGACATGGTCGTCATTTTAAGTAGTTTAGCATAACGGCTCTAAGAGTTTCAGTGGAATTTGTCTTACCATGATGCCAGGAGACAACCAGTCCAAAACGGTCGCAGTTGGCGCGGACGCCACGGTTGGAAACTGTCAGAACTGCTGTGTTTTGCACCAGGTCTGATCACCTGATTATGTCCATTTAAAAGTTTCGTGTTTGTACAGTGAACGTAAAGTCTGTGTGTTTGTGACACGCTTCCTGTTTGTTTTTTTGTCTTAGCGGCTAAATGAACGTGTTCGTGGTTATGAATGTACCTGATTTGTTTTTGTTTTGTTTCTTTTCGCCCCCTCCGATTACAGAGCCTGACCGAATATGTGTCGTCATTTCTGGCTCTGAAACAGAAGATAACGGTTTCAGAGTGAGTATTAACTGATGTTGGTTGCCACGGTGACACGTTTCAACATAGAGAAACTTCAGTTGGACACTAGCATTAGTTTGTCTATTGAAAACAAACACAGTATTTTTGATTTGCACTAAGATTTCTGCGCAGCTCGGAGCAGGTATCGGTAGTTATTTAGTCAGCAATAATAATCAAGTGACTCAACTGGATAAACACGAGTTAGAACTCTTTTACCATCTGATTTTAATTCTTTACTGAATATGGTCACGCAATGATATCAAGGCTATTGTATGATAATTAGCCGTAGGTAGCTAACGTTGCTGCAATCTAAAAGTGTGTCCGTAGTGGTTGGTTATTGTTTTCCTTGATTGGTTCAAAAGCCTTAAAGATATGAGTAAGATAGTTCATATTTTCTACGTACATTTTCATAATGGCATCACTAAGTAAGTAAACACACTCTGATCATGCTGTTTGTATGTGAGGAAATATTCCTAAAAATATTTTAACACAGCATATTGACTTTATCTTTTGAAAGAAGAGTGAAAATATATTACTAATATTCGTTAAAGGTCTCAGTTAATTGTTTTTCCCTGTAGATACCTTCATAAGTGCTCTGAGCATGAGTTTAAATAAATACTATTATGCTGAAACATAGTCTAGTGATATTGTATTTAAGTATCACCAACAATATTAGTGCACAGATGTCTGTCAGGACACAGTTGCTTTATGAAAACATAAGGAATCAGAGCATACAGAATACATTCTGATGCATCTTGTAGTGTTGCATGCCACTGGTTTAACATATGTATGTGCTGTTGACATGTCTCATGCAGTGACACAATCAGGCTTCAGCAACAGCTGGAAGAGCTGCAGATCCATTTGGTTACTCTGGAGAAAAAGACAGCGGATTATGAATCTTTGCAAGCCAAACTTGAAGAAAAGAAGGTATACCCTCTCTCTGTAGAATCCTATTCAGAGGATATTCCTCCTGGTGGTAATAATGTATCTGTCCCTTAATATTTGTATAAGTTTCGTGCTGACATTTAGACTTTGTTTTTTATTTACTTTTTTATAGAGTGCACTTAAGGACTATGGACAGATGTCTGTAGAGATGGAAAAAATGAAGCAGGAGAACTGCAAGACAATGGCAGAGTAAATGATCATTCCAATAATAATTATGTCACACATGTAATGATAATATTGTTATGGTAAAATGTCAACTATTATGTTTCTTATCCCTTAGGAAAAAGAAGCTTGAGGACCAGCTAAAGGATGTAAAAGGTACATTGCAGTCACATGCTGTAACTTTCAAAGTTGCATTATTTGTAATTAATATTTAGTTTAAAAATGTATTAAATGCACTTCTGATTTTTTTGCTAAACTGTCGTTCACACTTTTAGAACTGATGGAAACACAGTCACTTGAAAGTGCACAGCTGAAGAGGGAAAAGGCCGTAGTAGAAAATGATTTGCTAAAAACACAGGTAAGCAAAAAAAAAAAAAGGTCCTCTAATACACTTGAGTCATTTAGGCTGTTACTGATGCTCTCAGAAACTTCATGTACATCTGCTAAAATGTACATTTCCCTCGTCAGACTTCCTTGAGGAAATCTGAGGCACAAACAAATCAAGTTGAAAAATTGATAGAGGAGAATGCCAAGACAACAAGCATGTAAGAACTTTTACTTGTATTAGAGATGTGATAATGATGTTTAAATTATATATTAATGATTGTCTTTCCCTCTCTTAGAATTTATTTATTTAGTTTTTTATTTAACTAAGTCATGGTCTGTATGGGGGGGGGGGGGGGGGGGGGGCATTTTAAACAAAGTATGTTAAATGGCTCTATGTCTTTTTCTCATCAACAGAAAGGACAACCTTGCAAATAAAGTGAGACAGCTTGAAGGTTTGTATTTAAAACTGGATTTTACACAGTATTAAAAAAAAAAAAGTATGTTTGGATGAATTTGTGTTTATATGAAAACCGTTGTTCATTGGTTCAGCGACACAAATCACTTTATTTTTTCTTATTTCAGAATCAGTCTCCAAACAGAATCATCAAATATCCCAACTGACCAAAGAGAAGACCCTGCTGGAGAGAAACATTGATGACCTGCAGGTACAGTACTGACATTTATGAAGGGCGAATTGGAGGAAATGTTTTTTTATCTACTATTGAACTGATTCAGAATAAGCTTGTTTGGCAGTTTTTATGAACACCTAACCATGTGAGGAAAAATCCCTTTCACCCAGTGAAGTGAAATGTTAGATCAGAAATGAAATTGTTGTCTTCAGAACAGATTTAAGTTTTATTTTCAACTGCAGGTAAGGCTGATGAAACTGGAGAGAGAAAGGAATAAAGGTAAGAAAAATATAAAGTGGAATTTACAAGTACAGTGTTACAATGAATGTTAGACTAGAATGAAAAGGTGCAAACAAAATCTGAATCGTCTCCACGCAGAACATCGGAGCACATCGACTCAAGCAAGAGCACCTGAAGAGCCTAAAGTTGACAAAGGTATGCAGTTGGTTTCACTTGTTATGCATCAAATTAATTTGATGAGCTTATCACATGCATTAACTATTATAGCAGATTCTTGTAAGTTTTATTTTTACATCGTATGTGTTTGTGCGTCTTTTTCAGAAAAATTCCGGAATCTGCTGGAGAATTTGTGGGCATGTGTGGAACCTCAACAGCAGCAGTTAGCAAACCTTTTGCACATACCTGGTGAGGCATCATGAAGCCAGTCAGCTCAGTTGCACCTTTTAATGAAATCTTTTACTTCAGATTTTTAAATTTTGTTTGTATTTCTTTCACCATTCCAGAGTCCAATTCCAGCTCCAATTCCAAGGAAGTTATGTCCTCTCCACGAAACAGACTCTCTCATCTGACTAACTCACCTCAGTCTGCATCTCACAGGAGGAGTGAATCCCAAAATTGCCAGATACAGACTAAAGCCACTTATACACAGTTAAAATCCTCTCCTCGTGCGCAGAAAACCATCAAGCAACAAGCATCTCCACATTTAACAAGTAGCAAGAAGCAAACAGACACTCCTACAAAGGGCAAGCGATTATCCAAGCAACACAAAACTGAGGAGTCATCTACCGGCATGGACAGCCCCGACATACCTCTTGAGGAGATAATGAAATTGTTCAAGCCAATTCTTCCATGCATATCACCACTACCAGATTTGGTAAGAATTCAAATATGATGAAAATTGAATGTGTATTAGTGTCAACTATTTGCTCAAGTCACTGTTACAGAGTTGGCCTTTTTTAGTAATTTTAGTAAAGCACAGGTTTTGCTCACCTGGTTATTGTCATGCCATGGTAGTCAGGAGTTTTCACAAATGACATGCTTGTTTTGTCATTTCTTTCAGGACCCAGGGATGGAGTCTATGGAGACAGAGGATAGGGAAAAGGAAACCCCTTCCAAACCTTCTGCTGACTCTCTTCCTCCCCAACAAGAGGAGTCCTTACTCATCACAACATCAAGCCATTGCCTAAAATCTTCCTCATTGCCAGCAAAGGAAAATGTATCGCCAGTGGTCACAACACAGGGAATGGAACAGAGTTCCAATGAAAATGACTCCAAAGACTTGAGAAAAAATGAGTTGAGTGTCATTACTGATGCTGATAACAACTTAATGAAGGACAAAGTACACTGTACAGATGGTGAAGAAATGCATCTTCAAAAAGACATGCAGACTGAGAAGGAGCCAGCAACTGTGCAATTAGTATCCACATCATCATCATCTTCTTCTTCCACATCAGACATAGCAATTTTGGTTGAGGTTGCCTCATTAAGTGCTGGAGCGCGGGAGCCAAGCTGCAGTGTGCATCCCAGTAGTAGCACCAATGAAGATTCAGAAAAAGTATTGCTGGAACACGCTCAGGGAGAGGCGAGCAAAGATCAGTCGGCAAGTATTGCAACAACAGATGTAGACACAACCTCTGGTGATGTCACTGGTGCCAAAATAATCACCCCTGATGGAGGAGAATCACCCAGAACAAGTCATAACACTGAAGTCGCTGAAGATGCATTAGATGTGCAGCCAGTTACTTCCTCAAAACTCACTGGCTCTGTGCAGGACAGCGAGGTTACAAATAATGAAAATGGCTCAGAACAAGGAAAAACTAACCAGGACTCAAGTGGTTTAGAACTGGGAAGTCATGATGCCGCAGACTTGAGGCCCCAGGAGAAGGAAGGGTCTCTTGTTGAGGACTCGGAAATATCTGCCTGTTTGTCAAGCAGTGACAATATCAGTAGTATCTCCAATAAGAAACTTGAAGAGAGAAATGAAAATGATGCATCCATAAATGCTGTCAGGGAGGAAAATGAGAATGAAGCACAAAGAACCGATGCAGTCAATGTAACCGCTTCTCCCTCAGATTCAAATGGTGGCATCAGACCTCCATCACCTCATAAATCTCCAGTGTTGAGGAAGGATGATGTGCATGAGGCCCATGCTGACCAGGATTCTGGTCATGTAAATGATGAGACATCTTTAATAAAGGATGTTCACACAGAGACATTGAGCAGTGAAATAATAGCTGATCATGGGCCTTCTCCTTCTGACACAAAGACTGTTAACTGTGAATCTTTGGAAGAAAACGTACATTCTCTATGCAGGCAGTTGAGTCCATCATGTTTGTTACCCACTGTCAACCTGCAGGCTTTGGAAACTCACCCAAACCCAGAAAAAGTTGACATAAACGGTGAACACCTTTCAACAAACCAAAAAACTCCACAGCCTGTTCACACTTTAGAAGAAGATAGTGTTGTAGAAAAGGCTATTGTCAAAGAGTTGCCTCAGGACAAAATAGATACAAGTGACAAGACAGTGAACAAATCTTCTGTTGGACAAACTGTTAGTCATACCACCTCATTAAAACAGAGCGCTGCTACCACAAATGGACAAGATAAATGTTTGGAGTCATTTACGGAAGGGCTTGAAAAACAAAGCCATATGATCAAAGAAGGAGTCTCCCCAGCTGGCCCAGTGGCATCTGCAGAAACAGCTAAACCATCAGATTCCATAGGCCAACTTCGATCTGAAATGGGCCCTCCACTCCCTCCTCTCCTAACCCCTCTGAGCACACCTCCAAAGCAGGGCAAAACGATCAATCCAAGGCAGGCTATTGGGAAGCTTTTATTTCCCTCTCCCATGGACAGATTGGCTTCTCCTACCACTCCTGTCCAGACCCACTCAACACCCAACAGTCATCAAGTGAGTTCCTCAACCCTCAACAGTCCACTCCCTCCAAGCGGAGTCCCCTCATCACCCCTTCAGTTCGGCTCTGCCACCCCGAAACACGCCGTGCCGGTCCCAGGTCGCCTGCCTCTGACAGCAATAAATTCCTCCCCTTCCTCTGCCTCCAGTCCGTCTCAGGAAAACTCCATGAGGATACTTGACACCATGTACCCAGAGCTTTCTGCCCGCGCCCGAACTCTGAGCATTCTCAGAGGAAACGTCAGTCTCAGCATTTGTTCTTCAGAGAGCGGGACATTAACTACAGCAACCGACAGCCAGATGTCCGGTTTTAAAACTATCAATTCCGCTTCAACGGCCTTCACCAAGACTGAGACGAGAGGAGAAAAAAGACATGCCATCAATTTGCCTCAACTGAAAAACAGCAAATGTCTCAGGCTGGATAACTGCTCTCCTGTTGTCAGTCGCAAGCAGGTGCCTTCCTCCTCTTCAAACAGCGGAGATGAGACCGCCTCACCCCAGACTTTGAGGCTCGGACTGCTCAAAAATGAGACAACTTGTCCATCCATGGAAGGTGGAGAACCCACAGAGCAAAATCTAATAGTCGGCTTTTTAAAGAAAATTGAAAACCAGGTCTTTGATCTGTTGCCTGTAATCCAGAGCCACCTGTATGTCGGGAACCTGCCCAAAAAGCCTGTCTTAAGAGATGAGGAGAAGGAGGTCATCTCTGAGATTTGTCAAAGCAGCGTGGTTAGTATGCTGGTTTATTGTATTTAATTCACCATCTGACTTTATTAGAACACTGTGTAATGTTTTTTTTTCAGTATGAGTAACTGCTCATAATAGTAACACTCAGCATCTTCTTGTACCTACTGTATAAAACTACAAAACAATTGGATTCTTATCCTGTGCAATCAGTACTACAGATTTTTATATACACCCGATTTCTCGTGACATTATTTACATCTGCATAAGTGAATCAAACTGAAGGAGTGAAATATCTTAAGCTCTATACATGTTTGTCATGAACATATCCCATTATTAAGAGGAATGGAACTGTAAGACATTGGTTGCTAGCTTAAACAAAACTCCTTTGCTACTGATTTCCATTTATTCTTATTTAATTATAATAGTAAGGATCATTTTAATATTCACCTGCAATCAAAATTTCTGGAAAATGTTCATGCCATGTGTTTCCTAGATGCATTATCTCTAGATCTCAAGGAGAAACAAGATCTATTAGGAAAATAACATTCATCAGGCTTACGCTGTATTGCAACAACACTTTACTAGTTAAAAAAATGTATTCTCATTGACAGACTTTGCGCATTTCCATTAGTACTTTGGTTGTTGCAAAAGTGAACGCAATACCCCTCTGTGTTAACAGAGGTCAGCACAGGAAGTAGGTTCAGGAGGAAGTACAGATGTGAATGTAACCTCAGTGGTTCAAATATAGCAAGCAAGTGTTTCATGCGTGGCCTCATGACAAAAAAAGAATATATGTAAACAAATCACTGCACTTGGCTCGTGTTTTGTTTTCAAAAGGCTGTGTCCATGTGAACTGAAATTCTGTGCATGTTTTCTGTCTTTTCTCTCCAGATCAAGGCAGATGATATGACTTTGGCCATCCTGAACAAGCTAAAAGCAGAGAAAAGAGACCTCAGCCAAAACTACATGCAGGCCCTCTGTAGAGTCTACACAGGGATCTGTCGACAGAACAAAGACTGGGAGAAGGCTCATGTCCTGGCTTACAGCATTCTTGCAGAAGGTTAGCAATGAACATCATACTGTATTTCTTAAAGCCCTCACACACCCTGTTTTAATTTATTGTGGCTAATTAAGCCCTTTCTCTTAAATGTGTGGACTGTGTTTAGTGCACCTAGAAGCACAACGTATTAGTTTTTTTCATCAGTTTGATTAATGCTTTTTCTTTTCTATTGTGTCCCTATTCCCGCCACAGATTTCCCAGATTGTGCTAAACTGATTTTGTTTATGGTGACAACATGGCCCACTGTGCTCTCCAGCAGAAGTTCTCTGTGCCAGGCAGTACATGCTGCTACCAAACAGAAAGCTCAGGAAGATCTCTTCAGCTGCCTTTCAGCGTTCCTCGGTTGGGAGAAGGTGAAGTATTTTTTAGAGTTAGAGCTTCTGCCTTTGTCATGTTTATATTATTTTACTGATATCAAACTTGTTGGAACATCTGTTTTCCGATCTTACCATAAAATGTCTTTGTTTATACATTGTATAACTATATTTCCACATTTAAGCTGTGCAGTTACACATTGTTGTGAAAACCTGGGCGTTTTATTGATTTCTGTGGAATTTTAGATACTTACAAGGGTTTTTTTTTTACTGAGCAATATCTAACCTGTGTGACCTTAGTTTAGAGTCAGTTCATTATCATATAATCTCTTCTTGTCTGTCTTTCCTGTTGTGTCATCAGACTAACTAGAGTGCACCCTCTAAAATGTAATCTCCCTGTATCTTGGCAGAACCCTCCCTGTGACATCGACCAGCTGATCTCCAGAACAATGTCTAAGATCCGGTCAGGGTCGGGGCTGTCTTTCACAAAACACAGTCGGTATGGGGATGACCTTGGGACTGAAGCTTGGGAACATGTCTTCACACTGCACCTCCTCTGTACACAAAAGACATGGAAGTGGACCTATGAAAATTTGCTAGGGTATGTTATGTTTTCTGACCTCAGCCATAAGTTCTTAATGACTCAAAATTTTGTAACCCGTTTTTTTTTTAATGCTATTTTTAAAGCAAGCATCCTGTGAACCTGTGCTAATTTTTTGCCCTGACAGCAAAGAGTTGTGGCCATTAATGAACACATGGGTGACGCAGTCAAGAGACCAACAAGCCCCCGTCTCTGATGTGACTGTCGCCACCGTCCTCCGGCTCATAGGTCAGTTGTTTTGTTTATTTACTTGGGTGTCAACCATAACTTGACTAATATGAAATTAAATAATCACCAGAGGACAGTTGAGCATGTCATTGTCTTTCCTGTTTTCAAATAGGACGTCTTGGTCAACTGGGAATCAAAGAGAGGTGTTTTTCCTCTGTGGTAACTGTTGCCAACGTCATCAACACATTCGGTAGACACGGACAGAGTGAAGGTATGAAACATGAGAAACCACAGTGAATACGCAAAGATTCTGTTTCGCTGTAACTGATACACAGCCTCTATTGTGTGCTTAAAGCGCTGCCAATTTCCCCCACACATGCCTGTTAGTTTGTTTCAAAGCACAAATCTGATATTTATCTTTTTCATATGTGGGCGCACAAGTGCTTGCTTCTCTGTAAAAAACATATTCCAATACTTCTTTGTTGGCATGTTAATTTCCGTGTTGCCCTCATTGTGCCAGATGCACTGAATGATGATTATCCTAGTGTATTGAAAGAAACAATGCCAGCCAGCAAGTGGATGTTCTTTATGACTAAGAATTCTAATCTTACCATGTCTTTTCTCTCCAGGAGTGCCATGGGAGGTCCAGTTAGCAGCTGTGTACTGCATCTATGAACTGTCTCCCTGCAACCCCAAACAAGCACTGAACGCACTTGCAGGGTGGAGAGAAGAAACGTCTCAGAGCGTCCCATCTGCTGTCACCAGCTGCATTAACCAGTTAGCTTCTGTCTGCAGACAGGTCAAGAGCTGAGAGAGACGCACATGCCGTACACATACATATGGACGTCAAGATTCCGGTCTGTAGCTGTTTTAAAGACTAAATGAATGTCACTGTAAATGTAAATGTAAATCTACCTAAAAATTCATATTATATACAAGCTGTTTACCATTTGGCCATAATTTGAGAACACTGATGGGTCAAAGACAGTTTCAGACTCCTTAAACTGTTGCCTTTTTGTTTTTCATGTGCACTTCTACTCTATATTGAACATGTAAATGTCATGTATGTTCATTCTAATTTGTATCAAATGTTTCCTCAGTTTTTATTCTTTAAGGCATGAGAATTTGGTCTCCTAAAACTTTTAACTGTCCACACCCTGTAATAAATATCCTGACCCACTGCCATTATGCTGTACTCAGGTAATGCTCTAAAATATTGTAAAACATGTACATGTGTGTTCTGGTTTAGCTGTGGTGCTGCTGTAAATGTTACCTTATTCACTTTTTGTAAATATGAGTTGTCCGTGTTTGCAAAATAAGAATGCCACAGTAAATGTTTGTACAGTTTGAGTTTCAGAGGTTATTTAATTTTTCAAATTAAAAATTATACATATTGAACCAAATCATGGCTGTTTTGGTGCAGTCTCTCCTCATCTGCCTCAATGCAATATATTATATAGCCATGAAATTGCCAGTCTGGGGTTAAGAACTGAATATACAGACCTAATATGCATCTGTCAGCGCCATGAGAATCGGGCATTCAAATTCTGACAAAATACAACGCTGTTTAGTGGTAGGTGTTTGAACATTAGACCTCTGTGTTATTCACCACAAGATTAATATAACCACATTAAATATTAGTGATAGAGTCCGCGGCAATAAGATCCAACTAAATTACTACTACAATCACGTTTCACCCTGCCAAGTCGGACCAATGTCAAGAAGTCAAACACACAAGAGCTTCTGTATCCGGCTTAGCCTTCAAAGTAAAAGCCAACACTTGTTCATGCCAACAGAAAACATTTAAAGATGACATCACCAAAAAGCAGTAAATGTACTAACACAGCAATATAAAAATACTCCATTACAAGAACAAGTGCTGCATGAAAAATCCGACTTAAACAAAGGTACATAAGTATTATCAGCTTGATGTAGTTAAAGTATTGCAGTAAAAGTAATGGTTTGGTCCCTCTGATATATTATTATATATGACATCATTAGATTATTAATACTGAAGCATCAGTGTGTAGGCAGCATGTTACTGTTGTAGCTGCTGGAGGTCGAACTAGTTTGAACTACTTTATATAGTTAGCTAGTTTAGTGAGATGATTAATGGGAGAGAAAAGAGGAAAAAACAAAGTTCTGATGCGCAAATCTGTTTTCAGTTTTTGGACCTTTTTTTCCAATCTTTGATTTTGGTGAAATATTGGATTATTTGAACATTTACTGAAATAAAACCATGTGAGAAGTTTAGAGGAAAAATCACTATTTGGTGGAGCTGTTACCAACTCATATCTGAAATGTGACCCCATCTACACACTGCTTTTTGTAAGACGTCAAAAGCAAAAAAGGTTTGAAACCACTGGTTTCATCTCTAGCGATGTGTTGTATTTTAAAAGCTTGTTATATTATCCATTGTGTCAAATCTCCATCTAAAGAATAACTAAAGCTGTCAAATAAATGTAGTGGAGTAGAAAGTACAATATTTCCCTCTGAAATGTAGTGGAGTGAAATCATAAAGCAGCAGAAAATGAAAATACTCAAGTAAAGTACAAGTACATCAAAACTGTACTTCAGTACAGTACTTGAGTACATGTACTTAGTTACTTTCGACCACTGCTGAAAAGTGAAATTATATATATAATAAAAACAATCCATATAATCAATTATCAATCAGTCCCTTTACAGATTATTTTTGAAATATTTTTTTAGTTTTTTATACAGATATGTGTACTACTTATACAGTACTCAATCTAAAATGTCACATTTTTAGTATCTTATCTTTAGTGAGAAAAGGTTCGTGTAAAAATGCAATGCAGATACAGGAGACAATATGTAACGTATCCTTGTTGTGCGTAACGTCCGGTGTGTGCATCGTGCAGTGAACTTGACGCACCTCCGTCCTGAGGGGTGTGTTCAAAGATTTAAATCCCTCGCACATGCGCAGATGCTGCTCCGTGCTGCTGGGTGCGCCATATTGGCTGGCTTACATGGGGAGTACATCTATGGAGTGGAGCTGTGCAAATCGCTTGTAAAACCTAACCACTTTCCGAGCATGAAGCAATTCGAGGACAGCAAGTAAATCAGCGCGGTAGGATTTATTTGTTTCCTTGAGTGCAAAGTATTTTAACTTGTCAGTTAGCTCGCTATTTTCCTGTGGAGAGGCTCTCGGTAAAGTCGAGTCCAATGGATCCCAGGACCGCTTGGATCCAGCCGGAGCAGAAGGGACCTGCAAATTCCCTGTGGATGCACATTTGGGAAACCTCTCAGGGATTTGGAGCAAACTCCGGCATCGACAACCTTCACCACCAAGGCAACTTTACGACGCAAAACGCACACTCCAAGGACTCAAACGGCGAGTGTTGCAGAAACGTAGCGCCGCCGCCGGGGGTTGTGTTCGGGAAGCTGCCGGAGCGAGACGGCGGCGGAGACAGGGGGAGTGTCCGGAGGAAGGGCTCGTTGTCGCCGTCCTCCTCCTCTCTGGACTCGGAGGCCGAGAGCTCCTCGCCTTCCGGCTCCTCTCTGCAGATCGACAATTTGAACGTCGCAGAAGAGGCCAGCCGGTTCCTACACTACGGCGAGCATGAGTTGAACGAGAACAATCTTAGACAGAAACACCCCCCTCCGCCGTTTCACACTGTTCAGCAGCAACACTGTCGCAGCATGCAACAATCTGGCGGCCACACCCCCAGTGGGATGAAAAATCAGCGTGGGAACAAGCACCACCATTATCAGTCACATTCATCCGGCCGCAGAAGGCATCTGAACAGAGCCAACACTTTTCATGGCATCAACCCGGCCCTGTCCTACGGCTGCAACGGACACTATGTAGACTCCTCCTGCAGTCTGTGGAAAACCAGGCGATACAGCCCGGGTATAAATGGGTAAGGAGATATAAGGAGATTTTTTTTTTTTTTGGACAGTCATGTAAGGCTCCTCAAAGTGTGTTTCTTTAAGGAATTCCAGGTGGTCACCCAAGAAAGAGTGCTTTATGTGCAGTATTTCAGTCATTGTTATCTTAGGGCCCTTACATTTACATTGTGTGTGTCTCTGCACGGTATCATATAAATGTGCATCTAGTTTTTAACAAATCCCATCCAACAGATAAAACTGCATGAACCCTTCGACAAAACCCTTGAATGTAATCTGTGTGTATAACTCATAGTCAGATGTTTAACACTACTAAGTTAATGTCTTAACTTTTCATGAAACTTATTTAATGCACAAAACTATTCTGACACATTTCTTTCCTGCACTTTAAATACTGTAGTTTACTTTAGTGTTTGTGTGACATGGAGTTTAGGCTTCAGTAGGCCCATTTCTAATACCATATAGTCCTATATAATCCTCCATCCTCAGTCCATGATCCCAGGTGTCCTTTTTTCCCCTCTGTCAGTCTTCATGAAGAGATAGTGGACTTTTTCAACTTCATGTCACCACGACCAGAGGAGGAGGCCATGAGAAGAGATGTTGTGAACCGAATAGAAAATGTCATCAAGGACTTGTGGCCCACAGCACGGGTGAGTGTTAGTAGGAAAGCTGTGTGCCCGTGCCCAGACTCGGAGAAGTAACTCAAACTATGGTTCCTGCCTGTGGGAGCCGCCATCAGATTTAGCCAATCAGGTTGCCTCAGTATATCTATAGTACTGCACTTGCAACATGAAACCATTGTATGTAAGGCAGTTTTAGAATTAGGTTTTTTTTTTCCTGACAGCTTCTCATGCAGGTTCCTGCTGTAGTATTGGACATCTCAAAATCTCCTTTGAATAAAGCTTAGTTTTTCTTTGAGCAAGTATAGCTTTCCAAAAGATTTTAACATGATGAAACTGAAACAGTTAAACAGACTGGTACACTGTCATTTGCTTTTTTTAAACTTATACATTTTATAAATCCTTCAGTATGTTGTTCTCCTCTGTCTGTAAACACACTGAGCCACTACTGTGTATATATCCACTCAAAACCAACAGTCCCAGCAGTTTAAAAATACAGTTTTGCTTGTGCTACCTGGTGTGTATCAGACCTTTTAACCCCTCAGTAACCACAGTGGACCAATAGTGTAAGTGACCTGCTTCTACTGCCTCAGCTCCTACCCATGACTTACACTTTCACCAGAATGCATTTTTACTGTAGGATTTGTCAGTAAGTTTTACTAACTATTAGCATATTCTAATTGATGAACTGGTTTTATCATTGTGTAACTTTGGTTTTTAATATGACATTTTATTCATCGTGTTGGCTTTTGTTTATTGCTTTTGTAAATGACTTTAAAAAGCTGTTATGCGCGGTATAAATCAATGTTATTGTCTTATATACTCTGCAGCCCGTGTGTCTGGAGGTTTACTGCACTTACATATCCTGTTTGGCCATGTTGTAGGCAGTCGGCAGTCTCATTATTCATGTCACTTGCATTCCCAAAGTAACTTTATTAGTGAATTTCCATTGTATACTGCCAGCAGAATGTTAGACGTACTGAGTGTACTTTGGAATAAATTTTCTGTTTAACATTATAACCATTTTCTGATTAACATTATAAACATTTTGATATAATCCGGGCCCATAGAAATCCCACTGGGCCTCGCTAAGAATTTTTTTTCTAAAGACCATTTTGTGTTTCTCTTCCAAGCTGTGGCAGACTACAAATATTTAATTTTTGTAGCGGTGGCCTACAGAGAATAAGGTTCCACACCAGTAAAGTGAACATAAGACTGCGTCAGTAATAATTTCTGACTAAATAAAGAAAAATACTTGTAGAAACAGTGCCCAAAAGCGAGCTGCTTTTGGCATTATACTAACCACAAGTACAATTTTAGACGTATTTATTCAAAATAAATATCTTATCATGCAAGTCCCATTTTTATGTACAGCGCATACACTTGCATAAAAGCATGAAAATAATGCGTTTAGCTGCTTTATTCTATCCTGACTTGTTGCTTTATGAGCAAACACAGACACACACCAGGCAGTACGAGCAGTGACACTATATTTTTCTTGAATCTTCTTGAATCTTATTTTCTATTGCTATTTTAATCAAAAATGTGAATAAGAAGTGAAACAAATGGGGAAAAAAAATAGTTAGGCTAAACTGCTCTTAAAGCCATTTAAGAGTCCACACTGCCTACACACATTAAGGTCATTCACCCACGGGGTTGATTGGGTTATATGATACTTCACAACTTAAATCAGATGTTTTTTTTAAACTAATTTGTGTTGTTGTCTATAGGTGGAGATATTTGGCAGCTTCAGCACAGGACTCTATCTTCCAACAAGGTAACTTTAGTTTTTATGCCTTTCTTGTACAGTCTAGACCTTCTTTAAAAAGTCTTTTTTTAAATGTCTCACCACGCTAGTTTTTAGGAAGTGGGAGGCTATTTTTGAGAGGGTATATTTATGTTTTTTTTTTTTTTTCAGAGAGCTACAGTTATATGCTACTTTACAGTATTGAGAGTTTCTGTTCAGTAGCATAACTACAACCGCATTGCTGGAAATGTAGGTTTTCACTCCTTTTTTTAAATTTTTATTTTTGTCATAAGTTTTTATGGTGTTTATTATAGAGTATGTTTCTGAGGGACTTGTTCTCATGAGGGGTTATAGATCTTAACTATATATGGGAAAAAATGTAACATTTCAACATATTTGATATGCAAATAAACAATAGTAATTACATGCCTTTCAACAAATGAATGTTGGTTTTATCAACAATAGCTTGGAGTGGGGGGAAAAAGGCAGTAGTCATGATTTTTTTTTTTTTTTTTTCCCCACTTTCTTTCCTGACATTGCACCACTGAATTCGTTTAAAACTCACTCATCACTCACTCACTGATCAACAACGTATGAATTATGGATTAGAAGCAGGTCTTTTGGAGTAACTTGTGAATCAAAAGGTGATCAGGAACATTTTGGTTCAGTTGAGGAAGAAAAAAACAATGTTGCTACGCTGCAAATTACAGTTATAGTTACAATTCTTCATTGTTTTGATCTGTTGTTCCTCTAAAAGTCTTCATCTGTCAATTTGTCACTATGTGCTTGCATAAACTCTTCCCCCCAAATCTTCGTGTCACTGCCTCCCAGTATACTCACAGATCTGTTATAAAACAGGATTGTGTACTTTCCCAAGACCCTGAATCGATTTAACACAAAAAATGAGGCCATAATGTAGGGTTATTGGTGAGCTGTGTGTCAGTACATGCTGTTATTTACTCTGTGTGTTGACAGAATCCTTGAGATGGACCAATAAACTTTCCTGAGGCATAAAAAAATATACTCTGTGTTTTTGTTCCTAGTGACATTGACCTGGTGGTGTTTGGAAAGTGGGACCATCCCCCACTGCAGGAACTGGAACAAGCCCTAAAGAGACACAATGTGTCTGGCCCATATCCCATCAAGGTCCTCGACAAAGCTACAGTAAGTCAGCAGTAGCTGAGAGTCTTTTTACTTTTGTGATCCGCACAGTTAAGTTAACAACTAATATTAGGTTTTAAACACTAACTTAATAAAATACATGTCTGTTGGTTCATCATGAATACCTTTTGGATTGATTCCAGTTTGACTCTTTGTCCTCAGGTGCCAATCATCAAGCTTACCGATCATGAAACAGAGGTGAAAGTGGACATAAGCTTCAATGTAGAGACTGCTGTCAAAGCAGCACAGTTCATCAAGAGCTACCTTAAGGTAAGCACTCAATACTTGCCTTCTTAAATGGACAACACAAATGTGGCCCTTTTTTTGGTTGTCTCTGAATGTTTTGTCTTCCTGTCTTGTAGAAATACACTGTTCTGCCACCCCTGATCTTCGTTCTGAAGCAGTTCCTACTCCAGAGGGATCTGAATGAAGTCTTCACTGGAGGCATCAGCTCTTATAGCCTCATATTAATGGCCATCAGCTTTCTGCAGGTACATGCGTATGCATGATCATTATCATAGCAATCAACTCGAGAGTGTGCAAACACATCTACAATCATTCCTTTCTTGTCTATTCAAGATGCTATAAATGTCATTTCATACATTTTTGTCAAATCAGCAGCAGTTTTCCACTAAATTAAAAAGCTCTCCACTTTGACATTCTTACACACTCTTACCTAAAAGTTGTTGTTTGTGCAAAACATAAGAGGGATGTCCATAATCTTGTAAATCTGATTATGGATTTTGTGCTGGTCTTGATAAGTGAATGCAGAATTATGTTAATTTCAAGTTCATATAAATTTTATAGAGCAGTATAAATCAGTCTTCATATAACTCTTCAGTCTCTGAATAAATGATAATTAATGTTAAATACCTACCGGTGTATCCAACACTGTTAAAGGTCAGTGAGTTCAGTGGTATAATATTAGAATGTGAGTAATTATGGAGTGCACATAGATGCAGATCTGTCTGTAGGTAAAAGTGTAGCTAATGAGTTCTCCCTGGTCTGCCGATCATAGTTACACCCTCGCATCGACACACGACGTGCCAACATCAACCTGGGCATCCTACTGATTGAATTCTTTGAGCTGTATGGCCGTGATTTCAACTACATGAAGACCGGCATCCTGGTGAAGGATGGAGGAGCCTACTTGTCCAAGGAGGAAATGCTCAAAGCCATGGGCAATGGGAACAGGCCCTCCATGCTCTGCATAGAGGATCCAATTCAGCCAGGTCAGACTGGTATTTGAATTGATAAGTGAATGGAGAAATTAACCCATAACCTTCTCACTTCATCGCCTTTTTTATTTGTACTCTTTATGAGTGAAGTCTTGGTGATTTTAATCCTACTTATAACAGATTTCAGATGGCGTTCATATCCAGATTGTAGCATAATCCAGCAGTGTACATTAGTCTGTAATCTCCGTATGTCGTTTTTCCACTTGGTGATCTCCACAGGGAACGATGTGGGCAGGAGTTCATATGGTGTCCTGAAAGTCAAGCAGGTGTTTGACTTCGCCTACATGGTGCTGAGTCATGGTGTGTCTCCTCTAGCACGTGCTTACCCCAACAAAGAATATGACAGGTTGGTATCTTGCTGCTGTCTTCCGCAACTAATTATAGCACAACACAAGTGTAAAATTGTACACATTTGTGGAGGCAATTTGAGCTTACTCCTTGTTTGTCCTGAAGGAATTGTGTACAATGTCTACCTCTCTGTGTTGCAGTACTTTAGGACGCATCATCAAGGTTAGCCCCGAGGTGTTGGCCTACAGGGACTGGACAATCAGGAAATGGGGAGCCAAGCAGTACGCCAAGCTGGAGAACCATGGTAATGTCATTATGCATATTGTGTGTTCAGTGTATGAGAGACATTTTAATTTGACTTGTGTGGGGATATCTTGATTTATAAAAAAAAAAAAAAAAAAATGTTTTGCCTGTGATTCAAAACATTAAAGTATCTGCCAATACAAACTCCCAATCTGATATTTATTTTTTAGCTTCTTAAAACACTAAATCAGTGCTCACATAGCCTTAAATAGGCCTAAAAATATTGTTTGCACTTAGAACAGAGTTGTATATTGTGATGGTTATTTTTTTAAGAATCAATTCAGAAGTCAATTCAAACCTTTTTCTCATTCTGTTTGGTTCTAGATGTAGAGACCTGTGAGCAGGACCTTGCAAGGCTGATGCTGGTTTCTGTGGAGGATCAGAGAGACACTTCCTCCCCCCTCAGTGCTGACTCCCCCTCACCTTCTCCAGTCTTCCTCGGCAGCCCTCAACACCATTCATCATCATCCTCTCCATGCTCACTCTCCTCCTCCTCCTCCGGAAGTGACATAGTAAGGCCAAAGGATGTTTTTTCTATTCAGATATTGACTAGATCAGGGAATCATTGTTTCACTACAACTAGTGTAACGACATGGTCTCGGATCACTACCTGTGCAATGAATTTGTTTTCATGCATTCACAAAGATCACTCAGAATAATGTGATCATATCAACTGTGATACCCTCTGCCATTATTTGTCTATTTATTTTTTTCCATTCTGTGCAACTTTGTTAATCTGTGTGTATGTCTGTTTTGTTTTTTTGTTTTTTTTCCAGGAGTCTGATTCTCCCCCAAGCAGTAATGGTGCAATCCCTCTACACCCCTTTACCCTGGCCTCAGTCCATGCAATGATGCAGATGGCTACTGACCTTAGGGCCACACATCCAGCAGGCTTTATCCACACCACATCTCAGGTCGGTTTCATTTATTTATTTGTTTTTTCCTTTTTATAGTTTGCAGAGAAACATGAACCTTTTACTAATGTTTCTGCGGTCAGACTGTGTAAAACCCATGAACCCACTACGTTTTTTTTATTTTCTGTCCTAAAACTAGATAATGTAATTTAATGTGGGCCTGGAAACTATTTCATTTCTCTTTTTATCCTGAATTTTCAAACAAAAACCCGACAGGGTGGTATAGTTTTTCAACAATGTAAAAAAAACTCACTGTTGACAGAATCCTCATTCTATATTCTGCTTCTTTTTTTTTTTTCTGGGTCCAGATGCCTCTCCCCTCTCTCTCCAATTGCCAGTTCTACCACGAGAATCTGCCTTCCATCAGCGTTGTGCACCGTCAGACATCACAAGCTGTCTCCCAGCACACTAACTCCTCGAGCCCTCTACCCAGCCCCCTCCACCAACTCCACCACCCTCAGGTAGGAGGGCAGCAGAGCCACACGTACGCCATGAGATCTGATTCCCATGGCTCATTTGAGCCACACAGATTTGGCTTCAAGCACAACCAAGGCGGTAGCCTCCGAGGTCAAAATCACTCTCAAGGTAACTTCAGTCCTCAGCGGCGGTTTGTTCCCCAGGGTCACAACACAGCACCGGGTTTCAGGAACCAACAGCAGTACAGCCGTAACACCTGGCGACGCAAAAAGAGGGACAATCTTCCTGCTCTTAACCAGAGTAGATGAAAAACTGAAGCTGTTTTTGAAGGCCTCACTCAGCCCCTCATGCGTCTTCAGTGCCATGAACGATTCATTAAACGTGTTTTTTGTTGGAGATTCTCAGAAACCAACCTTCATCATCCTGGAAGTCCCAAGTCAATTCAAGTCATCTCAAGTTGTTCAAGGTGACGAAAGATCAATCTCTGTTAGCTTTGTGAAAGCACTAAGTGATGCTACAAAACTCTTGCAGGTGAAGAGAGACTGACTGTGATAGGCCTCAAGTCTAAACTGTGCTTATATTGTCACATCAGTCTGATTGTTGTCTGAAGTCCTTCCTCTAATTTGATGCACACCAGCACAGACTTGAGTTGACTTAGGATTCCCGGACTGGCTCTTCTCTCCAGTGTCACTTTCCCACAGCTAAAGACTATAGCTGGTTGGTTGAAGAGCTCGGTCAGGTATTGATTTTTTTTTTTTTTTTTTTTTTTTCCCCCCCATCTCAGCAAGCAACGTCATGTGCCATAGTACTGAACTGGTTCATCAAACCCTACCTGGTCTTTTTTGAAGTTTTGACTCCTGTCGGGCCTTTTTGATCAGGTTTTACGGCTCATTTGGTCTTCTGGATGCAACTCCATTAGCTACGCTCTTGATTCAGAGCTCTTACAGCTTGAACTATAATCAACCAATTGTACTCTGGACTGAAGCGAAGCACTACCTTTCTACCTATGCAGCGCAACGCTGACTTGATGTTTTTGGTGTGATGGCACAAAACGGACCTTGTCTCAAGTGCTTAAACTGTGATGACTTGTTTGAATGTACCAAGTGTTTATTTTTTTGTGTGTTTATTCTCTATTGTTCTCTTTGTTTTTGTCACTGAGGGATTTTTTTTCGTTCACATTGGCACTATTATGTTTTGTACTGTAAACATTGCCACCTTATTTTACGTTTGTTGCATTTATGTGCAATAATTACTTGCTTTTATTTAATTTATTTCACATTTTAGTTTTATTTCAGGGGTTTTCCCCACTATAAGTTAGCTTTTTTTTTTTTTTTTTTTAGACTACATTGACCTGTGCAATAGATGGATTTTTAAGGGCCTTGAAGGAATGTTTGTATGTGTGTGTGTACAGCTTTCCAACTGAAGGGGGAGCTATGGTATAGCAACATGAGAAATGTGCCAAAAATCCCATTATGCCAACATTTTACTCATGTTTAATTTACCATCGCATTATGATCACTTGAAATTTTGCTGACCACCTGTACAAATATTTTTCCACCACTAGTTCTCATTTTAAACATATCACTCTTTTCAATAGTTTTAGTTTAGTTTAGTTAGAGTTATTTTGGGTGTATTTTCTTATAGGCTACATTGGAGAAATTCACCCTTTTTGCTTTTTGTCATGTCATTTCAAAAATGGTTGGTGCTACTTATTACCAGCAAAGTGCTTGTTTTCTGCCTTATATCAATGATTCTGTTAAAGCAACAGGTTGACTGCCTTCTTAAACGACCAAATTTTCCCTTTTTCCTGTACGTAGCCAGAGCTTTCTGTATATGTGTCTGAAAGCACTGCCAGTTTTACTTGGCTTTTACTTTTTTTCCATGCCGCTTCCAGGTGTATGCTCCAGGAGTAGACTCCTACTGCAGTTGGTTATTAGCATCATGTCATCATGTCTTTCAGGTTTCTATCCATGTTCTTGGTTCTTGGTGTGAGAGTCCATATCCTTTATTTCTCTTTGATATGTAAAGTCATTATTCCCAAGACAAGGTTTCAAAGCTACATTATTTACGCAGCAATCCATAAGAGGACTTGAGTTTGGGATATCTCACATTTACCATTGCAGGAGTTGAGTAACAAAACCACAAGAGTCTACAGTTATTACAAAACCCTGTGGACCAAGATGATGGAGTCAACATCATACTGTTAACATTATCCCCTTGTTTTCAGCATGACCTTTCATTAAGCTATCTAGAGGATAATTGGTCCATTGTTACTCTTTTGCCACAAACCAAATCCCCAGCTCATATCTGTGTAATTAAGGATGGATTGTTATGTGTAAATGACTGACATATAGATATATTCCTTGTTTTTTTTTAAATCTAAGTTTTTCTATTTTTTTAATAAACATTTTAAAACTCCACTTCTCGATTAGTGTGGTCTTATTTTGTGTGTGTGTGTGTTTATGTTCTGTGTTGTGCATACTTGTACTGGCCAATGCATTGTGACTTAAAGATGTGTTAACAATTTTACAAATCTGTCTTAAAACAGTAGTCAGGTGTCCAAATGAACATTGAAATAGGTTTTTCTTACTGTAATCGTTCCTCCTGTTCATGCTGGCCATTAGAAGATCCCTTCATAATGCAAATGTAATGTAAGTGATGGGCCAAACTCCGTAGCAGTCCCTCTGTGCCAAAGTGTATTTTAAAGTTTGTCTGAACCTAATACCAGCTGTCCAAAGCAGTCAAACCAAGTAGATATCTTTCAACGTTAGTGTTTTTAGTGCTGAAGTCCCTCTTGTTGTTACTATACTTCCACTGCAAGTCAACAGGGAAACACAGAGAGAGTTGTTTACTAAAAAGACTGTAAATGGGGCAGATATCCAATTGATATGACTAAATCAGACTTTTGAAGCCTCTTCTTATAAGCTTTAGATAAACTTTCTTAAATGCATTTTGCACAAAATGACTGTGTGGACACACTGGATTTTGGCCCCCATCACTTACACTGAAAGCACATTTGAAGGGGATCTTAATAGTCAGTACGAACAGGAGCAATGATTACAGCGAGGAAAACCTCTTTCAGTGTTCATTTGGGCACTTGACTGCTTTAAGACAGATTTTAAAAACTGTGAACCTATCCGTTAATGGTGACATTAGTGAAAACAAGGAACTGTCCTATGTTTGAGTGGATGTTGACATTCAAAATGATATTTAAGTGCTATTGAAGCATGAAAATTAATCACGACTATTTTGATTAATCATTTGTCAAGCATAAATGCCAAAAATGTGATGGTTCCAGCATCACAAATACGAGAATTTACTGCTTTTGCTTGTCTTACATAAAGTAAATTGAATATTGTTGGGTTTTAGTCTGTTGGTCAGACAAAACAAGACATTTGTAACATCACCTTGGGGTCTAGGAATTTGTGATGGGGGTTTTCCACTGTTTTCTGATGTTTTATTGGCTGAACAATTAATCAAAGAGGTCAAAACTCCAGCAACATTTGTACTGTAAAGAACAACACAGTGATATGAATGAGGCTTTTCAGCTTGTGGCCTCTTTCAGGATCCTCATACGTCATACAACCCATTACAGATCATTGTAATGCATGTTGCTAGAGTTTTTACCTCTTCAGACCTTTTCCTTACTCTATACTACCTTGGAAGTAGTAGGTGAAGTTGTGCCACAAATCCCTACTCTGCTTCTACTAAACAATTAATGAAGAAAATAATCTGCAGATAAATATGACACTTGCTGCTTTGCCTTTGTTTTATGTCTCACTGTTGCCCCCCAAAATGATTCCCAACACATTTAAAGCACTGCATCACGGCCACACATCTGATGTACTGTAATTCCTCGTGGTCTCTGATGGGGGCACTGGTGGATCATTGCTTGGCTTAGCTGTATCTAATCGATTACCTTTCATATTGTCAGCAGGGCGCAGGGTAAGTAGAGTATGACAGGGAAGAGGACTTCAACAAAATCACTTTTCTGAAGGTTCAATCACCGGAAGGTTAGTGGATGAAACTGTTGTCATTTTATTCCAATTAAAACCAAGGGAAAAGAGTGTCCTCATTGAGACCCCTTTTAGCCTTTCTCGACTCAAACTAGCTGACTAAGGAACAGGGAAATTAGATCTTGCTTCCATGTCATCATCCACTATCTTGGATCTGTCTTCATTGGTGATTAAATAGTAGTGATACTTTGGCACAGGCTACAGTTCATAATATTGTTAAAAGCTGGGTCTTTGTTCCTGAGGGACATATTAACCAGATTAGACCAACAGGGCTGCATTGATCCTGTATTGAAAATCTGCAGACACAAATGCACATGTGACACACACACACACACACACACACACAGTCCTCAACCTGGGTACCAGTACCGGTGTAAAAATGAGAAATCCAGTTTCCACTGCACACAACAGCTTTCTTTACAATCTTAAGTGTTGCTGCATGGTGTGTGTCTATTTACATGTGCACCCAACTTTACTGGATGAATCACACAAGAAACTGCCTCCAAGTGTTGTCAAGTGTTACCAGAACTTTAGTGTGTTGTAAAATAATCCTTCTGACCTAATTGCAAGTTAGATAAACTTTTTGTGACTTTTTCCATGCAAATCAATACAATATAATGTGTGAAAACCAGGCATATGGAAATAAACAGAGAAAGTTATTTAAAATAACTTATTTCTAAATCCCACTGGCAGAAAAAAAGAAAAGTTCTTAGATGAAAAGGTCAGTAGTTATACCTTCAGGCTGTTTGTGGCTGTCAGTGTCTTGACAGTAGAAAATCTGCATGTCTTGTCTATTCAAGTCCCACGCACAGGCCCTCCACAATGCCATGTGAATCAGTATGTGGATGTAATTAGTGTTTGCAAACAGCTTTCTTTGAATCACAGTCAATGAATGCCAGGATAAAGGAGACGTCAGTTAAGTTTGATGTTATATTATGGGCAAATGAAAAGGGCGTCCAATTTTCATTCAAACTTGATAAAGTAATATGGGATGGGCATTAATCAAAAAAATAGGTAAAATTAGCAAGATTTGTTATCAGTTGAAAAGTGGGTAAAATGGGGGTATTACCGAAAAATGGGCAAAATGAAAAGGGCGTCCAATTTTCATTTAAACTTCATAAAAGTAATATGGTGTGGGAATTAATCGAGAAATGGGTAAAATTAGTAAGACTGGGTGCTAGTCGAAAAGTGGGCAAAATGGCTAAGGGGGGGTATTACCGAAAAATGGGTAAAGTGAGAATGGGGGGTGTTACTAAAAAAATGGGCAAAATGAAAATGGTGTCTGATTTTCATTTAAACTTGATAGAAGTAATATGGGGTGGTTATTAATCGAGAAATAGGTAAAATTAGTAAGATTGGGTGTCAGTAAAAAATGGGTAAAATTGCTAAGGGGAGGGTATTGTTGAAAAATGGATAAAGTGAGTGGGGGGGGGGTTACTTGAAAAATGGGTGAAGTTAAAAGGGCAACCGATTTTCATTTAAACTTGATGAAATCAATATGGGATGAGCATTAATCGAGAAATGGGTAAAATTAGCAAGATTTGTTGTCAGTCAAAAAGTGGGTAAAATGGCTAAGGAGGGGGGGTATTACCGAAAAATGGTTAAATTGAGAAAGGGGGGGTGTGTCTCGAAAAATGGGCAAAATGAAAAGGGCATCCGATTTTCATTTAAACTTGATGAAATCAATATGGGATGAGCATTAATCGAGAAATGGGTAAAATTAGCAAGATTTGTTGTCAGTCAAAAAGTGGGAAAAATGGCTAAGGGGAGAGTATTGTTGAGAAATGGATAAAGTGAGTGGGGGGGGGGGTTACTCAAAAAACGGGTGAAGTTAAAAGGGCAACCGATTTTCATTTAAACTTGATAAAATTAATATGGGATGGGCATTAATCAAGAAATGGGTAAAATTAGCAAGATTTGTTGTCAGTTGAAAAGTGGGTAAAATAGCTGGGGGGGGGGTATTACCGAAAAATGGGTAAAGTGAAAAGGGTGTCCGATTTTCATTTAAACATGATAAAAGTAATATGGGGTGGGTATTAATCGAGAGATGGATAAAATTAGTCAGATTGGGTATTGGTCGAAAAGTGGGCAAAATGGTTAAGGGGGGGGTGAAAGCATTCACACTAATAAGTAGTTCACACTAGTTCACACTAGTTCACACTTTTGTTATCCAAATCTTTGGTTATTATTCTTCCGTACATTTTTTGCAAGCTTTCAACTCTTATACTTTGAGCGACAGAAACCATTCAAATATGAAAATGTTCAGCTCTTTAAGGACGTGTGTGCTATTGCTTTTCAGCTTTCTATCATAATCCAGTGATTTTATATAATTTTTTAAAATATTAAAATTTATAATGGTAAGTCTATGGGAGGAAAGTTTGAAAGCTAATATCTCAAAAACTAAAAGTGCTAAACTGTTCATATTTAATGTACAGTTGTCCCATGTCGAAGTGCTAAACATATTAAAACATTGTACCTATAGCGCCACCATGTGGTCAGTTATTACATGTTTAGCCTTTTGGCTAATAACTCATGAATCGGAAGACCTATCAAAAAAATATTTGGTCAGGAAGTTCCTTGGATGATGCTGATTAGACTGATATAGGCCACGCCCATTTGCGCCTCAAAATTTTTCCGCCATTTTGTTTTTTTAACATATGTTTTGCTTCTGTTGGCACATATTTCATGCAATCTTCACCAAACTTGGCACATACCATATTTAGAGGACCCTGAACACAACTTATTTATTTGTTTTCAGATATCACTTATGGTTTGTCTGTTATTGGTTAGCAAACTTTTGAAGGTGTGGCCTAATGCACTTAATGGTCAATAACTCCTCAATACTGAATCTGATTGCGATCAAATTTGGAAAATGGAAAAATTGGAAACCTTACAGAAGTGTGTAACATTTCATGAAGTTCTGCCCAAAGGGGGTGCTAAAGTAACCTTATAACATGATATTTCAGCAATTCTGTTGTCTTTAATGAAATGAAACTTGGTACACAGGTTTTCCATGAGAATCTGCACAACACACTGAATCATGGCACCAATAGCCCCACCTTGTGGTCATAAACAAAACACCGCCATACTACTTAGTAACTGCCAAATCTCTTAAATGTAACATGCCATGGTAATCGAATTCTATTTGTACAGATGGAGATCCTGAACAATTGTTTAGTATTTCCAGCAATGCTTTGCGATTCCTTTCAGTTTTCAGCATTCACACGCATTTTCTGCAGGAAATGCATTTCTAGTTTTACTTTGCTGTGCTGTGTAATGGCGTCGTGGCTTTGCGTAACTACTCCCGGAGCGGAGTAGTGAACTTGATGTCCATATAAAGAAATCCATCACAAACTGACATCAGCTCGGGCCAAAAGTAGAAAAAACCATTGGAAACCAAGCGTTCAAAGGAGTCTGAAGCTGCTGCTTTCTGCTCACAGGGATAACTGCTACATACGTTAAGGAAAAGCGTTCCCCATACGTCCCCTTTGAAATAGCTAAAATGGTTGGTCAGGCTCGACTGTTAGCTGGCTGTTGTGACTCTAACGCAAAGTTTGAAAATACCAATGAAAACTTCCTCCTGACAAGCAAGTAACATTAATATCTTATCTTGTGGCAGTTAACACTAAGACACTCACTTGAAAACATACCTGCTTTTTCTCTCTCTGAAGCCGGTTCCTTCTGGGGCCAGTTGATGAATCCAACGGCTGAGTTTCCTCGACTTTTCTTTGAGGACCGCTCACGCACCTGCACATTGATAGGCGCGCGCAGGGTTAGGTTTTTCAGCGGATATGCCTACTTTGCCTGGCTATGTGCTCTGGTCAAAAGTAGTTCCAGTTAAAAACACATTTTTAATACACTGCTGTGATGAAGAGGAACAAGCTTCCAACTGAGATTTTTTTTTCCAGAGTAAAGTTGAGTAGGATATGTAGGCTATTATTAAGCTATTTATTGGATGATAATCTGAAAATGGTTTAAGTGTGGATTTGATTAGTAGGCCTACACTGATACAATTTGTGTGTGTTATATATGCCTGTTGTGTTTTAATTTGAAATTTGGGCAGGCCCCATATATTATTTAAACTATTATTAGCTTAAATATTGTATTTTGTTCAGTGATGAGAATGGTGTAGTTGCTGAGGATATTAACAACACTTTTGATGATGAATTATATAATATTTTTATGCTGTTTGGATTTGTGCCTATGTCCTGAATGTGACATTGAAGGCCACATTGTAAATAAATAGTTAATACTAGAATGCAGTGCTCAACAAGGAAGGTCAAGGCTCACAAGGGGACCTCAGGGACCAACCAGGGGGGCCTTGAGATGATAGTAAATTATTGAAAACTTAACTTACAGAATGCTTTAATCGCAAAACATCAAGACATAAGTAACCTAATTATTTGACTACATAAATAAATCAAATCATATCAAATCAAATTTATGTATAAAGCACATTTAAAAACAACCACAGTTGACCAAAGTGCTGTACAATAAGAAATCAAGAATAAATTAAAACAATGCAACAGGGTAACATCAAACAAGAACAAATAGAAAACAAATAATAGTAGAACACTGGGTTTTAACGACAGTCAAAGGCCCGAGCAAACAAGTGAGTCTTTAGTTTGGCCTTAAAAATGTCTAGGGAAGGGGAACACTTAATTCCAAAAGGTAAGCTGTTCCAAAGTTTTGGGGCAAATGCACGGTCACCCTGGTTACCCCTCAGCCACGATCGAAGGACAGCGAGCAACAGTTGGCCAGAGGATCTAAGAGATCTGGTTTTGTGAAGGGGGCAGATGAGCTCCAAAATGTACTAGGGCGCCAGGCCATGTAGAGCCTTAAAAACAAAGAAAAGTACCTTAAACTCAGTCCTATACTTGACTGGTAACCAATGCAGGGAGGCCAGTATAGGTGTGATGCTGTCTCTCTTCCTTGTGCCATTTATTAGCCGAGCAGTAGCATTCTGCACTAGTTGCAAGCAAGACAGGGATGACTGGCTATCACCCAAATAAAGGGCATTGCAGTAGTCCAGACGGGAGGAAATCAGAGCGGTTGTGACAGTCTTTAGGTCGTTGAATGAGAGGAATAACTCATAATAGTTAATATATGAATATAATGATAGCCTTTTAATTGAAGTTTGTGACATAATTTTGGGGAGAAGAGCTTGAATATTCAACTGACTTCCTAAACACCTCCTACTGTCCAGTCTCCTATCAGCTTACCTTTATCTCATCCTCCAATTGCAACTGACAGCTCTCAGCATCCAAGCTGTCTTGTTGCATCCTACCACCACAGATTTTATATGGGTTAGGTTACTGGTAAATAAACAGAGTATAAAATAATAGAGGGGGGCCTTGGGGGCAAAAAGGTTGACAATATATTTTTTTATTCTTTCCCCAACTAATCTAAACTAAGCTGAATAACCTCTAAAGAACCATACTGGGCTTAAAAGGTTCTTTGTATGTCAGTAGTGCCATATAGCACCTCAACCACCCCAAAGAACCGCTGAGGAACCACTGAAGAACCACAATTTTCTTTGTGTGTATAAGGTAAAAGAAAGACAAGAAATGATAGAAAAACATACATTATGTAATTCTAGTCTCATGGATCCTCTATGTTAATAAACTGCATGAAACATGTGATAGACAATCATGGCTAATATAAATATAGTATCACTGGTAGCTTCTAGTCCAGGAAAATAATGAATGCATCTGCAACATCTGTCACACTTCACTCACTATTTTGTCTTTCTTTCCTCTGTGCCTCATAAGAATACGCCTGTCACACTAATGATGTATGGTACTTGTCACATTATATGCATCTCCTTATTTCGCATCATCAAAGTAAATATCTCAGCATATACAGAGTATGTAGACACCAAACTCAAACGGAGATATCAACATTATTTTAACATGAATTAACTGTATGTCTATCATTCAATCAGTAATGCCTGCAGGGGTCTACTCTTCAGAGGACATGTTGACACATCACGCAGCAGCCCTCACACGCTTTGCACAGAAGTAAATGGGCAGTTTTACTTATAACATGTCCATTGATGTGTGCTTTTGCAGGAGATGAGTTTTTAGGACACCAGAGTTTCATTCATGTTTCATTCACATTGCAAATTTTAAATGGCTTATCTACCTCATTTGTTTCTGAAGTCAAAGCATATCATTTTGTGAGCTGAAATTCATAGCCTCTTGAGATATCCTTTCTTCTCCGGCTCAAAGAGGCCTGATGGATTCTGTATTCTGTATTCTACCTGGTAAAATAGCTCCATTCAGCCTTTCTCAGGTATAAAGGTCACTAATGACCTGTAGACACAACTATTCAGGTGCCTCACACAAAACCCATTTTTCTGTGAATAATGGAGCCTATTTTTTTGGCAGCTTTAAGAAACATACTTTGCCTCTAAAGACTGTTAAAGCAGAATGACGCAAACCTTAGTTACATCTGCTTTCAGCTCATTACCTCCATATTTGATATTTCTTCCAGTGAGCTTGGTGGTTGATGGCGTTCATTTTTCATCTTTCACTGGGGGAAAATGATCGTCATGAGCGTCAACAAATACTGCACAAGTGGAAACACCACTGAGGCATGGCCTTCATCAACAAGGAACAAGCTAAGCCTGCTTGTTGATGGATGTCAGTCAAGATTTTTCCATGGTTGTTAGAAAACCTTTGAAAATCCAGTACAGATCTGGTAGAATTTGATATATATATACTCCTTGATATATAATTTCAAATATGCACGCTTTCATCTGTGTCATGACCGTTGCTTGTAATAAACCTAAACCTGCATTTTTGGCCACTTGGAGGCAGCAGAACAAGCCGTAAACTCAACACCATGTTATCACAGTATAAAGTTGCTATGGTGTTAGAGAGCAGCTGCCTATTCACACATCCAGCAGACATGGAGCTGTCATTTGGAGTTGTGTGTGTGTCAATTATACGTTATAGACACTTATGTTTGTGTTTTGCTCTTTATGTTCTTTGGATTTGTGGAAATCAGAAGCATCAGTAAATATTTTTTCATTCAAGCTGCTTGTGTTTTTTTTCTGTGCCTTTTTAGAAGCCCTTTCCCCCCCATTTGATGTGAATATGACAAATATGCATGACTTCAGCTACTGATAATACATCACATGGAGGTACTCATTTAATATATCTTGCATGTGGAAACAGAATTCACGTCTTGCCAGCAACTTCACAACAGTCCCTGGTGCCTGACAAAACAAATAAACAGCAGGGGGGATTCAGTTTGTATGAATAAACTTTTAAATATATCGATTTTTTATTCACACAGAGAAAAAAAGAGTTTTCCCAAAGTGGGACTCTTTGAAAGTTAACACTAAAAATAAACGTAGAGCTAGAAAGTGCATGTTAAAGCAAGATTAAATGATAGTGAGTGCATCCTTGATGCATTCAGTTTGAAGCTGTACTTAAGCAGCATAACAGATTCTCAAATACAATGCCTTCCTTCACTATAGTACATTTGGATTGGTGATCAAGTGGCAAGTAATAAGGTTTACTTACTTTCTTATTTGCATAGTTATTGTAAGTATATATAAGCATGACATAGTTTAAATGTGTCTAGTAAAGTCAGAATTGCCTAATATGTACAATTGAAAATAGTTATAGAATGAAATACGAAGCATGTTAATTAATACCCCAGAAGTAAAATAAGGTTTCCAAATTCCAAATAATATTCCTTATTTGTGAAACATTTGCACAGATGTGAGGTTAAAAATGTAACAAAGAAAACATTGCTAATGAGATGTATTTGCATCTTAATGAGAAACCTTTTAACTACTTGCACAAAATAAATGTGTTCAGTTTAGTCCCACCTCTCCATTTTTAAAAAATCATTATCAGGTGAACTACTATTATATGCATCCTTTCAAATGATCCTTCCTTGGCTGCTTGTCGGTTCATATTATGGAGAATAACCAGAAATAACTCAATTCACTCCTATTTCAACAATATCTTTTTATTGATCATAGGTGCAAATGAGTCACAAAGTTAGTATTCTGCCTGGCAGTCTCAATGATATGATTTACTTTTGACAACTGGCTCAGCAGATAAAGGCAGACTGAACAGAAGATGAAATTGACACCTTATTCCAATGCTCTTCTTTATCTGACCTTATCTACCTTATCTAATTGCTGCCAAAGGAAAAGTATCTTTTATGTTTTTGTTTTGTGCTTGTGTTTTTATGATGCATGCTCTTTACAGTTTTCTTGTGCGCAAGCCTTCGTAAACAATCCTTCACCTTTCCCATGACCTTTTGGGAACTATTGGGATGGATTTAACTACATGGGTGCAGAAATACATGTGTGTTAAGCCCTCAATTTTCCATTGCCACAATCTTGCTGTCTCTTTCAATCAAATCTCCACAGTTTTCAACAGCCATAAAATCAGCAGCATAAGGACCTTGATCATCAGCTACAGTTCCCTTTCATACTGTATGTGTGTATTTCTATGTGTGTATTGCTCTTTGCTCTTTTTTGAAACACTGCATTGCATTTCCAGCGGCCTTAAACATAAATTAAACTTTTCCAAGCCAAAAGTGAGAAGAAAAACACATATCCTACAATCACAGAAATGGGATTGTGACAGCATTGTGAGTGCAAGGGTGCAAAACTCCCAGAAATTGAATACTTTATTTAAATTAGCAGACATTCTGACATTTGGTGGCACCTGTCACCTGACAAAAAATGGCAGACACTCTTATCTAGAGTGAATTAAAATGCAGCTCAGTATTTGTGATTAAAACAACCAAGTCATCAGAGCAGCTAAAGATAGACATTTTATATCGGTCGACTCATCTCTGTCAGTGACAAACTGGCCATAAATGAGGTACTATAGGGAGTTGTCTATTTATGCAGTAACAAGCTACAACTGAGCTCTGGAGCAGACTTCCACTGACACTCCACTTGTCAATGTCCACTTGTAGTCATAGAAACTGACACAAAAGAGATGTTTCTGGACAGACATGCTGGAAGTCAGCAGTAGGAACAAATTATATTAAAAAAATGAAAATATGCTGGGTTCTTTGGGCAAGAGATAGCAAAAATACTTTATTTAACTGTGTATATGAATTTATACTGGCTGATCTCACATTTTTATATTAACAATAGATCAAATTACTATGTGTACAATATGCATGGTTGAATATCAAACAACACTGTAGCTCCTCTTAGCACTATGGTGTTTAAGTATCAAACAGGCAAAGTTAGCAACAAGCTGTGGGTGACGTGAACGAGGATATATTAGAGTTTAGTTCTTGTGGGCCTATACTAGTGTTGTACACATCAGCAGTAAGCTACTATGTAAACAGTAGACCCAGATTTGTTGACTGCAAGTATCCAGCCTCATCTAAATGCGAGGATGAGATTAAATGCATCATAGTGTGAAATGGAAGCAGTTTTGTGGACGATATTTCAGTTTGACAACTGGGTTGAATATAGCCCGCAGCGTTGGGATACTGGGGGAGAGTGACAGGTAAATTGACTGCTGGATGATTAATTTTCTCTGGCAAAGATCCAGATCTTCCTCAAGTGTCACTGGAAAGGATTTTTTTATGACAGCAGTGGATGACTTTTAATTGCTTAATTTTCATCTCCGCCTAGCTCACTACAAGGCAACAGATTAAAAGATAAATATATGGAAATGCTCATCAAACTTCTGACTGTGGATGATGAGAGAGGGCAGCTTTTAATGCCTAGAGAATAGTAGGGGGGAAAGTCATTAGGGATGTCTATATCTGGTGTCACAAAGCTTCACTTTTATGCACCAATGTCATGACACAATAGTTGCAATTTTGTTGGAGATTGTGGCTGTCATGTAGACCTAAGACCAGTGTTTCAACTATTCTTGTAATAGTTTTCCAACTCTAAATGAAATTAGAAAAATATATTGGTTACTATGGATGTTATACCTAATGCAAATACAATTTGACATGTTAAATACCTGTTTAAAAGTGGAGACAAACAGAACAGTTTCATGTTGTAATTTGACATAAGTCTTTTGAAAACTAGGATTAGATGGATGGATGCATGCTAGTGTCACTTAAACTCCAATTTTTCCCCCACTTCACTTCCTGTTTAAAGCCGCCATGAAGGCTGGAGGCTTTTTCTGAACACTAAGATCTCAACCTGGTTGTCAAGTCTATCACCGTAACCCAAGCAGCTGTGCCCCTTTAATCACGACAAGACTTTAATTACAGACCGTGTTCATTAACACATTCTGCCTCACATGCTAGCCAGTCTGCTGTGTACAGTATTTTAGGATATGTCAAACTGTGTGTGTGTGTGTGTGTGCGTGTGTGTGCATATGTGTGTGTGTGTGTGTGTGTGTCAGTGCTCTGTCACACTCTATTTATTGTTATGATCCACGGGGCATAGGCAGGTACACTGTAATCCTACCACTCACTGAAGAAGAAACACACACACAGTAGATGATGTACAGTGTGCCTCTCTTGTGCCTTTGAATATGTTTTTTTACTTCACTTTTATTTCCTTTATGGTATACTGTACTATACCTTTTGTTTCTGTGCCATTATTTTATATGTTTTTATGCGGTTTCATTTCATTTCATTGCCTTTTTTATTTTAATGTTCTTTTAAATGTTGCATTTATGCACTTTCCTACCTTACGTAAAGGGCACTTTGCCTATTTTTGAAAGGTGCTTCTACATTTTAACATGCTCTGCATAACTGAAGTGTTTTTCTAGTTCATGTGTCTGACCTTTGACTGACAGAGTGATGGTTTCTTTTTGTTTAATAGTGCTTGTATGAGCGGTGTCCTCCTACAGAAGGCCGATATGAGTGAAGGCTGGCATAAAGAGTTGTAAGGCCTATACAACTGAACTGAACTGCCTACTTATATCATTCAAATGTATTCTCCATGCAGAGGACATCTGGACAATGAAGCTCAGGGGCTTAGCAAGATTACTGTACCAAGTGTTTGCTCTACTGAGGGTTTGAATCTGGTCGATGCACCATTTTGGAGGTCATTTTTCACTCTTTAGAGTTCTTACAAAGACAGATGTTCAATGGTGTTTTTCTACAGTATTACCCTTGTCACAGAGTGGATCCCTGACTGTTATTTAAAATGTAAAAACGGTTTGCTGCTGAGATACTGGTTCACAACTGTCAAACTAACATTGCAAGAAGTGCTTTGAGTTTCATGGTGGGAAAAGAATTAAGTCATAAAAGTGTGTTGCCATAGTCCCCACAAATCTCTTTCATCTGTCTTTTCACTTATGCAGTACAATACAGCAATATTTTAATATCTTACTTCTGGGAAATGTGAAAGGTTTGAATAGATCTTACTGGCAGGCAATTTATTTTCTTGTCCGTGAGACTTGGCATGTAGCCTCAGCAGATGGTGCTCAAATCTTATCATCCCAATGTAATGTTTATTAAAATGCTACACTCCAATCAATATTTTTATGTTTACAATGGTTCGAATAACTACGTGGAATGTGAGAGAGGTTGTTCATAGTGATGAACCCACAGAGAATTATCGCCTGACTTTGCAGCTTCCCTCAGCTCTACACATCTGAAAGAAGAATGAACACTGGACTTATATTTGCCAGGTGGCCATAAACATAACTTCATAAAAATCATAATGTTGGTCTGTGTTTGCCGGTTGTGTAAACAGACAACTCTTTGCCAATGTATTTGACATATCAGCCTTTTAAGATGGTGTCAATGTATATGTCAGTGTTGTGTTTACACTATGGTTGCGCTTCATCCAAGTGGTCAAAAAATCAATGAATGCAGGTTTTAATATAACACAAAGGAATGGTATTAAAATGAAAACAAAATGTGGACATGAGGAATGTATTAATTAACACACAATTTGTTTTGTGACTTTTAAAATGTTAAAATATGCCATTATTACATGCATTATTGCAGATTTGATATTTTCATCAACCTGCAGAGCAGATTAAATGTGGAAAATGTTGCTAATGGAGGAGTGCGTTGATTTACATTTCCCCTCTGTCTACTCTAATGGTTTTGATGTTTAAACTGATTTACAATTCAAAAATGGTTATGATGTAACTTGCTGAAAGAACATTGCTTGGCTCCAGACATGTGTAGCGCTAATCATTGGATATGTGGGGATTTTCACATACAGATTCATAAAGACAAACTAAGTAGCTCTTATTTTCTTCTGGATAATTTTTTGAGGAAAATGTTAAAGAGTACAGTTTAATGACAATAAACAGTACAGATAGTGTACAGACACAGGTGTAAAAATTGAGTTGCTAACGGTATTGCCTATATTGTTCGTTGTAGTCTTCAGCCTATAAGGAGGCTAGAAAGGCAGGTATTGTCTAATTAGCTATTCAGTTAAATGCACCTGTACATGTTACAATCCTGCACTGTTACCTATGGCAGAAGCTTAGTGGTATTTACATTCAGCCTGCACAAAACAATAAAACACTTTTATAAGATTTCTATCATAGAGAGTGCTTGTCTTTTTTATTTCTACACTGGATTTCTTACTTGACTTTTCAGTTCTACTTTTTTGTGTGCAGAGTGACAAGTAGATATACTCATGAGCATGTGAGAAGTAGGTTACTTGAGAATATTTTTTCATTTCTTTCCAGAGGGCACTAACTGGATATTTTGGTAACTTGGATAAAACAGAAGTTTGAAAATTGTAAGACAACTAGATATCAAAGACTCTGAGTGATCACTCCAGCTTTTTGACACTTCCAAAAAGGCTCATGAGGCTCATTTTGGTGGTAAAATAGTCACAGGTTGTACTTTCAACATGCCTCACATACTTCAGGCCTGTAATGGAAAACAAACCTTTTGTGTGGTTAGACAAAGGTTTTTTTTTTACCTAATGAGTCTGATTGGCTTTTCTTTAAAAGTGTGATTATTGCTTATGGGATTCTCATAATGTTTTGTTCATCTCCCACCATACCTCCCTCAAGACCTTCCGCTCTGTTTGTTGACTTTGGTTAGATATAATCACCTGGCATTTGATTCCCTACACCTGTTTGACACATGTGTTTCTTATCCTCCAACATGTAGCAACAACATCAAATACTATAAATAAACGTTGTCAAGGTAACTAGCATATCGGGGGTGAGATAGATATTGTATGTGTGCACTGATAAGCATCACCTATGCAATGCCTTAAGAGAAAGGATTCAACCATCTAACAGCCATTGCTTTCAGGGAGGAAAAGCGGGAGTTCACAGGAAATTTCCTAAAGCCACCCCAAGAAATGACTGGAGATAATAAATTGAAGAGCAAGGACTCATACTTTTTTATTAAATAGATACAGTGGGTGATGTGAATGACACTTACAGCACACATTGATGCGCTCACAGAAATAGCACCATCCTACTAGAGGGATTCACACACACGCACACACACACACACACACATTTGGTTTGGGGTCATTGCATTGCCATTGCTGCAAGAATTTTGGAAACCACACACGCACACACTGTTGTTACAGCCACTGCCTTGAGCCTTGTCACCCAGAAACAAGAAGTATGATATTGAAATCACTCAGTGGAAAGGATGTCTGCGGAGTTGGATGGGTCTAAACTACGTAACTTTTGAGAAAAAGCTTTCCACTTTGAATATAGCTCCAGTCCTATTTAAATATGCAAACTTTCATTTTAAAACCATCGTTTTAACCTGAGCCTTTGCTATTATTTTCACACTATGATTGAGAACAAACAGGACAATTGCTGAGCAAAACGTGGCTTTGTTTTTTGTCATGTGCTGCATTAAACTTATACAGTGATCGCTTGCATTTTACCTGGTGACCAAAAGGGAATGAATCACTATGAGTCTCACTCATAGTATTTACAGACTATTGAGTCATTATACACTTTGGTGCACATGCAAACAAACACAGACAAATATACTGTAGCTATGCATGTCTTCACTACATAAGCACATTCATACTTGCTGATAGTAGAAAATCTAATATGAAATATCTCATGCCAAAAAATGTACCACCATCACCACCATGGGAGTTGCTCCCTGTGGGGCTCATTTTCAGCCAACAATGTGGATGCACCTGCATTTTCCGGCAGCCTGTGACCAAAGGGGGTTACATAAGTGAAAATTAGAAAAGGAGAGGGAGAGGGAGAGTGATGAAATTGAGAGGGAGGGAGGGAGGGAGGGAAAGAGACAGAAAAGTGGGAAAGGTGTCCAGAGAAAGAAGATGGGGATAGAAGCTTTGGTGATAGAGGAAAAGAGAGGGTGATAAGTAAGAGACAGAGGCACAGCGGTACAAAATAGGGGTTTAGGTAGCAAATACTGTAAAGGGCAGCACCTGATTGCCTTACCCTTTGTGCAATGTAATGCAGCAAAAAGAAGATGGTGGGAGTGAAAGAGAAAAAGACAAGTCCCATAACCAAACTCCAACTGTTCTCATTCTGTCATGGCACACACACACACACACAAACACACAATGGAGCAGGTACTTAAGGCTGTCTGATCGCCTTCTTACCATTTCAAAGAGTGACGAAGACAAACAATGAAGTGCTCATATTCACCACCTGATTTGTCTTAAATTTCACACACTTGCTACTTATTGTTTATCCATGTTCATTAAAACAGTATTTCAAGTTTGTGTTTTGTGATTAATATCAATGCTAATGTTTCAGGTTTGCCGCGGGGTGGTGTAATCAAAATGCTAGGGGGAATGAATTGGAGAAAAAATTAGTCCCTAATTAGTTGTTAAGGGTAAATTATAGAATAAAAAGGTGGATCAAGGTTGAGGCAGAATGTGCCACACTTTGTGAACTGTGAATGGAGGGCCTTTTCCCTCTGATGCCATGGTGAAGCTGTGAATAATTGAAGTCATTTTCAAAGAGGAGCAGTGTGAAAATTATGGCAGCAGGGAAAAATGTGAAGCTCTTTTGATTCTTTCTTCCTCCTGCCCTGAATTTAAATACTCACACCTTGCATATCTCTCCCATAGTTATATCATTTAGATCCTCTTGTCTCTTCTCTTCTCTTCTCTTCTCTTCTCTTCTCTTCTCTTCTCTTCTCTTCTCTTCTCTTCTCTTCTCTTCTCTTCTCTTCTCTTCTCTTCTCTTCTCTTCTCTTCTCTTCTCTTCTCTCATTCAGGGACCTCCCATTGATGTACAAAACAAGACACTTGGTTTGACACCATCAGGAAACCAACAGTGTAAGTCTGTGGCGAAAGAGGAAGGTCAATGAGGCCCTTGTTATGTTTATGGCTCCTGCTGCACAACCTCAGTGCAGGATATTCTGTCATGTCAAGGAATAGTGATAGTGGAAGAATAAATGCAGGGGAAGAAGAATGACGCATAAGGAGGTAAAAGAGTAGCCAAGTCACAACCCGAGCCAAAGCTAAGTATTATGAAGGAGTAGTGAGAGAATATAAGGAGTTTGTGAGTGTGCACACTGGTCTTTGTGTGGACTAATCTGAGTTGACCTAGAATGAGAACATCTGTGGAAAGTAACAGCTTTTTGCCAGTTTCTGTCTGAGGGTGACAACTTGGTTTTAGGTTTGAGGTTAGCATTTGGAGTTTGGATTTGAAGTTTGCATTTAAAATATGCTATTTTAAATGCAAGTATTGGATTTAACCATGTAGTTGTGGTTAGGTGAATGTGTTACATAAATGAGTATCCACCCAAGTATAGGAGTACATGTGTATGTGCAGAGCAGCAATAGCCAAAGATGGTTCTGTGTCCAGAGCAATAGGGTCTGGTTTTTGCCGTTCGTCTTTGAAGGGAGGAGGCTGAATTAAACCGTGTATGTGGGTACATGTGTGTGCATGAAGTATGCATTGGTGTTTTGTGAATGTGCTAGTGTGAGCAGTTCATATTATAAATACACCTTGGGCTAATTTAGATTCTCAAGTTAACCTGACTGGACTGTTTTTGTACTGTGTGAGGATCAGAATTAAAAGGATCTGTAACCTAGCACCCTTTTGATTAATCAAAGAAAATGAAAAAAATTTACAATAATCATGAATCCTTTCACTCATTTCATCAGCGTGGGTATTTGTAATTTTACACGTATAATGATGGACTAAAACAATTATGCATCAACAGTAACAGATTAAAATCAATTTCATTTCTACTCAGAGACAATGAAGGTCAAAAAAACAATTGAGTTCATTCTCAGTAAGACACACTGACAGGTTAAGATGATATACTTCTGTGGGTATGCACAGATAATGAAGGGTTAAAATTATATACTGTAGTGACTGAAAATATCCGAGTCTATCTTAAGATCTAGGTTATGCCAGATGAGAATTGGAGAGTGAAAGAGTAAGATTAGCCTCTGTAGATCACACATGTTGTGGAATGCAAATGTCCAACTGATGTGTTAAAATTATAACAATAACAGTTGAAATATGATTGAAAATCTTGTTCTTTCTCCCTCAAAATATAATTTATAGAATTTCTGCTAATAAGCTGCACTGGAGAGCCTTTCAGTTTCATGTGTAAAAGTTAAACATTGAGGAAAGTCAACAAAGCTCATCAGAAAATGAATGAAAATAGAACCTCTAAATGATGACTATTGGTTAGTTTCCCAGACTCATAGTGCAGCCTGCTCGATGTGAGTGCTGGGGTTGATGGAGCAGATTGGCCACTACATTATTTCTTGGCTGCCCATTTGAAGATACATTAATGTCTAAATTAAAAATGGATTTGCATTAAGGGCATTTGCTCATAGCAAAATCAGAAAGGGGACACTCCCAATTAGACAAATCCATTAAACAAATTAAGATAATTAAAAAACACTCCAGCCAATCTATGCTGCAATCTAGCCTGTGCATTAATCGGAGCCGCCAGAGTTATTAAAAACAACAAAACTTATCTACGTAACAGAGAGAAATACACTACTGGTAAACGTAGATTTTTTTTACTTTTCTTTTCATTTCCTGTGGTTGACAAAACATTTGACATTTTATTTAAAAAATAAGCACTTTTTAAACTGCTTATACAGGCCAGAGGTCAACCAATCACTGCCTTTTGATTGGCACATGCGCCCTCTGTCGGAGTGTCCTGACAAAACAAGTTTGAGAGGAAAAGAGAAACAAGACAAGAAGTTATGATGAAAGTCCGATTTTAAATGTCCTAGTGTTGATTAACTTCCTGATGAAAATACCGCCCATTACTACGTTTTCTTGACAATAGCTCCAGTATACTTTATCCAAAAGTATTCGCCAGAAAAACGCACATTTTTTTGTATATACAGTCTATGGTCATGAGCAGAAACGCCACACGGGGTCGACCTTCATCAAGGTAAGAAGGTTTCTTCTTTCTTTGCCTACACAAGGCCTGTGTTATTGTTTTAAAGAGGAATATATAATATAATATATTTAATATTCTCAGAGGAAATATTTCATACTCAGCAGCACTCAGACTGTCTCTGCTGACAAACTGAGAGCGTGTTTACATAAAGCTACAGCGTTGTCGATTTCCTAAGTGTTATCACCTGTGAATGCTTCAGTTAGTGCAGATCTTACAGTTTAGGGGAAGCCAAGGAGAGCAAATTACAGACTGACGGAAAGAAACGAAGTTCCGAGGAAAGGTTGTGAAGACGGGTGAGTTATACAGGTTGTCTCAAGTTAAAGGGAAAAGATAACTGTGGAGTTATGGGCCTGTTTTACTGTGTTTAGTAATTGGTTAGTTAAACAACATTTGTTCTCAGGACTCTGGGGCCTCAAGATTAATTTTGGGGAAATATCCTTATCCTTACACTTTAGAGCAGTGGTTCACAAAGTTTGGTCACAGGACTTCCAGGGGTCATTGAGGAGGTTCCAGGGGGGCCCGGCAAAAAAGGGGAATAATTTATTTATCCCTATAATTCAATTCATAAATAACACAATGACAGAATGTATGACTATTTTGGTCATGGGTTTCATTCATTTTCTGTAATAAAACATCTAAAAGCAAAAATCTTATCAGATGAGGGTCCTGAACGTGAAAAGGTTTGAGAACCACTACATTAGGGGAAGCCCTTAAAAGATACTTGTACCACTGTGTTTATGAGAGATAATGGATGAAGGATAAAAATTCTGTGGCTCCCATTTCATCGATCAATCTCCCTATCATTTCTGTATGTGTGTTGATGAATGCATTATATACTGTTTATTCCACTCAGTAATATAAAAAAAAGTGTACCAGTTCATATGTGACCCAGCATCAGCTCAGGTCTGTATAAGATGAAACATTGGAAACTATTGAGCATGTGTTAATAACTTTAATAAGTGCTTTTAGGTTGACATAAGTCTTTTAATCTTCTAAAATGTATTTTTGTTTGTACTTCAAACACCTTTTATTTGAAGAGTACTGGGCAACTTAGGCTACCTCTGTGATCATTCCCACCTGTACGTTTATAATTTCTACTGTCATGATTATGTGGTTGTAAGACACTTTGTCTCCTCTCAAACTGCTTGACCCCCCCATCCTGGATTCAGAATATCAACATAATCAGTAAAAATTATAAAATTTAATCAAGCATCTATACACCAACATTTGTTTAAAAGACAAGTGTTTTTGACATCAGCTAGCACAACACTAGCATTTGAACCTGTAGTGGGTTATAAATTTCCCTGCTATGGCTGAATTCATTTTTTTGGTGAAGGGATGGTCTATAGAGCATCAAGCCCAACCAACGGAGGATCTTTAAAGCAGAGTCCGGTTTTGATATTTGAGTGTTCCTATTTGAGTAATCCTATAACAATATATATCGTCTAATATTTATTTTTTAACAGAAACACATGATGTTAATCTTTTTGAACAGGATCCCTTACAAGTTATTGAGGAATTCCGACAAAGGTATGTACTGGGCAGCGCTGGGCGGGACATTGACACAAAAACATAACTCTGATAGCATCTACAACAGTAAACTAGAATATTATATTTATCATGATTATTAATATTATTTTAATGATTATTTTTGATGATTATAAGTAGTAAGTAGTAAGCCAGAGTTCCCTTTATAGAGAAAAATGGATTTTGGGCTAAATACAAATACTAAATACTGAATACTTATCACATACAAGGCCCCAAATGGTCCTGCCCCTTCATACATTTCTGAACTTTTGCATCCTTACTCCACCACCTCCAGGCCACTCAGATCTTCGGACTTGGGTCTCTTTATACCCCGCTCCCTCCACAAATCCAAGGGTGATTGTGCTTTTTCTGGTAGGGCTCCATCCCTCTGGAACAATGTCCCCCCTCTGTTAGATCATCAAAAAACTTCTCAAAACCAATTTCTACTGGCTTGCCTTCACTGTAAAGGGGCTGTAATTTATCTATTATCTATTTTTCTGTATATAACTGTATACGTAGGTTTATTTTTCTGTATCTGTATCCTGTGTAGCACTTTGTAACTTTATTTTAAAAAGTTACTATATGAATAAAATCCTACTTGCTGACTAAATTAATTTTTGATTTGAGTCACAATTGCCTGTCATCAATGATTTACCTGTCCTCTTTTATTTCTATCTATACGACAGGAAAGCATTTTCCAACCTTTATTTATGTCAACAGATTGAAAATATTTAGTAAAAATAAAAGCGTTTACAATAATTAACCGTAACTGAATTGTGAGTCACAAAGATATTTACCATCATATCATCTAGGCAGAATGAGTATAATGCTACATGTTAACAACTTATTAGCTATCTTCACTCTACTGCCATGACATTAGCTAGCTTCACGGCATACAAGGGGCCACTCCGTTCTGCTCAGTCGGTGGTCGGCTCAGCCGTGGCGCTTTCAGTGAACTCACAGGAATTATTGTGTTGCCAAAAGTGGACTCCCAGTGCTCTCTCAGCAATATGGCTTTCCATTACTTTAATTTCCTGTTACTTATCGGCCATCATAAACGTTGATATCAATTTATCTGCGGTAATCGAAAATTGGCCGATTAAATCTGCCTGCTGATGTATCCAACAGGCTGTAATAGAGCATCTGGAATTGAAAAATAAGACAAATGAAGATTATTCCTTGGCATTAAAAGAATGCTAAAAGGGAAGTAGCATACAAACTGTGCAGTAGTTGGAAAGTATTAGTAGCCTTATTTACAACCTGGGTCTTATTGTTATCATTTTGGCTATGTTAGGTCAAGTCCTATATGCCACTGTAAGCAACAGAAACTGCATCAGTGGCAAAAGAGTGAGGAGGGAGAGAACTGAAGTACCTGTTCTATCAGCTCTTATTATGGCTGGTTCATGGAAATGTCTGGGCAATTAATTCACGTTGAAAACTTCCCAATCACCTTGCCTGTACCTCCTTGGTCCATAAACAACTGCTGACTTGTGAGATTTTCTTGGTAGGGCGAGTGTCCCCTGTAGCGTCTTAGTAATGAGATAACTATTAGAACTGCATCACGTGTTACTACTGAAGGGGTTCCTTGAAGTGGAGAGTCCCTGCAGAGAATGCAGACAAAATGTCCTGACAGTGGAGAAAACAGCTGCTGAACAGAGAAATACAGTGACCATGCCCACATGCCTGCTATCCTGCCTCTATTATGTCCGCAATGTAAAGACTCCTTTGGCTTCTTCTTTTCCATATTTTGGGAGGATGAAGTGAAGTGAAAAAGCACAGTACTCAAGACTAAGTAGGACTTTTAGTGATGAGTACATTGATGATAACAACCACATTTTCTTCATCTTTGTATTCTCTGTTGAGCTTACCTGCTGATTTCTCAGAGTGATAGTGATCAGTAATGGGTGATGTATTGGCAACTGGAAGCTGTTTGGCAATCATCATCACTACAAGTGCTACTGAAATATGTGTGCAGATGAGTGTGTGTGTGCGCATGTGTGCATACATGTGTATAAATACAGTTAGTGTGGGAGGTATACATAAAAACACACTGACTCTTCTCTATGTGAAGAAAGAGTGCTTTTGTTTCTCTTGACCTCCATTTAACCCTCAATAGGTCAATATCTGCAAGCTGCATCACCACCTCTTGTGTGTGTGTGTGTGTGTGTGTGTGTGTGTGTGTGTGTGTGTGTGTGTGTGTGTGTGTGTGTGTGTGAATGTCTTTACATTCATCTCACCTCCATCCTGCCTCCCTTGCAGTCTATTTTTGACACTGCTCTTGTCACCTTAGCACTGAAGTGAACATATTTTTTTATCTTGATATCACGCTCCTCTGAAAAGTAATTAGCAATCATGGAAAGTGACTTGGGTTAAGACAAATGTGATTATGTCAATGAAAATTACTGTGTGTGTGTGTGTTAATGGAACCTGACTATCCAATGTGATAAATCTCTTATAATTGAAGTCCTCCAAAAAACAAACAGCCTGACATTGGCTTGCCAGTTTCTTTGGCTAAGTGATTTGAGGAAAAATCTAATTGTGATTTAAAAACAATCTTGTTTGTACAGTCATAATCACTATTTTCTCTTCTCAACATTAAAAAAAGGATATAATTTGGCAGTTGCTTGTTGAGGTTGCACGAGTTCAAACTGAGGTTGAAAGATACCAAATATGACAGGATCAATATTAAAACTGCACATGGCATTAATGAGAAAATGAAAGAGAAAAACTAAAGAAAAGAGAAAACCCACACAAAACAAAAAAAGCAGTTACAGCATTAGTCATAGTTACAATGTGCATAGCCCTAAAATAAAATGAGAGCTGAGACAATTACTAAAACAATCGATCGACAGAAAACAAATGTGCGACTAATGTTATAGTTGATTAATCATCCAGTCATTTTTAAAAGCAAAGAACGTTCTCTAATTCCAGCTCAGCAAATCAGACACAAGACACTTGAAGATGCTTTGGGCTAATGTAGGAAAAACATAAGTATCTGTTGTACAGTAGAATCAAAAGGATTTGGCTGACAGTTGGAAAAAATGGAGGTCAGCCCAATTTTGATGTATTGTCTCAGACACTTATCATACACTGTGGCGTGTCACATGCAAAAACTGTATATAGCTCTGTTGCCAACTCCCTCTGACGGTTACTAATTTCCTTTAGCTTTGTATCTCTTAATCTGAATGTATGTCATTGCTCATTTGCAAAGAAAATGAGTGAATTTACACGTGTTTATCATATTAGCCAGTTGTTATTATAGGTTAAGACTTTAAAGCATTTTCCCAAACTGGGAGGCAAACCAGCCTGAATTATGTGAGACAAGAAAGCAGATTATGTTGGCAACAATGAGGGCAGAGATAAGAAGGATTCAGTGTAATGGAACAGTAGTTGTTAGTTGTATTCCATTCATGAGTCACACAATGTCACAGTCAGGTTCAGTACTAGCTCAACTTTAATCTTACCTTATTTGTTATCACTGAATAATTACAGAAATCACAGTTTAGTTCAGTTTAGGAGCTTTGTGATTGTCTCTGTAATTGCATAGGATAACTTGACTTTATGAATTGTTTCCCAGTAACATCAGGGTGAGACTGTATTTGGCAAAGTATATTAGTTATGAATTGTAGTTTTATAGGAAATTAGCTGCCACTCATTAGCGTCAGCCTTTTGCTATAATTTTAATTTTAATGAGATGTGTGTGCATGACAATATTAATCGGAGAACTTCTGCCAACCACTGCAGTCTTTACTACCTACAACACATATCAAACCTTATCAACAATATGAAGGCAGAGAAGAGAAGATGGAAGAAAGAAGCAAGGATGGAAGTTGGTAGAGTAGAGGAATAGGAAGTAGGTCAGGATGGAATGAACTTGCCAATCAGGAGGATGAATAAGGGGGTGAAAGAGGAGAAAGTGGGGGGAGGAAGGGAAAATGAAAGGCATTTGAAAAAGGAACCTGAGGGCTTGGGGTGGAAAACGGTGTAAGGGGAAAATATTGGATGAGGTAAGGGATACAGTAGTTCAGGAACAGGAGGCAGACGTTGAAGGTAGGAGGTGTTGAAGGAGAGAAAGTGAAGGGCTAGATGTTTAGAGGATGGAGACAGAATGAAGGGTGCAAGGATTAGAGGGAGATGTGGATTTTAATGCAAGAGCAGAGGAGGGATGCTGGTGGAAAGTCATGGGGAAATGAGTGGGGTATTGTGTTGAGGATGAAATAAAAGGTGAAGGCATAGGGAAAAAGATAAGGGAAAGGAGGTAAAAGAAAGGGCTCGTTGAAGTGAAGGGAGTGATGAAGATGACGAAAGAAAGAAAACCAGATAGTGCAGAAAAGAGTTGGGGGAGTTCTCTCACTTAACCTCTACCCACCAGTGCTTCCAATAAAACCATAACTACCACTACCAGTATCTCCATCATCAACTCTGTTAGAAAGGAATCAATATCATGTTTTCAGAGCTTTTTCCTGTTATAATTTACCTTCCTACTTTGTTAAATATGACATGGAGCTCTAATTTTGGATTATCTTCAGTTTTAAATGGGAAATAAAATCTACAAAATAAATGGCCATGCTAATTAAATCAGATTAGATGGAGCCATTATGATCCCCTCGGGGAAATTGGGTCTTTGTAGTATCATAGAAAAAGGATATAAGATAAGACAAGAGCCAATACAAAGTATGAAAGATAACAAAATAATTACAGCAGTATGCATTGAGATAACATACAATTGATTCAATTTGTGATTGTTGCAGGCTAGCAGGCTTTTACAGAACAGCCACAGACTGCAAATGGCTTCATTAGTTCTCCTGACTGGTGAGAAGTCCACCAGTGGAGGCTTCTGTCATCACACAAATTCATGCTTGGTGAATTCAATTTCATTGCCATATGAATTAATTAAACACACACGTAACATCAAGTGTGAATGATCCACAGTGTTCTGACATATAGTAGCTTCAGGTATGAGGAACCTGAATACTTTTTGCTTTTTGACCCATACAAGCTGAAAGCCCAAATTTTTGCATTGGTGTACTTTCTCGTACATACTCCACCTGCTTCATTTTGTGAATGCAGGTTGCAAAATAAATGTACTGGCCCAACATGAACACACACACATACACAAAAGTGAACTAACAAACAGAATACTCTTCATGAATATTAATATGCATCATTATAATTTATTGCATTGTGCTGTAATAGCACAGAATTAAACCCAGCACTCAAATGAGGTAGGTCATGTTGTGAGGGGATTAAAGGAATCTGGAAGTCATCATTTATTCATCTTCACAGCAGCATTTATTCAAAGCAGCACTTTGGCCAGCAGCACTTTCATCATGTTTTGGCTGGCCCCTGTGTGTGCAGGGGTCTGTTCACATGCGTCTTTGCGGGTGAGTGCATACAGTATTTGGGCAATGTCATTTTTTTATTACTCTGCTCTCCGAGCTGCTTATTCACACAGAAGATCGGAAGAGTCATCTGTTAGAAACCACTCATTCATGACACACATTTGAGGCAGCAAAATGAAATGACATCAAGTAGTTTTGATCAGACTTTTTCACATGAAAATTCCACTGCCTCAGTTATTTTAAACTGACCTCTACTGGTGGAAAATTACTTTTTACCCTATATTTTTATGCATCTGCCACCAGTTCACCTTCGACTAGGGAGAGCTGTTTGAACACATCTGGCATTTAGGCAAATTGCTGTCTGAATGTGCGGGGAGAAAGGGTGGGGGAGGATAGAAAAGCGTGTCATGGAGTAGGTTATCCCAGTTATGAAAATCATCATCATCTCTGAGACTGAGCTGACAAATACAGACCTCAAACAGTTTATCTAGTTTTTTTTAAACCTGCATTTCACAGTTTCTCAGTTTTTTTTAATTATATTTTATTAACTGCATACTTCATTAATGTCAGTGGAGTAATTTCTCCTCTTTTTCTTTTATTTTCTTCTCTCCCCATTGCTGCTGCTGCACCTTCTTTTTCTTCCTCCCCTCCCCCTTAGCCCCCCTCTCCCTCCCCTTACCCTTCACTTCCCTCCCACTTTTCTCTCTCACTCTAAAGAGCACTCAGTCTCTGCGCTCCCCTTCATTTCCCGCTCCAACATGTTGGCAGGAGGAGGCAGAGGAGGATGCTGCGCTCTACCCTCGGTGCGTTCCTGCCACCTCTTCGGCCAGCGCACACTGCCTCTGACTCAGACACAGCCTCAGCTTTCAGTTGTCTCCGCCTGAAGGACTTAAGAGAGGAGGTGGAGGAGGAACCCAAGGATACACTGGAGATCAGGAGCTCTCACACCAGGGTCCCCAACAGGAACAATAACAGCAGGAGAGTGGAACAGAGCAACTGCTCTTCATCTGTGGTGGAAACTGCTAATACCTCAGCCGTGACCACCTCCTCCGCCTCCTCTGGTTTCCCTCCCTCCTCTTCCCCCTTATCGGCTCCAAGATCCATGTGGCAAGAGGCAATAAGGAGGAAACGGTACCTCCTGGACCGGACAGGGGAGTCTGGTGAGGGGGAGAAAGGAGGAGGACGAGGTCAGGAGAGGAGGAACAGGTCTCCGGACTGGCTGTATGAGTCCTACTACTGTATGAGCCAGCAGCATCCTCTCATTGTGTTTCTGCTGCTCATAGTGATGGGAGCCTGCCTGGCTCTACTGGCTGTGTTCTTTGCTTCAGGACTGGTAAGCTGCTCATTCACAACATGCGCAATACACACATACACACACACAGATGCATTATGCAAATTTAAAAAGTGCAAATAAACATCCGGGACCATATGAACAGATGGACCAGCATAATATGTTAATTACATCCCTGTAACACAACTGTAAATTCCACTGACAGTATGTATAAGAAATCCATATCAAGTGTAAGCTCTGTAAACAGCGTGGACTGGTACATCTTGGCACGTGGGTGCACACACACACACACATACTGCAGATTCTCACCTATTCTATAAGCACACACACAGTTTGCTCACTTGTCAAACACAACACATGAGTTCCTCTCTTTCTCATAGCCTCATAGACTAGACACACGCACACACACTAGTGCACACACATACCATTGTGCTTGTGCAACACCTATATGCACACACATGCACACTCACAGCATGTGGTCCTCATCGCAGCACTAATGTGAAGAGAAGGGTGAGATAAAAGTGAGGGGGGAATAAGGGGCTGAGTTATTGTCAGAGCTCATGGTTGACTGAACTACAGAAAGGAGAGCTGTTTCCCTCTGTCACTATTTTGACAGGGTTATCTTCGCTCCAAAAACCCGAAAAACTCAGTGCAGTGAAGGCAAGGCACTCTGTGAAATAAGAAGACACACTGAAGTTAAAATTTCACTCCAAAGTAACCTGCCTGAGTTATATACATCTAAAAGTTTTGATAACAGTGTGATGTATTAACATAATCTAACGATTGATTTTTAGAGGATGCGAAGATGTACTAATATAACCTTATTATAGCTTATCATATTTTTGCATTAGCAGAGAGCCTCTCCCATTTCTCGTCTCTGCTGAGTCTACACACGCACACACACACACACACTCTCTCTGCACATCAGAGAGGTCACCAGAGCACCGTATTGAATCTAAACATACAAAACACAATGAAAACCCAATTAAAAAGTTGTCTCACATGGGAAAGTTATTTGCAACATGCACTATCACATATAGCCAACAGATGGTGAGGTAAGCAACATCAGTGGTTGGAGAGCCAGAGAATGCTTTTCCATGCAATCAACACAATCACTTATGTCTAATTAGGGAACTGATTACATTCTTTATCAAAAAATTAGAGGAGACAACGGTCTTTTAATCAATCATATTTAATCTGGCAACTTCTCTGATAGTTGATTGTATTTTAAAAAGCTCCTGCAGAATCAGGTAATTGTTATAATAGTGATTTTATTATTGTCTTGCACAAGGGGAGATATTTAAGCGGTTAATCATCATTCATCATTTTTGTGATTCATCACCTTAGCCACAGCTGGTATTTGTACCAATGAATAACGTTATGTATATTTTCATCATGAATTCATTATTCAATCCATCTGGTAGCATTTGTTTGCGTGGGTCCAGACCCCTGAATCCGCCCGCTCCACCGAATCGAGTTGACTTATTCTGCTGGTGTGGCATCATGACATGAAACAGCAGTTTCTCTGTTGAAAAGCAAATGATCCAAAGAGCGCTGTGGAGGGACTAATGATTAGCCAATCAGCACCACGGGCGGGACCAACACCGTTGTCAAGCTGTGCGCCGGAACCAAGGACGAGTAAAACTAGGCAGTGCTGATCAAATATGAATCAAGATTCTGTTACTGCATCACCTGTTTATCGCCTCAGATGTTTTCAGAAACTTATTTTATTGTACTGTTTAGCTGTAATATTAGAAAGTTTGTGACCCAGCTGCCATGTTGAAAACAGACAAAACCAAGCACCGCCCACCTCACAATACGTCATGTCATACACCATGTCACCACCAGCCAGAGCGTTTAGAAGTGATCGAATCGAATCCCCCTCCCCTACGGAAATCGGTTAGAGTGGAGGCAATGTCAGACTGAAGATGGAAATAAAGTGTTGACAATTCTGTCTGATGTCAATCAAAGCAGTTGTGTGAAAGCTGTGGTTAAGTGTACAGGTAAAGTTAATCAGCAGCTAAAGCATCAAATATCAATGTAGATTCAGAAAGATGGATGCTGCAGAGCTAAAAATATCCTTTGATATCTTTAGTTTTGGGGAAAATATATTCCTACAACCAGACACTAAAATATAAATCACCAAGTTCTGGTAACAATGTTTTTCTGGGCCCAGAATGAACAAGCATCTCAGTAAATGTCTGTTCCTGTCAGGCTACTGCTCAGTCTATCTGCCCTACATCCTTTCTTCTTTTTTTTTCACTCTATCCCTATGATGGATAGGCATTGCTTTTGCTTCTCCCTTGTTTTTTTTTTTCCTCCATCATCCTCTATTTCTCCCCATGCCTGTGTCATCTCTCACCTCCTCATAGTCTGCCTCTCTTTTATTTGTATCCTATCATCCCTCCATCCTGCTAGCTGGCTGACCTAAATCCTTTGCTGTTTTGGAGCTCTGCTCTGGGCGAGACAAACTCTCTGTGGCTCTCTGCAGCCACACACATCCTCTCCTGTCCCACTGCATTGACTGCATGCATGAGAAGGAGACAGAGGGAAGGTGGGGGTGGGGGCAAAGAAGTAGAAGGAGACTGAGAGAAGGAGGACAAATCTAACGAGCAGCATGGAAAGAGAGAAAGATGGGCAGAAAAACAGATAGACGGTTAGGCCACTTCAGAAAAAAATGATGGAATGAATGAAAATGTGTCTGAATGATCAGAAAACTAATACATATGCACTGACTGCAGTGTATAAAAACACATTTTTCTACTTGAAATGAACAGCTTGCATGAATGTGTAAATTTTAACAACCCAAGTAAAAATAATGCATGAAAAGTTGAAAATTCATTCTTTGATTTGGCCTATGTGCTGTAATTTAGACAGTGACAGTTATCTTATTTTTTTGAGGATAGAAAAGATTTATGTGAGATAAAATAAAGCTCTGTCTTCATGGATGGATGGAGATACAGACTCACTGAACAGTGAGGTCCTTAAGTGAGCAAGTCAGCAAATTAGCCCTGACAAGGTGCTAAATTTAAAGTAGGAATCAGCGTCCATCCAGTAACAATATGACACAGGAGTGCTGGGATGAATCCATGCTTCCATGCAAAGGCAGACAGCACAAACAACTCATTTCACCGTGCTATTCCCCTACATCCACCTTGAAGAAACTCCTGAAATTTTTATTACAACTTTAAGATCTAAGTGTGTTTCAGAAAGGCAGCATCAAATCCATTATGAATGTGACTTTACTTTTGCTACTGGTTAATACTGGTGGCTTTTTAGGGTTTTTCCTCACTTTGTAGGTTTTCTCAATGTATAGTATTTTTAAAATTTTGAATTTGAAAAGAGGATATGGATTACTAACTCGTAAATTGAGCCACAGTGTTATAGTAATTTGATTACATGACTTTTTTCTGTTTTCTCTTAGTCATATCCCTACCAATATGTAAATCTATGGGGATGATCAGTTTAATTCAGTCATCTAGGAGCAGTGCCACAGCGTACTCTGTAAGCTCAAGAAAAAACCTCTCAGACAAGAAAAGGATGACTTGTCTTTTTTCTTTCCTAGGATGGCAGGCAAAGCAGTCCAGAGAGTTACGCTACATATGCATTGCCCATTCATGTGTGCAATGTTGGCTATATAAACATGTAAATTGACTATGTTGCTATATAACAGGTACAGGACAATATAAAGCAAACAATGATTCCATAAGTAAGAGAAAGGTGCTGGGAATTATGTATGCATATATATGTTATATAAACAGCATTATTTTATTACATAAACCTGAAGGAATTTGATCCAGGTGATTCAGAAGAGACATTTTGAAGCATTTAGTGGTTCTTTACAGATATTACATATTTTGTAGTCATATTATATTTCACTATGTGTGTTGGCATTCCTTTTGAGTCACGATTTCTCGTGGCTCAAATAGAAAATTAAAGCTAGTGAAGGACATGCAGAGCAAAGGGGCATTTGTTTCACTGACTTCCTTCTCATATTACATCTAGTAATGAGGGGTACTTTAGCAGTGGCACCTTGTTCTGTTTATAAAAGTAGGAAAATTAGAATCTGTTTTATTCTGTTTGTATTTTCAGGACTCTAAAGAGGTAAGACAGAGCTAGAGAAGCAGCTTTTTATAACACAGGCTCTTTCATGCTCCCTGAAGATGCCTCAGTCTTCTGAATTTGCTTTTTTTTAATGTATTTGTTTCTCTCAGACAAACATATTTTTCCCTCTAATTAATTATCCCTCCTGTTTATGATAAATTACATATCTCTTTCCCACAGTCTTAGCCTGTCTGCCCATGTGTCTCATTGTATGTGTTCTATTTTATGTTCTTTATTGTTTTATCCTGGTTATTCTTTTTCCAGAACGTTGAGGACCATGTGGCCTTTGTAATCACGGTGCCCACAGCGTTGGCCATCTTCCTGGCTGTGTTTGTACTGGTGTGCATTGAGTCCATCTTCAAGAAGCTTCTACGTGTTTTCTCTCTGGTCATCTGGGCCTGCTTGGTTGCCATGGGTTACCTTTTTATGTTTTCTGGCGGGATCGTCTGTCCCTGGGATCAGGTAAGACAAAGAGATGCATTTTGCGGTGAATTTATTTGTTGTAGAAGAATAATGTGGTACATTCTGTTTTCTTTGCTGTGTTTCTGCTGTTTTACATGGAGTAGAATTTAGTGGAAGAGATTTAGTAGCTTGAGGCAAGGACAATATGACAGATTGTAAATGGTGACTTTGACTATACAGTACATTAGGACAATACATCATTCTACATATCTCTGAAAAATGAAATGCTGCATAGTATCTCAGCGAACCAAACATTGGTCAAATGCAACTAAGCACATAAACAACAAGAGGTAAGACAGAAATCTAGGCCAGCTGATTTTGTATGTTGCGAATGCATTATTATTCTTTCATTTCCTTGCTCTTTTCTCTCCTTAAATCAGCGGCGTTCTCAGTGAACATCTGTATGAATGTTTTGGCATATTTTGTGAGAGTCAGCCAGATAACCCCAGACATATTTATTTTTTTCACAAGTCCTACAAATATGACATTTCCCTGATTGCCAGAAAACAGCATGAAATCTGGTAGCAAGAGGGTCTAGAGATTTCACTTGGCTTTTATTCACTCGTTTTCTGTTCTGCTCGAGTCGGCTTCTACCTAATACCTAAATATAAACAGCTGCTTCCCAGCCCAAATGTGATTTTTAAGTCTGTGATTAGAGAGTAGACTATCCCCTATCTGTGGTGTGGAGTGTAGATAATGAACATGGATTAATGTGAAACAAGACTTGGGGATTCAGATGGCCTGGAAAAAAAAATCTCCTTAAGCTTACATTTCATCTCTTGTGATTTCTGACCTACATTCTAAAACAGGTCTTTTAAGTTTTGGATTGATCACGATGCTGCCTGACATTTCATCATGTTTTCTTGTCTTTTTCTTTGTGCTGTGGCCACAGTGAGTGCTAGTAAAGTAACACGCACTCTTCTTAAAAATCTCTACAGATTATATGTGAATGATATCAGTAGGATCAAAACTGTACTATTAAAGTCTGGCCATCTGTTACTAAAAGAGAAAAACATTTTTGTTGGAACAGTAAAACGTCATAGTTAAGTATATTAGACCTCTGTTAGATTTGATTTGATGGCCAGCCACAGCTACAGCTAACAATGTGATAGTCTCAATTAAGTCTTCATTAAATGTCATGGTCTTTAAAAATATTAATCGTGTATTTATTTTATTGAAAAATATTGGTTGTCATTGTAAATGTCATTCAAAGAATTCCTGGTTACCTCAACTAACAGGAGCATCTATTATATATATATATAATACCTTCCTTTCAAATCTTGTTATAAACCGGTTGAAATGTCCTTGACTCTCCTAGACCCTGACCAGCCATCATTCAGATGTCATTTCTTTATTAAGTGCTTTCTTCTCAATCTTATGAAATTATTTAACAAACACATCCATACATCATAAAATCAGATTACACAACATTGAAAACAAATGAGAAAAGATGTAAATATCTGATTTAGTCACTGATTAATTACCCAGTAGCTGGTCATGGAAAAAGCTGTTATATTGAATCATCTTGCTGTCAGAAAAGAAGAGCAAAGGATTGATCTGTGATCTAAGGGTTTAAAATAGCAGTCATTGTATTAAGCATTGAAAGGGGAAGAATAAAGAAAACACCACAAAGTAGACATTTTAGGTTAGGCTATGTGCAGGACTGAATGAGAGGTTGTCTAATGGCTCACTGCTGAACTGCTTCTTTTGCTGCAATATGCTTTGTTACAGTTGCAGATTACTTTGTCCTGACTCACCTACAGTACCTCTGACGTATACTTTATGGTGGCTGCTGTGGAAATTTTTACCCTTATGTTGTATACCCAAAAGTGCTGTGAGATTTTTGTGGATTTGAGGTGTTTTGCTATATTTTTACACTTCACAGAGGGATACAGCTAATGGTACATAGAGAGCAAAAGAGTGTGTGAGGACAGTATGTGTTTATGAAACAAATCTCACTCATTGTCCTTTGTACCAGCTGCAATCAGCTGGTACAAAGGAGGCCTGGCAAGTGTGTTGAGTGAAACTGTTGTAAATCAACTTGTGTAAATCAATAGATAATTTTTGTCCAAACATTTATCAAGATTCTTAGGGCACTTTTGTGGGCTTGCTGACTATTTCCCATGTGGCTCTCTCAATACCACGCAATGGCATTTGAGTCAGTATGCATAAAAACTGCTGCTCATCTGACACCAGTTTGCCCATAAAACCTATATGGACTATTTTTGAGTGTTGCAGCATAAGCATAGGAGATAGAATTTATTGTGTAAGTAAAGCATACATTAAACTTTAGCCTTTATGTCTGAGATGGTGTAGGAGAAATGACTGACATGTAATTAAATGTATATATTTTTTAATGAATATTGAAAATGTTATGAAAATACAGGCCATTTTTTAACGCAGTGAGAGTATTGTTTGCACCTCAGACTTTTTCCAGAAGTTATATATTATATACCTGCATGTTGTACAATATTCTGAAACAACATTACAGCTGCAGCTAAATGTGGCAAGACAAACAAACAGCAGCATCTTCATTGCTGCAGCCATATGCTTCCTCACTGAACATGATGTGAAAGCTGTACTCATTCAGCAGTACTTGGCAAGACGAATGTCTAGTGTGGATTCGTCTATCACAAAGAGGTATCTAAAGATGCACTGATTCACACCCCACTCTATTCATTCCTTTCTTCTGCTCACAGAAAATGTCAGACCATTATGCAATTACTGCTCTCTGACTGCTGCATCTTAGCCATGTTAATTAACACTTATCTGGAGAGACATTATTGTTGACTGGCACTGCATTCTGTTTGTGTTTTTAGGGGCTTGATGCCATATTATAGCTTAAGGAAATTAAGTATTAAGTATTAGTGAAATGAATGTGAGTCACATCTGCTTGTGCAGTCACTAATGAAAAAGCTTTGAATAATATATATTAGCTGTTTGCCAATAACCCAGGCAAAATGAAAAAGAGTATTAGCATTCTATTAGCCTGCATGGGTATTTTTAGGCCTTCCTTGAGACACGCTGGTCACCATACTAGAGGAGTTCTTCTTGTCGCTCAGACTAAGAGGGGAGGGCCTCATTTCCCAAAATATCTTATGATTACACTTTAAAGTACCTTTAATTTATATTTTGACTTTATGCCTTATGATTACCAATCACCATTAGCTGGTTGGCTAGAGCTGTTCCTTTGTTTTAACAAAACAACTAAATTATATTTAAGTGTAATTCTCAGCTATGATGTGGACAAACCCAGTCTGAAGATATAGACTGATCTGTAAACCATCAAATCCTATCAAGAAGTCATTATACTAATGAGCTGCCATTCACTTTAAGCTAATCTTACCACTTAAAGATTTGTATTTTTGAAACGGACACAAAGTGTCAGGTGTGTTGTTGATGATGATCCCTGGAAGTTGACATGGTTAAAGAATTTTGATGTGATTTGATTTAAGATGATGACTTTTTAAAAGAAATGGGCAATAAAAAATGATTCCAGGATTCCAGCTGAATATGAGAAGGGACAGAAAAGGGATCATTTTGATGATGCATTTAACACTTAGCACTAAAGCTGTCAGCTACAGAGATACTTAACCACATGATCAACCCAACTGTAAACTCATTTTTGCGGGGGAATTAGGTCACTGCTAACCATGTGAATGCTTTAATTGATTTAATTTGGTTGATTAGATTTATGTGTTTTATACTTCATAGTTTGCATAAAATGTATGACAAGATTTTTGACATGTGGAGATCCAACATAATTAAATCCAAAGACCATTCTGGATCTCAACCTGGACTAAATTTTGAAGACATTGCCCTCCTTGCTTTTTTAAGTTCTTCCCCTTGTAATCCAGGACGTGGAGCATGCTGAGCATTTGCTTATTAGACAATTAGATTAATAACCAAGTCTTTGAATCTGTGGTCACCCTGGTGTTACTGTGCAGTTGCTAAGTGGATGTCTGCTCCAGAAAAAAAATGGAGGGAGGCAAAGTAAAAGTCAGTTAATTAAATGCTTTCAGTGCTGTAGAGAGGAGGTCGCTATGAGAGGTAGGGGAATGAAAGAGTGATTAGAGGGAGGGCTTCATGCTCTCCCACTGCCTTACCTGTCATGTATAGCTCTAAGCTCATTAGGGATGATGGCTTTTGTCCCATGTCTTTCATACAGTGTTGCTGTTGCTAGTCAGCGGATAAAAATGTTGCTGACCAGAGTGACAAAACAAAATATATATATAATAAAATATAACATATATTTAAAAAAAAAAATAGTGATAACGAAAGGGCTTGAGAATAAGTTGCTAAGATATCAGCATGTACAGTAATTGAAAAAAAGTGGTTTGAAATATAGCAAGTGGAGAGAGCAAAAGAAAAATGAGACATACAGAGAGAGATGGAGCCATGAATACATAGATGATGTTTAGATCTAAAGATTTCTTTGTATCTGAGTGTATCTTTCTTATTGCCTTCATGCTGATATACAGTGGTTTGTGGTTTAGTTGAAGTGTATAATTTTACTGGAATGTACTAGAAACACTGAGTATGAAATTTCTTGCTTCCCTCCTTCCCTGTTGTAAATTTTATGCTCTAACACACACAAACATGTACACTTGCACACACTTACAGACAAGTGTGTAGTCATGACAGTACTTGCTATGCAACAGATTATTGAACAAGTGACTAATCTAAGGGATAATCTATTTCAGACCAAAATCATTTCCTTTCTATAGAATTGCTACGCTGAGTGAATCAGCGTAGCAATTCTATAGGAAGGAAATGATTTTGGTGTGGTGTTTTTAGTGTTGAGTTCAGCTTTGGATAACTTTGAAGTGCAAATTTGTGCTGCTGACATATTGTGCTGTTTTGAAATGGGAAGTCCAAAATGGAAGAGGCTATAATATCAGCTTTGTCACACCATCCAGACACAAGGTGGAGCCACTCTAGGCAGCCTGTTGCAGCAGCTCCTGTTAAAGTCTTTGTGTTTTTGTACTTTTTTCTTCTTGCCAACAGCACTGCAGGAGTATCCTTTCTTTCCCTGAACAGCTGATCATAGTCTCTAAACCTCCATTACTCCTTGGAGTTAGGCCCCAAAATCCTAGAAAAGTTGAAAATGCCAAGCACACAGGGCAGGAGCCAAACGAGAGCAAGGAGGAGAAAGTACAAGCCATTTCTTCTTTCCATCATGATGGGAAATGTGAAGTCCCTGCTGAATAAAATGGACAACCGCGGTATGCTGACCAAGACCCAGCGGAGACATTGGGAACGCAGCATTATGTGTTTCACAGGAAAATGGCTGTAGGAACATATTCAGAACTCACCGTCACCAACTTTCAGACTCTTCAGTCTGACAGAGACTGCAGACAGACAGCTACTGTGTTACCCCGGACATTAAACTGATCACTGTGAGTCTTGTGTGTCAAGTGATTGTTGTCGCTTACCTCAGACCTCAAGTGAGCACGTCTCTTGACCCTCTGCTGTTCACCTACCACCCTCAGGTTGTGGTTGACAAAGCCATCATCTACCTGCTACAGCAAGCATATTCTCATCCGGACAAGCAGGGCAGCACTGTGATTTCTCCAATGCCTTCAAATAGCACTTTACAATTTTGCCTCTCATTCATATGCACACACACACACACACACACACACACACACACACACATACACACCCCAACGGCTACCAGGCAAGGGGCTGGCGTAACCATCAGGAGCAATTTGTCTTGCTCTAGTACACAGCCACCACTTGAACACAATCCAGCCCCTGCTGCTGAGAGAGTAGCTCTAGAGGATGCAGATAGACGCCTCCACAACCTTCTCACTGTTCACTAAGGGGCTGTGTGTCTTAACAGATTGTGAGCAGCCCAGGAGCACTGCAGCGGACCATCCTATCCCCTTTTCTTTTCACTCTGTACACTTCCAACTTTCAGTACAAGTCTGTCTGCAGAAGTTTTCAGATCTCAGACACCTGGGTGGACTGTGTTGTGGAGTTGTGTGGGAGCAACCACCTACTCTTAAATGAGGCCAAGAACAAGAAGATGGTGGTGGATTTCAGAAAGAAGAGGACAAAAACAAACCAAATTTCCATCCTTGGAGGTGGAGGTGGTGGAGGGTTACCACCTTGACAACAGACTGGACTAGAAGTGCAACACAGAGGTTGTCTACATGAAGGGACATGTGTGCAGCAAAATATTGCACATCTTTTCCCAGTCTCTTGTGGCAAACGCAATATTCTTTGCTGTACTCTGCTGGACAGCTTCAGAGACAGTGACACAAACAAACTGAGTTGGAAGACTGGTTCTGTGCTGGGGGACCTCTCTTGAGCTCTTAAAGTTGGTTGTGGAGAGGAGGACTCTGCACTAACTTAAACATCATGGACAATGTCTCTCATCTCCCCCACAACCTACTGTTCAAACAGCGTAGCGCTTTCAGCAAGAGACTTGTTCCATCTTGCTGTGACAAAGAACGCAACATGAGGTTATTCTTGCCAGCTGCCATTACTCTGTTCAACGAGTCTCATCTGTGTCGAGACAGGGGACTCCTCTGGCAGTGAAGTCTCACCTCACTCCCTCACATAACAAAGACACACAGCTCACCTGGACATTTATTACATTTATTCATCACACATCTTATATGACTGATTTCATTTGCTGTTAATCCTTCCAATCCTGACTGTTTCTTTTTTGTACTTCAGACCCTCAAGATAACCAGTGTCAGTGTAAATAATTAATATATTATACATATATACATTATACAGTTAATTCTGTTTATATTCATTGACAATTCACCTTAGTGTATAGCTTTTAGTAATATCCACCTGACTTGCACTAATGTACAGTATGTTACAGTATATTATCATTGTATACTGTATATTCAATACATATTAGAGTCCTATGTTTAGTCTCTATTGTGAGGTTTTTTAATTTTATTGTATTTTATATTTTATTTAGTCTATTGTGTATAATTTGGTCTTTTAATTGTGATTTGTGTGAAGTGGCTGCTGTAATTGTGCTGTGGCACTGCAATTTCCCTTTACTTGATCTATCAGTCTCTCCATCTATCTGTGGTCTTATTTAATCCTGCTCTGACTGAGTATAAATTGCTCCATAAAATAGAAGTGGTATGGTTTTCACGAGACAGGAGTGAAAGGTACAAATATTTTCCCTTGAATTACCCTAACTGTTTAACATCCAGTTAACCACCTATCCTGTAGGGGCATGTGAATAAAATTTGCTGTGCCATTTTGTGGTGTGACTGGGCACTAATGCCATAAAAAGCAGATGGCAGTGGTAACCTTTATTGACAGCAGGTTACATAGAGACAGAATTTGATAGAACACAAAGTGATGAAAATTGCTTGAAATCGATGTTGAGATGCCCATCAAGGGCTCTTCAAATGAATGATTTCTCCTAAACTGGCAATAGTAGCTATGTAGAGTTTCTGTGCTACATAAAGACAGGAGCACAGAGGAATGATAATGACAAACTTGATGGAAGAAAATTAGAGAGGAAGTGTTGAGATTCTTAAGATGTGTTGAAAGGTTCATCTTTCATTTATGATAGAGGTTGCTATGCGGGTGTGATTATCATGCTTCCTGCAGACTCTACATTGTATCCAATTTTAATTTTATTCACCACAGTACGATTGTGCGACAACTACACAAGTATTATTTTCTGGTACCATGCATCTTTTTCTGTAGACTACCAGACATCTAATGGAAAGTCAAGTCAGTGTTACTTTAAAATCTCATTTAGTATTTGTGCAGCTCATTATTTTGTATAACGATGCAGTTTACTGAATCACTGATGACTGAGGATGAATGAGGTTTTCTGCAGAATAGCCAGTTTCTCAATTTGTCACATTGTATCTCAAACGTTGTCTAGCAGCGCTGGCCTTATTTCACCTTTCAATTAGCTTGAGCTGTTTTTTTTATTTTAATGTAGTTATAAAAAAACGTTTTGTTTGTACAAGTACAAAATTGTTTTGTGTTTTGGGTCCTTGTATTTCCAGGAATACAGGGACTTCTAACTGTCACTGTTAATGAATGTAATCCAGTGTAGTCCACGAAAGCACACAAAACATCTGTTTAACCAAATTGCTTCCCTTCCATTGAAATGCAACAAATCAGTAAATTGTATATGAGTAAATAATGTGGAATAATATGTAAATTATCTTGCAAAATATAACATAATGTTGGATGTCTGTAACGTGTCAAGTGAGTTATCATGTCATAGGGTGGAAAAGGAGTTGCAGTTGGAGGGTGGCAGAGAGGAAGAGGAAGGCAATGATATGAAAGAGGAATAGCACTGAGACACTATGGGGACAGTGCTACAGTTAGGAAATCACAACACAAGTAGATATTAAAGTGTAGATTACACTGTAATTGGTGTAGTGACAGTGAAGTGGTATAGAAGGACGAAGCTAAAAGGTCAAAGTGTCCAGTGTTCTTGTCTACAGATTAAATCACAGTGGCAGCTCACAGTGACAACCATTCAGTCATTCATGGAGATCTGAAAGGACACCAAAAATACACATGTAGGTAATACAATTTTTATTACATTTAAAATCTGCTGACAAGTGGGCATTTTTTTATGTCTTAAAGTGAGGTTGATGATATGTACAGTAGTGTGATGTCGGGGCTCAGTGCTGCTCTAATAATCTCTGTCTACATCTTGTCCTTTTCCTCTGTAACACTGTTGAAATTCACAGCACTAGATGGGCTACTCTGCATTCTTGATGATGGCTGTCTTTTGCATCTGTTTTTACATTAAAGTTTCTACTGTTCTTTGCACAGGGTGAGAAACTGTGGCTAAAAAAGTAGTTGACAAACTGTCTGATGACCTCCTATTTAGCCAAACTCAAATTTTACTGCAGCATCATTCTATTGGAAGTACCCCCCTCCCTTCTATTTATGTCACTGCATATCAGCTTCCACCAAGCTCCTGCATGCTAACAAGCTACCTGGACTTCTTCACTGCAGGAAATAACATGACTTGTGTATCTTATCTAAACTGCTTGAGTCCAGAGGGCACTTATGATTTTCCTGTTGTCCTCCATATGTTGTTTTTTTTTTTTTTTAACTCGACTGGCATGAAGAAGCTTCCCCACATAGAGGACATAGTCATCTGTCAAAAAAACTATATTATTTGTGTTGACATTATCAGGGAGAGACAGTGAGACAGTACAAGCAGAAGAGATGGTTACATTACAAATTGCACTGTCAGTACAGCACACTGTCAGGTAAAAGAAATAGCACCGTGACTCCAAATATTCCTTCAGCTGTGTTGAGCTCACTCTCCCAGAGTTAGTTTGTATACAGTACACTCTTCATTTTCCAACCAGAAATCAATTGGATGCTTATCCTCTCCCCACAAAGCCCTCTCTGTTTGCTGACGGTGGGGAGAGGGGCTTATCTGTGTGGTCCAGCCTCTACCCTCACTTAGAGATGTCTGGACCCTGCATCATCTCCTCAATTCCTTCTCTTCGTCTTTCTCGATCCCTCTCTGTCTCTCACACACACACACACAAACAGTCTTTTGTGAGTATACAGCCAGCATCATCAGAATTTCGGACAGGAGAGGTGGGGAATGGGGTGTTAGAGGAGGCTTGCCAGGTTGGAATGGTAAAAAAGAGGGTAGATGGCGAAATTACAGGAACTACTGCTAGAAAAGACACAAGTGAGGGAGGCAGAGATCAGCTCTGAGAGACAAACTCAGAGAGAGATGCAGGACAACATGTAAAGAGGAGGAGTAATTGCACTATTTTATTTAATCACATGAGAGGCTTTATTCTAGTAAAATGAAAAATGATGTTTTGTGCTAAATACTTTAATTTTTCTCAGGGAGCAAGGCCATCCTGCCTAGACTGATTGTGGAAATTACAAACCAAGCACTTTAGCTGAATGTTTCCTTTCTATTGCATTTCATTTTGCATCTTCACAGTAAATCAATAAGTCTGACTTTTTACTAAGACTCGGATTTAGTGTTTCTATAACAAGAAATGAAAAGAGTAGTCTGGCTTTTTTAGGGTTAAATCGCAGACTGACACACACAGCATATGCTCATGTTATAAATCTAGCCTTTAAACTAATCTCTGCCACAGACTGTAGACTAAAAGCCTGATGTAATCTGACACTCCATCTCTATAATTTGTTTTATGAACCCTCCTCACTGTCATTATCAAGGAATTGATTCATGTTGCAGGAGTAGAGTTGACTGTACCATGATGGATCACAATAAAGCCTTGTCCACTTAATTGTCAGAGTTTTCTTATGCATTTGCCTTAACCACACTGAAGGAAGCACCTCGTAGTTTTATTACCACATCAAGTCAAAGTATGCAAGAGAACTCAGCAGGTGTCTTTCTCCCCGCAGCCCTTCCATTATCCTCAGTACAGTTTCATGATTCAGTTAGCGGCATTGGATTTCATTTCAGAGCATTAATTTAGAAAAAAGGCATTCTGGACTCTAAGCAAATTATGTTGCCCTGCTAGATGATATTTTGCAGCAATTAGCAGCTCTCTTTTGTATTGGGAATTAAGTTAATGCTCTCTTATTCCTCTTCAAGGGAATAAATAACATTTTGCTTAATTCTGAACAATCTGTTGCTTGTAGGTTCACATCCACTGAATTGTTAAACAGATTCTTACAGTTTATTACAGAATTTAAAAAAGTCTATTAGCTTACTGAGTTGATGCCCATTGCATTGGTTGTGATTGTGCACTTGCATCTGTATATTTTAAGTTTTTACAGAGAATTATTCTGTTTTAGAACATTTCTGCTTCTGCAATGATTTGACAAGTGTATACATGAAGTAAAAACAAGGAGCTGGCTTTTTGCAGCTTCTCTAATAACATTCCCCATAATGCAAAACACCAGTCACTCTACTAATTTACAGCTATGTTTACCCATAATCAGGAATACTGCAAGCAACACTGTCTGCACTGTCTCTTGCCACTGTCAGGACTCTTTCATTCCTTACCTTTTTACTTGTCACCCTTGTTCAGTTTTCTCACCTCTGCTAATCACCTGACAGACCTCTCCCCAGCTGTTTTTAGATTAGCCATTAGCCCCATACTCTAAATAGACTGTTCACCCTCCTTATTTGCCAGATTCCTGTCATTTTTGCCTACATTAAACTCACCAACACCTTCTAAGTAAACTGCCTCAAAAACTTTTCAACTCTGTCCTTATGTTTACCTTTGGGATCCTAACTCCTGTCGCCAGCATTATTGAACTGTGCCATTGTTAAAAATGAAATAAAACTGTGCCCAATTAAGGCTTGGTCAGGCAGTGCTACAGAGAGATTAGAGAGTTATTTTCTGGGTTTTGTTAATGCAACTGCAGTTCTACAGAGACCAAGGCACAGGAACACACAGGAAGAGTCCAAATAAATGAAACTTTATGTTTACTTTTCTTCTTTTCTTTTCAGAGTTATAGTCCACTGTAACACAAATGTTCTTTCATAATGTTCTTTTAGTTTGTCCTCCATCGTCTCAACAGTGAGTACCTTGGTCACCTATGGGTAATGGCTTACTAAACTAGCTCTGAAGGATTTATATTGGCCATTTTTGAAAGTGCAAAGCTTGCAGAGGCACGAATGCAAGTGTAGTGCCATTTGTGTTGGACTAAATCTTTTGCACCACCCCTGTTTGGTTTTCTCTGGATAATCAAAATAATATTTTCTGTCACGCAAACGAGATTATTACGCTTGCTTTATGCGGTCATGTAAACAGTTTAAAAAGAGGGGAAATTGAAATGTCAGACTGCAGATATAGAAAGATAACCTCACTGATTGTGAAAAAGAGACAGATGTTGCAAAGGTTGGGCTGACAGACTATATAGTTTGGCGGTCATTATTGAGCCATAACATGTGCAATTCTAACCAAAGGCTTTTGTGCTGGTCCCTCTTTCTGCAGGATTTTAACCTGCAGATTCATTATAAGAAAGGAACAGAAAATGTAATTGCTGATGCTTTGTCCAGATCTTCCTAAATTTCACTTGAATTGAACATCATAGGGGTATGTTTAATTCTTCTCTACTTCAGCAGACTGGATGTGTCTATGTATCAGGTGTGGGTGTGTGTGTCTGTGGGGACAAGGAGGTGATTGGTGGATCATCTTCCAGCTCTGGCAGGTGATTGGCTGCTTCAAGTGGAAGTCTGCTATATAAAGAGCCAAGATGGCATCGTAGCAGCGCATGGGCATGTCCTATCTCCCTCCTCTCCCAACCAGACACACTTCTTACCCTGATGTTGTTTGATCATGGTTTTGTTCCCTTCTTCTGGACTTAATAGGGGTGGGCTGCCAGTTCTGTTAACCTTATTTCCTCATGTTTATGTTAGTAAGGGATGTAAGTTGTTGTCATTTTGTTCTTGTTTTCGTGAGGTTATATTGATTACTTCCCAGTTAGATTTGTTTTGTTTATGTTGGCCTTTGTTCACCCTGAAGCTCTATGTGCATTATTTAATTAAATAAACCCACTCTCTTTATATTGAGCCTTTTGTCTCTGTGGCTGCTTGGGACTTGGGGAAGATGGGGTTTATTCATGTTGTGTCTTGGACACTCCTGGACAGGCATAACTACTATGGTCAAATATTCAAGTTGACACCATATGGCTGGATCCTGTGTGTTGGTTAATCATTGTGTACCATTATGCAGGGTCAGGGGACATCAGAGGTCACTCCTCTTGTCAAGTTGTTGGCTTTTATAATTGCAGGCTGTCTCATCAATAGTGGTGTTCCACAGAGAGAATGAGGCATAGACCTGGCAATGAAAAAAGCCATTACAGGTGAATAACCAAGCTAGCCATTCCTTTCTTGTGAGCAGGAAACAAATTATACACTTCATGGGCCACAAATTAAAAACCTGTCAAATCCTTGATGTCCCCTAGGACAGTCTATATGTATATGTTATGAATTAAATTATGTAAGAATACAGTATTTGGATACATTTTACTATTTTGTCATTATCTGACTGAAAATAGAGACCTGTCCTCATATAGTCTCATACAGTAACTGTGTCAGACTTTTTTGGCATATAAATGTTAGACATATTTATCCTTGTTATTAAAGACACTTATGATGAGTCATGGGCTCCCTTTATAAAGGTCCAGGTTATAATATGTGTTTAGATAACCTTCTCGTTGACCTTCTGTCTGTCTCTACAACTCTGTATTGACTAAGCTCTGTTCTTCTGAGTCACAATTGGTAGCTTCCTCAGTCCTCAATGAGCTTAAAGCTTTTACATCCTCACCCCTGATTGCCATGAGGACTTAAGTCAATTTAGGAAGCATGAAGAAAATATAGGATCTATGTCGGAGGCATAACCTACATAGATCTGGATTCTGCTCTCGAACTGTATCTCTCATGCAGTAGTGATACTTTGTGCAATTACTATTTTGTACAGAAATGTGTTTCTGGAAATTATTTGCAACCTTTTGTGATTGCGACCTTTTGTGTCAGGGAATAAGTAATGACAATACTATAGGGTATCTCAGCACTTGAAAACAGCTTGCTGCTTGTCACTTCTTTTTCAGATAATACATTTAGACCACAGTACATATTTCTGTATTACACATATTGCATTAAATTAAAAAAAGCTTTTGAAACCGACTGCCACAATAACAAGGTCACTGGTACCTTGGCTGGTCCCATGGTTGTTACCACAAGGTCTTTGTTTTAATAAGCAATTTGACATTGTTTCCTGCTCTGTAAAGACAGGTAGGCAGGAAATAATAGCAGCAACCATTACTACTACCGCTGCTCATCTAGGCATGGAAATTATTCACATACCTTTGTTTCGGTTAGTCACAGATGGTGATATTGTGAGTGTCAGTAATTGGAACAAGCTTGAGTGGCATGCATTATTTGAAAATATTATGCATTTCAATAGAATGTTTTTTGGGGTTTTTTCCTGCAGAATAGCCTTGACTTTCTTCTTCGGCGCTCATGAAGTGTGCATATAAAATGTCATGCTTTTACAGTAAGGTTATTTGCATTATACACATGTCAATGTTATTTTTACTTTAAAAAGCAATGTTTATTTCAATCTGTGTTGTTGTAACTGTGTAACAACTGTACCACCAAAAATGTACCCTTCATTGTAGGTTTCCAAGCCCTATGACATTGTTAATTGTGATTTACTCATCTAAATGCCAGTATTAATATTTAGAATGTGTAAAGAGGCTCCCTGGATTTTTACTTTTTGCCAAATACAAGAAAAGAAAAAGAAAACATCAGTTTTATTAGTACATAGTAAATAAAATATTCTATTAATGATGATAGGTTAATAATTTAATATTGAAAATATTTTACCTAACATTCTAATAATTTTTTAGGGCCCCTGTCAGTCAGCCCTCACCCCTCCCTCCCCCATACGGAGCCCCTGAGCATGATGGAATTTAACCTGTTAGCTTAGTCCATAGTGAAAGAGGTTACTTTTTCTCCCCTAAAATTAGTTGCTTAATATCTTCACAGAAAATTCTGAGTATTTACATTTCGCTCCTCTTTTAGCCGACATTTAATCAATGCAGACAAATTTTAGCAAGCTATTCATATTAAATCAGTTCTCCCTGCCACTGCCTGGTGCCAGGCCCAACAGATGCAGCTTCAGGCTCAGCAGCCCTGTCTCCCCATCCCCCATCCCTCTACCAATGAACCAGCCCTACTCCAGGGTTGTCAGGTCTGTGTAACAAAACCAGCACAATGGACAATCAAAACCAGCCCAAAAACCAGCCAAATACCAGAACTCAAAATATGCCTCTGCCAAACAATATACGCTGCTTTTAAAGTCCAACAGCATTGCTGTCGTTGCCAAATGTATTATAATATCTACAAGGCAACACCATAAATGTTTAGTGCGCCAGCATTAAAAGCATTTTTCCAGAGTTGGGATTGAGAGGCAGGTGCCAGGCAACGGAGAGCACTACAGCACATTGTGTTTGTGTGTGTACCTGGGTGGCGTGTTGGCGTGTGAGTAAGTGCTGATCTAGAGTCAGTTTGGTAGGATTTGGGTATAAATAAATTATTTCATTTAAAATATGGATTTTTATTCATAGATATTATTCAAGTTAGTCAAGTCAAGTCAAGTCATTTACATGCAGAATAGGTCTACCCAACTAGTGGACAAAAAATTCAACCCGTGGCAACACTTCAAATGTAGCCCTACTCCCAGCTGAAGAAGAAGGCAAGCGGCATTGTGTTGAATGACATGTCAGTTGGTGTAATTGCAAAAAGAAAAACGATTAAATCCTTTTCAATGATAAGAATTGGTAGTGTACTTAGTGCAAAAATCTGCTGCTGATTTTATTCTTTTGTTTGATATATCATTCTAAAGATGATAATGTTAATTTATTTTAATTGAAGAGGTTAATATATATTTCAGTTATATTTATTTTAAGTTATTCATTAATGTTAAGAGAATTTTCCATCCAAGAATTTTACCATTAAAATGACATTTAGGCTGTAAAAGATGGCATTTGCATCTTTCTTCTAGAGGGCATCAGTCTTGCATCAAATAGTGAATTCCACCATATGCAGAATGTTGCATGCATGTCTGCACAGTTTTATATTTTCATAGCTCAGTGTCAGTAAATATTGCACAGTAAGTATTGGACCACAAGAGAGTTGCAAGCCTGCAAAGGTAGGGCTATTTAAAGCTTTGAATGGGTCAATTGGGTTCTGGGAGTGTGGTTACAGCAGTTGTGTGGGGTTGTAGTGGCCTGTGGTGGGTTGATGGGGCGCAATGTGATATCTTTTCATTGGGTCCAAATTCCCTGGCTGCACCCCTGAGAGTGATGTATTAGGTTGTCAATGTATTAAGCTGTTACTAGCATTTTATGAAAAGATCATACTGTGTTGGCCAGTTATTGTCATCCACCTCCATGATGCATGTGATTCAGTTTGAATGATGCCATATATAAATTTCACAATGATCAATAGTGCATTGAATGTCTGTGATCTTAACTTATACAAAAGAATATGTCAACATGTTAATGATTTTGAGGACAATGGATGACGATGATGATGACTGCTATTTTGTTTTTATATAATTAATACATTTTCCTCTTGATGTGGTACAAATTTTTTAAAGCCGTGGTAAACCTTTGCTTGTACTGTAAGCATGTAGGTGAAAAACAATGTCTGTTGTATTGCAGGGTTGTATACATACTTACAGCATTTTGGTATTTAACAAAACAAATTGTGCTTTTTCACTAAGTTGCTAAAATCACATTCTTTTTACAAGAGCAAATTATCAGATGAATCCACTGTTTTAACTCCAAGTGTTTCTGGTGTGTCATGCTGACCTCCAATTGTTGTTTTCACTTGACTTCTCCTTTTCGTTCTTGGAAGAGTAACAGCCACAATCTGCTTCCCTGCTGATCAAAGTATCATATAGATACCAAAAGCAGAACATGTGAAAATCTAATTTAAATATCATTTGAAAAAACATTTTACAGCAAATATCTGTTTTCCGCTTTGTTTACTTCAGCAAATGCCAGCAATTATCTATACAGGAAAAAGATTGATTTAAAAAAGTTAGCATATAACTTGAATATAATGAGTGTAATGGAGCCATTTATAACTCCTGAAACTATCATGTCTTGCACTAATACAGCAGTATATACAATCTGTTACTGTTTGGTAGGAAAACTATCAGCTGTATTGTAGATGCATAAAAACAAGAATATCATGGTTGTATTTTTTATGTAGGGCATTTTGTTTTAACATGTCAACCATTGTTAAGCAATTTGAGTATATGGAGTCTACAACAAATGAACATGATATGGCTAATTTGAAAATATGTCTACTTTTATCTATAGTAAAGTAGCAGGATGTCGAGTAAATGTAGAGTACACTGCTCATCTGGGCACAAGTTTTACGTCAAACATGAATAAAGCATTGTCTTTGAGGTAATAGACCATCCTTCGAGATTTGCTACTATTTACATTTGCCACCATAGTTAGCCATTACAAAAGCAGCAGTGTAGAAGTCTCCATTAGTCACTCAAGCTTAAACAGAGGAGATACTGTTTTACTCATTTTCAGTCTCTCTTCCCCTCTCTCACTCCCTCTCTCTTTCCATCTCACCGCCCCCTACACCCTAACCCCGCTTTCCCACTGGCCCTGAAAATAACCCAGAAAGGTTAACTGGCACCTGGCTGCAGCCTGTGAGAACACTGGCCTCATTCTATCCATACACAGGCATATTAAAGAAGTGTGTGTGTGTGTGTGTGTGTGTGTGTGTGTGTGTGTGTGTGTGTGTGTGTGTGTGTGTGTGTGGTGCTGAAGTAAAAAGGGAAGCACTCCACATGCTACATTAGATGTGTCAGGTTTGAAGTGTGAGTAGTAATTGTCCCCTTTCCTGCTTCCTGCAATCAAAAGAGCTTACATAAGCCAAAGAAGCTAAAAATGCTATAATGGGTCCACGAGTGTACAACACTGAAATATGCTTAATGGCCTAAATATATGTCCTTTCCTCGTTTTTCCTCTTGTAATTTTGTCTTTAGTTTGACATTTAATACCTCCTCAAGCAAGCCTGGTTTTTTGATGCGACTGATGTAGCTGCACATAGAGAAACTTCACTCACACAGTGTTGATGGTCAGTCCTGGTGGGACAGGCTCTTTCTTCCCCCACAGGACTGTCAACACTGATATTTTCATCGAAATTTTCTTTTCTTGTGCACCCATCTCTTTCGCTTTCTTGCTCTCTTCTTTACCTTCCTCTGCAGGTGTATCATAAGTGTGTCTCTTTCTCCACAGGTGTCCTTCTTCCTGTTCATTGTGTTTGTGGTATACACCATGCTGCCATTCTCAATGCGGGATGCCATCATCGCCAGTGTCCTGACCTCCGCCTCGCACACCATTGTATTGAGTGTCTGCCTGTCCAGCACAGCCGATCACATGGAACCAGTAATATGGCAGGTAAGGTGATCAAATATAAGTGTGTTTCTGTGGTAGAGCACGTGTAATTTTAGTAGATAAGATATATCATACACACTGAATTACGGAAAACTTAACACAATACTTTACTAAAAGCAAAGTTTATTAAAACTCTACAAACATGCATCCACTCCAACTGATGACTACTCATATACAGTGTTAGAAGACATGAATATGGTTATAGTGTGACATGGCTACACAACATCCTGTCTTATACAAACTGCATGAGGAGTCTTACCACCTTTGCTTTTTTTGTTTGATTTTAATATCCAGATGAAATTTCCTTTTCCTTTCCAGACGTGTAATATTATCCCATCCTGCTAACAAAATGAGCCTTTGTGGTTATTTTAACATTTTTAACAAACAAACAAAACAAACAATGTGACCTTTAAACTAAAACTAATTTAGCATAGCAGGTGAGCGATAGAAATTCTAATGTGGGTTTTTTTTTTCTTTACTTTATTAAAAGGTCACCCTCTTTCCAGCAGTATTGCTGTTTGGAGTTGGCATATGCTGAGAAAAAGAAATAATAATATCAGGAAACCAATTATCTCGGAAAGGGAGACTTTAATTAATTTGAGTTTATTCAAACCTGATTCCAAAAGTCAGTGATTGCCAATACACCTCAGTCTAATTCCAGCTAATGCATAAAGGAAAGAACATTCATTTAACAAGCATGTCACAAAAGCCACACTTCACTGATAATCATAGATTACATTGACCAAGATGAAATTTAACATTTCAGAGCTAAATCTCAAAGGATATTTCCAGCATATAAATAGGCCTAATAATAATTATTTTATTATGTCTTCATATCAGTTACTTCCCACATATTCATCCCTTTTCTCTACATCCTTTTGTGTGTATTGCTGTTTGTCAGCCCTGTTGCTCAATTGCAGTCTGACTGGAATGTGGCTACACAAAAAGGAATTTATCATAAATGGTTATTCAACTTAATGTTATAATTTTTTATCACACAATATGACTCCCACTCTGAGATTCTTTTCAGGTATCACTAAAGCATTGATATTATGTGTTTGAAAAATGTCTGGTTGAGACAGCTAATAAAGCCTCTCCAAGCATGACAACAATAACCTCTCTGGAGAAATAAATCAAAAATATCATTTATAGTCTCATATTCAAAAGATATATTTTCCCTAAGATAACAGGAAAACACTTACTGTGCACTTTTCTTTAAAAATTCTACATAGACTTACAAAGTAATACACATAATGACAATCAATTTAGATGGTTTGTGCAGCCAGAGCTGTATCCTCGCACCCGATAATGATTCTTGTGCCTGTATCTTCATCTGTTTCTGCTTTTCCTGCTGTTATACCTTTACAATAATTCTCTATTGCTTCTGTGAACTCTGCTGTGATGACCCGTTATTGGGTTTCAGCCTTTTTTGCTCTCACGTGTAGCATATAGCATGTTCATACTGGCATCTGGGCAGCCTGGGGCTGTATACTACATGGCCGGCCATTATCTGCCAACTCGTCTTATGCACCAGGTCAGTTTGCCTGTCAGCACAATTCCTGTGGCAAATCTGCCAGAGAGATGTGTTTTTATGAGAATCTGCCTACTAAAAATATTGTATATCATGTGTAAAGTGAAAGCAACAACGGAGGTCTTTTTTTTTTGGCTTGGCTGTAGTGTGTGCAAGAACAGCAGCGATAGGTTAATGTTAAAGTGTTTGATAAGAAACTGTATTATTTTGTGTACTGTTTTTGTTAACTAGCCAATGAGCTCCCACATTTTATGGTTACAATCCTACACACACTACTTCCTGTCCTGCCTGCTTTTTGCCAGTAGTAGTGGTAGTAGTAGTAAATTTTGCCTGATGAAGTCTAACTAAGCCTACAGGGAAATGTCACTCAAAAAGTCTGTACATAGAAGAGGTGTAATCAGGCACAATAAGTGAAAACATTTGTGTAGATTTACCATACGTGCATAGGGTCATTGTCAGTTTGAAATTGGGGAATTACATTAAGAATATGGAGAGGCACTATGAATGAGTGAGTGACCAGCAGAGAAGAGAAAACACAAACGCTTGTATAAATCAAACTGAATCTTAATTAAGGCTGCGTCCCCTTTACCTGCTGTTTTCTGGTGAAGAGATTGAATTGTTGGTTGATTTGTTTTAGCCTGTAAGAGATGACCGTTCTATACATGTTGGGAAGGCGTTCCTAATATTTCTGTGTGTGTGTCAAGTTACAAGAGCATTGATGGAAGGAGACAGATTGCTGCTCAATCGGCAGTCAAGATGGCATGCCGAGCTAGACATAACACTGCCAAGCAGAAAACTGCCCACTAGTAAACACAGGCTCTGCCAAATCCTGGCTGCTTTATGTTTTGTTGTCAGTATTTTATTTGTTGCCAGTGACAGTGATGATGTTTGCTATCAGTTCTTTAGAGCCAAGTCTGTATTTGTGGTTGTGGTGATGGCAGGGGAAAAGTTAGTCATAATTTATTGTGGTACAAATACAATATGTGTGTGTGTGGAGACAAGTGCCTTCACAATCTGTATGTTCCATTAACAGCCTCTTTTGTAGGAAGAGGATGACGGTCCCATAAATGTCTTAAACAATGGGATGTTATAGTTGTCAATTTTGCCACTAATGGACATCCCAGATGTTTGCAGCATGTAAATATATTTGCTTAAAGATGGAGACGTCAGACATTAAGGCATTTAAACACCAGTTTCAAAAAGCATAATTTTGTGAAATTTTCAAAGCTCAATATTTCTCTAATTTGATGTGATGATACCTGACCTTCCTTCTATACACAATTTTTAAGACACAATTCTAAAATGATTCAAGGTCTTTTTTTTCTTTTTTTCCACCTGTCAGTGTTGCTGCATAACTCCCTGCATTGTGTTGTGTGATAACATAGAAGTACATTCAGTGTGCCATGGAAACAGCACCCTGAGTGGCCTGTTCTTCTTTCTGAGGAATATTGGATCCAATAACCTGACTCACTCACTTCAGTACTTGCAGTAGTGGGGTGCTGGTTCTCATCATGGAATGACATTTGCCCATAGCAGCTGATAGCAAAGATCAAATGAAAGGCTTGCAAAGGTTCATGGTAGATATAGGTGGACTTCTCTATCCAGGACTTGAAATTGAAAAATTTCAGATCATCACCCAAAAAAACACCTGACGCTAAAGATACTTGTAACTCAGAATTTCTGTTAGACTAACTTGTTTTGTTGAAATAAACTAGATTATACATCACTGTAAACCTAGTGATAATCTATTTAAATGGTATTTGTAAACACATTGCAAGCTTCACTGGTATAATGACCAGTTATTTATATTTTTTCCCCTTTTTATTTTCCATTTTAACTAATAAGAGGCTGCTTATTAAGACACAAAATCTATAAAATTAAGTTCTATTAGTTAAATATTTAAAATTCACTTTTGACCTTTTTATGGGACTGTAACTTGCTCAGTTGTCATCATACGACACAAGCCGTTAGCTGGCGCGGGGAGGGTCATCTTCCATGAGGAAATTGACGTCAAACTTTGGTTCGCTTTCCCACCACTCCCCACTGTCCCACCACTGCTGGCGTCTGAGCTTGGGAAGCACCCAACAGTCCAGTTAGGGCGGTGGCTGCTCAGTGCCACTCTCTATGTGGTCCCATCCAAGACACCCGAAGCAGAAAGCATGTGGGTCGGCAGAGGCAATAAGGCCATTGCATGACAGGCATTGATGAGCTTCTTGAAGCTGCAACTCCATTCATGGAGATAGAAGATCCTCCAGACACTCCAGGAAAATCTAGTAACTGAACCTTAAGTCTTGAATATTCTATCACAGATATGTATTCTTAAGATTAAGAATGAACCTCCACACTTCACTTTATAGTGTGTGAAGGATGTGTGCTTGTTAAAAGAGGACCCCAACAGTGAACAGTGAGCAGCAGCATCGTCTTGCAGCAGCCTTACAGCCTTATGTGCAATATAAATTCAACAGCAGTAGAGAGAGGGGGACGGGAGAAAAGGGAGAGAATCACAAAATAGTTAATTTAAAATATTTCTGATGTGTTGGCTCTGCAGTCCTGACAGCAGCTAGAACATTGTGTTTTTATTCAGACTCAGACAAGCTACAGATCACTATGTGGAATCAAAAGTCATAATTTTCCTCTTCTTTCTGCCTTCCTTCTCATTTTTGATTGACATAGTCTCGCACTCCCTCCTCTTCTCCGTCATAACAACATATTTGTTATATTACTCTTTCAGAACAGTGAACACAAATAAATCAGCTGTTATCTGAAACCGCGCTTGTCCCAGATATCAAACCATATACTGGACACTGGACTGAAAATAGAATTTAGGTTCCATCCCAGTTAGCCTGATATTTTGTCCTTTGTTTTGTGTAACTGTCACCGCAGTGCAATATAAATAGGTGCATGTAATATAGCTACATCTGCATGAACATACTACTGTGCAAGTGTTATGAGACAACTTCATTGTAAGTGATTCAGGCCATGCAAAGACATTAGCAAAATAAATGGTCAAGATATCTATTGTAAAATCAACGATTTTAACAATTTCACACAAACACTAAGATGAAATACCACCCTTGAGAAAATGGACATAAATGGCCATTATTAAATGATTTCTCTATATTTCCAGCTCTGAAAGGTTGATATCTCCCTCTGGCTCTGAGACACACTACAATGTAATACTATGGTCAGTGATGCAAGCTAATTGCTAATATACAAAGGCATCAAAGTAATCTACCACTAATCGTTTTATGTAGCCTGATTTAATCTGTTCCTTGGGATAAGGCCTTGAATTTCCATTTTGTCGTAGGCCAAATTTGATCAGAAGCCATTTTCTTAGTGCGTTGAAATCGAGCCAGGAAATGATGCGTCGTGTATTTCTATTATGTGAGCTCCATTTTAGTGAGTTGGTGAGATGCACTACGTGGAGACATACGTAATCTGTCCATCTGTCTCTCTGTCTGTAAGGGCACAAAGTGACTATCTCCCTCAGGTTTGAGGATCATTCTGAATGTTCATAATCTTTCTAACATGTACAGTACAGCATAGCATGTACATTATATGTGTTATTAGACGTGTGTGCACTATAACATTGGACGATATTTATACACATTTCTCTACCCTTAGAGATTTTACCATATCTACAGTATTTATACCATGGTAGCTCTATCCTTTCAATATATCTGGTTGTATCAGGTCATTGCGGACAATGTTGCCAATCAGTGAGCAGCACAGCTTTATCTCAAAATGAGATTATAATTTTTGCATCAATGTGATGAGGTGCCATGATTTGTTTATTTAATTTGCTATATTAGCCAAAGGCAGACATTTCTGCTTGGTTGTTGTATTGATTTTATCTGCCTATAAACAGCTCCTCACTTGTTTTTTCCCCCCAAAATACTATATCACTTTATGAAATATAAATCAAATATTCATATCGCTCACTCCTAGTGTACATGTTTTTCTGTCTGTGCAGGTGTATAATGTTCTGTATGTTGTGTGCTTACAATATATCTGTACTTTTGTGTGTGTGTGTGTGTGTGTGTGTGTGTGTGTGTGTGTGTGTGTGTGTGTGTCAGAGTGAGTGCATGCATTTTCCTTCTCTTGTTTCTCTGACAGGCTCAGGCTCTTATCTCTTTTTTGAGATAAGAGCAGTGAGGCTAGGTGACAGGATGCTCTAAGGCTTATGTGTCAGAGGGTAACTGCGGGACAGCAGCTAAAACACCTCTCCAGCTTTCTATGTAGCATTTGCGAAGGTGAGGCTGATGGATATATTGCGCTACAACATGCTGTTCAATCAGCTTGTAAATAGCAAACATGCTATTTGACTTTATTACACTATTTGACATTTTTTTGCCCTCCTGAATAATCACCTCTGGTTGGACATTGAATGTAAGATTATTTTTTCTGATGAAGTAATTTGTTCAGAGAGTGCAGGGGTAAACTGCTTTAGCCTGTAGCAATAGCATATTAATTAATATGCTAAGGCTATGCTGTCCATATATATAGTATAAATCATTTTTATGGAGCAAGGGACTTGCACTCTAAATTGGTCTATGATATTTTTGGATGTTGTGGGAAAAAAAATCATTCCATTTTTAAATGTCAAAAATATTGCCAGAAACCAAGCTGCCATCAGACTTTTTATTTTGTCTGACAACAATTCAGAAACCCACTAGCATTCAACTTACATAGCGGTTATAAGACTCTTTGCATTTAAGAAGCTGACCTGTTATTTTAACTTCACTCCTACTTGAATTATGAATAAAATATCTCTGAATGCATTTTTCATTAGTGTCTGGCTGCTTGCTTACAGAGTTGGGGATATAAAGGTCATTGGTTCACGATACTGTAATCTGTTGGGAAGGATTTAGTGAAGAAGATTAATGAGAAATGTTTTGCTATCGTCGAAACAACCGCTATTGTTGAGAACTAACATCTTGAAGACTGCAATAGTGAGGCCAGTTGGTTTTGCTGTAGTACTTCTTCTGGATATTTTTCTACCTGTTGTTGATGCACACATGTGCTTCATTTAGCCCGTTTACTGTTTAAGTGATGATGCACAGCACAACATTTTACTGTTCTGAATTTGTACCAGTCAGTTTTCACCAGCTTGGCTTAAAAAGGATAACACCAAAATAAAACCCTCATGGGCATTGCTTGTTCAAAGTACATTGTTGCCCAAGTATAGCTATGAAGACCCTTAAAAACTAAGCATGTGCATGCAGACAGACACTGACACACACACACACATTTAGTCCAACGTTGGTGGTACTTGGGGTTTTTAATTAACTCTAGTTTCAGTTAATTTATATCTTTCAGGCTCACTCAGCAACTTGGAAAAAAAAACACCAGCTCATCCTACTGGGGATTTGTAAATGTCAGCCATTAAATGTGTACACTCTTGTGCATTGTTGGAGTGTGCATACAAATTCCCCAGGGGGTATTAAGTGAGAAGGAACCATGCTGACATCTTCACTTTGTCAAGTCCATTAAACTTTACAGTGCTGGCTCATTGGAGTCTTAATGAACCAGCTCATTTATTGAAGAGGTGAAAGCCCCCTGCTGGGTCTAGATTTATGCACATTTAGAAATATTCAATTCCACTTTTTCCTGCATGGAGTGTGAGCAACAGTGATGCAGTGCCACATTTTCATATTGGTATTTTTCCAACACTATATTCTTCTCTGTTTCTAAATGATGTAAAGAATGATCTAGCCACTCATTGTAAAAATACACTCACTGAGCACTTCATTAGAGCACCTGTGCAATCGAATGCAATCCAATACAACAGCTCTGCCATAAATTCTACTATTACGAGGCTTAAAACTATTTAACCTGGGTTACATTATTCATTTTCAGTTTTTTGTTGACATTGTCAGAAAAGTGATAAGTCTTCTTCATGTTTATTATTAAGGTCGTAGTGGGTGCTTGTGGTGTACTAGAGTGCATTAAAACGAAAAGTATTCCTAATATTTTGTCACTCCATTAACATACAGTACCAGTCAAACATTTGGACGCACCTTCCCATTCTCTTAAATGAGAAAACATATTAATATTTTTTCTCAGTGAGTGTATATTTCTTCTTTCAGTACACAGCTCTGCTTTACAGCATTTGAATGCTCTATAAGGATAAAATATTTATTATGTAAAAGATGACCCTTCTTTCCAAGTCAACTTTTTAAATTAATGTTTGTACAGATTTTATCCAAACTGGTGTTAAACTCAGCAGTACTGAAAAGTAGTCATGTTTTTATATCACGACCTTCCCTCTAACCGAAAAGCAACCTTCATTTGAATTCTTCAGTATTAATTGTTGAGTGCCAAATCATCAATAATTCATCATAGCACTCACACTCTGTATAAGCTTTATCTGATAGAATTTCACATAGACTCTCAGTGGTATCAGCTGCATATACATGTATTACTTGTTTGAGGGAAACTAGGGCTTTATTTTAATCTAAATTGTTGTTTTTTTTTCCATTGCTGAATTAATATTTAACTTCCATTGGTTACTCATGTCTCCTCTTTTTTATGTGCAAGTTAGATGTCACTCAGGAATTAAGTTTCCTACTGCAGTTCTTTCTTGAGAGTTATAGTATTTTTTCATTTTGGACATTTTTTTTTTGTTGACCTGTGTTGTTTGACAGCTTGCATGATTGCTCAGATGTTTCTTGTTATTTTTTATCTTAAAATTAGAGGGTATATTTGTAAAAAAGCAAATTTATCGGTGCTCATTTGTGCCTACGTTAATTTCTATTGTAGGGATCATTAAACTCCATCTGCTGGATGTCTGTTGCCAACAGGTCATTAAAACAAGATTCACCTTCACCCTGATCTTAGACAGTTGTCTGCCTCTCCACATGGTGGTATAATAACAGGCATAATATCCTGCATAGGGCTTAGCTAGTATCTGATTTAGATAATCCCAGAATTTACTAGCGTGGCTCAAAGCCGTGTAGAGGCCATCCTCACCTAACCCTGCTGTTATCTGTAATTGGGTACCAGTGAGGTACGGATGATTCACATGGCCAGTCAATTCACACAGCTGACCTTTGAGATGGTCTTAATCGGTGTCAGTGTGTTGTCTAACAGATGTCAGCTACAAGAAACGCACCCATGTTCAACTGAATGTAATCTGTCCTGCAGTTCAAATACTTTATCCATAAGGACAACTGTTGAAAAGTATTTTCCTCCACTGTGTCTGCAGTCCACTGGATGAAGAGTCTGTCAAAACGTATTAAAAACAGGTTTAATATGTTGTGCTTTGCAGCCTGCTGACAAATATCATACTGCAGGTTTTGCAGCTTAAATAAAATAAACTGCAATAGAGGTACACTCCACCAATCTATGCATCCTCACCTCTCTGTACACAGGAAGTAGCAAATCAAACTTTTGTGAACTTGCTTCTTAAAACCGGTAGAGAAAGAGTACATTTTCCATCTACCCAGAGCTAGACTCCTTTTCACCATCTCCATCCAAGTAATCATTTACATCTGACATCACACATTGGTTTTGAGGACTGCAAAATGGCAAGCAAGTACTTCAAGCTGATTCTTTTGGGATGTCTAGTGCAACAACAGTCCTGCTTCAGGCTCACAAAGAAAGAATGAAAGGGTAGCTGAATGTATTTTCAGTTAAATATGGTGATAATTTAGAGTGAATTAAAGAGAGATTATAAAATATTGCGCACAATATATGGACCTTTGAAAGGCCTTTTATAAAGCAACTTACAAAGGCCCCAGTCCATCCTCTAGTGTTTGCTTTCAGTCGTTCTGTGTGCTTGTCTAGACCCTGTGCTCTGAGCACTATTCTGCAGCACAAAGTTCTGATTGATTGTTTTGTCAGACTTTAAGCCAGCCTTGTGAATGTAATGCCTTTAATGCGGACAAAATAACTCTGCTTGTGTGTCTTCTTTCAGTGTTTGGAAATGTTTAGAGAGGAGATAATAAATTCAGTCGCCAGCAAGAGGGTGTCTGTCCCAAATACACTGAATAAATGTGAAAATAAAGTCAGCCAGCAGACCACACTCATGCACATGGCCTCTGCCCTTGCTGTTTGCTTTTGTCAAATAAAAAGGGGGAGACAGTTACATGGCTGGTGTATTCACAGTGTTTAATACATTCATCTGATATATATTTAGAACAGTGTGTGTGTCTGGACATATGAATCAGTTTTCTCAGTAAGGATACTGTATACATTTGTACTTTTCATCATGAGTATTATTGGTTGTGACTTGTTTGTGTAGCTACTGCACACTGTAGGTCATAGTTATGAAACATTTATTGGACACTGCTGATGAGTAATCATTGTCTTGTTATTCAAGATGGAGCAGCAGGAAGTATCATGTCTTTGCTGTTGGCAAAAGGTAACCATGTTAGCACTGACACTGCCGGCACAACTGGAAGACAGTGTTTGCAACTGTTTGTGACAATCTATGAGGGGTATAGTAATATTATGTATACAAGTGTAGTACAGGTCAAAGGTTTGGTCACACTTTCTCATTCTTGGTACTGTGTGTGTGTGTGTGTGTGTGTATTTATTTTTGTATGTGCCTATTTTTGTCTGGCAGCTCTAGACTATGTTTTCTAAATGGTTTAACAATGTATACTTTAAGATCCATAAATATTTTAAAAGTATGACATGAATTTTTTAATGCAATGTACAGCTAACCTTTGTTGTTTACCGGCAATAGGCTGGTAATACTGTACAGACAAATACTATAGACTTCTGTGATAAAGACAAATACATGATGTAGGACCTATGTAATTTTGAACTTCTGTTTTGCTCTGTCTGAGAATTATAATGAAATAAAACATGTTCTTTGTGCAAAAGGTCACAGGCTTATTGTCCAGGTGCAGTAATGTAAATCTGTTGGGCACATTTACGTCAGATAAGAGAGAGAGCAAATTGCCAATGGTCACTGTGACAATAAGGTCACCATTATGCTGGAAAGAAAGACAAGAGATGTGAAAGGGAAATTGGTGAGAATGAGATGAGGCTGGCAAACGAGAAAATGGGAAACTGCAGGAAAGAGTGTGAAGGAGAGGTAGATAATATTCCCTTTTTAAAATACAATGGGAGGGGACCATTAAATTGTCCATTTGCTTTAAATTGCGAAATATTGAGCTCAAGGTTATCAGGGCTCCTGGGTCTTTATACATTCACCTGTCATCACTGGGCCACATCCCATCATAATAGATCCTCTAATGGAGCTTCCTGTGTGGTGCTGCCACGAGGGATGCATGTAAATGAACATAAAGCACTGTTTTGAAATAAAAAAAATAAACAGAATAGACTGCACCTCTCACAGATCGCAATTTGCACTCTGTGGGCACAGTGAAGAGGTTTGGTGAAGGCGTTTATCCTCATGTGTCATATTTAACACAACAGTTTGTTGTTTTCTGTTCTCTGCTGTTATAGTTGGACAGTGACCGAAAAAAAGGGGTTCAATGTAAGAGATGAGTTCTGCCCACGCAGACATGCAATACAATTGCCATTACCTTTATGATTGTCCTTGGAGCTTTTTCTATTCATCTATTTCTTTTAGTACCATCCCCATGTCTATCCAACCCGCTGATTATAATACAGCATGACTTGTTTGTAAGCATCTCATAAAGTGTGTGCCATTAATACATCACTTATTCTTCTTTTATTGAAATACCTGTTGAATGAAGAGTGAGTCGAGAGGATGAGGATAGATGTGAAAACAGGACTGACAATATACATGTATGCTTGTGGCCATGTGAGGCAGAAATTCTGTTTCCACATCAAAACAGAAAATTGTTGAATGGATGAAAAATGTAGACATCTTTGCTAATGTTCTTGATTCTCACAACAAGTGGTTACCAAAACCAAAAGAATGTATCCTGTATACGGTGGCCATTCTAGGATGTGTCAGATTCAACTTTACTATGTCAGACTCTCACTTTTCATCGAATGAATGAGAGTGAAAGTGAGTGAGTGAGTGAGGAAGTGTGTGCAATGGATAGAAATTGGACTGAAAATTGTACTTGAAATTTGGTGCTTCAAGCATCTCAAAATAATAAATGATTTGCCTCACTAGTTAGTAGATTAACTTTATCTTTTCTGAATATCAGATGAAATTGGCTGAGCGTCTTTCCCAGCTGAGCTTGACAGTCCAAACAGTTGTGAGCCAGAACACAACCTTCTACAGGCACAGTCACGATGCTCTTTAAGACTTGTAGAGGAAAGTTGGAGGTTTTTATCTGTTGTCACAACAAGGTCAAAATGTTTCGACAAAAAAAAAAAAAAACAGCCCAGGTCAGGATGCTGAACTTTAGCTGTGTGTAATTCTGTGTTGTATGTAAACATACTAACATGAGCTGGATAGCATTTTATGGAAAACTGAAGCTCAAATTATAGCTGAGACTGATGGGACTTTGGTCATTAGGTTTTAAGGTATATGGTCATGGACTATTGAAACGTTGACCTGCTGGTGGTGCTCGATGAACAGTCAGAAGACCTCCAAAATCATGGGGATTCATGCTCTGGGGACCGCAAATGTCTGAACCAATTTTCATGGCAATCCATGCAATAGCTGGAGAGATGTTTTAGTCTGTGTTGCCATGGCTAGAGCCACACAGCCTAAAAACCTTGTGCTAGATAATACAGACATGACAAACAAACAAACACAAAAAGGACCCAGGTGAGACTAGGATCCTCTTCACTGCTCATACAGTGGAAGCCTATTTGAAAACTGAGTTGGATGCTTCAGTTATCTGTTATCACCATATTGAGCTCCTGTAGTCAAGGTCACACCGTGTAACACCTGCCATCGAGGCAGACAGAAAAGGTTAGGCATATGTAATTATTAATGCTGACTAGGCCTGCAAGTTATGATTATTTTCATTATCGATTAATCTGTTGAACATTTTCTTGATTAATCGATAAGTTGTTGTGAAAAATTGTGAAAATTGTTGATCATCATTTCCCAAAACTCATGATGCAAACTAAAATGTCCTGTTTTGTCTCAACCAACAGTCCACAACCCAAAGATATTCAGTTTAATGTAAAAGAGGACTAAAGAAACCAGAAAATATTCACATTTAAGAAGTTGGAACAAGAGAATTTTTTGGCATTTTTTGGCAAAAATGGCTCCAAACAATTAATCAATTATCAAAATTGTTGGCAATTAATTTTCTGTTAATTGACTTATCGTTGCAGCTCTAATGCTGACTGCTGAGTCAGCTTGTTTTCACTGAAATAATATGAATTTTGTGCCAGACATAAAAATAAAAGTACCAAATCCAGAGCTATCACTGTCTTATTTATAGACATCACCAAGATTTATGGATATCAGCAATTATAAAGGTGATTGTGATGGTAAAAACTACAAGAATTATTGTATTAATTACTTGTTAAAAGTTGGGAGATTACTAAGTTCACAGGCCTTTTGCAGCAGTCATCTTATTGAGTTTCAAATGTCAAACTTTAGCTCTAGATATTCTTTACTAAACTAAGTTTGGATTTATAACATAGGTGTAGTACACTGTGACAGGAAATGTTGGCTACTCATTAGTAAAATTATTTATCTCAGTAATACAATTAAGATTGATTGCATTCCAGATGATCTGTATCATCACTGATCTTTATTCAAGTTGGACTATGATGAACAACCGTTTTGTCCCTTAAGCCATGCCATAGTCAGATGGAGCCTGTAGTGAGATGGGGTGTTTGCTGTAATCACACTAATTAAGAAACATACAGGCCTCCTTGCGTGTGATGGACCTGAACTTGAGAAATTCTATTTATATAGATGAGAGGAGTGGTCACATTATTAGCAAACTGGATTTATTTATGATTTAGTTTTCATCTCTATTTTTTTCATTTCTTCAGAGGGTAGGGAAAAAGTTTGAACCAGCCACAGTAAAGCGGATGTGGGGAATACATGATGCTATTATTAGGCAATCAACAATGTAGCAGGGGCAGTAAAAGAAGTCACACACATCTAATTCTAGTTTTCATACCATTGGACTGTATTTCTCTATCTCTGAGGTGATTAGTGTGTGGAAACTGTCTCCTCTCAATAACTGATTCACAAAATGAATTAGCCAGTGTTATTTATGGATGCCACATTGCCTCTCCCTTTCAATATGGCATGCAGTACTGGATGTCGACATCACAGCAGGATCTCAGTTGTCAGTGCCTTGTACCCTTGAGGAAAAGCTTTTGTTCTATTTCTAGCTTTGGATCCATATGTCATAAAAATCCATTAACCTCTCAGGACAGGATCATTAAAGCACATTACAATTTTCACATTTGAACATGAAAATTTGATTCATGATCGAAGGTTTACAATTGTCTTCACACTGGGTCCACTGGAGATCAGATTCTCTGACACTGCCTGCTTTATATATCTACTGTAGATAACACACCGACAGGCAGTAAATGGAGAATGTATTTCCTTTTATGACTTTGTTTATGCTCTATCAAATATATGCCAGGCGGTTTTTTGTTTAATGTTTATCTAATTCTAGCTTTGTCTGTCCTCTGTCCCTATACAGATTTTGGCCAATATTATTATTTTCATGTGTGGCAACATGGCGGGGGCGTACCACAAACATCTGATGGAGTTGGCACTGAAACAGACTTACCAGGACACCTGCAACTGCATAAAATCTCCCATTAAACTGGAGTTTGAGAAGAGACAACAGGTAAAGTGGTCAACAAGTCTAAATGAGCAGTGTGCCAGAGGAAGTCAGGTGGGCAGTGAGTGATTGAGTAGTAATGAAGGATGGTGTTGATTCCAGTAATGAATGATGGGCATGAGGAACGTATTATGTAAGACAGATGGGCAGAGTGTGGCAGTGATGATAATGATGATTATGACGACAATGTCTGTAAGGCAGCAAATGAGTGAGTTAATAAATTAAAACTGTTTTATGGCACAATATTGTGTCAAGAGTTGGAGAAAAATATCTAATCCAGAGTAAAATATATATTTTAATCACACTACATAAAATCTTGTAAAAACATTTGAATGAAATCCTTAAGTATTTTAACTTAAAAATCCTCGATGTGTCTCATATACTTGCGCTGCACTGACGGTGCCAAATATTTACTACATACAGTATCTGCTCGGGGATTGGTGTCAGGGGTTGCCTTTTTACAGAATGTGGTAATTGTTAATGACCTCAGTTAGTGTGACGATTATGTTAAGTCCCTGGAGCTTACCACATGTGCTAAACTCTCTGTAGTAAAAGCTGTTTAGCATTCAATGTCTGCTGGTTGATATCTTTGCAGTTGATTCATAACAAATGGGAATATCTGCAACAAAAATTTCATCTGCAACAAAAAAAGGGACTCTTTTAAAGTGAGTCTAATGGAATATAGATCTGCTCAAGTCCAGCTTTATATTGTCCATTGGTATTTTTTGGTAACTTTTTCAAAATTACATTGACTGATGAGCAGCTACAACGTTTGTTAAATGCTGGTCACACACAATATCTCACACTGGAGAAATGATTTCCACAAAACCCTTGGTAGTGATGGGTCTCATTGTTACTCAAGGGACACACTTCCTCTTTTCCTTTTCCTACCATGCACAATTGATAAACAAAAGTATTACAAACATAGTTATGTCTTAGCCTTTAGTTCTGTCTTAAGTCTTTAGTTTAATCTTTTTACGTTAATCTGTTAAATTCTTTTTTAAAACACCTTTCTTGGTCACCTTATTTTCATGAAATTGTTGAATGCTGTTTGTGTGCAGATGCCATTTCCCAAAACACTTTCTTCTATTAGTGATCTGCCATCAGCCAGCAACATTATATTTGTGTATGTTTTCTCTGCATGCTGTGTGTAAAGTTGGTTGGTACAATTAATGCAGGTGCAGCTGCTTACGTGCAGCATGGCTTCCTTTGAGAAGTTAGCAAGGTGTTGATTAAAACTCACTGCTGTGAGAAGCTTGGGTGTAGCAGGCTTTTTACTGCAGCTGCTGGAGTTGTAGCTTTTATGTAGCTATTGCTTTTCAGTGAGATGATGGTAAATCCAGCTGTTTTGAAAACCCAAGCTTGGTGGTTATCCCTATGGTGACTCCAGCTTGTGTTGTTACTACTGCCGTGAGTGAAGCTGAAAATGCCTTGGGTGGAGCATTTCGCAGTAGCCCTGGAGTGCTAGTGCTGCCTGCAACAGATGGTAGTAACTGTGCAGAGACACATTTCTCTTGGGTGCTCAGCGCACTCATAATATATGCTGTTTGCTGCATGCTTTTATCCAAAGTGCCCTGCAGTACAGTGAGTGCATACATTTTCAGTATGAGTGGTCCGAGGGGAACTATGTGAATCCATCATAAACCCAAAGCCCTGGCAGCGTTTGTTAGCAACCACCATGAGCCTCTTCTTCATGTAGCTCTGAGCCTCAGTAACAACGCAGGGAGATGATCAATGGAGCAGAACACTTGTCAAGTTGGAAGTGACATTGGCTTAATTAAGTGTTTTCTGCAATGTTAAACTTCTCCTCACTCAAGCTGAGTTGTATTTGCTAACTGCTGGGCAGGTTGGCTTAGAGCAAAACCTACAATAGCCTCAAAGAGAAACAGAGAGATGGTTAAGCTACCAGTAAATAAAAGAAAAGTGTTGCAAATAGAGATTGAGTCTGTCTTTTGGTGGCTGTAAATAAAATAATGAGCAGCGTTACGTTTTTTTAACTTTGATCATTACTTAGAGTTACAGGAAGTCAACCTGACACGATCTAGTGCCCAATTAACCTTCACTCAGCAGTAATAGAGGCTGGCGACAGCTTTTTGTCTTCTCCAGTCATCAAAGGTTAATGCTTCAGAATTAAATTAGGACAGAATTCAATTAAATATCATTTTGCTGAACATTTAAAACTTTTTCAGGGACAAGTCAAGGTCCCCCGTGATAATCTTTTGATTACATCAATATCTGAACTTTGCATCTGAAAGTTTGTTTTGTTATTAAAGTCAAAGCTTTGTTTTTCTTTGCAGTGTTTATTACTTCTAATCACAGTTCAATTTGTGCCATGCCACTGGCAAACAGTGGGGGTCAAGAGGGAACGTGACAATATACTCTGAGGCTAAAACAAGTTAAATAACAGTTGGGCTTCTTTTTGTATGTGTCAGCCTTAGATTTCTTTAATGTACTGTTGTGTGATTAGTCAGTTGGGCCAACTTTTTATCACACACATTTAAGTGGTAGTAAATGTACATGTAAAGGAGCTAATCAACAGGCTATGGTAAAGTATTTATTAGTTATGATGTCACAAGGCTGATCAAAATTGACACGGTTTAATAAACGCAACCTTATAGTATGGGTTAGAGATGTTCATTGTTGTGAAGTAATCTGGGTATTTTTCCTTATGTTACTGATCATCCCTGTATGACTTCTTCTTTGTGTTACTGCCATCAGGAGCGTCTCCTGTTGTCACTGCTGCCAGCTCACATCGCCCGTGTCATGAAAGCTGAGATCATCCAGAGACTGAAGGGCCCAAACTTTGGCCAAATTGAGAACACAAACAATTTTCACAATCTCTATGTCCAGAGACACACTAATGTCAGGCATGTATTATTTATTTGTATTTACAAATGTGACCAAAGAGTACTTTACTGTACTTGTAAGGCACATATGTGAGACCAAACTGTGTTGTGCTATTATATTATAATATATTATATTCCATCTCTTCTAGTATACTATATGCTGATATAGTTGGATTCACACGGCTGGCCAGTGACTGCTCACCTGGAGAGCTGGTGCACATGTTGAATGAGCTGTTTGGCAAATTTGATCAAATTGCCAAGGTAAACATTTCATTATTTGACTCTGTCACTAAATAACACATCCTAACAAAGTTCCAAGCAAGCATAAATAGTTCGGGAATGTTTATTTATTGTTCAAATACAAAATAAAGATGTCTCTTCCAGCAATTGTATTCAATTAATTAAATAACGTTTAGCATATTTGCTTTTCACATAGCATTGATTTCTGACCATAATAGATGTCCGAACTCATTATAAGACATATTGTTTGACCTTTTTTTCATATTCATTGGAGGGCTACACCATTAAACTGTGTCACACACAAAAAATAAATAAAGCCACCTTAAACGTCCGCCACGTTACACACAAACCCCTGCACAACACTAGATCTCTGTTTGACTTATTGCATTTTGAATGACTATAATCAAATCTGTTCAGTGATTGTTGTCGGATGCTTTTTGGATTACCAAACCCTGGACCCAATTTGTCTGATTTGTCTTGCCGTCTGATTGCTGTCTTCAGACTTAAACACACAGATGGACTTCACTATCGCAAGCAGTGCCAGTTGCTAGCACTAACTGGCTTGTTTTTAGCAGTCAAAGCTAGTTAGCGATCCTGCAACCCAAGACAGCTATCCAAGAGTTCTCTGGAGAAATCTTATTGTTGCGACTTGTTTTTATCAGTCATTGATTTCCACATGCCAGACTCACCATTCACACCAATAGAAATCCTGGCTTACTTCAACCAGTATACCCCTTGAGGACTGCCTGCTGCTCCAAAAGGAAAACAGGGGTACTATCAAACTCAAGGAAGATACCCAAAGACTTTCTGGTTTATACTGGTTAATACAAAACTCATTAACCTTCTCTATAACCGGTAAACATACTGTATCAAGTTTTGATATCAGCCAAGAGCATGTTTCTGTACTAAAAAGTTTTTTCAAAGGAGATATTTGCACATACAATTATCTCGGATGCAGGTGCGTTGGAAAGTATCTTCAGTCTTGACAAAGGATGATCACTAAAAATAATATACTAAACAAAATAATACTAAAATGTTTGCAATAATGGAAATAATAAATAAATAACAGTAATGAAAAATATAGAGACAAATATAGAGATTTTTTTTACTCAGTGCATCAGAGTAGAACACAGTGTGGCTACAAGGCATGTTAAGGGTGGATTTTCCTTCAAAGGATTGTTATGTGATTGAATTAAAAACTTGGCCTTGCTGATCATCAGTGTGACCATTATCTGACCCCTGGTATCTGAGCCTGTGTCCCATCTTTTATATGCAGGAAAATGAATGTATGCGGATAAAAATCCTTGGTGACTGTTACTACTGTGTATCCGGCCTTCCAGAGTCCCTGCCGAACCACGCTAAGAACTGTGTCAAAATGGGTCTGGACATGTGCGAGGCCATCAAGTAAGTCCCAGTTACTTAACAGTGCTATTAAATTGGGACAGCCCCGCTAAAAAAACAAAAAAAAACAAAAAAAACAATTAAAAAAACATGTCTCTCTGCTACTGTACATCTTAATCATACAAGACCCCAACCTCTGTACTAATGTTCAGCAGACCTAAGGATTAGAGGCTATTATGATCACTAAGGTTTCATTGAAGTAATTACATAAAAAACCAAAATTGATTTCATCATTGATGTCAAATATATCTGACCTGAAATGCAGTGGATAAAAAAAATGGAGGAGGACACATGCACAGCAGTATTATGCTGCATACGCATTAAAACTTAATGCAGAAATTGAAAGCTTCTTACGGTGCAGAAAATTTTGCTTCATGCTGATTCTTGTGTCTATTAACTCAGCTACGCCCTGAAGACTCTCAAGAGTCTCATTACACTTCTGGAAATTGTAGGTACTGCTTTTGACTACCTGCATTTCAAAGATTGTGAGGATATGCCTTTAAATACAGTGCTTTTTGAACTGCATGTATTGAAACATCACTACCTGTAATGATAAGTAGTTGTTAACCTTTAGCTCCGATGTAGAGTTTTTTTTCTTCAGTGCGAAATTAGCTGAATTTAATGTGTTGAAGGTTAGTGTTGGTAAGTGTGAAGTCCTATCTCACCTCTAAGCATCAGTCTGACACAAAGGGGCAGGGGGGCTGTGAGAGAATTAATGAAGAGAGAAAGACCTTAAATAAGTGTTTTTATGTGCATGCTATTAAGTTGACTATGAACAGATTAACACATGAGTGTTGACTGCAATCATTCAAGGCCATCTTAGTCAAAGGAGATTGGATATGAGGATGAACATACCTGGTTGACAGACCTGGTTTCAGTGTGTCAGTTCTGTGCATATGCTATCAAGTTCACTGTGAAGCATTTGCTCTCTTTTCTAACAAGATAGACGGTATTTCTCCACTGCACCTCATTAATAAGTCTGGTTTTGATGCATGACAGGAAAGTGCGAGATGCCACAGGGGTGGACATCAATATGCGTGTTGGCGTGCATTCAGGGAATGTCCTTTGTGGTGTGATTGGACTTCAGAAATGGCAGTATGATGTTTGGTCACATGATGTCACGCTGGCCAACCATATGGAGGCTGGAGGTGTACCAGGGTGAGTGAAATGGAGGTAGAAGAGAAGCACTTGTTTCATTTGCATAAGGTGACATTACTTACATTATTTTGTGGTGTTTTTATCAGTGTTTTTTTTTCGTGATACCTTTAATCCTAAATACTTTATCTACATCTGTTTTTGTCTGGTTTGTTACTGTCTGTGCTTGCTGAAGGGGATAACCACCTATATTAATATTCATAGAAAACTGGATCCATTGTTAATATTCACAACTATTCATTGTTAGGCGAGTCCACATCACCTCAGTAACACTGGAGCACCTAAATGGTAGCTATAAGGTAGAAGATGGGGATGGACAAGAGAGAGACCCTTACCTGAAGGAACATGGAGTCATCACTTATCTGGTCATCAACCCAAAGGTACCGTAGCATATACCTTATAATAATGACTTTTTTTTCTAACATTGAATAAAATGAAATAAATGACACATTTTTCATGTTTGTTCAGGTTGAGCGTCGGAGCCCACAGCATCATTACCGTCCCAGACCCACTTTATACGGAGCAAAGATGAGAGCCTCAGTCAGGATGACCCGCTACCTGGAGTCCTGGGGAGCAGCCAAGCCCTTTGCCAACCTACATCACAGAGACAGCATGACCAATGAGAACGGGAAGATCAACACTGCTGTATGTAATGTTTGCTATATGTACTGTATGTTTTGATGTAAGTGTGTGGCTTCAGGTGTGTTCAGCTGTAGCTTGTAACCCATCTCTCTCCTCTCACTTCTGTCTGTCTAGGATGTGCCAATGGGGCAGTATCACTTCCAGAGGAGATCAGAAAGGCAAGCTGCTCGTTTTACAGCTCCAGCATGATTTTCTGCGGCAGGATTATCCCCATCCCTTAACAGTACTGCGACAGACGACAAGATGTTTAATAAGACTCGACTTCTGCTCAAGGCTTTGATACGTGTGTCTAATATTGTGTGAAATTAAAAGATATTCTGTCTCTCTTTCTTTACACATTAAAGGACAAAATCTCAGAAGAAACGGTTTGAGGAGGAACTTAACGAGAGGATGATCAGGACCTTTGATGGGATAAATTCGCAGAAGTAAGGGTCATTTTACAGATACATTATTCATTTTTATATTATCGATGCAAAAAGTAAAGTATATGCAGAATGTTTTGAAAATTATCCTAATACTGATAAGATGATCTGTTTTCAAGAACTGCAGCTAATGAAACATGGAATTGTTAAGACAAATTATAGCATGTATCCCATTAAAGAGTAACACCAGACTGAAAATCTGTGCTAACTGCTGCCCTCTCTGGTTGAAAGTTTCAAGCCTGTTTAACCTCTGACCATCACTGGTGGGTGTGGTTTGGTGTTGTTGCACCTATAACCACACCCAACAGTGATGTCACTGGGTCCTGGAGTACACCACTACATCACTACAGCAAGGTGATAAGACAAGATTTTCAGGGGATGTTAAGATGCTCTTTAATTTCAAGGAGAGCTGATTCCACATCCCAGTTGAACATTCTCAAAAAATATATGATCTTACACATCCTATTTATTTTAATAATGTACACATTCTCCTCTCTACCTATACTATAATGGTTCTCTATGTTTCCAGACAGTGGCTCAAGTCTGAGGACATCCAAAGAATATCATTGTTCTTTCACAACAAATCCTTGGAGAAGGAGGTAAGAGGCAGCACAAGTAAATTGGCATCATTCACACCCAGTGGGTGTATAGGAGTAGTTGTTTCAAAGAGAATTATAGAACATATTGTTACTGCTTTTTCTTTTGCCTACACTTACGCTTACTCTGAAATCTTGTAAATTGCAGACTTGTGGTTTCTGAGTGTGCAGTTGAGGAGCTTTTGAAGTAGCTTGAATATCAGTTTTAAAGGTCTTTTATTGAAACTTGACCTTCTTATCCTTTTAGTACAGAGCAACAATCTTGCCGGCCTTCAAATACTATGTCACCTGCGCCTGTTTGATCTTTTTCTGCATTTTCATTGTGCAGATTCTCGTCCTGCCAAAGTATGTGTTCTCTATATAACAATATACCAGAAATAACATTGCTGTTATCATAAATAACTCTGTGTTGATGTGGAAAAAAGCATGTGCATTTATTTTTATGCAATATAAATGACTAAACTAAACTTTGCTTATGTCTTTGTGCCTTGATATAATTTTGTGCAAAGGGTAGTGTTTCTAAAAATGTTTACACAATGACATTAAACTTGGTGAACTTGATGTTTTATCATATTTTTTTAGGACAACTGTCTTGGGAATATCCTTTGGAATGGCTTTTCTTATTCTTTCCTTGATCCTCTTCATATGTTTCATTGGACACTTCCTGGTGAGTGGTGTGTTTCTGTAAAACCATTTACAGCAAACATCATTGTTTAGCAGTGCCATTTTCAAACTGTCCTTTTATATTGAAGCCTTTATCTAATCAGGATGCGTACGTTCTCTAATGGGACACTTTCATGCTTAATTGCCAATGTCACACGTTAGGCACTTTAGTGGTCTAAATGCCCCTCTGGCCAGCTTAACAGCCCCTTAAGAGCCCTTGTTGTAAAAATTAACCCTGATCCCATGCATGAAAGAGGTGCACCACCCCTTTGCCCCTTAGAGTCTGTGCACATCACTGCTTTGTTGGATGCTTTGGAAGATTTTCAGGCAACATAAACATGCATAGATCCAACAGTTAAAATGTTTTACTAAGAACATTTTATCTTCATCTTTGTGGCTGAATCTTTTTTTTTTTTTTGCTGGATTTAAACACCAACATTTTTTTTTATATGTCCTGTGATTTTGGGATCCACAGCTCATCAAATCTTTGCTTTATAAGGGGAGTTATGTCATCAATGAAAGAACAGGCACTCATGTCTTTAGATTTTGCCTCTGGAGTTATATATAGCTGCTGGAAGATAGCCTAGGGCTTTAAACACTGCTCTGTGATACTCACTGTCTAGTAAAAATAAATGAAAGACTAGAAAAGGGCAGTGAATGAAGGGAAGAGGAAAAAAGAAATGAGTATTAAAACATTAAAGGTACTCTAAAATTCCATAAGCCGCAGGCCTAAACAACCTATTCCACCCATTGTCTGATGTTTAGTTCTTTGCAAGTTAGAATCTGCTGCTTGGCTCTGAACTGTGCTCCCTGTGGATGATGCCCAAGGCTCAAAAACAACACTCGATAGCAAGAGTTTAAAAGCGTCCCACTGTGTTTTGTCAACTTGATTTGGCGTTGCTGGGCTTTAGTTCATGTCGTCATGTCAGTATCTACTTTTTGTTGAATTTGCACACACCAATGAAATCTTATTCCAGGGTTTGTGTGTTAAAACTCAGAAACATCTGGGGTTCTTGGATCCTTTGCAAATAGAAACAGTAGATGCTATTATTAAGGCACATGTCTTTTCCTTGAGTTGCAGAAGCCTGTTTGTCAGTTTCAAGCGCACATTCAGTTCCTTAGTCCCAGCCGCTTGTCACAAGGAGATCATCGAGAAATCATCCTGAGTCTCACACTGTAAAATTTAAAGACAAGCTCGCTGTGTGTGAAGTGTAAAATGTCAAATCTTTGAACTCTGACTGCCTCAGATCCAGATATTTTTTCATGAGTGAGGATTGTATAATTTTTAAGATCAATCATTTGATCCCTGTTGGATTTTATCATTGAAGGCTGAAGACAGGAAGATATTAAATCCAAACTACTTTTTTTCTTCTCTTAGACAAGTTTGGACACCATTTGAAAACCACCCAGCCAGTTGAATTTTCACAGTTGCAGCAAAACACCAGCATGATTTACTATGCATGTACTTAGTTTTTTCATTCTCAGTCATAAAGTAAGGTATTCGTCTATTTAGCATTTCTTGCAGAAACCTGTCACTGTTTAGGAGGGAATGCTTGTGGGCACCTTAGAAAGATCAAACGTGGTTATTGGATGAACTGACTTGCATATTCTGCAGGTTCTGTAACTTGACATCTTCTGCTTAAATCAGCCCTGGCAGATTCTCTTATTTCGTATTTTAATTCTCATTCACGTCATACATATTATCATTTGAGCTGCTGGTATTTAGGTATAAATTGCAAATGCCCTGTTTCCAAAACAATGGCTCTACCTTTCTGTTGATTCCTCCGGTGCATAATACAGTCTGCTATCCTTAGTTTATTATATTGTGATGTACATCCCGGAGCTATTCAAATGTCACATCCACTCAGCCCCAGTGATGCTCAGATATTGCTCTGAGATGATCAGGCAAACGATTTGGGCTTTCACTGTCATTGTTTCACTATGAAACACATTCAGCTGAAGGCAGTACTGCAAAAAGGAAAAGCAATTGACTGTAACTAGCGCAGCCAGCATTTACTGAAGCTCGGGAAGACTTCATTCCTGCATTGTCCATCCACAAAAACAGAGTAATAAACAGTACATAAACATATTACAATGATAATGGCTTTTGTGTATGGCCGCAGGTTAAGCATTGCTGTTTTAAATGAGGAACATGATTGCACGGTCTGTACTGCTCTTAAAAACATACTAACCTTGCACTCAGTTATAATGATTTGATTAGTGAAGCAGGAGGTGGATGCTATTTAACAACCCCCCTGTAGTTGAGAGCTATCACTGCAGTCTAACTGGAGGGCTTATGGGAAACTATATAGACTGATTGCTCATTTGAAACATGATGGAATCACTTGCAGTGGTCATTTTATGGCGCCATTATTGCATGTGGTTTGAAATGTTTTGAAATATTATACTATGCATGATTAGGTTGATAGGACCCTATGTTTCATAATTGTTTGCCTCTTAATCCTACTGGCTGACTGGCATTGTTGGGAGTAAATCAGTAGCAGGTGCTTCAATGTGTGATACTTATGTATTGTTTCATATGTCTGTTCATATGCATATGTGCTCCCAAGTCCTCTCTTATACTTCTATTCATACATTCTTGTATATGTCTATTGTATGTATGTGTCCCTGCAGCATTGCAGTAAAAGCGTCCCCACTTCTTGGATGTGGCTGCTGAGGTCATCAGTCATTATTGCCAACAAGCCATGGCCCCGCATCACTCTCACCATGACAACCACAGCTCTAATACTCATAATGGCAGTCTTCAACATGGTAAGCTTTTATGTGTAGCTAGGTACTGCAGTGAGGGAGGGGGTAACACCAATTATGCTTCACTGGGAAAGAAGTATCACAAACAATCAGATGGCACACACACTCTCTTTTTAACTGCAGTGTAATTAGAAGGTAATGGAATCCAACGTATTGTCACACAAGCAAATAATGCAAAATCCTATTTATTGAGCATCAAATAAACTTAGTAGGATGTATGTACTGAATTTTGTTCATTTAAAAATTACTAATTTTTATTTCTTGCTACAGAAAAAAAGGATGTAGTGCCCCAGCAGTGAATATGTCTCAGTCATGATTGAGGCTGTGGATGCACCAGCATTTTAATGTACTATTTATATGCTTTCCATTTCTTTTGTTTATTATGCCTCAGACAAATTGGATATTTCGCCACACAATCAACTACAGGAAAACATCTTCTTTGTTTTCTTTTGCCAGGCAGTCTATCTGTCAGCTTTTTCTAACGTAAAGATTATGGTTCCCCTGCTTAACAGTGCCAACACCATTTGCATGTACAGATAAAGGAACACTGTATAGAACATTTTTATTGTTATTTTGTGCTTCTCCTTTAATTTTCAGGTTATCTGATTTAGGTTTATTTTCTGTTCAGAGAAGAAAGACCAAAAAAAGGCTTGGGTAAAGGTGGAATAGTAGCCTGAGGCTTTTGGTGAAGTTGCGTGATAAAGCACGGTGTCAGGACCCTGGTTTAGACCTTCACACGAATCGTTTCCAGAGATTATAATCTTGTTTTGCGCATGACGTGGGTCAGTCGCTCAGGGCGGATGAACCAAATTAACTTTGCTCAGTGGGGCAGCCAATCCTCATCTTATCCTGCAGGTTCACTTTAAAGGACATTATTGAATGGTTGTCACTATTGGCCTCTTATCTAACAAGATTCTATTTTCCTCTTGCAAGTACAATGTAGACTAGCTTCTCTTTCACATGCAGACGTTAGAGGCAAACACACAGAGAAAGTGTGTACAGAATTTGAATGTGAATAGAGATTTTGTGGTTTGTCCTACCTTCATTTTTGTTGGCTTTGTGTTTTCTCTGTTTGCTCTAGTTCTTTTTGGAAGACAATGTGTTGCCTCCAGTTCCCGTTTACAATTCATCCAATGAAACACTGTTTTACCCTTATGGACAACTAGTGGCCTTTACTGGCAAAAACAATTTCTACCTTCCTGTAAGTAAAGTTATTATTATTATTTTTCTTTGTGATTGTATTATTGTCTCTGATAACTTGTATTTGAATAAGTATTTGTTAATCTGGCTCTGTCTCTGTCTCTTTCACCTTCTGCCTGTTTGTCTAGTATTTAATTTACAGTTGTATCCTGGGCCTAATCTCATGCTCGGTGTTCCTGAGGATAAACTATGAGCTGAAGATGATTATTATGTTGACAGCCGTGGTGGTTTACAACATCATTATTCTACAAACGCACGCTTCGCTGCTGGATGAATATAGCAGATTCCTCTACAAAACTGAAAGCTTGGACAGGTAGGTGTACAGTGACAAGCAGATTTTGTTCAAGGGAGCATGAGAGAGTGCTATAAAGAGTCATGGTGGGTAAAGAGACAGTGTGAGGTAAGAAATTGTTGTGATGGTGGTGCTGTTCATTCTGTGGGATTCTGAGTAAATGGGAAACCGCAGTGATATGAAGAGACAGAGTAATAGGAAGGTAAAAGGTCTACCTCAAGGTCCCCTTCCAGTCATTTGGGTCAAAAATAGCTCTAAATGGAGGCACCCAGGGGGCATCCCTTGCAGGTGCTAGAACCACTTAAACTTCTTTGTCTCTAAACTTTCTTTCTCACCATGTCAATATTTTCTACACAACCTTTTTCAACCTCTTTCTACCCCGAAGCCCCAGTAGATGGGGAGTGAAACTACAGAAAATATGCAGTACACATCAACAATCTACTGATAGCCTCTTAACACAAACTGGCTTCAGACACATCAAGTGTCTTTCTTTAGTTTTGACATACTGTGGTTAGTGCACTGCAGGTGTAATGCTACAGTACAATTTATACAAATGATAGCAAGATTGTTGTGTTATACCATAATTATATATATTACACAGATTCACATAACATTTCAGTGTACCAAACTCCTTTTGCGTTTGATTAATAGAGAGACTCCCATGTATTTGTTAGATATTTTATTGAGTCACCACCCCGCACTTTGAGCAGATAATGTTGCATCCAACACATTTGTACATTTCATGTGTTGTCCCAGCATAGATACTGAGATAGCATATACTGACACTGCTCCAGAGCAGGTTAACTTCATAGGATCAGATCACAACCTGTCAACACCCCAACCACTGACCAATCAGATCACTGGAAAAAAGGGGTCATCATTCCCACAGGATCCCTATATGGACAAAAGTCCTGAGTTTAGAATAAAGTGACAAGTAAAAAAGAGCAATATATATTTTTATAGATCAGTAGAAAAATGTTATTGTTCCGAGCTTTCTATTTCCACTGATTTTAAAACAGAGCTTTTAACAAACGGAGAGATCATTTACAATACTAAACACCTAATGATGATTTTAGCTGCATTTTAATTGTGCAAAGTATATTTTTATCCCCAGAGTGACAGCTGACAGTGTAGATGATTTTACACTCTGATTCCATCACTGCAGCTCAGAATAACATGAGATAACTGTGTGATGATAACTGGAAATAAAAATGATAGTCTTTTATTTGGAAAGTATTCCACACACTGTTAACTGGCTCACATGATTATAAATGCAACATTTTGGTCAGATAGACATCATCAGTCATTAACTACTTCCCACTCTTTGCCTTCGGCAGCAGAAACAATTGCCCCTGCTTTTTGCCATATTATAAACCAGGGTTTTATTGAAAGTTTATGTCCATAACAATGTAAAACTGCTGAGAATGAATGTAAAGGTGAGTTACATTTATATGGTCAAATACTCCGAATTGGGATTTTTTGTATTGGAATATCATATAGGGGAGAACGGGGTAAGTCAAGCCAGTGGGTGAAATCAGCCAACCCATTTTACATTCTCCACCACATTCACACATCCTGTGTTGCCAACAGACCAAGAAAATAACTGCTTAGTAAGGATTAACATCCTAATGAGGTAATAAAGAATGAAAACACTTTCATTGAGCCACAGTAAAGAGAGATGTCACACCCATGGATATGTTCCACATTACTGGCCATGTGGAGCAAAGCACAGCCAAGCAGTGATATATGCTTGAAAGAAAGCAGTCCTCAGGGCCACGTCACCAGTGCGGTTTGTTGCTTCATCAGTTGATTTGACAACAATATACCATGATGAGGCACAGTGGTGGAAAAACTGCTTGATGGAAATAGAAAGTTTAATGAAACAAGGTGTTGATGTAGGCCTGGAACTTTGGTGTCATACAAAGCAGGCCTCCACTGGTTACTGTAAGTCCATGTTACACTCATATTAGCCTTTGCTATTGTGACAAATACCCATTAGCCCTCGTACATTATCATAAAATGTACTGACCTCCTAGCTGAACTAACACATATCTAAGAATAGTTCAGCACATTACAAGCAGTCTTAAAAAAGACCTCAATTAGCTGTCTTCAATCCTGTGCCTGAAATATCCACACGTGTCCTCTAATTTAAATTATGCATTTTATATGGAATGAAGTGGAAAGAAAATTGACCTTTTCATACAGTAAATTAATTCAAAGTAGTTAATTAACATAGCTCATTTGGTAATTTGTAATTATTTGTATAGATCAGTAGTGTGCTCTGATTAATTCAAATTATATTTATATCGTATGCGCTGTACTTAAAGGAACTGTTGCACATTTTCAGCCCAAAGACTGGAAATTAGGGATAAGTTAAAAGTGAAAAAATGTCTTCCAGTAGCTCCAATATTGTCCTAAATATACCTTGTATATTGTTAGCTGGCAAGCTAGTCGTCACCACATCTGACATCCCTGCTGTCAGGGTGAGACTTAATTAAAATGCTGCATGGTGTTACTACACCCAATCGACAGCTCCAAAGTATAACAGCTCTTAAAGATACAATGTGTGTTTGTATTTCTGCCTCTGGACATTTTGAATAGACACAACATGTACACAAGACAAGTTTGGAGTTGTCTGAATGACAACAGTAGATAGTGTCAGTAGAGAGAGATGCAACAAAGGTCCCCAGCCAGACGTTGTGGTAATATGAACAACTCTCTCCAAACTGAGCAGCTATGAGAGACTATAGTGATGACGTCATCTGCAAACAAATCCTGGAGCTTCTCCATAGACTGGAAAATGAGGAGATTCAATGATTCATTTGAAGCCCTGCTTTCCAATAAAAGCCTTTTTGAATTTAAAGTCCAAAACAAATCTTTTAGCCCACAGATTTGGTCACTAATACATTGTCTGTAGACAAACTCCAAAAAGTGTCAATGGATGACATCATCAATTTGAATCTAAATTGTCTGATTTCCAACAGAGGAAGGCAGTTTTCTGTCTTTGTAGTTACTGACTGTCCAACGAAACTGTAGTAGCATGATGTGATTTTTAAGGAGCTTTTCACTCCTCTTAAGCCAACAAATCTCACACAGCTTTAGTCAGCTGTAACATAAAATGGGAAAATGTCTGCTATAGAACTGACAAATTGAAATGCTTTGGTCATTGCCGTAGGTAAAAACCTCTATTTATTACTATTAAGAGGTTTAATTAAAAAAAAAGTTACACTTTCCAAACCAGTCTTGATGTGAAACCTCCCTATTCTTCTGTCTGTCTTCAGTCTTTGCCGTTCATTCTGTGTAGAGAATTGATTATATAATGAACCAGGCGAGTGCAGAACTTGAAGGCTGTTTTCTTAGTTGTCTGCTGAGCTCTGCCCTAGATAAGAATAAGAGTCCATTAATATGCAAAATGTGCTTGCAGAAATTAGGATGCAACAGTCCTGGTTGAGTGTTATCACACATTTAGAACTTAAATAGGGGCAGCCAGACTTCACTGTCATTAAAAAACTGTTTAATTGTAGATTTAAATTATTTTATTAGTGCATTTCTAACCTCTTTACAACATCACCTCGTATATGGTTTGGGCTTTGAGTGTGTGTGTCTGTGTACAGAATTTTAATAGTCTCTGCCTTAATGTATTTGCAATACATGCACACACACACACACAATAGCTGATTGGTTGCCGAATTCTGCCGTGGACAGGTGTTCTATTTTTAGAGTTATGTTGGTGGAAAGACGAGAGCTTAAAGTGTATTTATAGTGCTGAATCTTTGCAGAGTGAGAACACAGTCTCATTTATTGCTTCTAGTGAAACGTCTCTAGTGACTGAACAGTGGCAGGGAAGCTCAGCCACTGGAATGCAAATGGTAAACAAGCTCTTGTCACAGCAAAGCAGAAGTGACAGTCTTAATCGAGTGACAGCTTGGAATACAACGGTCTGTTAACCAATCATGTGACACGTGTCACAGACTACTGATTGCAATCTGAATTTTGAATTAAATGTTCTTACTCTCATCTCTCTTTTACTTTTTCTACCCCTCCCCTCTGCCCTGCTTTTACTTGTACCTTTTTTGTTTTGTTTTGTCACTTCTCATTCTTAATCGCTGTCTTTATGTTTTATCTCCTCTCGCTTTTTCCTCCACACACGAACACATCCTTCCTTTTCCTCTGCCCTTCAAGACCAGGAGTTCTCAAAGACCTGAAGACTATGGGCTCTATCTCCCTCTTTATCTTCTTCATCACTCTGCTTGTGCTTGCCAGACAGGTAAGTCCACACTATAATAGTCTGAATGACGTTATCATCTGTCTTCTGCTGCACACTCTCACCTTCACAGCTTTGAAAGAGCTGAGGTTCTACCTTTGCTCTTATATCACCATTGTAATTTATTTACTTTATCACCCACTGTACATTCTTACTTCAAAGTTGTTTATTTTTTCTCCCATTTTCTCTTGATTTGGAACCGCTAATTTCCCATCTAATCTGCTCCTTATCACTACTAAGTTAGTTTGTTGGCCTGTGAAAGGTGTACCCTGCATTGTGAGAGGCTCATATTATATCATCTACACCTCACATCCTTCCTGTTGAGGGATTCCATGAACCCATGGTCTCTTTAACCCCTAACTCACACCCACGAACACAATTGGCTTCGATGTAGCGCACAGCCATGCCGCAGGCAATGCAGCTTTGAATTACACCCAGGTCATTGGGGTTACAAAAGTGGACTCCTAACACTGCTTATTTCTCTCTCTTTCTATATATAGCTGCTATGCCACACAATAAAACAGAGGTACCATGTTTTTCTGCCCTCCTTTCAGCCACTCTGGGCCAGAGATTTACATCAGCAAGGTGGTTGCAGTTACCCAGGTAGTCTTAAAGATTTACTAGCCATGAGATGCAGGAGCCAGAGACTGGTCATTTTTGAGATTTGTGTGTTTCTTGCTATGGCTATTTTGGGGTTATGCTACACTGCAGGGTACTTACTGTACTTGGGAGCGGTCCAGAATGGAGGCATTACTGTGCTCTGGAGCCTTGGCTACCAACATCAAGTGCACATATTTGAGGTCCCAGTCATCAACCTTTCTGCACATTTTTGATTATACAAGTAGTTAAACCCTAATTTCAGCCAATGGCAAAAACCAGAAGATAACACAGTACATGTAGCTAATATAATACATGCAGTGAATGTGAATATACACTTTATATGTATGGTTCAGAATTGTGTTGAATGCAGCATGAAACCACAGCATTGTGTCAGAAAGAGAAAGATATGGGCAGAGTAATATTGTTGTTTCATATCCCAGCTTATCATTACATGGGATGCAGCTGATCCCCTGGTCCCCACTGTGTACTGAAACATGAGCGTGGCTGCCGCGAATCTTTTTTTTTTTTCTTGACTGAGGCAACTGAACAGTGTCCATAAAAAGCGTGATGACTACGTGAGTGGATGTAAGCAAAAGCCCCCTTTTTCTAATGCATCCTGTGGTGCTGCTTCTTAACTGACACCCCCAAATAAATTCATTAAGCATTTCAAGTGAAGTTTTACTGCAGGGACACTTGTTTGGCATCACATTACACAAAACATGTGTGCCATATGCATTATTTAGTAGGATATTAATAGATTTAAAAGGATGTCTATCCACAACTAGTAGAACATTTTTAAATTCCCATGGGAAACTTATTTTTTCACAAAGGCATAATTGAAATTACATGTAAAAATTCACTAATCACAAATTGTGGAAAATATGAAATGAAGCTCCCTGCAACAAGTGCTGCTGATATAGAGCCATGAACCTGCACATGAATATTAAGCAGATAGAGTTTGAGTGGATAATAAATGTATTTGCAGAAGACAAATGACTAATGTCCCCAGCTCAATGAAAAGGTGCCAGGTGCAGCAAAAATGACAGATGCCATTTATTTAATATCTGCTCAGTCTCACACTCACCGCTCTGATATGTATACATACATGTTTTGTATTAGCACCACCCTCTTCTCTTTCTCTGACTGGAACAAGTAATTATACTTTTAATATTGAATCATGTCAATTTGTCCGCTTAATTATTTTTCCAGTCAGATCATCTTACAAATTTCTATCACGCTTTTCTCCTTGGTTTATGCATCCTCTCCATCAAATCTGTTCACCATGTGCTGCTCAGGAAAAAGGCTTAAATAGAGTCATCATCATAAAGCACCTGAGCGCTTCACACAGAAAATAAATGAATGTTATACATTGTACCTGCAATATTCACTCTAAACAAAGTGGTTCCTCACCTATCTTTTAACATTTTAACTCTTTTAACGCTGTTTCTCGCTGTGTTAATTAAGTGCAGGTGATGTAATCATGCTTTGTGTAGATTTGTATTCATGTGATTTAACAAAAGCTACTTAAATCTCTATTTCCTTACTGTGTTTTTTGCAAATGTGACAAAGTAGCCCATTCTTTTTTTCTGTCGTCCGCTTTGGTTGAATCCACACTTGTACCTGTTTCTATTTTTCTCTGTGACTTGATGGAAGCAAGCTGTACAGCTGTACCTTCAGTCTCTTCACCTCTGTGTCCTCTTGTAACAGAATGAATATTACTGTAGGTTAGACTTTCTGTGGAAGAACAAATTCAAGAAGGAGTGTGAGGAGATTGAAACCATGGAGAACCTCAACCGGGTTTTGCTGGAGAATGTCCTTCCTGCACACGTAGCGGAACACTTCCTGGCACGCAACTGGAAGAATGAGGTGCGTAAAAATATGTTTACATTTCATTATAGTTCCGTTGGATCATGCAGATTTTGTTTTGACAAAGGGCTGCAGGACTGATGTATTGTGATTTCACAGAGGCGTTGCAGCATCAGTGGCTGTATGCCAAGATCCATTACATTCATTCATTAGCTATGATGAGGCATGACAGAGAATCTATGATACAAGTCGATACAATAGATTTGAAACAATATATTTACATATTTTATGTCTTTGCTGCTAATCATGTTGATTTTTAATCCACTTTAAAATCAGAAGTGGTATAAAACATACAGTATACTCAGTGGCGTTTTTCTATGTAAAAAATTGGTGGGGCACCAACTACTACTAATAGAAAGGCTACATACCAGGAAAACTACAGTACTTGCTCTTGCTACTGATGTGTTTTTTTTTAACATGTTATGAGTCCACAAAACACTTTTAACAACAAAGTGGCTGCTTCTAGCAGGTCTTGTACACATATACAGAGGAAGAGAGAGAGACAGAGTGAGTGAGTAAGAGTGTGTGAGTGAGTCAGAGAGAGAGAGTGTGTGAGTGAGTCAGAGAGAGAAAGTGAGTGAGTGAGTCAGAGAGAGAGAGAGTGAGTGAGTGAGTGAGTGAGTGAGTGAGTGAGTGAGTGAGTGAGTGACTAAGAAAGAGTGAGTGATAGAGTGAGTGAGTCAGGGAGTGAGAGAGTGAATGAGAGAGAGAGAGAGAGAGAGAGAGAGAGAGAGAGAAATTACACATATTACATTACCACTGTCACAAGCCTAAATTATACAACAGGTAGTTCCGACCCAGCAATCTGATTGGTCAACTAAACATTTAGAACATGCTCAAATCAGTATGGCAGCACACCTAGCCATGCTCAAATGAAAAAAGCCTCCGCCATTCATTACAACTACAGACCGTGACGTCGCGCTAACAAAAACGGTCCTTTCTGATTTGAATTGCGGAGATATGTCAACTACTTAGCAAACTTGTTTTTTTTCTGTTGTCATTTTCAGCCGTAACTGTAACGTTTAAAGATGTATAGTTAAACATTGTGGTCCGACCTATCTGACGTTTCTGCTGGGTTTATTGTATGTACTGTGTTGCTTTGTTAGCGTCCTTGGTTTGTTTTGGGGTTTTTCGGGGGTGGGGTCTGCAGTGAAAACCCGAAGCGGAGTTTTGAGTTGTCTTTCATTTATGTTTGTGAACTGGATTGAACTGAACTGTTTAGGGGTTGTGTGGAAAACAAAACGGACCGTTTACTGAGTGAATTGAACTCGGAGACTGTGAGACGAGTTACACCCTCACACACACTGAAAAACACGAACCCTTCTCCTCTCGTCTTAAATCGTTACCCGGCACCCCCATACACAGCAGAACTTAACCACCCCTCAGTTGGCAGTATATCTCAGCTCCTCCATCAGCTGTGCTGGTGACACAGCGCTACTAGCTTAAAAATATGTGTGAAGTTTGCGGACGTACTAGCTAAATCTGTCCATGAAAAAAAAATTTGAACAGATATATTAGTTACAACAAGATTGAGCTAGCAAAGCAGTTTTTTGTTTATATGTGTGGTATTTATTCAGTTTGGGAAATCTATAGAAAGCATTAGCTCAAGTTGGCTGGTCAGGAACGAGGGGCTTGACCACATCACTGAAACACGCCCTCTCGTGTAATATTGCTTAATTAAGAATGCGATATTCTATCGTCATAAGCCGACAGAACCAAGGTCAGAACAAATGAGCCTACAGAGCCATAAGCGAGCAGCAAAGAGTTCAACACCACAACGAAGCGCAAAGACAACTTTTTACGGATACTAACCCATTCTCTGACAACTTTATGACAACAACCTCAATAGATAAGCAAGAACACACTGACACTCGTCACCATCTATAGCAATCGATCAAGCACAACAATATGGCCAATGCACGGACCAAAACCACCAAGGCAGGATGATAAAATATGCTTTCACTCACCAGCTGACGGCTCAGGAAAGGGCAGCATGGCGGTTTTTCCTCTGGGCAAACTTCACCACGTTAAACCCGCGGTTAGTTTTACTAATAGTTTGAGTGATGACAGTATTCCGTGGCTGGTGGGCTCCGAGGCGCTTTGATTCCAGTTTCTCCTCCAAGTAAAGGGTTTCTACCCTGTACTCGAGTATGAAATCCACCTTATTTTTTTCAAGTTAGCTAGCGTTAGCTGAGAAAGTCTCCCCTCTTTTTTGCCGACTGTTAATTCCAAGCTCGCGCTGTAGCCCCACTGCAGCGTCTTTTGAAATATTTCACAGTTGGTTGTCTATCTGTCAGACAGATAGACAATCAACTGTGAAATATGAAATGGCGCTTTAGTGGGGCTACGCTACGGGCTGTCTGCCCCACTTGTCATTAATTTCGTGTGATCTCATGTGTGATCTACATTGAATACGCACTAACACTCTGAGCATGCGTATTCATATTTCCCACGTACAATACACATTGCATTGTGAGAAAGGGGCTATTAAGAGCTGGATACAGCGCCGCCGCTCTGCTCTTGCAGCCAATTTTTCCCAGTGGCCACTCGCGGTATTGCAGCGAAAAATCCCCCTGCAGCCCAAAAAGGATTTTCCCCATAGACCACCATTGTAAAAGAGACGCCTGTAAAACTGTTGACAGGACACCTCGAACTGCAAACAACGGCAATTGTGACTTTTTCTATTACGAACTTTTGATCCATGGAGGTTTTATGTTTGTAAAACTTTCCTCGAGCCGAGAAAAGCGATTTTAAAATCCGTGACGTCATCACAATGTAAAGTCTATGGTCCGAGCGGGAGCTCGCGGGCGGGGCCAGCGGGGGAAACACTACTGCACACATTCAGTGGGCCGCACAACGCGGAAGCAAACCCGGAAGCTAGATACTTTTTTGGCGTATGCGCCAGGCGAGCAATTCCTATAGGACTGAATTGGCGCCATTTTTAGTCCGGCATCCAGCTCTTGTAATACATCCATGGGCTAGCCCCACATTCACGCCGGCCACCGTAGGCCCGCTGCGGACACGAATCAGGAAAACGCAGTCTGAAGCAGCAAGGCAGGGAACGATTAAAAATGAACTAAAATCCTAACACAAATTATATAATGCAATTAATGAAGATGCAATATTCATAGATAATAAGTTATAGCAGATAAAAATTTAAAAATTGATAATAACATCATTTGTTTGAACAGTTCTTTCTGGTGACAGTAGGTGGGGCTGTGTCATAGAGTATTTAAGTAGTAAAAGTATGTGCTTTATGGTGAATGGACGATATAGTAAATAAAGTGAATGGGTGTTTTAGAGATACTCAGTGCAAGACTTGATGATTGATTACCTATAATGATGACAAAACATTTGGAGACACTTTTGGCCTGTGTGACTGTCGCATTCATCATTCTGGATCATGTTGTATTCCCTGAGCGCTTGTCACTGTGTGAACTGTGAAAAGTAAAGTTTTAGAAGATCTTAGCAAGTTTAGAGGACATGGTATCTTAGAGGTCATGCGAGTGTAATGGGAATGCTGCTTCTGTTGCAAAAAAATCTGAATGAAGAGTCAGCAAATGACTCTATTCCTGCACTTGAACAGGATCCAAGAGCAACTTGCTGGTCTGATGGATTTTAGAGCAACTGTTATTTAGATGGTCGTTCGGGTGATTTCGCCTACTTTCATTTGTCTGTCTCGTTTATCACGTGTGTCATGTCTCTCTGTGGTCCCACTGATCACAGTATTCTTCGATAAAAACATCAGTCAAGTATTTTTAAGCTTGAAAATACACAGAAAACTCTTGTGAGCCTAATCCGATGTCCACCTCACATCATTAACTTGAAATAATGTCAAAATCGTCTTCGGTGAATCTTTCAGCAGTATTGGTTTCATATTAAGATCTGTGCTGAACATTGTTATGCAGCTGTCCAAGCTAACATCTGTATTTTGTCTCCTGCAGGATCTGTACCACCAGTCCTATGACCTGGTGTGTGTCATGTTTGCCTCCATCCCAGACTTTAAAGAGTTCTACACTGAGTCTGACGTCAACAAAGAGGGATTAGAGTGCCTCAGGCTCCTCAATGAGATCATTGCTGATTTTGATGAGGTAAATGACCTTCTCATTCTACCTGTGCACAACAAATGCAAGATACAACCTGTGCAGTGCAGAAACAGTTTACATCCAAGCACATACACTAGTATGTGCTTGGATGTTGTGTACTATGTGTCCCATTTGCAATCTACAAGCTCTTTTTAAGATACCTGAATACCAATATATTTTTAGATCAGCTTCTCAAAGTTTTCTTTCTTGGAGTTGATGTTAAAGTCCCACTCCAAACAAAAGTGTGTTTTTCATATTGTTCCTACAGTTGAATATTTGATCTTCACTGTGCAGAATGATATATATACAGAGTTTGACACTAGAAGGCTGTTTTCACATTCATCTGCTGAAAGTGGAAAGTTTCTCTTTGCTCATTAAAAATCCAATTTTAAGGGACGGCCCTACAAGCATGATTTGTGACATCACAACTAGTTTTGGAGCCAATCCTGATCCAGTATTCAACTTAAACAAGTGTGATGTGGAAATTCGAAGCGTCCAGTGCACAAATACTGAGAATGGACTTTACAGTGAAGGAGGAGACATCTTTCGTCCAGCAGTTCAACTTCTGAAATGAAATATATTCACATATTTATAGATTCTGGAATTTTTAATGAGCGAGAAGGAGTAGATGTAATTTTAAGGATTGTAACAACATAACTGAACTTTTTTTGTGGAAAAACATATCCGACACAATTTATCATTCAAAAGAGAGTATTTTATATATATCTTAAAACATGTTTGGAGGGGATCTTTAAATAGTATTGCTTCATATATAATCATGCACTCCATAAATTGTCTCGTCACATATACTTCTTCTAAATATAACTATAGAGACATCACTTCTGTATGACCTATGTCTCATTTGTTTCAGTGTTTATGTATTTGTATTTTTGTGCATAGCTGCTGTCCAAACCTAAATTCAGCGGCGTGGAAAAGATCAAGACCATTGGCAGCACTTACATGGCTGCTACTGGGCTAAACGCATCACCTGGGCCTGAGTACACATCACAGGTAGCCTCATCACACACACACTGCTCATTCCTTTTTGCAACTGGCACAAAATCATATGCATTTGACTAGAAATGAATGTGTTATTGGTTGTGTTCTTCACTAGGAACATGACAGGCAGTACATGCACATAGGGACCATGGTGGAGTTTGCATTTGCTTTGGTGGGGAAGCTGGATGTTATCAACAAACACTCCTTCAATGACTTCAAACTCAGAGTTGGTGAGTTACACATGAAAAATACATTTTAAAGAGAAGTGCTATGCAACAGTTCATTTTTCTTTCTTTTTTCAGCTACTAAAATGTTTCACCCACACTGCTACTGCACTTTGAATTCACCATAATTTTACCTGTCAGTGTTGACAATGTTAGTGTCCCATAGGGAGAAAGAAACATATTCATTAGTTCTCTATATTTGATAGAATTCAGCAGTGAGGAAACACCATTGTTGATGTCTGTCAGACATCAAATGCTGCAGATAAATAGGGTGAAACATGAGAACACAACAATATCATCGCTGTTGGGCAAGAGTTGCAACCTTTGCAGACTTGCTGTTGTATTGGCAGCAGTTATATTTTATTACACAGCTGAAGTTTTGATATGTAGCACTGGGTTTACCTACAAGAACAAGCTTGAAGCTAGACTTGAACTCCACTGACATGTTATGCACTGACATGGACATGTATGTAGCTGTTATGCATCCAAGAAATGTCTCTATTTCAAAGCATCAACCTTGTGTGAATGGTTGGAGGGTAATTTCATCGTCTTGGCTGAAACGGAGAAAGATGCCTACATGTATAAATAACTAGAAAAATAAAATGAATGTTTACTACATGACATGTATAGACATGGGGGCATTACAGCAGAGGGAAGCAGGCAGGAAGGTCCCAGCTCCCTGCATGCAGTAAGAGCCAGAGCTCAATACCTTCAACCTGTCTGTGTAGATCCCAGCATGGGATGCTCCATTAACTCAGCAGTGTGCGTGTGTGACTGTACATCCCTGCTGCTTCCAGACGGGCCTAAAATGCCCCATCAGAGAGGAATACAAGTCCCCACCCACTGGGCCTGGACAAAACCAGTGCATGTGCACTTGTGCAAATTGCAGTTTCCAGCAATCTAGAAATTGACTCAGAAGCCAGAGTGAAGAGAGGCCCAGTGTCATCTCTGTGCTGTGAAAAGCTTCAGTCTACTTAGCAGAGGTGCTGAGAGTGTTGGGGATTAAGAGTTCAGCTGCATTTAGCTTCCACTTCCTCTCATGTTCTGATGAAATCTTGTGAAAAGGTTTATTTATTCTGGAAGTAGCAGGTCTCACTAAAGGCCTTTTCGAGCCGCACACTGGCTACACTCAATAATTAATTGGTGATATCAAAAATTGATTTTAACACATCTTCAACAGCATTGTTAAAGTATGACATCAAAAACAGAGACCAATTATTTTATAAAACGCTCACTCTTTGCTGATTTGGTTACGCCTCATTTTAAAAATGTAATACAGAATGTCTTCAACCATAAATGTTTGAAATATTTAAACCATTTTAAAGGTGCACAAAATACTACCAGTTTCAGAAACAAAAATGCTGTCAGTCAGAAAATGTAGTGACTGAGTAAATATGCTGCAGACACTGAACTGAAACATTCAACAATTACTTGGTTTCCTTTTGCAGGTATTAACCATGGTCCAGTGATAGCTGGAGTCATTGGAGCCCAGAAACCACAGTATGATATCTGGGGGAACACAGTGAATGTAGCGAGCAGAATGGACAGCACTGGAGTCCTCGGAAAAATACAGGTAATTTAAGTCTTTTTTCCTATATTTTTATTGTCAGTTAATACCAACAATAAATTGGTCCTTCTAACAAGTACTGCCTGGGTCCCCAAAGTGTGATGCCATGTAATCCTCTGTGTTAAAAACACGTCAATGAGCCACAGCAATGCACTGGGTGACATGTTCCTTCAATAGTTTATTTTTAATCAATCTCACATACACTATTCACTCGTTTAAATGTTTGCTAGAAAATATTTAGCTATTTAACTATTTATTTTTAACATGAAATGAATGAATATTTACATTTAACATGACACTGTATATTTGTGACCTGTTTGTAAAGATTTACCCCTTCAGTAGGAACCAACTGGCTGAGTGCCACAGACAGGGGAGGGAAGTCAGACAGTATTGAGAGATGGACTAACACATTTGGGAATTCGTTGACAAAGCATAGAAAAACACCAACTTTGACTGTTTTCTGTGATGCGTTCACAGACAAATAAATTGGAGCATTTCTCATTCTCTGTATCAGTCAAACATGGCGTCGTTGACAGTTCCTTTCTGTTTCTCTCAAAACAGCGCTCCATTTTAAATGTCAGTCCAGATGTCGAAAAGATAAAACTTTTATTCCTTCTCTACACATGCTATTTATGGTAGCAAGAACATCACAGCATGTGACATCTGAGGATCTTACATTCGCACCCTGCCTGAGCACTGATAAGATATAATGGTTTTCCACCTGCATGGCATGTGGCTGTGGGAATCATTCAGTCTTCAGAGGGCTGTATTACACTTCACAGCCTGTACACATTTGATAGAGCCATCTGTTGTGCAGTGCAGCACAACTGCAGTGCTTTCAATTGCGTTCCAAGATTGCCTGTTGATATTTTAAGATATGCAGAGGCAATGATAACAAATGTTGAGTCATTCCATACATATATTTCTTGTTAGTTTTACTGATATTCCATATTATTCAAACACATGGAGGACATTATCATTCAATGCAAAAGATTTACTGTTTATATTTTGTTGTATGTTACTTCATGTCAGGTATCTGCAGAGTTTTTTAAGTTCCACATTGAATTTCATGCATAACCTGTGATGATTGATGTGCCCTTTTTCTCGTATAATCCTCTATGGTAAGATTAAAAAATATGGTAGAGTCCCCTGTGATTGTTGCTTTGTTTTTGCAATCTTGTTTGAAATTAATCTAAAACTTAAAACAACAATTTATGTCAAGACTTAAGCCCTTATTTTGTCTACAAAATGTAATACAATGTTACAATTTCATTTGGCAGACACTTTCATCCAGTGACGTTCATATGACGGTTAATACCACTCAAGCAAGGATTCAGTCAATGTAATAATAACAGAGGTCTGGCAATGCAGTACAGCATGTCAAGAATACATGTTTGTTACTCATGAGCAGATTTTCCCTCAGCTCTTAGAAATGTATTCCTGTGGAGAGCGGAGTATTTTTGCCTGAAGGAATCCAGTCGTGATAAGCAAAATGGACGTAACCCATCTGGTTCTCTCTGTAGGTGACGGAGGAGACGAGTCGCATCCTTCAGACCCTGGGCTACATGTGCTCTTGTAGAGGCATCATCAACGTCAAGGGCAAAGGAGAGCTCAAGACCTACTTTGTACACACAGAGATGACCCGCTCACTGTCCCAGGGGAATGTAATGCCATAAGACTGATTCAGAATATAAACTGAATTTACATAGGCACAAAGAACAGACTTTTATTTCAGATGGGAGAGGTTCGAGCTTCTCAGTGCTGCTGAAACAGAGACAAAGTGAGGCACGAAGGAATCAGATCTGCACTGCAAGAAGGAGAAAAATCTGATTTTACCGTTGCATTGAGAGTTACCGACGCCACAGCTGTAGTATCCATTTTGTCACTTATGTAAGTGTAGCATGTACAGCAAGTAGGCAATAAACCCCTGGAATATACTGAAATGTGTTGGATCAAGAAAAGTCAAATGGCATAAGTCATTCAGAGAGAATAATCAGAAATAATTTAATTAGTGTTGTGACTCAGTTCTCTGAGGCTGTAGGCAGTCACTGTGCCATAATAGCTGCTTTTTCAACCAGGTGAATCAACAAAAGGAATCTATATTCTGTTCACTTTACACATGACAACTGATGTACAATAAGAAGAAGAGAAACAATGTGCATGGCAACAATTGTAACATCAAGGCCTCTTGAAGGGCATCTAAAAGATAAGAATTTCAGAGTGAACAATGGTAATATAAAAATGACACGCTGGTGGTTCAGATATAAAGTTTGCTTGCCCCCAACTTAACCAATTTCTTATGGAGTGATACAGAAGGCCACAGATCTGATATTAAAATGAAAGCAAAGGACAAACATAAGAGAAAACTGCATGACCACTGTTGCAAAAGTGAGCTGGTCCTGTTTGAAAAACACAGCCAACAAGGAGACACACATATGTGTACATAACTCCATCAACCTTGTTAGAAGCACGAAGTCTTGGATGTATTTTACAGGCAGTCTAGGACCATTAAAAAAAACAAAACTTAAAAAAAAAAAAAAAAAAGAGAAAATTTATGAATATATTATGATATTCATGCAGGGCTGCGTTTCCCAAAATGGTCTTTGCACTTAAATCATCTTATCTTCATTGACTGTTTACACAAAAGAAAAATTTTAATCCTTTATGGCATCAGATCAGATTTATTAATTTCTGCTGAAAAATGGAAAACTTGCTGTTCAAACAAGGCTGAGAGGATCAGCTCTGAGCCATACAGATTTAAAACCAGGTTAAAGTAACACTATCGGATAACAAAAAGGGACAAAAGATGATTTCAGTGTGTGGATTTTAATTTGGGAAATCTGAGCCTGATCTGTGTACAGGGTAGCTTTAGAGTGCATATGGTACTGTGGTTTTGTAAGAAAAGAAAATACTACCAAAAAAGTGTTTTGATGTTTTGATGATGCCATTGTTTTTTGTAAAAACTTCATTAAAATTTCTATGTATTTCAGTCCTATGGAGTGCTTTTATTTGCCTTGGAGGGCCTTTAAAAATGACCAGCTCACCGCATATTAACACAACTGGACTGATAGTCTCTTTATCAACCTAAACTAGTCTGTGTGTGAGGCGGGTTACATTACAACACTCACATAAACTAACTGAATCAATACAATGCATGACTCACAATGAGTCCTCTTTGGTTCAACATGTGTTTTTCTATGAAACACAATACATACTTGACATTGAGCAATGGCCCTGATGAGCAGATGGACAGATACAATGTGTCTAGACTTATCAGGGCCAAAGTTGGGTCAGTTCAGGGTAGCAGCACAGCTCATGTCCTATCTGCTTTACACTGATTCATTGCAATTTTAAAATGGATAGATATGAATAGACACAACCAGGGCACAATCGAGATAATGATTACATTACTACAGCAGACTTAACCCAATTAAGGTTGTGAATAGACTGATATTATGATCAGTCAGTTGTGTTTGTGCTCGTATCGTTAGAACATAATTGTAAAAAACATAGAGGACCTCTTTTATGAAAATTAGCTGTCAGCTTCATCCCAATCTAAAAATAATTCCTCTTGCTGTATGCTACTGCTATAGCTTATTCTAAAGAGTGGTTTTCTCTTCATTGTCCAATACAAAAGTTTTTATACAAGAGATGTTTCCAGAAGTTTTGTCCCAACATCTGGAGCTGTATCTTTCACCACAGGTGCCCCTACACTGTTGCATTTTCACACTTTGTGGAAAAAATGCTTGAAGAGGAGCATAACATGTACATATCCAGGCCTACTGTATATTTATATTGTGGGGCTTTACTGGAAAATCTTTGCATGATTTGCAGTTCAAAAACCTAATTTATCTTATACTGGCCCTTTATGCAGCCCCTCAGTTCAGCCTCTTTGTGAAACAGCTCCTCTCTCCCCTCCTGTTGGGTTAACTTCTGGAAGCTGCCCCTCAGCAGACCCTTGCCAGCTCTGGAGGCAACATAAACAGTAGTTGTAGGATTTCACTTATTTTTTACTCTAAATATAACCTTCTCAAATCTGATCCAAAATATCAGAATGGACAATACAAAACACCCCATGGAACAACCTTAGCAAACCAACAAATCTGATGTCATCACGAGGAGGAAGTAGAGGTACCTTTACAAACGAAGCGTTTTGGAACTTTAACATAGACAACCGACATTATGACATAATAAAATAACAAAAAATACACAAAAAGCATGATATGTCCCCTTTAAACAAAACATATAGTGGTAGCCATAGTAACAGCTGCTTATCCTGAAGCTTGGGCATGCGACAGAGGAATTTTATAATGGCTACATTCCTACATTGTTTAGAGTGAGTGATCATTTGACGTCACAAAGGAGTGCCACACCACGTAGGATCCAGTATTCTGGAGGAAGTGAAGTCTTCAGGTCTACAGCTGCGATGTAGTTCATGTCTGTCCTAACCGGCTTCTTGTAGATTGGACAGGAGTAGAGGCGAGAATCCTTCACACCTGCAACACAGATGAGCAAAAAAATGTCACTTTATACAGAAGGAAATCGAAAACTGGCAGAAGCATCTGGCAGAAGCATCTCTTAATTGCGGTTTAATTACACATCTACAAATTACAAGGATTACTGAAAGACTATGAAATATTTAAATCAGTGTGGGGATGTCACTGGGACACAGCTGTCTTCCACAAAACACCTGTTTCTGTGGTGTCTGCTAGAATCATGCAAATAATTCAAGTTAAGGGAACATGGTTATGTACCACTACTCCTTGAGCGCCTCCTCTTCACCATCAGGCTACTGAACCGCCGACACTTGCACACACCGTACACACATACTACAGTAACACATACCAATGAATGGACCCTTACTTCACTCAACTGGCCACTAAGAATAACTACTGTTTACATACTGTTTAATGTTTAAATAACCTACTGTTTACATTGTTTAACACTAGTCACTTTAATTTATATCAGTATTGCACGGCAAACCTGTCCTCCCATGACTATTTAAAATACCATTATTTAAGTTGACTACCACTATTACTATTCATGTTTTTATATTTTATTTTTCTTCAGGTAAATACTTTTATATTATTCACACTACACCGCTTCTTTGCACTCCAGTCCATATGATTTCTATGCGAATACTGTTTTTATTTTAATAAAATAAAAACTTTTTTTTTAACTTATATGCCTTTTAGATTGCTTAAATTACTATATGACTTATTTCACTTATTATGTAAAGTTGAGTTGGCTCTGAGTCTAAGAATTTCACTACTGGCAATGATGTTGTTATCAAGTATATGACAATAAAACTTGAAACTTGGCTTTAGATGGCAGCTTGCAAACTGGTTGTTTGGTTGGTAGTCTGTCAGTCACAACATGCTGGTGTGCTAGAGCTCCCATCTGCACAAAAACCAACAACCCTTCTCTCTAGAAAACAAACAACTCTTGTACAGTCAATCTTCAAAGATGATATACAGAGGGATAAAACTAATCTCTCTGAAGAGAGTCACAATTAAGCAGAGGGGTTTTAATGGCTCTACACTTAAATGCACACTCATTCATGTCACCATGTGTGCTTACAGTATAGACAGGTGCATGCACTTGATGCTCTGGCAACCACTTGTGTGCAGAAACATCCTCACTAGCAGCCTTTGCGCTGGTGCACACATGCTCACTCAAAGGCAGCCTTCTTATGGGAAAAGCAGGGAGGGGACATGGTGTAAACAAACTGCATTACGCGTATCATTGGATCATTAATTCTTTTCCCAGGCAGCCTTGCTTGCAGGCGTCCATGGGGGCCCGTCTCTTTGCTGCCTGCTTGAATATAGTCTGGTCTTATCCAGCACAAACACTGTGCCACATACTGCTCGTAATCTATTCCCAGACAAAATAAATTGCACTTAGTCTGCTTGACATTTAAATCTTACATCCGTCCTTTCTGAGAGACTGCGTGGGATGCGAATATTGAGAGGAAAAGAAGAGATAGACTCACAGGAATATGAAAGATTGACCCTGTGAGAAAAAAAAAAAGTATTCATGCTTTTATGTTGTCATATCAGAGTTTTCTGTTCAGACAAATCATCAAAATCTACTTTGTTCATTTTTTTGGCTTAAATTTCACAAGAGAAAAAGATGTTCTCAAAATGTGAAATCTTACCGTTATTCTCAGCGTACATCCGGATCACGGGCATCATCTCAAAGAGGACTTTAGGTTTGGAGTCGATGAGTTTGCAGCTGCGGCGGTCCCAGCCGGCCCCCTCCAGGTGGAGGCCATAGACGTACACTCCCTCTGTGGGAGGCTGAGTGATGTCATCCTTCATCCACCTGGTCACTTCGTTGCACAGCACCATGCGGTCCAGGGCCCAGCCTTTATTGGCCCTAGTGATCTCCTACGAGTGCAGGATGAAATCCGCAGGTTAAGGCTCTCATATGGGCAGTATGACACGGCGGTGCACATGAATGACAGAGCTGACCTTTGGCAACTGTTTCCATACAAAAAAATCAATTTTGATAACAGGGCTGTAATAGAGGGACAATGAAAAAACACTGTGTAGGGCAGAGAAGTACACTCCATCGACGGAATTGTTTGTGAGATGCCATGCCAAAAGACAGAAAATAAATCCAATATGACACAAAAAGAGCAAAGAGCAAGAGCAGAGTGCACAATAAATAAATGAAATGTGAGTATTGTATCCTCTCAGTCATTTTTTCCTCATTTTGAACAAAAAAAAAAAAAAGAGACAAAAACGCTTATTGGACAAAATTGGACAGATATGAATGAAAGGGACAAACACATACACAACAGATCCTTTAAAAACAAGCTAGAGGTTTCTGGCACACAGCATCAGAGCATTCTGCAGACAAATTGTGATGCCACTGGTCCAACAAAAGCTACAGCGTCTCTCCTGAGAATGCTCTATACAAGCATGGTGAGAGGACATGACTGCTATATTTGGGAACTAACACAATAGCCTAACAAATCCATTTTCAGTAAAGTACACACATCTGCATCTACAATATTTTCTCTCTGAGCATGCAACTGAGGTTTTCTTCCAGAGTGGAATAAATAAATAAACTAGAAGGCAGTCAGATGTGCAAACCCGACACCAATGCTTAACAATTCCACATTCCTACTACTAATTAAATTTCAAAATATATTGGTTTTTTTGGCGCTGGAAACATACTTCAGCCCTCAGGTCTTTATCACAGTTTGCTCTATAGTTACTGTGTATGATAACCATCTAATGGTACATATTCCAGATCTGGTTCACCACCAAAATCAGTGGGAATATTATCATGGAAATTGGTTAAAAGTGTGTTTGAGATATGCTCAAAAACTCATGGAGGCAAATCAAGACAAACCAGTGCTATAGAGCGCCACAGCAACTGCAATACTTTAAAAATACAGTATACATGTCTGTGTGAAATAAATGCTGTAGGTCTCAGGATTTAAGTGGTGCCTTCGAAGTAAAACGCTAGTGGCCAAGCAGGAGTCACAGTACACTCAAAATACACTGTATCATACATACACACTCACTGGCTGTGCAATCTAATGCAATCCAATGCAACAGCTCTGCCAGCTCTGCCCCCCTTAATGTATGTTTATGGAGTGGATAAAATACACTTTTCAATATAATGCAATCCAGTACACCACCACCCACTACGATCTCAATGACAAACATAAAGTAGAATTATCACCTTTCTTACAATGTCAACAAAAACTGCAAATGTATAAGCTTCGTAAATGTATCATTTTCAACAAAACAACCTTTTAGATCTTGTAAAGGACAAATGGTTATGTGTATTTTCTTTTTTTTATCTAAAACTCATTGAGTTCTGTTTTTACCTTTTTTCACCAAAAGCTCCCAGACTGAAAAAGGAGCAGATCGGGTCACACTAGTTTCACCTGAATTTTAAAAGCTGTTGTGTCATGTATGTTAATGGGGTTGAAAATTTTAGGAACACTTTTTAAATATAATGCAATCCAGTACACCACCACCACCACCCACTCAATGACAAACATAAAGTAGAATTATCACCTTTCTGACAATATCAACAAAAACTGAAAATGTATAAGAATTTATAGAATTTATGGCAGAGTTGTTGTATTGGAATGCACAGGAGTCCCTAATAAAGTGCTTGATGAGTGTATTTCCTGCTGCAAAAAATCCTGGTTCACCGTGGTTGATAGTCAATAACAGGCCCTTGCAATAAGGACAACATAGAAAATGCTTTTGGTTAAACACAGTGAAGAGAGAAATGGAAAGAAAATGCAAACACACAAAGTGCTAGCTGAGCCTTAAAGTTAAATAAAAGACATATAGAGTATAAATATATTATAAGATAACATTTTTTTATCTACAGAGTGCTTGCTCTGAAATTTGTATTCTTATCATCCAATTTTCACTTGTTTTTAATATTCAGTATAGCATCTAGATACCTTTCTAGATCTTTATAATATAAGCCCTAACATCAGGGACAGGACATGGATCAAGGAGGGTTAAACACTCAGATTTACATTCCTCTGTAATACCCACAGTAATAGACATCGGAATTCATTAGAAAAAGAGAAAAGTGTGTGTATGTAGTTGTCTGCCTCAACAGTGTGAGTGCACATGCACACGTGGGCTGTATGCTTGCATGTGTGAATGTGGCCATGTGCCTGCCTCTCCCTCTGCGTGCCATCTGGTACACCCCCCCCCCCCCCCCCGGCGGTGGGTAAGTAGGTGGGTAGCCTGATGCCGTGTGTAGGTTACCTGTCTCATGGCTGTCAGGAAGCCCTGCGGGTTGAAGAAGCCTGTCATCCAGAAGCAGTTGGGCCGTCCTTCAAAGATCCAAGCTTGGAACTGCCGGTTACGCTCAAGCAACTCTGTGAACCAGAACCCCAGGGTGCTGGAGGCCCACGATGCCTGAAAAACAAAGACGAACAGAAACATGAACAAAACATTACAATACAACACTGAAAACTGTCATTCAGATGGATCAGAGATGACAACAGAGAGACACGAAAAAAAAAGAACTGTGAATCACTGAGTGGCAAGAGAAACATGAGGCATTTATAAAGAATTAATTACAATAGAATAAAAAAGAGATGAATATAATGAAACATAATGGAGTGAGGGCAAATGGGCCAAAACTAGATAGCACTGCAGGTAGACAATCTCTGAATCCCAGTCGTGAAAGCCATTCAAATCAAAATTATTCTAATGATGTAATGTAATGTAAGAGCATGACTTGAATGCAAAGAGAATTATTTAAAGGTAAGATATGGGAAAAGTCATACCGAGTCATATTTCTTTGTTGTTTTCTCTTGCTCGCTCTCTCCCAATATTAACATTCCAGCTATTTCTTCAACTAAGTTTGTTGGAAGAAGTACTTTTCATTTATCACAGAAATGGCTCTGTGTGCTGTGGATAAAATTCTAAAAGGTAAGGAGCTTAGGGTCCACTAAAGCAAGAAATTACTGTCTGACTGATGATGATGGGCTCCCTTTTAGCTCGCATTACATGTCTGATGTTATCGGAAACCAACAAGTAATCCTTTGATTTACCTGAGGACAATAAATAACATTATAAAGATGATACCTGCGTAGCATTAAAAAGATCTTTTAGATTATTATTAATTTGTGCCTCAGGTTCCATGAAATTGCTTGCTATTCAATGCAATGGTCATTAATAGCTTTCAGAGGAGTTAAGTGATTACTATTCCTATTAGTGAGGCCTATTTTGTTGTTTGTGATGCAGACAAAAATCCAAAAGCTCCAGACTGATTTTTAATGTGAGACAATGTTCTAAACCCACCTTCTTCCAGCGTGCAGGAATGCGTGCATCATACATGCAGTCCAGGGCGTCCCGCAGGTTCTCACTCATGATGATGGTTCCATCGATAGCCAGCTTGAGGTCTGTCAGGGTGTTTCTGACCAGAACTATGACCCTCTGCATCCGGTCGATCTCCTGGCGCAGGAAAATGTTCATTGGCTGGAAAGGGCCCATCTTCTGGAGACGCTCTCTCACCTGGTAAGTTTCATTCAATCAGATGAAATAAAACTTTAAAGAATCTACTGAGGGATTTATAATGCATGAAGTGATGTTGCATCAGGTCAAAAAAAAATTGTGCTGTGTAGATACAGACAGACATGTTAATGGAGAAACAAAGACACAGATTCCATTATGTGTCTAAGTTTCTTCCCTGTGCCCTCCAGTCTACATATAACCTGAAATTAAAGATTTGTTTGTTCCATTTGCAACTCTGGAAGTGTTACATTAGCTCCTCTCTTTCTTCTCTGGATAATACATATAAACTGTTCACATGCTTCAGGTACAAACTGAGCACAGGATGAGAGGTTTCTATAGTTACTACTATTTGTAAGGAATAGAAAAGAGCATGAATGATGGATTCTGTGAATTCACAGTTATTTGTTCTTTTCCAAATGCAGTTATTTGTGTTGACATTGCTGTATTTGCCCTCATTCTGTGAGGCATCTGTCACACATGGTGTGGGGTGCAGTGACGAAGTTTTCCATGACAAGCTTTGCACCTCTGCTCAGAAAAGTCACATTCTCACCTCACTGTCTCTTAAATGTCAAAAAAAGGAGAGAAACCCCAATATAAAACAAAGTTGGCAAGATTCAGCTACATTTACACTCCTCTGTTTATTCCTAGCCGTCTTTTCTCTTTGACTACCTCTGTCTCAAACACAAACTAACACACCCACCCATCACCTTCTCTGTCAGTACCACCCCTGTCACTTTGCGCACTACACATGTGCCTTTGCTCAACAACAGTCACCCAGGCTTACTTCAAAAGGTACATAGTCTGCAGGCAGTTTCTCCAACATGTCGTCAGCCAACCTGGACACCACAGCCTCTCTGGTTTCCCCTCCGCCTGACGAGCTATCTTTAGGCTGAATACTGAGGATAGTGTCCAGCACGTCTTTAGCCAGTTTAATCTGGTAGGTTATGTCTGCGTTCGGGTGGAGACCAAACACCTCTGGAGTGTCATAAGCTGGCAGACCCTGCAAAAATAAAACAGTAACCGGAGGTCATTTGTTCAGATCACAGAGCATTTGTGGAAATATTTTTAGGAAGAAATGGCCAAGATGCATTCACTCTACTCTCACAACAACTGCTGCAAGAGGGCCTTAGTAGCCCCCTGGAGCAGCTTATCACTGAGCTGGCAGAAACAAGCTGGCAGAGTTTATGGGAAGACAGTCTCCAACAATGTGAAATAGATTTTTAAGTGCTGCCTGCTTTTTTAACTTCAATTTCATATGTTTCTTCAGACTCTTCAGACTTCTTCACTCTGAAGAAGAGCATGTAGCTCGAAATGTCACTGGTGGATGTCTCAATAAACCGCATATAAGGGAGCTACAGTGTGCGGACCTTCATCTTTCTTTGTTACATTGTTTCATTGGTTTCACCTGTTTGAAGTTTACGGGATGTGAGCATCTACTACACTTTTATATGTTCCTTAAGTCCAATTCCCTGCAGTGTCCTTACCTTTGACACTACTACTGCCCACTGTTGGCCTGGTTAAAGCATAGAGAGCCATGTGTCTCCTCTGATACCCCACAGTGTCACCAACTGCTTCTTTGACTCTCCAGTGAGGAGCTGAATTGGGAGGGGGTGTAATGCACAGGAGATTCATGCCACCCCCACTGTGTATGCACCTGACCAACCAGAGCAAATCACTATTAGACTGACACACACTGACAGGATCCCTCAACAGCTTCCCATCAACTGTGTTCAATGAGTGTGGATTCTGTCTTTGTTGTGGAACAGTGGACCACCGGGGAGGATTAGGATTAAATTTAGTGAGAGGTCAACAGGCCAATTGATGCTGTGTCAGTGTAATGCAGGCATTGTACCGGACCATTGTGGTGAAATGGGATCTCAGCCTGAAGGTGAAACTCTCAATTTACCAGTCGATACTAGTAGCATGGGAAGTGACCAGGTCAATCAAAGAGTGATTTTTTTCTTAGAGTTTTATTTTAATTAAATTTAGAGGTCTGAAGGGGTAAACGTATCCAATAATTCAAAAGAAAAAGCAAGGATTAGAGGAACATCTTTGAATGCAAATATCATTTTTTGTAACATTTTTTCCCCCCTCACTTTTTTCATATCTTGTTAATTGTCTTGGTGGATCCTGACCTCCAGGTTGGGAACTAAAGCCTTAATTGATTAATTATGATGGCACTTGCCTGAACAGAAGTCATAGATGATGCAAGTGTATTACTGTGGTTGACACTCATCCATCTCAAGCTGTTATTGGATGGTGACACTGAGAACTTGATTTTCACTATATTTATGTTTTATTTATGTTAAGCCTATCTTTGTTGAAACATCTTGAGTTAAGTGAAACCGGAAATTGTAACTACGACTATCTAATCAATTTTCAACATGTGATGGCATGTTCTATAGGTAGTTGTTATATTTTTCCATAAAGTATTTGTTGTATTTAAGTGACATTTTAGAGGTTTTGAGAAGAAATACTTGTGCTTATTCTGTGTATATTTTCAGAGAGTAATATAGGTATCTATAGCTTTGTGTGCACTGTGAAGCAAATAACTTCACCTGGTGACTCTGATAGGAGCTCTGCAGCAGTCAATACCAATTTTCCAACTCACAGGATAAATAACGCAACAAATTGGAAGTATGCCTTCAACATGATGTGATCAATTGTTTTTTTCAAGGTCAAGTGGCTTAAAGAAATCCACTGTGAAAAAGCTGAATGGAATATTTACACTGTACTGCTGAAATATTAGGGGTTACATACAGTACGTCTCTCCTTGATGACATTTGAATTGGGTTCTAGGTTTTTGAATTAAAATCAGGGCCGAAGTTGTTCGAATGGGGTTGGTTGAATTTTAAAAGTAACTGAAGAAGTGAGCTGATGTTGAAAACGTGCCAATCAAAGTCACTGAGTTGAAACTGTGTTTAATTGGTTCAAAGACATCTTGCAATGAGGGTCTTTCTCTATGATGACAGGAAGACAGACCATCTGTTACTGCAGTGTGACTAATGAGGTTCCTTTTAAAACTGGAAAATTCAGAACAAAGTCACTTTGTAATGGCTGCTTTATTATGATCAATGTCACGTAAGCAAAAGCAAAGACTGATTTAATATGTTGCAAGCTTAGTTTTATTTTAGGGGAACCTCTAATCACCTTTAACACATCAAGAATGGTGCAAAGGCGTGAAACTGCAATTAGCATATGAATGTGATGAAAGAACACAGAATGGATCTTTTGCATGTCAGCACGTTTAAGCAAACACAATCTGATTTCTCCTCGGCTGAAACAGACTGTTTTGTTTACGTATCATCAGATTACGTCTGTGCTTGTTGAGTTTGCAGGGAGAAAAAAAAGACATTTGAGATTTATGTTGTCACAGACTAGTTTATCCCTGAAACATCAATCACACTGCGCATTCAAATAGAGTCAAACATGAAGAGAGAGCCTGGCTAATACGCCGAGAAAAATATGAGGTGATGAAGAGAGAGTCACACAGGGTGCTGGACAGAATAGCCTTTGTCCCTCGCTGTGGTCATTTATTTCCTCTCAGGGAATTTTAGCTTTGTTCCTGTCTGTCTGCATTTAATTTAAATATGCAGACGTGTGGACACACACACACAGGGACACATTGTGTTCTCTTGTGTTTTGTCTGTGTGGGAAAAGTGTGAACATGTGTGTGGCTTTGTGTCTGACAGAAAGAGAAAGAAGGCTTGTTAGCAAATTTGTGAGTACATGGTGTATGTGTGTGTGTGTGTGTGTGTGTGAGTGTGTGTGTGTGTGTGTGAGTGTGTGCTCTCCAAGGCTGTGTTTGTCATTCTGTATTTGAGAGGCGGTGCAGAGGAATAAGCTTGCTGAGCCTGGCAGCCCTGAACATCCATCATAATGAAACTAGCTTTAATGAAACTAGCTCAGGAAATGCCCCCAGACATACACACGCAGGCGCAGGCAAACACACACACACACACACACACACACACACACACACAGCGCAAATGCACAAACCCACCAGTTAAGCACACAGGCACACTAATACATCATACATAATCTGTAATAAAATGAGTATGCTTGCATTTTATATAAAATCACACATGGCAGCCTGTATCTAGATGTGACAAGAGCAGTGTGTCAGCATCCTGCAGAAACCTCATATGTTCAGTTTTTTGCTTTTTCACTGTTTGGGATGTCACTGAAAGCTGACAGTGTAGGAAAATCTGAAACAAATGGCAACAACACAAGATTGGAGCAGATTTGTCACAATAATGTAGAAAGATCGGGCTGAACATGAAATCCTCAAGACAGCTGCCCTGATCTGGCAGTGATGTTTTTGCAGCCACATGTTCAGTCATACATGTCCCATTAAACCTGTTGTATTATTTGTTGAAGCCAGATGCACCATCAGTCTCCCACTCGAGAGTGACTCACCTGAACGTATGTAAGATACTGGTCAACACTGGAGCATTTCGGGATGCTGTAGCCCTTGTAGAAATTAAAGGCAGGTCCAAACATGTCCTCACTGAACCACACCTTGGCAAAGGTGTTGAGGAGGCGCTTGTCATAGTCGTCAGTCACGCGGCCACCATACTGAATTTCTCCTATCATGTATCGCACTGTGTTCCATGACACACCCTGAGGGGATAGGAAATAGTGATACAGGATGATATCAAATCTTTAATCTTCAAAAGTGTGGTCATTGTTTCTGTTTGGTATATTCATACAAGTTGGATGCCACCACTGTCATTGTGATTTTCTACTAATAAAATGTGTCCTGAGACAAACGTCTTTCTTATCAGATGATGAAAATGATCAACTCTTAGAAAATTACTTTTTGTATGACAGACTGTGACAATAAAGGTTAGTTTTAATTGTCAACTTTAGCAATAGAGAGGAACATTTAATGCTCTCACGTGTATTCAATTTATAAAACCTTGCCATGCTACCACATTGCAAAAGGTGGGCCTATATATTTCCTGAATCTAATACAGTACACTATATCAGACCGTACGTACAGCACACAGAATATAAAAACATACTTTAATCATGATGAGGTTAGCTGTAAATACATACAGTACTTACATTTTTACATTACATGTTTTTTTCTGCTTTACAAGAAACTGGAAAGAGTAAAACTGTGATCGAGGCACTAGAACTACAACATGCAGCACACATATTCCTCCATTGGAAGCCTATTATGCAGCAATGTAAACCTTCACACTGAAACTCTCAGCACTCACAACTATTTCAACTGAATGTTCACCTTTTCTGTCCCACTCTCTAGATGAATGAACACTGGTGCACACTGTAGTTTGCTGAGTATTTCAGATGTCTCCTACCTTTTTGATGTCCATGTCATCAAGGTGGTTCTGAACGAACTGGACTGTGGCGTTGAAGTCAGCCTGGTTGAATTCATAGGGGATGTTCCAGCCCAGAGGGCCATACTTTCTTCTCTCTTGTACAGTGCTATGGAGAAATGCGACTCCATACAGCATTGGCTTCCACTGCACCATGTTGCTGACATCCAAAAGGTCCTGGTTTATACCTGGTGAAGGGAAACATGGGTGAACACATCAGCAGCCCCCTCCAACTGGAGTGTAGGACCGCAATTGCAAGGAAATGATTTTGTGATTTTGGTCCCATCGACCTTTGGAGCTACAAACCAAAGCCTTTCAGCTACAGAAGTTTTTTCTTACTGTTACTATTGCAGACTTGGAGGGCATAGTGAAAATACATCTGGAACAAATATAAGTGCAGTTTCCCCTTTCAAAAACAAAATCAAAGAGCAATAAAAGGTGCTTTTGATCTAAATGAGCAAAGGTTTCTTACATATTTCCTGAGTTAAAATTTAAATATCTTAACCCGTGGCAATTTCCGTAACTCCAGGTATGACACACATACTGTAGGCACACTTTTAACTTAGCATAATGCAAGCTGGCAATTCTCTTTTGGGAAATCTCTGACAGGCAGCCTCTCAAAGGGCTTTGCTGAACTCTAATGAAGTTAGGGAAATTATGCCAGGCTCAGGAGGATAAGAGTGTCATGAAGTGATTGAAAACTCCAGGTGGAAGTAAACTTCTCGCTTTTAAGCTACATGATAATTAAATAGAAATTATCACCAGCTATTTTGATCTAAATCCATATTTCTAAAAGACTATGTTTGATAAGTGATAAGTGATACATGCCTCACAGACAGTCACCCCCCAAATAAAGGCGGATCAGCGTTACATTATTTGTGAAATGAGATACCTAAAATTGGAAAAACATTAGCAAAACAAGAACTGATTTAAACAAATGTGGGAATATTCTGAATGCACCATACAAAACATGTGTTACTCCTAATCTCATGAAGAAATGCCATTTTCAATTGCAGCCAGGATTCAAGAGCTGAAGATAAGCGTATACCCAGACTCTCAGTTGCCCTTCAGGAACCTCACATATCCCTTTTCCATATGAGCCAGGCAAAGACAGCTGGTTTATACATATTAACTGTTCTTCTCTTTCTCCCTCTTTTTGAATAATCACACAAAACGACATACTTAAACTTGTTTAAAATTTCAAGAACCTTACAGGCTTTTGGTACGTAGGCGTAAAATACAATGAATTAGGCAGCAAACAGATGTTTCATCATCTTTTCTCTTGCTGACATTCCCCAAGGACACATTCGTACTGCTTTAGTCATTGATTGTGTGACTGACTAAAGGTCTATATGTGAGCTTGTGTGTACATCTACAAACGGGTTTACACATATATACATCATCAAGAATAATAAGACGCCCTATTCTGCATGCTCATCATTGTGTTACTTTCTCTTTCTCTCCCTCACACACACCCATCTGATCCCCCTGTACTGATAAACCAGGGATCAATCTGTTGACGTTTTACTTAATTTCCTCCATATTTATGCCTGGCAACGCTTTCAGATCAGGGCATTGTATTGATTGAGGACAGGATGTGTGCATCTTCATTCCTAGCACAGCCTCACCACTCTCATGTTGCTCTGTAAATGGGCAAATCCCGAATTCTGGTTAACTACGTTTTACATTAAAGTGGACTAACTGAACCAAACTGGCTCTAATGTACCTCCGTAAGTTCTTTTAAGCCCCGCCTTGAGCCCCTGAGGTGGTTCATTGGTGAACTTGATTGACATCTGCAGCAGGGTGATGGGGAAGTGTCTGTGGACCTCTGTGGTCATCCACAGGCGGAAGCTGTCGTGGACAAAGTCTGTCTCCGTCACCGTGTCCATTAGCTCGTCCATGAAGTCTAGACCCAGGTGGCAGTTCTGGAGTAAGGCCCAGCCACCCTATAGACAATTAATGATAGTGAGGGTCATCATCTATACCAAGTACTGTAAGGTGAAGATGTTGTCAAGAAATCCCCAAAAACATCTTTGTAAGCTACATCAAATTATGCCTAAACTACAGTAACTTCACACCACTGACTCACATTAGCCATGGTCTGCTGCAGGAGCTTGCGGGCGTGGACCTCTTGTCCTTGTCCCATGGAGACATATCGGGTCTCAATCTTCAGCCTCTTCCCCAGCGCAATGATGGAGTCGGTTGGATCTGAGCCCATTGACAGGAAGCAGATGAGAGGTGTTCGCGGGTCTGATTCCTCCCAGGTCTTCTCCAAGTCAAGAATCGCCCCCTCAGTGTACTTCTCCCCCATTGCGTCCATTATGTATTTACGGGCCTAGAGGAGAGGAGGAGGGAGAGAAAGAGGTTAAAGAAATGAGGCAAGTAGTCATGTTTGTTTACTGCTTCATAATGCAAAACACTAAACACAAGTGGAAAGACTTGTTCGGCATTGCAGGCCGAGTTAAAACTAAATATTGGAATAAATTTACTTTCTGGAGGGCTGGGTACTGAGTGAATAGTTCAAAGGATTTTTTACTCTTTCTCTTTTCAGTCAACAGTAAAGACTGCTGTGGGGGGGAAGGACAACTGCTGGACTGTTTGTGAGTGCATCAGCTCCTTAAAAAGCTCCAAAAGTAGAGATGCTTTCCAATTTGACACCATGTTTGTCAAATCACACAAAGATATTTTATCTCCCCCTATTGCTCATTTAATTAACTTGTCTTTTAAACACAGCTCCTTTCCTGATGACTGGAAATGTGCCATTGTCACGCCTATTTTTAAATCTGGAGACCGACTTGAAGCCAGTAACTACAGACCAATAAGTATACTGCCAGTACTCTCAAAGGTTGGTGAGAAAGTTGTCATTAAACAACTGACAACATTTCTTAATACAAGCAATTTTGGTCTACATTGTATGCAATTTGGCTTTAGAGCAAATCATTCCACCGAAACTGCTACCTTGCATTTAATAGAGCAAATTCAATCAAGACTTTACAAAGGAGGGGTAGTTGGTGCTGTATTTTTAGATCTGCATAAAGCATTCGACACAGTCAATCATGATGTTTTAAAATTGAAACTCTAAATTTAACTTCTCATCTGGAGCACTGGCATGGATGTCTTCATATTTATCTAATAGGAGACAATGTGTTAAAGTTGATGACACACTGTCCAGTAACATGAAGTGCACAATCGGTGCTCCACAAGGGTCAGTGTTAGGTCCCCTATTATTTAGCCTATATATTAATGATCTCCCTCAACAGTGTCATGATACAGAACTACAAATATATGCAGATGACATTGTTGTGTACACACATGCAAAAACAGCTGAGTTAGCTGAGCTGCTAAGCTAACAATCACATTGGAAAGGATTACACATTGGCTTGATCAATCATGAGTCTAGATGTAAACAAGACAAATGGTATGTTTTTCTCTAAGACTATGGTACAACCCCCTAATGCTGATATTTTCATAAAAGGTGAAAACATTGACATAGTTACTGATTTTAAATATCTTGGTGTGACACTGGATCCAAAATTGAACTTTAAGAAACATGTTAAAAAAAGGTTAAAATCATAAAGTACAACATAGCAAATTTTAGACATATTAGAAACCGTCTCTCTTTGGCTGCAGCCAATATATTTATGCATGCTATGATTCTTTCCCATATGTCTTATTGCATCACATGTTGGGGGCAGGCTGGAGAAACAGCCATAAAACCTTTTGAGTCCTTATACAAACAAACTTTAAAAACGAAAAAAACAAAAACCAAATGCATTTCTATCACTGTAGCGCACTGGAGAAATACAATTTACTGAGCTTTGAGAATTTTAGATTATTCTCATATTTGTGCCTAGTTTATAAAATTTTAAATGGTTTGGCGCTAAGAACTAAGTAAATTCTATTAGATCCTCCAGAATGTCCCCTATAAAAGATTGTACCATATCATTTCGTCGCACTGCATTTGGGCAGTCAGCGTTCTCTGTGAAAGCCACAACTCAGTGGAACGCCCTACCTGATGATATGAAGAACTATAGTTCTATCAATGCATTGAAGACCAGACACAAGTACTAACAATCACAATCAGCTGTGTGACCACTGAGTCACACAGCTGAGTTTACTTTACATTATTTCTAATTGACATTGTGGGTGTATGTGATGTGCTGTGTGTTTTTGTTTGTTTTTTTTTTGTATGTTTTTTGTTGGGGACTACAGATGCAAATTAGCTTCAAGCTAACTCTGGTGCAGTGCATCTTTAATGTTTCAAACTGCACACGGTCCCATTCAATAAAATAAATCAAAATAAATTAGTCTTCAGGCCTCTCTGCTGTAGACCAAGAAACTACCCATCAATAAAAAGTGAATGTCCATTAGCCATTATAGATATTCAGGCTCAGTAAGCTTCTGAGAGAGCTGTTTAACTAAATGTATGCCACTTTTCCCTTCAAGGAAAGCTTTGACCAAGGGAGATATTACTGTAGATTTAGAGATTTTTTTAAATTCTTTTTTAACTGGACCCAGTCTCATTAAAATAAGCGTCGTTTTGAAGTAAAGCAGCATCTCATTTTCAGCCCTGACCATTTAATTATGAATATGCTGCTTCTCTGCTGTATTCCTTTCATTGAAGCTCATTTATTTGAACTAAAGTCTACATATGTTACAGAACCACTGCATCATACTGCTGCAAATGCACTATGATGCAACATGAGAACTGTGATAATTGGATTTTCATCACCTATACTGTATGTGAATTATCAGAATTATCAGCAGAAACCAAATATTATGTAATCAGATTTTACATAATACTGTACATTTAAACTCCCATTTTTGAAATAAGTCCTTAATTAGCAAAAATGCACATACATCAGTAATTAACGGTGAGCTTTCTATTTCCTACAGTGTCATTTCTAACCTGTGCAATGGTCCTGTCAGGACACCAGCAGCGTATAAGGAGCAGCCGTCTAAAACAGTCAAGAGCCTGGTCGTAGGAGTTTGGGACCACCTCCTCCTCTGGGGCTTCCTTATCAAACCACGACTTCCACTGCTTCTCATTACGACTTATCTGAGAGAAAAAGTGTTAACAGCTCTGACACAGGAACAACACACAGATTTAAAAAAAAAAAATACAAATCTGGGCAGGACATGATGCAGAAAGAAGCACTTTAATACATACCACTGGTCAAAGCAACCTCAGAATTAAATCTATCATTAGCATAAAGCTAAGAGAAGAGAAATAAAAGATCAAGTGTACCCTACGTTGCTGTTAAATATTGAAATGTATTCACTGTGCACTCTCCTAGATGCACAGCACAAATTGTCCAAATTGTCCTAATGTGCTTAAGGACTATGACGAACTTGTGGCTTTCTGCACCTATCTGTATCTGCACAGCATGTGTGGGTGCTGCTCATTAGCATTATCGTCCCTTTTGAAACACAAGTTATAAAGAGAATTTAGCTTATAGATATTAAATGGAATAATTTCACAGGCTCACACACATCTGCATCATGTGACTCAGATGATTATAAACATGAGGTCTTGGTTTGACACTTGACGTACTGCACTTAGCGCTAATTGCCTGAAAAGCAGTTTGTAGTAAATCCATGTAAACACCATGCACATCCAGGACATGCTATGAATGTTTGATAGCTCAACATATGCAAATATCCCGTGACATGACAAAGCCTGTTAATCACTATGTTTACATACACACGTTACTGGAAGAAATGAGGTTAAAGCAGGATATCTGAGATCACATTTACAGTACATGCACCACAATAACCTGGTAACTGTATAACCGGCATTTACATGCAGCTTGGTCAGTAATCACAATTCTCCTCCTGCCCATATTTTGGAATCAAACATGATATATTTTAAGTGTATTAGTGATATATGGTAGTGATATATAACATTTTTGTATTTGTGTTTTTGCATTTGGACTAATGAAAGGGAAAAAATATGTTTGCATGTGTTTTTTTGTTTTTTGTTTAATTTAGTTTTTTGGTCCAGTTTTAGTCTGGTTTTTGAGTTACTTATTTTGGTTTTAAGGACACTTCTTTCAAAACTCCTTTTGATGTCACAGTGATGCCTTCCCTCTCTGAAGTCTCTGTCAGGAACATATGCATGTAAAACCTTTTTAGAGACCCTGTAAGAGCAGATACAGTACATGGACAAAAAAAAAAAATCTGGTTTCTCCAACAGAAATATATCTTTGTTAATAAGGTTTATCTTAATCTTTTTATCAAAGAAAGCAGGTTCACTGTTTACATGACATTTAAGAAATCAGGTTACTACAGAGAGCTGAATTTTCATCTTCATCAGGCTCACGGAAGATACTATATCTATTTTACTTGAGCTATAAGTTATATAACTATATGTTATATATATAAATTGAATAGATGTGTGGATCATTTTGAAATTGAGTGTCCTCTCTGACAGGTATTAATCCAGGGAAATTGAAGTGACCACCTGCTTTACATTCAGTTAAACACATCACCAGCTGAGAGCTGCTTGTCTTTGGATATTAGCTACTGAGCGGCTCCACTTAAGAATTTAAAGGGTTTAGTGCTTTGCAGAAGAGCACATTAACAGTAGTTGTTGATAGACGAGAGTGTAACACATTCACATTCAACCGCTGAATTTCTGTGCCAGTCTGGGGATATGAGTGATGTTTTTGAGCCACATTTTTTGGCTAAAATGGATGCCTGACTATGATGTTTGTGTGTTTTAGGTGTGAAATGAAGTGCGGTTTAAGCGCTTCTGCATCAAGCGTTTGAAGTGGCAACACAGAGTCACATGTGTCTGTCTTTTTCTCTGGGGGGCAGGGGCACTGACAGCACAATCCTGTCCTCTCCTTGTTCTTCTTGCAAGACTGATTTCATTAAACAAAGAACTGTTAATCCACCTCTCCCTGTTAATCACCTATACAAAAATATACGTGTGTATTAGTGTATGTGAAGAAATAAAAGAATTGTGTGTGTGTGTGTGTGTGTGTGTGTGTGTGAGCACATGCTCAACCGAAAGTGATTGATTAGAAGTTTCTACAAACTAAGCTCATTTCACAGAGCACTGAGCTTTTCCCTCCATGGGAGCCACCAGCCTGTCAGTCACCCATAAGGATGTATGTATTTGTGCATGAGTGACAGTCCATCGTGATGGGTGTGTGTGTGGATGTGTATAAGAGTGAGATGAAGCGAGACATGATGAGACTGATATTGACATGCTTACTAGAGCAAGGGAGAGCTGTGAAAAATATTTAATAAGCACCTAGAGACCACTGGTGATTCTGTGTGTGTGTGTGTGAGCACTACTATCTGCAGGCTTAATAGATAAAAGTCCTTGTGGGTAAAAACTCACATCACACACCTGTCAGGGCATGCCTAAATTGATAAAGTTGTGCATGTTTACGTGTGTGTGTGTGTGTGTGTGTGTGTGTGTGTGTGTGTGTGTGTGTATGTGTATGTTGTACCTGATCCAGTATGTCAGAGAACTGCCAGAGTTTGCTGAGCTCTACGAGGTTGAGCCAGGTCATGTCGAGGATCCATTTAGCTGGTTTCTGAGGGCAAGCCTTTAGGTCCAGTGATGCACCTCCTGGATGACACATACACACACACACACACACACACACACACACACACACACACACACACACACACACACACACACACACACACACACACACACAAACACACACACACACACACACACACACACACTTGTGAAAGTGAAAAAAGGTTTCCATCTGCTAGTTTTATATTTGATCTGTTCCATTCTGTAATGTTTATGAACAAAATCCCAACCATAATATTATATCACTAAATCATGATGCTGCTTGATAGCACTGTTACTGTAATTTTTCAGTATTCAGTATTTTATGGAAAAAGTGGCTTAAAGTGAAGTTTTTAAAAAAAAATTTAAAAAAAAATGTTTGTACAAAAGAATATGTTTAAATGCAAAAACACAAATAAACATACCAACACAGTCTTCATAAATATACACAAAAGTCACATTGTGAGTCCATGTTCAGCAGGTCGAAGCTGACAGATGGTGAAGCTGCATGGATGTAGCAGACTGTCTGTTGCCATAGCTGGCTTTTATCCCTGCGGTGAGGAGCGCTCCATATCTCAGATTCAGTGAACAGCTACAGTACCAATATTTTTGGAATGTGTGTGTGAACCTTGAGATGAGCTTAAAAAAATCCACCTCCCCTAAATAAATCATGAATACAGTAAAAAAATAAATAAATCAGCAAACAGAAAATGGATGGTAATTTCATATTTAACTTTATCAAAGGACCGGGCGGCTGTTGGTGGGTCACAGTTGTACAAAAACAACTAGATAGGTTGTCTAGTAGGCCAGTCACTATCTTTCTTGCAAGGTCAAATCAGATCCAATGTACATTCTAGGTACTAACACAACAAATCACTCTCAGTAGCAGAAACATAACGGACTGGTAAAAGAAACATAAGTGAAGGATCAGAGACAATAAAGACATTATGGCTGACCACTTCAGTAAATATGTAATTCTAAAAAATATAATCTCATATTTTCTATGACTCATTGTGGATGTTGGAAACTCACCAGTTCATAGAGGATTTTAAAAAATATCAACAATGACCTTAGAGGAATTTTGGGAATTGAGGGAACTGTTTGGCACAATAACAAAATCAGGGAGTTGATCTGTGAACACATATTATGTTTGCATGTTTTGCTGATTTCCAGGCGCACTACAGTTGCTACACCTACTCTTACTACAGTAGGGAAATTAACCTGCAGTATTTTGAAACTTTCTGGGTAATTCGTCACAATGATCATGATGGTTGGTTTTATTTTTTTAAAGGTTATTAAACACATTTTCTTTCTAATGCATGAAGCTGTCCAATTCATATTCTTTTCACACATTCTTATGTGCTTTGTTTTCAGTTTGATTTTCTGCCAACACGGTTCATGAATGAAATGATGTTCAGAGGCCAGTTCCCTTATTTCAAATGTTGGAGCTTTCCAGTGGCAGATGAATGCACCAAACTGGAAAACTTCAAAAATCAATCCATGCTTTCATCTGAACTAGTGAACATAGATAACAGGGGCCATATTCATAAAGTTTCCTAGTAAAAAGAGTTGCTCCTCGTGAAGAAATTCTAAGAAAAATTATTAGAATTATGTAGTTACAGTTGAGACTAGATCCTGGTAAAGATAAAAGTTATTCACAAAGCATCTTGACCCTTCAGAGAGCTCCTAAGGTGTAAAAACTGTTAGGAGTAGGGAGGAGGACTTTTATGATGCTTAAGAGTTTCTTAAGCAGAAGATAAAATGGCAGAAAGACAAAGAGGAGATATATTCTCCAAATGCTGAATGACAGTGAGTTAATGAAATGCTGCAGATTAGATCATGCAGAGATAATGTTTGTGGTTGATCTCATTAGAGATACACTCACTAACATGATAATGCTATAATACCAAAAATGAAAGTGATCACAACACTAAGATATTTGGCAACTGTGAAAATTTTGAATTTGCTGGCAGCTGGAAAAAAAAAGATATACATGCTAACCAACGCCACTACTGATATAGACTGGCCAGCAATCACAGAAACTGATGAAAGTTGAGCCATTTCCATATTTCTTAATATCAAATAGATTAAGTATTAAAATGACCAGCATGGTGAGTAAATGTAAGCAAATAAATATAACAACTATCGGCATGTGAAAAGGCTACTGCAGGTAGGTCTGTGCTTTCAAACATTTCATAGGCTACTTTTAAAGTATGGCTCACAATCTATTCAACAGAAATGTTCATTACATAAAATACTATTTACAATTATACCATGTTTTAATAGAGATGATTAGATCCATTGATTTCACTGTCCATTCTATTATCACCAGAATATTGTTAACAGCGATATGTTTCTCATTTTCACTGTAGTGATACTGCACGTTTAAAAAAAACGTGTCAATCAAACAACAGCCGTTATGCTTCTTACCTTTAATAAGTGTGAGAAACTCCTTGTGTTTGACCCTGTTGCTTTGCATGTCGATCTTCAGCGTCAGCAGCAAAGTGAAAAGGAATTTGTGCTCCTCGTACAGGCCCCGTGCTGCATATCTATACACCTCAAAGGTCATGAACTCTATGATGTTGGCGATTCGTTTGCTGGTGATGGGGCTTTTGGAGGACCTGTTTAAGTAGAATATGATAACAGATACCACAGATAAAATCCTGTCAAATATGCAGCTCATTAGCACGTTAGAGCTCCTGCTACAATGTCATATGTTAATATTAACAACTTCTCCACAATCAAATACAGACTAGAGATCACAGCATGGTCAAGCTGATTAGTCTAATGAGCAAAGAGCATTCCAGTTTTTGAGAGCTTCCTCTAGCCGTTAAGGTCATTGGACATATTGACGTTGTTGACAATTAGTTGTACATTGTTTGACATGAAATTAGTTGGAGCTGGCGAATCAATGATCCGCTGGTTAAAATGGAATATCATTGTATTTGATGTATTTTACATTTATCATGAGGATTCACTACCTCATCCGTACTTTGAATACAAAGTGTAAATGAGGCCTTTATATGCAGGAGGTGGATATAGTAAGTTTAACACATGTAAAATTTAAGGCAATTCAATTTAAATGTCCTACAACTAAAATACTTTTGTGAAGCTAATTGTTGTTGTTCAATATTTGTTGATTCTGTGTCAAAGAGATTTGTTAATTCAACTCTATGATGCTTCAGGCCATCTTTGTACTATTGTTATATTTAATTGGACTTTATTGTTAAGTGTTTGTGTTATTTTAGGATTTGAAAAGATACTAAGCCTAACTCTCCATTTATCTCATTATCTCTTAGATTTTCAACCACAAAGCTCTGCTTCAGCTACAGAGATGTAGTTGTAGAGTCACCTTCTCCACATCATCCTTAAAGCTTCAGGTTACAAATGTCACAATCATCTCGTCACAGCTTGTCACATATTTAGATACATGTGATAGAAGCAACAAAATAAACCCTTCTTTTGTCTAATTTAGGTAGAAAATTGCACAAAACTACTTTTTGTTGCAAAGAGTAGATTTTAATCAACGGGTGGAAGTTGCATGAGAAACAAAACAACAAACAAACAAAAAAAGATATATATCTGAGCATCTTGGCTAGATTAGAACCACCTAATCGATTAGTTGAAGATTATGTACGATTTTAGTCGACCAAGATTTTCTTTGGTTGACTACAGCCCTACTGAATTCAAATTTTATATAATGTTGCCAATTTTGGAAATCATGAGTTTTTGAAAGTCGGACATACTGTAGCATCACAGATACAATCTGATTCAGTCATTTACAAAGTGCACCAGCTGCCAGTGCCAATAAACCACTGAAATTCCCCATTGAGCTTTTGCAAACTATAATTAGAGGAGCAGAATTCGTGGGCTGGCTTTGTAAAGCAAAGGCTGACATGGAGCTGCACAGGATTACTTGTTATAGGCACAGGAACTCTATGCATGCAATTGAAACAAAGATATCATTACTGTATAGAAAGTAATTTCATATTTGGGAACAATACTTAAAAAAAACATTAATTAAAGAGAGCAGTGCCAAAGGATTCTTACCTTGCTAGAGAAAGGTCAAAAAGTCCCAGAAACTGTCTCAGGGAGGTCTGGTACATGACATTCACCATACTCATTTCTGTGATCAGGAAGTACAAGATACTACCTCTGGTGGCCACTGAAAAAAGACACATTGCAAGATGAATGATGAAGTTGACAAAAATGTCTGTTAACTTTAATATATGTAGCATGGATCACCACCTAGGCATTTTATTATGAACTAAATCTACTTTAAAGAAATGTGTGTGGTGAAGAAATTTTCTTTTGGACAGTATCCATGTTTCATTGCTTGAGCAGAATCACAAATTGAGAATGTATCAGCTTTTAGTTTTGTGGGATTGAACCTTGGCTAGCACATTGTAACCGACCAGAGAAAATGACCAAAAATGTGACTTTGAGCCAGCTGTCATGACCTACCAGGTCGGTACTCCTCTCTGGCAGCATTGATCTGCACCTCAGTTTCGGCAGCAATCTGTAGTTTCTGTGTGACCTCCTCAGCTGTGCGCTTGGTGTTGCCAAGAACAACAATCAGACTCTCATCATCCACTAGTGATCCCTACAAAGAGGCATATTTGTAAGTTTACATCAGAAAATGAATGAAAATGGAAACATAACCAATGGAATTACCATGGTAACGGTGTTCAGAAGTAGCTGTAACAGACGTAAATGTATGTTTTCATTGACTGACCTCATTTATGCAATTTAAGGCAATCCAGATGTGCATATTTGCCAGCAAATGTCAAATGTATTTTTCATACTTTTTTCTTTTTTTCTCACTATTCTCTCATTATTTCTGAATTTCTGAACACATTAAAAGAAGCTACAAAAGTAGCTAAGTACACTGCTACTGCTCCACACTGATTTTTTTTTTTTCACATGCCTTAATCCCTGATTCAGTTGAAGACAGTGTTTTTCATCACTTCAAAATCTTCTGATATTTCACAGCTTGAGATGTGGTTCCTTACCTGTGTGCTCGTCAGTCTGTAGAGGAGGTTGTCCTCTAATTCCTTCATCTTTCGCTTGTTAGATGTTACATCTTCCAAGAGATCTGTCCTCTCCTTCTCCAGCTCCTGGGATCATGAAAACACAGATAACCTATACATGCTCATATATATATATGATGTTTGTTGCCCTTCTTCCAATAGGTGAAGCACCACAGCCATGACAAAGGGCACACACTTGACCTTGTGCTCTCCTATGGTTTCTGTGTGGATGATGTGAACTTGGTTGATTTTGCCATCTGTGATCACAGTGCAGTGCTCTTCCAGGTTTCACTCTTCTCTCCTGGCCCCAAACCCATCACACTGATTCCCTCCTGCCTCCTAAATTCCTTCTCTGTTCCTGCTTTCACTAGCTTGTCAGTGTTTTTAACAGCTCCTGCACAAATATTTTAGATTCTGTTGCTGCAGTCAGATATAAAAAGTTGAAACTTACTTCTCTGCCATGGTTGAATGAAAAATTAAGGATTTTAAAGAGACAATGCAGGAAGGCAGAGCAGAAATGGAAAAAGGACAAACTCAGTGTCTTCCTTGCCTATCCAGAACATCCAATGTTCACTTATCAGTGTACAATAAAAGCAAGGAACGACTATTTTTCTGAACTGATCGCTAAATAGAGTGATAATCCCAGAATCTTTTAAAAACTATAAATTCTGTGATTGGTCCTCCACTTAGCCAGCCAGTTAAATCTTCCCCAGAGAGAAGTGAAGAACTTCTTAATTACTGTTGTAATAAAACAGTGGAGATTTGGCAGAACTTTAAAACTGAATTCAGAGAGCTTGATGTTGACTTCTGCCCAAGTTCAACATCAACCCACTTCAGTGAAATCTCTCTGTCAACCCTGAAACGCACTGTTGCACTTTCAAAATCATCCACCTGCCTTTCAGACTGCATTCCCACTTGGTTTTTAAAAGCTGTATTTCAGATAGTTGGTCCAGATATTTTAGTCATTATTAACTGTTCTCTATCTACTGATATTTTCTCCTCCTATTATAAACATGCCACTGTTGATCCCCTCTTTAGACCCATCTCCAAGCTGCCATTTTTTATCAAAAAATGTTTCTGCTCTACTGATTTCTTTTATGAATAACAATCCAATTTTTGAAAAGTTTCAATCTGGTTTCCGCTCCCTACACAGCACTGAGACTGATCTGGTCAAGGTCACCAATGACTTACTGCTTTCAGCCGACACAGGCGTACAGACTCCATTTTAATACTCCTTGACCTCAGCTCAGCCTTTGACACAGTGGACCATAACGTCTTAATCAGCCACCTGAAGAACTATGTTGGCATCAGTGATGTGGATCTGGATCGGTTCATCTCCTATCTGTTGAACAGGTTCTTCTTTATAATGCCTCCTCCTCCTGTGCAGTCCTGCTTTGCCCGACTGAGACAGCTAACCAAGATCAGGTCATTCCTTTATTTGGCAGACTTAAAAAAGGTCATTTATGCTTTTATCTCTTCTAGACTTGACTATTGCAATGCACTTTATTCTGGTATCAGCAGGCGAAACATAGACAAAGACTGCAGTTGATACAAAACGCTGCTGCCAGGCTTTTAACACGTACTAAGAGAAGCGACCACATTACACCTGTTAGGGCCCCTCAGCTGTGGAACTCCCTGCCATGAGATCTCAGACAGGCAAACTCAATATCTTCTTTTGAATCTCTTCTTAAGAGTCACTTCTATTGTATGGCTTTTCCTAACTGATTATTTGTTGTAACTATTTATATTATTTTATCTGGTTTATATCTAATGTTTTGGATCTTATTTACTTGTATTGTCTTTTTTTATTGTAAAGCACTTTGTAACTTTGTTTTTGAAAGGTGCTACATAAATAAAGTTATTATTATTATTATTATTATTATTATTATTATTATTATATAGGTTATAAAGCTGTAGTGTGGTTCTAGAGGAAAGGCATGGGGTCATAAAATCAAGAGGTTCTATCCCCTATGGGAACATAAATTTGATTAGCGAATAAAATGGCTTTTAGATCTTCCTTTTACATAATGATATACCAAGTTAATAGATAAGTTTACATGTTGACAGCCTGAGAGTGATCAAGATGAAAGTAAAGTGCATGTAGGATTTGTCTTTTCCAGACCAAAGTCCACGATAGCATGGTCATTAGTGGACGGCCCAGCAAACATCATCTTTTACATGTTGTCACTACCAAGTTACTACACCTACCGTAAAACTGATGCATTTTAAACCAGTTGTGTTGCTATTGTGTGTTTTATTAGACCACATTCAAAACAAAACCATATGCTCTTCTTATGATTTTTTTTGCTAAAGAAAAAAAAGTGCTGATAAATGGACAAATATGACTTAGCAGAATGCCCTGGGCCCCACTGAGCATTGAGGAAAATATAAAGAGAGTGAGCAGAGAAAATACTGTACCCTGCCTTAGCACTCAGGTGACAAAGTAAAACACAAGCAGCAGTAATAAGTGCCACTGCCCTGAATGTCAGTCTGACACTCCAGGAATTAGAGGGACTGTACTCCTCCAGTAGCACGCATGAACCAAAACCTCACTCACCCACAGTAAACCCTTGGGAAATGTAAGCCTTTATGAAAGTGTGTTGGCTCTTCAGTAAAGTATTTCCACTGTGAAGCTTTGTGCGGTTACAGCAACTGATTTTAATCTGAAATCGGAGGGACTGAAAGATTCATCTTATCTTTTATTTTGTGCTGTAATTTTGGCTCAAAGCTCAGTAGGTTTTTCTTGTGGTGACCATGTAAATGAGTGTGTAAATTAATTTAAATACTTTTTTGTGGCGTTTTTTGCCTTTATTTTATCAGGAATCCTGAGTAGAGAGAGGGAAATATGACACGCAACAGCAGAACTGAAGCGCAAGCATTATGTTATGGTTATGTGGCATGTGTCTTAACCAGTAGGCTGCCAGAACGCCCACAAGTGAATTATTTTGAAAGCTTACAAAAATAGATGTAGAAGTTGCAGCTGAAAGTTGCTTTCACAAGGAAACTGTGACATTAAGTGAAAGAATGAACAAAGAAAGAACAATGTTATTGGGCTTGTGAATGCTACATGAGCAGCAAAGATGCATGTTTTATTGCTGATATAGTAGCTTCAGCTCCCATTATGATCAAATCCATATTTAGTACACAGATAACAAGCCAATTTTCCCATCTGGCATCTTTCATCTCAGGGTCAGCCATTACTGGAAGGAAAATAGCCAGCCTACAGTAGCACCAGTCTTTTCACAGTCACAATCAATGTGTCCACTGCACTGGCTGCATGTAGAATGCATTTCTATCACCCAGAATGAATGAATCAAATCCTTTGTATGCATGCTGCATTTAGTGTTGGTACATAAGGCCTATGTGCACTATTTCTGAGTGTGTGGTTTTTTCCCTCACACTGTCTGTGTCTAAATGCCGTAATAATTTCCATGTTCAATATTCAAAGGGTGATAATAACCTCCTAGTTATACTGTCACACAGTTTGTGCTTGCTAGAGAGAGAAGATGAGGTACACATTAGGGAGAGATGTTGAGAGCCTGCATTTAAATGTTCTTCAAGGGCCTTTCAAGGAACCATAAGGATCCAAGCAATTTGCTCTCAGTCAGTTTCATCCCTCCCCTTAAAACCTGGTGAAATTTAAACAAGTGAATTGGCTAATAAATAAAAGTACTGCATAACTTAATTTAAATATATATCTAAACAGTATATATAGGGTCTATAGTGGCTACTATTTTATATGAGAACAACTATACCTGTTTTTCTGTGAGGATGACTCTGCCCAGCAGCTGGTCCTCCAGTCCTCTCATGGTGACAGTGAAGTCGATGATGGAGGTGCGGGCACTGATCTCGGGGGTATAGGCCGGGTTAGGCAGTTTGGTGGTCACATACAGCCTGAAGCCCTTCATCACATCCACCTCTTTGTCACCAATTTTCACCTGTGAAAAGGAAGACAGAGACATCTTCATTATCAGTCAGCATATCAATCATATTATCAGCATAATACCGAAATAAAAAGCACAAATGCAAATGCAAATACAAAATGTATTATACACATGCAGAGGTGGATAAAGTAAATTTATAGTATGAAGGAACTAGTGGAGGGAGGAAATTTTTTCAGTGTACTTCAGTTTAGGGCCAAATCCTCCCTAAACTACTTGAAGAAGAAAATAACATCACACATCGTCACACATTTGTTATGACAGTCATGCTCGTTTAAGCAGATACCACAAGTCTATATAAATGTATGAATAAGCCATCCTGACAAATATGATAAAGGTGTCCTGGTGGCAGTGAAAAAAAAAAGCTTTGCTTTTACAGCTGCTCAGAAACATTTCCTGTGCATGTATATGTTTGTGCATGTGTATGCATGTGTGCTTGTTTTTGGTCTGATCATCATTTAATTACTCATGGCGGTATAACTTCTAATTATCCATCTGCCAGTTTGTCCCTGGAGTTGTCGTCTGCAGACACCTTCACTTCCTCCTCACACCATGATATTAATAGAAGTTAAAGCTTTTTCAGGAGAGAGAGGGAGGGGGAGGCACGAGGGAGAGCGTAGACACCTCTAATTGGGTCTCTCATTAGGTAGCCGAGAGACTTCTGGCTGAATGTGTTGTCTGGATGTAACGCGTGCTTACTTGCAATCACCGTAGGGTGTAAGTGTTTGTGCATGTATTCCTGCAGTTGTATGGCATGTTTTGTATGTATATGTACAGTATATACGTGTGTGTGTGTGTGTGTGTAAGTACATGCATGTTTGTTTGTTTGTTTGATGCATGTGTGAGATAGAGGGAGGCAGCTGCGGTGTCAACTGCTGAATAACCAGCTCAACCATAGCTGAGAGGCACCATTGAGAGGCGATAATGAGAGAGAGAGAGAGAGAGAGAGAGAGAGAGAGAGAGAGAGAGAGAGAGTGTGTGAGTGAGAGAGCGCGCGAGAGAGAGAGAGAGAGAGAAATGCCTGCAAGCAGACCTTCACTCTGCCTCTTTCTCGTAACCTCTTATTGTCTGTACGATTTGGATTTGTTTGTGTGTGTGTGTGTGCGTGTATTGTATTGCAATCCATTCTTGCTGAGATGTACAGAACTGTAACTTACATTGATGGTAATCTGGATGAGAATCACAAACAGAATGCATTTCGACTGACCCTCTCAATTGTGTTTTGTGGAAATTATTGCTTAAATTTGTACTAGCAACACAAAAAACACACATTTATGTATGCAATAAAAATCCTTTTTGGAAAGTTCAAACCAATTTATTGGCAGAGAGACCAATTCCGACCGCTTCCTTGTCATGCACAATCCTATATTTCCAGTAATACTCAGAATTCACATCCAAAGCTGGCTTCAGGGCTGTCATTTTAGAAAATAAAAATGCTGACAAAATGAGAACCATTCAAACTGCTCTCTGCAATTTTCCAAATTTAAAACATCTAACTCCAACAGTACATTACAGGAAATTAGAATACTGAGACAGAGAGTGGTCTGTTTTCACCCTCCAGCCACAAATGAAAAGAGCAAAACAAAAGATATCAAGCAGGGAGGAGGCATGATATTGGATTTCACTTCCTATTAACCAGAAACATTTTAACAGTTTCTACAAGCCAGTGAGACCCTCTGTAGCAGTGTGATGTAATTTTGTTTATGGGCCACACTCATGAACTCATTCATTACAATAGCCAGTGTAAAATCAGTTTGAGCACTGTTGATGTAAATAAATGTAAGAAAATCATGTTTGTGTATTAGATTTCATTTGAAACTACTTTAAATGCTAATTAAATGACCCCACTTATGTGGGTATTTAAGGCCTAATTTGTTTTTTTATGGGTATTTCAATGTTATTTTCATTTCCCAAAAAACTCTCTCTAACTCAAAACAACACCAACCAAAGCACAGAAATACACTACATATTTAAATGAAATAACCTGCAAAAAATACCTACCTCATCACTAAATCACCTTGAACCAATTCCATTTCCCATTATTACCACTGCTCTCATCAACCTTTTTTTAACAGCAGTAGTTTCATTAATTCAGGTAATTGTTGAGTTTAATTCATTTGGTGAAACAATGGCTGTAAAATGGCTGATATTTTAAGTTCTCTTCGAAACAGAAGTTGATCCCTGAGTCTCCAATGCTGGAGAGCAAACATCTAAAGTACCAGGAAGACCTCTCCCTAAACATAGAGACCCCAAAGCCCTTTTTTTTTTCAATATACAGCAGCAGTCATCAAAAATGTTTCTGCATTTGGCCCTGGTCTGAGGTTTAAGTTGTGAAATATGTTTGTTGGCTACTGGTGGGTTTTGAAAGAGCACTGAAGGAGTACATTTTTGTCAGTGCAGCTCAAAAATATTTATTTTTTATCTACAGTACATAGAGTGAAGAGAGGTCACTTTGAAGTATAAAGTATTAGACTTTATTATAAGAGCTGGAGATGCAGGAATTTGATATTTATACAAAGAACAAAATAAAAGAATATAAAAAGAAAAAAAGGCTTTTTGAATTTCCAGACAACCAGGAAGAAATTACACAGTTAAACAGCCACTGTGAGTGACTATGAGTCAGTGACTGAGGACACGTTAATCTGTCCCAAGACAATTTACCTGATTCGGGACAGGTGCTCCAGCTGGCATGGCTGGAGGAACCAAAGACCCTTTCTACCTCCAGCCAGCACTTGAAGCTCCCCTACACATGTCAAACTCTGTCAGTGAGCAGGCTTGTTTTCCCCTTATCAACCTGTGTCTGTACAGGTGTGACAGTTGGCATGGCAGGAAGGAACTGGCCAAGTCCCATCATGCCTCCAGCCGGCGCTAAAAAACACACCTGCCCATTTCACGCTCTTCGAACGGAGGTACAAAAAAGAAAGCAAAATCAGGAACCAGAAGGTCTCAAGAGGATTATTCTGCTACATTACCTTGTAAGTGGAGCCAGTCTTGATGAAGTTTTTCTCAAGAATGTTGTCGAGAGCAGGGTCCAACTCCTCCCCTACATCCTCGATCAATAGGGGGCGCCCAAGAGACAAACTGTCCTCCAGGTGGTTCTTAAAATATTTATGGTTCAATGAGGTAATCTGGGAACAGAAACAGGAACCTGTATTACTAGATAGATCTAAAAAAATGTTACTTTTGTAATCTCATCAAGTAATTCAGTTAAGAGGTTGAAGCATTCTTTGATTGATCAAAGGCCCATGAACACATTGGAGATTTTTATTCTATTTCTTTGATCACTGACATTAATGTGGACTAAATGTGAACAAACCTCAAAAGTAAATTGTAATGGAGACAAATGTTTTGATTTTATCAAGTAATCACCTAACCAACTGACCATACTCACATTGTTTCTAAAAGACTGGCTCATTTAAAAGAAGCCGTGAGATGCATCTGATTCAGTCAAATGAAGAAGACACACGTTTAAACTTCTCCCTCCTTCAAGGAAAACCTCTGTCAGGGAATTGTGACTAGTCAAGCTAATAAAACATCACTTTTTAAGATGATCCATTTTTGGAAATGTTATAAAAATAAAAACAGTTGGTCTGATGAGGTCACTTGTGGAAGGAGTTTAAACTCGCTGCTTGGGGAGATGTGTCTTCAAGACACTCATAATAGGATTGCAGAATGCATTTACTCATCCCAGAGATTGCCCCTAACAGGGCCAGTGACCTTGGTTGGTCTTATTACTCCTGCATAATTCTGAAGCAGAAAAGCATGTTGGACAAGGGAAAAGATTTGAGAGCAAACAGAACAGTACAGAAACTGAGAATCTAGTACCTTCATTTCAATCAATGTGGAGGAGCAAATTTTAGAGGCTGCCAAATCTTCAAATTTCATGTTACAAAAACACTAATGATAAGTATGAGAAAACTGTTAAATTGTAAAATGCATTGTTACAAATGGAGACAAAAAAGTAATGACATTGAAGTACTTACATAAGGTACAGTAGCTGAGTTAAATTCGTTCTGTAAAATTCACTTGGTTCCAGTGGAATCAACAATTTGTTAGACAGCAACATACTCTAAGTCTTCAGTGGGTTTTGGATATTGTGGCAAGCTGATTATGCAAAATAAGTGATTGAACCATATAGTGTTAATTATTGGCTTTTCCTCATCATATATTACAGAATGTAGAAGCAGCATACCCAGGAACATATTGTAATGCAAAGGTACAGATACCTGCAGCTCATTCCTGGCCTCTTTGTTCTTGATCCAGATTTTTCCCTGCGTCTGGGGATCAATAAGAAGAGGGAAGCGTGCTGCTTTGGTGACAATGATGCCATTCTGAATGGACAGGTCATCATTGGGCAGCCCCTGTAAGAATAAAGAAAAAATACAAGTTTATTTGGAGGTGCCTTTCAAGTCACCCAAGGTCACTTTACAAGAAATAAAAGCATAAAAGAATCAAAAAAACATCAATTAAAACAAAACATCAGCATAAAAACAGGTGAGGTGCACAGTGTCCAGTTATAGAGAGTATGCCAGTTTGAACAGGTGAGTTTTGAGGTGGGACTCCAGATCCTCGGTGGATGTATCTTGGTCGTTTGAGAATGTAGTGGTGGGATGCAAGCTGAGGTGGGGGGGGGTCCTTGAGAAGGTCCGGAAGCGCAACATCTCCGTTGCCAAGTAACGGAGTGGCAGAGATGCGTTCATTAAAGTCAAACAGCGCAATCCAAAGAAACAGATTAAAAATCCACATGGTGTGAGATTGGCAGCGACGTGATCAAGCGGTAGATGGTCAAGGTGATTATGGTGAATGCCTCTGAACCAGCACAGCAGAGGAGTGGAGCGTGCTGGTTGTAGCTTCGGTGGAGATGGGGAAACCGATTGGAGGGCGCCAGGGATTAGCAACAGGCTAGCCGGCCGGTAGATGGACACTGTCGGGTATCGGTGCAGAGTCCTCCGCGTTGACAGCAGTCCGTGGGCGCAGGTAAGCGTCCAGAAGAGCTGGCAGGGTGGCAGCGGACCGGTCTGAACGGGTGTGCTTCGTGGGGCACACCAGAGCAGGCTATCTGGCCACAGAGTGCGGAGAGGAGCCACAGGAGTCCCGTACAGGTGAGCCTTGTGCCGGCAAAGTTAGCCTCTGGTTAACGGGTGGCGAGGCAGTAGCAGCAGACAGGTAAACACTGTTTAACTGCTGTTTCAGTGTCGCAGAGTGTTAGATCGAGCAGCCGAATCTAACAGATGGAAAACAATCTTCGTCGATATGAAACATCAAAATAGCGAAAAACAGCAAAAACAGCGAGGGGAGGCGCGGCAGCAGCTTGCCAGCAGTCCCTCATCATCATACCCAGGAGTGAGGTTCACTTTCACTTTTTGTTTAAACTAATATTATTTCATTTGTATTTCTTTGAAATATTTACCCAGTTTAGCCTATTCTGCTTTATTATCCAGTATTTAAATGATGAATACATTTATCAAACATAGAAGGATATTGTCAGGTGCCCATGATAATTAAATAGTAACTTTTGCTAGGCATCACATTTTAAAACTTCAAGCTTTAAGTTGTTTTCATAGAAAGGAGACAAAAAAGTTCAGGTTATATTATGTTCCATGGAGAAAAGGTTGTAATTTTTTCTCTCTAGAAGGGCCTCTACTGGTTATACTGATATTCCATCTATATTGTGAGTCCGTGCGTCTGTGCTTTGTGCAACAATATCACAGTATCATGTTCCATTTAACATTATTATCTTATCTTTAATATCACAATCCAAATCAGATCCATAACGTTAACTACTCTTATCGAGCACAGAGCAAAATTTTGGTGAGCAGGCATATGGAGAACAGAGATGCGGGGTGTCAGGTCCATGGAAAAGAGACGGCAAACTGGTTTGTAATTAAGGATTTAAAATTCACTCATCACTCCTGCTGAGTAACGGGGCTCAGCGGGCAGACATATCGCTCCACCAGAAACATCTCTAAATGTAGCTACATTAGGAGCATTTATTCACTGACAAATAGCCTAAACTGTACACAAATTGCACTGATGCTCACAGCTAACTTCATACTTCGGTCTGAGAGCCGCCGTCACACACCTGCTCCCTCTCTCTCTACCACACTTGCTATACACATGACCTAATCTCAGTTTACACTGAACATTCTGCTGATGCAGTTGGTTACTGACATAGATTACCGACCTGCAGGTTCCACTCGCTGACAGTGGGCGCATCAATGAGCAGCTCAGTCAGATTGAGGTTGTTGCCAAATGGGATCCGACGCAGCTTCAACTCCCGCTGCCAGTTACTCAGCAGGAGATTACGAAACTCCTGATTGAAAGGGCCTGAGTAAGAGAGGAACGCTGTGGCCAGAAGGACATCACCTGGAACAAGACGACAAAGCTGCTGGTTCATGTGCAAGTGACAGACACCCTGCACATTGGTTATGTGTAACTGTAGCAACTAATTAGATCTTGAGTAATGCCAGCACAATCAGAAAACAGCTCATTTTGGAAGCAATGGTGTGGCAGGTTATTTTAGTAGAGTAAAAACAAAATCCTTAAAATGCATACAACTAATTAAACATTTCTAATTAGTCACACATCAAAAAGTGACATTTAGAACACATTGTTGGGAATGAGCATCCAGGATAATACTCCATAGACTAGTATACCTTCTTGTTTTATCACAATCATCCAACAAGGGTGATGAATTTTATGTGTTTTATTCAAATAACATTTGCAAATCCATGTTTTTAAATCATAGAGCCTATTAAGTTGCATCTTTTTGAATAATACGTTTTAAAGCTTGCTTTGTAACCCACCAACAAGGCGCTTGGTCTGGGCAGCAAACTCTTTGCTCTGTTCTGTCCATCTCTCCTTCTCGCCAGCTAAACCGCTGATCAAACTGGAAGCTGTCTGCATCTTGTGTCTGCAGCGCTCAGCGTCCTCCAACAGTGTCTAAAAAGGGAGAGAGGGCAGATAAACAGGTCAGTAGGTTGATGTGTCTGCTTGCCCTCAGCATCTGTCCAGCTGTCTCTTCATCAAACCATACATCCAACTGTCTGTCTGTGCGTATTTATACCGATCAAGTAAATGTAAATGGACAAAGAGTACATGTTCATATCACTGTCGAAATAATAGTGTCCTTTGTGACTTGAGATGGTCTTTAATCCCAGTCCAATAGGACTCAAGGTTTTGGTGAATCAACTACAATACTGATTCATTGACATAAAAAAAAGACTTTCATGTTCTCTCCACCACTGTGCGGGTTTCGTTCAGGTCTTTCAGTTTCCTCTCACCCACCTCTCACCCACTGAATGCTGGGATAGCCTCCCACCCTTTGATGAATGTGCTTGCATTTCCTGTCAGCCTGTTTATCCTATCTGACTGTCTAAATTAGTTTTCCTTTTAAAAATATACCAAGAGGTCAACAGCACCTTTAAGCCATTTATCACAACCATCTCTTTATCAACCGCTCACAGGCAATAATGAGGTTGTTTACCCAGTAGCAATAACATCTGTTTCATCAATAAAGACTGTCTGTGTCGGGCTTTCTTGCAATTAAGACGCATATCAAAGTCAGCAGCCATTGTCTGAGCCTCAAACGCTTCTGCTGCGAGCCCTTTAATCTCACTTTTGGCCCCCGGAGATGAACAGCTCTGCGTCTTAATCACAAAATTATAAAAAGACTCAACTTGAGCTGTCCAGATTTCCTAATCAGTTGATGTTGATGCACATACTGTTTCATTAAGTTGCTGTTATTCATCACAGAACAGAGAGTGCTGATGATGAAAAACAAACACAGAAGACACACTCACAAACCTATACACACACACACACACACACACACACACACACACACCAGTATATCACTAGGGTTAGTTGCATTCATTTAAAAAGTGATATTTGGGTAACTCAAGTGGGTCAATGACACTCAGTGAGCCATTTTCCATTTTTGTTGCAGGTTGTCACAAGTCTTTAGGTCATGTTCAGAGTGTCCACCTTTGTGATATGATAACACTGTATTACCTGTATGATTATAGTGACGGTTAAAACATCAATATCAAACCAAACCTTAATGAAACTGATCCATCCTACTTCTAAGAAACACACAGATAGCATCCTGATCATAAATAGCATCAGATGGCACTGTTGTCATGACAACGTAAGTTTAGGAAACTGTCAACTACGTTTGCCTTTCTTAATATGCAGGTCGAGATAGTTGTGACAAACTTTAGCTCAGTAAGGCCATCTGACTTTTTTTTTAAAGGTCACCTTTTCCATTTTTTTCCACTCACTATACATGCACAGAATGTTTTAGCCTGTGGTTGAAATACTGAAAGTGTTTTCCTGCTGTGAGATGACAGGAATAAGGGTGAGATACTGTATGAAATCTCATTGTTCCAGGCTATGAGTTGAATCAATAAACCACAATGCACCAACCTTTTGAATTCAAACTATAATATGGAATAGAAAGTGAATTATGAAAGAAAAATGTGCAGTATTATAACTGTCATGTGCTATCAAAACTTGACTAAACTAAATTAATATCGTAATTCAGTAGATGTCCATTTGTATAAGATGTTTACTTATGTTCATTAATTGGTCTCAAATGGAAATAAGCCACCGTTTGTGCAATGTACCTCATGTCTCAAGTAATTTTTACACTTTTTAAAAAATAAATCATGGAAAAAAGATATAGCATTAGCAGCACACCTTAAATAATTTTTGTCATCAGTTTTATGTCACATGATCTAGTTGCTTTTTCAAATGTCATTGCACATGCTGCTCCTGCTCCTTTTTTGTGGCAAACTTCCATCTTTATTTGTGTTTTTTGAGGAAGTTAGTAAAGCTGTTGACCTGTTTTTCCATCATGGCCTTCTCATACTCCCCCTGTACCACATCCAGCTCTGCCTGCTTAGCATCCAGCTCAGCCCGAGCCTTCTGAAGGTCCACATTAGCTATGGCCAGACGATTCTGCTGCACTGCCAAGTTAGCCTGAGAAAGAAAGGAAGAGTGAGAAAGAGAGACAGAGAAAGCAGTGATGCCTTTATTGCACATAAAAACACATACAGGGGACATGGTCAGTTCTCTGGGCGGATGGCCAAGAAAGAAAAAGAGGAGAAGAGAAAAAATTAAGAGAAAAAAAAAAGAGAAGAAAAACGGAATGAGGTGAAAGATAGAGAGGGTCAGACAGACACAGGTAGAGAGAGGACAGGTGAGGAGGGAGTGGTTTATCAGTAATTCCAGGACATTTCTCCCCATTTAGAGAGAAAAAGGTGTTGTTTTTTTTCTTTAAGATACTCACTATGAAAAACAGAAGGAATGAAATAATGATGATAAAGAAATGATTAGTAAAACAGCTCAGGTCATGCAAGATAGCGAAAGAAAGCGGAGAGGTGAAAAAAGTGTAAAGGCGTGTCACAGATGCAGACACAGGGACTTAAAGCTTCAATAGACAAACTGGAGATAAAAGAATGGAGATTTACAAGAGGAAATGAGGAAAGCAGAGTTGTCTGCGTGATGTCTAAGTGTGCGTGTGTCTGAGTGTGTTTGGGTGGCTTGGGGGGGGGGGAGAAGGAAGTCTGGAGCGTTCATTTAATATTAATTGACATCTGAGAGAAGAGGAACATCCCTGCCTGTCTTTCTGCTTGTTTGTCTGTGCAGCTGTCTATCTGTCTGGATGTCTGGCAGGCCAGCTTAAAGGGAGGCCACCACTGAGCTGGAAACCAGAAAATCAATTTGCTAGGCTATGTTCCATGATGAAGCAAAAGGTCAGGATCAAAGAAGAGAGGCAGGCAGTTCTCATGGAGGTTGTAGAGAATAAGAGAAAACAGCGTGTGAGTGTGCATGTGAGTGAAAGAGACAGATTGAGAAAATGAGAGAGTATGAAGGGAGAGAGAGAGAGCTGATAAAGGAAAGAGGAAAGGGGGAGAGATGAGTTATTAGAAAAAAAACAGGGCTAAGCAGAGACATAAAGGTGCAGAGAAAACTGAGAATATTAGATGTGGCAGAGGGCTAAATAATAGGAAAATGGATCTAATAACAAGGGGGGAAGAAAATCAAGTAACAAGGAAGAACACATTGACAGCAGTGAAAGCAGGGGTGATCATCAGGCAAAGTTGTGGTGAATTCAATTCAAAAGTATAACTGAATTCTGCCAGCTGAGGCTTTTGTATGATCGTCACACATCAGACATCCACAGACTGCACTGGCAAGAGGACAAACTGGAAAAAAATGGATTTGGGACATTTGGACAAAATCACTGTGTTTAGTGAGCAGGTAAAAACAGCTATTAGGTGGTGAAATATAGCTTACGGTGTTGTTTTTCCAGACTTAATTCCAGTACTGTGCATGTATGTGCACCTTATTAATCAAGGATTTTGTATGTAAGTATTTAGCTTTGCACCCTTCTGCTGTCAGAGGCCCTGTGGATATGGAATGCATAATGCCTCGGAAAAACAAATAAATACTGACAGAAGCACTGATGTGTTGGTGCAAAGGAGCAATTAATTAGTGCAGCTTGAATGTAAGAAAGGAGACGTCAGTCACTTCCCTCATTTTTAGCAGAAAGCCAGAAGAGTTTTAAAAGTTAATTTATTTAAAAAACTGTTATACTGGTGTGACTTGTGGAGATTTTATCTGATGCTGATTCCAAAAACAGATTAGCAAATAATACATTTTCATGGGAATACACAACACTGACCAAATATGTGATTAAGATATGATCTTAAAATAAGTCCTTTGATGTTCACTCATAAACAGCAACCAAACTCTTTCAATGCAGACAGCAATCTTAATCACCAGATAGTGATTAATATTGTATGTTCTTTTGCATTTGATCTTCCAGTGCCCCACTCTACTTTTGTGACTTTGACTGCTACAATGAGTTTCAGGACCAAGTTTTCTGCCTGGGGAGATCCATTTTTGGGTTCGTTCTAAAAGGATTAAATTCAAATTGGCCCTGGAAACCTGACTTGATAAAGGCCTAAATGCCAAAATGCAGGAATATGAATAAATCCTTTTCATATCAGAGACAGTCTGTGCTGTTTCTCTAGCCTGGAGCTCTTCTACAGAAAAACAACTGCTCTGCTTCGCAGTACATGTTCCTTATTCATCAGTGTGGAAGAGTGGGAGGCAAGGGACTTTGACCAGAGAGTATGTTTGCAAGTATGTGTGTGTGTCGTTGGTGACGCTGATAGGTAATAGCATCGCAATATGTGTGTGTGTGTCTGTGTGTGTTAAGATAAAATCTTAAGAGACTGACATGTGTATTAGTCTGCAACAGTTGCCATTGTGTCTACTACTATTTCAACTGTCTATGAGTCTGCTTAACCGAGGAAAACTTCACACAAACAGTTTTTAGCATCATTTTAGTATCATATACCGTTTACAAAGAGTACAGGGAACCACTGTTTTAGATCTACTACACTATGTTACCTTTAAGGGTAGGACCTCCTTGTTGATGGAGAAGAAAGAGGCCATGGCTTTCGTCCAGGATGCAAGGCCAGCCACATTGCCACAAACTCTTTTGGCTGTTTCAATGTTGTAGTCAGGCATGTCAAAATAGGGCTGCAGTAGCTCCACCATTTCCTCATTAATGGTGTCTTTGGGGAATTGCTGCAAGGGAGAGAGAGGGGTAGAAAAAGAGGAAGGGTAGGGGAGAGTGAAGAGGAATGATTTGAATTACGAGCACCAAGACTTATTTCAGTCATTACTCAAAGAGTATATATTAACATACATGTAACTCAGAAAAAATGAGTGCAAGCCATGTTACTTTAAAGTGCACTGCCTCTGTTATTTGAAGACAAAGAATGTAAAATATGAAACTAGTGAAAAGGGAGGAGAGAAATGACAAAGATACACAGAGCTGTGTTGATTGAGAGAGGAAAAAAAAGACAGACAGCTGAGCAGGTAGCAGAGGAAATGATAGGAAATAAAAGGAAAGATATTGTAGGTAGGGTGGGAGAGCAAGACCGAGTGTAAAGAGAAAGAGAGGAAAACACAGTAGAGCAGCTCAGAAGCTGAAATGAGGGACAGCGAAATCTAAGAGGAACACAACACAAAAGAGAAAAAAAAAAGACTGTGCGAGAGTGGATGAGGAAGAAAAAAAATAGACAGAAAAAGACCAGACAGCAAAAAGCTCGAAGATACAGAGATGCACAAGGTAAGATAAAAGAGCTGGCGTAGAGGTGGTAGCCTTTATGACAGAAAAGAGACAGGATTAACAGAAATGATGAAGCGAGAAATAGGTAGAGGAGGGAACTGGTAGATGAGGCAGAAGTAAAAGTGGAACAAGTTGAGGAAAATGTAAGAAAACATTATGGACTATAAAAGTCTTAACACTGACTGTGTCTATTTTACACATTATCCTGATTTAATCACCCTTCCCTGGACTCCAACTACAACAAATTAACATTTAACCGATCAGTAATAAGGTGAGTAAATTGATTGGTTCCAACCTGTGATTCTTAACTCTAAAGCTTAATATACAAGAGCATACACTTGACACAGGCTGTGATCTCCTCCCTCTTCTGCTTGTTACAAACATAAATACCAATTAAGATTATGAAGTACTATGACCCGCTGTGTGATTGTTGCCTGAAAGGTTGAGACTGCATTGTGGCCAACGTCCATCCCTAAACAGAACAGGTAGCTATAACAACAGCAACAGCTAATTAAATTGGAGTACACAATTCACTGATTAGTCAAGCTGCAGGCAGTGATTGTGCTGCATACTGAAATGCACCCAGGCAGTACTTGTAGCATCTTAAAACAGGATGTTTTACACAAGGACATATTATTATTGCAAGGATTCTATTCCGGTATATAACCACCAACATAAAATTATGTTTTTTAGTCTTGTCCTTCCAGTAATATATGTACAATTTATTTATTTGTTTTTTAATTTTCTAATTCTTTATTTTATTTGGTGGATAACTCTTTAATATCTTCCAAATCATGTGTTTTGGGGAACTTGGGAGCTGGTCCTGTGCAGCATCCATCCTTCAATCTTACCGGTACAAATGTGATATTAGTGAGTGTACCTGTAAGCTGCCCAGGAAATTTCCAGCTGTCATGAGTTTGAGGGACTCCTGCCATGACGGCGTGGTGCAGTTCTTCTCCGGGTCGATCTTCACTGTGTTGACCCGCCTCTGGAAGAGTAGCAGCACGCAGTCCATGATCCTCATGATGAGGTGGGGAGGGCGGCCAAGTGTTCGTACCGTGGCAATGTCTGATGGCTTGATTGTCTGAGTGGGCAGAGGGAGAAGAAACAGAGGTGAGAAGAATTTTGACTTCATCTGAATGTTTAATGATGTTTTGAAATGGCAAAAAAGGCACAACATGGATCACAATGTGCATTTTACAGCAAAGGCATAATACTGTTTTACATTTACACAGGCTGATTTTATATCATTCTTTTGATCTTGCGCTATAAACCTATTGTCAGGATGCCATGTAAGGTATTGTGTTGTCATGTGGAACTTAGTTTTGTGTTATAATTACTCTTTGTACACATGGGAGGACAGCAAATGTGTGGGAGGAAAAGGTAAATTAAAAGAGGGGATTTTAACAGGCAAGCAAACTGCATGTACACAGGGTGCGCTACAGTATGAAGTGAGTGGATGGATAATTAACTGAGATGAGAGCCAAGAATAAAATGTGTTTTTCATTTCCTCTTTCTATGGACAGGACCTATATTATACACATTGCTGCAGTGGAAACAACCAGAGGCACTGATGGGGACAGATTGAGGGAAATAAAGAAAGCATGAAGACTGTAAGTACAACATCCAACAGAACAAGCAGAGTTTGACAGAGAAGGACAAGGAATTACCTCAAGGGACTGATTAAAATGAGAGAGAGACAGCTGGAGAGTAAAGGAAATGTCCCAGTGAGAGTGTTTGGCTGCTTCATCAGGCCCCCTGCCCGCTTGTCTCCTTTCTTCTCCTTTTTGCACTTTCCTCATTTCTGCTCTCTCCTCTCTGTTCCATTTCCACTCAGTTTTTATTAGCCCAAGTTTAGTGTGAATCTCCCACCAGAGAGTCAGCCAGCAGACAGCCTGGTCCATCTACTTCTACTTTCACTCCTCTCCTCTAATCTCCTCTCTATGACTATGACAGTGTCTTAGTAAGATGACTGCTAATTTGCAATTTCAGTTTGTCTTCTTGCTTGATCACAATTAGCTAATCAGTCTTGTGCAGGTTCCTTTACATGAAGAACAGTAAAAAAAAAATTAGAATGTTTTAATTTCCTAATTGTTATTCTCTATATCGCTTCACATGAAAGTAACGAACTAATACTATCCCATGCAACCCAATTAATCTTTGGTCCCTGAGCTCAAGTAACTCATTTCTTGGGATTGCTATTCCAGCAATAAAGTATTAGTGATTAGGGTTTCTGCTGGAAAGCAGAATAAAAGTTGATTTAGAATTTTTCACACCATAGTGCACCAAGAGGTTAGGCAAAGGTCCACATTAAGTCAATTAATAAAAAATGGATCTCCAGTGAGCAAACCTGATGATCTTTTTCTAAAGTCAATTAATGATAAATAACCTAACTTATCTGTAATCATAATCAACTAAATAAAGACTGAAATCAATTGTTTCATACAAATATTTTGTAGTTTTGTTATGAAAACTCATCGCCATATAATTGTGTTCATTTGTAGCAAAGTTAAAGGAACACAGTATATAATGAGCAGAAAAACTTTTGTTTTCCCAAATGGGACAAAACTGTGAATAATTACAGTAATATCTAATATTACAGCTAGCTATAAACTAGCAGTAAAGGAGTAAGCTATAGAAAAGTAGTTATAAACAATACTGTACACTGTCTGCATAGATTCATCTCATCCATCCAGGTTGTACAATGTCACTTTGGTAAATTACTCCACAGAACATTAGGAGACAGCTCTATTAAAAACCCTCTGTAGCACTTGAAATATACATGATCAAATTGCATGAGCATCAATCCAAAGGGACTGCCCAAGGGTTGCCTATTTGGAAATATAAGGGGCAAGATAAAAATTCTAATCAGGGACCTGCCATAGGAAATCTGTATGCAACCATCTACCCAGGAGGACAGCTTTAATTACAACGTAGCTCCAGGCCCCAGAGCACCATGCTAACTATAGACGCTACACACAGCTAGTTACAGAGGGCTCTAAGTGGCACCTTGAAGCAACACAAAGCGAGAGAGCAAGGCAAATATTGGTGGTGGAGGCATTAAGTCACACAGGGGAGCACAATAAACTGCTCCAACGCACAGTTTACTGACAATTCTTTCACCCTCAGGTTATCTCTTAGGGCAGATTTATGCTGAGACAACTAGCATACAGTGGCATCAGAGAACATCATGAGGAGTGGCATTGTATGATAGGCTTGAATGAAACTGGTCACTGAACATGAAAATACAACCATAAAAATACTGTATTCATACTGTACACATAAATTAATTAACCTGAATAAATATATGAAAATGAATTATGAATTTAAAAAAGATGTTAAAAGGTATCCTGTGGAGTTTTTAACCACTAGTAGCGCTATGGAGCATTGTCAACTTTATTTACAACAAGCTTTAAATAAAACACAGATGATCCAAAGTGTTTTACAGGATAGTGATGCAATGATGGAGATAGACAATATCTGACGGAGAAAACAAAGAAAAGGAAAGTGCAGGAAAGTGATGCAGGAGCTGAGGCTTGTTAATAGCAGCATTCTGGACCAGCTGAAGGTGAGATAAAGATGTCTCAATGGTATAAGAGTATAGTTATATCAGTCAAGATAAGACCATATGGTATGAATACTTTGTGTGGAAAGCCCATCATCTTTTCACTTACGAAATAGGTTTGTACAAGTTTTGATTTCAGCTTGGAGTGAGATTTATGAACCAACCTTATGAACCAACACCTTTTTCATAAGGCTTTTTGTTTTTGCTAATTTGTGTTTATCAGGTAGTCTTTTTGATATGTACTCCAGATATTACACATATTTTTCTTCAAAACATATAGTAAGATCAGTAAGATCAGTGCTCTTCACCATGGGCATCTGCTTATGTTTTAAAATGAGGGAGCAAACTTGGAGAGATACATAATTAGTGGGGGTTTTAGGGGTCCTCGTCCAGAAAAAAATTGCAATTTAAAACAAATTTCCTGCATATCTACGCCACCTAACCTCTTGGATTAAGTCAAGAAACAGCCACCTGCAGGAATCTAGATTAGTTAGATTGAGGGTGCTATGAAAACCAAGAACGCATCAAGAACAGTTGTGACTCTGTTTTGCTCTCTTTATCGCTGCCCTGTTCTCTGTCTGCAGGAGCAGGTTCCTGAGGGCACACTGATTAGCAGGAATGGGACACACCTGGGCCTGATGTGCCCCGTGTTTTAAGCCAGAGAAACTGTCAATTCAGACTCTCTCTTCTCTCGCCCACACACTCCTGCGTTGCTTTTTGGTTCTTTTTCCTTTGTTTCACCATACAACACCCACACACAATACACTCCCTCATCCACTCCCTACATTACTGACTTTACAGACTTATCCCACCCAGTTGTTATTTTTGTTTGTTTTGAGTACTTTGTTTTAAATAAATTTACTTTTGTAATACTGAATACCTGTGTGTCTTCCCTTTTTCACTACAGTCTGGAGCTGGGCTGTGACACAAAATATAATTGGGTGGATCAGGACAGGAAATGATTATCAGAAGAATGGCTATTTCATATTTGAAATTATATTTATAGAAACATTATGTAGCCTAAAATGGTAGTAGGTTGCAGGCTACTAGGCCATCAAACAGATCAAACAAGGACAAACAATTTGTCTAAATGAAATAACCTTACAACACATCACAATGTGATTTGGATAATTAAACCTGATTGTTGCTATTCTCAATACTCACAAGGCCATCTTCAAGGTTTAGCAATTGCAACAAAGTACAAACAACTTGGATGAAGGAAATGGCCTCACAACTAACCTAAAAACCTATTACTGGGAATCGCAACAAAGTTTCAGAGCAACAGAGACACAGAGCACCCCCGTAACCATAGTAACTCACTCTCACTCCTGCCTGTGTGCAAATGGCGCAAGAGGAGAGGGAGAGTCACTGTGCTGCTGACAAAAGAGCCGCCAACTGAGATTACTCTGAGCAGGATGCATGGGAATACATATAATGTAATAGATTTGTGTAGATTTCTCGCTTTCCCCTGCTGCTGTTGTGCTGTGCTGCTCTGTCTTGTCTGTCTGTGCGCTGTCAGTGTCCTCTTTTCATTATCAGTTATGAATTTGTTTTTCACTGCCTGAGAAAATGGACATGTGGTGTGAGAGCATGTGAAAAGTGTCAATTGCGCGAGTCTCACAGTCAATGTGTGAGACTTGGCAGCTTTGCTGTTTCCATACCTGCAGTGCAGCCTCGGCTTCCTCAAGTGCAGGCCGGGCAACTTCAAGTTTCTCCTCAGCTATGGCTTTGTCAGCTGAGATACTGTCTACAATGGCCTGGGCCTTGTCCTTCACTTTCTGGACTTCCACCTTCACTCGTTCTGCGGCCTGGGCTTTGACAGTCACCTCCTTCAACACCTGTGAATGCACAAGCATGAAAAACAAATGAAAATAGCCATTACACTTTAGAATCTCTACTTTCAGGCCTTCTTCAATATCAACAAAATGAAAAGGACTGGTGTCATAAAGCATTGCTGTAGACTCTGTCTTACTTTACTTTGAGCAAACACATATTGACTTGATACATATGAGCATAAATGTTGGCACGCAGGCAATTTCGACATGGACACTAATTATAGTAATTGGAACACTGCACATCTTGGACTATTATTTCACACATTACAGAACCTTCATCACTTAAGTAGATAAAATTTAAATAGATCCTAAATACCTACCTGAAACCTCCCAGGTGATATCAAACAAACTCCAGCACTAAACAGAATGAATCCCTCACTCTATTTAATTTTTATTTATTCCTGAAATATTACAGCACTGCCTGGTTGGTACAGCCATTTACTTTCATTTATTCATTCACTTACTAACTCACTGGTTCACCATTAATTTCACTGCTGTCAATGTTCATGTACATTCACATGTCCCTCCACATACAGTAAAATATAACCAAGAATAACCAGAACAACAAATATTCAAATCCATAAGATACACAGACACAAGTAATTATGGGCTATGTTGCTGTTTCAATCCAAAATTTCAATTTAAAATGTAAGTAAACTTCAAGCCAACTAAAAAAATCCAATTGTTGGAAAGCATATGCAACTCCTGACACACTGATCTTACAAACATACCATATCAGCCTTGTCATTGGCGACCTGTAGCTCCTTCTCTTTCACCTCCAGCTCCTTGCTGAGTGCTGCTACTGACTCTGATGCCTCTTTCAGCTTCTGGAGACCCGTGTTCATCCTGAACAGGAGAAATATTAAACATTATCAGTAAATCTGCCTGTAATTCCAGCTTGCATCTTGCACCTTGCTACTATGCACTAGACTATCTGGGCAGCACCTTTGCATGTCTGCACAACATTGTTGTTAATATGTACAACTGCAGACAAAACTTTCAAGATGACATTATGAGTTCCTCCCTGCATCAGGTGGTGGAAATATTGGAACTTTATCAGGTAAACAGCTTTACACTCCTGGTGAGCTTGTAGCATATGTGGTGAAGAAAAATAACATAGGTCACGAATATAAATGTCATGGTATCCCTCCAGCAGCTGCCAATAAATCTTGGGAGGCTCAGGGAATAGTTGATAAGCAGACATAAGTTCAAAATCATAAAAAAAGGAGTACAGAGATTTTATGTTATATGAGATCGAGGGTGTCACTTAATGGTGTAGTTCATATTGTACTGATGTTTTAAAAACATGACTCATAGCTGATAGTTCTGCATTGGCTCCTTCATTAGGATGCATCCCGGTCATCCATCACCGTTGGTGCCATTAGGGAGTCGATAACTGTGGTCAATCTGTAATATAGTTATTATCGGTTCCACAAATAATTATTAAGAAGAAGACTAGACTACAGACTAAAGTTTTGACAACTGTATATATTGTTATATATTATCCATTAAACACAAGGCTTATACAAACAACCCTAACCTAATTTCAACAGATGTAGACATTAGCATATTGTACATGCAAAAGTGGAGGCATTGATTCCTAACCCCTTTTAGCTGCTGGCTTGAAAGCATGAAAAAGTCCCTCAGCTCTGCCAGTAGATGCATCATCATTAAAAGGGGACTGGAGAATTGTAGGCCATGGTGGAAAGATGCCACTTTAAATTCTACAAAGGCTAAAAAGGGGCTATGTGTTAACATTGTAATTATAAGTACAATAGAGATTTAGCTCACTTAATCCTTTAAGTCTGTTTACCTGGTGGCAAGGGTCTGTACTTCAGACCTCTTTTCCTTATAGATGGTCTTGTAGCCCTGAATGAAGGAAAGGTAGGACTTGGGTGTGACATGGGTGGAGCGTCTGTATCTAGATTCAAATAAGATTAAATCAGGTTAATTATATGTCATATTAATCTACCAAGAACTGATTCTTTGCAGGTGGAGGTGAAATCGTAGGCGGGTTGTTGCTTCAAGATGACACAAAGTACAAAAGTGTATGTTGGATGAAATACTGTACCTCTGGAAGTAGTCCACACACTTCTCTGCCACCCCATCCTGGAAAGAGCCCATGCACTGAACCACTTCAGTTTTGACTTGGGGCGTGCAGTCGATGTCATAGACAGACAGGAAGTGTTCTGAAACTGAGGGACAGAAATATGGGGGAGGGAGAATGAGAGAGAGCAGAATTGAGTAGAAGACAATATGGAAAGGACATTCAGAGACAGAGGGAGACGCAGCAGGAGATAATTGCAAGATATTGACATTTTCACAATTAATTTTCTAAAACCAAACTGACATGCTTACAATGGATGAGCTGAAAGAGATTGTTTTCTCAAGACAAGATGAGCTACGCAGATTTAAAATAGCTGAAAAAATTAAGACATATTTATATGTGTATGGAAAAATCTAATTACAATCCATATCAGTATAGTTGAATGTTTCTAAACAACATTCTGAAGCAACACTGATAAGATTAATGACAAATCTAGTCGTGCTGCTGGGATTTACTGTTTTTATTTCCTAATCTAACAAAAGCAATTTGAAAAATTATTATTTTTGTTCTGACTTTCGGTATTTAAACAGCACAGGGGACATACTGCTAACAAGCTGACTGAGTGATAAATGAGTGTTGTAATATGCCGGTTTAATCCGATTTTACAGCTCTGCGAAAAATAATAGCAGCCTCCCTGTATGGAAGATATAGTACAGGGATATATGCATATTGTGAGACAATTTTCCCATTATATAGACAGATAATATAAATATAAAATTAAAATTGTCTGTGAAATATACCTGCGACAAGTGCGTCTTTTGGCCAGCGACTGAACCAGTCCATGGTGCAGCCAGATATCAATGCTGGAAACTTTAACGCCCGGTTGCGGAACTTTTCCCCAACAGGTGAGAAGCACAGAACAACATGGAGATTATGTCGGACTCTTGACATGAAGTACTCATACAGGTTTTCATTAGTCGGTGGTCGCCTGGGAAACTCCCGCTTCATGACAGGGATGAGATCGCTGAGGATCTCGTCAATTTCATCACGAGCAAACAGGTTGGATACCTAAGGATGGAAACAAACACTTTATTTATGTCACTGAGGTCATGATGTTATTATCTTTTATCTATCCATCCATTTCTCTGTGTTTGTGTGTATATTTTAAAGCTAGATAACTATTCTACATGATAAATGCTTTGTCAGTCTTGAAAATACTGGTTAGACTATATCGATTAAAGGAACACAGAGCAGTTTAAGCTTTTCGTAAAATATATATAGAAGTCATATTACATTTAATATCGAGTCAGGTTTAAAGGTAATTTGGTAAATTGAGTTAGAACTCAGCATTTTATCTATTTTTTAACAACTTCTTTCTATGTACAAGAAATTCCACATTCCACATAAAATTTTAACCACCTCAGGCTTTCTTCTTTCTCTTAAATGTAAGCTTTGCATGCAGTAATTGTTGTGATTCTAGTAGTAAGTATTCTAACACAGCTTTAAATTATGGAGATACAGATCATCATGACGCAAGTTGTTTTCTCTCAGCACTAAGAAGTACTGTATGTTTAGGATGACAAATTAGTGTTTAATTAGGTATGAGATTTCTCATCTCATCTCATCAGCAGCTGCGCCGCAGGGAGAAGCAGATATGTCTGAGGGCCTGGCCGCTACACCTGGGCCAAGCTGGGCGGAGTCGGTCCCCCTGCCTTCGCTGCTACCCGTGATATCCTGGAGAGAGATGTGGACGAGGATGGAGAGGAGTCGGCCAACTTGGAGCTCCTGCTGTCTGACGACGAGGAGGAAGAGTCCATCTTGCTCGCTAACACTTGCGGGGCTGCTAAGCCCTCTGCCACGGACGGAGGTAACCGGTCTTCGATGTCATCTCTCACGGATCTCGACATGCAGGATATGTGCAAGCGCACACCTGCCAGGCTAAACATCCCATGGCCCGTCGCCCAAGCGGAGATTGCAAAATCTCGGTTTGACGGCAAGAAAGTGCCATCAGCGAAAAAGACCGGGAAGCAAGTGCTGCCGTTTTTCCTGGAGCTACTCGACAAGATAGCGGCAACAGCAACGTGGAAAGACAGGCCATACAGCGAGAGACATCCCATTGTGGGAGGTTCACTGCTGGATTGTGAGGGGATTGAGTCCCATGGTGTCTGCCAGATGCCCCCCATAGAGCCGCTGGTAGCGAGCCACCTTCACCCGAAGACCTCCCTGTCTTCCTCTGCTCCGTCTCTTCCCTCCAAAATAGACCGCTTCCAGTCTAGCCTGGCCGATAAGTGCTACAAAGTAGCGGCTCCGTCAGTGAGAGCCCTTAACGCCTCTGCTATCCTAACGGCGTACCAAGCCGAACTAGAGGAGGACATGACTGCTAAACCAGATAACACTTTGTGGGAAGAAATCTGCGTGATAACAGACCACGTCCTCTGTCTCCACAAGGTAGCCTTCCAAGCTACTGGGAGAGCCATGTGCCTCATGGTTCTTCAGGAGAGGGCGCGTTGGCTCGGGCTCACCAACCTGACAACCAAGGAGAAAGAGGAGCTCCTTGACACTCCGATCGTCCCTCAGGGTCTCTTCGGTGCAGCTGTCACCTCTATGCAAAAGAGATGTAAGGCGCTGAAACTGTGCCTGCCCAGGAAGAGGCAACCTGCTGCCTCCACGGCACCACGCCAGTCTTACGCACAGGCTGTCTCTCACCCGGCCCCTGCTTTCAGGATCCCCAAAGTGTCCAAAGCAGATCGACGACTGGCTAGTGGCAGCCCCAACCAGCCAGGAGGTAACTTGTCACATGGATGTTCTTGCACAACACCTGGTAAACCTGGGTTTTCAGATAAATGTGGAAAAGATCATGATGACGCCAGCTCAACGCATTACTTTCATAGGGCTCACCCTGGACTCTGTTCAAGCCAAGGCATTTTTATCCCCTGAAAGAGTGGAAACCATGCATACATGTGCTGTTTCGCAGGGGCAACATGGTTTCTCTCAAACAATGTCAGAGGAGCTCCTCTGAGGAGCATCGGCGTCTGCATACTCTGTGTCCAGTCCGTGCTCTGCGTATTTATGTGGACAGGACTCAGGGTTTCAGGAAGGGCGACCAGTTATTTGTGTCTTGGTCGAAACCACACGTGGGCAAGTCTGTGTCCAAGCAACGCCTGTCCCACTGGATAGTGGGGGCTATTGCTTTGGCATATACTAGCAAGGGTCTTCAGACTCCCACTGGCCTACGTGCACATTCCACCAGAGGTTTAGCATCCTCATGGGCTCTCTTTAAGGGAGTTTCTATTCAAGAGGTGTGTGCGGCTGCCTGCTGGGCCTCACCCCACACGTTTGCTAGATTTTATAGGTTGGATGTCACGGCACCAACCCTGGCACATTCAGTCCTCAGCACTGGCTCCTCTTAGTAAGTGGCTCCCTCTCTGTGAAGCTCCACTGGGGACAGTTGTCTTCCTCTCAGGCATGTCTGGCAATCCAGGAGTCAGTATGTTTCCCCAAAGTGAGACACGAAACGAATGCTATGAAAGAGATCTTAAGGTTATGGATATAACCCTGGTTGTCTGATTAGCATGAGTGAGTGTCTCAGCAGACCACCCTCCTTACTATGGAAGCGAGGAAGAGATGAGCTTGTTTTGAATGACAACTGATGCTATGTAAGCCCATTATATAGGAGGAGGGTCCCATCCCCTCCTGACATAGGCGTCACTGGTGCCAGCCAATTAGGGCTGGCGTAATGTTATTTGAGATTCTGATGAGGTCACGCAGGAGGCGTTCCCCATAGTGAGACACTCACTCATGCTAATCAGAGAACTGGGGTTATATCCATTACCTTAAGTTTTAAATGGGGTTGTAAGTTGATTTAATTTGATATTTGGACCTTTTTAACATTTCATTTTTTTATGATTGGCTAGACAGGGAAGCGTAGCCACTTGTTGAAGCCTTTCTCTCTCCCCTTACTGCCTTGTGTTGAAGACAGGGGGAAAAAAACCTCTTTATTCTGGAATAAAACTCCCACTCTCTTCAGGTTTGACCACAGGGATGATGCTACTGCACCCTTAATGCTGCTTTTTGCACCTTTTCGGTAAATCCCTGGTTGCCCAGAGAGAGCAAGAGCGGAAGAGGGAAGTCAGAGAGAGCAAGAGAGTCTTGGAGAGACTTTTGGTGTTGTGGTTAGAAGCATGTCACTGACCATCTGCTGGCTTACTCCAACTTAAACAACAAGCTCACACCAACAACTCGCTCTTCCTTTTTGTTTCTCATCTCTGTCACTTCTGTCACTGTCTCTCTCTCTCACACACATACACACATCCTGACACATCCTTCTCTCTCTTTCCATCATACACAAACACGACGCACACCTGCACACAAACAACAACCCAACACACCGCTCTCCCCTGGTCTATTTACCTCCTCGGGTAAAGCATCGGCTGCTTAAATTGTTATCTAGGCAGGTGAGTAAGGATGTGGAAGAGAGGGAGGATAGGGATGCTACCATGATGAGGCGGACATGAGAGATAAGAGGAAAAGGAACATAAGGAAGACTAGAAAAGCGAAGGCAGAAGGAGGAAAAGGGTCAATACGGGGAAGTAAACAAAGGTGGCAAAGTAGATGAAGGTAAAAGATGGGGAAAAAAACTAAAGTAAGAACAATTCACATCAAACCACTCATTGATGAAGCAGGGTTATTAATACTTGTGACATGCTAATAGGTTTGATTTTGGCAAACTAGATTAGGACCCTGTTTGCCAATAACAAATTATCTTAGAGGTTGAGAATGTAATTCAATGAATATTCAGATATTTTTAGAAGGGAAAGTTCAAGAGAGTGGCATTTTAGCCAGATTAGATTTATGTAATATTGGAGGAAGTAGATGCAAAACTCATCTTTTTTACTAGATTCAAGGGTGTGCTGAAAATGAGAAAACAAAATGAAATGTATTAAATCCTCTAACAGTCCTGTTCCATCAAAGCATTGGCCAGTCATCACTATGATGGCTATGCTCGTCTTACATTTGTCATCCTTTATGCATTTTTGCTTTCTTATTCTGTTTTTTCACACCAGTCTTTTAGCACAGCCTTAAGAGCATGAAACATTGCATTTCAGTTAACACATTATTTGTGTATGTAACAAATCAAATATGGATCGTTGAAGCCTTTTTTTAAGAAAATTGATTTCTCCTCTGTAGTTTCCCCTCTCCAGATCTTACTAAATTAGCCTATGTACTCATTGTTTGGTTTTTTTTGTTATGCTATGTTAACATTACTCAGTGTTTCCCCTATATTTCCCTGCTAAATTACGAGCGCCGCTGCTAAAATTTCAGAGGATCATTAATATCAACAAGCTACTAATGATTAGTCATCCTCCCTCTCTTCATTCTTCAAAAGGACATCTACGTGAAAGGTACAAGAGTAGCGTAGCTCCGTTAGGGAATAAGGCTGTGTGTGGGTATGTGTGTGCAAATGTGTGTGCAAATGTGCGTGTGTAGTTGTGCGAGCGCAGAGGGTGAGCGGCAGAAACATGACGTGAACGCGAGCGGAGCAGAGGAAAAGTTTAGCAGTAAGTTGTCAATCTGGCAGTAAATGTACAGTACAGACTGTTTGTCAGTTAATAAATGCTGCTGCTCCTCAAGACAAAGAAAATACACACCTATCGAAGGGGGTTAGCCCCGAAGTTAGCAAAAACGTGTTAGCTTAACTTGACCAGGCTCACTTCAGGTGGACTGACTTTTAAGGTGGACCAGCAATTCTCATTTTAGTGTCAATGAGAATTGCTCACCGCCCCCCCCCACCTCCCCATAAATGTATTTATGATTTCTTAGAACATCTTTATTTGAAATATGTGAGAAGATTCATGAGATGGGTTTTAAGCTTACCATTAAGTTATAAAATGGGGCCCCGTTTTTACAGCCTGCTGCCGCACATGCATTAGAATTGATTAGAATTACATTATAGCCCGAAAGAACATAAATATCTAAGCAAGGGAGCTGGGAAGAGGCAAAAAGCAGAGAGCAGAGAGACTCCTGTGTCAGCACAGAGCAGCAGTAGTAGTAGCAGCCTGATAGGGAAGCGGGTGAAATATCTTATTCCAATTGCTCGACATTAGACGTGTGAAAATTGATGATTGGTTCAGTTATGTAATGTCAAAACATCATAGCTGTACTACATAAATCTTTCTGGATGTCTGTTACTTGTTATTTTTGCCTTCTTATCAGCACACCTGATATAATATTGGTACATATATATACTCCCTAGCTTCACTTCTAAATGTGCACAACAGACTGCAGGCATGGTATAACCTGAAGGAGCTTGCATTGCTCATTATTCTTTCCACTTCTTCCATCTTTTAAGTTGCCATTGTCAGGTCTCTATTTCTTTTGTCATGGTCATTGCTGGAATGTGTTTCTGTGCAACAATTACTATGATCATGTTTGTGATTCGTGGCTCTTTTGACCGTTCCACAGTTAACTGGAAACACTGTTTCTGCTGTCAGAAATGTTGCACACATGACTTTCTGAGTGCCAGAGGATTTCTCAGGAAGGACATACCAAAATAAATTGCAGCAATAGAGTAAAGTCACATTTCTGTCCTTAAGTATGATCCTAGAGTGTGAGGGGGAAGAAGGAGAAAAAGGTTGTAAGGAAGAAGAAAAAGAAAACGAGAACAGGAGGAGAATAGAAGATGAAATAAATAGGGGAGAGGACTAACTCAAAAGTAGGAGTAAATGAAAGATGGATGAGGAGGAAAGGACTTAAAGGCATGTGAAGAAGCAGTGGAGAACAGATGGGTGATGGAGGAGGAGAGAAAGTTGAAGAGACAAAGATGACAATGATGAAGAGTAGGAGCAGGGATGGAGAGGGGGGGGGGTTAAAAAGAGAAGGGCAACAAAAGAAAACTGAGGAGAGAGAAAAGAGGGATAACCAGATGACTTGATGAAAAGAAACGGAAAGAAAATGAGTTGGAAAAAGCAGAGACAGCACAAAAATGAAGAGTAGTTATAGACAAAGAGAGCATAGAAAGATGACAGAGTCAAAGAAGAAGAGGTTGAAGAGGAAGGAAAGAGGACAGTAAATAAGAGAGTAGAGTGGAAAGTGCTTTGGAAATGCTTTGTTTGCCTAAGCTTCCCCAAAGCCACTATATCCAGTATAGTGGATGATTCTGGGGAATGCAGCAGAGATATGTGCTAACAGCGGCACTTGACCTTCAAACTATCTGCTGCTATTACTGCAGTTACAGAGTAATACAGGAAAAAGCCACATTTAAAACACATTCCACATTAGTATTATAACTGTTTCTGTAGGAAACCTTTACTAATCAAGTTATCATTTATAAGCTGTAAATTCATATTATGTATTTGCATTCATGTATGTGCATTTTGCTGCATGTTTTTCCCCACGTGCTCCTGACCTCTCCAGATGACAGAACGTTGTTCATGTACTCGAGGAAGGACTCGTCTTTGATCTCATTGTCAGTGAAGATGAAGCTGATGCCTTTGCCGTGTTGGCCAGCTGTCCTGTACAAACCCTTCAGGTCATCCATCAGGTTGGCTGTGTTGTATGAGCTGGGAAAAAAAAAAACAGCATGCATAAAATAAATATGCACCCACATTTTTTTCTTTCTGCTTTTATCACTCCAAACTAATTTGACAGTGGGAAAGAAAGATATAAAAAGGAAAGCAGTGTGTGAAGTGTGTGTGTGAAATGTGTGTATACAGTATATGTGTCACTGTTTGAATAAATTTGAATATGTGATCGATGTTGTTTGAACTCAGGGCACTATTACAGAGTGTAATTGTAAATCCATTGTTTTTTTCCAACCCCAAAAGCACCCCATGTGGCCAGTATTTTATTTATTGGTTTATTTATTTATAGGAGACTGCACATTAATCAATAATGACATTTTAACAACATCAACGTAAATGAGCTGGGGTTAGCTCAACAGCTAATTTGCACTTGTAGTCAAGACACATTGACATTTTCTATGATGTAATTATTTTAAACAGTCACTTGCAAACGTGGCTTTGAATATGGATATACAGTATGGTGTGTTGCGATGAAAACAGTTAAAAGGCACAAAAGTGAGAGAAACACTGACAGCCTTGTAACAGCTGTGTGTATGTGTTCGTGTGTGTGTGTGCAAACACTGAAAGGTGTCATTTGGATTTTCAAGATAGGGCTGCTTCTTTTAGTGGAAGTGACAAAAAAAGTGTGAAAAGACACAGTTCTGGCTTTAACAGTGGTAAAGAAACAGCAGTGTAAATATCCGTTTGTATATAGTTGTGTATATGTGTGAATGTTTTTTTTTTCTGCCCGCTTGCCTGTTTTTGTACGTGCCTCCGTCTGTTCTTGTGTGTGTGTGAACGTGAATGAACTGTAAAGTGGGAGATGAAAAATAAACTAGAGAGTAAACGTGTGAGATTAATGGGTGGAATAGATCTGTTGACTGTATGAAAAAGATATATATATATATATATATATATATATATATATATATCTAGGAGGAGAGTAACTTGCTTAAGAGTTAAGATGACTGAGTTTAAAGCAATAACATGAAAGCAATGAGAGAATTTAGGCTGCAGAGAACGCGAGTTGAATTGAGCCTGCGTGAGAAAAAGAGATGTAACTGTATTGGATGAACATGTAAAAGGTAAAACTGTGTGTTTGTGTGCGACAGAGAGGAAGAGAGAGCAGAGGAAAAAAGAAGGCACACAGAAACCAACAATTGAGATGCCTGTTTCTCCAGATCAGTTAGGAAAAAAAAGCAGTAAGAAAATCGACTGTAAGAAATGCACATGGAGACGGAAGGAGAAAAACATACAAGAAAAACAAGAGATAGGCCAGACTGAGACACAAAGATTAGGACAGAGCAAGCAGAGACAAGTGACACAGTTGAAGAGAAGGTGAGAGATTTTCTTATCCTGATGAATCAACTGCACAAAGAAGAGTTTCATAGGAGACGATGTTATTGTTTCACAGAGAAGACACAGAATGGATGTAGGACAGAGCCACAAAGGCTTTGTACAGTAAATATCAATCTGATTCAATTTCTTTCAGGAAGTATCCAACTGTCCGGGCGATTCATTTATTCTGATTGCAACTTCTGAGCAATGAATGATGAATCTTTCCCAAAATGTCCCAACTGAAACTAGAGAGTATTCATATTCTGCAGAGAGCATGGGCATCTGGAATTAACATTTACGGTATGAATCTGTTTTGTTTGAGCTTTTGTAAAAGTTCTTTGGTGATTAAATTGTTTCAGTGGACTCAGGCTACAACAAAGGATTATTTCCATTAGTGATTAATCTGCCAATTATTTTCTCAATTAATAATTTCATCTAGAAAATGTTATAAATGGTAAAAATAAAGGCCCATTGCAATTTTCTAAAGCCCTTGGAAATGGTCAAATTGTTTGTTAGTCTCACCAACAGTCCGAAATCCCAAAATATTAAGTTTACTATCAAATAAGACAAAAAAGCTGCTTCATTTTCTGTCAATCAACTAATTGATTAATCAAGTAATTGTTCCAGCTCTACAGTGCACCTGCCTACTTAGTTGAATTTCTACCACACAATAAAGGATGGCACTTCATGTTCCAGTCTACTGTGTCTTTAGAATACAGTACAGTGATAACAGGGTGCAGACAGTTAGGATTAGCTTTGCAAAGCCAGCCCACATCTAATGAGATCTGATATTTGTTGTCTGAAAACATCCACTCGAGAATCTATTGAGCCTCGCAGACCCAGCAAACTATAGGAAGTCTTACATGATAAAGTGACTCTGTGCAATTAAATATTATACTAAATATACAATATGTTGTAGATACAATAAAGATGATGAGAAAGAATGATTCTCCAATTAACTACAATATTTATTTCTTGCCCCACATATATTTAGAGCTTATGTTGATTGATGATTAAGAAGAAATGTGATTTTTCCAGAGCAGCTGGAATGTTTCTTTGCTTTGAAAATCAAATAAATGACTGGTGACAGCCCAGCGAGGAGCATTTCTGTAGGACGGTTCATGCTGATGTCAGAGTGAAACAGAGCACTTGTCAACCATTCTTATTACAGCCTACATGAAATGATGACTATCTAAGCAGATACACATGTCTTGCTTGACCACAGTGAGCACACAAACTGTGAGCTGGCAGTACCCAGGGTGAGGGACTTTCTTACTGGCATTCTGCAGTCTTGGTGAGTTTTAGAAGTTGAGGTTAGAAATAAGAGCACGACATGAAGTAAAAAAACATGAAGATATGAGGCGTGCTGAGGTGAGAGTGTATGGATAGGAAATGAGTGCCCTGCGTGCGTGTGTGTGCAGATATCGTATGTGATTAGTACCGTGTGAGAGTGATCTGGAAGATCTTGTATCCAGCAATGAACGAGGCAAGTCTGGTCAGGCTCTGTTTTCCTGAGCCTCCAACACCAACCAACAAGGCATTACCACCGGGAGTCCGGATTATTCTCGACACCTAAACACACGGGACACAGAGTGGTAGGTTTTGTTTGAGTGCAAGCAGGGATGTCTCAAACAAGTTTATTTGGCCCTGATCCCAATTTGAGTCAGACCCAATTTAACACTGGGTGTCTGCCCATAACAGAACATTATGTACACTGTTCTTTGCTTGTAAGAAAGAGAAAGGATAGATAACAGATTTGTTAGTGAAGCCATGTATTTTTCATGTAGAGCCGTGTGGAGCAGCTCTGCAATGCGGAGAAAACACTGTACAGTAAAGAAAAAAATCAGCCTGTAATTGGGTTTATTTTAGCCAATACCAAATCTCTAAAATATACCTGGATCAGCCTCAATATCAATCCTTCGAATTGACTTGGGACATCTTTATGTGCGAGTGCACATCAGCAACCAAACAAGTTAAATGCAAATATCTTGATCATTCAATAAATAGCTGAAGGCTTGAGAAAGAAAAAGGACAATACATTTGTCAGGTGGCTAGAGACACAACTCCAGTGGTTCTGTGGCTACTGGATGCCAGTTGCTTGGTAAAACGTAACACATTGCCTCAAGGCTATACACTGTAATTTACATACTTTAAAAATTATTCTTCTCATTCTTTTACAATGTTTTTGGCTGAATGATAAAGGCATCTATACATTACCTTGACCAGATGTATCATAGCATCCTGAAAGAAGACCATGTCCATGCCAGTACCCCTGATACTCTCATTGTAATGGCTCAGGAACATGTTGAGGCGGTCCTTCAAACTCTCAAATGACTCGATAGGCTCGTACACCTTGGGTAAATCAAAGTCTGAATCTTCTGGCTCCTCACCTGTGATGAAAGCATTTTATATTAAAGTCATCACAATACAAAAGCGACACAGACATGGAAATTACTTGGTAAAGAAATTCCTGTAATTTATTTAGAGGTAACAATGTTTAAATCTTTGACAGAATCTCCCAAATGTGACATCCCGTTGATTGGTCAGTACCTGTAGCCTCAGGTGCGTCTCGTAGAAAGTCGACAAAGTATCTGTCTACTCCATAGTCCACTATGTTCTTGTGCTCCTCGCCAAGCTCCTCCTCTACCAGTTTTGCCAAAGCCTGGTCAAACCACTCCACGTCCTCAGGCATGGTAAATCTGTCAGCTATCACACGTTTACACTCATGCTTCCACAAGGCCAGCAGCACCTGGAAAATTGTGTTTTGTATTATTGTTGTCATTCAAGCTAGTAAAGACACAATCCCTCTGTTGGAGAAAGTCTCTCTTCAGTCAAGTCTTCAGTCAAATGAGTGTTTCAAATTCAAAATTCAGAATCTGCACTATTACATACATACAGAAAGCATGGTCATGATAAATTAAGAGCATTGATTTGGAGGAACAGTTTTATTTTTATTGGAATCATTGTATGATGACGTTTGCTGAGGTAAAAAAAGAGTCACTAGGGTCATGAGGAAAGAAAAGAAATGAGCACAGATCCCACAAACCCTGGGAAAAATACATATTTATTTCTACACTTTTGTATTCTGTTGGAATGGTTTAGTTTATTCTGGCCTTGTCTGCTGTAAACTAAGTCTTCAGTGTTGAGTTGGCAGCCTCAGCAGCAATGTTGAGCATGTTTACCTTGACCTTAAACAGCCTGAGGTATAAGATATATTTCACTGTATTCAATTATTCAGTGGCCACAGACCAACAGGGAGTTGGCCACCTCAGTAAGAATTGAGCTTGCAATGCCAGAATTTTCAGGGGTATTAGATGCTGGAAATGTTCTATCCTGTTCTTCCCCACCAACAAACACTTCTCTTTCCAATATTATAAATATCTTACATCATAATATATCATGTAGTCATAAGCACATAAGCTCTAGTACATAAGTAGGAATTTTGATCATCCCCTATCAGGCTCTCTACACTAGTCTCAATCATATAGAACTCTGCATCACACTACACTACTCCACACTATTTTACTACATTCTTTGCTTATGTGTACATGTGGCACTATATTTTTTAAATAAAAATAACTAAATAATTACTCATGTATAATAATAATAAGAAGAAGAAGAAGAAGAAGAATAATAAGAATAAATTAAATTATATTTTGATAATTAATAATTAAATAAAATTACATTAAACATGTAATATATCAAAAATGTAATTAAAACTGTAATAAAAAAACAAAATTAAGAAATACACGTAAATCAAATAAAATGATATAAAATTTTTAAAAAATTAACATTAAAACAAATTAAATTACTTAGTGCATATTCCAAAGGTAATCCAATGATGGCCATGAAATTAACTCTATTTATTAAATTCATTTCATGATTATTTAATTTAATGAACCAATGTGGATCCAAGGAGTGCATTTTTGGTTTAAGGAATAATTCCGGCAGACAGCTGACATATTTCAAGTTCATCAACACTGGGTACATTTTGGTAACCTACTGGTTCAGACACATGCCACATAACTACCACATTTATGGTTTGATTCCAGCAGCAGAAATTTTTGGATGTTGCTCCCCATCTCACTCCCCTCATTTCTTGCCAGCCCATAAAATGCTTTTATGAAAAAAGTTTTTCTGGTGTGCAATTGGTGGAGAGTTGTGCAAACTGTCATCTACAGTGTTATTGGATTGTTTCGATTTGCTGGTGAGCTGATTTAATTCTTATTCACCTCAGCCATGATCAAAATATGCTTTTAAAAGTTCATTATTGTTATTTTTCCTAAACATTGATGTGATGAGGCATATTACTGTACCTGCAGCACTTAACGGATTATAAGCAGGTCTTAGTGATTTAGGAGTCCTCTGTACTGCCTCTACCATCTGTCAGACTTAGGGACTTCTTTTTGTGCTAAAATGCTTTGTAAATTACTCTTAGACTGAAAACCTAGGAGTCTTAAAGTTTGGACCGACATGCCCCTTATTTTTAGGAGTTTCTCTTGAGGCAGCCAATTAGGACCTACTATTAGTCTTGGGAAGTTTTGTGAATAAGGCCCCAGCAGAAATCTAACCCTGTTACCCAGCTCCCTAATGCCTAAGATTTGGTTAATTAACCCTGTTAAGTGTAACTCTTCTCACCTGGACAGAGTTGACCACCTCAGCGTTGGTATTGAGCATGCCTTGCCAGACCCTGGACAGATCCCTGAGGTTGAAGATGTAGTGGAACTTGGCGGGAGTTGGAAGCATCTTGACCTTCGTCAACTGCCAGAGATGGCGGGTCAAAGACACCAGATGGGACACTGTGATGCGAACCTCACTGACAAAACCACGACGTGCGCAGAAGTGGCCCTCACCAATCACACCTGTGTGAATAGGTCATTGGTGGGGTAGTTGTGAAATTGAAGGTAAGAAAGTGACCAAAGCATTACATGTTATCAAGGGTATCAGTTACAGTTAATTACTGCATGAGTCATAAAAATTAATTTTGCGTCAAGTGGCTACAGTGGCATCTGGTCTGCAAAGTGCAAGAGACACAGCCGTAAGCCAGAGCCAGCATTTATCACTGCTAACCTGTTGTTATCCTCACATCGATAATTATCATTGCAGCAAAAAATACTATCACAGTATTACATTTGTTTCAATACATATATCAATATAGATTCTATGGCAGTGTTATTCAACTCACCAAATATCTTATCTATGGAAGCATTGGAGGGCAGGGTACAGTTAAAGATGGAGAACTGTCTTTTCAGTCTCTGTGGGATGTCATTACGGCCTCCTCCTGGATGGATCATAGCTGCCAGGAACTGAACATCCACAATATTGGTGAACTCTCCTGGTTTCTCCAGATTGAAAAACCCATTCTGCTCCATCAGCTGGCGGACAATCTCATTAGTCACCTATGATGATAAGTTTAAATTAAGAAGTGATTTATTTATTCATGTCAACATTTTCTTTACTATTATTATCAGTAAACTCAATTTAGGTCATTACAGTGTGTAAAACTGTCAAATCTAGTGAATCAATAAATGAATAACACTTGTGTTTCCAAGAGAAAAAGGACAAAACTACAAATGTATTAATAATTGAGATATATACTGAAAATAACAGCATAGTTTAAGTGATTTCATTTAATGACCTGGTCTCCCCACTCGTTGATGACAGGCATGTTGATATCATCGATAAAAATTGACATTTTCTTCCCGGCAGGGGGTCCATAAGTTGTCCCCATCCTCTTATCCACATAGCTCTCAACTGTCCTCTAAAAAAGAAGCAAAGTGAGCAAAGAAAAAAATAAGACAACACATACGGTGAGGATGAAGACGACAAACAACGAGGAAGACAGAAAGAGAGAGGACAGATTTACTAAGATCCACTTGGACATTATCCATCATGACAGCTTAATCAATATGCAGCGTATCCATGTACAGGAAAAAGACAGTGGTTCTTCCTCCAGCCAGCACATTATTAACCAGACCAGACACTGATCAATATTACTTCACAAGTTCATGATAATCTATGACATGTTAACACAGATGTGGAGCATCAACAGTGGGATGAAACTGAAAAAAGAATGAGACAGTGACCTGTTTAACCGCAATTAATTAAGAGGAAAATAATTGGATGGTTTTTGCTTTACCTGGAACATGAGTGGTGTAGTAGCAGAGGAAAAGTTGAGACTCTTTCCCATGTGGGTCTCAGGATCATACTTTGACATGTAGCCCTTGATGATAACAGTCTTGGCTGTTCCTTGTTCTCCAATCAGCAGAACAGCCTAAAATATATATACATTTTTTATTAGTCTTAAATTCATATGAAAATCCCTACCTGGTACAGCCTGTGGTAACAGACTAAATAGGTTAGTTGGATGGGTTATACGAGCCATTTAAGCTGCTGATATCATGACACTTTATCACATCTTGAATTAATGGGTTTCTTTTCAGAGGAGCTTATTACAGTTCATCATGTAGATCCATCAGCTTCTAAAAAGCAAATTAAATTTACCCAGTAAAAATAAATGGAACTGAAGGAGCTTCCGCAATGAAAACGCACTCCCGCAAACCACCTCATTACATACACACCAACATATAGAAGCTACCCACACTTATTAGTGGCATTATGAATCTGAGTGACTCACACATGCATACGCACATAAACACACACACAGTGGAGCTATGATGCATGCCACATGGTGGAGCGTTTGATGGGCTTTTAAGTCGAGTATCGACCACAGTATTTTAATCTGGTCTCTTAGTAGAGCAGCATCCGGCCATACTGCCACATTATCGATTTGGAGTATGTATGTGGTATGATGTGTCTACTCAGCTGTAGCTGGAAGATATGAAACATTGATAATATTAATAAAATAGCACTTTATATAGGATAAAATACACACATACAAAAACAGGTATACATACATACATACATACACACATACATATGCATGATACATAGACAAGAATGATACATGATACATAAACAAGAATTAAAGCAAATTACTAAAATAAACAAAACTAAAAGCAAACAGAGTATTTATAAAAAGGCTAACCTGTAGAAATTTTGATCAGATGATCGGAGTGACTGACAGCTAGAATAGGGGTTCAGCAACTCTGCTATATATGCAGAGGCCAGGCCTTGCAAGGCCTTGTACGTAATTAGAAAAATTTTGAAGTCAATTCTGTGTTTTACTGGAAGCCAATGAATTCAATTGGTGCATTTAAAGAGGGATTACAGTAGTCTAAGCGAGAAAAGATTAAATCATGTACTAGAAGTTCCATGTTTTTGGCTGATAGTATAGGTTTGATTTTTGCAATATTTCTGAAAGAAACAAGACTGCATGAGCTTAGTAACATGAGGTTCAAAGTTCAAAAGTTGATACCAAGATTCTTAGAGGCAGTCTTGTTGTTGCTAGTATAGTGACTGACCTCCTTAGTAAAACAATCAGGGCCAATCACAAGGACCTCAGTTTATATATATCTAAATATCATTATACACTGTATAGAGAGGAGATTAAAGGGGCTCTACCCTTATCAATATCTAAAAGGACCTGTGAAGAGGAACGTGTATATACTAAATGTTCCTCTTCACAGCTCCTTTTAGGTGAAGTTTCACTTGAAACATGAGTCAAACATGAGTTGATAAAATCATACATCATATAAATACATCAAGCAGACACACTGATGTGAAACATTTGTTTTATACTACTGTATGCTGTCAAACTCATTATGAGTGATAATGACATTTTATGAATGTTGCCTTTAATTTTTGACTGCATATGCTTTACATATACTAATACATAAGCATTTTAGCAAACCTTACCTTGCCCTGCTTGGCGATGGTCTGAATTAGGAAGTCTGTTCTGACATTGTCCACATTGGGGACCAAGATGGAGCTGTACTCTGGGGTGAGTTCGGATGGATATACATACTCCTCTACTCTGGTGCTCCAGTGGATCCACTGACCTGGTAGAAAATAAATGTGCATGCATTAACCCTGGTGTAGAGATTAGACAGTGACACTTGTAAGCTGTCTTCCAAGAAATATTTCCATATTTCACTGTATGATTTGATAAATGTACACCTGCTACCAAAATAAAGTACAACATGAGGCATAATGCTTCTGCTTGTCAAGGAGCAGCTTCGATATGCCCTGGCATCTTATCTACAAGTGACAACATCTGTTTATTAATGCATGCATGCATACCATCTGCTGTGACATAGAAGTCAAACATGGTGTCCTCACTGTCGGGAGGAATCTCCGGTAGGTTCAGACGGATACTTTCATTCCATCTGAGCCAGATCTCCATTTTCCTTCGGTCATCCAGTTCAAGTAAAGCTCCAGTGCTCCACATCAGAGCAAATACATACAGCCGCTCCAAGTGCTCTCTAGATAAGTCACCACACTGCTCCTGTAGAGAAACACCCATTTTACATCAATGAGCAACTTTGTAAAAAAAAAAAAGTGAAGACGAGGTCAAACACAAAATAAATCAATATTATTGATATTGTAATGACGGCTACAACTCCAATGACACTAAAAAAGGAGCAAGATTAAAAAATATAATTGATTACTGCTGGTTAATGCCTTTACTTTGCACGCTAATTGCGTGAAGTGGGAATAATTGAGGCTTTTATAACTCCACTGGTGGTGTCATTTTGGCTATTCTGCTGAAATTAAAACACACAATTAGAGCAATTTTTCTTTCTTTTTCCTGTGTGACTGAAAATTGGGCAACATAAGTGTTGAAACTTGAAGTTGTACAAGTACAAAAGTTGAATAAGTATTTGATGGATTACAGATTTGCTAAATCTAACCATTAATTTAAAACTGTTGCTCTAATAAAAATGATCTTATTAGATAATTATTCATAACACCTTCTATTTTAATTCCCCCTTTTCTTTCAGCATTTCATTTTGTCTTGATGGTATGAACCTCTTCATTAAAATATAAGTGCAGTCTGAGTACATTCTGTCCCATGGATGGGAATTCAGAACTATTTTAACCTTACCTTTGGTGGTATGAGTCCCTGCAGCATGTTGATGCACTGCATAATGACAAAGGCCTCTAGCAGGTCCATCTTGAACTCAAGCGATTGTACACTGAAGCGGTAGAGCTCAGGGAAGGAGGAAGAGAAGAGCTCCCTCAGCACATCTGCCTCCTGGGGAGAGCGTTTCTTCAACCACCCCTGAGAACAGCAAGCACATCGTTACATTTGGTTAAGATAACATTAGTTTCTAACAACACAGCATAGTCATTTACAGGTAATGTATGTTCATGTTTGTGCTATTGAGAAAACTGAGGCCCGGTGATTTTTGATTTAGAAGAAGTATGGACAGAGTATCACATCCATGTTAGCCGTCACTGGCATTCAGTAATCAGATACTCAGCTAGGAAACTCACTATATAGTAAAAATGTTATTTAGATGGTACATACTGTAGCATACCATACCATAAGCACCACCATTTTCAAAGTTTGTGTGAAGAAAGAAAAAACAAAATCAGTTTTTCCTTCAGTTTATTCACCTCCAATATAGGGCTCCAGTTGAGCACAGAGGAGCTCATGAACACCATGCCATTGCGAGAGACAGTGGCTGGAGAGGCGTTGTCAATGTTATGTGGTTCAAAAACCACCTTACAGTTGGGTGCCATGGGTATACGGTCTCCATTTGCCAGCGTAAGGGTTCTGTTGTCATCCAAAACTGAGTTTAGGTTCTCGATCCAGATGGCATCGACTGGTCCATCCAGGACTATCCAGATGTGCTCTCCTGGGAGAGAAAACAGGGTTTTTTTTGTTTGTTTACATGAATATGATAGTTAGTTGGCAGGATGAAGAGGCCTCTGAAAATGCATTTAGTGCATAGGCAAGGTGGCACCACAACTCTTACTAAAGTAGATAGAGTTTAACTGCTGTGTCTGCTCAGTAGTAGGGAATTTAAAATGCTGCCTTGCTCATATTGTCTAGTTTTCCAATATAAAAACAATTTCAGGAGTTATAAGACAACCAGAAACAAACACAAGACAGAACTTTGGCTGTCAGGAAAAAACGCACAGTTAAGCTTCAATTCATTAATGGATGTGGCTCATGCTCATGTAAGATTAGTATGCTTGCTTGGTCCGATGAAAATGTTTAATGTTACTCTGTGATCACTGACCTAAATATTGTGGACTCACAGTTTGGGCCAAGTCAAAATAATGAATTACTAATATGACTGTGTTAATGCACATGCGCCATCAGCCGTGTTCCTCCACCGAAGTCATTAAAATACATCATGCTTGAAACGCTGTTGCTACAGATGTTGAATTACAATGTAAGCACAGAAAACTTCAAACTGGAGCTGCAGCCCTTCCGCAACTCTATAGTAGAAATTCTATCTGCTCGAAGCAAAAAGCAGCACAAGTGAACAGTATGAACGGCGAGCAAAGGCAACTTACAAACATACAGAATGCATCCTGCTCAAAGATATGCATAACAGCATGAGAACATATACCGAATACCTCAGATGTATATTTTGACACATAAAAGCAAACACGTGTAATGTATATTCATACCAATGAACGCATACATTTTTAATGAAGTGTGTAGGCTTAGGACTGTGTCGAAAGATAAAACAGCTGTCGGTGCTACTTTGAACTATGGATGCAAGGATGTCCCAAGATATTTAAACTACTCTGCAACATAGTATTATAACTTGGACTGGTTTTCCCAAGTTTGCAAAGAAAAAAAACAAACCTAGATTACCGGACTACTAATGAATCATTTGAGGAATCATTTCTTAACCCAGCAGGGATCTCTCACACATTCTCTCTCTTGCTCTTATGTTAACTAAGCCGAGAGGATGAAGTTAAGAAATAATGTCGGCTCATCTCACTTCCAAGTATAAAACCACTAAGCAACTTTTCTGACCTTTCTTTGCCCTCAGTGTTTTTCTCCAAAGTGTTGAGAAGATGCCATCAGTCCAGTCGTTTGTGGCCACATCCAGTCGGCCAAACATCTGAGGTGCTGTGATGGCTTTGGGGTTCATGCGCATCTCTCTGTGAGGCTGACCACACTCTGGGAGAAGAAAGACATTAACAGAGACATTAGCTTCTACATTTGAAAGCAAATCTAAACTGCCAAATTAAAAACACAAAAAACCACGTCTTATACACTGACCTTAAATGTTGTTCTCAGACACAAGTAAATGTATCTCTTACAAGTCTGTGTCCTACCTGTCATAGCTCGCATCAGTGTGTGTATACAAGTTGTCTTTCCGGCCCCGCTGGGCCCCAGGGCCATCATGCCATGTCGGACCCTCTGGGTCTCAAACAGCTGTATGACCTTCAACTTCCAGGGAGGGTGGCTGATCAGACCTGCATCCTCAACCTGAGAGAGGACAGTCACAGGTATATATACTCTTCAGTTCCTCTATATTTCAAATGTTAAGCATATATGTATTCAAAGTACTATGACATATCCTGGATGATACTGGTTTCCCAAATGCAATGTCTAAGCATCTAGATCAGCTGTTGGTTAGGACAGCATATCGTACTGCTCAGACAGAATCACATACAGGGTTACACACACTTGAAAAAGAAATCAAGCAGACATACAAGTTCAAACATGCATTACTACAAGGATGGAGGCCCATAATGCACCAAAAACACACATGACAACACTGTAATTTATATACAAAACATTTTACTGTACTCTCGCTTTCTATTCTCTCTGAACTGTGTTTGCCAGAGTTACTTACGTTAGGCCCTTGACAAATGATGAATGACACTGTTTTTATCCCTCTGGGTGCTTTACCTTGAGACATTTAAGACTGACATGAAAGATACAGTAGTCTCAGAGTCAGACATTCTACTGCCCGAATTTTCTCAGTGCCTTCATTTCCCTCCTTCTCCCTTGATTTTTACTCCTTGTCTTTCATTTTTTCTGTCTCCTTCCATTTCTTCATCCCTCTGTCCTCTTGCAAACACAGAAAAACTCATCCCTCATTCCCCCCTACCTGTTTGTCGATGGCAGCCTCTAGTTCAGGGTAGCCTGCTTTATCAAGTTGGATGCCTGGGAAGAGGTCCTCAATCAAGCTCAGGAAGAGCGGCTCGTCCTCATCGATCTAACAAACATATACGTAAATGAGCACAAACTGTATATTTGCAAAATCTCACACAAAGCTGCTGAGGATTGGAGAATTGTTAATCTTATCCATCATTACTATTCTGGTCAGTCTGTTGTGATTATTTAGTTTGTAGTTACATTTAAATGGATCATTTACTTTTTTGCTATAATCTTTGATTACTGACTTTGTAGATTTAGTCATTTATTTAACAAGTTAATCAATTTATTCTAATTTCCTGCTCATGAATATTGATCAAAGGGGTTTTTGTAATACTCAATTTTGTTTTGTAATACTCAGATGATTTATTCTAGACTGACCAGTTTAGACAGGTTCATGTCCCTGAGGACCCTCATGACGATGGTGGACTCTGTGTCACTGGGGTTGGCTCGTTTGGCTGCTCCCAGAGTTCGCAGCACTGACAGGATGTTCCGTAGGCCAAAGTCATAGTGAACCTGGACAATCACAGCATTTTAGATTCACTTTGATATCACTTCAGTAATCCTGATGAATGAGTCATAGAGATCGCTACGTTGCGATGCATTCCACTTTAATACTGACTTAAATCTTAGCATTAATTTTTAGAAATGTATAAATAAAAGGACTCATGGAGAAGATGAGCCTCTGCACACTTGGGTCCAATGGAACTATTCAATGACATAGTCAAGCTTTCAACACTACAATTGTGAACTGAATTCCCCATGTGTAAGACAAAGCACAGGTGTGTTATCATAAGCCCTGGGATTCTCTTTTGTCTTTAGACTGAATATGAAGATAGAACCCAGGAATTTAAGCCACAATATCTTGAGTTCCCCTTGGTGGGTGGTTGCAGTATATGTCATGAACCCTGCCCCCTCCATATCAGTTTTCTGTCATTTTAGGTCGTTCTCATCATGCTGATATATGCTCAAATATTCATCTTTCTGATAAATGTTTTATAATTATTATATAATTATTTGATGATATAAAAAAGGTGTGTGGCTCAGCGTAATTTACAGATTGACAGTCGCTCTCAAAACTCTGTCCGATGAGCCAGAGGAGCAATCTTCTTCGCATTTTGTTCAGTAAGTTGGTCATTTTTGTCAGCTAACTCATGTTAGCTAGCTTGATAATCTAAACCTACTGTAAAAACTATAGCCCAGTCGTGTAACAGTCAGTTGTTCATGAATTTAATTTTGAGTTGGCCTGACAATACTCAAAAAATATTCAACCCACAAAAGCGTTTTTTAATGTAAAAATTAAAATTATCAGCCAGTGGAGAACTACTGTGCTTAAAACACTCAAAATTAAACTAAACATTTGTCATAATGATGTTTAGAAGCTGAGATTTAAGTACAGGTCATTCGAACTCCTGTTTTATTACTGCATTATGGATATGTTTTAATGAGAGCCCAACCATTGGCACACACCTCTGTCAGGTTTAAGGTTAAGTAACCAAAAGCTTGGCTTTATCATTAAATACTTCTATTGGAACTCATATATAGTAGAAAAGGTGGTAGGTTACCAAAGCCTGTGGTGAGATATTAAAATGACTGAATTAGTCTGATAACAAACCAGCAAAATCGCAAAATATATATTTTACAATGATGTGAAACTAAAAAGAGACAGTGTATTGGCCTGTTAGTGTATTATGTATTCTCAGATCTTAGATCTCTTGCTTTTTTAACCTGTTTGGAGAGTTGCTCCTCACACAGCTTGTAGAGAGTGAAGAACTTGCGGGCCAGCTCCATATTGTCTATGAATCCACAGCTGGCCAGTTTTACCCTGATGATAATTTGACGGTCAGGAACCATCATGGCCACAGAACGAAAGTTGATCTTTAGGTTCTCAGGAAGTTCCTGGCGTCCTGCGTAACCTGGGTTCTGATTATCCAGGAAAAGAAAAAATGCTGTTTTGAATAAGGTGAAAATAGGAAAACCTTAAATTTAATGGAGAAGGTGTAAATATAATATTGCATAATATAGTATTAATATTTAGACCTCAGATTATACTTATACACATGTTGTACATGCATGTTGGATGTACAGGTAATCAAATGTTTATACAATTTAAAACATATATTTCAATCTCAATCCAAACTCTTCTCCTGTATGGTCCCTCAGTGGTGGAATGAGTCACTAAACTCTACTTTCTCAAAAAAAGAACAATTGTCATTTGCTCGGCACTTATACATTCCTTCATACACCTGCAAGCCTTGCGGTACTGTGTCAGATGAAATGTGGAACTGAGTCTTGAGGCACTTACTCTCGTAGGCTTTTCTTTGATCTACTGTAGCATGGATTATACTTCATTTGTAAATTGCTTTGGACAAAAGCATCTGCCAAATGAATAAATGTATATATATGTGCACTGCTTTCCCCCTCCATTATTAGATTTTTTTCTCTCTCTCTGTATTTACTCATAATGACTTACACAAAAAAATACACTGAGACTTCAGTTAATACTGGAACATCATTAGAGTTCATAGCATGCACTACCCTTCAGCTAGTTAAATCCCTATGGACACAGCACAGGCACCCCTCTCCATGGAGCCTGCCTTTGATTATCGTCTCTGTACACACGTGTTTGCACACACACATGCACACACACATACACACACGAAAAGGGTAAAAAATAAAAATGAAAAAGAATGATCTCTGACCCTTCTCACCACATGGGAGAATGATTCCACTTTTCTCTGTTGAGAAAAGTAATGACTTGCCTTGGGATAGCAACTGTGCCAAGGAGATAAAGTGATCCAACTATGTATTACTGTACGAAGAGCATAATAAGTTTAATAAGAGCCGACCCTCATGTTTAAAATTGTACAAACTTGCCTTTAAAATAATCATTCAATCATTCTTTGACAGGCGCTTGCCCGCTATTGGTATTTAGCATACTACCTCCCCCCCATTTCTCTATATAAGGAAAGCTCTGTTGGAGCGGTGCAGCAGTGGACTAAGCTGTCACTCTTTGCAAAGAGGACCGTGATGGTAAAAATGTAGAAAAACTTCACTGCTAGTGAAATGCAAACAATAGTTTCAGAAGTTGAAGCCAGAAAAGGCAGATTTAGCTGGTAAACATGTCATTGGCACAACCATTGAAGACTTCATCAGAATATCATGAATGGCAGTTTTTATCTAAACTTTGCAACAAAGGTACTGTTGTGTCACTGACCATAGTCAGGAAGATGCCAAATTCCGGATTCATATCCACATTGTCTCCATCAGTAAAGATAAAGTTTTTGCGTCGTTCCTTCTTGCAGGTGAGCACGATGGCGATCTGCTGGGCCGCGACCGACAGAACCGGGAGGTCAATGCGGTTGAACTCATCGAAACAGCCCCACGAACCAGACTGAGCCAGACCTGGAAATCACACAAATGCAACTTTAGGTCACACTGTTGCAAATTTTTTTAAACACACAACTCTAAAATATTCAATAGTCATAAAAAAAGACATTATCTGTGGTCTTCATCACCCAGCTCAAATCCCTCAACCTGTGCACAAAAATTCTTTGGGCCCTATCCTCTACCTTTTCTGATGCCACTTTAATAGCAAAAGCATAAAAGCACCAGTTTGCTTTGTGATTCAGTCTCTCACCTTTGAATATTCGTCCGAGGCCTCTGAAGTCCATCTGGTCAGAACAGTTAAAGACCACAACATACTTTCCCAGACAGCGACCCATGTCTTTTGTAGTCTCCGTCTTACCTAAAAACGAAGGTAAACGGAGGTTCATGAATTTGTAGACTGACAGAAAACCAGACTCATTCTCCCTCCTACTAAACTAACTCTTTAATCCAGTGGTTTCCATTCCACATTTTTGGCTTTTGAGCCCTTAAAATGAAGCAGTGTCAACTTGCCGACCCCTCTTCAAAGGGTGCATATGTCTATGGCTTATGAGCAGTTCCAAAAAAAGAGAAATTATGCCCTGTAAATGTTTCTAAATGTTTAATTAGAGAGGAAAAATCTGAACAGATGAACATAACACTTTGTACCTGAACAATGTTTAGGTTCTTTTTAGCCCATTCAGTGATATCACTTTCACAAACATTTAGATTTATCTTGGGACTCCCTTAAAGACCCTCAGGTTAGGGATCTCAATACAATATGAGACAAGACCACTGATAAAAGAAAATCAAATGCAATCAATGTATTTCTTTCTCACTATTCCTCTTCTTCACGTCACTATAGCTTACTACTGCCACACTGGTGTGATGTTCTACATGCAAAACCCAATTGTTCAGTTCTATCACCTATCAATTAATATACTATTAGTGTTATGTCTATAGTCCTGTCTAAGCAACTTTCCAAAACTGGATAAAATGAGTATTTCATAGACACATCAAGGTATTTCTTTTAGGTGTCAGTCTTACCTGTTCCTGCAGGACCAGCAGGGGCTCCACCCATACTCATACAGAGAGCCTGGGCTAGGGTGATGTAGCACCTGAGCAAAAAAGAAAGACACACACACACACAATTTAATTTCACGGGCATAAATAAGGTTGAGAATTTGCTTCCTCACGTAGGAGTTTCAATTTTCCCTCACATTCAATTTATCACGCATTCAAGCTAATGTGATATGATCCTCCACAGGGAGACTGAAGGTCAGGCACAGCTAGAGAGCACTGCCCCTGGAGCCGGTAGGGATTCAGTGTCTTGCTCAAGGACACTTCAGCAGAGAGAGTGACTTACACTGGGACCTGACCCTGGCCCTCTGGGCCTTCAGAGAATGTAGAATAAATCTGACCACTGCTGTTTCTCCAAAAGCAATCCTCTTCTAATCATCATCGTCCCTTTTGCATCCATTATCAGTTCCAGTTTTACTCAGAGAATATGAAAGAGAAAAACTAAAGACAGTGGGTGAAGAAAAGCAGCAGACCACATACTAACTGAAGAGAGGGAGGGAATCGGATTGTGTTTCAGGCAGGGAAAGAAGGCGGTAAGGAAATCAGGGCTGTCTTGACGCCTTCGGCCATAAGGCCAGCATGCCACTTCTTTGGAGAGTTGCTGTCTGATGTCTGCTGCTAGCTCCCTCCCTGCTGCTGTCTCTTCTCATCTCTTTCTCCTTGTCTCTCCTCATCCTTTTTCCCTCTGTCTCTTCTCATATTTCTCTTCACATGTCAGCGATGTCTGACACTGGCTGTTGGTGGACTTCTGCCCCCCCCTTTCCCTCTGAGTCTCATTCTCTTCCTCTCTTTGTGTCAGTCATATCTTCTGTCAGTGACAGGAGGTGATGAGTTGAAGCAGAGTAATTATACGCACATCACGTAGGTGCAAGGCTATCAGAAGACAGCATCAATGAAAAAAGGTTACGCCTGCATACTTACTACAAGTGCTTGGCCAGTGCAAGTGTTTCTACTCCTCCTCTCTATTTATTTTCTTTCCAATTCCACTTGTCTTTCCCTGTTGCTCTGCTCAGTCATTAGTCAGCCATAGAAACTGTGGCCCATGAAATTAGAATTGATGTTATAGTGAACATTTCCACTACATCAGAGATAACAGTTACCAGTATGTATCTTGGATATTTTCATTAAATACCTTGTTGCTGCTGTGAGCAATTGCCTCTTCCCTTTGGTTTATGAACTCTAATGAGTAGAGCCAACTACATGGTCATGTGACAGTGTGTTGTCTGCATCTCGACAATGTTATTGAGTCCCTGTCACTCATTTTGATTGGCTGCTATGTGCATGAGGTGCTGCACATATTGAGGCATGACTTGTTGGACTGTTAGTGATGGATATAAAGTCACATTTTCAGCGAGAATGTGGGAATATTCCTTGGTTGTATTTCCCCTGTGCTGTCAAACTGGGATACAATTGGTGATGTGTTTCTCAAAAGTTTGAGAACATTTCCACATTTTAAACCAAAACCTTCAAATGTTTTCATTGTTCATAAGAGCTGTAGAGAAGTAATTATTTTAGACGTTAGGTACAGCTTTGACTAAGGTCAATTTCATTTGATCCAGACCAAGGGACAAAATTATACATTGTTGTCTTTCTGGGTTGTTACTTTGTGGTCTCGTTTCACTCACTGTTTAATGAGGAACTGCTAAAATACACAGAGCAGAACCAAGGCACACCTTTATTTTAACTTCTTTTCACTAACCCTAACCCTATGTAACGGGACAGAGTGCACAGTAAACTCGGCAGCCAGACATTTCTCCGTTCTGTATTTCTCTGTTTTGTGTCTTCAGTTTATGCTAACCCATTGTTGCTAACTTTGGAGCTAACCCCCTTTACTTTTCCAGCATTTGGGGAAACAACAGGCATGACTTTTTAGCATTTATTAACTGACACACCGTAGTCTGTACTGTACATTTACTGCCAGACTGACAACTTACCGCTAACCCTTTCCTCTGCCCCGCTCGCATCCACCGTCACTTCCCTGCCCCTCGCTCTTTCCCACCCGCTACGCAAACATACTCCTTAACGGAGCTATGCTACCAATAGTTTCACAGGCAACGACAGCGGTTGACTCACGTACCGGAGCAGCGCTGCACAGAGACTCCCAAACACTATCAAATATTAAAAAATATTTTTGGGGGGCTGGCAGGGGTTCTCGTTGTGTCATCATGGAGAAACACAGATTCAGTAAACATTCAGTAAACATTGGGTACAGTTAGACCCAGCAGTCTCCATTACGTTGGGCAAGTTCAAAGTTGTGAAAACAACGGGGGTGTTTTGAATACACCTCCGTTTTTACAGGTAATTTGTTAGTCTGTCCCTCCCGCTGCAGGAAATAATGGATTAATCCTGGAAAGCTATTGATGTAGCACTTTTCTCCTTAAGAAAATAACACAGAGATTATTCGACCAATGAGAATTTAGTCAGACGAGAGCATATCGACCAACTAATAGACCTGTCGACCAGCAGACTACAGCCCCACTGGCTACTGTCCCTAGATTGGTGAGGGGACTTAATATTATACAGAGAATATGAAAATATGTAAAGTAGTATTAAAGCAGTGCTCCATAATTGCAGTGATTGGCAGTCACCACATTTGGAGAAAGTAATGCTATTTGTATAATTAGTTGTCTGACAACATTTTAATTTGCTGGCAATTCTTTAATATGACAGATATCAATGTGTGCGTGTTTCTATTTAGAGTACTTAGTGGTCAGGACAGCTAAAATAAGGTTCTTGCCATTTTAACTCTGTCTTCATGAGAGTGTATGTGTGCCCTCATGTATGGCCCTCTACCTGTCAGTCAGCGGCGTAATGACAAGCCTTTCAGTGCAGCCCAAGAATTCATTCTGGTAGACAAAGCCCACGTCTGTGATGTTGATGATCATCTTGTCTGAATCCTCATTGAAGTAGAAGCGGCACTGCTTCAACCACTCAAAGTCGTTGGAGCTTTTGACATGCAGCCGGCACTGAAGGGAGAAAGGGTAAGGTAAAAGAGACAGGAGGAGAGGCAGAGAGAAGAGAATAGAAGAGGCAAGGAGAGCAGAGAGATAAGGAGGGAAAGATGGCAGCAAGATGAGAAGGATAGAGAGAAGGGGGAGAGAGAAGATGGTAAGTGAAGAATAGGAAATCGAAGGGCACCGTTCAGGAGGTGATGTGAGGTGAGAGATAAAAGCAGGAAGAAAGAGGGAAGGAGGGGTAGGGGGTAAGAATGTATTAGAGAGCATGAGGTGACAGGAAGGTTACGTTAAAAAAGTGGAAAGAAGACGAGAGGCAGGTAAGAGGAGGATGAAAGAAAAGAGGTTAGAGGCCATAAGAAGAAAATGAGGTGGAGGGAAGGTAAAGGAGAGGGAAGAAGGATGGCAGGAAAGAGATAAGTAAAATAATTATATGGAGTACAGTGAAAATAGGAGTAAGGGGGGGGGGATGAGTATGAGTAAGAGGATGGTAAAAAGAGGGGTAACAGGTAGAAGATATTATGGGAAAGGGGAAGAGAGGTGAAGAGGACAGCAAACAGATGTTTGGAAAAAAAATGGGCAGGAAAAGAAAAGAGGCCATATAAGAAAAAAAGATTTGCAGGAAAGAGAAGACAGGGAGAATAAATGAATACAGGTATGAGTGGATTAAATAATGATGATAAAAAAAAACATCCAAATAAAGTTACTCTTCATTCTCCTTGAAGACCAGCAGGGTAATTTACTGTGCCTGCGGGGAGACTTCAATGGCAGCCCTTTCTCTAGGTCTAAATATCACTTGGCTGCCATCAAACATGCTTTGAAGACTTTTGTCAGATATAATTGACTCTTTGCAGTAAACTGTGTTTGGTATTCTGACATCCCAACCTTTGGCCTTCTGAATATCAAATGCAGTTTAACAAAGGGATAGCTATCTTGAGCAGGGGATTAGATATAAATTTGAGTAGAAATTGTAAAGAGCGTGTTTGTATGGTTCATTGTAATTCAGCAGTGAACCACCATACAATATAGCACATATTGTTGTCCTCATCCCCTACCATCTCCAGTGACTTCTACAATGGATCTCACATCCCAATATCTCTTTGCTGTCTTTATTAAATGTTCAACAATATACTCACCAGGTCATCAAATATGTCCCTCTGGTGAACATGGATAGTGATTAGGGTCTCATACTTGGTCCTCTCTACAGCACTCAGGTCTCTTGTGGTCATATCAATCAGTGTGTTGAGCAGATCCAGGAAGAGCTGGTTGGTCTTGGCCATAATGCGGCGATCATATCGGGCATTGGTCAGGGCCTCCTCAGAGTCCCTTGTCCATATCATCTGGATACCTAGCAAGCCCACCTGGATCAAGGATGAGAATATTTGGTACAGTAATCGCATCAAATATTGCCTTGTTGAGCAAACCATAAATGTACTATGTTCTATGTAGTACAAAGTCCTTGGCCAACATGAGTGCAATGATTTCCGCCTTGCTGTTGGCCTTGTTTTGAAATCATCATGGATTAGTTGTCTGAATCTGACTTTGACCTACCTGAGCGGGGAAGGAGTTGAGGAAGTCGATGAGCTGGAAGCCAGAATCCTGGATTGTCAGGGCAGCCTGTCGGATTATCATGTGTAAAGACCTCTGAGATTCCTTCAGCAGAGCATTGAGCCACACTTCGACATTCCCTTCTGCTGTGACAGGACGCTCCAGCTCCACAGTCTCCCCCTCTCGTGATGATACAGCCAGGATACGGTCATATATCTGAGAAAGGTGACATGTTTTATTGATTACAATCACAGATTGATAATTCTATTCCACTTGCAAACACTGGCTAGGACATTCTCCTCTGTTTTAGCCAATAAGTTTTCAATTTTAAAACCTGTATTGTATTTATTCTGTATTTATTCTGTTTCTGTTATAAATGTTTTTTATAGACCATTTCAGTCCACAAAACAAGAAGGAGCTCAGGAGGTCCAGAGGGTCGTCCACTAAGCGCAGGGTCGGTGGTTTAATTCCCCGGCCCTTCCTGTCCATGTGCAGAAGTGTCCTTGAGCAAGACACTGAGCAACAAGTTGCTCCCAATGGTCAGATGGTCATGCCTTGCATGGCAGCTCCATTGTCATTGGAGTGTGAGTGTGTTTGTATGTGTGTGTGTGTAAATGGGTGAATGAGAAGCAAAAATTGCAGTGCTTTGCCCGATAAGGTAGAAAAGCGCTATATAAGTGCAGTGAGAGGGTTTGAAAGATGTCTTTGTTCTGTAACACAGACCTGTCCAAAGAAAAACAAGATAACACTCCATGGTAGCTCTATGAAAGTTCACCTTGTCATGGAATCGAACACATTTGATGTTGTCAAAGACGTTGAGAAGGTGGGCCTGGATGGTGTGGGAGTCAGAGGCCTGGCCCAGGATCTCCAGCAGGGCAGGATCAGAGACAAAGAAGAAACGAGGAAACAGCAGACGCTTCTTCTCCAAATAGCTGTTTAACAGCATGATAGAAAAAAAAAGTTACCTGCAATAGTTTGTCTCAAAGCCGTTCATAAACACTACAAACCAGTACAGGAGCTGGGAGCACAACACTAAAAATACTTTTCAAAACTACTGTGTCCGCCCCTTGAATAATGTTTGAAATACTCAAACATCAAACCTTCATATTGTTTTGAGGTGTGAGTTGTTTATTATTATAGTACTTTGTACTTACCCTGTCAGTGATTTCTGGCAGATTTCCAGCTGTTCGAGGAGGTGAGGAAGCAGCTGTCCCATGGTCTCATCTCCAACACATGACTGTATCACGTTGGGCATCTCATGGGCCCGCATCATGATCTTCACCCATGATTTGTCGATGTTAGAGAAACGCTTTGCTTCCTAAAGGAGGTTAAATAAATCACTCATCCGATTGGGTAACACAGCACTGGTTGCAAATCTAGTGATTGTTTTAAAAACATTAATGTCAATGTCAATACTGTCCTTGATGCTTTCCATGTACTTAAAAGATTTCAGTAAGGTAACTATGTTTTAAATTGGCTCAGAATAAACCAAAATTTCCATTCATGAGTAAGCTTCTTTGTCTTTACAGCTTAGTTACATAGAAGAGGAGGGACATGATTTTAAATGGTGTTTTGTGTGTAAGTGATAACCATGTCATTTCAATTACTTCAATTATAGAATCTAATGTGAATAATTCACTGTGTAATCTACCTTAGGCAGCTGTTTTGCAATGTCTCCACCCACGAACACTGCCTCCAGGTAGATCCAGAGGTTCTGGACAGTCATCCAGTTTTCAATGATGTCAGTGGTGTTGGAAAGATTCTGAACCCATTTCTGAATCTGGGCTTTAAATGGAGTGTTATACCTGGGGAAGAAGTTTCATCAGCATTTAGGCTTTAAATTATACAACACACAATGACAGCATGCCTATTAGGGACCGCCACAGAGAGTGTTCCAATGAATTTTACTCTCATGGTCCTTGTTAAAGTCCTAAAAGTGATAATTATGACCATCCACTTTGTTGTACCTGTTGCTCATAAGAGATCCCAAAATCATCAGGCTGTCCTCCATGCTGGTAATAATCTCTGACGTACTGTCTCCTCTCAGTAGCAGCTCTCCGCGGGTCTTAAAGTTTGCAAATGTGAAAGTCTTGTTGTCCCACTCTGCAATCACCTGCTTCAGCTTCTGCTCAATGTCCCGCTCTTTCACTGCACTGATGCAGATATCCTGCATTAAAAAAAACCCAAAAACTGTTAAAGCAAAACATAAAAATACAATATCACCATCCCAACCAGGATATTGATCATACCGTACAAATCAAAAGAAGAAAAATCTATTTGGTGATTGCTACAAATCTCAAAGAGAAGACAAATGAATTTTAAAAAAGGATTAAATCTAGCATTAATAATCATTATCAATTTTTATTTATATCATCGCTACTACTGTCAAAGTTATAAAGCTCCAAATGCTGTACACTAAATCAATACAAACATGCTCTCCATAAAGATGTCTGCTAGTTTTATTAAGAGAGCAAACCTTTATTAATGCGTTGATGGCTAATTTAAATAGCTTGTATGAAAATGCATGGAGCAGCTTAAACACACATCTATTTGGTGCCAAGATTAAAGCTCACTGCATTGTAAGGATGATATAAAGGAATATTGCAAATCTGTTAGTCTGTATATGCATTTTAACACTGTGTTATTTCTGAGTCAAAAACAGCAAAAGAAAGGAACATTTACTGTATATTCCTGCACTAATTCCTGCATAAATTTATTGAAGAAATGTATTATTTTATTATTACTTATTTCAATATTGCAATGAAAAAGGTATTCACAGGTAAAACTTGTTGACTTCCTGCAAATACATTATTTCGATATCATGTATGCATTTGACCAGTGAAAACAGTTTACAGAATGTCAAGGTATCATTTTATTTGTCATCCACTATATACTGCAAAAATAAAGGCACTTTTCTTTCTGTCTTGGCCTGCATTGGTGCCCTGCTATTCACCTCAATCTCCTCTTTATACTTGAGCAGAGGAGCCTCCATAATGTTGCGTAGCTTGAAGGTATCACTCTCCACCTCAAAGGTATGTCCAGTCACCTGGTCACAAAACCAGATAGATTTTTGGTCAGAATGTGGAAATTAGGGTGTCTATTCTAGTAACTGCATCAGCAGCACGCTGATGGTTTTGTTCACTGACCTCAGTAATTCTCTTCCAATGTCGTGTCATCATGGCTTTGTTGGTCATTAGCTCCAACAAGGGGCAGCACTCACTGAATTCATCAATTGTTTTCTTCAGGTCCAGGAATGCCTGCCATTCCTTCAGAGCACGAGGCAGCTTGCGACACCTTGAAGTGGATTGTGATAGTCAATAAGCTTTTTGCAGCATATAACCCACAACTGTCTTCCAAACAACACAATAGTTCAACATGAAACACACCTCTAAAGGCCAGATGTGTTTGTCTTAAAAGGACAAGTCCTTTCTCTACCAGTGCTGTTGCACCATGTACTCAAAGTCACACTTCTAAAACTGATAGACAGCGTTTCTGCCAGAGGAGGAGTTGTCCTGTCTTCTTCAACTGTTACGTCAGCACATATTGCCCTTGTGAATGTCAACTGCTTATAACCTTCAATAGTTTCGAACTATCAGGAGAACACAAAAGTGGAGACATATTGAAAACCATTTTTCTCTAAATGGAACGCCTTAACTTTCATTCCCCTAGCCTCCTTCTCCTTTCATTTCCCTTTGACACAAACATGATGAATAAACCCTTGTAGAGGACAGAGTGCTAAGATAAATGTGGATAGGAATGGTGAAATTGAAATCCTTCAGACCATTCATACCATGCTTGAAAAATATTTTATAGCATAACTCCAGGAGAAGGACTTTATATCAGGCCATAGATGAGGTGATCCGGAGGGGAAGAACTGACTGATGAAAATCATTTCATTTGTTTCCCTTGTTTTTTCCGTTTCCTTTTGTTGCAGTACAAATTTTCTTAATACAGTCTTCAAATTTGACAGTCACTCACTTGCTATGGCAACATGACAGTCTGACCTTTTCAATTTAAATCAGTAAAACAGCCAATCAGCTTGGTTCTCTTTAGTCCAGTTTGTATGATATTTCCTGGAAGTGTCTTACTGTTCTTTTCACTGCTCAGTGCAACTCCAGTCAGTTTAATTTACTTAAATGATGTATTAAGACTGATGTCACAGTCAATAAACTGTCTAACCTCGTCTGAAAGTCCAGTAGTTCGTTATTGATCTTCTCAATGTGGATGTCAGCCCAGAGGATATCATAGTAACCATTGACTGTTTCAATGACATTGTTGTAAAGGCCATACAACTTCTGTAGCAGAGTCAGCTGCTTCCTAATTTCCAACAGCTGAGGATGCTGGGTAACTGGAAGTCCAAACAGCTCCTCTCCACCTGTGTAAGTGATGTATTTCCTGAACAGGTTGTCAAACCGATTCTGAAGAAGAGAAGAATGGCAACATATCCAAAATCAGTTTGAGGACTGCATAACAGCAGCAAAAATGTTATTTTTCATTCAAAAAATAATTGAATTTAGAAGTTTTTTTTTCAGCCAATGAACATTTGGAGTACAATTTGTGTGAAAAAGAAGATTAAAAAAAAGACTGCATGGAAAAATGTTACCCTTATTTAAACATAATTACCATGTAAGTCATGTAACTGACAGACTTAATCATAATGTCAAGCTCTGATCTTCAGTAACATACCTGGAACATAATGAGTCTATCGCTGGCATCCTGAGGAGCTAGCCCCACCACCATTGGACCATCCTGGAGCAGAGAGAAAAAAGCAAGTCCATGTCAGAGAGTAGAGTCTTGATAAAACCATATTAATTATGTACTATAATTAAAATAAATAGCTTGATGAGAACACTGCACGTGGTTGGAGGGGCTGTTTATACTTTTCACCTTCTCATAGTCCTTATAAAAGTGTCGACAGTCTTCCACGAATGTCTCCACATTGCTGACCAGTTCTCCTCTGAAGTTCGGCTGCAGAGTCACCAGCTCGTTCTGCACCTCTGTGCCCCGGGACAGCAGCTTCTCCCAGGTGTAACGCAGTGTATCCACTTTATCTGCCTCCTCTTTTGCCACTGACAGCTCATACTTGTGGAGCATGGCATAAGACTCCTGGGAGGAAGAGAAAAGATGCAAAACATTTTTGAAGGGAGTGGATGCTAATCTTCCACTTGACATCATCAAATATGGGCAAATCATACATATATCAACATGTTGGCCATTAATCAAACAGATACAGAGAACAGTGAAGGTCTCACTTCCTGCATTCCTTTCACACAGCGTTTGTTCTAACTCTGTGATACTGATAAAAGGATTCAATCCCAACACTTTTACAAACACTACAGAAAAGCTACATGGTTATACACACCAACGTAACCTTTATGTATACACACTAATGTTACATTCAAACACTGCTTGAATGCTCTCTGCTGAAAACATCTTGTCCATTTCCCACTGTGTGCATTTGTACCTATATGGAAAGGGCAGCAGCAACCACCATATCGTATGAAAGACATAATGCTGTGCTCTACCTCTATGGGACCAACTTGAAAATCAATAGATATTTGGTTCTCTCTGATCTCCTTGAGCGCTGCCATGGCAATGCGAATGTCATCGAGGTCTTTGATCTGACGGTTCAGTTTCTTTCCCGCTTCATCTACAAAAGCAAAGATCTGCTCCATCTCTGAACGATATTTCCTGTTACAGTACAGTCCATAATCCATCATCCAGTTCTTGGTTTCAGCAGTGAGGGACATCTTCAGGTCCGCTGGTGCATTAAAAAAAAAAAAAAAAAAAAAATCAGAGTGACGTACTTTATAAAGGCAAGGGAGTGAAAATGAAAGTATCCAAGACAAATAGTAATATTAGCATGCACAAAGGCCCCTGTGTGTTAAAAATGCACATTATATTTTTATTTCTTATTTTGTTCAAGTTTGTAAGTCATAATTCAAGAATATGGTTAAAATTCTCAGCAGTTAGGAAGAATATCCTGTAGGGAATTGCAACTTGATCTAACCTGTGAATAGAGCCAAAGCTCCTACTGTGATGTACTCTGGCTCAGAGTTTATTTCCAGCTCCAGGTCTCGATAGTAAATAATCTGGCTCTCAAACTCTGATAGCAAGGGACTGCCTTGGATGAACCTGGAAAAAACAAATCAAACAGCTATTGACATAGTGGTTTGTACTGCTTTCATTAGCAGTAAATGAAACAGTTCTGTGGGCAGATGTGGATATCGATCATTCAGTTTATCATACTTGCGCATGGTGTCTTCACAGTCCTTTCTCCAGATGTGATGGTAACGACTGAAACGGTCTAGAGCAGTCATCACTTCCTGCACGATAATGCATGATAGGAATTATGTAGGAAATAGACAGCATTTAAAAGAAACATTAACATTTTGGATAAGATGACAACATTATTGTTTTATTATGTCTGACATGCTGTCTATGTCATTTTATACTGAACAAATGTGTTATTGTTTAAGCAGGTAGGATATAATAAATCTACAAAAACAAAACTAATTTTGATTTGTTTGGAAAACTGAAAATGTTCTTTTCATTTGTTTTTCTTGTTTTGCACACATTTTCCAATTTAGTACATGTACTGTAATATGCTTCAATTAAATGTCCCTGTTGAAATGAAACACAGTGTACCTTTTTGGTGGAGCTAATGGAGGTGCTGAGAACAGAGACCAGCTTGACTATCTCCTTGTTCTCAGAAACACTCTTGTAGTAGTTTCGGGCTTGGAATGGAATGGCCTGGATCACGGATGCTGAAATGTCTGAGGTGCTGCCGTCTGAAGGTTACAGAGTTGGGAGGACATGATTTGTGAGTTTGTACAGATTGGCTTTTGCTTGGAATCCTTCATTTATGATTATACAAGACTATTTAGAGAGAGTTGGAGTCTTTATAACAAGGTTTGAGTCATCTACATCTATAAAACATGTTCATACTGTATCAAACTTTCCACCTCTAAGTGTATGTTTCTGTCAGCAAATGAATCACACTGCAACTTTCATTCCATTATCACACAGTTACACCACATTAGCTACATGTTAGCCAGGGTACAATGTGACTAAAAAGGCCTTGTGAAATTTCAAAATGTCTTTTGTTTAAAAAAATCGTCTTCCCAAAGCCATTGATATATTCATGTAATTTCCATCAGCATGTCTCTATCTGCTCCTAGTCGATGCGGCTTTGCTCTGTTGAGCTGTGAAATAAGACATTATGATCATCCAGTGACTGTAGTGCAGCAGCTGTAGCGCAGTAGCACTGTTCTGTCTGCATGCTGGAAACAAGAAATAAGTCACTCTGAAGCCAAAACGGTTGAACTGTCAAGTAGTTAGGTATGTAGATTAAGTTAGGTAGAGGATTCATGTCCTCTCATACCAGCCAGGCTCCTGTATGTTGTTGCTCCATCCTCTGATTCACTCTCAGTACTGTCCTGTTGAAGAGCCGCCATCCGTCTTTCATTCATTTTTCTCTGTAAAAGAAAAAAGACACAAGAAAGTTGTTCAGGGTTGTTTGTGAAATTAATAATGTGTATCCAGAAAAATAAACATATAAATCATTTTCAGTTATGTGAGGAGCTCTTCAGCTATAAAAAAATCCATTACACAGCTTATCACATTCATTTGAATGATCTAATAATTTAGGTAAATAATCTATTTTAACCACACATTAACTTTTACAAGATTCTTTCAAGAAAAATGTGCTGCTTGTGCAAACACTATAGGTCTATGGACACATCTAGTACTCTTCTCTAGTATGCTCACTTATGGGAGTTACAGCTTCCTGCATTAGATAAACCAAACCCACCTTTGAGATCCTTTCTTTGCTCCATTGGCCGACTCCCTTGCTTACGCTGACCACACACTCTACAGCCCGGTTCAGAGCCTGTTGGACCTCCTCCAGAGCTGGAACCATGGCGATGTTAGGGATGGCAAGGGTCACATTGACTCTGAAGATTGCCTGCTGACCACTGCTCTTTCCACGACTGGGTGAGTCACTCTCAGCTACAGGAGGAGAGTAGAAGAGCAGCTTTCTGATGCAATGTGGTGTGACTCAAAGATGGACATTTTATGCGCTCACTAGACGGAACGGGCAAACATCAACCTCACAAGCCAAAATATATTGGAGCTGATAGAGGTCATATGGAGTATGTGGTTAAATTGGCAATATCATACTGCCAGTAGTGCATTTTTCAACTTTAAAGATAGGTCTTAGGACTCTTAAAAAAATAGGCAGGTATTGTATTTATATTAAGATAAACAAAAATATTGAGAGCAGCAAATTGATGACACAAATCCCACCTAGGAAGTGCATGAGCGAAGAGGCATGGATGCGCTTGCGTAGCATCTCCAGGGTGTTGCGTGTCAATCTGAGTAAGGCATCTACGTTGCGGTGGTTGAAGTAGGACAGCAGTTCCTGGGCTTCCTCCTCCATCACCTCCATCAGGTCCCTCTTCTTCCTCCTCCTCACCAAGGGAGAGGAGGGTCCAACACTGGCAGGAGGGAGTAAGGTGTTTCTAGAGAAGAGACGGCCCTCTGAGCGACCCTCGTCTTCACCTGATATACAGGACGTGACACGTTTACATTAACCCCAAACTCTCACATAGCAAATACAAACTAGAAAAGCACAGTAATTTTGTTTTTATCAGATCTTTAAGGGAACAAGACATTCTGAAATGTGTGGCCTTGTTAGTTACGCCTTTTCTATTCTTTCATGTGGCTGTCCTGATGTGCTATTTAACATTAACTTTCTTTCTTTTAGTGTGTTCCATTGCACCTGATTATGTCCTCGTCTATTTGATCTCAAAAGGAAAATGTAAGTATACCTTCACTGTCAATTTGGTCTATGGTCTTGCTCTCGGCGCAGCTTTCTTCCTCAATCTTCTCCACCTCCTCTCTCTGATTGTGGTCAAACTCCAGCAGCATGTTGATCAGTTCATTAGCAGCTTCCTCCACTAGTGAGCTTTTAGTGTGGAGACTCTGGGCTTGTCTTATACACAGGTCCTGTACACATATGTATATATGACATAAGGGGGGAGATAATTGCAGTGCAGCATTAGCTGCCCTCTCAACTACACCAAAACATAGCATAGATTTTTTTCCCCTGTATACAAAGGGCATGATACTCACGGTCTAAAAACATGAAAATTACATCAACATCTTGTTTTTTCTTTTCAATTTAGCATAATTCCACTCTATATACAGAACGGTGATGAAGTTATCTGGGCACAAAAGTAAATTATGTCAGCTTCAGTCAGTGTTAGTAATTTTCCTACACAGTATTGGACGTTCAGTGACATATGTAGGTATTCCCACCATTCATTGTGCACTTTACATCATTGTAATGTACAATATATTGCCCTGTCTGTAGTGAGTGTTATCATTCATATAAATACGCAGCTATTCCATCACATTAATAAATCATGATAGATGACCTGTAGCCTTGACTGCTAATGAGCCACTTTGTGCTCATCCACAGCCTAGGCAGTATCACAACAAGTAGACACTATAAACAGTCTCCTTAATGGAGGGCATTTTAATCTATACATGTTATAGCCTACATGATTCATCATTCATGTAAAGACATTAAATTAATGCCCTTAGATAATAATATTAATAAATTCATAATCAACAGCACCATATCAAGACAGTCACTGAAATGTATACTTATATATGATGAATAATTTGTAATATTTATAAAATCATGATATAAGTATCTACTAAAATGTTGAATGTGTGGGTGTTGAATAATTGAGAAGGTGGGCTTAGTAAAACTATAATATATAGCTAGAAACTAATACTGTTTGTTTAGTTGATATGTATTTATTTACCCTGGTGGTCTGAACAAACTCCTCACAGATGACTGGTTCATCCTCTGGGAGAACACACAGTGTGGATCCGCTCATCTCCTGCAGCACTGCATCGATCCTGAACTCCACCAAGTCGTTCACTCTGTCCATCAACAGCTCCAGGTCCACTGGAGAGACAAGAGGAGAAAGAGAGGGGCAGAGAAAGACAGACAGAAGTGGAAGGAAAGGAGATCAGGCATTGGGGAAAGGAAGGAGAGAGAATGGAATGAAGAGAGAGAGACATGAACAGCGAGTACACAATAAATCCATTAATGTAAATTTTATCAGATGCTGCTAGTGCTGAGTTGCAGGATGTCTCATGTGTCAGCATGTGGAATATTGATCTCACTGGATTTTTTTGCTTACCCAAAGCCTTGTCGATGCAGCTGAGGTACTTGTCTATGTTCAGTGATGTCCAGTTGAGAGAAGTCAAACCTGGCTGTATAGCCTCATCCACCTGTCAAGTCAGTGATGTATGATGATGCACTACAGTAGCTGTTGTGCACAATCACTCTCATTTTGTCATAAATTCTTGTGTCACATGTTTAATGGTGGGGGTGGGGGGTCTGTTTGCATGACCAAACTGCAATCGGAAAAATGTTTTCTGGTACAGTGAGTGATAGTTTGTACAGCTGTGGAAAATAACAATATGAAACATATTCCTTTTCCAAACAATACAAAACAGCAAAATGTTCACATTTGTCCTGATCTGGATAATGTTTTGTTGTGTGCTGTTCAACCACAGTGATTTCTCCATAAAAAAAGTCATAATTCAACATAATTGGTTGAACAGAAATATGTTTCTAAATGATCTCTTTAATTATCTTGTGATTGTATTTTGTGTATCCCCAAGTTGGGAAGCAGCTCCACCGAAGACTAATTTTCATATTGTTCATTTTTACAGGCATTATGAGGCACTATTATCAAGTATTTCACCAGAAATAACAATCAAATAAACAATTTGAGAAAAGTCAGAAAATAATATGTATAAGCACCATGTTTTATTGAAAAAGAATGAAAAAGTGAACCAAATGTTAAATCAGTTCATAAAGTTGTACCATCTGGTGCACAAGTGCTAAAACAGCTCTGCTGTCACAGATAACGATGGACACTGAAAGTATGCTGTACAAACATGTAAATCCACCGACAAAGTCAAGTTAGTACGTTAGTCACATATTAATTTGCCAACAGGATTAACCTGATGGATCCTAAGGAGACTGTAACCTAATTATACACACCTATGCCCCAAACTGAATTATAATGATTGAATAGTGGATGCAATATTAAATCTCTGTATCACTATAAGTCACTATAAATCATGTCATAGCTTTTATAGAGCCAACAAAGTGTTCAACGTGCAGTAAATTCATAGACATTATGAAATAAAATATTTATAAAATGAGCAAAAATATATACGTGATCCAATAAATTGTGATTTTATATTTTTATCAGTGATTGCAATTTAGATTTTGGATAGTTACTTTTAATGTTGTTAGAATTAACATTTATCATTATAATAAATTTAAAAAATGCAGGATACTGGCTATATTTTAAGTACAACTTATATCAATTACATCATAACCACATCTTACCTTAGCTACATGCGGCATGGCCAGCTGCTCAAAAGCACCCTGAATCTTAGCCCGCACTCTGGTGTTCTCACTCAACATTAACTGAAAAGGGGAAGACAATACAGTTTGTGTATTCACTCACAACAGTGTTGAACTGATTGCAAATACGTACAACTGTGTGAAATACCCACCTGTAATTTGTTGTAGTTCTTTTTGAGGCTGTCCTGTTTCTGCTGCAGCAGAGCAGCAAAGGGTGGGATCTCCAAGTTTATCCTCGTCATGCAGTTCACCTCCCTGATCTGGGTCAGAATCTCTGGGTCAAAGTTCACAAACAGCTCCCCTGTCTCTGGCGATCTGACCAGCAGAGAGGCCTGTAGGCCCACCCTGGCATCCTCCATCTGGGTAGGAGGGTTAAAGTAGTTCAGTGAGGGTGTTCAAAAAGGTGAGAAGAGAGAGGTGAGAGGAAAAGAGACAATGAAGCGGAGAGAAAGAGTCAAAAGAAAGGAAAAACAGTACAAATGCATGTTGTATATGATGAGACTAGGGATGCACAATATTATCGGAACGTCATCGGTATCAGCCGCTAAAAGCTCTAAAATGAAATATCGGCATCTGCGAATTCTGCCGATTATGAGAGGCCGATACGTCGCCATCTCCTCCGCCGCCTGACTGTGCTTCCCTTGATGGACTGTGTCACCCTGACAGTCCCGTTGCTTCCTCTGCAGACTCCACTTCACTCAAGCTGCCCGTCAGACTCGCTGCTTCTTCCCACTTTAACCCGTATAACAAACCGGGGCCCAGTACTCGACATAGAGAGCCAGGGCTAACGTTAGCTGGGAGGCTAGCGAAGGCTAGCTGGCTGTGCTTCCCTCCGGTCATGCTGCAGCTAACGCTCCGCTAGCCTCTCATCTCACGTTAGCCCTGGCTCTCCATGTGGATCCAGGTGTTTGTTATTCGGGTGAAAATCAGAAGAAGCAGCTGAGTGGAGCCTACGGATGAAGCACCGGTACCGTCAGGGAGAGACAGTCCATCGAGGAGCTGCGGTGTTCGACTGCACAGATAGGAAATCCCTCGGCTGACAGGATGTACCACTCTGTTTGAAAAATAAAAAAAACTTCTTCTTCTTCTTCTTTTTGGTTCATAACAGCGGTTGGCAACCAGCGTCTTAGGCGCATTACCGCCACCTTCTGCTCCGGAGTGTGGACCAGAGATTAAATCCTACACATTAATCCTGTCTGTCTAATGAACTCAAAGAAAACTCTACTGCTCCACCCACTTGGCAAATTCATTTAAGTTTTAATGCTGAGCTCCTGAATCCAGTCTTCCTAAATTCTTCCTTCATATATTGTCTTTCTTGATCATACTTAGTACAATCTATGCTTGCATGCATAACAGTCTCCTCAGCCAGCTGGAAAAAAATATGTGCATATATCGGTATCGGCATCGGCAATCGGCCACAATGAGTTGGAAATATCGGCATATCGGATATCGGCAAAAAATACAATATTGTGCATCCCTAGATGAGACTGTAATTTTTATTGGGCATTTTAAGCCTTTATTATAGACAGAAGAGACAGTTCACAGGAAATCAGGCAGGGAGAGAAATGCAACAAGGATCCCAGCCCAGACTCAAACCAGGGATGTTGTGGTTTGTGGTCAGCTTATTAACCCCAGGCTAATGGAGCAATGGAGGGACATCATAAATGTCCAGATTTTATATTCCTGCTCCTATGTCAAATATGTCATTTTTGTTAAATATTTTACAATATTTTTCTTATCTAAAATGGCAGGCTCTTTTTTCCAATTATGTATCCTCTCTCCTTTACCTTTTTCATCCAACTGTGATGGTAAAGCATCTCAAACTCCAGCAAGACCCTTGCTACCCTGTTGTAGTTCCTGATGATCTTCTTAGCCTCTGGTGTGGAAAGAACCCCTGGATGCTACTCAGGAAATAGGATAGGATAGTATTATTTAGAAGGAAGAGAAACACTACATTTATTCTATGGTAAATCAACAAAAACAACACAGAGGCAGTGACAACCTCAATTTTGTACAACTATGTAGTTTCACTGTAGAAAGGCATATATCCAACATTACCTGTTGAAAGAGATCCATGGGACCCTGGATTCTGCTGTACAGCTGTCGAGCCCACATGATCCGGCCCGCCACTGGGGGTAAGTCCCGGCCAATGGGGGGATCTAGTTTCTGCTTCATGTAGATACGGGAAACCATTTCAATGTCCCGACCATAGTTTTGCAGAATGCGCTGGTATTTTTCATCAATGCCAAGGTCGGGGATGCCCAGTCTGTTTTAGGAAGTCAGAGGATACAGGTAGTTGCACAGACAACCAATATTAAACAAATTAAATAATGAGATGTGAGGAAAATAAAGTGTATTACATTGTTTTTTTATTTTTAGATCAAGGTCGATCTTGGTGATTGGGAAAGACTTTTCTAATGACAAACATTTGTACATGTCATACAAGATAATACACAAGTGCTCCATTTAGATGTGCCAGTAAGTCGTGTCAGTGAGCCAGTATGCACAATAAACTGACTAAAAGGAACTAGAACACCTAATTGAAATTCAGCCATTATGTTATTAGTTACACCTGCGTTTAACAAGCTGAAATGCCCACTGTGAGAAAGGTCCAGCCAGAGCCCAGCTGTTTTTTTTTTTGTTTCCCTTTGATCGGGGAATGGTTTTGGTCTGGGATGCCAGGTGAATGCAATTAACTACAACTGATCAGCAGGTAGGATAGAGAAATAGTAGACTTCTGTGCTGTGGACCACGACTGATAAACATTTGTTTAGGGTACAATACATGTGCAAGGTCTGATTAGAAGCGCTAAACAGTGGTGTTACCTTTCAAATTTCTTCAGCACGTTTAGTGCTCGTTCTGTATTTTGAATTTTCTCAAAGGTGCTATCCATGAAACTCTTCAGCTGATTCTGGAAGCACAAAGACCAACAAAAAAAATACATTTACAAAAACTGCCCACTTAATCATTGGCTGCCCTCCAATTGGTCAGCATGTGCCATTTTGTGTGCTGATTGAATTGAAATTGAAACCACACACATCTGGCACACGCCAAGTTTTGGAGCACACCCATTATTATTAGTACAATATAATGACCTCATATAAATCCCAGCATGCCCCACCCAACATCAACCTGAGTAGAGGTCTAATCAACCATAATAACTGAAAACATCTGTGGGGTGCAGGCCCATTAACTGTACAGTGTAATAAAGTGGAAACAAACTAATCAATTGTGTTTGTAATAGTTAACTTACGTGGAGCTCAGCAGTGCTTTTGCAGAACTCCTCATAGTCTACATCGAAGTCAGTTCTTCTCTGGTCCAGGAAACTGTAATGTTTTTTCTTCATGTTGAGCACAATAGCCTACAAACATACAAACACACAGCCTAACTGTTCAACTACAGTCAAACCTGAGCTGGTAAATATTCAATCTTTAATTACTCTTTAATCCCATTTCCTTGAATACAGCTGTTTATCAGGGCTGCTGAGTGACAACACACTGATGTTGGCAACACAAAATCTAAGTCTGCAAGTTAATCAGGGTTTTAAAATAGCAAAGGTCAAACATATGCATAGTGCATATTGGAATGTAAGACCAAAAATAAGATATGTATATACTGCAGAGCTAACAAAAGGAAATCTGCAATCTATTTTTATAAAGTTCAATCTGGTTACTTGGGCCATCAAAGGACTGATGGAATTACAGAAGGTCAACTGGACAACATGCAAAACATTTGTATACAAAATAACTGCAAAACACAAACCAATGGAAAAACTCATATGCACAACACATTTTGGAGTTGGTTCTCTTTTCATGATCCATGCTGTTAGTATTGTCATATTGCTATTAATGATATGTACAGTATTAGCTCACATGTATGAATTTTACTGCATGTTATCAACTATGACAATGAGTCATGCATTACTAAAAGTTGAGGACCGCAGTGAGACATTACCTCCCATTTTGCCTGCATGTCTGCAGTCTGCATTTCCAAGGAAGCATAGACAAACAGATAGCTCACATTACTATTACGGGTAACATCTACTCACCAGTTACAGACAATATGGTGCAATTCAAACCCAGTTATTTCTGTGACCCATAAAATCTTGGCACAGGTACTCTGCCATCATCTTGCTAATGTACAGCCTCAAGCTCCTCGTTAATGAAATAAAACTCACTTTTGAATACAAATGCAAATGAGTTGCACTGCCACTGTTACAATTACTATCTCAAATATCTCAACTTTTAAAAATGCATTAACCTCCAGTATCTCCTCCTATTTAGCTCTCCTTCGTTATATGCATTTGAGAAGCTCAATTAATGCAATTAATTGAGGAAATAATGGATTTGACCCAATCAGGACAGACCAATTTCACATAAAGAATGAAACTTTCAAATGTTTCTTTGTCACATTCAGTAAAAAGTTTTTCAGTGAAATCTTCTGAATGCTTTGATAACCAGATTTCAAACTTTTATAAGTCATTCTCAATAGAAGTCCATATACACATTTCACATATTCCATCTATGTTTGTGTTAGTTATACATGAGATGACTTGCTGCAGCAGCCTTATATTTGCCATCTACTTACATCCACTTTCATTTCAACATCACTGAATGGCAGAAGAAATACAGGCTCAGCCAACTATCAGTGACATTTCATCAGTTAATGGAATGCGTCTGTGTGCTATCACAATTTGATCTAACTATACACTCACTTGAAACCTGGTGGCCATCGTCTCCAGTCCCTCTATCTTTGAGTCCTGCAGGGCAGAGTAGGTGGAAATGGTGCTGAACATTTCCAGGATTTTGTTGAGTCGTCTCTGGAATGTGTCGAACTTCCCAAAAATGTACATCTCACTGAAGTCAAACTGTCTCTCTGTGGGAGTCTGTTCCAACTTTTCCTTGGTCTTATGGAAATACCGCTGATACTCCTGGAGGACATAGTTTGACACAAATCTGGTTACTCTTATTTTTATCCATCCATCATACCAAGGTAGTACCAATTTTTTATCTTAATATTCATCATTTCATAGAAATAGCATTGTCTCCACCTGGAGCAGTTTCCTCATTTCGTCTCTGAAACAACTGATGTGTGACTAATGATGACATATTGTAACATAAAATATCTTGTGTAAGACAAACAAACAAAGGGTTTGTGTCAAACTATACTAATAAATGATAAAACACATTTGATAATAAGTTGAACTTTAAAATTACAAGTGATTTACATTATAAATGATGGTACATTTAAATCTACTATCCAGTACCTTGTTTAGGTGGATGGCAGCTCTGATTTTGTCAGCTACAACTTGCTGAGGCTGGTCCCATAGTGAATTAGAACCATTATTAGTGATGTAGGCTTTGCAGGCTGTGATCATCTGGTTTGTCACCTGGAGATATTGATGAGTGTGGAGAAACATATGCATTTGAGTTCTTTGTGTACCCAGACAACTTGAGACTAGAAATGTACAACCTTGGAAGCAAAATATGAGTGTATCATGAGTGCGGATGACAAAAGGTCGCAGAGGCAATTTTGTTTGAGTGCTGTATTATAGTTAATATAAGAACCCTTCTGATGTTTTCATTTTATTCACATCTATTCTTTAATGAATCAACCCAGTAATGTATATACTGGGATATTACAAAATTTTATTTCCATTTACTGATAATCTTGTTTATCAGTCTGTGTTACTATGGCCTTAGCAGGTAAAAGCTGTACCATTCAATAGTTATTCATCTATAAAAACATGAAAATTACAGTTCTCTGAGTGAACTCTGTGAACTCAAATGTAGACAATATCAAGGCTATAGGACAACTACTCATTCTCATTCATTATATACAATCTTCTTGCATCGTGCAAGATAGAAGCCACCCTTACCTTGACAAATAGTGATGTTATCTTTTCAGATGTGTTGTAGTAGCGAGAGATACTGTGAATCATCCTGATGGCATTAATAAGACCTGGGATTGCATCCACCATTGATACCTGGTTTGAAACAGAAATAATTACTTATGTGTTGGTACAACTTACCTTTTTAACTGCATTTACTTGCACATGTGGATCTATTCAAAATCGTTTTATGACATTGAGTAGTATTGGTATAACACGCCATTTTCACAAACTGAGGTAACGCAGCAGAACACGTCATCTTTAAAGTGCAAGATCATTTGTCTTACAGGGTCACTGTTGTAAAGAGGGTCACAGAACTTCTCCAGGCTGTAAAGATACTTGACATTGTCTTTGGCCTCATTGGCTGCATCAGTGATCCTGGTGTCGAGTTCCCGCCATGACTAGAGAGAACAGACCCTTATTGAACATTATGTATTATTCCGTCACAGTGAACATCTGCATATTTACATTTATACAAAAAAAGAAAACAATAAAATGATAAAATGATGGATGGAACTGGTTGTAGACTGAAAATAGTGTACTGTGAGACTGCAGAATCAAAGAAATGTGTCCATTTGGTACATATAGTCACAACAATCAAGCAGTGACTGATATGGATTTCTGACCTTGATAATTTTAGATTTGGCCATCAAGAGCACACCCAGTACAGCCTTGACGTCAGGGCTCTTAAGCTGGTCCAGAAGGTAGTTGAAGCGGGACATTCGTTTCTTCCAGTGGTCCAGCTCAGCCCGAGGGCCAAGGTCATCTGCCTCTTTCCTCAGCTGGTCACTCTCAGCTAGAACCTACAGAGCAGATGTACTGTATCTACTCACTGTTTAAGCATCATTTCTGCAGTTTATCCTTTCCCTTAAAGTCACAGATTATTGTGGTGGTTTTGCATCCCTCTTCAACTGGTATTTGGATCATTAAATGTTTGAGTTGTGAGGAACAACTATTAAAACATGAAATATTAAGGTATAAGTTGAGGTAAGAAAACAAGTAGTACCAAAATACTTTATTCATCCATATTTTTTAAGTACCCATGGACTAAAATTGATACTTTGCATCTGCGCTGTCAACGACACTGTTGCTTCCTTTCAGGATGAAAATGCATTTTAAGCATTTGTTGTTCCAGCTTCATGAAATCTTAAGCACATATCTACATTGTTGTACATTTTTCCGGTTCAACTTCCCCTGATAAAAGTCACATTTAAATACATTAAAAAAAAAACTTTAATCTGTTTCTAAATTCTAATTCGAAATCTGGCCACAAGCTGTACTGCAAAACAAAGAGGAATACACCATCACAGCAATAAAATGTTATTTTAGTGATATGTTTAAGGACACAGTAACTTCTTACCTGTTCTATCTGTTTAATCCAGACTTTCATGCAGGCCTCTATCTTTTCTGTGGTCTCTGTGCTGTTGGCTGCTGCCATGTAGTCTGATGGGCCTTTCAGCACCCGCAGGTCAAATGTGTCACACTCTTTTAAGGTAACCTAGAGGCAAGCCATGACATGGTTTATTTTTGCTGCGGTGTCTGTAATTTATTTGTTTGTGGATGTGCCTGTGTGTGCTCACACAAGTCTATGTTTCATAAAATGTATCAAAAAGAGGAGGCTGACTGACTAGATGGCCTTGGGACATCTCAGGAGACCTGAGTGTTTAATACTGTTTACTAATGTTTATTTCTTGAAAAGAACTGAATATAGTGTATTGTGCTAAAATGTGTATATCTGTGGATATGCATTAAAAGTTTCATTGTATACTGTACATGGTCATAACTGTATGAATCTGGCAGGCTTACAGTGATTTTAAAATAGCTCCAAGTACACTCTAAAACTTTGAAGTTTCTTACTGATTTAATGAAACAGGTAATGCTACTGTATGAAAAAAGGTTCACAGATGATAAAACAGCCTTTATTTCTCTATATTAATCCAAATCATTATGTATTTTTCTGTGATTTGCAGAGTAACACGTAGATGCCAGAGTACTAGCATGGGTTTAAAATCTGGTTAGAGGAGAAATATTTAAATGAGCCTCTCGTTAAATACCATTTTGGCTGAGTCACAGTATTTTGCAGCTGTTTTATTATCCTTGATGTTTTATTGTGTGTGTTACTCACTTTTTCTTGCAGGCTTTCCTGCGCTCCAGCCAAAACAGACACGAAGCTTTCCAATGACGATATGAAGTCCTGTTTGACAGCCTGGGCCTGGGTACTGGCCAGCTCTCCCCAGCCGTGGTTCATCTTCCTCAACGTGGGGATGAAGATCTCCGAGAGCAGCTGTTCCACACTCTTCAACAGACCTACCTCTGTTGTGTCCAGCATATTGAAATTTACATCCTAGAAATAGACAATAGTGCACACATATTCTCATTCTGCAGAAATCAATGCAACATTTTACTGAATCTAACTACTGACCTTGTTTAAAGGCTCCTTCATGGACTAAATGATACTCTAAGTTAACGTTACGGCCCTTGGCATTAAACGGTAGGTACAGATATTTGACATTTGACAATTAATTAAAATGTGCACTCACTGGAAAGAAGGTGAACTTCTCAGCTACCAGGAGAAAAGGTCAAAAAAAATTGTCAGGAACAAATACCCCGCACTCTGTCAATGTTAGTGGTGTTTTCTGTAATTTACACAAACTTGACTTCAGCTTTTCTCTCCTGGTGTGTTGCTGAGATGTTCATTTTCACTTCCTTCTGTTAAGTTCCTCTTTTCACCATTATCCCATTAAAGAACTTAACAAGGACTAAAAGCTTGACATGGTGCATCACTCTGATGGAGTCCAGTAGTCACTCCCTTTTTAGTTCTGTTTTGGTCCATCTCTCAAGGAAAATATCTTTAGTGTGCTAAATGTTCAACTTTTTTTTTTTTTTTTTTTTTTACCAGCCACCATTTACAGTGAGGCTGTTTATATTAACAACAGATTTAACATTTTTGGTTTAATTATGCCCGTTTTTTGATGCTCTCACTTGCACTTACAAACCATTAATGTAGACTATTTATGACAGTGGACAAACAAAGCTTGCTTTTTGAAAATTTTAATATTAATTAATTAATATTTATTTATTTTATTATCACGATTACTATTATTTATCTGTCTTAATGAAATGAATAAAAATATACAGTGGTACCTATACAAGGATCACTTGCACCAAAGCAGGCACACTCACATAGTGGGCATATAAACACAAGCTCTCTCTCTTCCTCTCTCTCTCTCTCTCTCTCTCTCTCTCTCTCTCTCTCTCTCTCTCTCTCTCTGTCACACTGACAAACACACACACACAAGTCGTCCTTCCTCCCTCTCCTGCCGAGAGCGCCTGGTAACAAGCATGTCCTGTTATCAGTGGTGGTGATTAGTTTTGCTGCTGACAACAGGTGATCAGCAAAAATCAATAGCCAGAACTGCCCGCAGTATCAGAGTGCTAATGCCAAACCTCTCTCACTATCTCTGGATGAAAAGAAGCTGTCTTGCTTGAAGGAAACCATTTATCACACAAATGGGCTCGAAGAGAAATCACTTCCAAAAGGAATCAAAAACATGTATCCATTGCACAGTATGATTGGATAAAAGCTGAGAAGATTATCGAAAAATTCAAGGTAATGATGGTTAGTGTCTGTCAGTGACATAATTGCGGTTTCACTTTATCTTGTATCCTCCATCAACCTACACTCATCCCGGATCTCATGACTTATATTTCCCAAAACGGTGCAAACTGACTCACTCTGTGTATGTTCTCAGAGGTGATTGCCTTAGAAGTGTTGGCTCTGGTGAAGAAGACACACACTCCGGTAAGTGCCACATCCCTCCCGTCTGTCACAAACACTTTACACTTCTTGCTGCAACCAGGCTGCTGGGCAACAAGCTGAGAGGGCGTAGAGGCTGCTGCTGCTGCTGCTGCTGCTGCTGAACAAAGAAGTGGACAAAGAAGCAACGCAAGGTATCATCACAACTTTGACTTCTCTCTGTGATCTTTATGATAGGACATCTTTTGAACTGATTGATGATTGATTTCGGAGGCCTTATCAGTTACAATACAGCTGTGATTGCTGTCACTGATAGAGACAAACCCTAAAAATCATGTGTTGCAAATTAGATACAGCGTACAGATTGTGTTTATTTTTAAGCATACATGTACACATTTCCTGTACCTGCTTCTAGTGGCTCGATGTCCTGATAGTAGAACATGAGGTGTGGAAGCCCCTCAGCCACAAAGAACTGCTCCATACGGTCAATCTAAGAAAGATGAAAAGAAAACTTTCAACGCAATCAGACAAAACTCAGTCTCTTAGATGCAATCCGATGCTTGCTGTCATTTTAGTGAGGAAAGAAGAGACTCATTCAACACAACATGTTCTGTAGGGGTTTAAACAAAGCAGCGCATACATGTGCATGGTGTAACTTCAAGCAAAGTTGAAACTCTAAATTAAAACATATATCCTAACCAAATTATTTGCCATAATCCAATGCTTAACCCCACAAAACTGAACTAAAACTAAAAATACAGATGCGGCAGTGGTTTTGTATCAATAACACAATAATGCATGTTTTGAAAATGCTGCTACACCTACAGTATTTTGAAAATGTGTGGTCTACAAAAAAGACCTGTGTGAAAATCTGAGTTTGAGTACCTGATTACCCTCCAGTATGGCATCTTCCACATCAGCTTTCTCCAATCCCAGGCATGAAGCCACGATGCTGAGGACGTAGTCATGTCTTCCATCCAGCTGGGCACGCTTAGCTTCTCGCTCCTCCTTCAACTTTTGCTGAAACAAAACGTGAGGACAATTTTAATATCAGGATGGAGCCTCCAAGTTACTTTTAAATTCAGCCCAGCTCTGATTCCTTCATGATAAAAAAAAGAATATACTATGCAGTTGTACTTTTTTTCTGTGAGAGGAGAAAATAAAAACTTAAGCGATCACATGACCAAACCCAGCACAAAGCCATTAAACAATATTTCACGTACTTTGCATGTAGTGATGTGACTGTTAGTAATGACAGATGATTGAAGCTCTCCTGTGGTCGTACACATCGGCTCAGACATCATTTAAATAAAAGTCCTTTCAAAGAATCAGGGTTATGCACAGTTTTAAATGAATGAGCAGTAGGATATGTCATAAAATTGTAAAATGAGTAATCCTTAGTATATTGTACACACAGTATCCTTCCGTATCTAGCTCCACACAAGATTAACAGAAAATATCCAAAACGTGAGTCAGCGTTCCTTCAAGAATTTCAAACGCACATCTTCATTTTCATCCTTCTACTTTTGAGCAGTGCTTCCATGTCTCTCTTATGACCCTCTTAGCACCTATCCAAATGCAGCTTTCTTTGAATGCATTAAACAGCAACACAGCCAGTTTACAACAGGCCATGGCTTGCGTTTAAGTTAGTGCGACAGTAAAATCAGCCACAATGTGTTGCCAGGTTCTGCTGCTTAGTAACACAGGAACAAGGTCAGCCATTAAATTACATGAAACCTGGTGTTGCATGGTGTGTCGGCTGCAGGGTGCATTTAAATTCTCTCATTTACCCTTTCTTTTGTTTATCTGGAATTCAAACAGGGTGCTGACAAGAATAGCTCTTTCTAGCTTAAAATACTTTTTGCATTGACGTCACTTTGGTCAGACTATCTTTTAAAAGGCCCACTTCTGCAACAAAGCAGGAAACATCCTGCTGTGACTGGCCAGGCCAAAAATAGAATACTTTAGAGCCAGCCCTTTTATGTACCAGTTTGTTTAGACATTTTTCAACAACTGGATTAACAATGAGAATGACGCATTAACTGATCACCAACTTCTGTGATATTTCTCAAGTTTCTCTTTCATCCAGATTTCCCTTTCTCTCCTCTAACTTTCTTGTGATTTAAAGCAGACATCTATGTGGCTCTATGTACTTATAATTCCTTGGCAGAGGAAAGACCTATAATGTCTTGCCAAACTGCAAAGGTCCATATAGTACAGTTGAGCGCAGGGCATACATGCAAGTTACCTTTGTGAGTCCCTTGGATTGTAGTTTGAATCAGATGGGAGAAAAAAATAAATAGTGACAGGTTTTGAAGAATTGATAGAACCCTGAATAAAGTGCTGAGAGGACCATAAAAAGGAAAAAGAAAAAAAGACACAAGTCCAAAGGATGGTAAGATTAGATAGACATGAAGTGATTGAGGGAGGAAGAGAAGATGGGGGCTGAACACATGGACAAAAACACAGATACAAGGGGCATAGAGAGCTGATAAAAAAAAAGAGGAAAACCGATCCTTAAAAATGAAGGGAGAGAGACTGGTAGAGTATAAGGTGGGCAGCTGTGCATAGTGAGGAAGAAACTGAGAAAAGGAAAGCAAAGGAAGGGAAAATGGACAAAGGTGAAAAATGAACGGAAAAAGAAATAAAGGGAGGCAGAAAGGTACACTGTAACAGGTAACAACCTGAGGACGAAGAAAGAAAGCAAGAGGGAGGAAGCAAGGACTTGAACATGGAGAGAAACGAGATTGTTCAATATATGCTTCAACTCAGGAAGGTTAAGAGTCAAGGTATTGATTCTTGTTAGTAAAGGCCCGGGTAGTTAGTCATGTGAAGTCAGAGTGTGGTGGAGCATACCAACAAGTTTGGACAGGACACACGCAAACTGTGTGTGTCAACATGGTTAGCAAGAGCAGCAACACATTAGCCAGTTAGCAGCCCAGCCCCTGTCAGCTTTAAAAGAGGTCAGACGATCACCACATTGACATGCAAGCTTGCACAGAGAAAAAAGAAAAGAGCTGAAATGGGTGCACCGCTCACAAAATATGTTGAATTATTAACTTTCTCAAAAAGTATGGCAACATTTGCCAAGCACCAACAAACTGCTCTCGGGAACAGGTCACCTTGACAGAGATCTGGTTGCTAAGCAATGCAAAATTACAGGCTTGAAATTCGGTCTCAGTACATACAGTTCAGTCATTCAACTCACATATGAACTTAAACATATACTGTATATACTAAATGTAAACAGACTTTGTATTGATATTAGTGCTCTGTTATATTTCACTCCTGTAAGGTACAGCTTAAGCCAGCCAAACTTGAGAACAGGGACAAACCACAGACTGAAACCAACTGCAGCAGACCATGAGGAACATGAGCTCACACTTATCTGACCTATGTGACTTCAGCTGTATAACTCTAATTTCTAGACTAGTGATCTAATTTCTATGTTACATTTTCTGCAATGCTTAGCAGTTACATTTGGTTTCCAGCCATATTTGTGAAATAAAAAAATACAGAGTATTTTTACATTTTAGACATGATTGTTTAATAAATCAACCCAATCTAACATCATAAAATAGAAACATTTATTCAGATAATTAAAATAAATTCAAATGAACTACTGCAGAACTGTGACAATGAATCACATCAGCTTTGTTAAAGTTATACACACATTATACACACACAAACACATCATAGGTCGACCATAAAAAAAGCATATCAAGCCAACAGTTGCTGGGCGACCAGCCGTTTCACATCTTCTCTATGCTTTTACTCCAAATTGTGTAAACAGCCATCTCAGCCCAGAGACACACAATGCAGAGTAGTGCAGACTATTCAAACAAGCAGGGAAAGTCACCACTAAATGCAATACAAACACCCAAAATACACTAACCAACAATAACATGCTCCACCAATGACAATAACAGGCACACACACATATACACATGGAAGAGCCATGTAATAACAGCTACAACATTAATAGCTTTCATATGTAAAGCCCCATCCTGAGATAAGCTATGGCGAGACGGACAATCCCCATAACAAATACTGTGGCCTTTGGAATTAAGGAGAAAATAGCTGTGAAAAAATAGTGCAGCAGGTAAAATTTGGCTCAAATATAGTCTGATAATTTATCTAATATTTAAAAAGTCAATTCAAGATGCTTAAAGTGCCATGCCAAACCTTAAATCAACACAAAAAATGATTCAATTATAATCGAAATCTTCTGGGGAATAGAAACACACACTGCCAAAGTCAACACTAGTTAGACAAAGTTTTGCAGTTAGTTTTGTCCATTTAGTTTCAAATCATAGTGTGGTAAATGAACCATCATAGCCAGTACTTAGCATAATACATGAGAATTATATGGATGGGTAAACTAAAATGGCTGAGAACCCTGAAATGACACCGCAACAAAAACAACAACAGCGCTGCATGATTTCTCTTACCCGAATGAGCTTGGAAACAGTCTGTTTCCAGAGCTGTTTCCGAAACACCTGAGACATGACAGCTCCTCACCTCTCCAGCTCAAACACTTCTATATCTTCTCTATAACCTGCTATCACTTTCTCATCGAGATGTACACAGAGGAGTTGTATGCTCACACCCTCAAAGGGATTAGCCCTATCAAGTTGTCAGTGGTGACCACTGAGCCAGCTGAGCTGAGGCTATGCCTGCTTTATGTTTAATGGCCATTCCTGTCAACAGCGTATGAATTTTCACAGCCAGCTATGGTCAGGATAGATATCATCCCTTATGGACTATTCAAAATAAATGAAAAACACATCCAATTTGCGACAAGTACATCAAACGTTCACCTGCGAATGAATACTCTTATTTATAGTACACAAGCACACAGAGAGGCCATATGCAGAAAAACACACAGGTGGCCACTGTGTATGTAAGCATGCACTGTGGGCTCATAAATTAACATACAGGATTAGCACACATGCACACACACAATGTGCACACACCTCAGGTATGTTCTAACAGTATAGGCTAGCAAGCAGCCGGAACAAAGCATAGTCAAAAAAAATTAAAATAAATAAAAATCTTAATGTGCCATTTGTGTGCGGTTCTGAGTAGATTTTGTGTATAAAGAGTACTCCGCAGATTAGCACCGGACTCATGTCGAACTCTTGAGGGACAGTTTAAAAAAAGGGTAAAAATTGATGCAGCAGAGGGAGAGATAACGTCTTTTATATTCCACTCACTCAGAAGATCACAGAGATTGTTATGCTAGTAGCGGCTAATGTAGCCTCGAGCCTCTAGCCACAAGCAGAGATGTGGAGCGGACTACAGAGGGCTGGTATCCTCACTTCATTCTACCTCCACAATCCCAGATTTTAAATTTAAATTTGTAGTCTTCAACCCCAGCGGATGAATTTATCAGACTGTTTTCCTATGTATTGGTGCTCCCCAAGACTTGACCTGTGTCACCTGATGACGTACACCATGCAAAACTAGTTATAGTAAATGCTTATTTTACCGTGACATTAGTAGCTTTGGACTTTGCAAACATTGTACAAGTCACACTGCAGGGACACTGTCTTTCATGCAGTGACATTCACCTTGTTACTGGTAAAACTAAGTTAATAAAGAATTAAGTTTAGTCCAAATGTATAAAACATGGACATATTTTTTCAAAACATCAGTAACTACAAGATACAGAAAATAGATGTGGTTTTATTTTTATCCTCAAACTTGCACTTTAATGATCTACAGTATATGCATGTAAGAAAAAAAGGATTTCAGTTAATTTCTCTGGTGGTTTGTTGCGACTTCTTTATTAGCTGCTATATCTTTATCTGGTAAATAAATATATGAGACTGAGGCTGTTGTCAGATAAAATCTGCCATTATTACTCCTTGGGTAAGGCCTGCATAACCTGCAGCACACTAAAACATTTTCAAATTGGATTCCATACATACAATCTGTTTTTTCTAAGACTGCCTTGCTTTTGCCCTCTTGCGCTTTTCTATCAGCTACATTTTGATACAAGCACACAAGAGCTGTTTACTGAATCCTGTCACATTAATGATAAATTACATTTGGCCAAAGAAGCCAAGAAGCCAAGTTGTCTGTAACTTCAGAACTCTTGGGTCACCTTACCTTGTTTTGATAGTCTGGTTTAAAATGCAGCATCGTCGTCGCCCTCTCACACTGACACTTCTTTTCAAGTCATTCCACCCTCTTGATTGGCTTTGCTATTCATGACATTAGAGAATTACAGCCTCCAAACAAAGAGGACAAGACAGAGAACAAGTGGCTTTGCTACCGTATGTGAGCAATCAGCCTTCTTATTTGCCATGTGAGAAAGGTTACTGCCCTGAAATTATCAGTGTCCTAAAAGGGGACTGCTCACTAGATAATGCGGTGTTGGATGACCACCTGTCGGCAAGGTAATTGTCATGGTTCTACTCTCATCTTACAAGTCTAATATAACAATGGGATGGAGAGAGGGTGGGTGTGGAAGTGCTGATATGTTGGAATACAGTGTGGGTGGGTAACAGTTTCAGATATAACCTCTTAAAAAAAACACACACACACACACAATGCACACATGAACACAAACAGATAAAATGAATCAGTTACTGTATATTATCAGTTATAACAGTAATGACGTTCTAGTGTGACTTTGACAACATTTTAAAGGACGCCAGGTTTCCCACAGTTAACACCCTTTTAGAATATTGTATGCGCAACCACTGTATGCTAACTGACTGAAGCTAGTCATGTAGTGACTGTAGTAATCTGTGACCTACATAAAACAACAACAGAGTAAGAATATAATGTTGACAACTGACAGGCAAATCATTAGCATTTTGCATTTCATACATAGTTTAATCTAACGTGATCTAAGTATTATGTTAGAAGTCATAATTGCATCCATGGTTGATTTTTCTTTCTAGTTTCATCTCACTTTTATGTTGAGGGTTAATTTAATTTAGTGTGAAAAATGCTTAAGCAAGAATAAAGTAAGATTATAATTAAGATGATTATTGCAAAAACGGTTGATGCATGTATGTAATATATGCATTATGACTAAATGACTTAAATGATATAAAGTAATTTATCCAGTATATATACAGAACATTTGCTGGTTCCACCTTCTTAAGTGTGGGAATTTGCTGCTTTTCTCTGTTTTATGTCATTGCACATTGATTACTGTAGAGTTTTGTCAAAACAAGCAATTTCAGAATGTCACCTGGGGCTATAGTTTTGTTTTGTTTGTTTTTTTTACATTTTATAGATAAAATGATTAGTTCAAAGATATTTTTATAGATTAGTTAATAATGAAAATAATCATAAGTTGCGGGCCTAGCGGGAGTCCCTAATCATTCACCCAGTAAACACAAACGTCCACACACGCACACACACACACGCACGCACGCACGCACACACACACACACACACACACACACACACACACACACACACACACACACACACACACACACACGCACATGCACACACACAGACCTCCCACCAATTAATATAAAATTCCATTAGCTTTTACTGTGGCATCCTGCAGATGAGAAGCACTGATGGTTTGATATTGAAGAAATGATTGCAAAGCTTTGCATCTAAAAGCGGTTTGGTCATCAATTTTTCACTATGCCATGACTGATTTTCTATATTGAACTGTCTGGTTGTGAGCTGCCGTGAAACAGGAGAGGGACTATAAATTATAAATGAGGGGCTGGTGAGATCTAAGAAAGAAAGACACAGAGAGAGGGAGCAAGACACAGGAAGGTCCGGTGCTCTCCCAGAGGATCCTCACACTGACACGGATAGTTGAAACAAATCTGTTTTAAAACTAAAAACATATTGTAGCACAATATGGTCTCAGCAGCTGAAACAGCTCTGAGGACTTGATCTGCAACTCTCTTTTTATGGTAGTCACAGCTGTTTTAACCACTCCTGTGTACAACTAAAGAACCAAATCTAATAATATTTTTATACTGCCTCTATTGTCTGAGGTAATAAAACTTTCTCTACTGCCTGTTATGAGGCTGAAATAAATTGGACATAAGGAAGACAAACAGATACTGTAGAGGTTGTGTTATATTCAACTGATCCACACAGTGCAGGATTTGCTGTGCTAATCTGGCTCCATCCCATATGAAAGGCAGTTCACACTGAGTCTTTCCTTGTCACCTAACCTGTCATCAAAAGCAGACCGGCACATATTTAACAGAGAAGATGACACAACTTTCCCGCCACACTGTGACACCAGTTACTGAAAAAACACAGAACTGTCACACCAAGTATAGCAGAGTTTCCACTTTAGTCTTAACCAGAAGGCGTTTTGAGACATCGACCCTTTCACACTGACAGCTGACTGACTGCTCATTTTAGGAAGTCACAAATCCAGTATACAAGGGCTTAAGTAAAGTAAAACAGTGTCAATGATTATGTGTCAAGATCTCATTGTAATAGACCAGTATTTTCTTTTTTTGTAGTTTATGTTCCTCATTAATACTGACTGCTTTAAAACTGCATAAATAAGAGGGAGGTGTTGTGTTTGTTGGCATTTCACAAGTCATTTCTGTTTAAAATGTATGGATAAGGACACCGAGACAGACTCTATGAGCACCTGATGGTAATTTGCATGTGGATATTTATTCTAAAATTAGGGTGAAATTGAATCAATTTGAAGAATTCTTGGTCCAAATTGAAGCAGATCCACAGGGTCAGCATACCGTGGCTTCTAGTTACTGGAGAGTTGTTGATGTGTTTTGCATACTAATTGATCATGTATATCATTGTAGCCTATATAGTGCAGTATTTATCTTAAAGATGATTTGTGCCGTAGAGTTTTAATGAAGCAATGTAATTATATCAAGCGATATTTATTTTATAGCCTTTATGAAAGGTTGGGCTTTAAAGGAATGCAGAAATGTTATCAAAAACATACTACATTACAAAAATCACAAATAAAACCAAAACATAAAAAATAAATAATACTCAAATGTGAATTATGTCCCTTTAATCCTGACCTTTATGAAGGTAGAATTTGTGAAGTTCTGAAGTGATTGGGTGATTTTAACACATACAAGCAAAAAAGTTGATCTCTTGGTTTTAAATCCACTCAATTACCCTGCTATAATAACATAATTTCCCACTGATATCAATTACCATTTTAATAAAGACATAATTCCACATTAGCTGATCTAAACTTGCTTGTTCATCAATCTTGTCATCTTCATGGAACATGGTCTTACAGCAACTATGATATGAACACGCTACCATCTAGTGGACTGAGGCTCATAATACAACCAATACATAGTAAAGAAATATGCTACAGCTATTTTTGAACACTGCTGAAAGGCCAGTGGCTCAGGGGATTACTGAGTTGAAAATGAAGTGCAGATTAATTCAGTCATTACCTTCTTTTTTTTTTTTTTTACACAAGAGAGAAGAGAACCCTGATGTGAGGTTTCACTCTCCCAACTCATATCACCTTTCATTGAGTTAGTTACACCTCCTTGTGCTAGATGAAATAACTACCTGTGGTATTTTTTTCTAGACCAATGTTAAATATAACAATACATTAATTAGAAAGTTTGAGAACCTCTTGTTTACATAGAAGAAGGTGGCATTTGATCACTTTACTTGGTCTTTAATATATCAGTAATTTATCATTTCTAGCATCCCCAGTTTTGTGCTTTGTGCTAAGGTTTGTTTTAAGGTGAGCAAAGATGAAACATAGGCTAAAACTCTGATTTGTTAGACACATATATGTGACTTTCTGCATTACATTTAAACGAGCTGCAAAATATATATGTAATATATATGAAATGGGAACTGGGAACTTGGTCTGCTTTTGCATTTTTAATGAGTGCAAACAGGCCAGTTAAATGCAAAACTGTTTAACTTCATTTGGGCAACTGTGCCACCCAAATTAACAAAAAAATCCAAACCCAATGATACATTTGGAGGTATATTTTACAAATATCAAGTCAATAATAACCATTTACTAGTGTGATGATTCTTTACACAATATTGACAACCACAATTTCCAAAAGTGAATTAGGCTTAAAGAATAAATGATAATGGATTAGCCTATTATAGTGATTGAAATGGATAGGTATATCCCTTATTTCCCTCAGAGCCATACATTTAAAGAAATATCACGTTGTCATGATTATTATTATATATAGGCCTATATATTAATATATTAATATATTAATGTATTTGGGATCAAACCTGCATCTCCTTGAATAACTCCGCTGGTACAGAGGGCTGCGTGGGTCTGTTCCTGTAGCTGACTTTGGCGAGCCGAGAGCTGAAGGACATGGCTCTAACATTCCTTCACAGAAAATCAAAATCGATAATCTCAGTTCGTAACTTTATCCGCTTCTAGACGGGCGTTTTTGTCGGTCGTTTATTTAGGTTTGAGGTTTCCCCAGATTTGTTTCGTTCCTTCTACAAAACACGTTTTTTTCTCAGCGTTGGTCATGTATGTTGTTAGTGGTTTCCAAGGTAACGGGGTATCTGTGAAGGGGGCAAAGGGGCAGTGGGCTGGTCCTGAAAGAAAGTGGCTATTGCGCATTGTTCTTAGATTGTCTCAAAATAGGATAAAATGGTGTACTTGTATAAACAGTTATATAGACGGACAGAAAGAAAAATAGGATCACTGCATCACCAATGTCCAAGATTCAGCTCCAGTTGTATCAAATAGCACCTACCAGTTTGTTGGTGATTCCTGGACTAGTTGGGAACCAGATTTTTTGGGCAAGTCTCTTTAGTTACTTGGTTTTTGTTATTAGAATGTGCTCAGTGTTTAAGCCAACTGTTCTTTCATAAGTTTGTAAGTGGCATCTTAATTGCCATCTAACGCACTAGCCTAATACAGCAACACGTTGCGTTAGTTTTAACAAATGTAAGTTAGACCAACCTGTATGTTTCAGTGTATTTGTTTATAATACGGAAGTTACCGGATACATGGATAAAAAAAATAAGACGGAGGCATATTGTTTCAAACTTTCGGTTTTTAATAAATCATTGTCAGGAGCAGATAGCTAAAAACAGCTAAACAATTAGCTTAGCCAGGTGTGACAGCTAATTGCTCATTGCATTAAATGGGCTGATGACGTCACAGGCCTAACTGCTAGATATATATATATATATACATATATACACATATATACATATATAATATTATAGAACATGTATTTGTGTACAGTAGGCCTATTTAAAATATTTCAAGGATTAGTGTAGGTCTTGGATGACTGAGTTTTTGTACTTTAGACCTAGCTATTTGTAGCTATTTGCTGTCCTAATTCTCAGTATTAATTGTAGTAAACAGGACAATCGAGACATGTACACTAATCTGAATGAGTCTGTGGTCGACTCCTGAAGCAGCGCAACTTCTGACGACAATCCATAGATGGCAGCAGTGCACCGTCTTAAACTGAAAGCACTGAGTTGCAGCTGTCAGGGAGAACTAGGTTAGAATTGTGGGGCAAATGACCTCATACTGTAGCATCATCTTCATCACAAGGAGATGAAGAGAGAAACGAACAATCCCTATCTCTCTCATCATCCTTTTCACCCTCTCATCCGCCATAGAACATGGCTAGCTACTAAAAGCAAAAGAAATATTACCCTTATGAACAACATGCAATCATGTAGTAGGTCATAACTGTTAGGACGCTGAATAATGCAAAAGCAGAACTCAATGACCTCATGGGTTTATTGGGCTCGAGTTAGGAGTTCAGTTATAAAGGCCTGTACAGTAGGGTGATGAGGACTATGGGCCTACACGTCCCTGTGTGAGAAAACAGCAGGAATAAGCCTGATGTTTTGGCGTCCTAACATCTCCCATAACATCTGGGCTTGAGCTATTAGGGCATAAACTGAATGACTCCCACGCAGCCCGCATCAGCACCGCAGTGAGTGACGTTGGGGGCTGCTGATGTGCTGTGGCGCACACTAAATTTGGGTGGCGTACAATGCACCAAAACCCCCCGAAACGGAATCCCAGGATATCCCACCCCCCACCCACCCCTCAAAACGGAATAGCCCTCCTCCCTTAATCCTCCTCCCCTCAGTTTTTTTTTTTTTTTTTTTTTTTTTTACCTCCGCCTTCTCCCACTATCACCCCCCTCCCTCCTCCTCTCCCTCACGTCCCAACTCCGGAGCGCCGCCGATCGGTCGCCAGGATTTTCCCTTCTCGGCCAAAATGGAGGAGGAGGTCTTTCGCTTAATGAAGGGAGCACAGCTTGTATGACCGGATCTGCTTCAATGAAAGGCGTTAGGATCCGCTTTTGCTGATAAATAATTCTTGTTAAAATAAAAAAAAAAACCCTTTGAGGATTTCTAACGCGATTTCCACAGAAGCGACCACAGCCATGAGCGCAGGAGAGGGACTAGATGAGGCTGCGAAGGACGCGGCAGACATAGCGGCGTTTTTCAAATCCGGTAAGTCGGGAAGGGGCGAGTCTGGCTCCGGGAGAGCCACAGTAGAGCTGTCGCAGTGATCACTGGTGGTCTGCCACATTGTTGCCATAGATGACTAAAACCACTGATGGATTTCATGGGCGAGACGTGTAGCCTACTGTGCGTCGGACATGCTGGAGAGATGCGCACGGCTTGTAGTTATTTACCACATTTTAGTCCACTGACTTGTCATTGCACAGCATTTGATGACAACAGCATGATTGACACCTCCCGACATATGTGCTTTTGATTATTAGGCAGTGACCCAATTTTGGTGTAGACCAAGTAGGCTACAAGGTGTGGATGGTTACAGCTCGACCACAGTCTCTTCGGGCTGTACGACTATTTCGACGGTACAGCTTGTATCCATCACGAACCCCTTGGATGTGGGCAGAACATTTTTTTTAAATGTCTTTCTTTAGACGCTGTAGATTGAACAATGTTGTAAACCTATGATATCTCATGCATCACTTTCAACTCCGGCCCCCCCTCCTAGATCTGATGCACGGATACAGGCTAGGCCATGAACGCACGTATGGGCAATAGGTTGCACTCTACGTACTGGGCCTGTTTGATGTGATGGCATCATCATAACAAATAAGGATAGGCCTGCCTACCTTATTACTCTGCATCCAAAACATAAACACCTTTTATGGGTTCCTGTAGGCCTGCACTGGTGCCTGACATCAGCCTAATAGTAACACAAGGGGGCTTGTTCTGTCATGGATTTTACTGTGATGGTGCTTGTGAGCAACATCATTATCTATTTAACTTATAGTTGTAAGTGCATGGTGTGATGTAATGGTAACATTTCTTTACCAGGAATAGTCACATACTGCTCTACAATAAGAGCTAGTATGAATATACCATTCCTATAAGAAGGTAGGTTTGGGCTGTGATATTGGTATATTTTCTAAGATATTCTGTATCATAAGATGTTTTTTTTTCTCTTTGTAACAAAGACATCTCTAAAAAATGTGAAAACACTGTATATCAAGTTCTACAGCAGGGACTTTTCCACGTAATGTGTTGAGATTAGATATTGTTTTCTTCCTCTAGCTTTCACCTTCCTGGATTTTACCCACAATCAAGCCCTCGCTTGTTCTAACCTCATTGAATACCGTTTTAACCCTATCTGACACGTGCGTTAGGAGGACTGTGAGTGCTGTTGAAAGGTACATTTTAAGGCAAAAGTCCAGTGTGGGGAAAGATGTCGCCACTATTAGAGCAGGACCACCACTGATACACACCAGAAGAAGCAGCTGTCTCTCTCTCTCTCTCAGCTGTTTCTCTCTATGACACCTGGTGCCTTGGGGTCTGCTGTTCACCATCTCCACACATGCAGGGACACACACACACACACACACACACAAAGCATTTGCACACATCCACCTAAGTGCATATGATTCAATAACTGCAGCAGCTTCCATGTGCTGTATACACACACATATACTTCATTCTTTTTTTTGAAAAAAGTCTCTAAACCGCATACTTTCTTCTAGAATTTGCCTCTGCCAGTCAGACGGTTAGGAATGTTGTCAAAATGGATTGTATTCAAATGCTACAGTCTCTCTTACGGTTGGTTGGATGCCTGCCAATGTATTTTCCTATAGCTGTGTTGTATCAGGCAGGAAAGTTGGCTCACAGTGAAGTTGGACTGCTTGGATGTTTATATAGCGGCAAACGCAGTTCATACAGTATTCATGATGGAGACAGAAATAGGTTATGGCCTCAGGAAACTTTTATAAGAGACTATTATGAAGAGCAAGTATGGAAAAAAAAAAAGTTTCTGGGTTGTTAAAACGGAGAATAGCACTAAATGCTGAGTGAAGAACGTCTAATAGCTATGTGTGGGCAGCCGAAATCAGAAGTGTTTTCTTTTAAAAGCTCCCATTCATCTTGTTGAGTTAATGCGTTATCCTTTCATGCCACTGTATTGGCACACAAAGATGGACGTACTGGAAGGATGAAGAGAATACAAGATATATCAGTGAATTTAGCCATTCACGGCTCTTAATGTGATGTTAATTGGACTGTACCCTCCCTCTTCTTTAGCCTTATACCTTGAGTTAATGTTTTAATCACTTTACATCATTCATATTTTTGATCTCTTCGTGCACTTTATCAATCTAACATTCCAGACATCGGACACAGACAGTGTAAACAGCTATCCATTCATTCATTTAATTTACCATTTTGGTTGAGTAATCAATGCCATCCTTTCATTTTATTCCTCCGCTTTTGTATTTCTTGACTCAGTCTTAAGTATTCAATATTATCAATCACAAATACACATCTGCAGCCTGCAGACATGGTATGATATGTCATTCATTCCTTCATTCATACATGCATGCTATGTATTCCCCATCTTTCTTATAGCTCCGCTGTGCAAGAGCAGTAGTAATGGCCATCACACCCCCCACAGCCTCTCCAGCAGGCTCCCTAATTGCTGCCAGCTTGTTGCATGTTAAAATCTTGGCACACAGCTGCTCATCCTCGTTGATCCCAAGCACTTTATTTCTGGGGCTCTGTGGATGTGTTTGTGTGTTTTGTTTTTCCGCGGCCCTGGTTGCAATGTAGTTAGCCAGTGAGGGCTAGGATGTAGCAGGTCATTCTACTTAACAAGTTGTATCTAAAGTGTACTGAAAGCTGACTGAGTTGCTTGATCACTGACTGAGAGGCTGACTTAGTAAGAGACTTACTTACCGACTGGCTGGATAACTGAATGACTGAGTGACTGAGTTTGTAGCTGAGATTTGAGACGCCCCAGATGGTTTGTTGTGATCTCGCGAATCCAGCTGTGTTGCGAGGTAGCGTCAGAGCACCGAGTGTTTCAAAGTCCTATTCTTTTAAAATTTCACTAGTTTTTCCACTTGCTTCACCTGAATGAATAATACCATCGTCAGCCCTCGAAAATACTTGATGTTCCTCTCTGCTTGATTATTTTCAGTGAGCAGATGGAGCTCCATCTCTGAGTCCCACACTGTTGCTGTGGATCACAGCTCAGCCGCTGAGTCACTCTCCCAGGTTGCTCATGCCTTGACTTAAAGTCCAATCCCGGAATTGTTACAGCTGGTCAAAGATGAGAAATATTCAACTGCTTTCTTGAACATTTTGAAGACAGAAACTAAGTTGTTTAACCTTTTTTTTTTTTTGATTCAATCATACGTATCTGTCCAGACACACATAACTCCAGATTTGCAAGCAGTTGCAGCAGAAAGCATTTAACACAATACAACTCTTCATGGCTATATTTAGTTGTTTACCATCCCTTGTACATGTATAAATACCACAATCAGTTGACTTTTAGACCAGAAATATTTCTGCATTCTGGTTTGAATAGAGTTGATGATAGTACTCCTTTGTTTCCTGTTTGAATTATGGGTTTGGACTTCAGTCAAGCCTTCTTCAAAATGAGGCATCGCAGCCAAATAACATACATGATGACTGCTGAGAGCTCACGGGAAAGCTTAGCACCATGTCCCCTCTGAACTTTAACTATTGGGTAATTTGTAATCAGGGCAAGTTGCTGATAACTTGAGGTTTGCTCAGTTGTGAAGCAACCAGCAAACAGTCAGGAAAAGGCATTTGAGTGTGGAAGTTGTGTCCTCTGTGTAGATGGTGTATTGTTGTCAAATATATTCCAGCTGTTGGTGCAGCACTGGAAGCAGCTATGAATAGAGTAAATTCAAGTATACCTCTCTGGAATGTTATCTGCTTATATATCCTTTTAAATATCAGCAGTAAGGCTAGTATAGGTCTGCAATACTTTGGTTTCTTGGCTTCATCTTTTATCTGGCATTACTTATACAGCTTTTGCATGCATGACCCAGGAATATCCGGGTATTGGCCTTTGCTGACACCTTCTAATGTCATCAAAGATATAGTACATGTTGGTGCTTTTTGTTTAACATAGCTGACGACTTTAAGCTCGCGTCACCAGCGGTGTGGATTACACACTCCATTTTTACAACAAATGGAGCAGAACTTGACTATGGTCTAAATCTAGAACAATTTTCAGGGCCAACAAATCCAGCTCAACCCATCCCCATCGGTGATTTGCTGATAATTTTCCCAAAGTTTGTAGACTATTAGAGGTTGAAAGGCTTGTTATAAAAATACTGGACTACAATGTATTATTTGATGCATCAGCATACCTTGATGTGCTGTAAATTGTCGCAATACAGAGCTGCAGTAGAGTCTTTCTATTCATAACTCTCCATGATTAGCTCACCATCAACTAAAATCATCCACTCACTAGTGATGTATTAGATCTTTGATTAACCTCTGTTAAATATATCGAAGTCCTGTGCAGAGAGACATCTAGGCAAAACCAAAAATAACATGTGCACAATAGCCTATTTTTAAAGGTATTATTTCATTGATAGTCTCTCGAGTGATGTGTAATGAAATTACTGGGCCTGTCCAATAGTATTATTGTACAGGACTGCACTGTGAAACTCAATTGACATAAAAGCAACCAGATGCATGCTGGAATCAGATTAAATAACTGTCATAACAACAAGCCATATCCCCATTCACTCATAACTGCACTGGTCATAAGACACTGGTCATCAGTCATAACACCCATATATGTACTGTGTGTTATGAGACATAGGAGATGTAATATTTACAGTGTGAAACTGGCTTGTTTTTCTATCCATTTCCAATATTGCAGACAGGCTTTCAACTGCATATCAGTAGTTTGGCAGTGTTGAATAATAGATTTTTATAGGCCAAGAGAATAATTTATAGGCTGGAACAGAAGACACTACCTCTGTTGTCTTGTTGTAGTTCTGTTTAGAATGATTATAAACATATTGCACAGACAGCTTGTACTCTAATTAGACTGAAAGTTAAAAAAAAAAAGAATCTGACAATTAAATCAACACTGATAACATTTGTTGCAGCTCTCAATGCATGCTATATTTAATAGCTTGTCTGTCAGAGCAATTTGCATTGAAGGTAGAACCGAGGTGTCAGCATCAACAATTGCAGCGTCAGTATTGACAACACAGCGAGCACATTTTCCACTGTGCCCAAAATGAACCCAGTGACCTATGCCAGTGCAGGCTGTAATGGAAGCCAAATCACTGAGCAGTGATTCTTCAATTTTCTTCCAGCGTACTCATAGTTGATGAAAGCATAATGACCTAATGTTATCTTGCATACCCAAGCAGAGATCTTGCTTGGAAAACATAGGATAGAGGGAAAAGAGAGTGAAAGAGAGGACATGACATACTTATAGGGACAAACAAGCCTTCACTCATCAAATTATAGAGCTTAAGCTTGGGTGGAGCACACCCTGCAAAATGTAGGCTACCCTGCTCTCCATGATGCTGAAACCTTACGGTTACATCCAGGGGCAGCCTAATTGGCAGTTGGTCATGGTTAAGGACTATAAGCGTAGATTGGCGTTGCCTGCGCTGCTGAATCGTCAGGGCCTGCACGCAGTCTGTTATCTCATGTATTCAACTCAAGAGGCAAGAGTTTGCAAACATGTATACATTCATTATCTTTATCTATGACATCCAGACTTAAGCTGTGTTCATTCAGCTCAGATGAACAAATGTATTTTGTTATTATGAAAGAAACAGTCTCAACATTTCTGATAAATATGACCAGCTTGGCAGATATAAACCAATGATCTCTTGCATAGCAACCTCTGCATTATCTAGGAGAACCGAAAGTGCCGGATGAGAAGTTGTTTTGGCTTCTTAGCGTGACCTTTTGTATTCTATTATTCAGTATTTGAGTTCACCAGCAGGATGTTTCGCGATTTTGCAACAGTCCATTAGTATGTCAACAAAATGAATTGTTTGCGTGTGTATGAAAGGTTATTTTAAAGATGGATGGTTCAAAAACTCTGCAGACCCAAAAAAAAAGCCAAAAAATAAAACATACCTAGATATTACCATGACACTCACAGCTGAGAGCCAGGGAGTGCTCACTTCAAACTATACAAAACAGTGTGGCATAGGTCGTGACCCATGGCACTGCACTATAAATCATATAATCAGCGACCTGTAACCGATAACATAATCAATTTAGGAAAGACAAAGGAAACTATTGTCAGTCTTAGAATGATGAAATGCAAATGGTCACATGGCTAATAAGCAGTTAGCATCATAAAACAAAAATGAGCAACAACGAGCGAGAAGAGGCAGTTTCCTCCTCCTCTCCTGAGTTTATATAAAAAGCCTACTGTATGCTACCAATAAGGACCAGATGTTGGGATGCTTGTTATAGCCCATTCCTCTCTTAGTTTTTATTGGAGAGTTTTATGGAGAAGACAATCACGAAGGTAGCACTGCTAGAGGCAATTACCTGTTTTACAGCCAGACCATGCTGATCGATCTCATCAGAGACTCTCGACCTTTTTTCGAGTGGTAATACACTTTACAGTCATGTTACCCTCCTCCAGCTCACCAAATTATTGATCGTTTTCAAATGTCATGTATATATGGGGACTAGGCCTTTCCTTTTTTTTTCAACACAGAGAAATGTGCAGATTTGTTTTAACTCCGATGAATATGATCAAATATTTTAGCTTGTCTTTCATTTTCTGGACAGTTTGAACCAAGTCACCCCTGAGCTCAACCTCACATGAAAGACTGGAGACTGGTTGAGAGCTCAGTGGTATAATATGTGGGGCTATTTCTTTGTTCCACTATGTATTTTACAGTAAGACACATTTTCCCCATCCATTTATTTAAAGTGATACACATACAATCATGCAGAACATGTAAAACAAAGGCCTTTAACTATGTATCTAACTAATGTAATACTGAGAATGACTAGTTTTTTTTCCAGCCATCATGGTTGAAATCAATTGAATACTCCTCTTTATACATAAAAGATATTGGCTGGCAGCCTTATGTCGATAGTCAGGAATTCCAATAGGTCGGTAATGTGTTTTGTAGGATGCCTAAGTGTAGCCTATGGGACAGCTTCATTACCTCACACACATACACACGATGCACACACATGCACAGAGGTATAAATCACTATATCCCACCCATGTCGCCCAGGGCCCTGCAAGCAAGGAAGAAGGGGGGGATGGAGGGATGGAGTGAATAAACCAGGGATGGAGGCATAGGAGGATTGCGGGTCATAAAAATAGGCTGTGGGCTGGTCTGTGTGTCTCCTGCAAATCCCCCATCTGATAAGAGAGAAACCTCTATCAGTCAACTGCAGACTCCCACCCGTTCTATCCTTTTTCATTCCTTTCATCGCCTCCTCCACTCTCTTCCCACACAGCTTTCCATCATTACCTCATACCTTGCCTCTGCTCAGGGTTGTCACATATTGAAATAATGATCCTGTTTTATAATATCTTGCCCGTTGTTTTTGAAATACAGTTCGGTGACACATAACAGGAAAAAACAATCTTAATTGTCTTAATAAGGTGATTTAGTATTATGTCAAGATGAAAAAGTCATGTTAGAACAGCTTTATTATCTCTAATTTCAATAAATGATGCAGATAGCAGCAACGAGAGAAGATTGCATTAATAAAACGATGACTGTAATCAATCCTTCCACATTACTACTCCTTCTAATCCTTTCTTCTGTCACCTAATACCCCTATAGCAGATATCTCAATCCTCAATGCCCATACTTCCACAGCTCCTCCCATATCTCCTCTCCCATTCCCTACAGCTTAAACCAAGGAAGCATCTGGATCTGGTATCTGAAGTCACAAGCCTCCCACGACGCTCTGTGCTTTTTTTTTTTTTTAAGAATAGCACTTTGACAGCAGCCACAGACTCATAGAGTTCCTGAGACGCACACACACACATGCAGTGCTTTCAGAGAGAGGTTCACTGTCAGTAAGTCAAGTGTCAAAATTTGTGTTGCTTTTTCATCCATCTTTCTTGTTTTGTATATTGAGACCACTCCTCTCCTCATGTATCAGAAAGGGTCACCGGAGTTCATTCGCAATCGTGCGGTATGTTTCATACTTTTGTCTTTTTTCTGTGGTTTTAGGATTATTTGCTATTCATTTTTTATGAGATTGTTAGTGTAGCAATTTCTTTCAATAATTCATAAACTCTCACACACAGTAGTAGTACCTGTGACTTCAGGCACCAGATCCACGCGCTTTACTGCATTTCCCCGCACTAATGGTATGTTTTACTGTTTTAGCAGAAAAGCTGAGGTCTTATTTCAGCCAGTATGAAAAGAAAAAAAGTACAAAGCAGGACATGGACTCAGTTTTCGTAAAATCAAAGCAAAGCCTGTGTGTTTGCGCGCAATACATGTGTGAGCTTGTATGCTGCCTGAGAATGCTTGTCTTCTGTCAACAGCTGTGCTCAGTCTGTACAACAGGAACTGTGTAGTCTCTCTTTCTCTCAAACACACACACACACACACACATACACACTTTAACATTCCCTCTTGCTTTGAAGACAGCAGCAGGCTCTGATCCCTGTCGCGTGAACAGTGCCAACCCAGTGCTCCTCTGGCTTAGGGAGGCTAAACTGCCGCTTGGCCTCTCTGGCTTCGGATAAAATAGGTTGAGGATCAAACTTCACATCCCATCCTACTGTATAGGCTTGCAGCAGTACTTACTGTTCAATTGGTACCGCTCTAGTAGAAACACTGCCAATTTTGTTGTACTTTTACAGCTCACTGTTGTTTATTTTGTCGGTGTTGCATTCACACATAGAGGTCAGGCTAAAGCTTGTTGCCAATAAAATGCTGAATGCTCGCACATAAAAAAAAAATATCATCTTTTTATTGGAAGATTACATCTTTCTTCTCTCCTTCACTGACTCCCCCCCTGTCTGTGTGTCCATGCTGCCACCTAATCCCAGCCTGGCAGCACTTGCTGACCATGATTTTGCCAGATAAGATCTGTACATTCCACCATACTGTAAAGGTGATTAAACACTTATCCTCTTCCACATACTTTTGCTTCACTTCAAACACACCTTACATACAAATGAATTCCAAATGCATGTAAGGCCTCGGAAATTCTGTTATGATGGATGAGCGCTCTTCACCGGACCAAACACACTACACTGTATAAAATGAAACATACAGTGTGTGAACAGGTGCTTACTGTAATCCTCGCTAGGCAGCAGCATATGCCAGGCTGTTCTTTTCAGAGATGCAGCCAAGGAGAAGCCAGAGTGGAGAAGAACTAAGCTGCTCCCGTCCCTCATTCCCTGCCTTCCCTCTCCGTTATCTCGTCAAACTATAGCGTCCTACTGATGAGTGACCCAGAAAAAAGTTTGTCTGTGGCCAGATACAAGATGCATGCGAGCCCAAATAAAGTATTAAGCGTGGCTTTGGAGTCAGGCTGTAATGAATATTTATTTCCAGGATTAATGTCATAGAACACTTCTATGTTATCTTCTATGTTCTTATGTTAAAGGTTCATTTTTCTATCTTAAAAGAAAAAAGCTTAGCAGTTCGTCCATAATGAATCAGTCGTTAATCAATCCTGAATCGATCGTAACGCTCAAACTGACGTCACTTATTCCAGCAATGCAGTTCACGCAGAACCCAGTTCTATTACAAACTTAGAATAACAACACCACGCAGGCTGCTTGAATATTCTTAACATTTTATCTCCCTGAAGATGTTTCCTCAGGCATTAGATATACAGATATACAGTACCTGCTATATTTAAATGATTCGTTCCCTTATCAGCTTGTGTGCGGAGAGTCATGCATGTGTGTGTGTGTGTGTGTGTGTGTGTGTGTGAGGGGGGGGAGTGTGAGCATATAGGGTAAAGAAGAGAGAAAAATGCACAACCTGTATAGTTTGCATCTACTGGGACGTTTTCACTCTAATGTTGAATGTATAGCTGCGGTTCATGTTCTGCAACAGCATATATTACATGTGCATTTATACATTTTTGTGCACATGTACAGTGTGTGTGTGTGTGTGTGTGTGTGTGCACGTGTCCGCTACGTGCAGCATGTCTAATGGTGTTTTATCTCAGGGAGCGACTATCCAGATACTTAGATCAAAGAGCTGCTCCACAATTGCTCACTCTCTCATTTGTACTCTATAATCACAAAGCTCTGACTTCTGACACTAAAACATAGTGAAGGCTGAGGTATAGCTTTAGTCGGTCACAGGACAGTCCTTTCATATTTTTTTTTCCCTGTGTTAAACTCACATTATCTTAATTTTCCATCTCTCTGTCTCTTTTTTAGATTGCTCTCTTGCAAAATGTGAATCCAAACTGGATGGCCCTGGTCAAACCTCAGGTAGGCCTCATTGTTTGTCACACAGTCATGGGGAACCAATTGGGAATTTCCTTTCCAGAGCAGGAAGTGTGCACATGATTTGTTAATTGCTCATGCTAAATATCCTTATCTCTGTTTCTTGTTAGTCATATCAGTGAATTTGTCAGTGGAATTCCAGTTGAAAGTGGGAAACAACGATTTTCATGTTTAAGGAAGCTCCTGAGCTCTGTGAACTGTGTCTTTCTGTTCGGCAAGAGGAGAACTGCTGCAGCAGAACGCCATGGATGAGACAGCGTGTTTGTGTGTAGCTAATGTTCGCATGTGTGAGTGTGAAGGAGACATAGCTGAAACATTAAGAACACCATGTACCATGCCCACTTTAAGTAAAATGTTATGTTCCATCAAAGCTCCACTGCATCAAATCCCATTAGACTCAAGCTTCTCTGTGGCATCAGCTAGCAACCATGACCTTCTGGGTTCACATCCCTAATGCCTCAAGGACATATGTACTAAAAATACAAAGGTCACTCTCTCTAGGGTGACTTGTTTTTTGTTTTTTTAGGTATGAAGGGGGCTTTAAGTGGCCCATATGAGGGTATGTATGTGCACAGATTATCCTAAATGAATGTAGGCCTGGTTCCTCAGCCTTAGATTATTCAGTTTAATCTCTCTTGGACTAAAACGCATTGCAAGTGTTTAGAGCTTTTCCATAGAAAGTCTAAATTGAAAGGCTTATTGGCGTAATCTGTGCGAGAGAAACTGGCATTTAGTAGCAGAAAGTGCATTCGTGATGTAGTGTAGCCAAGAAAGAACACATGGAAAGCAATTTTTCAGATTTTTTTTATGCATGTTGTGAGTTCTATTAGATTGTAGCAGGAGGAGAGTGGCAGGAATGATTGTAGACACATGCAGAAATTGTCAATGTGTTTTGACCTGATGTTTTCTAATTAGGTCATCCAGGGATGAACATTTTACAAGACCATTTTCAATTGATGGCCTGGCCTATTATTCCCAATTGCCAGAATCCGAATGGGTGTTAATGGGAAATGGTTGTGACGTGCCAGACAAATCCTGTGCATAGGCCTGCTGCCCAAAAACCCTTGAACTTCGTCCCTGAGGCTGATTCACAAAAATGAGAGAGCCAGTGGTTTCTTTGTGTATTTTAGTTTGAATTAGACAGAAATTCATGAGCTGTTCACAGTAAATCTGAGGTAATCAGGTTGTACTGGCCATTTCTCCCTGATGGTACATCGTTATTTTTCAATCACTCTGAACAAAATGTATTTGCTGTTGAATTAAGTGTCAATTTAGAATTCAGCTTAATTGCCCGAATTGCTCCGTCGCACTGTAATGTGGAATTGCAGATGTAAAATGAAGACTAAGTCATCTTTCAGTTATTTATTAGCTGATCTCGCACGTTCAAAACATAGTGTGTGCTGAAGGCCACCACCGAGCATTTCTTATTTGTATATACAAAGCATACAAATGTGGATATGTGTGGTTTTGTCTGTGCGTCTGTGTTAGTGGGTCAATATACTGCACATACACAGCAAGGCTGACCAAATGTTCTGGCAGTTTGAAATCCTATTGTCTCATTTTTGTCTGCCTCCTCCCAACCTGTCATAGCTACATCTGTTCATCATATTTTTGTAAATGTTAGTCTTGCCTCCATGTTACTGGGCTAGTTTTGGATTATTTGTTGTTTCCTTTCAAAGGATTGGATGCAACCTCAACCGGATACTTCCTGTTTTCCAACTCTAGTTTGGCTTGTTTGGCCAACCTGTTTTGAAAAACACTGGTCTTATCATGATTTTGGACTTGTTTTGCTCTGAACTCCCATGTTTTGGTCGGAACTCTCCAACTATGCGTGCGTATATGTAGAGGAGCAGCTTGTCCATGTGGGCTTGTAAGTTTAAGTGGGCAATGTGTCTTGACTGACTGTAGAAAAAAAAGGATGAAATCAGGTGTCAAGGAGATCACAGCACTTGCAGCCTATTATACTATATGCTTAACAGTGATATAGACCAGTGATATCACTGTCTGTATACAATTTTGGACAAAACAAAGCTACAGTAGGCAGTGCTAGATAGCTTACCTAGAATTAAAAGACAATACATGAAGCCTTTCCTGAAAAAGCAGCCTTTATCCACCGGTGGTTCTTCATGGCTAAAAGGAGGAAGATGTATGAATCATTATAATCAGCGGTCTCAAACTGATGTAGGTGTATGATGCTTGGTGAAAGTACAAATGGAATTCATGCACAGCATCGGTAGCCTGTAGGCTTTTATTTAGTGCTGAGTGACGTCCGTGCGTCCCTAGGCTCATCCCAATGCCAACATCAACCTTTCTACCAACATCAACCTGCCTCTCCTGTCTGATCTGTCAGCACTCATCTGTTCTGCCCACGTCACATATTGCCACACAGGGGCATGGACGGGTCATGCATCTAAACACGGGCACTTTCATTTTACACACACACACACTTGCGATTTACTTACCTTTTACTTGTTTACTTCAAGACTTATTGGATCAGAACTCTTACCTCACATAGTACATATGCGTTTTGCTAGTTTTCTTTTAAATAAGTAATTTGAAGTTTACATTACAATAACAAATGTACTAAAACTGGATTAGCCATGGACACGCAATCCAACAGCACATGTCCAGTACATCTGGATGTGTTTTGTAGAAGACACTTAACCATAAAATCACAAGTGTCCCAAAAACACTGTTGGCCTGCATATGGATTTACAGACTAAGCGTGCTTAGAGTAAATAGTTGGACTGCTCCCCGGATATGCTCTGGCTCTCTGTCCAAGATAATCTGCAACAGTAGCCAACTGCCTGTTCACTAAGGATGAGTCTGATCTCGTGCAGCACTAATCATATTTAGCATGTGTAACCGGTGCGCAATTTATCCACCGTAGATTTACGTTGTGTTGTGGTGCGGCACATGTGGCTGATTCTATGGTCCATTTACCAGCAACTCTGCTTAAGATATTCACAAAACACAAAAAACCAGCAGCTCTGCGTGTTCGTGTGTCTGTTATCAGGCTCAGATCACTGCTTTACAGCCAGGAAAAGCTTTTTTTTCAGGTAATCTACTCTGGAATTATAATCACAAAACTACAGGAATATAAATTATGTAGTGAATGTAAAACGAATAATAAATTAAGCTTATTTACAACTTGAAAATTACAATTTGAAATTGTTTTACCCATTAACCCACGCTTATTATCCATAGCAATAAACGCAAGAATAAATTACAGTCCTAAAATAAGGTATTCAGGTTAAAGTTATTACATTGGCACTTCTACTAGTTAGACTGGCATAAATCAAGGAGACGTGTCTCAGTCTTTCTGTATAATATAGTTATGAAACACTTTAACACATACTTAACAGTATTCACTGCTATTGGTATCAGACAAACTGCAAATAAAAGAGAGATTTAAGCTAGCAAGGAGACGAACCCCATACAAAAATACTAGTACACTGTCTCACGCATAAAACTGAAATATGGATAGAAGTACTATAATGGTGTCAAACCTCAACAAAACTCTCACAAATTGAAAACAACTCAAAATACTGCCGTAAGATAGTATTCATATCAGGAGATGTGTTGAAGTGAAGGAAATACAAACATAAAAGGATTTAGTCATATTCGCCTGTTCCACATGCGTAGTATGAAGAATTAGATGAAAACGATTTGCCGTCCTTGTTCATGTTGGCTGAGAATAGATGTATATTATTTTGATATTTTGAATATGGAGTGAGAGAGAGAGATGGGGAGAGCGAGAGGAATGGGAAGTGCAAGACAGCAGCCCTCTCCTCTCCTTTCCTCCATATGTTTCTGTTCAGTTTAATTCAGCTGTGAACTCAATCTCTCATCTCTGCCCATACTGAGCTCACTGTGTGGTTCCTATTGAATTGGGCTTTGAATACTAACCATGTGCACTGCGGGTAGACGAGCAGGCAGGCATGCTCACTCAGTCATACACACACACACACACATACACACACACACACACACACACACACACACTTCCAAGCAGCGGAGGAAGTGGTTTTCTCTGGAGTTCATTGGATTTTTTTTTTTTTTTTTTTTTTTTTTTTTTAATTCTCCCCTGCAGAGGCTGGGGTGGGGAAAACTAAACTCGATGTGGTGTGTGTTTGTGGATGCGGTCGTGTGTGTGCTTGAGTGAATTTTGTTTACTTACTCTCTTTTTCCCTCTCTTCTCTCGTGGTTGTCTCTCACTGCTCCGCTTTCTCTCTTTCTTTGTCATGTAACATCTCTCGAAAGAGGCAATTATGCTTTTTTTTTTTTTTTTATTGCTTCATTTCTACCCTCGTGTACAAACATGTGTGCGGAGAAATATAAAATGAGCCAGGTGGGTGCAACGAGAGCTCATAACAACACTGAAAAACAGGCAGAGGATGGAGGAAAGAACTACAGTGTATATATATATAGCTATAATGTTGGCTATAATTTCATGTCCTTACCTCTACATGAGGTGCGTGCGTGCGTGTGTGTTTAATATCAGGGCTTAACCGAGAGGCTGGCTGAACTTCTTTTGAACTTGGCTTGCATAAAAGCACACAATTAAACAAGGTGTTGCCATATAATTTGCATTCATTCACACAATTGGACCAGAACCACTCATAAGCTGTGGCCATCCAGCTAGTGCAAGCTTTCTATGAGGGGAAAAAAAACAGTAGCCTGAGTTTTAGTTTTAACACGGCAGGTAAACTTTCAGACTTTTTCACGCTTTGACTACTACAGTACACAACAGGGACATTGCAGTTATCCACTGGAATGTGTAACTGCATGACAGCCTCTCAATATTAACCTGTTTTCTTAATTTTTTATGTTATTATTTTTTAATTTAAAATTGGATTACGACATTTCCTATCAGTCTGGAAAGTTATTTCTTTCAATGTGTTAAAAAGATTAATTTCTTTATGACAGCTGCAATTTTGGAAATGTTTCCTTTGGGTAAAGCTGCTGTGACTCTCTCTCTCTCTCTCACACACACACTCTCACACACATACACACACACAAAGGAGACAGGATGAAAGAGAGGAAAGCCAGTTTGACTACCTGCGGTGTCTTACATGGAGACAGCTGGACTCTGCGCTGAGTGTGTGTGTGTGTGTGTGTGTGTCATGTTTATGTGCACCTTTGTGTGTCTTTGCATGTAATTCATCCCGATGTGAATGCAGATGTGTACATCCTGACCTCTGTGTGCGCCTCTTTGCCCAGTTTGTGTGTGTTTGTGCAGACGGCCTTAATTGGATCATGCTGTAGAACACTGACTGTGTTGGTTTTAGAAAGAGCACAGCTTGCATCCTCCTGTCACAGGATATCAACATAATGATATCTCTTTGCTCCAAGTAATATATCCTGTGGCTGCAAATAACAAGACAATCAGCACCATAAAAGGTTGGTGGAGAAAAATCTGAAAACTTTCTCCAAAAAAAACATCATCAGTTATTTATCACAATGGAGCTTATTGTTTTCATTTTATTTATTAATCTACTTATTAAAAACATGCACATTGTGAAATGGGTGTTTTTATGTCACTGATTCACTGATTCACTGATTCATGATCATTGAACACAGCTTTAAATTTCTATTCTATTCTATATTCTATTAGTGCACACAGTAGAAAAGAGTTTAGACTGTTTTTTTCTTTTGTTTGTTTGTTTGTTTGTTTTTTAGAGATATTCGGGTCATTAATTACTGAATCTCCTGATTAAAATGATTTAATGAGTTTTTTTCCATAATGTATTTAATGAAGTGTCTCTACAATATCTTGGATGGCTTCAGAAAGCATCCACTGGTCAATGAAGACATAGAAAATTACTTTTCTTTATTCTGTACCACCTTGATGATCCAGAGGCATCGGAGACTGGACATTCTTGTAAAAAACAAACAAACAAACAAACAAAGGAAAAAAAAACATACTGCAGTTGCAGAAATGCAGAGGCAACATCCAGTCTAGAGCTGCAACAATTCATCAATTTGAGTCAATTTAAGAAGAAAACTTCCATATTCTGTGATTCAGCTTCTCAAATGTGAATATTTTCTGGTTTCTTTAGTCTTCTATGACAGTAAACTGAATATCTTTGGGTTGTGGACTGTTGGTCGGGACCTCAACCTGGGCCTATAGAAACACTGATCTTTTCACTTTTCACCATTTTCTAACATGATTTAGACCACGCAACTAATTGATTAATAGAGAAAATAATCAACAGTAATGAAAACAATAGTTAGTTGCAGCCCTAATCTATTCATTTTATAATTTGTATATTCAGTCACTATTCATAGGCCTGAGTAGATTGCTCCATTTTACTAGGAATCAGTTCAATGTATTGATTGACTTTTTAAATACTATGAATCATATAAACATTATATGTTTATGACAGACTATTGTAGTTGTGACATGTCTGTAATTTTATGCCGCTCATCCAAAGTCTTATGTAATGTGTGTGTGTGTGTGTGTGTGTGTGTGTGTGTGTGTGTGTGTGTGTGTGTGTGTGAGAAACGGAGAGAGAGAAGAGAGAAAAATCTATGAGACACATGATCTAGAAGCAGGCCTTAGGCAGACAGCGACATACACACTTACACAAATAAGCATTCTACACACACACGCACACACACACACACATATATATATATAAATATTTGTAAGCACCGACACCAACTCACTGATAAGATTCACTAATAGTGACTTTCATTTTTACCCTGCATAGATTAACCCTGCCTTCCATATACAAACGCTAAATACATACACCACCATGCTGCATGCTAATAGGGTCCATCTGCTGTGAACTGCATTTTCCCTGAAGTCAAGACTGTGTGTTCCTCTACACTGTCAACATTAGATTCACCGCAGCTCTCATCAGAATCTTCTCACTATAAGACTCTAAATGATGTTAATAATAATAACGCAAAGAATTTCTTATGGCTGTTGTACATGGACAGCATTTGAATGAAATATACAGGAGCAGTGTAGTGTTCCATCTCTCTGCAATAAGCCTTTCTTACCCTTCTCCTTCTCTTTCAGTCTCCTTCCTCCCTCTTTTTCTCTTATCTCTCTTTCCTCCCCTCTCTTCTTCATTGACGCCCCCCCTCCCCCCCTTCCCCTCCAACCATCATATCATTCCTGTTTCCCACATCATCATCTTTGTCCTCTCTCTCTCTCTCCCTCTCTCTCCGACCCGGTCTCTTTTTTTCCTGGAAAGCACTGATGCATAGGAAAGCGAGGTTCCGCTCCATCACCCGTCCAATCGCCACCAACCTCTCCCCCGTACACGAGCCAATCGCTTGCCAGAGATGGCCAACAGGGGAGGGGCGAAGCGTGAAGGTTGGGACGGGGGGTGGGGGGGGGGGGGGTGTTGTGTGTGTGTGCGTGCTGGTCGCTCCTTGACTCGGGGGATATAAAGGATGCTTGGCTGCTCCAGGGACAGGGGAATATCACCATAATGCCCTCTCCATCCTTTTCGATGGATGTTTTCGCAGTTTTTGATGGCTGTGCTGCTGCGGGAGGAATGATCATTTATGTTTCAGAAATTATACTATATTGTTTTTCATTCACGCGTTTGAAATAGGAATAGGGCATGATGATGATCGTGTGATAGTGGATCGTCACGTCTATGCAAATACAGTGATGATATACATTTCTTGTTAGCATATTTATAGATAGATGATTGATCTATAGAAGAAATGTGGGAGTTTGACTGTTGATGTGACATCACAGGGATTCAATTCTCTTCTTAAGGAATTGATTGATTCATACCCTGTGATTTTCTGTTGTAACTGAGACAAGAGAATGAATGCCAGTGACAAAAGGTGACACCTAATGAAGGTGTTTTACTTGAAGCAGTGTTGATGATGTAGAAGGAAGCAGGGGGTAGTAGCCGTGATTTTTCTTAAGAGGTGGAGGTTGTACCATCTCTCATCTTTTTGGAAACTCATATATGGATGGACACCCTCCTGTGCTGTCGTGCTGCTCGCTTCATTGGTCAGTCGACCGGTTTGAATGCAGGAGGAGAGAAGACAAGCAGAAGACATGTCCATCCAGATCCTGTCTGCTGGTCCTTGTAAGTATTATATTATTATAGAAGGCTGGACTGAATTATTCAACAGTAGAAGGAGGACAAAACGCTACAGCAACAGCGAGTTAAGGCCACACTTTAAAAAGTGACTTTGACATATACGTTTCCGCCTCTCACTGATATCATGATGTTAAATTTGTATCAAAATTTATCAAGTATGTGGTTGTGAATATGATATGTTTCAGCTGCCTGCGAAATGATAATGCATTTATCAAATTAATCAAACGTGTATATTACAATGACAGCATTTGGCTTCCTCTTAGCTCCGCTCTATACTTAGAGCTACTTCTCGGCAGCATCACAACTCTCTATTTTTGGTCCGCTTGCTAACTAATGAATGCATGTGAGTCATGTGGTTTCACTTCTCCTCCATCAAAGGCTTATGTTTACATGGAGGTGGGGTGTAGCTACCAGAGGAGCTGAACAGTAGACCGATCATTGGCTTGGACAGCATCACATTGGCAGAGGTTCTCAACTTTAAAGACCAATACATCTCAGTTTAATAATTGACATATGTTACTGTATTCTCGAGCTGAAATCCCTCCCAAAGCCATAGATCACAGAGTGAAGACCTGAACCTTTGATGACCCAGATGGAGTCTGGAACTGTGCTGTGAGAATTTCTTGGATAACAAGATTCAGATTTGGCAACACTGCATCAAATACATACAAAGTTGAGTATATCCAGTATTGATTCTACACAATATTTTGAGCATTTCCCTGATATTAATCTCATCTGCTTCACTTGCGCTTTTGTTGCTTATCTTTCTTAATAGTTAATGATTCGATAAGGTTCACTGATGAAAGGTTAACAGCATATGACTGGTAACTGACTAACCAAAAAGTGATTTCCCTCTGTGCGTTCTGTATATTAATTTTAGAACCACAAATTTAGTTTCCCGTTCTTTATCTCTGAAATAGCTCCAGATTTTCTACCAGACATCACAGTTTTATGTCTTAAATTTTCTGGGTTTACTCATTGGAGATGGTAGTTCATTCATAAATACTGATTAAAATGTTTTAGACCTTACAATCTAAAATAACTGTTAATGTTCTTCAAACAAAAATAAAACTTCTAAGGCTCAGGGAATCTGATCACAGAGAGGGGCATAAAGATCATACAAGAGGCTCAAAAAGATCATTTGATTATAAGAAAAATAAGTTAAATAATTCAATTAAGTGTTAGTTCTTCTTAATGAAAAAGTTTGAAGTCAGGCACTCTCAGCAATGAATGAAACTTCCCACCTTGTAAACAAGCCTCTTTGTACAGCACTTCATAACTTCTGTCTTCATCCAGAGAGTGAATGAGTAATTGCCTTGTTAATTTTGTCCTCGGTTGCCCAATTAGGTGTTAATTTGAGTGTCGGAGCTGACATGGCTTTGCTAGCATGACGTTCATATTGGCCTGCTTGCCAGGTGTGCAGCTTGTGGATTTGCCAGCTATTTTCCACAGTGGAGTCAAATGGGACCTGTTTAAAGGCCCAATATGTAACTTTTCCGCATTAAAATGTCTAAAAATGACTAGACCTATGTTATATATTTTGTTGAGTTGTGTACTTACATTATCCCAAATGTTTCCAGCAATGTTCAGAGAACTCCGTAATTTTAATCAAAGCTTACGGTCCGTTTCATTTGTTCGTCTGTCAGGCGTCATATCCCATGCGTCAGCATTGTGGTTGTCTGCCAGAAGCTGTCATAAATTGACTTTTTATCCACTTTAAGCCACATTTTTACAATACACTTTTTAGATCTTGGTCGTTTTTAACTATATCTTTTAACTAGATGAAAGATTTTAGTCATTGACATCTGGATCTCATGTTATCAGGGAAACAAGCTGAGCACACGTTAGCAGCAGCTCGGCTTGTAGCCCCTCTGGATGTCCTTTGTCCACTGAACAGCGTGGAGAAACACTGATTTTTTTAACATGAAACTGCTTTATTCAGTCTTTTTACGGATTTTGATCACTGGGTCCATATTTGTTTTTGAAAGAATGAGACCTCTGCGGATAATTCGGCTCCTTGTAAAAACATCCTAAATGATGAACACTGAAGGAATCCTAACCAGATGAAGCTGACTACATTGAATTGAATGGTAGTTGTTTAACAATGAAGGCAACAACTCCCATGATCCCACGCTACTTCACAATGTCATCAAACTCCATCTTTTGTTATTGTTTTGATTGAGAGACCTGTAACGGCAGAAAATTACATACTGTGCGTTTAAGGATCAAAACAAACCATGTATGACAGAAAAAAGCCTGTCTATACTGTATATTTCAAATCATAGTCAGCTGAACTGTTCATACTTCATAGAATAAGCATCAGACACTCTTGGTTAAAGTTAAGTAGAATATCTCCCTGCTTTATGCAACAGATCATTCAAAATGTTAATTATCCTAGCCTTCCATCACCGATGATCTGAAGGTCATTTAAAGAAAACATAACCCATTTTCTTCTTTCCTTCCCACTGACACCCTGAAGCCTTCCTTCCCTTGCAGACAGAGAGCCTTGAGCCACTTGGCCATGAAGAAAAAGTGTAGTGACCCATAAGCACTTAATATTTAAGCAGCCGTCAATATGGATTCATCTGCAACTGGATGATGGGAATATGAGGGTCAGGAATGTTGGGAATGCTTCCTTCATTTAGATTCCTATTGCATGCCTCTCATCTCCTCTGTTTGGGATGAAGAGCTACAAGATAATGTTGTAGTAACCGCACGTTTAAACACAAGATTCTCAAAAATAATAGTCACACACACAACAATCCCCCCCCCCTTTCAATTGTTTGACACGGATGTTGATGTAGGTAAGATGTGACGGATCAATGAGAGGTCAGTGTTCTCAACTTGATTTGCTGAGTCATATACAAGTGCTGACAGGATTTTATTTATGGGAATAGCTAGGAATATGTTTTTGAGTCATGTCTAAAAAGCAACCACCACAGCTGAATGCTTAATGCTGAAGCTAAAGCTATTGCTAATGCGGTGTCAGACTCACTAGATGTAGGCTCCAACAAAATTCTGTATTGAAGTGACTGAGACAACTCTGTTCCTCTCTTGTTATGATCTCAACAGCTATTTTTATGTCTGGCAATGTGTATCATGGTGGTGATTTTGAATAATACATTTTCTTTCAAAAGATATTTAGGCTTACAGAGTAGTGATTTTCTGTAGTTTGTTTGTTTGACTGAAAGGAGTCACAGTCTATCACATTGCATAATGTTCCTATGGAAACACACTGTTGATGTCACAAATGCTACATTTATACATATATTTATTCTTTTTTTTTTTTTAGTGTTTGGTTTTATCTGTCCATACAATCTGTCCAAAACAGTTTTCCTGATGAGAGATTGCAGTGACCCCTACTGGGTAATTCAAAAAGTACAGGGAGTCAGTGAAGGTCTCTTTCCCCCCTCAGAATGATATTGTCACCCTGTGTTGTTATTACATTACATAGGAGTCACATTTATTTCCGTAGAAACATCCTGCAGATAAAAACAGAAAGTATACATAACTATTTATGGTATCCTATCTATATGGAGTCGGGGTGGAGTCTATGTACAGATGTGGTTCTGTGTTGTTTGCATGGAGTGGAGGCCCCAAAGTCATAAAAAGACCTACAATTAAATGGCTAGAAGAGAACATCTCAAATTGGGAGCAGATACAAACCAGGCTGAAGGGATGTTTGTCTCCCTTTTTTTCTCTCTGTCTGTCCCTACTCCTCTCTCTTTTTTTTTTTTTTTACCTCTATCTGTTTCCTTGTCTTTCTCAGCCCTCCCCCCTCTTATCCTGTTGCAAGATGGCTAGAGTCTGAGACACTGGGGAGCCTCAACAAAATATGAAAATAGCTAGATGAGATTAGATTTGGAACTGCTCAACAGTCTAAATTGGTGTGAAATATTTCCGTCTGTAGAGACACTGTTGTAAATCAACTGGCAAGTTGCAAACTTACTCCCACCAGTAAGCACAGCTTATTCACTTCTTTATGTTGTTATTTTGGCACTGAAAAATATCATTTTCTGCGAATGCAAGTGTTTTAAACACCTCTCCAGAGCAAGTAAGCTCTCTGTTTCAAACATGCAAACATGTAACCTTTTTGCTCCGCTAACCACCCCATCAGGGGTGTGTGTGTGTGTGTGTGCGCGTGCATGCGTGTATCCATGCATGTAAGTCAGATATTCCATCAGATAGTCCCGTGGCACCCTGTTTGCATAATAAGCCAGTTGTTTTCAGGGCTGTAATAACAGTCCATAGCCATGGGATCCACTAGCCTCCTGGCTGGAGACAGGCTATGGAGCCATAGCCTGTAGTTCCCTGTCTGGTGTGTGTGTGTGTGTACTCAACAGGACATTGGTCTTTTGTTGAGGACAAGTCTAGTGAAAATCTATTCACAGAGGAATGGAGTGATGTGGATAGGAGAGATCAGTAGAGGAAGGGTAGAGCTAAAAATGACTGGAGAATAGTGTTTAGGAGTGGGAGAGGGCTAGGAGGGGTGAGACAATGGAGTAAAAAGAAATAGAGCAAATTAGTAGAGGGGGATGAGGAGAGGGTGGGATGGATAGAGGGAGGAGGATAATGGAGAATAATATGAGATAAGAAGAGAAGAAGAAGAGAGGAGCAGAAGATGGCAGGAGATGACAAAGTGATGCATATGTACACCAACAGCTCATAAACAATCCACACAAGCTTTCTCTGGAAACATACATACACGCACAGACATATGTAATAAAACAATGTACAGAACTACCAAAGGTCTGTACATGTGTGTGTGTGTTTGTGTGTCTTCCCCTGGGAACTGGCTCCGACTGCTGAGCCTGTAAACAGGAACTATCCAGCTTTCAGCAAGCTGGAAGCCCTGCAGGTGCGCGCACACACACACACACATACACAAACACACACACACACACACACACACACACACGCACACACTCTCACAGACTCACAGTGTCACACAAAAACAATTGGATTCAGTCATAATAGTTTTGGTTTGTTTTGCCGCATCTGTTGACAGAAACCACAGAGTGTGATTCTCTGTTTATCATTCAGCACTGTCGGAGGCATTCATTACAGATACTGTTTATAATAAAAGAAATTACAAAAAGACATGGCCGCTCAGCAGCATTTACGCAGTTCTGAATGGGTCTCTGCTCACCGCACTATATCTCAAGTTGTGTTTTTCTAGCCTTTGCATTCCACTGACACAGAGAAGTCACGGCTGGATTATTTTTGAGAACCCCTTTATATTTTAAAGTGCTTTCCAGAGCCACATGTTCGCTACTTTATTTCTGCAGAGCAAAATTCCAGCCTCATCACAACATTTGTGTTAATGACAATTTAGCAAACGACCTTTTTGCTCTTTAAACTAATCACATGTTAATTTAGTGTTTTGACCCCGCAGTTTGTGCGTGTAAATAATCCTATTATCAGAGCTCAGCTGTTGCTCTGTTAGTGCTGCTGTCAGATGAGGTGATGGTTTGGCTAACCTGATAGTCCTGCTGTGAAATGGTGTGACGTTCCTTCACAATTAGTCCTGCATTACCCCATAGTGTGTATACAGCATCTTGACATTTTGTTACAGTATTTGGAAAAAAAAAAAACACATTAGAGTTCTCTCCAGCATACTCTGTATGTTGCATTAGCAGCCATCCTCATCTCTGTATTTTTCATTATAAGCTCTCTCTGTCGCTGTCTTGCATCTCCTCTTTTATGTCATCAGCCAAGGATAAAAATGTTTTTCCAATTTCGCGGAAAAAAAAAAAAAAAAAATTCTCCCTCTCATGTTCTCTTCGTCTCTCTCTTGCTCCCAGCGTTTTGTCTCACATCATCAGTTCAAGTCACATCTGGTTTTGGGCCGTAACTGCCAAAAACAATGATAGACAGCTGACATGGTGTTATCTCAGGCAAATTCTCCTTCCCTCATTCTTTAACCTTCCTATTTCCTTCTCTGTCCTCCCTTTCTCTTCTGAGGCAGATAGTGACACAGTACACCACAGAAGCTGCTCTCTCCCTTCTGCACCCTGCCTGTCAAGTGTTATTTGGTGCACTGTGGTTTATTGGCTGGGTGTTGTTGTGCGGCGGGACAATCGGAGCACGGTTTGGATAGAGGAAGCTGATGAATAGCGCTCCCTGAGCCGTACAAAGCGTCCCCTTCTCTCCTTCATTGATGTGTTGATGCGACTCAGCTGGCTGCACAGTCAGTTTATACTGTATACTGTTGTGGGCTTACAAGCAGACAGATGCACATGGACGCTCAATGCTGAAAAGGGCTTTTATTCTTTTTTATAGTGTTGATCCCTCTCACACACTTCTCCTCTCTCATGGCCTTTCTACTCCCTCTGTCTCTCTCTCTGCTACAGTAACACTGCAGAATGCAACACTGAGACAGTATACCAGCGTCACAGAGACAAACTTATTTAAGGCGTTAGTGAGTGTTACGGTGGTGTTTTAGTATAAAAAAAAAAAAGCAGACTTCTTGGTGAATTAATTTCCTATAAATGAAGTTCTTCTCATTTCGTAATGGGATAGATAGGAAATGTTCCTCAAGCAATAAAATTATTTAAAACTATACAGTTTTGTAACTGTGATTTTTGTAAAAATCCACCCTGAGCAATGACTCGAGCAGAAAAAATGACAGAAGGCAAATAAAGGTTCAGTGCACCTGGGTAAAAAGGAGTTAAAAGGGGTACCAAGGGGGGCCGAAGCGTATTTTACAGGGTAATCCCCTCCCCTGAGACATACAAAGAAATACATTTAAAACAAAGAGCTCTCTATCCAGTCATCTGATCTGAATGGTATCAAACATCTCTGTGTGTGTATTCACAACACAACAATTTAGTTCCAATAAAGGCTGATTTTCCAGCTTTTTTTTCAGTTTTATCAAATTTCTAGAATATGGCGAGTGTGCGTGCTTGTCTGTCTTGAGGTTATCATGGCACAGATGTTAGCAGCAACTTTGGAGTAACCGAATAAACAAGCAGCGAGGAATCTAGAGCTGCAAAGACCCGCTTATGCCTTTGCAAACTAGTACCCACTCAGTCATCTTGACGCATACAGTTGACTCCCCCACCCTCTGTGTCCCTCTGAGAGGTGACAATTCCTCTCAGTTATTTATTCCTGCAGGATCAGTCTGATATGTGACCTGGTCCGCCTCCATACACACGGACAGATGAGAAGGCTGTCAACTTTCACACACTGAGACAAGACATGAACACCATCAATCACCGAAATGCGGTTAGCTCTCAGCTACTGTGTGCTTGAATCTATATGCATTTGATCTGCTTCTCAAAGCCAAGAGACAATATTCAACATCTCAGATCTAAATTCTTCAGGAGTTACAGTAGACCTTGGTACACTTTGGACTGTTATCTGAGAGACTGGGCATGGCTAATCTGACCACGCTGTTCCGTCTCCACTACATGGGCTTTTTCAGGGACAGGAAAGGTCGGCTGACTGCGGAACCATGTCAGACAGCTAACAAAGTTGGTAGGTGATCCACAAAAGTGCTGTAGAAGATGTGTGTGAAATGTGTATATTGTTACTTATTAGACATTCTTTGATTGGGTTGGTGTTAAAATGCCTGCACATAATGTATCAGAGCCTGTCCACAATGTTAAAACTCTTCTATCAAAATGAAAGTGTTTGCTGCAGCCTGAGTGCTGATGCATGTTAATCACAGGAGTTTTAGTCGCTGGATCATGACCTCTTACGGCCTTGCTTTTGAGCTCCATGTCTCGTAAACTCATTTTTAGAGCTTATCACAGCTTTCCTCACAATTTGGAAATATAGTGGTAATCCCTCCCCCCTTGACTTTTCCTTTCAGAGACAACAAAGAAGCTTAATTTCTCTCTTGGAGTAAATGAGCTCCTTGTTTTGTTTCCTCAGTTCAAAGACATTGGCTCCAAATCAAGCAACTGTTTTATGAAAGTGGATATGCATGAGTTTTTGTATCAAATTTGTCCATGCTCACACAAAGGGGGGGGGGGGGGGGGGCTACTAAGATAATCAGGTCCTAATAATTTTACGCACACATGAAGATGGTTTAGCATTTAAGAGGTTTATTGAAGTCAAGACAGCGTGAGGGGCAAATACAAAAGCTTTACAAATGATTATAAATGAACGGTCCGCAATGTTTCTCTACTTGTGCTCTAATAAATACACTTGTACAGATGATAAGCAGGACATTATTTACATTGAGGTCCCGGTGCAAAAGTTCACAGTGACAGGGTCTAAGTATTAGTCAGAGAGAAGATTACAACCAATCATTATTAAAGCTTATTTCACCCACAAATCCACTTGGGACAACAGTTTGGCTGGCTTAACTTTTCTTTTCTCGGAGTAGCTACCCGGACACACAGGGAGGGGAGAAACTGTTTAATGCAAAGCAGCACTTGTTAGTAAATCTTGTTTTGGGGAGGGGTTAGTGACATGAGGGGGACACGGCGAAAGAAAAGCCAGTTGGTGAAGGCAAAAAGAAGCTGGCAGTGCCTTTGGCTTTCTGCAGCTCAGTGGGTGGCAGGGCGTTGGCCAATACATGGCACGGCTGCTGTTCAGTTGCCTTCTCGCCATGCAACAATGGTAGTGTTAGAAAGCTAGAACTAATAGGGTGAAAACCGCTGCAGACCTCTGTAGGGTGTAGCGTAGGCCTACATTGCTTAGGACGGTTTCGTGTTGGTTTTGGTTTTCAATGGCAGTGCTGGACAACCACAGCTGGCAGTATGCCCAGGCAGGAAAAACCCTGATCAGACTTTCAGGTAGAGTATTCATCATCGTACTTTTCTTCCGTTACTATATGTTTATCCAGAATACCGTTTGCTTCAATTTCTAGCAGTAAAGTAATGCGACAGGGTCACTTTAAATGTGCCACCGAAATGTCAAAAAAAGGCTTTTTTGGGGGTGGGGGGGAGTGGGGGGGGTCATGGAAACAGTTGTCGTCACAGTATTGCTTTGCTGCTGTTGAAAGGACTGGTTGAATGATGCTGAAAGATAATATTGGGTGGTGTTTTATGGCCTTCATTGGGTATTGTAGTTTTTTTTTGATGTAGTTATTTATATTTGCGCTCAGTGATTACCTTTATCGTGTGTGTTAGAAAAAAATAGAACAGTGAAGGTTAACATACTTGCCAATGTTCCATTTTGTATTATGGTAAGGCATGAGTTTTAAAAACCACAATTGTGTGTAATTGTGATGGTTTGTTGCCCATTTTAGGGAAAAATGATGCAACTGTTACTATTTTTTTTGGCAGTGTATCAGTAGAGCATTTCAGGCAACTAACTTGCAGTTAATAACAATAATGTGTCTATGGCTCATGTCTGTGAAGAAATATGAAAAGTAATAATTAGATGACTGAATAACAGTCAGCATCCGACCCTCTGCGTATGTTCATGTTGTCCCTGGAACACAAAGCAGTATTGAGAATATATGCATACTGTTACAAAAAAGTTCTACTTTTAAAATGTGTGGTGTTTTACAGCTGCATTATTTCTCTACCCCTAAGAGGACAAAATAACAGGAACACCTCACATTATAGTGCAAACCAATACAAAAGCCTTACTTTAAATAATATGGTTGTGAAGCGTATACATTTTCCATTGAGGCTGTGTCTGTGAGGTTGAGGTGTGGATTTAAACTTTTGTGGTGTTAAGCAAAATCCTGTTTAGTTTCTTTCAGCCAGTGTTTCTGAGGCTGAACCGCCAACTCTGTTTCTCTGTGCAAGTGCAGTTCGTCTGAGTAATTTTGACACGTAATGCGTTTGCAGTGTTTGCAACAGAATTGACTCAGACTGTGTGAGTATGTCTGTAAGTTACTTTAAGTTGAGCTAAAAATTACTGTAATGTCTACATCTCCATAAAAGCTGACACACACTGGCTTTCAACTTAATATGACTCACTTTCATTTGCAGTAATGCAAGCATGTCTGTGTGTGCGTGCGTGTGTGTGTGAAATGAAGGGGATACAAAGGGTCACTACTTTATGCACATTGCTGTCTTTTTTATCACTTAACTGCCTCTCATACTTAAGCTGCCCTGATTTAAGTTTAGTATCCAGGTCATTCTGCTCAGCTTGTGCTATGCAGCATAGACACAGAACTATTTTAGTTGCAATAGAATATAAATAGTAAAAAAAAGTTCCTCAGAGGATACTGTTCAGCCAATATTTACTGAATGTTAAAGGCATACTGTGGTTAAAAACAACACGGTTAATAAGCCTGCATAGCCACAGTCTGGTAACCATGGAACATCAGTGCCATGTGCTAAAACAGGCTGTCTGGGCACAGGTAGGACCTAAAAGTGTCCATACAGCAGGTAAACTCAGGCAAGTACTGTCCATAACACCAAGCTTGGCTTTTGCCTCCTCAAATACTCTGATCAGGTAGTAAGGCCATCACTCTCAATAAAAATGGAAGTGTTCTTTTTCATCCCTCCTTCGCTCTCCAAATCCCCTCTTGCTCAATCACCGCGACTAGGTGCCTGCAGGGGTAATGGATGCAGATGTCTGAGAAGATGACTGCTCTGAGGCGATTAGGGGAAATAGTGCTTTTTTTCATGAGGAGGGCACTGCAGACTGAGATCACAACAAGGCTAGCTGAGGGTGGATTTTTAAAGGTTCTGGTATAGTTGGATTCAAAGTATATATGCAAAGACCTGGGGCAGAACTTGAAGTCATGGGCCCGGGTGCTTTCTTGTGATAATAACTCTGCTATCAATCTGTCTTTTCACTTGGGACATGTGAACCTTTTGTCCTTACAGTACAGTAAAGTACATTAAAATCTCTGTCCTTTTGGCTTTTATTGCAAGATCAATGGGTAAGTTCTCAGTCAGATCCTGTAAAAGCCATAGTATCAGTGCACAATGCTTTCTCTGCATCCTAACAATCACTGTTCAGTGATATGAAAAATTGTCATCCACTTGATGACCTATCAAACAGACTTTTAAAACTGAAGACTCCATACAGACACCATAGATGTCCTATTTTTTATGCCCCCCAGGAGAAATTATTATGACAGTCCTTCTGTATAAATGCTGGATAGATAGAAAATGGGAGTTGCAGACAGTTGATATCCACAATGACAAGGGGACAAGTGTCTCCAAACAAAAGATTGCTACTTCGGTCCTCTGTTACTGACACTGCCTAAAAAGGCTTCTGCCTGTCAAAAGCCATGTTTCAACAGCAGGAACTTTCCCCAGGTACTAAGAACATTTTAAGGAACTCACTTCCTCTACCTGTGTTTCCACCAGAGGGACCAGGGTCTAAATTAAGCTCCTGTTTTACCCCACAAAAAGTCCCTGCTCAAGGGGTACTACTTTCCAAAAGTACAGGAACTTTGTGGGCGGTGTTTGCAGGGATGACGTCACTGACTGGTCAAACACACAGCAACACGTTGTCAGCTTCCCGACTCATTTTGAAAAAGAGCGAGTGAAAAAAGAGATGATTAGCACAAGCAAGCTGAGAACACCAGTGAGCAAGAGAGAGACAGAACGGCAGTGGTCGAACGAGCTAGAGAGTGAATGAAGAGAGGGAGCGGCGGTAGCGAGAACAAAGCAGTGAATGAGAGAAATAAAACGTTATTTTCTGATTGTTTCATGGTAGTTACATTCTAAAATAAATAACTATCAAACACTGAACAGATGTTATACTATGGAGACAGATGCTCTTGGTTTCAGTTTGATTTTCCTCCTCTGAATTTTTCCTCTTCATTCATTCATCACATCTAACTCATGCGGCAGTAAATACAAAGAACATAATACTGTTAATACTGAGTCTCTAAATGCTGCCATCATCTTTAAACTCCTCACGGGTCTAATTTGCATGATCTACCTGGTTCCTCAGATGCAGTGGAAACACAAACAGGACTGTACTACAGGGACTTTAAAGTTCCAAGTTAAGTCCCTGAGATTAGCTCCACTGGGTTCAAAGTATCTGGAATTTTTGTTGGAAATGTGGCTAAAAGTGTTGACAACATTGATTCACATGCTCTCATCTTTTTAATCTTACCTATGTTGCAGCGTGTGGACACAAAGCTCCATTAAATAAAGACAGCATTAAGTACTGGAAAGTGACACACAGAGTTGCCAATAGTGAGGCCTAGGGGAACACTAACTATGTCAGAAGTCAATAGAGTCAACAGAGGGAGGGGAGAATGGAGAGAGAGAGAGAGGCAGACAGAGCGGTAGAGTGTCACACGAGAGGTGAGAAACAAAAAGAAAGGAGGAGATTTGTAAATTATACACAGAGGTGAGGTTGTTATTCAGGCTCACTGAGGTGTGAAAGGAATAGAGGAACAGCTGTAGCAGCATAATAAAAACGCACATGCAGTACTTATATTCTGTAAAGGTTTATTACAACCTTAACCAGATTACAAAGGAAACAACTGCACACACAAACAGACAGCCACACGCATTTTCTAATTTGTGCAGCATGCATTTATCCTTGGGCTGTCTCCAGGTTGTGTGTATTTTTGTGTATGCGTCTTCTCCTCTTGCTACACATGAATGTTGCAGCACTTCAGAAGTGTGTGTGTGTATGTGTAGGACTGCAGGACTGCAGATGTGAGCACAGTAGTTCATTATACATCAATGAAACTGCTTTGATTGTGTCCTTCATTGGCCTCACAAACAGCTCAGTGAAATAGCTCTTCACACATGTGCACTCACTGGTTTGCATAAGACTGCTGACCATTTGTTTTAATGCTGCCCCTTAGCTGCTCACACAGAGAGTTATATTTAGGGTATGAGTTAGATTTGTTGTACTGTATAGTGTGGGAATGATTTACAGAGCTTTCTGTTCTGCAGGTTATATTTAAGTGAAGATATATTTGTTTCATTCTGTCATCTCTAAGGTTCTGTCGTGTTATGTCCTTCATGAATTATTTATACACACCACATTGAGGTCAAATGTTACATGTAGGTCATTTGTTTTTTGTAAAAAGCATGGAAATATTGCTGGTAAAATACAAATTTAAATACTCGTTGTGCCTTAAAAGTAAAAAATATTTGTGAAATATTCACTGTTGTGAGGTATAGTTCATTGTAGCAGTGCAGTGGTCGTTGACCTGTCCCAGTTACTCATATTTGTGTTTGAGCAGCGGAAGGTCGTGTTAGGAGAGATCATGGCTAGTGCTGAAATGAGAAGTGGATCAATCAAAACAGAAAATGAATCAACAACCACTTTGATTGTCAATAAATCATTTAAGTTAAGCAAAAATGCCAAAATGTTCTCTAGGTCCTGCTTCTCAAATCTGGATATTTGCTCATTTTCTCCCATTTTATATAATTGTGTATTTTGAAATATAGGACTGTTGGCCAGACCAAAAAAATGTGTATTTGAATACATCAGCCTTTCCTCTGGGAAATTGTGATGGGTTTTTGAACGATTTTTGGACATTTTAGTCAGTTTAACAAAAAAAAAAAAATCGTCAGATTAATGGATTATGAAAATAATTGTTAGTTGTATCCCTTATTATGGGGTTAACCTACAGTATAAACAGTATTTGTGGCTGACAGTAACTCCATATACTGCTGGTTAAGTTAAACAAATTGCAGGAAGAAACAAAACAATTATTCAGTGGCGGAACAGCGTTGTTTTTATCTGAAGGCGCCACGCTGCAGTTACAGATTGAACGTTTAAGCACAGTGCCAGAGCACCATGAGATGAGTTTTTTATTTCCTACCCCTCCCATTTGTTATGACTTATTCATACACTTTTTTGCTGTGCTTAGGGGTTATATCCAGGTCGAGGGGTTGCGGTAGGAGCAAAGTGTTATTTTTGCTGTAAGCCACACTGTAACAACAATATGAGGAACCCGATGAAAGTTGAGCTCACCACAGTCCCCAGGCCCCCTGCCAGCTCCGGCTGAAGGTCACAGAACTGCAATAGAGTAGAGGCTGCTAGAAGTGGCTTTGTATCTGACAGAAGGATGGAAAGACCGTGTGTGTGCAGAGAGGAAAATAAATAAATGAAAAGGATATACAGTTTGAGAAACAAAGAGAGAGAGACGGAAAAAGAGGCTGCACAAGTTGTTTATCTTATCACCCTGTTGCGCAGGGGCAACACACGCTCGCTGTTATTCCAATCGGGTTGTCACATTGGGGACGTGACAAACAAACTGCATGTAACAGCCCATCGTATAGACAAAGCTTATAGGGTAAACACTCATATTGCCCACAACAAGTAGAGCCATGGCAGACTGATATCCCTGCCCTGGTGAGCAGGAATAGTACGCAACACAGCATCTTCATATGACAGATACATGATGGAAATAGAGAGGGAAGTGTAAATAGATTAAAACAAGCTGTGGTCATAGAGCTAAAAGAAGATTTTTTTCACTCAAAAAAGTCAGCAGTTCAATAAGTTTAAGCAGAGCGTTCTATATGTTTGACCTAATAAGTGCAGAAGACAGCTGCTATTGCCTTGCTTCAGCATCCCGGCACTAAATTCCTAGTTGACATGGATAGTTTGAAGAGAATCATCTAGATTTTTCTCAATTTCTAAAGATAAGACAGATGTCTTACCACATACGTCAAACAAATTTAAATCTGAAATGATGAAGATCCAAATACAAACTTAAACAGAACACCACAAATGCGATGCTGGCTGGTATCACACTTCAAACGCCAGCTGCAGACACCACAGCCGCAGCACTGCTTTAAAAACTGTGCCATTTGTGGTAGACATTCTGGATTTACTATACAAGTTTCCTAGTGGACAGACAGTACTTTTCTCAGAGTGAAATATCGATTTTGTGTTACGCTGAAGTAAAGTCCCCCGAGGTTCTACAGTGACCTGTGCTCTGCTTTCTGCTTGGGTCCTGTTAAGTTTTACCCAAAAAGCTGATAAAGTGGCACATCTCTCTCTCTAAGGGAGCACTATTCTTGGAGCCCTGCAAAGGGTGTCAGTCTCATTGCTGCACAGTGAAACACAGGTCATAACACATGCACACATACACACACACACACACACACAAGCTGGCATACGCACATACAAAGACACAAAGTTATGCATGCAAAGACATGTATACTGCACATGCTATGCTCATAAAAAGACGCAAGGAAAGGCATACGCACGATCCCACAAACCATAATGCACACACCCTCTAACACGCACGCTCACACGCACAGTAAAGAATAAAGGAATCTGCTCCCACACTTCCTCTGTTTCTGAGCTGTTCCCAAAAGCTCTCCGCACTCTAAACCAATCCAAGTCGGGCCAAAGTGAGCCAAACCAGGCTGAGCAGTGTGACAAATGCTTCCCAGTTCTCTCTTTTCACACAAACCTACAGTAAGGTTCACATACTGGGCTCTGACCCAGAAGTGAAATATGAAAGAGCCATCTGAAATCCATCAAGGTCACATGTGCTGTAAATCTCAGTATGTATTCTAAATTCTAAAAGGGCTTACATTTATACAGCTGTGATTACAAATAAATTACGAGAATGCATTTGTTGCATTTATACTATGAGATATTGCTGAATGGTCAAGAGTTGGATACACATCATTGATATTTGTAAATGCATTTCATAGTGACTGATGCTCTGAATCTCTGATCTCACATCCGACCACAGTTATCCTCGCTGGCAGCTGGAACGCATGTTATCGTGTTCGTGCCGAGTCGTTCGAGACGACAGCCACGGGAATTGTACTGTAGTGTTATGTCGTATGCCTGCTCTGTTCTGTACACATACAGCCTAGCTTGTAATTGCTATGAGTTTGAGGTTACAAGGTTATGAGCCAGAGGATTGGCATCATGTGGCGTGCCAGGCTAAGCAGATGCACCAGTCTAGCCTGTGGTCTAAAGGACTAGAAGCTAGGGGATTGGCACTGCGTACTGAGAATGTCTGTCCCATAGCTCTATTGAAAGACGACATGTAGTTTTGTTCATTTTGGGGTTATGAGTTGGGGTTATGATGCTTATAGGTGAAGAAATTAGTGGTCTTTAGCCCTTCATATAAACTTTTCCCAATCTGATCTAAACTTAGTACATTTATTTCACATTACATCTCATTAAAGCCCTCCAGAAATGTGTCTTCAACCCAGTTTGGGTTTTAGATGATGTAGGAGTCTGTGGTGTGAAGAAATGTCACAAGGCACCGAGACAATCTGTTCGAAAAGTACTTATACAGACCAGCGTGTTTGTTTGTTTCCAGCCTGGAGTTAGGAGGGCAAAGAGAAAATGGATTGGCACACTTTCTGGGCGCTGTCCCGTTGTACCGCCGCTGCTACACAGCAATGCGAATTTAAGGATTTAGGACACAATCCTTGTGGAGTTACAAAGACAAGAAGAAGGGTGGAGCAGAGTGAATCTGTGCTGATGCCTCTTTCTCCGTCTCTTCCTGTGTTTGCTTTCTAAATTCATGCGGAGCATCGGGAGTGAAGACGGAGTGTGCACTGATCTCGCTGCATGCAAAATGTTCAGTGACTTTGGAATCAAGCTATGCAAAGACATAGACTGAGAAAGTATTTTAAAAGCAAGCATGCAACCATTCAGTCTCATGTTTAGTCATTCTGTGTCCTCAAGTTAAACATAAACTACAATTTTGAGTCTTCACCTCTGTATTCAGTGGTTGTGTGTTTTCTAGTCTTCACTACTAAAACCAAAAGGGTTGGTTAACTTTTATATTGCATTAAAAACACACAATTAGACAAGCTGCCGCCATCACTGAGTAGACTGTTTTGCATTAGTATAAAATTGGACAAACAGTAACTGTAAATTTCATGAAAGCTGTGATTGGATAAGCCATATAACTATACATTGAGCATCCATGAAGACACAGAGGAGAAAAGTGCTTTTTTCTATATAAATTCTTCCTGCAACATTCGTCCGTATTGGTAGGACACTGAACTAAACTGTTATTGCGTATTTTACCCTCAAAAAGAGGGAAAGATCATTTTAAGGAGGCTTTGACAACATCCCACATTTCTTGAATATGTAGCGTCAATGCAAATTACATGCACTATGACAGATAGTTCCACTCTTACACCTTAAGGTGCATAGCTCACATGCAAGAGCATTATCATATATCATGCATAATCTCTTGTCAAGCTAGCCTAAGTGTGGAAATACCCCACATGACTTACTATTATTGTCCCTTTGATGGATGCATGCACAAGATGTCTCCATTACTAAATATGCAGAGAGAAAGAGAGCATAACATGTGAGAATGATGTGTGTGTGTGAGTGTGTGTGTGTTTCAGCCAGTGTGCATGTGTGTGTCATGAATGACAGACGGGCATCCACTACTCCTGCATTGCTTATGTCTACATGATACACTACCTGTCATGTGTGCAGTTGATCTTCTCATCTCACAGTCATCACCTTGTCTTTCCTGTTACTATGTACGTAGATGCGCAGTGACAGATGAGTCACAGCGAGCACTGATGACTCTCTACCTTTCCTCTCCATCTTCCTGCTTTTAATTGTAAATTAAAAATAATAATTAGAAAAAAAATGTGAAAAAAAAACCCTTATTTCTTGGACAATGTATATTTCACCTCATTTTACAGGGCACTGAGTGCTGACTGCCAGTAAAATGGATTGCTCTCATTATGAGTGTGTTATGAACAAGCAGTCTGTGATTGAAAAGCTTTATTTCATGCTCGGCAGACTTGTAAATGAGGGGTTGTGTGTAGTGAAGAGAGGAGATTGTTGTGTGTGCTTGTGTGTTCTGGTGTGTTAATGTGTGTAGCGATAGGCGATGATGGGATTTCATGAATCACAGTGTGTAGGGTAATACTTTATTTCAGCAGGACATTGTTGAGGTTATTGCTGCATATAAACTTGACTAAAATTAATAAAGGCTCTGTGGTAGTGTGCGTACTTGCAGCATTGTGCCTCTTTTACTGTGTTGACATCAAAAGTTATGGGCCATCATACCACTGAAGCAACTTCCTCTTCACTAACAGCTGTTTATATGTAACTGCTCTCCAATTTTAACCATACTAGCAGAGTGGCTTGAGAAGTGGCAATTACGGTCGGTTTGTTCCGCCACTTTTTTGTAGAAACAATCTCAAAATCCACTTGATGGATTGCACCAAATTGTGTACATACATTCATGGTTCCCAGAGGATGAATACTAATAGATTTGACCTTTTTTTTGAGCACCTTTTCTGCTTGCTTCACTTTTGTGGTTTTATAGTGGGTGGATTGACATGATATTGGTTAAGACAGTCAGGATAAATTGTAATAACTTGTGTTCCCTTAACTTTTCATCCACTGTCATCATCAGGTAAAAATGTCATTTTCTCCAGTACATGTACGGTACAGTATCTGCAAAACTAAAGACATTCCTATCAGCCGCAGCTCGACTTTTTCAGAGCTTTTTAGAGCTTTCAGAGCTAAATAAATATACATGCTAAATATCAGCATATTAGCATTGACTTTGTGAGAATGTTAGCATGCTGACATTACAGTTTAGTTCAAATCGCCGCTGTGAAGCCTCACAGAGCTGCTAGCATGCTTATAGACGACTCTTTATTATTAAACTTTACATGGAATTTTCTTCAAAATCCACTGTTTCAGCATTAACATATGTGGCTTGTCCTGTATGTTAACCACATCTGTTTCTACATTACTGCAGCGCTCCGCATAAACCCAAAGTACATGTCCAGTTTTCTACCAGATTTGATCTGATGTTCTTTCAAAAAAAGTGCCTGACCACAGTTTTAGCAGTGCTGCAGCAGTAGAACAGAGGTCAGTGTTGGCTGTGTGCCAGTGCTAGTATCTTACATAAACCACCACATTGAGGAATGTGTCTGGGCCACACTTCACAGGAAACACACATGCACACAGTGCAAATGGGGTATTGTTTCATTCTGCTAAGGCCTTGTAGTGCTGGTGTGCAATTCACACACACACATACACACACACACACATACTGAAACACTCTTTTGAAAAGACACAATGAAGTCTACATCTTTGTTTTCCAACTTGCTCGCTCTTATTACCATGTTCTCTGTGTGTTTGAGAGAGAGAGAGAGAGGGAGAGATAGATGGAGTTTGGATGAGAAACAGGTGCAGCAAGTGATAAAGAGACAGACAGTAACAGTGAGGAAGAGCATAAAAACTAAGAGTGTGCATAGAGAGAGAGTCACTCAGCTATTCAGCTCTCTTATTGCTTTTTCAGTCCCGTCATGTCTCAGCTGGTTGTGACATTATCTGTGAGTCCGGTCGTGTCCATTTAGACCACTACCTACAGTGAGCTAATGTGCTGTCATCCGGGCCTGACTGCCGCTCCTAACTCCCTCAGACCGTGGATAAAATCGATATTACAGGAGTCATTAAAACCTGTAGGAGTTATTCAGCTGTCTCTCTGTCTTTCTGCAGTCTCCTCTGTCTGTATTATTGTCTGTCTCGACGTCACCATATTCTTCTTCATGCTCTGTTGCTTGAATCATTATCAGCCTGTGCTTCTCTGGTTCTGTCATTTCATTCCACACATTTTGTAGGACTGTGTCCCTCTCCGTTTCAATCTGCCTTTGATCCATTTATCTTTTTATCTGTCTGCCCATCCATTTATCTATATTTCTGTCTGCTGTTCTTGCTTTATATCTGCAGGTTATACCTCATTTGCAACCTGGAAGATGCAGTCCGTAGGTTTAATGACACTCATGCTGAAAAATGACTTCATACTCCTATTTCACCCTCTGCTTGCATCAGGCTGTGGGTTGAAAAATATCCAACTTTTGAGAGCAAATGCTCAATTTTGAGCGATCACTGGCTCCTGCTGGAGATTATGGCTCTACTGTAGTTTTAAAAATGAGTTTAGAATCATGACTGACTTTTATTTGAGGGCATTTGGTTTGTGTAAGCGTGTGTGAGCATGATGTGTGTACATGATTCAGCGCTCAGCAGTCTAGCCACTATCTAATTAGCTCATTTCCATTCATAGTCAGTGTGATTAAATGTTTATATTATAACTGTCAAAGCAGCACAGTTTATGTAAAGCTGTTGAGCTTTTTCCTCCACAGTATTTGTCTCCCTTTTTGACACCGAAGTTCTGTTTCCCAAAACAAAGCTTAGATTTTTTTCCCCCTGAATTCTCCTCTCCTCTCCTCTCCTCTCCTCTCCTCTCCTCTCCTCTCCTCTCCTCTCCTCTCCTCTCCTCTCCTCTCCTCTCTTCATCTCTTTACCTCTCTTTTTTTATTAGTTATGGTACAACAAAGTGCATTGTGTCTCAAGGAAAAGTAAGCAATTGATGCAGCGTATTTGAGCTTTTTAAGTGACATGAGTGTAAATATGTGTTCTGTGTAATATTCAGTGTAATATTGTGCTCTGCAGTACTTTGGTTTTTACATTTACTGCATTTTAGAATACTTCAATTATCCTGAATCATTCATTTTTTTTAAATTCACTTACCATACATTATATTATACATATATACATTGAGGCAGTGATAAAAAAAAATTTGTGGTGTTAACCAAATAGAAGAGTAAAATAATAATAATCATAATAATAAGAGCCCTGTTTGCAACTACCAGATATGTGATACCTTGGAAATGAAGAAAATATGGTATGATACTTGCCTTTATCCCACATCCCTAGTTAATCCCAAACAGATAAAAGTCAGTTGGTGTTCGTGTGCGTGTGTGTGTGTGTGCGTGCGTGTGGAATTGCTCCATCTTGTTTTATAGTATTAACCAGTGTGCCATCTGTTGAGGAGGCGAAGCAAAAGAGTTGAAGAACATACCGTAACAGGCCAGGCGAGATAGTGGAGGAAAAGCCTGAGTATACCAGAATAGCCTGAACAGTTAGGGCTACAATTACAGTATGTTTAACTAATTGCCACGTTCAGAAATTATATCCCCTAAACAATAGAGCCATTAGTCAGCAGAAGTTCCAAAATAATGGCAAATACTCACACACGCACGCACATACACACACACGCGTGTCTCTCTCATTATGTAGGCAATGATTTTAAAAGTACATTTTTGGTAGTGATTTGGTTCAGATAAAGAAAGCACATTTTTGCACACACACACACACACCCATAAAGTCTCTCTCATGTGTTCTGCACTTTGGTCCATTGATGTCAATTTGCTAGTTCAATTCACTGCATATTGTAGATTCTGAGTTTTGGTAACAATGTTGCCTTTTATGTACAGTGTGTCAAAGAAAGTGGATTGTCTTGTTTAAATGTTTTGCCTCACAGGCTACAGACAATGATATGTTACATTAATACACCTCCTAAAAGACTAAAAAACAAATATAGATATACTTAGTTTGAGTTTACCTGTAATAAATACATATTGTGTATTGTGCTGGGTTAGTTAAACATGAAGCATTTTTAGGAAATACCGACTAATTTAGCACATACTAAATATGTCACATCCTGCTCCGCTGGTCATCTGACTCTTTCTGTTTCTCTTTGTCTGTTTAAGAACTTATATTGCGAGCCTCTGTGTCTTTCTGACATCTCTGTTTTTTTCTGTGTTTTTAGGGTTTCATCGCAATGAGGATATGAAGGCCATTGATGTGCTTCCCATCCTCAAGGAGAAAGTCGCCTTTCTCTCAGGTCAGTTATTTTCTGTTGATATGAGTGTTTTAAAAACAAAATGTTTCGCGTTTTAAAATGTAAAAATCTATTTCATAAGAGCAATTAGGACAACTTTTTTGAATATGCTAGAATTAGCCATAATCTTAGATAAGCTTCTTCAAGTTAGGAACTTTTTCCCTTAACTCGTATCAAGAAGTTATTATATCTCCCTATATTGCTGTAGAGATCTTGCATGACAATTATATGTGAAGTCATCCACATCAATCAGACAAAAGTAGAATATTTAAACTCATACAATATGCTCAGATAAGTGTCAGCCAATCAGAAAACCTCCAAAGACCACAAAAAGACTTTGTGGCTCTCGCACTTGAAGGACATGATAGTTTCAGCTTGGAACACGTACTGTATGTCCCCTAAATGTCACAACATGGCAGCTTTGGTACCATTTAGTTGAACATTCCAACGTCCCTCATCGTAATTGCTACTTGTCGGGTTATTTATGCGTACTCATTTATTCCTCTGAACTGTTTCTGACTCGTCATGGTTGTGACCTGACCTTTACCTCATTAGTGTTAACTGCACGGACATTGCCATAATTGTAAGTGAGTTTGAGAGTGTTATTCTGTGTGTGCACTCACAATCAGTGTTGTTTGTTACTGCAGCTCTTACTGAAAAGCTATTACCAGTCCTGTCATCATGAGGCTAATTTGACCCCTGATTCTTCAATTTGACTCATTATAGTCATGACTAACTGCCGACATGTTCGCAGATGGTACCCATACAAATTAGCTTCTCTCATGTCAGGAAACTACTGCACTCACTTGAAATCTAATTGTTTATATGCTCCTACTTCCATTCAAGAGCAACAGATGTTTAAGTAAAGTAACTTTCTTTCAGTCAGGTTATTTATTTTATTTAATATACAGTACCAGTCAAAAGTTTGGACACACTTTCCTATTCAAGTGAATGGGAAGGTGTGTCCCATTTTACATGTGCTCGGGGTTTCTGGGATTCCAGCTCCTCCAGTTTACCTCCAAAACTCCAAAGACATGGAGATGAAGTGAATCTGAAACATTAAATTAGCCTTGAGGCGGGCATATGAGTGTGAATATTCATATATGTGTTGCCCTTTGATAGACTGTCGACCTGCCGTTCTCTCTTGCCTAATGCATGCTCGGATATAGTTATGGAGGGATGGAGCCAATCCCAACATGCATCAGTGAAAAGCAGGGAACAACTCGGACAGGTTGCTAATCCTTTGCTAGTACATCAGTAAAAGTACACAGAGAATTCAACAGAGAGAGAAAAATCTTCTCTTACCCATTTCTTGAATTAGCTTCACAACAGTCATGTCACAGTATGTAAGATTATCTACATAGCAAGTAATTATTATTTAATGACTTGTGTTGTCATCTGATTACTACCCACAGGTGGCAGAGACAGACGCGGAGGTCCCGTTCTCACTTTTCCAGCACGGAGCAACCATGACAGAATACGACCCGAAGACCTGCGCAGGCTCATAGCCTACCTGGCTACTATTCCCAGGTAGGAAATGTACATGTATATATATATATACTCACATACTTGTACTTTTTGTGGAGGTTATATTTCTAAACGTGGACATGAGAACACACTCATATGCACATACACTCACTGGCTTGAGACCCTCTTCTTGATCCTAGGTTAATTTGAAACAGACTCCTCATCTTGGACTGTTATCCAGACGCACACAACTCATCACTTTCTTTGTGTCAGACTTTCCCACCTTGCTTGGATTTAAAAAAAAAAAACACTGAAGCACAGCCTGAGGCCACTAAGAGCTGGGATGGTTGTGTTTTGGATTCTCTGTGAGGATTCAGCCCCCCACCACCACCCTTCCTCTTTTCCCTCTCTCATTTCCTCCTGACTGTAGAGTTAGGAGAAAAGCAACTAATCCTTAATGTAGATTCATTCATTCATCCCTATTTTGTCACTCTCCCCTTTCCGACAGTGCATTGGTGATCATGTCTGATCAGAGTGGGTCAGTCGTAAGTCAACATCAGAATCTGCTGTTTCTTTCCTGTTTCCCCGTGTGCTTTGTTGTCATTCAGGCCAGAGTCTAAAAACTACTTCAGGAAGTGTGAAGCCACAGGATGTTTTTGCAGAGTTGTTCTGTTGTGCTCTGTAGTTCTGTGCATTGTGATCTTCAAGCTTAGAAGCACCTTTCCCTCGCATTTAACACATAGCTACCAGCTGATCTGTTTGGAGTCAGTTGCGATTATCTTGGAGGGAAGCTTGCACTCCTCTGTTCTGCTCCTGCTTTGCAGGTCTAGTGCTTTAAAGTCTTTTTCACGGTGGAGTTTAGGATTTGTCTCGAGGCGAGAGACTGTTTGGATCAGTTACCAAAATGGGGACCAGATTTTTTCTGGGCTCCTTGAGAGGGTTCTGCAGTGTTCAAGGCAAGATCGAGAATACTCAATTTATGCACATATTTCAGTAGCCAGTATAATGCAAATGTTCAGAAATGAAATGTTAGGATCATAACTTTACTTTCTATCTTTTGTCTATCCTCATTCAGTGTAGATAGTTTGCAATTCTGTATTAAATCTGTTCTAAAAACAAAGTGTTAGTCAGACAGTAACCCCTAGAACAAAACCTTGTCACATCTTTTCAAAAGTGCACAAGGCGTCAGATGAAGTATAAATGACCTAATTGACAGGCTGCAAGCTTTTCTTAATTTATGTTACACTAGTTGATGTTTAGTTTGGAGTGCAGAGTAACCTGAATGAGACTGTTTCATGTTGACAATTTATTTTTCTTGGAGCAGGCTAGCTGCCCTGGTGCACATATTGCTAAATGCACATAGTCTGGCTGTTCTTTCTTCATCCCATACTAACTACATACTAACACATACTAATAGTATGCTTTAGAACTGTATTTAGTCTTTTGCGATTTACTCTTAAAGTATTACGTGGTATAGGTGCCTGTGAATCAGGGCAAACTGTCCAGAAATTACCATACCTCCAAAAGGCACAACTCTGTGTTAAGAGGTGAAACTAGAGAGGATAAAGGATCTGTCACAGGTCACCTGATTTTGGCTGAGAAGAAATCAAATGTCACCAACTCAAAAAGAGGTCAGCCTCTCTCTCTCTCTCTCTCTCTCTCTCTCTCTCTCTCTCTCTCTCTCTCTCTCTCTCTCTCTCTCTCTCTCTCTCTCTCTCTCTCTCTGACTGTCTCTCTCTCTCTCCCTTCCCTCCACTCTGTTTTTATCTTCCCATTTGGCTGCCGATCTGTTTTCAGAGAGTGAGGTCAGAGTGAGTTAGAGCAGGAGGGCCTGCGTCTGTTTCTGTCTCCTAGCTAGACACATTCAGATTAAAGCCTTTAACACTGAGAAACAACCTTTTATGGACTTATACAGCAGCAGGACTCCTGGTAAGCAGCAGTGGAAATTTCAACGCTTGAATGTTTTAACTATTTTTTTCCCTCCCCTGCTGCTGTGGAGATGTGCATGGGATCTTTTGATTGAAATCTTTTTTTTTTTTCATTTTGGCATCTCTACAGATATAACAGACCCTTTACAAGACTGATTTTTACAATGAGTCTGTCTTCTTTTGATGTTTTGTAGTGTCTCTATTTCTGTTACATGGGCAATGACAATGGTATAAATTAATAGTTTTACATTGTTTTTTTTTAGCTCTTTCAGTTTGGTTTCTACAACTCTCAAATCAATCACATCTGATTGATTTTGTTCTTTTGTTGTCACTCTTTTTTTTGTTTATGGTTTCATATTAATATTCTAAAATTGTTCTCGTGTGTTCATTTGGTCTTTATCATGGGATCTGACCTCTTTATTCATGTTTTCTGCAGTGAGGAGGTGGCCAGACATGGCTTCACAGTCATTGTGGACATGCGTGGTTCTAAGTGGGACAGTATCAAGCCTCTGCTGAAGATCCTTCAGGAGTCTTTCCCTTCGTGTATCCACGTCGCCCTCATCATCAAGCCAGACAACTTCTGGCAGAAGCAGAGGACCAACTTTGGCAGCTCCAAGTTTGAATTTGAGGTGGGTGACACTCATATTTTAACAGTTTTCTAATATCCAAGACTACTTTCCTCACTTTGCTAGCCCGGCGTTTGTTGATGTGAGTATTATACATGAACCATTAGCATTATAGTTTCTTTTGAGTATGTATCTGTATGGATTCTTTCCTAGTTTTCAAAAAGAAATTGAGATGATAATACTTCTCTTTACATCAATATGAACAATTTGTCGTAAGCTATTAGAGTTCTATTTAGTTTAGCATAGCCATCGGTCTTAATTTATCAGCTCTAATTGGACTGCTGCTCGGTGACAGTGGCACTATTCTGTCCCATGTGGGCATGTGGTGCTGGTATATTTAGTCCTGACCCAGTTACTATGGAAACAGGATATATAGGACATGGCAAAGCATTTCTTCCAGTGGTAGTGATTTGCGTTTAGACAAGCCACTTTTTTATGATGTCAAACAAACACTGTATGTGAGTAGGACATAATGATGATCAGGAGGTCACTAATTCTAGATTGGGGAGAACAAGGTGTGTTATCCTCTTCCTCATCAAGTACTGTTGAATTTTCACAACTACTGCTCATAAACCAGAAGCACAAGACAATGTTTTTATGTTGCAAGTATGACTTAGTTTGTTTGCAGTTCAAAGGTGGCTAAAAAAAACTTTTTATAGCATCTAGACAGGACAGTTCTCAGTCTTTCATGCCAGAATGAGAGGGATTCATTCATAACTGTCTGTTAAGCCTTTTATGAAATAATTGTAAATGTTGTCATCAGCACATGGTTCACCTTCTGTTTACATTTTTAACTAAATCTGCAATAAACTGACACCGGCCCGACATCTGATCATTTATTGTGTATTTTCATCGTGTTTCCTTTACTTTACTGAACCTCAGCAGTTTCTGTTTTTACTTCTCAAGAGTTCATTTCCGTGTATTTCCATCTTATTAATGATAACATAAATGCTGCTTAAAATGTCTGGAATGTTTTTTTTTTTGGCCAGCCCACCTATCTAAACAGTAGTGAACAATGTTCGGCCTGACTCTGCACATTTTTTTCAGAATTTAGGTTTAATGGTGGGAAATATTTTGACAAGTTAACATTTTATTAGTTTGGAACACAGTGATGATGATGATGATGACTGCGATGATAATTAAATTGTGATTGTCTTTCTCTGTCTGTTTCCCTCCCTTTGTCCCTTCCTGTGCCTGCATTCACCCCTCTTTTCTCAATTGTTTTATACTTTCTCTCGTCCCTCCTCTGCTCTCTATTACCCCCACATACACATACATGCAACACCAGACGGTGATGGTCTCCTTAGAGGGTTTATCCAAGATAGTGGACCCATCCCAGTTGACAGCTGACTTCGAGGGCAGCTTAGAGTACAACCATGATGACTGGATTGAGGTTTGGCTTCTTCCTCTTTTTGTTCTATCTTTTAATTTACCTCTGCTCTTTAAAAGTCACACTGAAGAAACCAGCCTTTGATGTTAGGCTTTTATTTGTTTAAAAAGCAATTATGAGCAATAAGCATCACTTTTAACAACCATTTCAGGTGCGGCTCTCATTCGAGACCTTCGCCAGCGATGCAGCACGGTCTCTGGCACGCCTCGAAGAGCTCCAGGAAACCTTGTCCCAGCGTGATCTCCCGCGGGACCTGGAGGGAGCTCGGCGACTCATGGAAGAACATGCAGCTCTGAAGAAAAGGGCCACTAAAGCATCAGTAGAGGAGCTGGACACGCAGGGACGAAGGCTATTACAAAGGCTACAGTCGCAAACTGCAGGACTTGGGAGTAGCAGTGAAAGCGGGTATGGTAACCGTACCGGCGGAGCCAGTGGAGATTCAAATGACCACCATCACGGGTTCCACACGCATGCCGACGCACACAACCTGGTGGCTAAAGTAACAAGTTTGTTGGATAAGCTTCATGGGACACGCCAGAATCTGCAGCAGTTGTGGCACATGAGGAAGCTGAAGCTGGACCAGTGTTTCCAGCTGCGTCTGTTTGAGCAGGATGCAGAAAAGGTCAGAGTGCTATTCTATTCTATTCTATTCTATTACATGATGATTGAATCCATGTATGAGATCAGGTTAATTACTTCCTGACCGCCTCTTCACCTTTTTGTTAATATACACCAATGCTGCAGTTTATTTCTTTATACATAAAGGTATTTTAGGCCACACAGAAGCTAATCTAATGCATGAGCATGCGTGCATGCATGCCAGTCTTAGCCAAGTATTTGAAAACATTACATTAATCCAGACATTTAAGTCCCCAGATCAACTTTCATCCCCATGTAGGCCAGATTAGTGAGGCTGTATATGTATATAGTGGTAGAAGCTTAACAGATGAAGTGTATTGGCAGTCTGATACTACTGGCCAGTGTGGCCAAAATCCTAATGATGTAAATTCTTATGTTTTTGATTACCTGGGCATTAAAGTTTTTTTTTTTGTTTTTTTTTTACAATTTAAAATGAATTCATGTATGTTTTGTGTGTACCTAAAGCTCCTTTCAATTGGACTGAAGCCTTGTTTTATATCTTGGTGAAATATTATCAGGACTACGTGTATGTCGCATTGGAAGTGGAGTGAACGGATGTGTGTGAGTGTGCCTGTATGTAGTCTGTGTTTCAGGAGAGTTTGATGTTGCGTGTGTGGAGCTGGTAAATGTAGCTATATGAACCGTGCAGACCTGGAGGCAAATGCAGAGGCCAGCTATGGAAAGTGTCAGAGCTGTAATTAAACACACCTTTCCATACGCCAAGCGTGTCAAGAGAGAGGCACATAGACAGAACACACTGCCACATAACTGAAGGGTAAAGCTCAGTGGACACACACACACACACACACACACACACACACACAGACACACACATACAAACACAGAACTCGCTCTTTTGTTCCTACTTATTACAGAGGAGCTTGAAGATGACTCCAGACGTCAGTGCAGCGGTGAGTGATGAAAGGTTTTGGTTAATTACAAACACCAAACAACAGGCCCCCTCTCATTCTCACCGCTGTTGCTGTGAGTAAACATGAGATGGAAAGACCCATTCCATTTGTAGTTCATTCTGTAAAACTAACTGCATTTTCTCCCCCTCTTGTGTGTGCAGATGTTCGACTGGATCATGCACAACAAGGGGCTTTTCCTCACCAGCTACACAGAGATTGGAGGGAACCACCAGCATGCTGTCGAGCTGCAGACCCAGCACAACCACTTCGCTATGAACTGCATGGTAAGATGCTGTCTGTATCTCTGTTGTGCACACATATACATGCACAGACACTCACACACACATACATACATACAGGCGCTGCAATCGTAACCTATCATCATTACTGTCATTCACAGTAACAGGCCACGGCCACCCACCCCTGTACAACCACCACACACAAAGGCACCCCTTCCTTTTCACAGCCTTTATCCCAAACCATTCCTCTCCCTTGGGCTGCGACTTGCTGTGGAATGATATATGCTGTCCTGCCACTGTCTCCCTCGTATTATTCAGTTTTTTTCCACTCTGCTCCAACTCTGCCCCGCTTTGTCATGTCTTATCACACTGCTGTTCCCGTAATTGACCCATCTTGCCTCACTGCCCCTCCCATAGCTTTGTGCTGCCCTCTGCTGCCCTGCCCCACACCCCCCTCCGGCCCCTCCCTGCCTCACTGTAGTCTGTGAAGCTCTGCTGCTGACTAGTAAGTGTAAGCTGAGGACATTATATTGTATTGACTCTGCAGTCTAAGAGTGTTCTGCTCTGCTGTTCTCATCAAAAACTTTAACCCCTCATGGACTTGCTCACTACAAAATAATCAAACCTTTCCCCTTTGTAACTGTTTGTGTTTTTTTTTTCACCTGCCACTGGCCGTACTCTGCCCCAGCATTGCCTTACATTGTCACATTGCCAGATTTTTTGCTGCCCAAAGCCAGTTGTGTCAACACCGCAGGCTGAGATGAACCAATAACTCCTGAGACAACAGTAGTAGAAAGGACAGACACTGTATGTGTGAGTTTAAAGTGTAAACTCACACATACAGTATATACAATACACACACACACACACACACACATTCGAGTACATCCAGATTGACCACCGCCCCCTCCACCCATTCTTCCACAGGAAGCGACATTTCCCTTTCCTGTTGCCTGAGTGGCTAAATGGAAATTCAGCATGTCGGGGTCGATGAACAATATGTGTGAGCATGGGTGTGTGTTTATGTGCGTTGATGTATAAAATGTGAAAATGGGTGTGATGATGAAAATAAGGTGAAACAACAAAATGGCGGGTGTTTGCCAGTTTCCACAGGTGTCTGAATATGTATCATCACTGGTATCAAAGGTTTGTCGCTGCATCAGTTCTGGTTTTGCAGTATTGTACCAGTGATCTTTGCTAGACGTGACAGTTTATATGAGCATTATCATCTCAACAAGTCAAAGTTTAAACCAAATGTTGACTGTTTGCAATTATGTACATAATATTGTCGTGCATAATACAATAGATGGAGTTATGTTACTGTTATGCCCTCTATGGGAGGCATGTACCAAATACAGTTTGGGAATAATTGAGTTTCTGTACCCTGTTAACAGTTTTATATCATTACCGTTGTACGCACATTGAACCATTTTTGTAGGTGTCTGGCTGCTATGTTGCACATGTGCTGGTGAACCAATGATAAATTATTTGGTGTCTTTGAGCAAGGTATTAAACTAAAGAATAGATTATAGACTGTTTTAATGGTGAAGAACACAATTGTGACAACCAATAAGCAGGAACGATAGCTTCACATTCATTCCATTGCAACACTCTGTTCGTCTCTTCTTCTCTGTTATTTAATTTAAAGGTTGCAAGCTTTGCAATTAAACATAGAAAAAATTCTATTCTAATTGTAAGTTTAAAGTAAATGGACATGTTTTAACTTTATAGAAGAGAGGAAAAAGCAGATATCAAAAGTTTGATTTGTTTGACTTAGCAAAAACAAGACTAATTCTTGCATGCTTAAGTGAAGATGAATTAGTTAAAAAATTGAGTTGGTAAAAAGCAGAAATAAATGGCAGACATGGAACATAGAAGAGTCAGACCTGTCAATAAATAGCACAGCATCATCTGTTTTCCAACATCTTGTTGCCCTGATGGAAAGAGTCCCCTTGTGAAGGTAAATCAAGTGGGATGTCAATTAAGATTACACCATTTTGTACCGTTAACTTTGTCATATACAGTATGCACATGTGTGCAGATGTGGACACAAACAGGCCAGATACACAAAGCAGCAAATCTCATCCTCAGCTTGAGTGTGAACAGGTCATGGAAATGTGGTATATAGATCTGGAGAGGTATCTCATAGTCTCTGTAAAGATGAACAACAAGCCCCCCTCCACTCAAAAATGTGTTTTTCTTCTTGTTCCTTGAGTTTGATGTTTGAGCTTCACTGTGCAGAATGATGTACGTGCAGAATTTGAGAAGGCTCTTTTCACATTCATCTGCTGAAGGGGAAAAGTCTCTCTGTGCTCATCTGAAATCTCAGTTTAAGTTTAATATTAGGTTGTATAAAATATTTGACCAGGGAATTGTGCTGTTTTTCTAAGTTTTGAAAATTGTATTATTATTTCTTGTGCACTCTATTGAGGAGCAGTCCATCCAAATTGCTATCTGTTAACATAAATCCTATGTTCATTGAACACTCACCTCTTTCTTTTATCAAGTTGTTTTCCTCAAGTAGCTTGTTGCTATTCTCAGTCACCTTCTTCTGAATCTCATACAATCTGTCATCTGTTATAAAAAAAAAAGATGTAGAGGTTTCTCAATTTGGTCTCTCACAGAGGTCAAGTATGACAACCTTTTACATACACCATTCATTAAACAATTCATGTATGCACATGAATTGTTTAACCTTTTACCACCAACTGGTCTGCCCAATGGGCACTAGCACTAAGCAAAACCATGACAGACTTCTAGTACTATGAGCATGTAATATATTTACTAATGTATGTACACTCATGGCCAAACTTTTGGTCATTGTGGTTATTTTCACAAAGTTATATATTTTAGATACAACGCATGGCGCAGTATACAACTGAAACTTTGTAATAAATCCTTAAGAACTACATGTCCAAAAATGGTCTACAATCAAAGAATAGTATGTGGATCAACTTCAATGGGGGGGGGGGGGGGTTTAAAGAGTTAAACCCTCAGTACGTCTATATAAAGACATTACAAGATTACCTTGAATGGACTAAATCAATGTTGTATGTTACTATATTGTAGAAACTATGCAGTTCTCTTTTTTCTACACTTCTCTTTTTTGTATTAAGTATAGTCATAAGGTAAAGTCTGCTACATTTTGAAGTTGTGATATCACAGATGAACATTTAGAGAAAATTACTTGTCAATACACAGTAGATGCTCATACCAAGCAGCCCTCCAAGTAACAGAATACACATCACCACCAGACACACTGTAGCACACCTAAAGAAAACTAAGCAGAAGATAATATGCTAGTGTTTTATGTATTACCTGTATTTACATTATTTGAATTTGAGTATGTACCTTAACTAATTGGGGGTGATTACTTCATTCCTGGTCCTCTGTTTGCATTTATTGGAGGGCATCTGATAGAGATGTATCCGTCGGTTAGAGGGTGGACAGGGAGCCGTTCAGTGTTTGGGTTTGGGTGTTTTGCAGAGGTCTTTTGGTTGCAACTTTCTCTTTTGTCAACTCTTCTCTTTTCTGTTCTCTTGAATCCTTTTTGTCTCTTAAATCAAGATCAAGTGTATCTCCATTTTCATAGGTATCGTCATTATAAGACCATTTGTCAGCATCCATTGTCATATATTCATCATCAGCAGTGTCTGTTGCCACAGGCCCCTCCATTGTTGAAATGTGTCTTTGTTTGTAGGTGACTGTGTGTTATGTGTGCATAGAATAGCTTAGGAGGAGGAGACTCTGAGAGAACAAAGCAGAGGCTCCAACCAACATAAATTTAGAAACTATTTTATATCTTGCAACATAAATAAAAAATGATTGGACCACAAATGGGACAACATAGAGATGAGATGCAGTTTTAACTCCTGGCAATGAGGCTGGGTAAATAGAAGGTTTGATTATGTTCTGCAATGGCTCCAGTCCCTGGCAGCTGTTGTTATAATGATATACAGAACACTACACTCTGTATACTATTACATATATGAAGCCCATAAAAGCAATGGCAAAACTTTAATATACCTTGTGGGGCAACTGGCTAACAGCAAATAGTAATAGATCACAAACATAAACAAAAATGTTGAATATGTATATAATACAGGTTATACAATGTACATAAGTGGTAATTTTGATACACCAACATGTTAAGTAGAATAAAAATGGAAAACACTGGAACAGTCCCGGAGGCATGGAGATGATTTGCATTCAGTTTTTACACACAATGATATTTTATAGATACATGAGATAGTTAAAGTCAAAACTGGATAATTAGGGTGACATTGATCTGTGAGATAAGAAGTCTCCCAGTGAACGGTGTCAGTTATTCAAAGCTGTGGTTAACATTGTTTGGATGAGTTGTCTTTATTCAGCAGGGAAATTGGAGACAATGACTTTACTAATAGACTGAGCTGACAAACCATTGTTTCAACCTGAAGTTCAATAACTGATGTTCATTTCATTTGATTCAACAGTGACACAAAATAACATCACTGTTTCATTTGATGTTCAAACACATATGGGCTTAGGTTTGGGTTTCAGTCAGTTTTCTTTGATCTTATATGTTTGTTTTGTCTATGCATTCTGCAGATGCAGCTTATTAATGAGTGTACAAGTGCGCACTGTTCATCAAAAGTGTGTAAATCAGTAGCAGTGTCCTCTGAGCTCAGTTTAGTAATCCTCATTCTCAAAGTAACTCTCCCTACACCAAATTGACTGTAATACACGAGTTACATGGAGTAAAGGGACTGAATTTTTAACAATTTTGGGGAAAAAGTAGTGTGAAGGACAACCAACTCATATCATAAATGCAGCTCATGAGACCAATGATGCATTGTTAAGCCATTTTTTTTCTCTGAAACACCAAGCTTACTAGCTGTTTGCTAGCCCTGGTCTACAGGAAGCAGTAATTGAGATATCAGACAAAATCTGATATCAAAGTCATCAACATTTTGTGTCTTCAATGAGATTTGCCAGCAAATTGTCAAGCAAAGGTGAAGTATTTCACCATAGATTTTTTAGCAAAAGTAGTGTGCATGCTGTGGAGGCTAACTTTTTCAGTCCATTAAGGGATTTTTTTTAGGGCACTATATAGTAAATAAATGTATTTATTTTATATATATATATATATATATATATATATATATATAAAATAAATACATAATCAGTGTCATATATAATTCAGACACTGAGTTGAAATAGCTGAAGATACATTAAGTGCACAAGGCAGCAAATAGAGAATGACTTTGGTCACATCTCTCTCCATTGCCTGTTTGCAAGACAGTCGTGGATAGCTCATCTTGTTCTGTAGTTCATTCACAAAGCAAATACTACTGCGGCCTCATTTGTTTTCTCACTTTGTAGATTTATTAGTCTCTCTCTCAGCAGTGTTGTCTTCCTCGTTCCTCTTTCTCTCTCTGACTGTCTTGCTTTCTTTGTTCGTCTCTGCCTACCACTCTTAGACTTGCCCCACACCCTCATGAGGTTTAAATTAGGAATACCCTCTCCCTATCTCTGCTCCAACCCCCTTTCCGTCCATCAGTTTTGGATTAAGCCTTTACCACCCAGTGTGTTTGAGTTATTTAATCTAATTCATAATGTCCTACAGATGGCTTGAAAGGCCTTTAGGTATATTGGTTGTGACTTGGTAACTCTGTTCTCCCTTTCTGCCCTTATTCCCCTCTTCTTTATGTGTGTGTGTAAGTGCATGTGTTCTTATGGGTTAGTGTGTGTTCTCCAGGTCGTTTTGTGCATGTATCCTTTCCAAAAATTGCTGTAGTTTCCTGTAATATAAGATAACATAAGATCCACATGTAGCTTAGAGTTTCTCCTGTGATGTTTGATTTGTGTCTTTGTAAAATGTATAATAGGATTACAGTAGTTCCTCTGTGCACTGCTGTTCTTTTGTGTATCAAACTTACCTACTGCTGTATATTCAAGAGCTGTTGGACTCACTTGATTGCTCATGTGAGCCATACTTCTAAGCACACCACTGCCTCTATTATCCTCAAGCCAACATCAGACTTAATCTAGTGCTGTTGACGTCCCATTTTCAAGATTTTCCTGGATTTTGGACAGTGGGGAATGTCTCTGCTTGTTTTGCATGCAAAAACTCCCACAAGCAAAGATAAAGCTATTTAAAACTGTTTCTAAATCCTAATATCAGAGAAAGGCATAATCAGAATTCAATCTCAAAGCCTTAAAGGTTAAACAAAACACAGCACCAATTAAGTGGCTGTAGCTTTGATGAAAACTCGTAATTTGAGTTGCAAAAATCACCTCTCCCAAGACCTTGCCTCTGTTTGAGGTTTGTAGCTGGTGTTGGATTCATCTTTCCTTCCCTTTGTGATTGAAACAAGCAAACTAAGAATCATAATAGGCTCCAGGAGCAGTAATTGAATAGAATAATAACAGGCTGTTAACACAGTTGTTAATTAGCGTTTGCTGATCCGTGCCTATCTACACAAAACAGCTTGGAGCCCATATATTAAAAAATACTGAAAGATTAAAAGGCAAATGGGTTTCTTTTCATTATTCACATGGGGTTATGTCTCCCAAGTGAATGACTTTTTAATGTCCACAAGGTTGTGTGTGTGTGTGTGTGTGTGTGTGTGTGTGTGTATGTGTGTGTGGACCAGGTATTCCTCACATTGTGGGGACTCGCCATCCTTATGGGGACAAAAAGCAAGTCCCCTTACATAAATCATTAATTTTATGGTTATGGTTAGGATAAGTCTACAGGAAATGAATGTAAGTCAATGTAATGTCCTCTGAAGTGATGGAAACATGACTGTGGTGTGTGTGTGTGTGTGTGTGTGTGTGTGTGTGTGTGTGTGTGTGTGTGTGTGTGTGTGTGTGTGTTTTATGTAATGTATTGACTTTTATTCCCTCTGACATTACTCCCTGTGTGCATGAATGTAATTGTGGTCACCACAGTATATTTCACAAACACACTTTGATTGCTTGGCAGAAATACAGCCAATCTTGGCTGTTTGAAAACATTGTTGAAGCTTCATGCATCATGGCACCCAAAATGAATCCACAACAATACTTTACCTGGCAGCCTGTTCATTTACTTCAGCAAGATACCCAAATATTAACATTACACTATTATCTATAAGGATTTTTTTTTAATTCAGATACAAAGTTAAGGACTTTTGTGTTTGTTTTAATCTGTGCTTTCTTGTCTCTCTGTCTCTCTTTAAACACAGAATGTGTATGTGAACATCAATCGGATTATGTCAGTAGGGAACCGGCTCCTGGAGTCAGGCCACTACGCCTCCCAGCAGATCCAGCAGATTTCAGGACAGCTGGAGCAGGAGTGGAAAGCCTTCGCCGCAGCACTGGACGAACGCAGCACCCTGCTGGAGATGTCTGCCAGCTTCCACCAGAAAGCAGACCAGGTACAGACACACAAAAAATGAAGTATAGATCTGACATGCGCATATGTGCTACAAGTTACAGTAGATGTGCTCTTGGCTTATTTATATTGACAAAAACACATCTGCATATCCACATGTGATCACTACACACGCATGTATTTTTGGCTAAACTAAACACACTTTTGGCAGCTCTGCTGGAATGCAAGAAAGTAACTGCATATGTTTATGGTGTTCTACATTCTTACATGCAAACATACTGTACAAATCAGAGGTGGAATGCAGCATATTATATCTATTACAGAATGTTAGAGGCTGACCAGATATCCTGCCATTTGTGATTTCCTGAATAGTTTAGTATCCAAACCTTATCATGCTTTTACATACTTTTAAAGAAGTATAATTTGGAGAGAACAAGAGGAAGAAAAATAATCGCCCATTGTTTCGCTTACGGTTGCAGTACTAAATGCATTAGTTAGTTGATGACACCTATTGTTTGCTGATTGGCTCATTCTCTGTGCAGTCTTTAATGCTCAGGACTTCCTTGTAAACTATTGATATTTTGTTGTCAATATAGCTGGCCAGAGCAGTGTTACAGACATGAGATTCCCTGTCATCTCCTTCCCTTTACAGAATAATCACCTTTCTGTCATTATTTTATCAAAGCTTTCTACAGAGCTCTTTAATCTGCTGCCTCTTTTCTCCAAGTTGAACTTCGAGTCATTATTTTTTTTTCACTGGATTATGGTCAAACTATTGAAAGGGATCAAAACTGTCTCTGAACTGCTCATACATACGAGCATGGACTGTGCTATTAATAACGTGTGTGTGTGGAAAAGTATGAGCTTACATATTATATATAATGTAATATAGTTTTTATCGGGTCACAACTGCTAACATCATCACAGATATCAGATGATAAATACTGACTGAGCTGAATATACTAACAGTCTGGACAGAGTTCAAGTTTGAGAACCGGCAGACCAAACACATAGATGAGGCACTCAAATCATGTGTGTCTGTGCATTAGAACACAGCACAGTGCTGATGTGTATAACATAGCACTTCAGTCTTTATAACACTGTATGTTTATGTATGTGGGTCTATGTCTGTGTACGTGTTCCCATGTGTATATCTACCCTGTTATACAATATCTGTACTGTGTGTGTTCTCTCCTCAGTACATGAGTAAAGTAGAGCCATGGTGCAAGGCGTGTGGTGAAGGAGAGCTGCCATCTGAACTCCAGGATCTGGAAGACACAATCCACCATCACCAGGGACTATATGAACACATTACCACCGCATACTCCGAGGTCAGTGCACACATTCAAACAAACACATGCATGCACAAACCAGTGACTATGCAAAACACACACTCATGTACACAAGTACATGCAAATATTACTATCAACTCAGCAGAATGCAAATGTACAAACACACAAGCCTACAACAACAATCAGCTCTTTCAATTCATTCATTCTTTTGAGCTTGTATTTTATTTGCTTTTACAAGTTAAATCAAACAAATGAAATAAAAATGATAGAAATTGGTGTGACCATGCTGCACCTGCACACAGTTTTTCAAGGTACTTGGCAGGTCGGTTGTTCCAAGCATCTTGGAGAACTTGCCAGTTCTTCTGTGGATTTAGGTCGTATTCAGCCAAAATCAGGCGGTGCAGCAAAAACGTCAGCCCTCCCATTTATTTTAATGGGGTTAGTGCATTTTGGCTGCGGCCGTTTTTGCCACTGCGGCGCCGCACCAGACTGCGGCCGGAAAGTTGAGCCAGAGTCAACTTTTGGAGAAACACAACCCAACGCCAATCACAGCCAGAGATCAGACTGATCAGAGCTGTAAACTCTGCCATGAGGGAGTACAAAGACATTACTAGGAGGAGGGAAGGACATTTCTCTTTGTTTGATGAGTAAAGTTATACTCTGCTGTCGGCTTCCCAACTCATTTTAAAAAAGACGAGAGAAAGAGAGAGAGAGCACAAGCAAAAGAGAGAGCGAGAGCAGCAGTGGTCGAGCGAGCTAGAGAGTGAATGAAGAGAGGGAGCGCTGATAGCGAGAAAGCCAGTGAATCAGATCAATAAAATGTTATTTTCTGATTGTTTCACTGCAGTTACGTTCTAGAGCACAAATAAACACACCCACAACCCCACACACCTCCGCTGGACCCTACGGCTGAACGCCGCACCGCCTGATTTGGTCTGAATACAGCCTTAGGCATCTCAGTTGCTTCTGTCTCTTCATATAATCCCAGACTGACTCAGTGATGTTGAAATCAGGGCTCTGTGGGGGCCATACCATCTGTTACAGGACTCGTACTTCTTGTCACTGAAGATAGTTCTTTATGACTCTGGCTGTATGTTTGGGATCATTGTTATGCTGCAGAATAAATTTGGGACTGATCAGACGCCTACCTGATGGAATTGCATAGTGGATAAGAATCTAAACATCTAAAGTGCCAAAAACTTTTGCACAGTTCTTTATATACTGTATACAGACTGTGTTTTTGTCGCTATTTTTGTCACCAGACTGTATACAGTATATTATGACAAGAAATAAAGAAAACAAAGTTATAAAACAGAGATTAAACTATTTTTTTTACATATGGTCTTTAGGGCTTTAAGGACGATGTAATTTGAACCTAAGTTTGTACCCCACTGTAACTGAAAATGACCTTGGCTAGAGAGATGTTTGGGAAAATGCAAATTACACAACTGTCTGGCTGAGTTGGAGTGAATCTGTGACTTAGTTTGAAAATATGACATGAATTTTCTTAATGGGTTGTGATTCTAACAAAACATTTTTGGTTAAGGAAAATATTTGTAGGGTTGTAGAAAGTGTACTCGCCCATACCAGGTTGCAGTATGAGAAGTAAGGATACATAAAACTATAATAAAAGGTATGGAGCTCTTGTTTGTCTATCAAATAACTTACTTTTCTAATTATACAATAGGTTTTCTTGATTCTTAAGTACAACATAATTAATATGTTCTTTCCAACTCAACTTGAGAAATTTAGTAGCTGAGACTTGAGACATTTTATCATCTCATATCATCTGAAGTGAAATTTTTGATGATTTTTAAAAAATTTTCTCAAACTACACGTCACCTTTGACAGGTAAGCCAGGATGGGAAGTCTCTTTTGGACAAACTGCAGCGACCTTTGACCCCAGGAAGTGCAGATTCATTGATGGCATCGGCTAACTACTCAAAAGCGGTGCACCACGTCCTGGACATCATCCATGAGGTGCTGCATCACCAGAGGCAACTGGAGAACATCTGGCAGCATCGCAAAGTTCGCCTGCACCAACGTCTGCAGCTGTGTGTTTTTCAGCAGGATGTACAGCAAGTAAGAGACGCATGCAAACGTACAAGTGCACCAGCTCTGTGCATGCATACATACATAGGCACACACACACAGAACAAGGATTATACTAGAGACTACTGAGAGTGCTGCTCCATCATAGCTACTCTACACATGAAAGCTTTCTGTGACTCATCCATTAAGTGATGTAAAGCAAAACCAATGCACGGACCTATTCATCCAAAGATTTTTTCACTGAAATTGATTTAAACTTATTGAGTTTTTCACAAGGCGTGCCTCTATGTTGCAGTTTTAGTACATTCATTTTGATGCTACTGAATCAGTATTTATATTTAGTATCTATAGTTAATACATAGAAATGAGGAAACTATTCTATTATACAAACATTAGGCATAGTGAACATACACTGATGTTCTGATGATCCATTAAATATTTGTTGTTTTTTGGAAGAATATTAAGTTTACATTTCAATACTGGATAGCAGAGGGTGTGGTATCAAGGATATCATAAAATCAGCTCTAGCTTCTTCAAAGCCTTCTTTTATTTCCTCCTGGGTTATAAGATTGAGAGTCTCCATCTCTGTGTGACTGTTTGGATGGCAGAGCGCTTAGATCAAAACTACTGAGTTGGTGTCTTCTCTGTGTTTCTACCCTTTGGGCATGAAGTCTTCTCTGCTTCTCTGCCCCCTCCTTCCCTCCTTCTGTCTCTGTTATACTGTATCTCTGTGCTTCTGTCTTTCCCCTCATCCATCCTCTCTTTCATCACCCATTTCTCTTGGTAGAGGTTTCCATGGTGACGCAGTTTACTGCCACATAAAGTGTTTAGGGCTTTGTGCACGTGTTCATATGTGTTTGTCCCATCAGAATATTCTCTCAGAGACCTTGAAAACATCATGAAAATCCCTTTCATTATACCGCATAGAAACAGATGGAGTATGGCCATCTGTTTAATAGATAATAAGGTAATTATGTACAAAGATTTATAGTTAATCTCATCCACAGTGGAAATGTTGACACTTTGCACTGCTCTGGATTTCCTATTAAGCAAAACCTAATTGTCCACACTTGTGTAATTTAAACATGACAGACTGCAGATGGAGAAAAAGAGTAAAGAAAGGGAGGATGAGCAGAGAGGGAGATGGAGCAAGACTGAGGAGTGTGTGTGTGTGTGTGTGTGTGAGAGAGAGAGAGAGATGACATCTATGGATTACTGTAACTCTAATGTGATTTGAACAGGGCCACCCCAGTCCATTGCACCCCCTACTGGTTACAAAGTCATATAGCATTCTCAATGTATGATTACTGTGAGAGAATCGGTTATGCGCATTTAAACTTCATACATATACTGTATTTGTGTGTGTGTGTGTGTTTCAAGGTGCTGGACTGGATAGAAAATCATGGTGAGGCCTTCCTCAGTAAACACACTGGCGTTGGGAAGTCTTTACACAGAGCCAGAGCTCTGCAGAAGAGACATGAAGACTTTGAAGAGGTTGCACAGGTGAGCTTTTAAAGTAATGAGTTTGATAAAAGATAAGAAGTTCAAAGTGTTTAAGTAAAAAAAGCAAAATCATTCATCATGTGACATACTTTTCCTTAAGACAGTAAATGTGCATTCAAATGAAATATTTGATAAAACGTTTGACGGTTGCGTTCTATTGTAGAAGCTTTACAGGGACTGAGATGTTTAATAAAATGATCTAGATGTGACATTGCTCTATTGTCCCCAGACAGTCAAGTGTATGGGATACTGTACTGTAATTTTAATGTTTCAGAACACCTACACCAATGCTGACAAGTTGCTAGAGGCAGCAGAACAACTGGCCCAAACTGGAGAATGTGACCCAGAGGAAATTTACCAGGCTGCCCACCAGCTAGAAGATCGCATCCAGGACTTTGTGCGACGTGTGGAGCAACGTAAAGTCCTGCTGGACATGTCGGTTGCCTTTCACACACACGTCAAAGAGGTGTGTATTTCTCTCCCCTCTTCTCCTTTCAACTCCAATTAGCTTCATTTACCACATCAACCTGACTTGTCTGTTTGGCCTAAAGCTGAACCCATTTTTAGCTGCTGCCTCTCACACTTCATGGTGATATGACAAAAAGATAGGAAATTCCTCTGTAATGATCATCATTTTAGATTATGTCTAACAATGGCAGTGTAAGAGCCATTTTTGCTTCATATGTCTGTGCACAACTGACCTCTATGTTGACAATAATTATACTAGGATAAAAAAGTCAGAATTGCAGTTGCAGTCGACGGTCCTACCACAGCTATCACTGTGAAATACAGACACAAGTAACTACACACACTGCACATTCCTTTTAAAGATGGTATTTTAATAATACAAATGTTAAAAAATGTGCAATCTGCATACAGATCTGTATCAAAACCATCACATAGTGATAGTAACTCTACAGTAGCAATTAGCACTATATCCTATGTCAGGACTTTTACAAGGACAATTTTAAGTAAGTTGCAGTCAAGTACATATGTATCATGTTGATGTAGCGCCACCTATAGGTGAAATGCCATCAAATTTTCAGGATTAATCACAATTTATTTTGGCGTTTGTCATTTTAATTTTGCCACTATTGCACACTGTGTTCAGTAGTTATGGCAGTTTATGTCAGATTGGTCACAGATATTTCACCGTCATCTAGATATATTCTACCGAGTCTCATGAGGGATTATGAGCAAAAATGTGCCCTCTACATCTGAACAAAATCATTCCCAAAAATGTACTTTTAAAATCATTGCCTAGACAGTGAGAGAGACGTGTGTGTGTGTTTGTGTGTAAATGTGCATCATTCCTCAAAATGCTGCTGAACATGTTCCAGCCAAAGTCATTATGTTCTCCTTGTGCAAACATCTGTGCTTTCCTTTCCTTCTGTTGTGCGCTTGTGTTTACACAAATTAAAGGCAATCTGCCTCGATCTGCCTCCTCCTTCACTGTGGTAATGATAATCATGCCTATAACTTTTCTTATTACAGTTTTTTGCAATTGCTTACTTGCTTACTTAGAATTTGGATCATTGTGTCAAAACTCTACACACAAGCCAAACAAGATGCAACACTTGGAGATAAACATCTCACTTCTGTGTCAAAATGAAACTCATTCTGCAATCAAAACATAACAATCCTCTTTCAAAATGGCATTTTTTTCCAACAAAATGATATACACATGTACCATTTGAATTACTCTTTCAACAACACACTCATGTACTTTATACAAAAAACTGCTGTCTTTAGTACTTTGTATACCTTTAATTTTCTCATACAGACTTCTGTCAAAGATTGTTCCAGTATAGTGAATCTACTCCTTCCTTCTTTACTAGTGCCTTCTCAAAAAATAAATAAACAACAAGTATACAGGCTAGGGCGGCTGTACACTGTGGCTAGGGTATGCTATACCCATACATGCTGTGTGGATACAGCGCTAATCAGTGCCTGACTCCTGAATTCCTCTCACAGTGTTATGTTAATATGAAAGTCATACACTGCAAATCTTTAACTGTCAAAATTAACCTCTCCCCACTGACAGAGCACTGTGCTCTGCATGTGTTAACACTACATCCTGTTTACATAGACTCACAGAGACAGACAGAGCCACGGTGTTATTAATGAAGCTAGTCTTTAATGTCCATATGGACTAATCTCCTTCATCCCATCTGTCAGCTCACACTGGTGCAGGTCACTATGTGTGTGTGTGTGCATGTGTATGTGTGAGTATCCATGTGTGCATGTTCTCCTGTGTGTGTGTATGTGTGTACAAGTGAATGTTTCCATGTTTCAAACTCTCTTGCCCATCACCTCTGCTAGTTCTGTTGAAGCCTTTGGATGTAATCCAGCATGTTGAAAGGCAACAAACAGTTCACTGTGCAGACAGAGCATGAACTACATTGAAGGAGAAAAGATACATCTGCACTGATATTCATGAAGTACACAGATAAAAGGCATTATCTCCTAATATTTTCTAACATTGTTAATAAATCTCCATTAATAGAAAGAACAGAGGACAACCTACTGGAATGTCTACTTGACAAAAGGAGCAGTGACTCAGAATGTATACCAATCTGCAGATGAAAGCCAAGATTGCTTCCACCAAATACTGAAAATCAAGGCTAGTCTAGTTTAGCCTAATCTAAAATAAAAAGCTTTAGTAAAAAAAAAAATCACTTAGTCAGCTGACTTCATTTGAATATTTGGTTTTCAAACAACAGTGTCTGTCTGTTTAGATGTCAAGTAAAATGTAAAATACTTTATGTTAGTGGATGATGGAAACAATACCAAAAGCAGACTTGTTTTTGAGTAAGCAGTGTTGGTGTTAGACAAACAGTGGGTGCCAGGGTCTCTCTCCGGCGGCCTGGATGGTGTGCCAGGGCTTTAGTGTGCTGAGCCAACACACCCAGATGGCTAATCTGTTACAAAGATGACCACTGACAAAACACCAGCTTTGAGCAGAGCTGGTTGGATTTGATTTTTGTCTCCCATCTTCTGCCTGTCCATTTGGCAGTTTGTCGATCGACCCTTAAGTCTGTGTTTAGCTCACAGCGCTCTGTGGATCGGCACCACCCCCTCCGGCATGTGTACACTGTTTACAACAGGTGTTGTTTAGATGCTTCTTTAGTTTTTCCCTACTCTGAAGAAGGAGCTGTCATCGGTGGTGAATACTACACAATGCTGCATTTTAACTGGTTCGCTTTTCCCTGTCGATCTGTTTTAGCTGTGGACGTGGTTGGAGGAGCTTCAGAAGGAACTGCTGGATGATGTGTATGCAGAGTCGGTGGAGGCTGTGCAGGACCTGATCAAACGTTTTGGCCAGCAGCAACAGACCACCCTGCAGGCTACTGTCAATGTCATCAAGGAGGGAGAGGACCTCATACAACAGCTCAGGTAAAAATTATTAATACATGCTACTCTAATGTCTGGATATTGTAATGTATAATGTCTACCAGGGCAAGTCACACCCATCAAACCTAAGTACAGACAAGCACTCTCTCTTTAGTTGTATTGAGAAGAGCTCAGAGTGAGAACAATTATAAATTTCTGTATTCCAAAATAACAAACTACTAAACACCGATACTAAGGAAAGCAATGCCCAAGGCCTTCTCTGTTCTCTGCTTCAGAGCAGCTTGATTGATTGATTCTCACTAAAATGAGAATAGCTGATCCAACTTAAAGGTCAGTCCACCTTAAATGAGCCTGGTCAGGTTAGGCTAACCTTTTGTCGCTAACTTTGGGGCTAACCTCCTTCACTTTTCCAGCAGTTGGGGAAACAACAGACAAGACTTTTCTTGGTCTTGAGAAGCTGCAGCATTTATTAACTGACACACTGTACATTTACTGTCAGACTGAGAACTTACTGCTAACCCTTTCCTTTGCTCTGCTCGCATTCACTGTTACTTTTCTGCCACCTGCTCTCTCACACTCGCTATGCACACACATTACACACTGCCCTATTCCTGAAAGGAATTACGCTACCAAGAGTTTCCCAGGCAACAACACAGAGGTTGACTCATGTTTCAGAACAGCGCTGCACAGAGGCTCCTACTGATTTCTGAATTAATGGATATTTGCCTTTATTTTTGGCATTTAAAAAAAAGTTTTTTTGGGCCTGGCAAGGGTTCTTGTTGGCATGGCAGCCCGCCAGGCCCGTACAATTATAGGGGAAACAGTAAGTAAATTTGGCAAAGTAGAGGGAGGGAATTATTCACAAGAATCAATTTTAGACATCCTCAGGGATGTGTCCACAAGATCGGGAAGTCATACATGTGCATACGAGTATGTTCTTATCTTAGTACCTCTAAATCTCTGTATCTGTCTGTATTTGTATTCGACCTCAATCCACAGAGACTCTGCCATCTCGAGCAACAAGACTCCCCACAACAGCTCCATGGCTCACATAGAGAGTGTGCTGCAGCAGCTGGACGAGGCCCAGGGCCAGATGGAGGAGCTGTTTCAGGAAAGGAAGATCAAACTGGAGCTCTTTCTCCAGCTCCGCATCTTTGAGAGGGACGCCATTGACGTGAGTAGGCTCGTTGTATGATGAATATTTATATCTGCTTTATCCTGTGCAGGCAAAGGTGAGAGTGAGAAAGACAGAAAGAGCAGGAGATGGAGTGTAAAGGTTGCACAGAGATAAGAGAGCGCTGAATGTATCATATTAATCCTCTTGGGTTTTTGTTTGTTTGTTTTTTCATTGTGGCTAGGCAAAAAATGCAAAAAGATTAGTTACATGTGTCAAGGGACAAAATGGAAACCCAAAATGACTGTGACTCTGAGCTGATGGACCGTTACACCATAAAGGGCGATTCAGCCCTCTATACAGCCATACTCTTGCATGTGCTACATTAAAAAAGTATTTAGTTCCACTTGACGCATCTCATCTACATGCCACTGTTTCTCCCTCCCCAACCAGCAACTGGCTGCATTGAATCGTCTAATTCCTTAACACTCCCACTGTGAGAGTGAATGCTTTTCTCAGCTGGTGCTCGGATATGATAACTGCGCTTTTAAAATATGTATTTTTGTGTTTCTCATGATGTTTATCATGGCCGTCAAACCAGATTTGTCGAGCCATACCATGTTGACAGATGAATTACACTCATTTTGAAGCCTGGAGCTGAAATACAGTAGAGGCTTATATTCATGAGGATAATGTAAGTGAAAAGAAATGTTGTAGAGAGTAATCGTGGTGGACATGATGAGCCTGTGGAGCATGAATGGAAGTGTGTGTAGGGAAATGGTTTTCAGTTATAATTACATCATTAATGACATGTGAGAACAATATTCGTTACTTCTTCTGCTCTGAAAGAAATATGTGAGTATGCATCCATTAGATTTCTTTGCATTGAAGGGGATGCACAAAATCATTGGGAGAATATTCAGTAAAGTTACATGTTGTAATGTCTGCCAAATCAGATTTTTCAGATGTTTTTAGGCATATTTTTTTAGGCAAAGCACCTTTTGTTTGTGTTAATGAACAGAGGATTATGTAATCATTATTATGTTTCTATTAATACCTAGACCATAACCCATTAACTAATCATTGTACCTATTGTGGAAGTATATGGCTTTGTATTACATGTCTGGCCCTGCATTAAGTCTGCTCCACTGTGTGCTAATAGAAGTTCTGTGGTTGGTTTCATATCTGTTTTGTCTGTGTTGTTAAGTCCAAAAGAATAGATAAGTCTCATATTAGCCTTGCATGTCAGGTCAGGGAATGATGGTGAATTTGATAATCACTCATGTTGAACACAGAAGCACGCACACACACGCACACACACACACACACACACACACACACACACATTGACATGCAATTAATATGACACAGTGCTCAGGCACGAAGATGGGTGGAGGTAGAGGCATTTATTTCCCTTCACTCCCTGCCCACACGCACACACACACACACACACACACACACACATGCAAATTCATTAGGACACTCCCTCCTCACTTGAATGGGGGTGTGTGTCTGAGGTGAGGGCATGGGTTGAGGTGAGACATACATTGTCTGTTTCTTTTCTGATGATAAGCTCTGTATCTTTGCACACCGCTGAGAAAAAGAGACTTGGATGTGGTTTATCTCCTCTATTAGTTCGTTTTCACAGTGCTGGTAACAGAGGGAGATGGTCTTTTTGCACACAGAGGGCATTTTACTCAATTGTAAGAGGAGAGGAGAGCAGAGTGCAACTGAGTGCTTGGTAAGTTTCTACTTTGTTGCCAGATTTGTGAAACTATCATGTTTGTTAGGAAGGGTATTATATTATTCTGCAATGAAAGAACTTGATAAGATTACTCTGTTGGCTAGCCAAGAAAGTCACATCTCTGAATGGAGGAGATTTCATAGCAGGGAAATTTCTGTGAATCCAAATTCCTACAGTGCCTTGTCATAAGGCAAACAGTCTTTGCTACGTGGAGAGAGAATAATGCTCTGTATTGCAGAAGAGGTTTATCTTACTTTTTGTATAAACGTACTCAGCGGGAAGGTGCGCTAAGAACCTTCCAGTATTGAAACAGACTTTTCTGTATTGTAGTCTATTTATGGTTTGGGATAATAGATAAAACAGTTTAAATGGATTTGTAATGAACCAAGACGAGGGAGTTGTTTTGCTATGAATGTTGCTACTTAGAGGAAATCTCTAGGGTCCAAGTCTTGTCTGAATCCACGTTTTTGAAGCCAGTCTGCAGTCAACCTGTGTTTACGTAGAGATCAGCAGGTCCCATATTGTGTGACCTCCCTGCTTTGTTAGCTGAATATGTGGAAAGAAGTTGTCTTCGAGCATAAAGCTGCCATTACTGTACATACTTAGTTCAGTGAAGAATAGGTGCAGCCTGAGCAGCAACACACTCTTTCTCAGAGACAATTGAGGCATATATAGATGATCCTGAGTTACTGGTTTTGGTTGCATCTTGCTGACGTTTAGACTTGGTACTAACATTCATATAGTGAACGAGGAGGGAGAAAGCAGATGGTTGAATAGTGATATCTGCTTCACAGAGACAATTTGCAGCCAGATATGTAGACATCCATGAGAAATTTATGTTGCTGGCCACACTGAAGCTACATGCACGAGCATGCAGTGCATTTTTTTGGTCAGCGTGTGTGTTTGGGAAAGATCAGTGGCCTCTCCAATATTAGCTCTTTCGAGTAGCTACAATTAGCGTCTATGCTAGCTATTTTTGGCAAACCACATTAACTGTTGACCTCTTGTTCCTGTTTGGCATTTGTTGTTTGTTCATTTTATCTTTGAGGAAAGTTTTAAGCCCCCTATAATAGAATCCCAAAAATGAAACTAAGATAATAATAACTAATATTTTGTGAGTTGGGTTTTTTTGTTTGTTTGTTTTTTATTTCATGGTGTTCATAAATGTTGATGTATTACTTTATTTACAGGGTACAGTTTTTACACAGAATTAGTTTTGCATTCAATTGTAGCTAACTGTTAGGAGCAGTGGGAGGCTTTAATGCTGGTGATAAATAACAATCATACTACAGTAAATTGTTATTGCTAAAACGCAGCACTTTTCTTTGCCAGATTTTATCAATACATACTGTAGCTGCATTTTGAATCAAATCTCTATCTCAAGCATACTTCAACAGGATCGGATCAGTTCTAGCCTCGGGACGTAGGCTACCTGAACGATGGAGGAAATTTAAAATGGCATGGCCTGAGAGGATCACATTCTCATACAGATAATCTGTTTCACTTTAGGACTCTTCTTACTCAACCATTGCTGTTCTAATCTTATCTTAGTCACACGAGCTTACAGACATGCTAACATCCACATTCCTCTCTTCCTTTCTGCATCTCTTAGACTTTGTGTATCACCGTTAACCTTTTCTCTTTCTGTCCCACATTGAAACTCACTGGATTTACCTTTTCCACTGACTTCATTTTCCCCATTGTTCAAGGTCCTCTAAGACACAAGATGTCATGAATGAAAGAAGACAGCTGCCAAAGCATCTCATTTTCATTTTCATTTATATACATAGATCAGATTTTACCACAGTTATAAGTTACTGCCTGACATTTTCCCATTGCTCACATGTAATTCTCAGAGACATTCAGTTGTCAAGGGCATAGTAACCACACATTTCAAATTGACACATTCTCTGCATTAGTTTATAAGGTTACAGAACAGCTGAATGTTGAGGGCTGACAGACACTAGAGTCAGACCTTTGGAGAAACTTCCAACTTGAATGTTGAATGTCGCATGAATGTTGAAATTAGATCAGTTTTGTCTGTCATGGATCATGTTATGGCTACAGTACTGTAAATGCATTCTTGACAGCTCAAACCTGACACTAACATATAACCTCACTCCGTTAATGACCAGGTCTCAAATAAAAATCAATGGTCAAATAAAGTCCAATACATAATAAAGGCTGGGGATTATTAACAGAACAAACTGCCATTACTGGTACCTGTACTATAGACTAACATGGTAAATTCCATGCCATTGTTTCCTTCATTCCAACAACATATGTATATCATACCATACCACCTTCTGCTGTTTAACAAAAACATTTCACTTTCTTATTAACTCTTATCAAATCTGGAGTTATTCTCCCTAAACTACTGGAACATGACAAACTACAGCAGATCAGAAAAGAGCGGAAATTAGAGCTAAAGGCCTGTTTCTAATAACAGTACATGTCAAATAGAGACCTTGATCTTTCTTCATTTGCAGTAAATAAAGGCCTTTGCCACAATTGGAGAATTTATGGTAACTCCATTATGCCCCGCAGCAGTAGGTGTGTAAATTCTGAAACAAAGCGCAGACTACACCTCTCGAGTTAGTTTAAAAAAACAACAACAACAAAAAAAGCCTGACAGACAGAGCTGGATGGTGCCAGGATCAAGGTGCTCCTGGTATCATGATTCAGTGTGCGTGGGCAGTCCAAGACAAGCGCTGACATCTCAGTACATCTGCTTCACCAGTCATGCATCACCAGTGTAATATGTTATCCCTTATTATGGCAGACAGCTAGGTGCTGGGTTACAGCAATTAAACTGTCTGACTTGGTATCCAAAAATTCTCTTAATCATAAAATTATATGGATATTGAAATTGCTGTGCATTTTTTTACTGTGCTTTACACCCCTTTTAATGTTTGTGGTGGTGAAAATATTTTTTGTTGGGTAGCTTATCATCTCAAAATGACTAGATGTTTACCACGAAACCTTTACATCTTTGGTTTGAATTAAGTCCTTTATCACACATCATTTCATCTTAATATTTTCCTCCATGTAGTATCCAATGAAGTCAAAAATACAAGCAACATTTTTTTTTCTTAATTTAATGTGTAATGTAACACTTTATCTAGTTTCTTACTCACTTTATCCCCTCTTTTCCCCTCTCAGATCATCTCAGATCTAGAGTCATGGAACGAGGAACTGTCCCAGCAGATGAGTGACTTTGACACAGAGGACCTGACGCTGGCCGAGCAGAGGCTACAGCACCATGCAGACAAGGCGCTTACTATGAACAACCTCACCTTCGACGTCATCCACCAGGGACAGGAGCTGCTGCAGTATGTCACAGAGGTCCAGGCATCTGGTGAGTGAAGGAATAGACAAGCACATTTAGTATTTTTTAGAGTATAGTACAAAGATAAGTAGGAGGAATCATTTAGATAACCTGGACTATGCCTCTTGTTTGGTTGTTTGTCACAGTTTATAATATAGTTTTAGTAGCAAAAGTCAGGCTCTGATGATACTAAATATGCAAGAGCTACCTCTTTAGCTTGCCTCAGGACAATAATTATTTACCAGGGCCAACCTTGCAGCTAGAACCACGACTAGCACATAATACTATGAAAATGTGAGTACAGATTTTACCATTGCTAAAAAATTCATGAAAGTTTTGTACAGAAAATAGCTTTCAGACATAATTTAGTCACCTTTCACAAGATCAACATTACACTGTCTACATGGCTTTGTGTTATTAAAAATGTAAGCTGAGCTTGTGTGCCCATTTAAATGCAATTACTCCTCTGGACTGTTTTCAGTCAAAAGAATATTGAATGATTTCAGAAATGTGAAGTCTGTAGTCATCCAGTTGTTGCTGTTTTCCCTAAGAGTACATTTATGAAATACATATTTCATACCCCTCTTTGTACTTTCAAGTAGGGAATGTGGAGATGTGTGCAAATAGATAAATATCTCTACATCCATACCCATTTACCCGTGTTAATAGCAATAAATGATGACTGAGTGAATTATAAGGAAGAAAAAAGGAGCAAAACAGATTACATAATAAAATGTCCATTGCATGTCATGCAGGTGTGGAGCTGTTATGCGACAGAGATGTGGACATGGCCACCCGGGTCCAGGACCTGCTCGAGTTTCTTCACGAGAAGCAGCAAGAGTTGGACCTGGCAGCGGAGCAGCACAGGAGACATCTGGAGCAGTGTGTCCAGTTGAGGCATCTACAGGCTGAAGTCAAACAGGTACGTACTAGAAGAAGAAAAGGACAAGAGGGTGTTACGAGGATAGACGGTAATACAACACGGAAGCAGTGATTGGAGCTTGTATGTTGGATTTTAAAAGGCACTCTAAAAAACAAGCTACGAAAACACGAGGCTTTTTAGTTATGAAAGAATAATCCCTGTGTTATTCTCAGTGTCTGCTTTTACTCAGGCCAGATTAAACATTTTGGAAACTTAAAGCACATTTAAATATTACGAAAATGAACAACAAAAGTTATATTTAACTGTACATTCAAGCGTATGTTTGTATATAAATGCTCAGATGTGCTGCATGTGAGAGATAAACACTTGTTTTCCTTCTAAGACTGAGGTCAAACTGATTTGTAGAAAGGAATTCTGACAACTTATTGCTACAGCGTGCCGTGATGTTACAGTAGATCATGTTGAAGTGCTAAAAGGCTACAGTATGTTCTGTCTGTACATGACCATGGGTAGATGACTCATCCTGTGTCAACAATCTCTCTCCCTGTCTCTCTCTCTGTCTCTCTCTCTCTGTATCTCTTTCTGCCTTTGGGGGAAATAGACAGAGAGATACAGTAGGGTTGGTTCAGCCAAGCTATAAAGAGAGGGAGATAAATGAGAATTCAGAGCTAAAGTAGACAAATAGACCAGAGAAAATCTGACTTGGGAGAGAAGGAGATAGAATTTCTTTGTTTACTGTCGTGTCAGTGCAGAGTCTGTTAACTAGCAATTCCCTCCAAATATTCATTCAAGAGTTGAATACAATCACAGCAAGAAAATTGTGTGGACTTTGCAATGTAGATAGACTGATATTTCAGAGCAAAACAAAAACAAACCTAGTGCCAGTTTTCATCGCTAGGCCTGTTATTGTAGTGATTCAGCTGAATAACAACAGGCTTCATGCTTCATCTTGCACTAGAGTTAATAAAAGGGAACAGAGTGGTGGCAGACATGAAACTGAGACTAAAATAACCAAAAATTACACCCAAAGAGTGCTGAAGCAAAACATTTCAGAAGATGCGCTGGCAGCATATTGATTGAACAGATCTGACAGTATGATGATAGTGCTTTGCTAGTATGATGCTGTTGTTTTTTTTTACTCATCAACCCACAGATAAGCAGTATTATGTATGCATAGCACTCATGAATTAGAGTTTTCTCGAGCGACGGCTTCTGTTGCTTAATCCGGCAAATATTAGGATTACGTCATAGCAGCATGTGCTCCTCTGATATTCAGCAGCTAACACTCATGCCTGTCCTGCCTCGGGACACTGCAAGTGCAATGGAAACAAAGGAAACATAGAGTCAAAGTTGTGCTGCATCATCACTTATATAGCCTAGCTTCAGTTGCAGTTCTGCCCATCACCCACACAGCAGGTGTTCATGCTGAGTCAGAGAGAGAGAGGTGTCTTCGACAGAGTGTGTTTAACATACCCTCTGGCTATAACTAGGCCAAGAAAACTATGAGCCAATGTGGGTGGGGAGAGATTTGGTACATAGGGGTGAAAAGATAGAGCAGGGTGTCAGGGAAATGTGTGAAGGGGGAGATTTGAAAAGAGCCAAGGGATCGACACTGGAACAGTGTGAGGATGCAAGGGAATGAAAAGGTGTCAGAGTTGAAGAAGCAATGAAGAATATATATGAGAAGAGACAGATAAGGGGGAGGGCACAGAGAGAATGTTAAGAGCTGAGAGAAGTAGAGAGGAAGCAAAGACAAGAACAAAGTGAGAAATTGGAAAGTGGGAAGATGGGTCTTTTTTTTTTTAAATTATATTAAATGTCTTACACAATGTATCCATCGCATGAATTATGAAAATAAGACTAGCATGTTAAAGATTGAATAGTAAAAAAACTCTTGGTCTCCTTTATGTTTGTGCTGTGTGTGTATTTGTGTTGTAGGTGCTGGGTTGGATCCGTAATGGCGAGTCCATGCTGAATGCTGGTCTGATCACAGCCAGCTCGTTACAAGAGGCTGAGCAGCTGCAGAAAGAACACGAACAATTCCAACATGCAATAGAGGTAAAAGGAAAAACAATCATATTTCTCCTGTTGTGGCACCTCTATTAGCCTCTCTAGAGGAATGTGAAGATGCCCACATGCTCTGTGCCATAGGGTGTGTTTTTCTTCTTGTCCATATATATCCAACTCCCATTTTTTTATCCACCTTCCCTGTCATCATGTTTGTCCTCATCTATTTATGTTCCACTCTTCATCTCCCTCTTACCCTACTTCTGCATCTCCTTTGCTACATTGCCCTTCATCCTTCAACCTTTTGCCTTTCTAAAACTCTTCTCAGGTTCATATCTCTCTGCACTGCCTGCCATTCTCCTCACAAGTCACACATGAAATGGGATTATAAATAACGAATATCTCTATCTGTTTCTTTGTTCTCTCTCTCTGCTTCCCTTCTTTATTTTCTTTCTCTCCACTGATTATGCAAGACGCATTTTCTTTCAACTCTTTCGAGCCTGGCTCATTTAAATGCAGGCCTGTACCTCACCTACTTCTACGGAGCTCACATACGCACACAATGATGCACAAGGAAAAGCTCTGTTTATGATTATTTGATTATTTGCTTATGTGAGACTATAATTGTAACATGCACACTTTAACCATATTTGCAATCAGATACAGGGTATGATAACCTGATAATGGGTCCTGCGTGGTGAGAAGTGATATGGGAATGTTCTCCTTGACTATACCCTGCAGGTGCAGCAGACATTAAAATTTTTGCTGCACCAACATTATCAAAGACGGCAGGAAATCCTTCATTCTTCTTTTATCTCCTTCTGTTTTCCTTCCCTCGAGTGATCTGAGTCCAGAAAAGGGCAAAAGCCTTATTTTTCACGCTAACCGCTATGACACAAAAATCTCCAGATACTGTCCTTTTTTTTTTTTGAACCTCACTATCTCATTTCCTCCCCAGAATGCTCACTCCAGGACAATCTTTATGACACAGCTACAATCAGACACTACATTTATTTATTTAGCCTTTCCACTGTTGCTCCCCAGTCCTCTACTCCACACTAAACTGCCCTGCAGGGCCAACAGGAAGCTGGGGTCGTATTTTCAAAGCAATCATTGTGATATAGCTCATATATCTCTTGCAGTTCATTGTTTTTTATCTCACCCTCATCCCCCATGTAGAAAACCCATCAGAGCGCGTTGCAGGTACAGCAGAAGGCTGAGGCCTTGCTCCAGGCTAACCACTATGACATGGATATGATTCGAGACTGTGCAGAAAAGGTATTGCACTCTTACAATTTTATCTGTTGAGGAAAATATAAATATTATTGCTGTAAATGGCAAACTAACTTGTTTTATTTGATTTGAAGGTGGCAGACCACTGGCAGCAGCTAATGCTGAAGATGGAGGACAGACTCAAGCTGGTTAATGCTTCTGTGGCCTTCTACAAGACCTCCGAACAGGTACTTTTCAGTGTGTGTGTGTGTATAGGAGTGGGTACCAAATCACTCACATGTCCACTGATTCAGACAGGTGTTAAAGTATGTGAGATAATCTCAAACAGGAGTGAGTTTGAGTGAAAATGATGAAATTGGAATATAGAAATACAATTTCCTTTTTGAACTTCAGTAGACCCGCGGTGTCAAAGAATGATTTTAGATATTGCTCTCAAGGATTTGCAGTTGCACAATTTGCATAATAGTCTGGAGCAGGAGAAGGTCAGTGTTGCAGTGGTTTAATGTATTGTATCTATGTCTCAGGTGTGCAGTGTGTTGGAAAGCCTGGAGCAGGAGTATAAGAGAGAAGAAGACTGGTGTGGTGGTGCTGATAAATTGGGCCCCAACAGTGAGTCAGACCACGTCACTCCCATGATCAGCAAACACCTGGAGCAGAAAGAGGCTTTCCTCAAGGTGAGAATAAGCAAATATGTGTTAAATTCCCAGAGGAATTATTTGTTATTAACATGATTTTTTAGCTCATATTCAATACTGACCAGTTAATCTGTTTTTTTGTGTCGTATTACTCAAGAACTACATGTAAAATCAGTCAGAAGCAAATTAATGTGTAAGATGTAAGTGACATCTGTCTTCTCTCCGCAGGCCTGTACGTTGGCCAGGCGCAATGCTGATGTCTTCTTGAAGTACCTGCACAGGAACAGTGTCAACATGCCCGGCATGTTGTCCCACGTCAAAGCTCCGGAGACTCAGGTTAAGAGTAAGTAGACAGCTCAGTGATCATCTGTTTTGTTTCTGCATTTTATCATTAAAAAACATTCCCATGAAGAATTTACCACCTGCTCAGCCTTGTTATCCATCTGCAGAACTGTATGTCAGGTTATTCAAGGTATTTATCTCTTTAAACACTGTGTTTCTCTGTACAAGAAGTGGTAACTACAGCACACCTTTGCAAGCTGATTTTATTATTTAGTGTTTTATCTTTAACAAGATTGTATTGGCTCACTTAACATTTTCACAGATTTATAAATTCAGGTGTTCAGTATTTTCCTGTACAATGATGACATATGCTTGAACAAATGTCTCTATGTGCGCTTGTTGTGTTTCATCAGACATTTTGAATGAGTTGCTGCAGAGAGAGAACAGAGTGCTTCACTTCTGGACCATGAGGAAGCGGAGGCTGGACCAGTGCCAGCAATATGTAGTGTTTGAACGCAGTGCCAAACAGGTGTGTGCTTATATTTGAGTGTGCTTGTGTATATGTGTGCACTGACAATAAGCAACAGCTTGAACACAGGGTTAAACAGATCATTACATTGTGTCATTTGGTTTACTACTCAACAGAGTTAATAGAAAAGGCCTCTTCATTATTGTTTGGTTCCTGTTGGAATTGAATCAGCGAGTTGGCTCTTCTCAGTTAGCATCCAGCTGCAACTTCAATCTTGTCTTGTCTCTTTTTTTGAATTAAACAAGCAGCTTGTGTTTTCTTAGTAAATGATACATGTCAAATATACTGGAAGTGATGTAATCTGGCAGACATTTGCAACAATGACAGTCTTAAAGACGGCTATCATTATGTGGCCCAGTAAATTTAAACACTACAATTATTACAGAGCATTGCCAAAAATATGTCTCCAACTACTCATTTTCACCACTCAGATGGAACTGAACATTTTAACTTCTGGGATTTTGTTTTGTAAAGCTTCTCAGTATTTTAGAAAAATAGGAGTTAACACAACTTCTTAAACTTGAGAAGCAAACAGGTCTTAGATCAGCCATTGTTCAAAGATACAGGGACATGTAAGATGGACAGAATTTGGATAATACTGTCTTCAGTAGCAGCCAGGATCCCTCCACACTCCACACACTGAGCAGACTTTTGGGGTGTGCTATTAACTCTTGTCTACCGGCGACCAGCGGCTATTTAAATATAAGACATGTGGCTCCCCCTTGTGGTGTTTGGATAGCACAGCGCAGGCACTTAGCCAATAAAATCAGAGGACATCATAGATGTTTCTAGGACATGGCTATTCTGGGGCAATCCAGGTTTTATCCCCAGGGTCCAAATGCTTTCTGGTCTCACAGTTTGACTGGACCAGTTCTGCCACTGCTGACCAAGGAGATATCACCTGCAGGCCCAGTTACAAAGTACACAGACATTGTGGAGACAAGAAACAAAGTAGAACCTTTGGAAATTTAATACTAGAAATGCTTGAACAGGGGAACAATTTGATAGGTGGTAACAGATTCTATCTGCATAGTAAACTGATGATACAAAGATATAATTCTGTATCATATTGTTGTGTCTAAAATGATAAAAATGTCAAAATTCAAATAAGCTGGTAGAGTACCAGCTTATTTGAAAGTTGGCCAGGTCGTCAGATTTGGATATTTAATAGAGATTGTGTGACCGTGTGTAACTAAAATCCCTGCCGTGCAAATGAACTCACTTGTGATTGGTTGTTTCCTCAGGCCCTGGAGTGGATCCATGACACCGGGGAGTTTTACCTGTCCACACACACATCCACCGGCTCCAGCATCCACCACACACAAGAGCTGCTGAAAGAGCACGAAGACTTCCAGATCACAGCTAAGGTACATGTCTGTGTATTTATATTTGTTTATCCATCCATTGTTTTATAAAAGAAGGTGAGAAGGATAGAGGCCGCGTGTGCTTCTGCGTGTTTTGTTCCTGCTGCTGCGCTCGTAGTGTTACGTTGTGTGTATGTTTGCACACTCCTGCGCTCTGCTGGGAGGCCCGTTCCCAGGGCAGCATATTGTCCTGTTTCCTCTTTGCTGTGTCACTGTTATTGTGTTAGAGAACAAGGTATTGTGTCCATCAAGCAACACACTGATTCCTAATTCTGTCTCTCTCTCCTCTGTGTCTCTCTCTTATCTACCTTTCCTCCACCGGCACTGCCTCTCTGTGGCCGTCTCTCCTTTCTCTCTATCCCCTCCCTAAATGTCTCTCTATTGATAGCAAACCAAAGAGCGGGTAAAGCTGTTGATCCAGCTGGCGGATGGGTTTTGTGACAAGGGCCACGCCCATGCCCTGGAGATAAAGAAATGGGTGTCCTCAGTGGACAAGCGCTACAGAGACTTTTCTCTCCGCATGGACAAATACCGGACTTGCCTGGAAACAGCGCTCGGCATTTCTTCCGACTCCAACAAGGCTGTGAGTGCTCACTGTTAATATCAGGTCTATTCTTCCAATGTGTTGTGGAAGATGAACTGCATTTATGTATGATGATCATGATAAGACCACAAGAGATACTGTATGTCTGGCAGAGGTTGTAGGAATAAGGATACAGCCTTTGCTTAATCTTACATATAAGACTGACCAAAACAAAATCATGTATTTTATTTGAGTTATAAGATTTTCAAAACAAATTTCACCTTCTGTAACCCCATGTTCCTGTTCAAACTCCATCTCCCAACAGTTCTTTTTAATGAGCTGGTGCGAAGAGAAAGCAAATACATCACACATTGGTGTGTTGACTAGTGAATGACTAACATGCATGTTATGCTCAACATAATAGCCACTGTGTCCTGTGTTTTCAGAGTAAAGAGCTACAACTGGACATCATCCCAGCTAGTGCTCCAGGGTCAGAGGTCAAGTTGAGGGATGCTGCTCATGAACTCAATGAGGAAAAGAGGAAATCGGCACGGAGAAAAGAGTGAGTGCAACAGACGTTTCTCTGGTGTGCAACCTCCTGGTGGCCAGCTGATGTTCAATAGGGAACAGCAGTGAAGCTTTATCACAGGTTTCCTTTGCAGTACCTGGATGAATAATTCAGTCATTTCCAGCAAACAAATGAAAACATATCTTTTTTTTCTGTCCGATTAACATTTTATAGCTGCAGCCCCTTTTTATTTCAGATTGTTGTAATGTTAGAGATAATGTGGAGTTTAATGTCAAATTGCCCAGAGAATGTGAGCATATCCTAGTGAACACTGAAATCTGCTAATCCAATCAAGTGTGTAAACAAATGGAGATGGAATTTATGATGCATGTGAGAGGACGCAGAGCAGTAATGTGCCATATGAGCATTTTTCACAAAGCGTTTTAGTGTTCCTGATGCTGTATAGAATATCTGCGGTAATAAGTTTAAAATGGTTTATGAGGGAAATTCACACAGGAGGGAACCCATGAATAGCCTGTAAATTATGGCTCATATGTTCACAAACTATAAGTGAGCCATAAGGGAGTTATAATGCATCCACATACAGCAACAGAGCTACATCTGTCTTGACTCTATGCTTAGAACACATGTTATGTAGAAAAGTTGCATGGGATGAATTTAGACTAGAAATTTTAATTTACTTCTGCCAAAATGTTCCCACCTACTGTAACAGCACACTGCATGTGGATGGAGGTCAAAATATGAAAGGCAAAAATCCTATTTGTACTGTCAACTTGATGTATAGTGTGATATCCATACAAAGACACACACATCATTCACTTGTTAAACTCTAAACACTAAAATTATTGTACAGAAACTGCAAGATTTTAACACTTGTTCCTGTAACCTTGACGATTCTGTGAACAATTGTTTTCTATGTGCTGCAATAGCTTACTAATCAAATCCTTCTGTATACAGTGTGTGCATAACACTAGTGTACTAAAGCATTCAATCACAAGCCACTGTATCTTCAAAGAAAGTTGATATTACATTATTATTATTGATTTGAACATATTTAAAAGCTACCACAGCAGTTACAAAAAAATGTAGAAACATCATCTTTTTTATGCTCAGTATTTTTGTCTTGTTTTGTACATTCTGGCCTTCAGTTTCCTCGGAGGAACAAAATGTTAGCTGAAGACTAACATTGAACACAACACAGTTTTTAGTTGTCGTATCATTGTCTCTTAACACAATGTCCATGTCCTTTCAGATTTATAATGGCTGAGCTGATTCAAACAGAGAAAGCCTATGTCAGAGACCTACGAGAGTGTATGGATGTAAGTATTACAACAGACACACTCATTCACCTCATGGAGTGTTTACACAAATAGTTGTTTCCTGACTTTAAGTGAACTGGCTAAACATGACTTGCCATATTAGTTGCACTTTTTCTTAAAATATTTCAGTTGGTCACACCCAAAATAAGTAAATGATTAATTGAAAGATGTAATGTGATGATGACATGCTCTTACATGAGGAGAACTAGCTTCTGTGTATTTAATTATTTATGCTCTGGTGTGTGTTTTTTGTGCAGACATACCTGTGGGAGATGACCAGCGGTGTGGAGGAGATTCCTCCTGGTATTGTCAACAAGGAACACATCATCTTTGGGAACATGCAGGACCTCTATGAGTTTCATCACAAGTCAGTAGAGCAGTGATCTGTGACATTCTGTATTCTTCATCACCTACTTCAGCTAATGTAGTGTTAAAAGATACATTTCAAGTGTCTTTAAGAAAGACAGTGTTTCATGTAGTAAACCATTGCTTTGCTACCACACCGTTTTTCTTAACATTCAGAAATAGTAAATATGAATGTGACACAAAATTATTCTTCATTTCCTGTGATTGTTCATCCTAAATTGGTCTGTCTCTGTACAGTATCTTCCTGAAGGAGCTGGAGAAATATGAGCAGCTTCCAGAGGACGTGGGCCATTGTTTCGTCACCTGGGTAAGAGATCTACAAGTTATGACATTTATGTTGCAATCTGTGATTAAACTTTTACTGTACATCTCAAAAATTACAAATTTGAACCATTTTTGGTTTTGATTTCTCCTGTTTTAATCCTCCTTTGTAACTGGATCTATATTAAGCTTGAATACCAAAACACAGAAATGATTTCTTCTGAAACAAATCAATCTAAATTTAAAATAACATCCTCAAATCCTTATTAGGACTTTTACTACTAATGTTGATTCAGTGTTGTTCAGATGGTAGAAACTGTATTTTGCCCAGAAAGCATATGTAATATACAGTACAGTAGGCCTATGAAGTATTCAAGATTTTTCTGAGACAGATCTTGTGAGTTAAGTATTGATTTTATTTCTCCTTCCCAGGCTGATAAGTTTCAGATGTACGTGAACTACTGTAAGAACAAGCCAGACTCCACACAGCTCATCCTGGAGCATGCTGGATCCTACTTTGATGTAAGTAACAACTAACACTGCTAGAAGTGTGAAATTTTAGTTTTAGGGTGAGTGATTTTTCGCACTTTGTAATCCATGCACAGTCTTTTGGGTGTAGAGGTTGCAGAGATAGAGAATTTTCAACTGATGACTAAGATATTCACACTGCAAATCATTTGGTTTTACACTGTCTGCTGAAAAATGTTGTACAGTACATGAATTAGAATCAAGAAGACCATGGCATGTGTAAGACTTGTGTCTGTCTTTTGAATTTTACAGGAAATCCAGCAAAGGCATCGTCTTGCCAACTCCATCTCCTCTTACCTGATCAAACCAGTCCAGAGAATCACTAAGTACCAGCTGCTTCTTAAGGTACAACATTCCTTCACACAAATGTAAAAGAAGAGAAATCTGGTCTAGTGCAATTCCTTTTTTGGAGGCAAACAAAATGTATACAGTGGATCTTAATAAACCGTTTCCAAAATCATTACTTTTCCTAAGAATGGGTTCTATACTGCTTTCATTTATTTATGTGTATGTGTGTGTTTTTGCTTCTCTTGTAGGAGTTGTTGACATGCTGTGAGGAGGGAAAAGGTGAGATCAAGGATGGTCTTGAGGTGATGCTCAGTGTCCCCAAGAAAGCCAATGATGCCATGCACCTCTCTATGCTGGATGGTGAGTATACACACACACACACACACACACACACACACACACACATACGCAAGCAGGCACACACACACCTCTGCTACATGTTTATGTTTTTAATCACCTGTGCACTTTCACACTGAGTTTGTTCTCACCTGATGTTGCCATTGATTGAACTTTCACTTTGCGTTTGAGAATTCAATCACGTCGCTCGCTTGTCACAGTCACTCAGCACAAAATACTCAGCTGTGAGTCAGCAGCAACTTCATTCATCTTGCCTTCCTTTGCCACCCACAAGCATGTTTGTACATACTGTACACATATACAATACGATCAAACACAGCTAATGGCTTTTTCCTCCTCGCCTTTCACTACCTCAGGGTTTGATGGAAACATTGACTCCCAGGGAGAACTGATTCTCCAGGAGTCCTTCCAGGTTTGGGATCCCAAGACTCTGATTCGGAAGGGTCGTGATCGTCACCTCTTCCTCTTTGAGATGTCTCTGGTCTTCAGCAAAGAAGTCAAAGACTCCAACGGGCGCAGCAAGTACCTCTACAAGAGCAAGCTCTTTGTAAGTAATGTACTGTTTAATGCTCTCAGATTATATTGTTTCTTTGGAATAAAATAAGTATATAGAACATAATACAATTGAGTGAGAGAGGTTATTATTTTGTATTTATATGGACTGTAGCAAACAAAGTAGCAAATACATTATTGAGCACAGAGAAGATTTTTGCTCGCTCTAACTAAATGATTCTTTGTGTAACAATCATTTCTTTACAAAATATGATTTATGTGCATGCACATGTGCATATTTTTCACAAATATAATTAAATAAGAAGCTAATCAAGATGCATAGTGAAAGTTATTGCATTTGGCCCACTTCAGGAAAAGCTCAGTAGGCAGTGTGATGATCTTATGACCAAAATGCAACCCTGTAACACCAATGCCCGACATGACGGTGTCACATTAAACTCAGTAATTTGTCATGTATTGGTTGTCTGACTGAAGATGCAGCATGTGTCGTTCATATTCTCAGACTATTTCTTGGCGCATATCAGATTTTATCAGGTCCAATTAGAATTGTTACATAGAAATTTGATTCAGATGTGGCCCAGACTGAGGTGGACTAAAAAATATGTACCTGAGCCCCGACTCAGTTCAGGTTGGGTCCTTGGCTCTTCTGAGGAGTTGGGTCAGCTTGAAGAACCATACTACTACTTGGGTTATAAATTGTCATTGCATCACTTTCTGTTCATGTATCTAAACGTGTTGATATGTTGTTCACGTCCTCAGACATCAGAGCTCGGAGTGACAGAACATGTGGAGGGAGATCCTTGTAAGTTTGCCCTCTGGGTGGGCAGGACCCCGACCTCAGACAACAAGATCGTCCTTAAGGTATCAAGATGCTCATGTTTATAGTGAAGATAAAAGGCGCAATGTATTTTTGAATTGTTTCTTTTTTGAATATTTTACAACAGTATCTGATGTCATTCACTGAGTTAAAATTGGGAACCAAAAATAATTGCATTACAATTTGTCTAAGTTCCGCTTCCGACACTGTACTAAGTGTAAAATAGACCCCCATATGATTTCGCCTCTGCAGCAGCAGTCAAGTTAAACAGGAATCACTTCATGTCTGTAGTCCACCCCCACTGAATCCTACGTAGTTCCTTCTGTTCAGCCAAGAAAGTTCACTCCCTGTAGGGGGGTGGAGTGTTACTTTCTGCTACTTATTCACTCATCACACAGAAACATTAACATAGCAGTTGATGGGTCATAATCCAACTCACAAGCAACTTGCAGTGAGTCAGAAGGAATATTATATGCAGGATTTGTGTGTTTGTTTTTGAGAGAGGCAGAAAGAAATTTGTCAATTCCAGTATATGTGTTACAATGTGTGAATATGTGCTGTGCAGCTATCTGTCTCATTACATAACTTCTGATGACCATCTAGATCTGTTTCTTATGTAACACTGTGCCACAGCAGCCTTGGCTCTGCTGGTTGCTAAGTGAAGGAGGAAGCGAAGACACAAATGAGGACAGTCATATGTTAAATACAGAATCGACGAATTGAGTGACGTAAATAAACATGAGGCTGACAATCAACGTCCATCATCCCTCCGTGGGAACCTAAGTGGAGCTTAGGAGACGCCACTGTCGTCATTTCAGATTGTTACTGAATAAGGATGTGTGACTCAAGTACTTTGATTGCAGGGATCAAAGCACTTATGTGAAGTCAGACAGAACTATAATTGCTAAATTAGACCTGATACCGCGTATCAAGTGAACGGATTAACTGCTTTTGCTGTTAACAGCTCTTGTTGTTGATGTCATCTTATGTGTCTGTCTGTATGTGAAAAAGGAGAAACATAGACCTGAGTAGATTGTTGACATAACAGCTGTACATACTGAGACCTTTAAATCTGACTAACATATATGACTCAAGTGTGTGTATGTTGTTGTTTTTTTTTTTTTTTTGTACCAGGCTTCAAGCATTGAGAACAAGCAGGATTGGATCAAACACATCCGGGAGGTCATTCAGGAGCGAACTGTCCACCTGCGCGGAGCTCTGAAGGAGCCCATTCACATCCCGAAAGCCACCACAGCGAAACATAAAGGCCGACGGTAGGCTTCCAGTGCACTAATCTGAATTTTTTTTATTTTTTGTTAATGTTGTTGTTCATTTTAAGTGTTTATTATGATAGTCATCACAAAAATTAGTATACAGCAAAGGCATTTTGCAGCTATGCAAACAAAATCTGGAAATAAGTCTGTAGTAGTGAATATAAAAATTATTTTATTCAGTTTTCCGATAATAATTAAACGCAGCAGCACAGCTTGAATTAACCTTTGCAACTATAAAAATTAGAGTGACACTACAGAGCAAATAGTATCCCAGGATCCAAGCTGTTACAGTAAATCAACTCAATAACCAGTATTTCCAGTAACAGATCTAAAAACACATAATGACAATTAATTATGATAATAAACTGTAATGATAATGTCTGCCTGCAGGGATGGAGAGGAGCTGGATAGTCAGGGAGACGCCAGCAGCCAACCAGACACCATCTCCATTGCCTCACGTACATCCCAGAACACACTGGACAGTGATAAGGTAGGAACGGACACGCAAACATACATGAGAAACAGCACTGATGCACAAAGTAAACAACTCTGTATTATTTTATTTTTTTCATCCCCCTAAAGTCTCACACTATTAAGTTTGTTCAGTCAGTCTGTAGATATTCATGCCGTCGCACAGTGACATGATCTGGGCGCACGCAAGCTTCTCTCTGCAAGTTGTCTCCTGTGAAAGTGTTTTGATTGTGTGTAGAAGAAAACTGTCTATCTGACAACTCTTTAAAGCAGTGTGTGCGTTTGTGTGAGCGCAAACGTGTGTATCTGTGAGAGAGAGAGAGAGAGAGAGAGAGAGAGAGAGAGAATCTTCACCCTCTGGGAACAGGGACAGTCGACTATGGTTATATCTGGTAATAACACCACAGAAGGCCTGTCCTCCTACGCTCAGTATGAGCAACTGTAAAGCTAACACACACATACACACCAGCACATAGAAAAAAAATATTTCTATACTTTTATGTCATACTAATTAAAAACTAAAGCAATGGTCTCTTAAATTAAGTGAGTTTTTTCACACTTGTATTGGACTTTCCCCAATTTCATACACTTCTGCTACAATCAGGAAAGTAAGAAAAATAGCCAGAATTTTAACCTGGAGTGTTGACTGTCCCTGTTTAGTTAACTGCTACCACAAAGTTCAACTCTGTGGCTGTTTCAGGTAACCAAATTCTTAAGGTGACGAGTGCGTATATGCATGTGTGTGTTTATCCGCTTGTGTCAAAACTGTCAAGGACACTAATTAATTTGTAATTGTTCCCTCAGTTTAGGACATACTCACCTGCATAAACATTCAAAACACACAGTAACACATGCAAATAGGCATTTTGCATGTGAATGCATCCCTCTATCTCGCTCTCTCTGTGAGACCTCTCATTCAAGAGGCAATGACAGTGGTGTGTTTGTGTCAGTGTGTGTGTGCCCATGTTCCTGTGTGTGTGCTTTAGTGACTGACTTGTGTGTCAGCAGCTTCAGCCTCCCACACTCTCTTCACAGAGGATGCTCGTCTGTATGCCAGACAGGAGAGCACAGTTTTAAGTCCTCATAGCTATTAATCTCACACTTTACTTAAAAGGTAGAAAGATTCGGGCAACAACAGTTTTTTTTTTTAATCTCTAATTTTCTGGAGTGTTTTTGTTGATAAATGGACTTTCGTGAACTAGATGTGGAGACAACTGTTTAAAGACAACGATGGATTAACTGCAGCACTCCGGGGAGGAGACACACAACAGAGAGTCATTTAAGCCTCAATAGTCTGATTGTAAGCACCCACAGAGGAGCGCTGTTGACTATTACAGTGGACAGCAGCAACTTTTCTGCCGGCTTCGGAATATTCCAATGGATCAGGATTTTAATTACCTAGGACTGTTTTCCCAGGGGAAATATTCCACAAAAAGTTAAATAAATTTCACTATTTTCTAGGCAGCTTATGCTTATCTAGTAAGCATCTCATTGGGATTTAGGACAATAGCAGTGGATTGCTGTAGAAATCAGATTGCTCAGAGTTTTTTAGCGCTTTGGAACTTCTCTTGCAATGAGGGAGTGGAAAGCAATGGAGAGACTGGAGGACAGGATCTCACATCCCGTTACTCAGCTCCTCAGCTCTCTGGCTTTACCACACTACCAAAGGGTATGTTGCAAATTTAAGAAAACAGAACAAAAAAAACCACTATCGTGACATTTACATAGAGAGCAAATGTGTAATGCAGTCTATTTCAGCTATGAAATGCACAAGGCACATGCAACACTATAAATAAGGAACATATGTTAAAATTAAAACAGCTGTAAACATTTGCCTGCATGAAATGTGTGAATGTTTTTAGTCTGCTGGTTATGTACAGCATGTGGCTGTGACTAATGGTGCAAATGTATGTTCTATTGTCCTCAACTGTATAAGATTTTGTTCATCTGCCGTTAAGTCATTTTTAATATAAATGCACACAAGATGATTGAAATCATCTAATGTTTTATTGCTCAGAATTCTTTGATATGAATATGTTACTTTTTCTCAGAAAGTGTATCATGAAGTGTGCATGAACATGAAATGCTTTTTTATAATAAAAACAAGTTGCGAACTGCTGATGATTAGTGAAGAATTAAGGACTTGAAACCATAAAATTGAATTAGGTACGTTGCTGTGCACAGCAGAGTGGACTAGCGACACATTGTTGGGCATTTGTGGTATTCATTTGCATTTGTCCCAGATATTAAAGAAAATGTATTGTATATGCTTTTATATGTTTCAATATTAACAAAATTTATGCACCCTCTGGTGTATAGGTTGCAGTCTATTTTTCACTTGGGAGCACAGAAAAACTTCTATTAGGGATTGAAGCATTAAGAGCATGTGCATTTTCAGTCACGCATTGCACAGAAATACCTTAGAGAAACCAGTGAGCTAATTCCAGCTATCTCTTAATACCTTTCTTTTCATAGATACTCAGATGATCACAGGGAGGCTGTCATAGTGACGTTTTGTTCAGTTGTGCTAGAATGAGTCACCAATTATCATCTTGTACACTTCCTTTACAGTGCTGCTGGAGTACATCGGCAAATGCGGATTTGTGTGAATAGTAGCTCATTGATTCAATTTAATCATGTCAGAAACCATTTTACTGAAATACCATGCATTTTGGCATCAGCTTAAAGTAGCTGATACTTATAGTATGGTATATTGATGGTAACTGAAGTTGAGGGAAATGCAAGAGAAATATAGTTTCTATTTTAGATTGGTTATCAAATCTATTTGGGTGTTTAAACTGATTTCAGTGGATCTGTCTTTCAATTTTACAATCTACAGCGGAGCTAAGAGAGATACTACCCTGGATTTATTTTGTTTTATAACTTGTTGGATATGATTAATCCTCACAGAATGTACTGTGGAGACTGCATTCATGCTTTGTGCAAACAACTGAAGAGTAGAAAGTATCAGCATTTGTTCAAAGATCAACATCAACAAGTTTTTACAGATTTCTATAAAATTTGTCCCCTATTTGTTCCAGCTGTCCGGTGGTTGTGAGCTGACAGTGGTAATCCATGACTTCCTGGCCAGTAATGGTGGCAGCAGTGGGGAGCTGACGGTGCGACGAGGCCAGACAGTTGAAGTTCTGGAGCGACTCCACGACAAGCCAGACTGGTGCCTGGTCAGGACCACAGACCGCTCTCCAGCCCAGGAGGGCATAGTACCCTGCTCCATGCTCTGTATTGCTCACTCCAGGTCCTCCATGGAGATGGAGGGGCTCTTCAACCATAAAGGTAGGAGGAAGATTTTTCCCTTCATCTTCAATCACACAGTGTCAAGTGTACTGGAAGAGCTTTCGCACATTAAGGTACATGTAGACACTTCAGAAAATTATGAAAGGCTTATTAGAAGTACTTCTCATTCAGAAACAACAATGGTGACCTGCATAGCCTTCTTATTTCACTACACAGCTGTTTGTCACATCCAGGCACACACAGACACTTGAAACATTAGAGAAAGCTAATAGGAAGCATTTCTTGTTTGCAAACTGGACCTGCAGAACCTTCAGTTTTTACTTAACAGCTGCTCGGTGAATCACTTACATGTATTTCTAGATGTTGCTATGCAACTGCAGAAGGCCCGCTTGAAGCACAGCTCTCTTTTAATTATCTTGAAATAATTTCAACCCGAGAATTCCCAAAACTGTTAACATCCTCAGTTCCTGTTGCTGTCAGGAACTCTTATTTTGTCTTAAACATGCAGTAGCATGCCCCTTCAGTTGTAATGAAACATTTAACAGCCTTGTGAGGGTAGCACGCCGGAGGATATGATGTCAGAAATTGCATCTGTTGCAGCACCCAAAGGGTCTTATTAAGAAAAGTCAATAACGTGATTCCCAAGGATTTTTCCACAGACTGTGTGTGTCAATATCAGACCTCTGGTTACAGTAACACAAATACTGCTCAATCATGTCCTGCCAGAAATATAGTCTTAGAAGTGCGTCATAATTACCAAGACAACAGATTATTGTCAGAAATGTGGGGATTTTTCAGCACACATAAATTCAAACATAAACACAAGATATATTCATTAGTCTGATATATGTTCTGAGTTGGAGAAATGAGAATAGGATACAACTTGTAGCACAAATGTGGCCATACTGTTGAAACAAAAATGAATTGCATAAGATGTGTGTTCAGTTTACAACATCCCCCCCAAGTCTGAATATTGATAAGAGGAATAGCTTGTTACTCCTTAGTATGCAATAGAAACTATTTTTATTAATAACAGAAATGTCTCGCAATGTAGGCTTCACTTCCTTCTATACTCAAAGCAAAAGTTGATTAATGAATATGTCTGTTCTGATATGTCTGAAAAGTCAATATGGAGCTAAATTATATACTAAATCCCTTGATCATGTATTTAGTTCAAGTTCTCTAACAAAGACCTTGAAGTGAGTTCAGGTGGCTGCTTGGCATCCTGATCTGTACCCGGTAGGTAAGGATCATGTCTGGATCTGGTGCAGCTGTTTCACTGAGTCTTTGAGGCCTGGGCTGATAGTTGATGATCTTTTCTCTCATGTCAGCATCTGGACAATGTAAGGAGTAAGGCATAAGTTTTGATCTTATCTCAAATTGTAAATAAATACAGTAGATAAATAGTTACTATACTGTATTTACTGTCAAATACAACTGGAAATGACCATCTAACCAGGAACATTTCTTTTCTAACTAGGAAGAAATATAATATTACAATAAGATGAAATGAATGGGATGAGATCTATACACAGACCTGACCCTCGTTTAACACTGAGTTGTTTATGAGCTGCTGTCATCATGTCTTGACAGAAGTTGCGGCTTGTGTCTTTCTCTCTATAATCTGAAAGAGTGGGTGAGTGCTGTACTGCTTGTTTCTATGGTAATATACCGAAACATACAAATATTTTGCTAGCAGCGTCTTTGTAGTCAGCATGAGGAAGATCTGTGTTTGTGTTTGTATTTGAAATTATAGGATGCTTAGACTGCGCATGCAGGAACTCACAACTTTGGAAGTAGTTGAATGATTTACTGGTACAGTATAGGAATAACAGGAGAATTTCCCAACTGCTTATTTTACACTTTAACTTTAGCTTCACTTATTCTCTTCTCTGTTTTGCTTGCTGAGGCTCTTGTGTTTATCTGCCTTCCCTTGGTTCCTTGGATGCACATAACCAGTCATCACTGTTTCTATCTGTGTGTTTGTGTGGCCACAGGCAGTGATGAAAAGGAGCTTCTCACTGCAGGGGTTGCTGTAGTCAAAAAAAAGCTGTTGCACAGGAAGAGGAAGACAAGGGCAACATAAAAAAGTCTTTGCTACTTTGTCAGTCCTTTGTGTTTACTGACCAACCATGTAGGCCACTTTGTCCAAAGCTGTGGAAGGGTGACGGTTTCGGGGATTAGAGTGCTCTCCTCTTCTATTCTCACATGCTCGCAACCAGGAATAATTGACTGTTGGGGGCCGATGTCTGTGTCTAAGAATTAAAAAAAAGAATGGCTCACATACAGTAAAATGAGCCTGCAAAGTTTACAGCCAGCAGCTGGTTGTCTGTTCTGATTATAGGAGGTTTTAGAGTGAAATGACCATAGTTCACATCCACAGTTCGAGCTCAGTGTGTGTGTGTGTTTGTTCTAAATGTTAATTTGAGTCCTGTGTTGTTCAACTTGCTCCTGAAACCTGTACAAACCTACACATTCCAGTTAAATCGAGTTTAGATCACTTTCATCTACATAATCACATTTTCAGTTTGAATACTGGAATTCCCCCTGTGTACCAAATCAGTTGTTGACTTCTAGTGGCTTTCATGCAGGTTGACTCTCAGTGCCTTTTCAGAGTGAAATAAATACAAAGGCACACTTAATGATAGTGTTATTGATAAAAGAACTCTTTAAGGGGCAGAGAGTAAGTGCATGCCAGTGTATGTGCATGTGTGTGCGTGTTCTTACAGGAAAGAGTGTGTTTAGAGCCCTGGGAGACTGGCTAAAAGAGAGCACACACTCACAGTTTAACAGTGAGATCTTTGTGCATCCAGCCTGAATAGCTGCTCTAAACTGCATAGGGACATTGTCAGAGGAAGTGAAGATGTAGGAAAACAGAGTCAAGTGTTAAATATATATAGTAGTAGTTACAAAACTCAGGCTCTTGAACCGCCAATGAATTGAATTCTAGAGAAAGAATCTGAAATATGTGTGATTAAATTCATAACCAACAACCGAACATGACACAGATTTTTTTTTTAGTGCTTTTTTTCAGCATTTTGCTGTTCACTTCTGTTGGATTTCATAACCAAATCTATATTTGCATCAAGCATACTGCACAAGTTGTATGCATCCTAATGCGTGTAAAACATGCACCCGCCCACACAAACTGAGTGGGTGCATCTACAAAGGGTAATACGGTAGATGTGCTGCATGTTTCCAGACATCCCCTTGGAACAGGAGAGGAACAGTGGAGGCTTGCCCAATATCCTCACAGCAGCCCACTCACGAGGGAGGGAGGGAGGGAGGGAGGGAGGGAAGAAGATACAAAGAGAGAGAGACAGAAAACATCTTACACTCTAATGCTGCATTTGACTTTTTCTTTTTCCACACACTGGACTGTACACTTTTTCTGTCTAGAATTACAACATACAAGAACTGTTTTTTACTTTTAACAAGTCATTTCAAAACCAATTTTAGGTTTTGCGTAGGATTTTCAAGTCTGTCATCGTACGCGTGGAGATGCTGTGAGGGATTATCTCAACTCAGTATTTCTGAGGTTTGATATTTGATTGACATGGCCCGTGCAATCGAGTCTTTAGTGTCTCTCAACCCATTTTGCTCCATGGATTCGGCACAGGGAGGACACTCTGACAACTGCAAGTTCTGGCTGCTGGACCTGGGTAGGTGCCTTGATTATGTGAAACACATGAGTAACACCATAATGGATAGGACACACATACATGCATTAGTTATACTGTATGTCATGCAGTATATATGTTGGAGTAGGTTTGTCTTCAGTTAAGTGTTGTTTTGTATTCTGTACCAGAGTTAGATATGGAGATTGTAACTTGTTTATTAAGTAGGGTATTTGCTTGTCATGTGCAGATGAAATTGCCTTTTAATCTCGTTTTTTTTTTGTTTTTGTTTTTGTTTTTTTTGGAAAGGCTGGAAAGATGAAATAGACAAATGACATATAATAAGTTATTCTAGTTTAGCAGTTAGATGTTGTTTGTTCAGTTCACTGTGTTCAAGATTCTGAGTTATGTACATATTATTATTCTTACTGTGTGGATGACATGAAGATGCAGTTTAAAATCTCAAAGCAGGGTCAAAAATTGCCTTAAAAATGAAATGACTTATTGTGCAAGAAACAATGCAATAATTGTTTGTCTTCTTTGACAGGTTGTCTTTGTTGTCAGCCACATCAGCTATTTTTATCTGTTTTTTTATGCAGAGGATATTCACTAATCAAGTGTGGATTATGTTGAGGCATTAATGGCAGTGAAAGTAATTTGGTGAATGCACCATTATGTGATGAAATATTAAATCTACTTAAAATCACATTGACAAGATTATATCTTTGTGCTTATCTATATGTCGGGTCAGACTGGAGCAACACAGATGGGCACAGGGTGTTATTGTGGACCTCAGGGAGGAATAATGAGGTCGAATAGAATTGAAAAATCACAATCTTCTTAAATGCTGCCCCAAAATATTAGACTAGTTTTGCCAGAATATGTAGCAGGTGATCTCTCAACTCCCTATCTTCCCTATCCCATCCCAACTCCACGCCCTTCCTAATTGTAGCTGTTGGTGGCAAGCCCTCTCCAGCATTGTCCACATTTTTACAGATCAGCTAGCCATACCCCCTGGAGCTTTCCCACACGCTGCACCTCCACCCCTAAAAAGCACGTCTCCAACCACACCGACTGATGTTTGTGTGTGTCTGTGTTTTTGTATCACATCTCCTGGGGAAGATAAGACCACACGAAAGATGCTCCCCTGGTGACACCTCTGGAATCCCAGGCATGCTCCTTTGGAGCTGCAGTGACTTTTGGGATCACTCCAGTTGTACAACAGCCCCTCCCTTCCCTCCTATTCTGAGACACTGGCACACACACAAAGTTGTAAATCTAGCATGTTCTTTGCAGTAGCATGAATAAGAAGTGACTGAATTATGATAGTGTGACGGCAATTAGCATCTAAAGATGCAGTAGAGAGCATCTGGTAGACTCTTGGTTGGATTCTTCTCAGGGATATCGACTCACAGAGTTAAACAGGGGACGTTTTTATTAAAAGGTCAAACAGGTCTGATTTGCCTTTGCATGTCGAGTATCAGTACTGACTATTTTGTATCAGAATGGTGGAGACCGGTAGAAGACATAGATGTTTGAATCTCTGTAAAATACAGTACATTTATGCTTTGCACGTACTATATGGATATGTGCATTTACTATATATATACACACACATATGTACACTGTGTGTCAAACCACAGTACACAAGAAGACTTGCATGCATATGCCTCAAGTGGTTAACACAGCCACCTCAGTATTTTTGAAGCTGATGAGTCTACTAATGAAGCTGCTGATGAATTAAGCTAGAAGTGAACGAGATGCCTTTGATCCAGAATTGCTCCAGAGACAGAGACGCCAGTTTACTAATTGAGTCAGGATAATCATTTTAGTGATGATTAACAAGCATATTACTACACATTTTAAAGCCAGCTGTAGGAAAATTAGAGATTCCACAGATAGCTACCGTAGAAGCATACAGGAAATACCTACATAAATTGTGCTAATAAGTCGTTGCTACAGTAAGATAAGTCTCTTCAGGGCTTGGTGGAAATGGCCAGCAATGCTTTTTTAATCTAGTGTCAGCCTACCAATTTATACCTCTCATGTAATTATTGTTTTTATATTTGGGAATTTTTTAGTTGAGATAACAAAAGCTTACCAGATGGGAGGACAGTTATTATTCCCATTTGCCACCTTTGTTTGGGCCCAGAATTTAAAAGACTACTCGTAAAACAGCTTAAGATTCTATGTGATTATACATAGGGGAAATGCAGTACTTTTAATATGTCTCATTCATCTAGTTAAGACAAAATGAATAATCCACTGAAGAACTGAGGATGCCTGGATGAATCTCCTATTCATTTTGTAGTGTCAGCAGGATTGAAGAGTCCTGAAGGATCATGTCTTAATAAAAGCAGTTTTACTTTACTTTAATCTTATCAAACAGTATGGCTCATTTTTGAGACTCAAGTGTAACCATCAATACAAAAACAATGACAATCGCTTAGCTACAGTCATGCCGGCAAACAAGTGATGTGTCCCCCAGTTTTGTTTCCCATGAATGAGAGCCTGACCAGCTGTTCTTGAGGTGTCTCCACAATGAAAGACACCCTGCAGGGCAAAGGGCAAAGGTTATGCCCTCTGTGTGTGTGTGTGGCTGTAGGGTTATTTTCCACCTAGGAGGAATGTGTCAAGGCTGCTGACCCCATGTTTCACCCATTTACACCCCTGTTAGCACGTCCTCTTAAGTCTTATGGGAGCATATAGATGCCACTAAATGCTTATCTAACTGTCAAAGGTTGAACATTTTAGTCATGATGCATAAAGGACTTTGCTTTATTATGTTTTTCAGCCAAAATCACCACATTGTCCAATTATTACTGAAGATATATTTTACGTTTATACACTTATTCAAATTCACTTATATAATTTATTCAAATTACTATTATTACTACAAAGAATTTCATCAGTTTTATTGTTTGACAGTATTTGAAAGACATTAAAAAAAATTGTTATTTCGCTTGATACACAATTGGTGTGAACAGACAGTGTAAAATATTTGTCTGCCAAATCACCCCAAAGTCTCTTGACGTAATAGCTGTGATGAATTTGCTAAAAGCAGGACTACATGTGAGGTTGTGACCCGGGCATTGTCTGTAGGCTGCACAGTCTGTTTCCTCTGCATGAGAAGTCCTGATTCCTGTGTCTGGTTCCCTTTTAACAGATCACGTTTCTACTAAGTGTTACATTATGTAGGTGTGCACTGTAGATCGTCATTTTCAGCCAGAAAGGGACCTTTTAGCCATTTGACAACAACCGTCTTGTGTGAATCTGATGAGTTTACTTACCTTAATATTTCAAATGCCTTGTGAACTGTACTCTCTGCTTTCAGTATGAATGATGGATAATTTGCATTAATCAAGTGTTATCTATTACAGAAAGAGTATACAAAATGTATAAAGGAAGGTTTTGATAGTCCTTGGAGGCTAACAATAGTAAATGCAAAGGTATTCTAAGTCATCAGCATTATAGCCTTAAATAGGCTCCATGATTGTATCCGTGACTAAAACATTCCAGTGCAGTATCGTAACAAGCAGTTGTGACTCTGGTTTTCATTTAGTATTGTAGGGGAGACTGGGGAGGCAGGTAAATCACTGGACTCTATGCACTTCATGGATGTTTTGAACTTTGGCACTAGTTGCACTTTATGTACTCTCTATGTAATTGTTATTTGTTCTGAATTTCAATGATCTTTTTAAAAATGTTAATCACACTGCTTCCCTAAAATCTATAGTCAACACTGTGGTTGCATGTAAACATTTGTGCCAACAAATGGGATTATTATCTTCTACCAAGTTGCCCTCAAGAAAGACAGACAACCCCTCCACACCTCCTATCGTCTTTATAGAGGCCCTCTGGGTGGAATTTATAGATCTGTCAGGCATTTCAAGCTTCCCCTTCTCTGGAAGATGTAAAAGTATCTGTCTGACTCTGTCTGGTAGAAAATAAATTGCAGGAAAAAAACAGTAAAGAGATGTGTTCTCGTCTGCACTGCCTCAATATACTCACGTTGTTGTTTGCCTAACTGATGGCTAAGAAAATCTCGAAGAAGGCAGCTGAGTATTGCAGAATCAGTGAAAGATCATGACCGTCATCACTACATAACCTAGGCTTTGTCAGAGTGAGACAGTGAGAGGAGTCTTGAGAGAGAAAATGGCTTTAGAGTCTTAATGGTGCCTGATGTGGGTGATGCTTGTTATTCTGGGAGCTGTGCTTTGTTCCCTTGCATGCGATGTGAGAACACATGCTTCGTATCAGCAGAGCGCAGTAAAAATAAGTCTCCCAGAGGCTGAATGACTGACACGCACGTTCACATGCAGATGCATTCATTCAAGAGCAGGCATATACACATTTAGCAATGTGGGGTTATGCAAAGTATCCAACGAGCGGAGGCAGAATTTCCACACCTGCCATTCATGAGAGCTATTCAGCCTGGTCACGTGGTTTAATATTTAGCAGCTGCATCTTTTTAAAGCTGAATAATATGGAGGCTCTAACATTTTACTCACTAATCAAGCTCCACCAAAGTATCCTTATATGTAGGTATTTTAGTCTTGTATTCAGACATAAACTAATCTAACATTTTGCAATTGAAGGTCAACGACTCACAATGTGATGGAGACAATTCAAAGCAGAGCGATGTAGGAGGAGAGCATCGTCCTTGAGTCAACTTCAGCCCCCATACAGATGCACTTGTTTTTTCAGTCAAACCGTCCCTGGAAGTCATGTGCTGCTCTGCACAATGAGAACATTATCTCTTGAGTCTCTGTGCCAAGGGAGAATTTTCTGATTGAGTTTAGCTAGAGCTCAGAACAGCTTCACATGTAATTGATAGAAAACATCATTTTAGGAAATCTGAGAACTCTGTATCACTGAAATGTGTCTAAGTAGGATTTTTGGTAGATATTTCTCATCCTTGAGTGATGACCAGAGTTATTCATTATATCTATGGAGTTGTTTTATTTTTTTGTGAGAGTTGGGGTCATGTTGCACAGTGTGACAAAACACAAAGAAATCCAACCTCAAGGTTATCATCCCAAGACTCCTTAGCCGCATATCTTGTTGAGCCAGTAGAGAGGTTTTATTTCTTCCTTCTTTTTTGGTGATGGTAAAGAAAACAAATGAGGGAATTCAGGGACAATGGAGAAGACAAGGGGTTAGAATACAGGAAGGAGCCATGTAGAAAGGAGTGAATGATCAGACAGGTGAGGCCAACAGGTGGATGTATCTATGAAGTATCCAGACAAAGCCTCGAGCATCCCTTTATCCATTTATTATTTTCTTATCGCTTCATTTCTAGTCAAAGAAGAGATTTCCTCCTACAGATTCCCCAAGGAGCCATCATCACTGTGAGGAGGAGGCCAGCCTGCCTACTGCACATAACACCTAAAAACCCTGTACAAACAAACAAAACCACACAGAACTTTATCTTGTACCATCTCCTTGCTATATGCGAACTAACATATGCACAGTGCCTAAAATGTTGTTTAATGTGTATCACTCTAAAAAATCTTGCGGTCATTGACGGTTTAAAGGCAAAGACACTTCTTAACTGAACAGACTTTAAACTACAGGACTGTTTTGCTGCTGTGTTTACCAGACAACATTAATCACATGGATTAGTTGTTGTCTAGTGTAAGTCCCTGAATTTAAAAAGCTGTCAATCAATTTAAGACTAATAGCATGTTTCAATCTTGCAATTTGATTAATGGTGAGATGATGCTTTTGTCTTTATTTGGATTGCAATCTGTGCCTTAATAGTTGTGTTAATTAATTTATCAACCTTTTCTTTCTTCTCTCTCCTTCACCTTTTAGATACCTTGTCTGTATCCAGTAATGAAGCCCTGCAGCCAGGCTCCAGCCAAACGCTGGGTCCTCACAGCTCACCTGGCCCCAAACGTCCAGGGAACACCTTAAGGAAGTGGCTGACCAGCCCTGTGCGGCGGCTCAGTTCCGGCAAAGCTGATGGCCACGTCAAGAAGCTCGCCCACAAGCACAAGAAGAACCGTGACGGCACAAGGAAGAACATGGATGCAATGGCTGGCTCGCAGAAGGACTCTGACGACAGCGCTGCCACACCACAGGATGAGACACTGGAGGAAGTAAGAGCAGATAAGAGCAGCAGATCACTGTTACCCTGTCAGAACATTCAAAAGTCCAGTTGTGATTCTGACCTACCAGCTGAAAATCACTGTTCTCTTTTTTCTCTCTCCAGCGTATGCGTAATGAGGGGCTGAGCAGTGGTACCTTGTCCAAGTCTTCCTCATCAGGCATGCAGAGCTGTGGCGAGGAGGAAGGAGAGGAAGGGGCCGACGCTGTCCCTCTACCTCCCCCTATGGCCATCCAGCAACACAGCCTGCTGCAGCCTGACTCCCAGGACGACAAGGTGGGTCAAGGTGGATATTTAAATATACCACCCATACAAAGAATACCACCCAACATAAACAAGGGTTAGGGTTAGGGATTAGGGTTATGGTGGGTTAGGGTTAGGGTTCTGTCTTAAGCTTAACCAGACGAAAATAGGTTTATGTGCTTTTGTCTTTTATTTTATATGATCCACAGATACACACAGATATTATGTGCATGAATTGGAAGAAGGGTTACATGTGCATAAATAAAATACATTAAGTTCCGACACACACAAAGTAAATTGCACTTCCAAATAAAACTGAAATTACTGTATAACTGGTTCTTCAGAGAAAGATGCTCACTGAAGATGTTTAACTTATAAACTTTTTTTTGTTGATCTAAAGAAAGATTTTCATTTTTCTTGCCTTTTCAAACTGGCTTATATCTCATAATTTATCCACATGAGTGAGTCAGCCAGATTTTTTGTTGCTTGTTCTTTCTGCTCAGTTCCACATAGAGCTGTAAATATCACTGTGCAACCACACAGAGCTAACGCTAAATAAAACAGCTGAACTTTCACTTTTGGCACTAATATTTTTTTCTTTTCTCCTCTTATTTTCTTGATGGTTGCATGTTCCTTCCTTCAGCATTATGTTGATTTCTGTTCTGCCTCTCTTCTCTCCCAGTTTCCCTATCTCTCCATGTAAAACCACTTCTTCATCTCCACTTTGGATCCCTCTTTATTTAACTTTCTTGTTGCCTTCTCCATTTCTATCTCTCACCAACTAAATGTCATTCCCTTGAAGTGTAATTGATTCTATTGTTGCTGAGGTGAATACTCCATTCTCATGTTTCTGCAGTAGTGAGGTGTTTGTGGGACTAAATGGTGTATCCCCAGTAAGTCTGTTTGCGTACAGGGGATCCTTTTAAAACTTTGCCTGCCACCATGCCTCAAACTGGTTTCAGAGGCAACCTTTCTCTCTGATGGAGTATCAAGCAACACTGTTTGCTGTATATAAGTTGTTTGACCAATCATGGTGCTAGTGCTCCAACAGCAGTCCAATCCCAGAGCTTGTCCTTGACCCAAACCCACCTCATAACCCCTGTTTCCCCGAGACCAGCCTGTGATTGGCTCCAACTTGGCCCCCAATTAACCCTTTTATTAGGGAGATCACACCCACCAAGTCCTTATTTGGTCATTTGGAATATCGAGGTCCAAACTCAACAATGGTGAGCCTGATCACATACATAGTACTTGCCTTTGAGTCCGTATAACTCCTGCATGCATGCAGCACTCCCAAGTTTTACATTTGTTAAAGCACATTGACTGATATAGATGTTGTTTTGTACCTTAAACTTTAACTTTCTGTATGTCTTTTTGTTTGCTCTCTCTTTTTCAGTCCGCATCCCGTCTGTCCGCTCGTCCCAGCAGTTCAGAGACACCCAGTGCTGCTGAACTGGTCAGTGCCATTGAGGAGCTTGTGAAGAGCAAAATGGTGAGATAGAAATCATAAACAATACTCACAAGTACATGCAAATGTGGCACATTTTTGTACACAAAGAAATTCTGATCGATGCACATACAAGCACACATACTTTCTTCTGGTGCTGTTGACAGAGAATAGCATCTTGGCCTACCAGTCATCTGTCAGGACTGTGACTCACTATGCCAGCTGTCCTCTGTTCCAACAAATGGGCATCGCACACTGGCCAATATCCCAACGCATATCAAACTAAAAGCAGTACGGTTTCTCTAGTACTGTAAACACTCTGAGCCTCTTTCAACTCTTTTACAGTATGCTTTTTTCTGCCTTTCTCTTTTCTTCTGCCTCTTCATCCCTCTGTTTCTCCCTCATGTGCTCCTTCTCTCAATCTTCCCCAACTTTCCCCTCCTCAGTCACTGGAGGATCGTCCCAGTTCTCTGTCAGTGGAGCAAGGCGACAGCAGCTCTCCTTCCCTCAACCCCTCCGACAACTCCCTCCTCTCCTCCTCCTCACCCATCGACGAGGTGGACGAGCGCAAGTCTGGCTTCTTCAAGAGACGACAGTGAGTTACAAGCCTGTGTCCTGTTAAGCGTTTTGATAAACAAAAGCTACTTGAGTTCAACCTGTTAATTATGCTTGTCTTCAGTTTGTGTGCTTATATGGAACATTTCTGATGTTCATCCACAGCTGAGTGCATAACATTTGTATTACACAGTGACAATTTCTGTTTTCTGTCTCTCAGTTATGTGCTGCTGGAGCTGGTGGAGACCGAGAGAGACTATGTCAGAGACCTGGGATCAGTGGTGGAGGTAATAAAGGAATTACATAATATAAAGTATCTGAACATCAGCTTTCAGAGATTGTTATTTAGTTGGCGTTTGCTGAATGTTTTACACATGAGTTGACTCTCCTCACCTCAGGGTTACATGAGTCGGATGAAAGAGGAAGGAGTTCCCGATGACATGAGAGGAAAAGACAAGATCGTCTTTGGAAACATCCATCAGATCTATGACTGGCACAAAGAGTATGTCTGTGTCAATTAACTTGCCCTACAAAGTTTTAAAGTTTATTATCTGCCCCAGTTTGAGGAAATACAACATCACATGAAAAAAATAATACTATGGCCCTTGGCTTGTTCCTAAAATAATGTGTTTCTCTCTCGACTGGTCCATAGTTTTTTTCTGGGTGAGCTTGAGAAGTGTTTGGAGGATCCTGACAGACTGGCTTCTTTATTCGTCAAACAGGTGAGTTATTCACATTTGCTTTACATTCTGGTTTTGTGTCACATGCACAGTATATTGTACTTATTGTAAGAATATGAAATGTATTGTATTGAATTTAAAACTGAGGAAGAAAAAAATGTCATTTTCCTGTGTGATATTTCTTCTCATTTCATTTCAATCTACCTCTGTTTTCTGGCTTTGTTCTAACTGCAGGAGCGGAGGCTACACATGTACATCGTGTACTGCCAGAACAAGCCTAAATCTGAGCACATTGTGTCAGAGTACATTGACACTTACTTTGAAGTAAGATTTTTAAGCCATTTTGCATAATTTTAAATCTACAGTACCAAACCTACAGTAAATGTGCTTATTTTGTTAAATATGTAAGCAGATTATCCATGTTGTATTGTCCACGTGATTAGTCCCTCTTAGAGACAATGATATTCCTATCTTTTACTAGGACCTTAAGCAGCGATTGGGCCACAGGTTGCAGATCACTGATCTTCTAATCAAACCAGTCCAGCGCATAATGAAGTACCAGCTACTACTGAAGGTAAATTCACCACAGTGTTTATTATTCTGCAGGCAGCATTAAGGCTAAGTAAAAATGTTTCTAAATATATTTTAACTGTTTCACAGGATCTTCACAAAATTTCTAAGAAGGCTGGCATGGATACAACGGAGCTGGAGGTAAGATGTGCTGCCCAGTTTTCAATTCAAACACTAATCCATTGCGTACACTGCTACGTAACTGCTTGAACTACACCTGACAAGATTCATATTATGTTCTTATATTGATAAGGCTGAATAATTTACAGAGCCATCTCAGATACTGAATCGTTTCCTCTTTTCCTCATTTTACTTCAATTTCATACAAGCAACTTGTCTCTTAAAGTTTGTTTTACTTTCATGTTCTACTTTAGAAAGCTGTAGAGGTGATGTGTGTGGTCCCCAAGCGCTGCAATGACATGATGAATGTTGGGCGTCTTCAAGGCTTTGATGTAAGATTGCTCTTTATACTCTGTATGTGTATTTTTGGATAACTTGTCTAATTTAAATAATGTAGCCATGTTAAGTTTATAAGTTTATACCCTGCAAATCAATTTCTAATTTTAGTGAACTGCCACCAGGTGTCAGTGTGCGCTCATTTTTTTTCACAGATATGGTAGACGTACAGGAGGTGATATGTCTGCAGTTAGAGGTTGTTTTTGTTTTGCCCTGTGAAAACAGGTACATGGTGTGCTTCCGCTCTGCTTTTATCAGAGCATACTTTCCACCACTGCCCCCTTATTTCCGTTTTCTCTGCTCTATTTCTTTTTTTAGGGTAAAATCGTAGCTCAGGGGAGATTGCTCCTCCAAGACACCTTCATGGTTTCAGACCAGGATGGAGGACTTCTGTCCAGAATGAAAGAAAGAAGAGTCTTCCTGTTTGAGCAGATTGTTATATTCAGTGAGCCCCTGGACAAAAAGAAGGGCTTCTCTACTCCTGGCTACCTCTTCAAGAACAGCATCAAAGTTAGTGCAGCTCAATAAAATGGCAGAAAGATACACTTACAGCTAAATGTCTTCCCTCCACAATTCCCAACACCAAGAAGCCACTGTCAAGTTCATTTTACAAATGTAAATATCTCCATCTTTGTCCTTTTACCTTTTTTATCCCCACCACTCTTTTTCTTCCTCTCTCTTTCTCCATTCCTGTATCCTCACTTCAGGTGAGCTGGTTGGGTCTAGAGGAAAATGCAGAAGACCCCTGCAAGTTCACACTGACTTCCAGATCATCCAGTGGCAACATGGAGAGGTACACCCTCCATTCAACGAGCCCTGGAGTCAGTCAAGTCTGGCTCCACCAGGTCAGCCAGATACTGGAAAACCAGCGCAATTTCCTCAATGGTAAGAGACTGGTGTGTTTATTACTGTGCACAGAACATTACAAACTTACATCAAAATGATGTTGGCTCAGTGCACATAGAAAATGGTAGAAACTATAGTTAGCCCTATAGGTCTAATGCTGAAAATGTGCACAACTCAGAATAGCATTATGTTTGAGTTTTAAAGATTTTCTAGAACTTCTTCAAACTCTCAGAACTGAATAATCTTTTGTTCTCATTAAAGTCATTTATGTTACACACATATAATTTTATAATTTAGCAACATGAGTGAAATACTGAATCTGAAAACTGTACCCTTCATCATCTCCCACAGCTCTGACATCCCCCATAGAGTACCAGAGGAACCATGTGGGTGGCAGTGGGCCTGGTGGTCCACCCAGCAGCAGCAGCAGTAGTACCGGAGGCCTGCCAGGAGGCAGCAGCTCCAACAGTACCTCCAACATGGGAGGGGGAGGTGGCGGCGGTGGCTCTGGAGGATCGGGGGGCAGCTCCTCCTCTCTCTGTGGCCCTCGCTCCCGACCCTCCCGAATCCCCCAGCCATCCTCACGCCTCCCCCAGCCCGTCCACCATCACCATCCCCCAGGCCCCGAGGGGCCCGACAGATCAGCAGGTATGTGGTCACCCTGCCACCCTCAGACCCCTCAGTCCCTCCCCTCTAACCCGTATTCAGACCCCACCACAAATGGAGAGCTGTTAGCCTCAGAGGTCCCTAAGATGAGGATGCTGGATGGTCCTCATGGAAGCAACTGTAATAACAGTAACAGACCATCAGGCAGCATGGAGGGAAGTGCCAGACAAGGTCTGGGAGGCTATGATGAAACACAGAAACATCAACCCGCTGGTATACCACAGATGGCTGTGGCTCCTCTGAATTTGCCCCTCAAAAGCCCTCGAGTCGGGACAGTTTCCCCTCTGATTTCACCTCAGTCTCCTGGAGGAGGAAAGGAGGCTTTTGTCCCCACCAGCCCAGCTCATAAAGGCAACTCTTTCTGGTCTATGGTCCCGGCTATGCCTCCCTCTCCTAGCAGCCGGCCTAGTTCCTTCTCCTACCTCAGTGACAGTGGTGGCGGAGGAGATTCTTTGGGCAGAGGAAGCCATGGGACGCCCTCTCATCACCGCCACTCCACCCACAGTAAGGACTTAGACCGCATGAGCACCTGCTCCTCCACCAGCGAGCAGTCCATACACTCCACCCAAAGCAACGGGGTAAGATGTCAAGTCGAGGCCAAGGCTTCAGTGAAGCTACTCACCAGTCACTAACCCCGCCCTCACTGACTGGCTGTCGGTCAGTCACCCTGCCGCTGAGAATGGCTTGCACACGCAACGACTACTACACTGGAGATTAACAGCTATCTGAGTGCACTAACTTCACCAACTGTGTGTGAGAGAGAATTTTCTGGCTCTCCCAGAATATACTAACAGTGTGGATCTGATTCATGGAGCAACTGTTGCTGCTTCCTTAGACACTCTATTTGAGCTTATTTGTTTGCTTCTCAACTGCAGCCAATAGGCACTAACAGTCACCAAATGATTTCAAAATTTCCTCTCATCTTTTTCATTAATTCTCCTACAGAAATAATCAAGAATCTCTGAACTTTTTCATGTATGAGAAGTTCTTTGACATTTTACCTTCTTTCTCTTATTGTCCTGTAAACCGGTTTAATCTAAACTTTGCTATGTTTAGCTCCACAACTACACCAACTTCCGTTTGCTTCACTTCAGCCTGCTATTTGTCTGCAGACTGATAAAGTGCCTTCTGTATTTCTTCTCAGCAATCTTTTTTATTTGCCTGTCCTTGGTAACACAAAGTTCCTTATTACGGCGTCTGTGATCTGGGGATCCTAACATCTGCTTCACAACTTCTCAGAACTTAACATCTGTCTTATATAGTGACTTGTCAGTCGTCACTGTAGACCTAAATGATGGCTTAAATCATACCTCTGCAAGATAAAAAGCAATTTGCAATGCTTCCTGTGATGCATGCATTAAGCATATTAGCAAGTTTATTTGTGTGTGTTACTGTCAATCAAATCAAGAATTTGATTGGTGTGAAGCTACTGATACACTTACTGTACGTCCCTTCTCCGGAAGTATGTGCATGTATCTGGGCGTGTGTGTGTGTGTGTGTGTGTCAGTGCAAATGTGTTGGTTTGAGAGCTTGTACAGTCTCACACTCAGTTCTGTGTTTAAGCAGTGGTGTATAATTGGAGTCTAATGCCTTCCAATCCTCTCCTCTTCTGACAGAGTGAAAGCAGTAGCAGCAGCAGTGTGTCCACCATGTTGGTGACCCAGGACTATGTGGCAGTGAAGGAGGATGAGATCAGTGTGTTGCAGGGTGAGGTGGTCCAAATCCTAGCCAGCAACCAGCAGAGCATGTTCCTGGTGTATCGGGCGGCCAACGAGCACTGTCCTGCCGCTGAGGGCTGGATCCCTGGCTATGTATTAGGACATACCTCATCCTCCATCACCCCTGAACTCCCCGAAGGAACCATCAAGTAAGAATAAGTGACATTTCTCCTGTGCCTGAGACAAAGACAAGCAAAGTCATAAAAGGAGTAAAAAATGAAAATTCTCTCTTTTGGTCTTGTTTGGTTTAGAAAATCATTATCATGGCACACAGCGCTCCGTATCCGCCGAAAATCTGAGAAAAGAGACAAGGAGGGCAGGAAGATGGAGAACGGCTACCGAAAGTCTCAGGACGGCCTGGCCAACAAAGTCTCTGTCAAGGTGAAGAGTGTGAAGAACTTTCACTGAGTTTAAAGTTTAATTTATTTATTTCCTCTCTTTGCATTTTGACTTTGCAAGAAATCTAACTTTGTCCTTGCGTTTTCATTACAGCTTCTAAATCCCAACTTCATCTATGATGGTATGTACACATTGTTGCTGTCATTAAGTTCTTTTAAAATGATCTACATATATTCCTTCCTGTCTTGGGCCGTTACTTTGAAAATCGTAACTTCCAACATGTGTAGAAATATGTTTCAAATTTTGGGATTCAAGATAGAGTATCACTTTCTCTCATCAACTTTGACGTCTACTCTTCCTCTCCAGCTCCTCCAGAGTTCCTCATCCCAGTTAGCGATGTAACATGTGAGAGCGGCGACAGTGTTACTCTGAGGTGTAAAGTGTGTGGTCGACCCCGAGCCACCGTCACCTGGCGGGGACCAGACAACAACACTCTGAGCAACAATGGACACTACAGCATCACTTACAGGTGATACAATGAGTTCCAATGTAATTAAGTTCCTCCTAAAGTTTTTTCTTTTTGTGTAGAACTTAACATTAATTCAGTTATCATTAGAAAACATGATCATTGCAGAGTATGTGTCTCATGGTTTGTCCCCCATCATCCTCTGTTTCTACAGTGAGACAGGAGAAGCAGCTTTGCGTATCCTGGGAGTGTCTGTAGAGGATGGCGGTGTGTACACCTGTGTCGCCACGAATGTAGCAGGCTCCGTCACCTCCTCTGCCAGCCTCAGAGTCTCAGGTGAGTTGTTCTGGCATGGTATGAACCCTCAAAGTCTTTATTTCTCTGTGATTTACCTGGGTTTGTTCTGTAAAATTTAATGGGTACTTTGTGGTATTAACAATTAGGGCTTTTGAAAAAGAAGTCTTATTTAAATAGGCCACTCAGAAAAAATTTAAGTTACTGTTTAGTATGCTAAAAAACTTCTACTTGTTTCCAGATGATTGCAGTGAAGTTCTCTGGAAAAGCAGCTTTGAGTCCCACTACACAGACATCACTGAATTAGGAAGGTAAGAATGCACCGATAAAACCCCCATAAATCTCAACTCTTACTATGACTATCATGTGGTGCTTAATGACCACATCAAAGCTAGTTTAATCTACATTACAGACTTTATCGCCAGTGGCAGTTAGGAAGTGGTGACTAAGAACTGAATGAGGAGGTTATGTAATTTCTTGCTTACTGACCACATTCAGTCAATCAACTGAAGTAGAATGATCTGACAAATCCGAGTGTATCATCTTCATCTAATTTTGCCCTTTAAATCAAGTCCAGAGAAACACATCATAAATACAGTAAATGTGAGGGAGAAAAGTAAGTATGTCTCATTCCCCAAACCTCTATAGGATTAAGGGTACCACACAGTATTAAAGGGGTATTCAGATATTCTGTTAACCGTCTTTTATGCTCCCCAGGGGCCGGTTCTCAGTGACTAAGCGGTGTGACCAGAGAGGCAGTAAGCGAACAATAGCGGCAAAACATGTTAACAAGAAGCTGCTGCGTAGAGAGCAGGTGCTGCAGGAAATCAGACTCCTACAGTCCCTGGACCATCCCAACCTGGTCAAGCTGCTGGACACGTATGAGACGGCCAACAGCTACATCCTTGTGTTGGAGATGTAAGTGCAGAAGTGGCTCCATGTTGCTGTTGTGACCCTGCATTGTTTGAAAAAATGTATCTTTGAAAAAAATCTCAGAACAACAGATTAAAATCCTGTATTATGTGTTGCTGTTTTCAGGGCTGACCAAGGACGTTTCCTGGACTACATAGTGAGCTGGGGCAACCTGACGGAAGAGAAAGTAGCTCTGTACCTCAGAGATATTCTTGAAGCTCTTCACTTCCTGCACAGCTGGAGGATAGCACACCTCGACCTCAAAGTACATACATATTCTTATCTCACACCTCGCTGCACCTTGCACTCAGCGTTCACCTGCAAGCTGAACTGCATTATTGTACCTCTTTTACAAACAGCATACGCAGGATTAATATCTTTAATCCCATGTAGGCCCACTGTGCTGGTGTTGAGGGTATCTGCCGCTCATGTCCAAAATTCTTTCTCCCTGCTCCTGCAGCCTGAGAACATTCTGGTGGAACATGCGTCTTCCCAGCCGGTGGTGAAGCTGACAGACTTTGGTGATGCCGTTCAGCTGAACCCTCCCTCCTCCTACATCCATCCTCTCCTGGGGAGCCCGGAGTTCTCCGCTCCTGAGCTGGTCCTGGGTCAGCCTGCATCTCTGATGTCTGACCTCTGGAGCTTAGGTCTGTAACCATGTGCGAGTAGTTTGTAATTTAGCAATACACAGTTCTGTGTTATAGCATATGTTTTGATGTCTCATGGTGGCTAATGTCACGGTGAGACATCTCACTCATACTAAATTACATAATACATCAATTTAGCTTCAGGGGAACTTCTTCTGTTACATACGTAGGTAGAAAATAAATGGTGAAAGTAATACAATAAAACAGCATATTCTCCCAAGCAGAGAGATAGTGTCACTGTTTAATCTAACCTGGCACATTATTCTCTAGTCTTGAGTAAAAAGCCTCACTACCAATGAGATATGAGAGATCAGCGCCGTAACGTAACTGTGCAGGCCCCCCCCCCCCCCCCCCCCCCCCGTGGCTATCCTTGAGTGGGCCCTTAATGAAGTAAGGTCAATAGTGTCAGTAGGGGAGTAGGGTCAGCACCTTTACAGCAGAGCGAGTAAAGGTGCTGACCCTGCGTCTGTAAAGATACATTTGATTCCTCCCCATTACACATTGTCGCAGATTGCAGGATTTAATAATCAAATACTTACAGAACTGTACTGTGTACAAGCTTTTACCTTTTATAAGCAATTTATTTCTTCTAACAAAACATTTCAATACAGATCAATAAAAATTGCGTCAACTGTGTATACATGTTATACATGCACTCTCCCTGTCCTGCGGGGTGCACGGGGCTCTCCCCCTGACTGGATGGTGAAGCTGCGGGCCTGCACTCTCCCTGTCCTGGTGCTTAAGCTGAATTTTTAACATTCTGTTAACATTTTTAATATAGCTTGTGTTTTTATTTATGAAATAGCCTATCATGTATTTATGACACTTGTGTTGCAGTAGCTATATTTATCTCTGTGTGTGGGCTATAGCTGTTTTTGTGCCTAAAAACAAATTCCCCGTAGGTTAGGCTATATGAAAGCCTTATAACATTATATTATTCTGGAAAAAAACTCAGCATAACATAAAGGGTAACTAACTTCACACAATAAGGCTGTTTAATAACTGTTCATCTTGCCAAAATGGTCGATAACTGTATAGTAGCTAAACACTGTCAACTATGCAGGGACCCACCTGTTAACATGCTGTGTCATTCGTCACGTCTGACAGGATTTACCGTTCCAAATATAGTAGTGATTTTCGTAAGTTTGGTGGAAAATTACAGATATTTCTTGTGCCGTTTTTGGGTACCGCCCTGATATTTTCGTTTCATTTTCTAAGTGTCTCTGACAGCTGTGCTGATGCTGTCACTGAGCTGTATTGATTTGAATTTCCCGCCTAATGTATTAATTGGACCAAAAATCCCTGACGTATCAAACAAAAAAAACTATGTACCAGTAAAGTTTTTATTTTATTTTAAATATTTGTTTTATTTTTATGTTCAAAATACAGACAATGTCATGACCTGAACCCTACGTTGCGGTAAAAAAAAAAAAAAAAAACCCAGTGAGAGATATTTATTGATTCATTTGCTGGTGTATTGATTGGCTGAATAATTTACAGGGGTGGTGACCTACGTTATACTGAGTGGCGCCTCTCCTTTCTTGGATGAGAGTTTGGAGGAGACCTGTCTGAACATCTGTCGCCTCGACTTCAGCTTCCCCGAGGACTACTTCCAGGGTGTGAGCCCCGCCGCCAGGGATTTTGTCTGCTTGCTGCTCCAGGGCGAGCCGGAGCGACGGCCCTCTGCAGCGTCTTGCCTGCAGGAGCCATGGCTCCAGCCTCGAGGTGTGATTAACAGAGACACTGGACATGCCACCTTAAATCACACACAGCCACCACCGTTGCCTCCATCTATGAATCATCACACCTCACATCTGGACACCTCCAGATTAATTTCCTTCATCGAGAGACGGAAACACCAGAACGATGTTCGGCCCATAGGCAGCATAAAGGCCTTCCTTCACAGCCGCCTGCTCAACCACATCTGACCGACAGGACACCAGATCACCAACAGAAAGTTGAAGCTACAGAACTGGATACCTGTTCTCCACAACATGTAGCTGCATGTTTCTGCATCAGAATTCCTGCCTGTCCAGCAAACCATAATGGATGAGTGACAAGTTTCCGTTAAGCTGTGTTAAAAACCTACTGAGAGCACCACCGCCACCAGCAACATTCTCACAATGATCCCCTTTACCCTCACTAAGCCACAAAAGTCCTGCTGCTGCTGACTGACCGACCTCTGCTGATAAACCCTTTGACTCTCTCCCCACCTCCCCTCTTTAACCTTGGCATATTGTCATTATGCCTGCACAACAAATGAACTGTTTGAATCTGTGTGAGATTTCAAACCTTGACTTGGCAGGGAGAAAAACCAAGCTTTCTCAACAAGCCAGCGTGAGCAAGTCTTGCGTTTCGGACAGTGTTAAACAGAGAAAAATAGAATACTGTATAATAAGACTAAATTCAGGCTGCTTTCAGTTGAACACAAGAAAATGCTTTTTTCTAATGAGAGATTACTTTTTGTAAATGATACCATGTACAGCGAGGAAACAGAGAACTGTCTTTATTCATACCTTTTGGAAAACAAAGGTTAGTTAAGTAGAGAGAAAACAAGAGGAATGAGATGTATGAACAAAGTAGCACCCATCAGCAGGGTGCACTTTTCCAAGAACAAGATGAAGACCAAAACCATGTTTTCCAGGAACACGTTGTAGTTACTTTCAGTGCAATAGCTGTGCTTATCTTTATACCCCCCTTAAGTTCAAAACAAGAAATCATTTCAGTTTGTGACACAAATCGAAACTAAATTAACTTATATTAAAGGTATTTGGCAAAGATTCTTCTCAGATTTCAACCTGCATCCGCCTTATTTGTAAATAAAGTATTCCTGCCTTTCACTCTCATTTTGAAGAATTTGTCTCAAATGAACAAAAGCTATTTAATTTGCAGAGTATTAGTGAGTCCATTCAGTTGGAGAGGCAAGTCCAGGATCTCCCTGGGGACCCTCAACAGCCGGATTTTCACTCACTGAACAAACCGCTACTAGAAATGCACTCATATTTTGCATCAATTCCCATGTGCAATGTTGCAGCTTTAACATTTATGCAACTATTTATGAAGACTTGTGTTGTAGCCGTATTCTTCAAAAGGCATGTACGTACCTGGTACTGCAATAGATGTCTGTATTGTGTTAACTCTTATGTATTAAGTTCAGTATTAATATCTGCAAAACCCCAGGCAAGAGGAGGGTTTTTCGGAAATAATGTATAAAAATGTGTATCTATAAAATATAGGCACTTATGCTTTCATTTTGTCATTGTTATGTTTTTATTTTCTGTAACAATACCAAAGTTGACTATGCTCTGTTTTCCTGCTAATATGTGTTTTTTTGTTTTAATGATTTCTCATGTTAAGTTATAACAGACCACACTGAACCCACACATGTGAGTGTTTACATAGGTTCAGTCTGGCTTTATTTATTCTTATTGTAATAAGAAATTGTTTGGTGGTTTAATTGCTGAAAAAAAAACAACTAATATTTCACTTGTCTTTTTTCAAGCTGTGCACAAAGTGGTTTGCTGTGTGAGTTTGTTTGGCTTCCGTAGGTAGATACTGGTGTATGTTGCTAGATTTTTTTAGCATCTCAGTTTCGGCACCACAAGACCGACTTGCTTGATATTCTTACCAAGTAATAGGTCTGGACACAAAATGCCCATTCACCACAGACTTTAAATGATCGCAGAATGCATTATCCTTTTTAGGAGACAGACACCCAAATCTTGCACCACCAAAATTTCAAATATATCCTTTTGATAAATATCCATCAGCATTAACAGGTATCTGCCATGAAAGAGATCGCTTCCAGTTATTTTCATTTAAATGCATTGGTGTCTTTAGGTTGAGAAGTTGTTGAAAACTTTTTTTTTTTTTTTTTTAAAGTGCCAGTTGAGTGAGTCAACCTAGAGAGGTGAGTGAAACTAAAAACATACATTGTTTCTTATTTAATTTGAAGGTTGTGAGAGTTACTGTGTCAGATAATCTGATTTAATGTTAAAGAAGTCAAAAATATGTTGACTCTGTCGGTCTGTACAGTCAAAGTCTCATTTTGTGTCATTTTTATTTATTGTTGTGGATCTGGGTTTCCCAAAATCATCTTAATCAGTTTATCAAATTCTCATAAAGCCTACACAAGGGAAATTATGATCAAAGTAATAAAATGCCTTTTGGGAAACTCAACCACTTCATGATGTAAAGATGTACAGAGAGGGACGGGCAGTTTGCCCGCACCCAGGATGTAAACCTCATACAGTAACTAATGTCATATTTTAAATACACATAGAACAAGACTGCAGCAATGTCATTTTGAATGTCTTATTCTGACTTATTTTTACTTTTGCATGTATATTTCTTTGTACAGAAGATTGTGTTTACATGTTACTACATGTTGTAAATATTTTATTTTGTCCTCTGTTATTTTGCCATTAAACGTACAAGGAACAACTGATGCCTCTGAGACTATGTATGCACATAAATACACACATCTTCTTATGAAAAATGTACGGTAGGACAGTTTCAAATATTACTCATTTATTAGTTTCCTATAACCTTTGAAGGTTAGAAAGCAGGGCGATGCTGTATTCCTGGCATGAGTTGATGGCAGGGAAAAACCCTGAACAGCAATGATAAACTTCCATACTTTAACTTAAAGGCTGGTTTTACAGTGACAATTAGTTTTCATGTCAAACTAGAACCTGTGAGAAAAGTGAGTCATCAGCTTCACTGGTTTAAAGTTCTTTTTTTAGTCTTGTATAAAAAGTAACACTGATTAATTATGATGATAATGATTGATGATATTTAAATCAATTTGGGGAAATTCTTTGTTTCCAGCAATGAAAAAAGATGGTAAGATAACAAGATGTGTTCAGTAATACTAAATGAATGTAGTTACACTGATGATCTGCATGTGCTAACCTATAAAAAAAAACAGAAAGGTTACTGATCTTATCTGTCCTTTGCAGATGCTGCTGCTGTGCATGAATTAGTTTACTGTTCTGTCAATGCAAAGTACACACAATTTCCCCACCGCCTTCATTCACTTCTAATGTTAGTCACTTTTGTTTTCAAAAAGAAAGAAAGAGGAGTTAAGGGACATTTTCATGATTATCATCCTTATTTAAGTTTGAAGTTTGAGTGTGACGTAATTCACACGTCTTGAAGGTTCCTGTTGTTTATATTGTCACCTATCAGTCGATCTACAGTGTATTCACCTGCAACAGCTGTCTCTGCACGTTACCAAGTGATCTGCACTGTGTTTGTAGACAGATGTGTCAAAGGAACAGTGTTTCTTATCAGGTGTTAAATTCATACAATTTTCCTAGCAACAGCAGGTAAAATATTTTGCATGAAACCACAATCTGTGCACAATCTTGTGATCAAAATGTCACACAAGAGCTGTAGGGTGTGAAGGTGGCGCATAGTGTCTTAATCTTGTGATCAAAATGTCACACAAGAGCTGTAGAGTGTGAAGGTGGCGCATAGTGTCTTAAAAAAAAAACAAACAAAAAAGGAAAAGAAAATTGTTTTGATGACTGAATATGGGATTTCTTTGAACATGTGTATTTCTTGGCATTCAGATACTATTTTCTTCTTTTTGACAGTCTATCTCCTTCACCCACTCAATTCAGTACTCAGATAGACATCCCTGTCTGGCTCTTTTTTTTTCATGGTTTTAACAAGTGAAACCCTGATAGAGGTTGAGTCACCTTATCTGGGCCTGTCTCCACAAAAGTGAAAGGGATTTTCTAAGTATTCATATAAAAATACTTAGAAAGTCAATCCCACTACAGAGAAAATGACTCAAATATTGACCTATATAAAACTGCCATAAGATTAGTATCAACTATACTGTGCAGTATGCCTGTGTGACCACTAGATGGCACTAAAGAGCTTATATGGTATTTAGTCATTTCAATTATCCCACACCCATACAAACGCAGTGCCAAATCATCAAGTTACATGCTTCATCCCAGTAGCACCAGTTGTGCAAAGTGAGGGCAGAGTCTCTCAACAGGAACCAACCACTTTCTATTAAAGGTCCTGGTGTTGTATATGTTTGCTCACTGTCATGTCTTACTGGGACACTTGAACAGAGTTGAGCGATCATTAATCTTGTTAGGAACACCCGTGTTTCTCCCTCTACATGTCAAAATGTCTGCTGTGAAAAAGGCCCATCACGCACCGAGACAGCTAAACCGAAGTTATTTGTTTTTACACTAAAGAGTTCCATGCGCAGAAATATATTTTAGTCAATCATGCGTCTGTTTGGTTTGTTAGTTTTGACATGTATGTTTTTTTACTTGTTTTTGACTGGCAACATGTTTTTTTTTTCTTGATTTTGCCTGGCTTTTGCCTCACCCTTTCCCCTTCCTAACTGTAATTCCTACTTACCAACAGTATCTAGCCTTCAGTCTTCACCCGTTGCACACATCCAGCTCATCCAGGTGTAAGTGTAAATTAGAAAGCCTACTATGTATACAGTAAATGCATGGAGAAGCACACTGAATCCCAACATATCTACGACATCTGACGTTTATTTGCTGTTGATCTCCAAATAGTATTCAAAGATGATTATGGGCATACTTTACAGGGCTCAATTAAAATGCTCACCACGGCAATTTTTTTTTAAAGTTTCAAGTGAAGCGTCCCTTGAAAATATTTAGTTTAGGATAAATACATCTGTACTCTTTATTCCTTTTCTCTTCCTTTACTGCTTTACAATGATTGACAGGGCTAATAATAGCTAATGTTTTGTGAATATCACGTATTCAAATGAAGCGTTTACAAACCTCCTCTGATTATTAATTGTGCATCGGTAGGCTTTAAACTAACAAAGGCATAGGCCTACATTTCATGGCTATCACAAACTTTTAGAAAAACTTTAAACAACGAACTTGATCATCAGAAAATAATACATCATAATTATGAATGAAGTCATCTCAATCAACACCTGGGCTGTAATCCCAGCTGTCTGCTACACCGTTGTCCGCCTGGACACCATATCAATCACTGTAGATTAAATTACATTATGTTCAGAGCTAATTTAGTTAGGGTATAATCACAGTTAAGCTAATTTACTTTTCATATAAATCTAGCATAACATTAACGTAATTTGCGTGCAAATAAATTATCGAATTAACATACAAACCAAACGAAATGTACCTTGAAAACACATGCAACCTTAGCTAAATAACAACACACCAAAACTGCGGTGCCTCCATCACCCAGACTGATATCCAGCGAGGGTGAGAGGGGAGAGATGAAGGAAGTGGTCTCCCTGTTCACCACCACGGTACCTGCTCCGAGAGTGTGGCACCAATGTGCGTTGAAGAACACCACAGTGACGTCACGACGCTTCCTGCGCTGCTGCAACGTGCAGTTTGACAGAACTGTAGTAACCTATCGACGCCGGCTGTTGTAGGTCATGTGACTCTCTTCTTGCTCAATAAAGCTGTCTTTGCAGAGAAGAGGAAGAAGAAACACAAACGTGACGCAGGATATATCCAGCTGGTCTTTCCTTTCACCGAACATCAAACATAAGAATAGAAAAAGGTTTGATGCAGTGAAGTAGTGGTCTGAGATGAAACCTCGTCTGTAAACCACTTTTCATTTTCAGCACCATGCTGAGGAAAAGAACAAAATGTAATCCACAAAGGAAGAGGGGTTACTGCTGAAACAAATACAATCAGTGTAAAAAAAGAAGAAAAAATAACAGAATTCATCAAATATTTGGGGTATTTTTTTAATAATACAATGTTATTGAGAAAAAACTTAATTGGCTTAATTTTATAATACATATTTAACATAACATAAACATTACAAATATATCTGCTTGTGTTGCAAGTCTACATCCAGTCTGCACAAAACAGGAAAGAAAAGTAAAATAGAAGAGAAAAGAAACAAAAACATTACTCAAATAATCCATTATTAAAAATATCATGAAACCACTGATGATATTAATGGAAATTTCAGATGTAAAATGCCTGAACCTAGAAAACATGGGCAGCTTTACTGGCCGCACTAGCATTTAGTGGCCACTTTGTCGATTTTCACCCTGAACACTATTTTTCACCTGTGAGAACATGTACTGTTAAAGGGGCAGTCCACTGATTTTACGTCATAGTTTACTAGTCAAGGTTAGTCAGTGGCAATCAACCTTGGGACATTGCATTCATATGGTAAGCATCATAACCACTCAGCTAGTTATTTGTATATTTCAACAACAAAGCAATTAAAAGTGCTTTACATGAAATATTAAGTATTAAGACAAAATGCAAAAGAAACACATATAAATATACATTTAAATACAATTAAAATAGTTATTAAAGTTAAGAGAATAGAAAATAAAAATAAGACATACATTTTGAGAATAAAACTGTACAGTGCGAGAAATGAATGAAAAGCCTCAAATTTGATTTAATAAAAGGCAGCAGCAGACAGAAAAGTCTTCCGCTTTGATTGAAAAGAACTGAGAGTTGCAGCAGTCCTCCAATTTTCTGTGAGTTTGCTGGTGCATTAAAACTGAAAGCTTAGTTTTGACTCAGGGGACAGAAAGTAGACCTGTCCTAGACGACCTGAGAGGTCTGGATGGGAAGAAACCTGAGAGAAGATCTGAGGCCATGCAATTTGAAACATTTTTGAAAAAGCCTGTTGGCAGAATATCAAGTCAGAAGGAGAATTTCAGATGTTGTTTGATTTCCTCCAAGTTTTTATGGTTGATCGGAAAAAATTGTGTCATGGTATTTGAATTGATTTCAAGTGGACACGGGGACAACACATACCCTGTAGCTGATATACAGGCACTGACTGCTTGTCAATTTTTCTGAATTTATTCTTATATAAGCCTCGATGATGCCATAGTGATGTCATCAGTTATCTCAGCTTGGGCATCGACAACACACTTATAACAGAAAGCCTGCGCCACAAATATGGAGTTAAAAGACGCCTGATGAAAGACACTATCTAGTTGCATTATGGGAAGTGTACCTGGACCTGTAAATGGGTCACTGGGGACCGAACATCAGGATATCTTGGCCTCTGCTGCTTCAGTCTTGACCTTTTTTTTTTTCAAATCTGTCTCTCTCAAGCCAAACAACTTTATGGAAGTGCAATACAAAAATGCTTTAAAATCAGCTCATGTCTATGTGAAATCTTCTTCAACAACCACAACTCCCATGTGGAAACCATTTGTGAAAACGCATTGAGGGACAAAGCAAGAACAGACTTCAGCTCTGGAGCAGGGTGGAACTTTCTGCATGCTCATGGATATTAATTAAAGTATAAATATAAAACTAATAATTAATAGTTGAATCTGTCAGTTGACTTGATGGGATGGTTAGTCAGGCTGCATGACAGAATATACTATATCATGAAATAATAATGGGGTTTCTTGTATAAAGCATTGTAATAAATTTATCACTTTTACTTTTACTTTAAAACTTTTTTAAAAATTACCTGTTTTTTGTGTAATACTGATTAACATCATAAGAAATGTTGCAGGTGTTTTTCATAACCTGACTGTGAAAATGCTTAGGTGTGTATAAGTGTATAAGTGTCGACACACAACTTGTATACTTCCCCTTTCAGGTTGTGGTTTTTCTCTAAATTGAGGCTAAGTGCAAATATGCTGCTACAGATGTTATGAAACTTGTAAAGCTTACTAAGGTTGCCACCTGCAGCAGGGACCTCTTGCAGCACAGCAGTTTGATATGCACAAAGCTGATGCACTTTTGAAGGTGTCAGTGACGTGCAAATAAATGATAATATTTGTTTCAGCTTTCATTATGGCATTTCCCTATTTCACAGCAACTTTGATTCTGGCTTTGATCCAGTGCACCTATTGTTTCTTTCGGTAGCTAGGAGGATTTAATGAGGTTGGTTAGGCCCCCTATGCTGACGTTGTTGACAGCTGTTGTATTTGACACAGTTTCTCGCTCAGCTTCAGCCAGTAGCAAGTGATTAAAAAAGGAAAACAGATACAGTCATTCACAATTCATTAAAAAATCTCTAGTATCCAAAGCCGTATACACAGTACAACCATTATATATGCATATTATATAGTACCATTATATATCCTTATGTAGTCTATAGAACTTATAAAAGCATACAAATATATGATTGTATGAAAATAAGGCAACAAATGTGCATGTAACTCTATTACAACATCATCAGACCATAATATCAGGCGTGTATTTCTCAAACTGATACATACACATACTTCTTATACACACTACTAATATACATACCACTGACTAGCTTTATACCCATTCCCTTAAGTGCAGAAATTTACACCATAGCCTATTGTTATGCTAAACTTAACTGTAATGAACTGAGGTCCTAAAATAGCCCATTCAAAGTGACAATTGCATGCCTAGAATCACCTCTTTTTGATTTCACAAGAAATGTCCTCATTGTGGTGATGACCACACTCCAGTACCCCCACTTTACACAGCAGTGCTCCTCTCATCCAGGCTGCTGGTATTGGAGTAGTATGACCCGACGATTCTGTCCTGTGGTATGAGGACCTTGATAGCCTGACACAGCCTGCAGGGAGCCCTGTTTATCAGTCTCAGCAGGTTCTTCCTGAACTTCTCCCCGACAAACACATACAGGATGGGATTGAGGCAGCTGTGAGAGTAGGCGATGGCCTCAGTGACTTGGATGGCCAATCTGATGGCAATGCTGCTTTTGCATCCTATGTAGATGTGCATTAGCTCCAGTGCTTTGAACAATGAGACAACGTTGTAGGGGACCCAGCAGCAGAAGAAAACAGCTATCACTATGAAAACTAAACGGATGGCCTGTTTCTTGGATGACTGGCTGTAAAACAGCCTCCAGATAATCTGTGAGTAGCAGAAACTCATGATCACAATCGGGATAAATAAACCTACAATGTTCATTTTGAAAAGGCCGAAGATTGCCCAGAAGTGAGTGTTGTGATGTGATGTGCTGTTAAAAGAAACTGGGGGATACACTGAAAAGCAGTACTGAGAATTATTACTAGCCTCTTGTTTAAGAAACATCACTTCAGGGAAGGAAGCCAAAAATCCAGCTGCCCATGTCACGGCAGCTGCAATCATTCCAAAGGACCGTGTACGCGCTCTCATAGCATAAACAGCGTGTACTATAGCCAAGTACCGGTCAATGCTCATCAGGCAGATGAAAAAGATTCCACAGTAGAAAACAATATGATAAATACCCAGGACCACCTTGCACATAGTATCCCCAAACAGCCACTGGTCCCGGGCTTGGTGGGCTAGGAAGGGAAGGGTACACACCAAGAGAAGGTCAGCAATGGCCAGGTTTAGGAGGCACACGTCGGTCATGCTGCGGAGTCGCACCCCACAAGCAATGACCCAAATGACCAGTGAGTTACCCAGTAAGCCCAGGAGGAAGAAGATGGAGTAGAGGACTGGAAGAAAATAGGCCCCGTGACGCTCATACACACATCTCCCATCGTCAGAGTCAAGCCAGTCATTATAGTCGGGGTAGTAATAGTAATCTTCAGTGATGTTGTAATTAGTATAACTGGATAAGGAACAAAACCAACAAAGAAAAATTATTGATTAGAAAGTTATCATTATTTCAGCTCAATTTACTGGATGAACTATCTTGCAAATCATAGATGTAAAAAAGTACACTACTATGCTCTGTAGCTGCGGGGAGTGCCATAAAACCTTCAAAGTTTCACTAAGACGAGATGCATTGTCAAACAAGAATAATGCAGATGTGTAATCCTGCAGCCCAGAACAGCGTAATAGAGGTTATGGCAAAATACACTGAAGTTGAAACTGAAAAGATCACACAGCTGTTGGCAATTATTCCTAAGTTATTCCGCACAAATACTCTGGAGTAAAGAAAAACAGTGGAAGCTAGCGAGGCGCAGGCTGACAAAGTTGCAGACTTTATGGTAGTGTGATCTGAGAAACATAGTGAGTCAGTTATGGAAGTATGTGGTTCAGATTTATTCTTACCTGTCTAGTTGGTCCTCTATAGATTGATTCTCACTGGAGCCAGTAAAAACACTGACAGGAGAGATAGTTGCAGCCATGGTCACCTCCCTGGAAATTAAACAAAGCACATGACCTACTTACTGAAGAAAAACAAGGAAGGAAGAAAAGCTATGCACACCCTAGATCAGTTCAGTTTTATAGATTTGTTTTTTCTACAACTTCTGCTTAAAGGTTTCTCATAAGTCTTTTTAGGTATGTGAAGTCGCCACCTCTATTTGTCTATATATGACTCTGCAGAGTTGTGGTTAGCACTATGTTTTGCATATCATGACCCATGGTTTATGTGCATGTAAATTGATTTGTGTTCAAATATCTTTAAAGCTTGTTTTGCTTGGCCAACATATACCAAACCAGACAGAAATTTCAGCACAGCTAGATGCAGTTTATGATATTTATGGCATTGGAACCAGAACATGTGTGTGTGGTTGTACAATTCATTCATGGCTGGGATATCATAAGTGCATTTTTTCTTTTTTCTACTTATTTTGGACAAAGCAAGTCAAATTGGCAATTTTTTTGTCATGAAGTACGGATGAGGATACATTTCCTCCCCCAAAGACTCATGGCAAGACAAGGATAAGACGGGGCATACATGTAGGCTACATACTTTTATATATAAAAATTAACAACACCACTGCAATAGTACAACAAAATAGGAAAATTAAATGTGGACTCTTAAACATTATATCTCTGACATCTAAAGCCGTATTAATAAACAATCTAATCTCAGATAATCATATTGATTTATTTTGTTTTACTGAAACCTGGCTGTGTCATGAAGAATATGTTAGCCTAAATCAAATCCCCAAACACAGGAACCTTAGAAACAGTTGTAAAACCTGATATATATTTAGACTGTTTTTCTCCAATCGACCTTCCTGAACTAACTTCAGAGATTTATGCATCTAAACCATCTATCTGTCTCTTAGACCCCATCACAACTAGGCTGCTTAAGGAAGTCTTACCCTTAGTTAACACTTCTTTACTAGATATGATTGATCTATCTTTAGTAACAGCCTATGAACCACAGTCCTTCAAAGTAGCTGTAGTTAAACCTCATCTTATAAAGCCTACTCTTGATTCAGGCATTTTAGCCAACTATAGACCTATGTCTAACCTTCTCTTTCTCTCTAAGATCCTTGAGAAAGCAGTCACCTACCTATGGAAATAGATTTGTTTCATAATGATTTGTGTGAACAGATGGACAATCTGTGTGTAAATGTGTAATCTGTAAATATAAACACCTTCCACAAATACAAAAAAAGATTTGTAAACTCAAAAATATTTTGCGAATATAAAACGGATCTGCAAATACAAATCTATCTCCATACATTAGATACTATTGACCATCACATCCTATTACAGAGACTGGCACATTTAATTGGCATTAAATGAACTGCATCAAACTCCTCCACCTTTAAGTCCTATTTATCAGATCGATTTCAGTTTGTACACGATAACCATGAATCTTCCATGCACACTAAAGTTAGACACGGAGTTCCGCTAGGTTTAGTGCTTGGAACAATTCTATTCACCTTATATATGCTTCCTTTAGGTAATATTATTAGGAAACATACATTTTCATTGTTATGCAGATGATATCCAATTATATTTATCAATGAAGCCAGATGAAACCAATCAGTTAACTAGACTCCAAGCATGCCTTAAAGACATAAAGACCTGGATGACCTGCAATTTTCTGCTACTAAACTCAGACAAAACTGAGGCTATCGTGCTTGATCCTAAACACCTTCGAAACACATTATCTGATGATATAGCTACTCTAGATGGCGTTACCATGGGCTCCAGCACCACTGTAAGGAATTTGGGAGTTATCTTTGATCAGGATATGTCCTTTAACTCCCACATAAAACACAGTTTAAGGACTGCCTTTTTTCACCTTTGTAACATTGCAAAAATCAGGCACATCCCATCTCAAAAAGACGCAGAAAAAGTAGTCCATGCATTTTTTTAAGTCTAGGTTGGATTATTGCAATTCCTTACTATCACACTACCCTAACATATCTCTAAAGGCTCTCCAGCTGATCCAGAACGCTGCTGCGCAAGAACTGACAAAAACTAGAAAAAGATATAATATTTCTCCCACTTAAGCTTCTCTGCAATGGCTTCCTGTATAATCCAGAATAGAATTTAAAATCCTTCTCCTCACCTACAAAGCCCTTAATGGTCCGGCACCATCGTATCTTAAACAGCTCATGTACCCTATTACCTCACTAGAACACTGCGCTCCCCGAACGCAGGCTTACTTGTGGGTCCTAGGGTCTTCAAAAGTAGAATGGGAGGCAGAGCCTTCAGCTATCAGGCTCCTCTCCTGTGGAACCATCTTCTAGTTTTGGTCTGGGAGGCGGACACCCTCTCTACATTTAAGAGTAGGCTTAAAACTTTCCTGTTTTGATAAAGCTTATGGTTAGGGCCAGTTCAGGCTTGCCTTGGCCCCTAGTTATGCAGCTATGGGCCTAGATTGCCAAGACTTCCTATGATGCACTGAGCTCCTCTCTCCTCCTGTACGCATTCATGTACCATTAATGCATGTTACTAACTTGGCTTCTTCCACAGAGTTTTTGTGCTTTCTCGCAGGTTTCTGTGGATCATGGTCACAGATTGCCTGGTTATGGATCGCAGGCTTCTATGGGTTGTGGTTTTGGACCGCCTGCTGCCTTAGTCCTGCTTGAGGCCCATGCCTGCTATTATTACTATTAGTCATATTTCTATTATTATCGTTGTTATCGTTATTATTGTAGTTATTGTGCTTCTCTGTGGCTCTCTCTCCCCTCTCGCTCTCCCTCTTTCTCTCAACCCAACCGGTCAAGACAGATGGCCGCCCACCTAGAGCTCGATTCTGCTTGAGGTTTCTTCCAGTTAAAGGGGAGTTTTTCCTTGCCGCTGCCACCAAGTGGTTGCTCATGGGGGAATGGTGGGTCTAGACTTGCTCTATGTGAAAAGTGCCATGACATAACTTTTGTTGTGATTTTGTGCTATATAAATAAAATTGACTTGGCTTGAAATTACTTGATGTAGACTGATAAATGCACTTGCACTTTTGACATTTTTTTGACATAATATGTGCCTTTGTGATGTTGGATATTGTTGGCCAGCTGCAGACTGGCCACTGCCAATAGTTCTTGTGTATAGTAACTCTTTCTAAGATTGTCATATTTGTAATTTTGCTTTATTTTTTATGTGTATAAATTAATTGTCTATGTGTACTTCTCTTTGCAAACTCGCTTGCCTCAAATTGCCTCTTTAGGAATGAATAAAGTAGTTTTGATTTGAATTGAATTGAAACGTAGCTGTACCTTGATACAATAAGCGATAGGAATCCAAATACTTGTAACTATCCAAATCCAGGATACTCAGCTGAAAATAAGTATTTTTCCTTTTCATTTATCCAGTTGCTTTAAAAAGGCAGTCAATATAGGCATCAATTTGTCATTTAAAGTCATTAGTGGGATAAAGTGTACAGCCACAGTGAACTGACTTATACTTCAATTTTTTTGCGTAACAATCCACATTACCACAACTGGGCATCCTATAATACCTGCACTAATATTAACTCAGAGCTAGAGTTGAGATAATTTGTTCTTCTTTTTAAAATTATCCAAAAACAACTGTACACCTAATCAGGGTTGACTATATTGTATCTGTTTGCATTATGCCTTTATCTCTTCTGACTCTGATGAAGACAAAGTAGTATTTAAATTTTAGTGTGTTTGCATTGTCATATGCAAATTAACCATAGTGGGTTAATCTTTTCTCCCCACTGATAGATATAGACACTGTCAGAATTGTGCGTAGAAACAGACATGTGACATAAAAGTGTATGCAAAAGTCAAAAAAAAAACTTTACCTGCCAGTGTTGTTAAAAAGAGTGGTGCTCATCATGGATCACACTATGATAAGGTAGATGATCAAATCCGCTGTATTTCACACGAGAGGTGAGAAATGGTTAACACTTCAAGAAAGAGAAGGCGTGAGATGTGAGCAAACATTTTTAAATTACCCATCCCCAAACCAAGCTATCAGGGTGGGCTTGTGGGTTTTCATATGCAAGGTATATGGTTTTTTAGTTCCTGAGTGTGCTTTCGAAACATTCACGTAAGAGCCCACAGATGCGAGCTTTAACATGTGCAAGTTGACTCGGACCAGACCTGCAAGCACACATAGCTTGCACAGTTCTGCATGCTGGTTTGTGCTTTTTTTGCTAAGAAGAAGTGATTCTACTGACGCAGCTCACCAAGCTGAGTCTATACTGACTGCTGTTTCATAACAGCACAATGTGCAGGGACCAAATTGCTCTCTCGGTGTTGGGGAAAAGGTTCTGACTAATATGCAAAGCTCAAACTGAGATGTAACTATTGCATTTCACAGATCTTAACATCTTTTATGCATCATTTTGATTCTGTCAGTAGCTGAGTGGAAGGGACAGATAACCAAACATTGACTTGTTAGTCAAGTAAGTTGTTGTTATATGACACAGGAATTCTGCACTGTAAAACATCATGCAGAAATTTAGTGGAATCAACTAATGTTTTTTAATTGACTTTCAAGTTGATTCAACCTAAAATTTCATGTTTTTATTTTAATATCATTTCAGAACTCGAATTTATTCTGACTTGATGTCTTTTTACTTGAAATGATGATTTGAATGAATGTACTGCTGAGAATTTACTCAACTCATTAAATTAAGTTTCTAAAGACACGTGATCAGCGTATTGTCATATTTCCCAGAAAGCATTGTTTGGGGGTTAAAACTCTCCAGAGACCCTTCTTTTTTTAGTTTAAAGAAAACATACATGATTGAAACTTACTGTGTGTCTTTAATACATGTTAAAATAAGTCATGGTTGTTTCTTTTCATAACAATAAAAGCAATGCAAACCATAATGAAGATGAATATTGAATTCAGTCCATACCCCTCATGACCAAATAAGGTTCATGTCCCTCATCCCCTCTATCCTGGCTCTACAGAGCAACAGCAGCAACTAAAGCTGTAAGTCATTTTGCCTTAAATGGAAAACTGACCCTTTAAATTAAGAAAATATAAATGCAAACCAAATTTGATCTGTATTAGATTTACGATTTCAAATAACTACCTGAACAGTTCAATTAATTAACAGATGTAACTCCATCAAATGAAGACAAGGTGCTTATACAACATGCAATATTTTGTCAACTTATGGTGGTGTAAGAAGAACTATTCGTATTTGCTGACTTAACCTAAAATTTTAAGGGGAGCCCTTTCACTTATATTTGTAAGTTGAAACAACAATTTACATTTTACAGTGTGCTGTGCACACTTCTTGTCAAATAATTACAAGCTGCCAGGAATGAGGTCAGCTCATGGTGATGCGCAGCTGTGTGATGATGCGCTGCTGGTGACATTTAACACACATAACACAGTCATTTTCTTTTACTCTTTATTTTAATTTACAAGAACAACATGGTTTTTAAAAGTAACAAACACACATTTAATCACACCATTTGAATAATTGGTTCACAAACATCTGTACACTTTCAAAATGAATCATTGTTACTGGGTGCAGTCTGAGTAACTTAGAGCTCTTAGAAGCACCAACCAACCAAATGCATGACACCATTCATGCTGTGCTGTCTTTGTAGTCTCTGAATTTAGAATTCTGGGGGAAGGAAAAACATCATTGCAAGCACACGTGCACCCACCACCACCACCACACAGAAGCAAAGTATGTTTAACATTCTTAATAATCAGATTTTACAGGTGTGTTGGAGGTCTCTTTCTCTGTGGTATCTCTGTAGCTGAAAGCCCCCCTGCTGTGGTAACTCCAGCAGAGGTATCTAGTCAGCAGGTTGCGCAGTGACTTTCTAAATTTCTCCCCTACAAACGCATAGATGACTGGATTTACACAGCAGTGAGACAGTGCAATGATCTCAGCAAAGCACATTGTAGAAGTGATGGCTTTTGAATCCTCGCAGGTGTTCAGGAATTCAAACAGCTGCAGTGTCTGAAGGAAAACTGTAACATTGTAGGGCACCCAGCACAACACAAACACACACACTATGGTGAATATCAGCCTCACAGCTCTGTTCTTTTTGGAGTTCCTGGCCTTTGACAGCACAACAAGGATTTTCACATAGCAGAAAATCATGATGGGGAGGCACACAAAAAGGCTTACTGTGTTCTCACTGAAGTTTCGCAGCTTCTTCCAAAACTGCTGCTCCTCCAATGGATACCGAGGCTGGCACTTGAGTGAGTCATTGTCTTCTTCCACCATCTCAATGGAGGCAAATGTCACCTGAGGGATTGCCATGACGACAGATATTACCCAGGTTATGATGCTGGCTATGATTCCATAGCGAAGTGTTCGGGCTCGCATGGCTGCCACAGCGTGGACGATGGCCAGGTAGCGATCTACGCTCATTAGAGTCACAAACAAAGTCCCACTGTAGAAACCCAACTGTTCAGAGGATCAAAGATCAAAACAGGATGTTACAAGAAGTTTTACTGGCCACTGGCCACAATGAGGTTCTTCATATAATCTATATTACACAACAACACACAGCATGGTTTTGTCAGGAAGCACATGCATTAGCCTTGTCATGACTTTTCACGCCACAGCAATGTAGAAGCGTTGCTTAACTGCTAACAATAGTTAAGTAGTAATCTGCACCTCTCTATAAATTCTGCTTCTTAAATAAATACCAGAAGTCTGTCAAACTCTTGGGCCACAAATCATCATAAATATGATTGATTTCTCATTGCTTTGTGTTTAAATATTAAAAATGATTAAAAAAAAATGAAGCCCCACCTGATAGACTCCTGTCATCAGTTTGCATGATACAAGGTTCTCAGAATTGTAGGCCCAGAGAGGGAGAGATGCAGCCAGAATGAGGTCAGACATGGCCAGGTTGAGGAGGCATACGTCCGTCATTGTCTTCATCTTTATGTACCGGAGGAGAACCCAGATAACAGTGGTGTTGCCTGTGAAATCAATTCTGAGTTGTTATTTTGGGTTTCTTACTATTTCTAGTGACGAACTGTAAAACTGAAATGTTGCATGTAACAGTTTCAGTTAAATGCCTACAATGCAAAATGTGCATACAAATGTGTCAAGAGAGTGATATATATTTCCTTTTCGCTTTAAGATTCAGGAGTTTTTCAACATACCTAGCAGACCTAGACAAAACAGCATGTAGTAGAGAACCAGCAAGACCATGGATCCATTGGAGATATGTGAACTGGGATCCTGATCACAGGAGGAATTATAGTCCAAGTAATAGTAAATATCTGACTCGTTCCCTGATGTATTCATTGGGCTGTGTGAAGAGGAACAGAACATGAACTCTGATTAATCACAATAGTACAAAACATCATTGATGACACAATAAAGTCCAAAGTGTATTTATTTTGTGGTCCTTGATGTAAAGAGAGTAAAGATGCAGGAGTCAAGAGTCAACAAGAAAATTCAGTAAATATCGGAATGATGTTCAATAAAATAAAGTCAAACAGCAAAAAATTTACTTAAATAAATTACATACAAGTTATAATCAGGATGTTTGTCATATGCTACAATTTGACCACTTTTTTTTTAAATTGTGGATTTCTACCTTGTTTGTAGTGTCCATTATTCCATTTTCTGACACCATACAATCTAATTTAACCAGCACGCATGTTGGTATTACACCCAGGAAAGCACAAGTCCACAACACTAGCTCTAGTGTTGTGGTCTAGTGGGCATAAGTTCCCCCAAAGTGACAAAAGTGATGTAGTTTGTGGTTATACAGCTCTATACTCGAAAAGTAACCATCTAAACTGTTGGACTTGCTGTTTGCCAACATGTGCTCTTGAATTCAAACCACACAACACAACTCTCTTCCTAGACCTTCAGACCATGAACAAATTAAATACTAGAAACAACACAAAACAAGCGAATCTTTAACTTTCTATAGCACTTAATTTATTGTTTCTTACCAAAAACCTTGCTGTATTTTTCACTTTCCGCATGGCCTTGAATGCCACGATCTTTCCACTCAGACTGTCACGGATAACTTATAGGGCCTTTAGCAGAAAAATATGAACATCTAGGAAAATTCATCAAAAGATCAAAGATTTATTCAGATCAAAGTTTTGAGCTAAATAAAATTCATTCTGTTTTTGCCATATGAAGAGCCAACTTGTTGCTTTTGAGCCAATCCTTGATTCTTGAACTAAACTTCTCACTTGTAATTGACTTTAATGTGTTCTCATTCTAATGTGAAGCCAAACTGAATCAATAATATATAGAAATAAATGCTCTACTACTTACTCCATTACCAATGACATCTTTTGACTTCTGAATTTATTTTCTTTTGATGGTGAGACAAATCTTCCCCTCACTTTCTTGGATGTATTTGTAAAAGGATGACTCACAAATCTTCAACTAATAGAAATAGAAGATATCAAGTCTCCCCTTTTTTTTATTAAGGTTGGCACAAGATTCCAACTATCATGATAACTGAACTCTGTATGTTCCAGACTGAGTGTCTTGTAGAGATAAACACTTAAAAAGAAGAAGGAATCATCTGAAAAACACATGTGAAAGTAAGGGGATTCAGAGCATTACTGGACTTTCCTGCCCTTTCAGTTGAACGTTTCAGATAAAATCATCATTTTGTGAGTCATGCATGAAAGGCCGCTATAACAAACATGTTAAAAGTAGAACTGTGGCTGTTTAAAACCTGAAAGCTTTTCTAAATTTCAAAGAAATCCACATCACTTATTATATTTTTGTTGGATTTGCTTTAGCTGATGAATGCACTGTAATGTCAAAGACACAAGCAAGTTCCAACAACCATCAGCTCTAAAAGCTAGATTTCATGCCTGTCTGTCTATTAATATCACAAACTTCTTTGTATTCTGACCATAATCATATTCATGTGATCTCTTTTAAACCACAGATGTCGATCACAAACACAGAACTACCTGCTTTGACACCCATGCCGACCCTCACTTCCTGTGGCTGATGGTGCTCACACACACACATGTGCATACACAGACCTCAGCTACACACTGTGTTTACAAGTGTAGGAGGTGAGAGGGTGGCAATAAGTCTAGTAAACAAGAGCTGAAATTTTAAAAAGTGAAATATTAAGGCGCTTACCACATTTCTGTCAAAATCACTGCTCCTGAATTTGAATGTTCTTGTGTTGCGTATCAAGCTCACATGTCATCCTGTCAACCTGCATTGCTCGCTTTTTGTGTCAAATCCTGTAGCACATCTCATTTCTGGTAACATGAACTGTAAGGTTTTGTTGTTTCCTCTGCATGGTGTTAAACTTGCACAGAGGTATCAGTGTGGTTTTCTGAGAAATGTCCCTGAACTTGTGGAAAGAAGTCAGGGGGAAAATGTATTCTAATGAGGAGCTTTCTCATTTTCATTGTTCTTTTCACACTTTTTAGATGTTATGACAATTGAAAATCAGCTCATCAGGAATTACACAAGAAGTTTGTTTTTTTTCAACTGAGATCTTACCCTTTTCAGTACTTGTGTTTTAGATACAAAGGAGGTCATAACTGAGTCTTTAAATGTAATATCACAATTTAACTGTATATTTGAATCCACATAAAATTGGATCAAATTCATCGCACTAATACAGTGCTAATAAATTAATTCCCCACCAAGTTATATGATTGACTATCTCAAATATACTTTTACTTTTTGCTGTATCTCTTCTAGCTCCCATGCATCTTCATGGCTAAATGTAGGAGACGCTAACATTTGTTTAATTCAATGTAAAAAAGCAACTTGTCATTGTCATGAGGGATTGTTGTTACAGTGACAGTAAGAAAGCGTTACTCTTGTTAACACGCAATGTACAGTATGAAACGGGGGAAGCACTCTCCCACATGATAGCTACATGGTGGAATCATTACAAAAAGTTTTTGTACAGAAGTAAAACTGCGGTACATTTATTTTGTTTTCAAATCAGGGTCAAGGCCGCAAGCTGAAGAACCTAAGGTGCAATGATGCATGACTTTTAAATGAGAGCAGCATGTATTGTGCCATGGAATTGATGTCCTAAGACACACACAAACATATTTTCAATCTTTGGTCATTTTAAAGAAGAGAGGTGATGAGAGGAGATAAAACTTTAATAATCCCTATTGAGAAATCAGGTCACTGACGCAATGAATCATAACAACAACTATTTAGAAAAAGCCAGAGCAAATGTGAAATACAAAAACACATCAGCAATTGACAGTCATAGCACTAGAGGATATAAAATTGAAACATCTGAGCAAAGGCTTGAAAATGTGTAGCATTTGTGCAAATAACATCTGATATGGAGCCAAAAAGAATATGCTGTGTTCAGTATGAAAACAAAAATACAAAGATACAATTTACTGTACATATGTACAAATGTGAGGCATAAAACAATACTGAGAAAATAGGTGAGAAATTACAGATATGATGGGCCAAAAAATGTTCCAAATTAACAGATTTAAATCTATGACTAATGGTGCAGACAGTGCAACATAACCCTGTGTTGGTTTTTACCTCTGTAGCTGTGATCGTCATCCAACATCTGAAAGAAGTCTTTCCACAAGGGAAGTTACATGCTGAAAAAGACCATTCAGCTTTCTTTTTAAAGTTGTGTTTTCCATATAACATAAGTGTTTACTCACCAATTTGCAGTTTCATCAACTAATGTGTGGAAAAAGGAAAAGAAAAGCAAAAGAAGGACCATATTATGCACGGCTTTAGCACGACAAACTTTGTGGTTAGTTGGAAAATGTTCATGGTTTCAGTTTAAAGGTATAATTTGAGGTGCAGTCATGTTTCCTCCTGTTTTACACCAAGCAAAAAAGAAGCAACACCTTCTGCGTAGCATTTCGAAGACACCAGCATGGGAGCTCAAAAATAGATGGTATGCTGATCAAGTAACACTATGATTCTTTGAAAAACTGATGGCCTTATAAATCTGACATGTTATAGAGAAAGCACGACATTCCATTTGCAAGTGCAAATTAATAAATCTAACAATAACAGGCGTATATGTACAAGGAGAGTTTATAGATGAGACACTGCTGATAAACAACAATTTCATTGGTGGAAAATGAAAGTCACGAGTAAAACAAATCATGCAAAATGAACACGTATAACATCTGCAGTAATAAGAAGAAAAAACAAGTCCAAACACTGTAGGCAATGTCCACAAAACATATTACATCTGCCCTCCACCACCTACATGACAAAAGTGGAGGAGACATCAGAAGACCTTTTCCTGAATGAGCTATCTGACAAATCTCTGGTGGAGAGAAAGTGAATCCCAGGCACCCATTTCCTCAGCAGCTGTACGGCACGCTTCATAAACTTCTGTCCCACAAAGGCGTATATGATGGGGTTGAGGCAGCAGTGAGTCATGGCAATGGTCTCAGTCACTGTTATTGACAACTTTAAATTTTTGTCAGAGTCGCAATCATCAAACAGGCTGGCTTCATACTGCAGAAACCGCAAGAAATTGGAAATGTTATATGGGGTCCAGAATAAAAAAAAGACGACCACGATGGAGATGATCAGCTTGACAACACGGTGTTTCTTTGCACTCCTCATCTTGACCAGAATGGGGATGATCCTAGAGTAGCAAATTACCATCACCAACAAGGGAATCACAAGGCCCAAGATATTTGGTGCGAAGATGTTGAACACCCACCAGTCTTTGTTTTCCGGAATGAAATCACAACTCTGCCCTTGAGACCCATTTTTCACCGTTGTGAAGATATAAGACGGTAGGGAGACGAACAAGCTAAGCATCCAGACAAACACAGTCAGAGCGATGCCCATCTTCACAGTGCGGTATCGTGCAACCTTGTGAGTGTGCATGATGACCACGTAGCGGTCCAGCGTCATGACAACCATGAAGAAGATGCCGCTGAAGAACCCGGTGTTGTGTATGCCACCGATGAAATGGCACAAAAAGACACTGAAGATCCATTCTCCGGCCACAACGTAGTGAGTGTAGAAAGGCAGCGTGATGACGAAGAGGAGGTCAGAGAGAGCCAGGTTGAAGAGGCAGATATCTGTCAAGTTTGTCTGGTTGCGGTGTTTCACCAGGACACACACCACTAGGCCATTACCTTGGGAGAGGAAAAGAAACTTTAAATCTGTCGACTACACATTAATGTAAATTAACAGTCTCTCTCTCTCTGTATGTCTGACACACACACACACACACACACACACACACACACACACACTCACACACACACACACGCTTCAGTCACTTTTGGGGTATTTACATAGATTAAATTCATTTCCTGGAGACTTACCCTAACCCTAAATATAACCACTACTTGCCTAACCCTAAACCTAAATCATCTTAACCACTGACCTGAAAATCAGCATTTTACCAAATGGGGACACGGCCGTGCCCAATCAAGTGGTGTTAACTCTGGTTTGTGTCCCTGAAAGTGACTGAAGGCATACCAACACACACACACACACACACACACACACACACACACACACACACACACACACACACACACACACACACACACACACACACACAAACACTTACCTAGGAATCCGAGGATGAAAACTGAACTGTACAGAACAGGCAGAAACACCCTGCCAAACTCTCTCATTTCAACATTGCTGCAAGGAGTGACACCACTGTCATTGTCACTGTAGTAAGATGAGTAATCATACATCGTCGGGTTGAGGGTGGCATTTGCATCATAAGCTGCAGAAAGAGATTTTTCATTTATTAGTTAGGATGATCCACATGTTAAACCAGCATGCTCCTATCAGTTCTTTTACATTATAATAGGCCTACAGGCAACATTAAAATGTTTTTTGTGCTCACAGTGTTGAAAAATCACATTTGCAACAGCTGCAATGTCACCTTTTAGGCTATAGGCTATATTTTATGAGTTCCATTGAAATCTGTTCCCATTCAGGTCTGTGATTGTTCAGAGTGACAGGGCTACCATATCTGGAAAGACACCTTGCTGTTTGTAAATGGCATTTTTTCAATAATGTGAGCACCACAAGCAGACTTTCATTGAACTCCATTGTACTGGTGTGAAGGCAGACCTCTCTAAGACATATAAATCAAAACATGGACAAATAAAATCAAAAACTTCCCACACGGATACATGCGCTTTTAATTTAGTTGAATCTACCCTTTAAATCAAATTATAATGGGGATTGTTGTGACACCTGCTGGTCTTCACATGTAATTGCTTCCCTTGTTGAAAACATAGCACCCACACATTATCTGGAGGTGGGGGGTTGACAAAATAATGTAAACACTTAATGAAAAACAGAGCCTAAAGCACCTGCTCAAACACTCAAGATGAGTCACATTGGGTTGCTTATCCATCAGCAGTAGGCTTATGTCAACTTGCTATATACTGTGCATCACATCCCTGTTGATTTTAACTTTCAGAAGTTGTTTTTATTTGATTTGATATGTTTGGCCTATGCTATCATGACTTTGTAGATTTGTTTTAGATGTGTTCCACACTTTAGATATATTTTAGACAGGTGTTTGAATTGGTAAGTTAGTTTAGATCTAAATTCCTTTCCTTTTTGTTAACCTTAGCAAATACATGTTTGTAGGCTATAAGTTTGATGAACGCACAAATAGTATAAAGGATAAAGGACATTTTTTAAAGACATTATAATGCGATATTTTGTATTTCTTGAGATTTGGAAAGTAACTGGTATAAATTAGATTTTAGTGGAAACTGGACATAAAACGAACAGCGCTTTATCAACCCTCAAGCATCATATATTACACACAAAAATTTCTTCAATATTACTAAAAAAAAGTTATTTTAAATAAAATGATGTAAAATTAAAAATGTAAATGATACATGTTTTAAATAAAATTACTGTGCCTGTATTCGTACACATATTGAATATTCCAAAATGAATGTTGTTGTTAAAAATGCTTTCACCTGACATGATGAGACTTCAGTGATGCCTTTTCCTGTCAGGTAATCAGCGGCTGCACTCCAGGGCTCCTTTGTTCTCTGGCTGGATCTGAACAGGTGAGATGTCCTCAAATGTATAATGATGAACTAACTGTCTTACAGACTGCCGTCCCCTAATAATGTGTAGCACTGAGACTGAAAAAAAGATATTTCCTGTAACGTGCCCTTGACAATGTGACTCTAAGATCCTTATCAGTTTCCCACGCTGCAGCGCTTGACACCTAAAATAACTTAGGTACCAACACACACAGCACATCAAAAGAAATCATGCAATCGCATGATCTCAAACATGTTAGACATACAATATGATTGCTGGTTTTAGCTTAAATATTCAATTAATATAGTTTTCTACCATAAAGATCCACATATCAAGAAAGGAGTTTAGAGTATTTGATGAATAATTGTCAGCTCAGCTAGTAGCCTCCCATTTGTTTTGTGGAAGTTGTGGTCACTTGTGGTCAGTGAGTATCACGTCCTCAGAAAAAAAAGTTGGATTGGTCATAAATCTTTCTTTGGGTGTTGTCACTGTTTGTAGGACTACCAGAATGATAAAATACAAGTCTTTTTGGCCATCTAACAAGGCGGGAGGCACAACTAAACTAGTTTAGAGTATTTGATGAATAATAAGCATTTAGTCTGTTTCCCAACTGGTTAGTTGAAAATATAGCTCTTTTTTACTCCTTTGTAATGTAATGTAAACGCCATCAGAGTATTTGATAAATTAGATTTACTCATACACTAAGATCTAAGACTAAGACTCTTGTCCTATTTTAGGCCTCACACTTCACTCTGCTCCTCCTCTTCTTCTAATAATGATGTTGCCCATATACAATCTCTATAACGAGTGGTCTATGGGTGACCTCTTGTGGTGGAAAATCAAACTTTAGCTGTGCAGAGAGGTATGGCACAGGATAGACACAAAGCATGTCGGGAGAAACATGCCAGGAGAAAAGATTTGAATTCTCATCAGGGAATTTCAATGAGACATAATGCAGAGACGGTTCATTCAGATTATAGACTCGAACTTTTGTTGCCTTATGTTTATCCATAACGTGCAACGACGACATCAATGATAATAATAATTATTATAGGCATAATAATAACAATAACAACAACAAGAATAGGCTAGTAATACTACTACTCGTCATAATTATGTTTCTTAAATTGGATTTAACCCTAGAAGTTCAGCTCTGGAGCTTAATCTTACTGACTTTTTGTCAGTTTTTATCTCTGTATTGGTGGTTTATTTGTGTATTCGTTCTGTCGCTCTCCAGCTGGCGCTCAGTGAATTCCCAGTGAGGATGATTGACGTGGGATCTGCTGACGACGGCGGGCCAGAGAGAGCTGCGTCAAGTTAGACAGAAGCAACTGCAAAAAGACAGGAAATACTGGTGCACTGCCCTCCGAAATAATACGCAGAGAATTTAGTTTTTGTAAAGATTTTATAAAATCCTGGTCTGCATTTGTTCTCCCATCCGTGTGTGTGTTTTCAATAGTTTTAATACCTATCTATATATACTATAGACTTTTCAACGACAAGCTTGTAGTGAATAAAATGACTTTTAGATGGACTGACGTTATCAGCTCAGCTAGTAGCCTCAAGTTTTGTTTTGTGGAAGTTGTGGTCACTTAGCTGTCAGAGTATCACGTCATCAGAAAAAAAAAAAGTTGGATTGGTCATAAATCTTTCTTTTTGTGTTGTCACTGTTTGAAGGACTACCAGAACGATAAAATATAAATCTTTTTGGCTATCTAACAAGGAGGGAGGCAAAACTAAACTATCATTGCTAGCTGTTTAGCTGGCTAATTTACAATACAATGCAAAGTACGTTAGCTGTATATAAATTACGCTCTGCTCATATCATGTTCAGCTAACTTAGAACTCATACAAACATTTACATAACTTGTTTTCCTGGCTCACCTGAGAGGATGGTTGTACCTTCAGCTCCAACTTGTGAGTGTTTGACATAAGCCCAGTATTGAAGAACTGACTACCAATATGACACCAGTATTTCTCTGTAAACCCTCCCTGACTGGTCCTTCTGAAAAAAGCAAAAGGAGGAAAAAGGCAAAGGAGGAAATTAAAAAAAAAAAAAATTCGTATGAAGTCTTATTTTGAAATACCATGAACGGAAGTTTCTTTTAATGAGTTCAGTTACCTTGACAACGGTCGAGGGAGAGCAGGGGGGGAGGACACGAAGATTATATCAAGTGGAATTGACAAGCCGCCTAACTCAGTTCACGAGTACTACTCAGTAAGTGTGTTTTCACTGAAGTATGTTGGGCTTTAAAATACTGACTGTCTCGAGTCTTGTGTCGCAGTTAGTCTCCAGGGACACTTAGCGGTCTTTGTGCTCCGGGTCACACTGGACTGACATCTTTGCGCGCTGTCACTTGTTGAACCAATGTTAAATAGAAAATACAGAGTTGTACTTTTCTTGATGAAAACAAGACTTTTTAATTGGCAGAAATAGGTTAGAGAACCTGTTAAAATTAATTTCATTTTGATGTGCTAACTCGCAGGTGATAGTGTCATGGATATCCACCGAGTTTAAGAGCAACAGCGGATTTTGGGAGCCCAGTTTGAGTACCGCTATCATCTGAAGTCGGATATCGTAATCACTGCAATGACTGAGCCCTCAAAACCGCCTTTAGGGTAAGTCCTCCAAAAATAATTAACATAGGCTAATTAAACAACTCGTATTCTTTCTCTGACGGTTCAAACTAACGAACTTTCTAGATAATTTGACTAATTTCAGGCCGGTAATACTAAACTATGCGCAAATGTAACGTTACATTTTTGTTTCTAGTCTTTGCATTTAAGTTTTGTCTCATATAAATTGACATAGGTCTACTAAATAGTGTGAAGTTCATCGCATCTGAGACAATATTTATCACTGGTCTAGAGCCATCACATATGGTTTGACTGTAATATCCATAAAGCTCTTATAAGCTATTTGTTATTGATAAGATTCCCATTAACAGCCTATGTGTTTTTTTCTTGATAGCAGTAATTTCATTGGTCAGTAAGGCAACTTGTGTGACAGCCCCATGACTGTCTATTCAAAGTGGTTATGAGTGTTCACAGCAACACTTGAGCACCATTTAGCCCACATACAGACAGAAGTACTGACAACAGAGAGTGTTCCAGCAGCCAGCTCAGCCTGCTCTCCATTTGCCAACAGTCTCTTTGCCACACACAATAAGCATGAGCAGCTCAGAAGCATACAAACATAGTTTAACAGTGTATTTGGTTGCTATGAGGAGAGAAAGTGACACAGCCTTTTGCTAGTGGGACCCCAACAGCAACAACTGTGGGTGCTGTTAATTGTGTTGTTTGGGGTGTGGCTGGTAGCTGGAGTTTGTGTCTCTGTCCCTTCATTACAACATCAACTGAACCCCTGTGTTGCTGCCACTGCTACCTGATTTTTTTTTTTTTTTTTAATGGGCGTTTTTGACATTTTGACATGTCAAAATGGGTAAATAATAAAATTGATGATGGGTGGAATCCATTTAGCTGCTCCAGTTTTGGGGTCCTGGTATTGTGAATGCTGGCTTTATTTGCTTAAATAGAATGGAGCCTCGTTGATGTTATTAGTAACACCTGTGCTTCTACTATCACAAGCCAAAATGTCTACTGTGAAAAAGTTTTTTTGTCTGCACTGAGGGACAATATGGTAGTGATGTTTTCTCGGTGAATCCTACTGCTTAACTTCATGCTGTGTTTGGGGAAATATCACCTAATTGTATCAGGACTGACTGTAAATTTGAATGCCAAATTATGTTTTTGTTGTGAACAGTGTCTATACAGTGCTGTCCATTCATAGAAGTTTTTCATGTCAGAGGTAAACAGCTGTTGGCCTTTCAGAAGTCATGGTGACACAGATAGATAGAAGGGTTTTCTATCTTAAATGCAGTATGTGTGCAAGTTTCATTAAAGATGAGTGAAGTTTGTGTTAACTAATCTGTAAGTTTTGCACAATTTCTCATTGATAGAAGGTTATGGTTTTTTAAGTTTTTTTTAATTTTTTTTTTTTAAATCATTTTCAACAATAAAGTTAAGTTAGGATTTATGATGTCTTTATTAGTAGTTCACCGACCAAATATGATGCTGCATCAGCATGATTATGTGCTCCTTCTGTGCTAATTATGGTAATAGCTGTGTACTAGAGAAACAGGGTTGCTGACTGCATCAGTTCTGAACTCAGCATTGTAATTATTGGTTAAAGATGGGATTTCTTTGTGTCCTATTGTGATTTTAGAGGGCTCAAACCTTTTATCTATCATGCAATAGCTCTTAATCTCAATCCATGGTGTAGGTGTGTGGTAGCAGCAGTGTAACACAGATGCGTGGTAAAACATGGATGTTCTTAATTGGCAACATGAGTGTGATACTGTAAGAAAGAGTGTTGATGAGATGAATTTAGGTGTGGTCTTTTTCTCCTCTGATCTTTCAGGTAAAGGTTAGTAGGTAAGTAAAGGTCTAAAAGCTCCATATATTTAAACCAATTTACAAATACAAAAAAAAAATGTTGTGTGTACTGTGTCCAGAAACACTGACAGTGGATGTTTGTTACTTGTGTGTGTGTGTGCGTGACACTCTTAAATTGGCAATTTGCTTTTTGGCAAAATAACAAAGTAGACTGTTTACCGTTTCAGCTGGCAGTGGAACCAAAATGCCTTTTTATCCAGTCAGTGTGTGACATTTCTATCTGTATAAATTACCATGACATCTCCTTTTGTGTTGTGATCTGTTTTTTGTCATCACGAAGGGAGTAGCTACTTTACTACATAGCCCAGTCCTAATGAAACACAGCTCATAAAACTGCATTCACACACACACACACACACACACACACAAGACAAATGAGGAAGGGAGATTGTATTTAACTATTGATTGGGACAGTGTGTAGTTTTAAACATTAAAGATGCACTGCACCGGAGTTAGCTCAAAGCTAATGTGCATCCGCAGTCCCCCACAATCAAAACATGCAACAGCACAACAACAAACAGTACGAAGCAAAAAACACACAGAACACACCGTACAAAATATGAAATATAAAGCTACACACAACAGCACATCACATACACCCACAATGTCAATTAGAAATTAATAATGTAAACTTGTCAAATTAAAAGCAAGACTACCTGCACTAATGAGAAGACCATAGATGGAGTTTAGACTCAGTGGTCACACAGCTGATTGGTCTTTAGTAGATTTTTTAATTTGGCGTTGAATGCATTGATAGAACTATAGTTCCTCATATCATCAGGTAAGGCGTTCCACTGAGTTGTGGCTTTCGCAGAGAAAGCTGACTGCCCAAATGCAGTGCGGCGAAAATGGTACAGTCTTTTATAGAGGATATTCTGGAGGATCTAATAGAACTTACTGAGGAGGGGCCAAACCATTTAAAATTTTATAAACTAGGCACAAATTTTAGGATAATCTAAAATTCTCAAAGCTCATTAAATTGTATTTCTCTAGTACCCTACAGTGATGGAAATGCATTGGCTTTTTGTCCAGAGTTCTTAGAGTTTGTTTGTTGTTTGTATAAGGACTCAAGAGGTTTTATGGCTGTTTCTCCAGCCTGCCCCCAACATGTGATGCAATAAGACATATAAGAAAGAATCATAGCATGCATAAATATCTTGGCTGCGACCAAAGAAAGACGGTTTCTAATATGTCTAAAATTTTTACTTTATGGTTTTAACCATTTTTTTAAACATGTTTCTTAAAGTTCAAATTTGGATCCAGTGTCACACCAAGATATTTAAAATCAGAAACTTTTTTCACCTTTGATGAAAATATCAGAGTAAGGAGGTTGTACCATAGTTTTTTAGAGAAAAACATACATTTTGTCTTGTTTACATTGAGACTCAGACATGAGCCAATGTGTGATCCTTTCCAATGCAATCGTTAGCTTAGCAGCAACTAACTCAGCTGTTTTTGAAGGAAGAGACTGCTCTTTTAAGGTAAGTGTACATGGTCATTGAAATCTGAGCAGTGTGTGTGTGTGTGTGTATGTGTGTGAACGTGCTGGAAAGGTTGCCTGAATTAAGCCTTAGTTCTGAGCTTTATAAGCCTGTAATTAAGCATGGACACAAAAGGCTACTTCCTCCCCTCCCAGACAAAATGAGTACTGGTTCCTAAAAGTGCACTGAGATCAAGATTATCCAAAATCTGTCTGCTTGCTTCCCTATCAAAGTTGATGGTTGTTGGATGGTTTTTAACCAAAAATGCATTTTTTTAATATACTTGTGGCACATGATTCGGCAGACATCAACCTGCTCCTGATCTGTTTTTTCTTGGGGAAAAAGTTGACTTGCAGTATTGTGTATGTTTATTACATTCATACTGGAGCAGTTTCAATCCTCTTTCTTAAAGTCTGCATACACAACAGTCTTAATTAGCACACTGGTGTTTTCCTCTACATGTCTGGACCTGGTTGTGTTTATATGTGACTGTGAGCATCTGCCTCTGTGCTTACTTGTGTGTCGAGTGAGCTTTAGTCCACATCTGATTAATGTGGTTTTGTCACCTAATTTTAGTATTTACTCCCACAGAAGCAATTAAGAAGCAGCAGACTAATTAAATAAACTGAAGCAGAATTAAGAGCCAACAGCTCAAATGAATTCTATATTACAGCATTCCTTAAGGAACAGCTTTGACTTGTGTTTTTAATCTTCAAAGTCTCTTACAGAGCTGTTAGGAGTTTAATAGACCTTTTCTGTTCCTCTCTTTTCTGGAGACACAAGCATATGCAACGTCAGAAACTTGTGAGTTTACTTTGGTCACATGGTTCAGTCCCCAGTGATGATCAACCACATGCACCCTCGCTTTGACAAACAAATTTGTTGTCATTTATTGCCGCACGGGCTCGGTGCATTTCCTATCTCTAGATTTTGCCTAGAAGTGCCCCAAAAAGTGCAAAGAATAACAAATAAACAAACAATATGACCTTTAACACCCTGGTTTGTGCTGCCATCTGCCTCATTGTCGGTAGGTCACATATTTTATTTTAAATGCATCTGTTGTCTGTGGTAGCCTAGTTTCTGTGTCTATTCATCTTTAAAACACACCCACAGGAAGACTGGGTTGGCAGATTTTACAGATAAATACAGTATGGGATTACAAATAACTCACCGTTTATCCTCAGCACACACCCAAACATAATTATTGGCTACCAGATGTCCTGTTTGTGTGTACATGCATGCCTTTGTGCACTCCTGGGCACTGCATATGGAGGGAGATCAACACCAGTTGCTGGCTGCAGTGTAAATGCTCATTCATTTGAAGCTGTGCCCACTGAACTTAAATGTCAGTCTCATCCTTTGCATAGTATTTGAATGTCATGTGTGTCTTTCAGTCCATACAGTTTCTTAAAATACCCTCAGAGATAGACGAGGTATTGTAAGATAATGTTATCCCTCAGTGCCGTTTCTCTTCCCGCTGGGATTTCAAACGAGGGGAGATTTTGAGACAGATGCAGACACAACCCAACACACCCATTACCAAATCATCTCTATTCAGAGGTTTAAATTTCATGTGGTCAGTCACTAGCTCAGCATTGCTGACTAAGGGAGTTCCCCCTTTTCTCTCTTTTACTTTAAGGCCATACTGCATGTACTTTTAGCAAAAAAGGAAAAAGTTTTAGTGTATGTGGTCACATCTGGATATCTAGGGTTATGTTTTTTATGGTGGGTTAAATTTAACTCATGAAAGTTGAGATAGGCAGGAGAGAGTATTTGAGGCAGTGCGTTGTTGGCAGCGATACAGTGTGTATCTGGTAATACAGTATCTGCATCCATCTCACAGGCCATTCTGTTTTAAATAGAGAAGGTGTAGAGCTTGCTCTGTAAGGATAGAAACTTGACCAAAGTACACACTGACTGAACTTGTTAGATCAAAAGCAGAAAGTATAACTTTTGCTCAACTTGTTTTTTTTGTATATAGTGTATGATAGAAATATAGCACAAGCCTCATAAAGCCAATGGTTTAACTTTGTTTCATGTATATTTTTATTCCCATGGACATGAAGAAATGAAATAAAGTAGGTCACAAAGTTAACTTCTTGATGAAGTGCTGAAAGGGGCACCCTTATTTTCATTGTTTGAGAACTTAGAATTTTTTATTTAATCTGTATGTCATTAACAATTACAACAACGTCTGTTGTGGCTAGTGTTCCAAGCAGGAGTTTATTATGAGACCAGGCACAGTAGGATGTAATTAATGGGTTCTAAGGTTAGTTCAGGCTCTGTGAATATATTTACTCCAAAGCCATGCCATGATACATTGAAAATACACTACATTATCCAACCTATTTTCTGCTGTTTGCCAACCTCTGTCCCTGGCGAAAGAAAGTATGCCTGTTTATTTGCCAGTGTCAAGCATCTAGACTGTATCTCTCTGTATTACACAGCTGCCACGGGCTGCTCAGATTTATTTCTGGAAGCCTGCAGTCATATGTTAGTCACTGTGGTATGTGGGTTTGTCAGTGAGGAAGACAGACGGACTGCATGTGTGTCTGTTCAGATGGGACAGACTACTCTAACACCAACTGACGTGCCATAGCAGTGGCATCGCCAGATAAGGCAGAGGTGTTAGAGTGCCCTTTTTCTTGCAGAAGGTGGGATGGTTTTGCACGTTTTAAACCTTCGACATTGCTGTTACAATACAGACGGGTGACAAAGGAAAAACCTGAATAAATGAGTGGAGTTGCACTGCATGGTACAATTAAGCAATTAACATCCAATCATGCTCTGTGGCATGTATAAAAACGCTGAGCAGGCCCAGTTGATTCTGATTTTCTATCAAGAATTGCAAGAGGATAAGATCTAAGTGACTTTGAAAGAGGGTTCATTGTTGGGGCATGGATGGCAGGAGCTTTAGTCACAAAGACTGCTCAACTGGCTGGTGTTTCAATAGGAATAGTGACTAAAGTGACATCTGCTTTTAGATCTATGGAAAAGACATCAGTAAATAGGTTTAGAAATTGTGGTCGACAGCGCACATTTGATGACCGTGATGCTCATGTATTAGTGCGATATGTAAGGAGAAACAGAGGAGCAGGTGACTGAGAATTTCAATGCAGGATGTGATCAGACTGTTGGCAAGAACAATCTGTCGACAATTACATAGAGAGGGATATTATCGTAGGGTTGCAGTACGTAAACTCCTCATTACAAAGATGAACGCTCATTTGAGAGTTCAGTGGCACAGAAACCATAGGCACTGGTCTACTGAGATGTGGAAAAAGTGATATGGTCAGATGAGTCATCCTTCACCATGTTCTCGACAAGTGGGTGAGTGCATGTGTGGCGTACACCAAGAGAACAAGTCCTTACACCGAGAGCAGTATCCTTAATACCAACACAGTTTTCCAAGCAGTTTAAAAGGATATTGTGGTTAACAACTTAGAGGGAAGGGTCATTGAAAATCAATACAAAGTTTTTCTGAGTCATCACCTTTATCCTATTTCTATCCTGATAGGAGTGGTCTCTCCCAGGTTGACAATGGGCATCCATAGGGCACGAGGGGTCACTGAATGGTTTGATGAATATGAAAACGATGTGAATCATATGCTATGACCTTCACAGTCACCAGATCTCAACCCAGTTGAACTCCTATGGGAGATTCTGGACTGACGTGTTACACAGTGCTCTCCACCACCATCATCAAAACACCAAATGAGGGAATATCTTTTTGACGAATGGTGTTCATCACTCCAGTAGAGTTCAGAGACTTGTAGAATCAATGCCAAGGTGCACTGAAGCTGTTCTGGCAGCACATGGTGACCCAACACCTTACTAAGACACTTTATTTTGGTTTTTCCTTTAATTTGTCACCTGTCTGTATCTTGGTTACAGAGAAAACAAAGCATAACTAGTATAACCACCATGTTTGTAATTTTAGCAACAGGCGTCCTTTTCAAGAAATGATTACTAAACCTTTAGAAGCTGCTAGCAGGGAACACATACACATTTTTTTCATTTATTGTGGCATTGCATCCTTTAAGTGTCATCTTTCTATTAAAAGGGAATCAATGAAAGCTAGACAGTTATTTATTTTCTTATTAACTGATAAAAGAGAAAACTTGACATTTATAAAATGCAAACAAAGAAGTATAGCCTCTGTTCATATTCATGTCTTTTTTTCTGCAGAAACTGGATTCAGTGGTGAAGATTAGACCTCACTGAAAATATTTTAGAAATAATTTTGCTGTAGCTTATCATAGATTTGTGTCGTATTCTTTCCAAAACAAAGGATCCTGTGGTGCCAATAAGCTGCACACATCTGCTAAAAGCCAACATTATTTGTAACAACAAAGTGTTTTTCCTCTGGTCTGTCCAGCAGGAGCTCTCTAATTGAACAAGCTGTTTAGGGAGTAGGGAACACACTAATTATTATTTCCTACTGTTCTGCCTCTACATTCCATCTCTCCTCTCTTTTCTAGTGTTGGACTCCACCCATGTACCCTTTTTCTATTCCCTTTTTTCCTTGCTCTGCAGCCATATGGGGCTTTGTGCCACATGAGATTCCCTCATCCCTCGTTCTTACCAACCTTCATTATCCCTCCTTCCCTTTTCCGCTCCATTCTTCCTCCACTGTGGGCCTGTTTGCCACCCAGGTGCTTTGTGTATATTGGAGCTGGTGCACAGTGAAAATAACAGCTTATATCATAGATGTACCCATAAAAACAAATAAGTTAGTGCTGACAATATGTGAGCCAACAACTGATTTATTAATCTCCTCTCATGAGATTAATGAATGAAAATGAAAAAAATATGAAATGAAGAAAACAGTAATAACTTTCTGAAGGTAGAATATGTGTGAATTAGGAAAAAGTAAACAAAACCATAATGGGCACACCAGGGTCTTGCTTTGACATTGGGTTTTTAGACTTGATTTGAAATGTCAGAGGATCAAGAGGACTAAGCTGATAGATATAAGCTGCACAAGGAATAAGCTCATTACTGGAGTGCAGAGCTGTCTGATTTTTACAGGGTAATGAATGTTAAAAACACCAGTTTTTTTGTTTTTTTTCATAATATAGACTGTCCTGGAACAAACAGTTGAAAACTATGGTTATTTATTGATGCCACTCATTAAATCCACCTCAGTCCTTAAGGGATGGATGGAGATGACTGAGAGGAAATAGGCTAAAGTAAATGGCTAGAAACAACTAAGAAAAGAACTGAAATAGTCTCTCAGCAGAGGGCCTGTGGAAGTGTCAGTCATATATCAAATATGATCTTTGAACAGCTGGAAAAAAACATGTCTAACTTCCTTTTTTTAAAACAGTTGGGTACATTGGCTTCCTACTCCTATTTTTGTAGTATTAGTGTTTTCCTGGAACATGTCTCGTGTGTAAGTGTTACAGCGTGCCTCTGTGTCACTGGTCACAAGTGGAGAGGAGAAGATAGGAAAGAGGAGGGGAGGGTGGGGTGCTGTTACAATAAGGTGTGACACAGATACTTTTGGGTCGCCCAGTGCAGACTCAAACTGAGGTCATCACAATATAGTCCTGTTAAACCTTCAAATAACTGCAAGGAGTGTAAGCAACCTAATTGATCCCAATGAGTAACATTTCATTTAGCACCTGAGGTGTGGTGTTGTCTTTTTATTTCCCTTGGGTTATTATGTTACTGTTACTAACTCTGCCTTGCTGTTGAACAGATTGTGCAGAGCTGTAACCTTGTGTTTTAATAGTGGTGGAGAAGTCATTGTTTAATCACCAGGTAAACTAGGTTGCATGCAACCCGCTAAACCATTTTAAGACTAATTTTAAGACACTTTAAATGCAGGGACTTGATATGAACACCACCACCTCTTTAGAACAGTCTGTACCTCCATTGATACAAACAGGCAAAGAGTTGGAAATTTCTCTCACATTTCATCGTCCATCACCTATATACAGTTTATGATTCAGGTTGAATAGATAATGCAGTTGTGTTTTTTTATGTAAATGTAATTCAGTTGTTGCATTTGCAGCAGCATAGCATCATTCAAATAATGAGCAGGGTTTATGATTGTATATTGACTGTAACCACAGACTGTCACCATGGCACGGCATGTGGACATGTGTACATTATAGTTCATTCATGAACTACAATAATGTTTTAGCATTTTGTTGGCCTCCACAGATTAGATATTTGGTAAGGCAGTTCATACTGTATATTGCAGTTGACGTTTTCAATTTTTGAGCTGTAATGATTTCTGGGAATTATGTGATGGCTTATATTAACACTATTTTTATGGGAGTGTGTTGGTCATAGTCTGACTCAGTAGGATATCGAACATATTACGTAACAATAATGTTTTGGAAGTAAGCAGTTACCTGTGTAACATTCCATCTTGTCTTCTTCGCCATGCTTGTCTTCACATGAAGCATTGTAGTATTTGTTAAATGTTTATCCCTGACTAATTTTAACATTGATAATGTTTTCTTTGGCTGTAGTAGTGGGGAGGCTATGGTGGACCACCTCTGTGGTGTTAATACAGAGGGTCAGACTGCCATTATCATTGAGTGGAGTAATGTGGCAACACTTTCCTCTTGAGCTTTGCAGTAGGGTGGGTTTTTTAACCACATGGCTGGTAATATGAGCATCAAGGCATATGCTGAATTAGGAGGTTGTGTGCCTAGCAACTGCAAACAGATGCTTTTACTGGGCTCATATGTCCAATACACTTCTAAAACAGAAACTCTTTCATACTCTATTTCTCTGTCTTTTCCTTTGCTTTTGGTCTCTGCGCATTTCTGTTTCTGTTTCTGGATCTCTGGGTCACTCACCCTTTGTGTGCATGCTTTCAGAATCCACAGCTGTTACTAAACTGAAGTTTGCACTCTTCTGCTGTCAAGTGGTGTAAATATAGGTTGCCATGGGGACACCATGACAGCCAAGGGGTATGCTGGCTAGGTAGCGGCACAGTGTATGTGTGTGTTTAGTGTGAGGGGAGTGGCTGAAGGTCCAGGATGTGGATTATTCACTCTATTCGTCCCATGCACAAAAGGGGGTTAAAATTCAAGTGTGCACACTGACAAGTGTGGCTTTGGCTCTAATGTGCGTGCGTGTGTATGTGTGCTTACATGCAAGTGGATGGGTGTGTTCATAGGGTGGCACTCAAGGATAAAGCATGCTTACTTGTTTTAAGTTTCTGCTCTTCACTGCAGTGTTTCCGAAATAATATCCCGTGTTTTGAAGTTATGATCAGGAGTCATGCACATTTTGAAAATATATTTTTGTACTCATTCAACAATATGATAGAATGTAACATTATAGTCTCTTAAAAGTATATTTATTTTGCAGAATGGCTTTGAATACATTTTACTGTTTGAGTTGCAACGTGATATAGTTTTACTAATCGATGTTTATATATGCTCAGGGTCTGTGGTTGGGGATCAAACCTATGCAATTAATGGCCAGCACCCTCTACCAACTGAGCCACTGTCCCCTTTTTTCTGTCCTTTAAAGTCATTGACAGGAAATAAAAGATGGCTCTGCAGAGCTACTTTAACATGATTCAAACAGAATCACCTGATGTAGGTATTGCAGATACTCTGGAGACTTCCACAAGTCTACCTACAAAGTTTTAGAAATTAACACACTCCCAACAACTGCTTTGATTACATAGTTGGAGCCCTGCATCTGTTAAGCAGGACTGATGAGATCTGAAACTCCAGGCTTAATAGCTTTCAGAAAATTTTGGGCAATAATTTGTCCTGAGTTTGTGTGTGTCAGTCTTCAGTAGACTTTTCAAAGGAAAGGTCTTTGGCATGTAGCACAGTTCTTTACTGTGTGTATGTTATTCAGACAAATAGTGCAACTTGTGACATTTTTTACATTAATACTGATTAAATAGAAGAGAGTTTTGGGTTCATCTATTGTTTAAATTCTCAGAATGCAGAAAGTGTACCATAGTGAATATAGGTCAGTCATTGCTGTGCTTTTGGCCAATTAATCTGCTCCATTCCCAGTTGGTTGTCTTCATTAGAGAATAGTAGCTCATTGTTTCAGTGATCCTATTGTGTCACACTGAACAGACTCATCTGACGAGATGTCTTTGTCCGTGACTGGGGACACGGCTGTCTGTCTGTCTTTTTTAGTGACTGAGTGTCTGACTGACTTACTGACTTCATGAATGTTTGTGACTCTGACTGCTACCTAGTTAAATTTAGTCACATCCACAGCAGACTTTATTCCATAGACTGGATCAGTCTGTCTGTTTGTCTCCTGTTATTCTAATGGTGTTTTATTTGTAACCCCAGCAACTTCAAGGATTGTTATTATACATAAGTGATCTCTCTACCATTGTATAGCGGAATGATAGTATTCATAATAATCCTTAGTTTTGCCTGGCCATTTTTCCCATATTGGAATGGCTGACTGGATCCTTAGGGAAGTGAGTAAAATATCATAAATTATTTAATTGTATCTATATGATCTTTTAGACACAGGAGGAATAGAAGGACAGAGCAGATCACTTTAAATGGAATTTATTTTGGTCGGGATGGTGCTGACAGAGCCCAGTTCAGAAGATACTCTAATATATTCCGTTATTTTCATAAGACCTTCCACACTGGGAACTTTTTAGCTGTGTTTCCATGGCTGGTAAATACAGTCACTGACAGTTACTTCTTTCCCCAGGAAAAAACCTTAACAGTCGTCTCCAATGTGTCTGAGCAGTAATCTGACTGTGACGTACATGGATTTGCTCTGTACACATATTGGCTTTGTGTTTGCCATGGTCTGCCCAAAGCTAAAATTTAAAGAGCATTTAATTTTTGTCCGAAATCATCCAACACCTTTTCCATCTATCTGTTAGATAGTTTTGAATTAGTGCATTTAGTTAACTGCAGATATCTTTTTTTTCTTTTCGTTTTGTACTGTATTCACACTGATATGCATCTTTGCACAAACACAACCACACACGCACCCAAATGCAGTCATGCTCACACATTCAGGAGTGATTTATCTAAAGTGCTTTGATCAGGAGTGAGCCCATTTGTAATTGGGTCATGGAGGAGGTAGACTGATGTACACGCACATACTGTAAATACACACACACACACACACACACACACACTCCACACACACATACACACATATGCAGTCGCACAGCCTGTGAGACTAATCTTTTAAAGAGGCTAGCTCACAGACAGCAAAATAGGATGACTGGCAGGCTGTGTATAGGTCTACCTCTTACACAATTACAGCAGCTTACTCTTCACTGAGAGTAAAGGTAAGGTTTGATCAGTTTGAGCCCACTGATATATTACACTAATAACATATTTTGTATTCAATTGCTGACATAAAGCAGCATCAAATATAACCTTTTTTTAAATAAATGAATACATAATACTTTGTTCATTTTACACTGTATTTTTGTTATTTACTGATTAGCTTGTTGGGTTGTGTTTTTCCTGTTTTGAAGATGCCAAAATTTTAATAATGGCTGAGTAACTTGCATACAAACCTCCACAACACTACTGCCATCTTTACTGTGAGCTGAACAAAAAGATTAGATCAGCAACAAGTTTTTGAGCAGCGAAAAAGTGAGTGTAGTGGGTGATGAAAGATAGGCACAACGCTTCTGAAATATTCCCAGAATAAACCTCTCTTAGCTATATTAACCCTTTAACAGACAGGAGTGGAAAATATAGTTGTAAAAATAATTTAATGTTACTCATTATCTCATTATCTTTAAGTAATACATTTCCACACATATCTTTTAAATATTTTGTATATTTTTGATTTTATGAGTTCTATCTCCCAGGATACGTTGCCCTATTAAGGTATAAGAATGGTCATGATGGTAAACATTTTAATGTTTTATTTGATGAAGAGAAGTGATGCGTTCTGGTTTTCCCTGGTTATTAACATCACACATACTAGTTTTTAAACTGATTTTATAATTTTTATCAAAGTATAGGCATACCACACTTAAGTTCGACCAATCCAGTTCTACTAATTCCGTTTTTCAACTGATTCTAAAAAGGACAAGGCAAATACAAATGAACAACCACCTTAACCGATTCAAGCCATTGATTGACTTCAAGCGCTTGAATATCTGGGCAAAGGTACTACGGCCTCTGCCTATCACTTTTCCCCAAAATACTGAAGCTCAATGCTATGTTCTTGAGACCAAAACCTTTGCACGCAGTGTCCCACCAACCAAAGCAAAATACCACACATGACTTCCAACACCCTGCCAACATCCTCATGGCACCAAGATGAACTTTTGGCCAAATGAGACACTTTCTTGTGTGCTTTGACTACTTCCATTGCTGCAAACGAATATTGCCCACAGGTAGTTCCAGCTGGGCTCCCAGTTCTCCCAATAAGCTGAAATCATTCTCATTCTAATCACACTCCATCTGGTCGTGGCATGGGGTGTCAAAATGTATGTAATTTGCACTGACTCCAACAGTGTGTGTCTCAGCTTTTCCTGCTACCTACCTCTGTGGAAACGCAATGGCTTCATGACTTCAAACAGAATACCAGTCAAACACAAAGAACTGTTTGTAACCTGCAATCACTTGGTGGAAACATACGACATGCAGATATACTGGAAGAAAGTCAGAGGCCAACTGAGCTTCAAGGGATCCTCTCTACTCGCCTTTCGTAAAATATGCTAACTTTGATGCCCTGCAGGGAAAAAAAAAAATTGTAATGGTTTCTGCCTTAGATAACTGATACCCCCTGCCGATTTGGATAAGGCACCGGCAGACAGCTGTCCTCTACCTCTGACCTAAATATCAAATGGGTTCCAAAAATCTACACGCGAGACCACCTTAGCCTGCTTAGGAAACCAAAGTTCAGCTTGGCTTCTATAATCACCAGCTGTCGTTGAACCACTCTAAAACAGGCTTATTTAGTCAGGAATGCCTGACTGTTGTAAGAACGACTAGTAGTTAGGTTACTGGTGTGTCTAGGGAAAGTTCTTTCTCTAACATAAAGTGTGTGGTTGGAAACAAGGCTGGCTGGCAGTGGGCTGTGCGTGGGGCTTACCTCTGGTCAGCAACAATTCAATTGAACTCGGTTCAATTCAGTTTTATTTATATAACGTCAAATCACAAAAAAGGTCATCTCAGGGCACTTTTCACATAGAGCAGGTCAAGATCGTACTCTTTAATTTGAAGAGACCTAACAATTCCCCTGAGCAAGCACATGGCGACAGCGGCAAGGAAAACAACAGCAGCTAGCTCCAGCCCAGAATCAGTAGACTCTGGGCAAGTGCAATAGGCATATCTGATTGAAAGGTTTACTATATGCATTGACTGGTTCAAGTTTTTTTGTGGTTGGTCCCAAAGTGAAAAACAAATCTGGAGGTGGACGGGTTGCAGGTTTCACAGCTAAATACAAAAGTTAATGCGGTGTCGAGTCTCTCACTCTCATGGGTGGTGAGCAGTGACCATTGAATCTTTACAAAGAATTATTTTAGAGGTAGGTTTGGGCTGGTCAAAATCACTTCTGGACGATGTTGCCCAGAAATCTTATCACACCTGGGCCACCGGGTTAATTGATAAGCCCTGCCCACTACTAATGATTACTTAAGAGCATATTGCTCAACTTAACACTGACAGCTGGGTCACAACAAAAATGTGTGGGTGCAAATAGGTGTTGGAGGTTTGAAAGTACTCCAAGATGACACTTTAACAGGTTATCTCTGGAGGAGGCCCACTCTGTCGGTTGAGGGCACTTGCATGGACCAGAGCTCAGTGTCCAGATGGACTGACCTGGCTTTCACTTTTATATCAATACATCTCTGATTTCCTACATTTCAGTACCCATTCATGGTCATCCACCACAACACCAACAAACTATTGGATGATATTTGCTTGTGTTGCACTATAAAATTCTTACAACTCTAAAAAGTCTTCACAGTTAAAGGTCAGTGTCTGTTCCTATATCAGTTGCAGAAACCACAGTTCACTTTCCAGGCCACTGTCTTCCTGCTGATCTAACCAGAAGTGTTAACTTGCACTTGCACAAAATTTAGTTACAATTCAGCTCAGCTGACAATATTTTCCATCATGTATTAATTAATTGTCAATTTTCATCGAATCTTTACAGAGGTTAGGTTTGGGTGGAGTGTGTCTCAGGCATACCATGGTGAAACCTTTAACAATATATATATATAAATGGGTATTCTGTTCATACCTGTGCATGATAATATGATAATATCTGTTTTTGCAGTAAATGTTAACATGTCTTCCAGTTTGAAACTAAATTTTAAAAACTACATATTGACCAACTTTCTATCCCTAATCTGGCAATGTATCTTGTGGGATACATAGATTTCAGAAGTTGCTGAATAACACCATGAACACCTTTAGACCATTTTTTCATCATCAGCATATTAAGACAGTAGTGATAATTAGTATTATGTATTTATATTGTTTTTTTTATTGAAAATAACTATGATTAATATATAATTATTTACTAACTGGTAAGCATGTCCTGCACCACTGGTGGCGATGATCATTTCTGATCAGCCTGACTAAACAATGACAGTTAACCTGTACCAAGTCATGTGACCCAGATACTAATACCAGATAAAACTTTTGATAAATGATAATTTGATTTGGTGAAAACCTTCAATCATGCCAGGATGTTAAAGAGTGTGTATCTCCTGTTGCACGTTGCCTATTTAAGGGTTAAGTAAATTTTTAACATGTACTTATCTTCTGGACATAATGTTTTTTGTATGGTACAATTACTAAAAGGTCAGGTGTCTTCATTTGGACAATTCTAGTTTCCATCTGTCATAAATAGATTGTATGCTAGTATTAGCTAGTAGTCTGCGTGAATGACCCACTAGTTTTAGTCTTCCAAAACTGTGGTGTATTACATTTGATCTAAGCTGTAAACTCAACTGTGTTGTCTGTTTTTATCTCCTCACTTGTTGTTTGATAATTTTACCACAGACCACATGAGTCTACAGTTCTTTTGGCAATTTGAGATTAATTCTGCATTCTTTTGCTTCGGATCCAAATGGAAAGGGTACAATTCTGCCTTGTTACCACTGCCATTTATTATTCAGAATAGTAAAAGTCGATCACTTTACTTTTGAGTGTCATAAACACCTGAAGCCCAAAAAACATTGCCCTGTTAAAAATAAAAGCTGACTGATGTAATAGAAGATAGTGAAAGACATATCCTTGTTAATGCTGTTTAGTCAAGTGAACAGAGCTGAGTGGTTCTGAAAGGTCCATTAGTAGCCTACTGTGTGTGTGTCGTGAGAGAGAGAGCCCATTTGTAACTCAGTCCCTGCAGCAGCTCAGCACTTACTGCCCCCCTGTGCCGGAGCAGGGTTTCCTGCTTTTCGTTCGCTGCCTCTCCTTTCCTCTCTCACTCTTCTTCTCTCCGTTTACACTCGCTCATTCTAACTCTGTGGGAGAGACGAGGCTTTTCCTAAAGGAGTCTTTGTGCATGTGAGAGAGAGCAAAGGAGAGAGAGCGAGGGACTGAAATGTTACGGTGAGACAAACAGCAAGCAAGAGGGAGAGAAGTATACTAGCTGACTGTGTTAAGCCTGGCCCGGGCCCAGTATCACAGTTTCACAGAGCCCAGTTCTGTTTACCTTCAAAGACACAGGCTCACCAGAAAAATACAAAAATCCCTGTTAAATACTAAAATTACAGGTCTCTAAGATATTCATAAAAAATCTTGTTCATCAGACATCTTCTTCTGTTTATTTCTTGTGAATAAACCACATTTTTTTAATGCCAGAGCACATGACAATTATGTCAGAAATGACTGCACTAATGACTCATTAAATTCCAAACTATCTTTACGATCAATGCTGTCAATCCCTTAAGTACAGCCCATGACATATCCATTGAAAACCACTTTCTTTCTGCTTACTGAGTTAATGACACTGCTTGTCCCATGGGAGGAGGTTAGTTGATATCTGACTTAGCTGTTAATGGTTAACTTAAGTCAGGTTAGAGTCCGCTCGCTGTGCTATGTTTATGTGCATTCTTCTTATGCTGTGCTCTCTTCGCCTTTGCACTGACAGGAGTATCTTGAAGGATACAGGAATATACACCACTGGATTACACACACATACACAGGCACACACATTCTCTCTGAGAGTGTGCCAAATACTTGGAACTGGATTTATAAACTGTCTGATATTCAACATTTGTGGAACACTTAATCAACACAAGGACTGTTTTTGATGTGAGTGGGGTGTTTTTCTTTTGTTATCTAAGGCTAATATTTGTGCTGAGAAGACAGAGAGGGAATGCGTGCTGAAATGTGTGATATGGAATAGCGATATGTCATTGTTAACAGATTGAAGTGTTTTATTTCTGTCAAGTCAGCCATCTCTGTTAGGCTAAGTACAGTTTGTGTTGAGCTGAGGTCAAATGTGCAGATAGCAGCATCTCGTCACCAGCATGTCATTGACATCTTCCACATCTCCACCCATAGGAGCTGTGGTTTGAGTGTGGTTTGCTTTCTTATCTGCTTTTTTTTTTATGGTTTTCATAATGTCAACACTCTGAGTTATGTAAGTTATGCAGGTATGCACCTGAGTCAACCAAACACCTAATGTCCTTTAAATGCTGTAACATTGAATAGTTTTTAGGACTACAGAACTACTTGTACTACAATTTTAAATTTTGTCAGAAGATTTCAGTCACTTTTGCAAAACATTGTCTCAACTCAGTCAACGTAATTCTCACATTTTAGTATTACTTTGTTGATTATATCGTTGTTGATTACATGGTCTGAGTATGGCTTAAAATGAACCACCCAGGCCTTGGGTGGCTCATAACATTTGATGAGGAATGTTGTTTGAATTAAAGTCATTTTCCTTTAGAAAGGTTTTTGAAAGCAGAGACATTGCTTATAGGTTGTTACAAATTCTGAAATTATTATCCAGTAGAGTCTGAAGAACATATGGAATAAACAGCTGCTCAAGGCTGGATCATTGAGACAGCCAACAGAATCATCTCAGCATATCTGTGGACTGTTATGTAATGTAAATGAGGAGAAAGGTTGTATCACAAGCTGACAGGCAGAAAAAAAGTAATTGGTGTTCAGCCTGCTTCTGAAGTGGTGGCAGTTAGTTGTTTTAATCAGGCTGTCATGCTGTGTAAATAAATCTGAACTCAATAAAACAAAAAATGAGTCAGAGGAACCGAAATTAACTACGGTTTAATTTGTTTGAATAAGAATTGATAAACATGCATTTGATGAAAAAAACAATGCATTGTTTACTTGACTTGATGGGAACACACATGTATCCTTGATGAATAGATTAGCTGTTTGATATATGCATTGTGAATTTGATACTCACGTACAGCATGTGAAATAAATGTCTTTGCATTATGGTCCAGCAAAAAAAAAAAAAAGCAGTACAATTTAGTTTACAACAACAAAGACCTAATAAGTTAATAATATTCTCTTCTATGTATCTTTGCCAATTTATTCCCTCAGGAGGAGAATGAAGCCACGTGCCCCACCTCCACCACAGGCCCCTCAACCTGCCCCGCGCCACATCTTTAGAAACACTGTACCTGACGGGGGAGGGGAGAATGTTGGGGGCTTGGATGCCAAAGAGAACCTGCTGAGGCCCACTGTGGATTTACAGCTAACCCTACCACAGGGATACCAGATTTCTGTAACTGAGGATGGCAGGTGAGAAGACAGAGAGAAGCACATATTCGCTCTGGCTTTATCACTTTCTTTCCAATGGTTTTTGTTCAGTTTTCCATGAATTTACATTGTATATTGCTGTAAAATGTGTCGTAACCAACTTTTTTGTTCATGAATACAGTGTTGTTTGAATAAAAAATGTCCATCCATGCATACCTACATGATATTTATCTATAAACATCAGTATTTTAGCTGTTGCCTGGCTGAACAATTTGATTCTATGTTGTGACCTTCGTTGCCAGTCACCAGACAAACAATATGAGACCTATTTGTCGCTTCTGGGTCTGTTTGGGTTGCTGTGCCAGTGGGGCCTTGTCAAGGGGTCTCATTCCCAGTCTCAGCATAAGCTTTGTCCCAGAGAGTGCACAGATGGAGGCTGAGCTGTTAATGCTCCCTGCCCCTAATGAGGTGCTCTCCTTTGGGGCAGAAAATCAGGGATGCATCCCGATACAAGGCGCTCTTTTAATAAGTCTTGAGGCCAACATGTGATCTCTGTGCTACTTCTCACTAGTGTAGAAAAGTAAGTTGTTTTTTCTAAGTATGATACTTTATACACATAGAACACTTTTTGTAACCTTTTTAAATTGCCTGACATTCTTTAAAACTATTTCGAAAGGTTTTTGGTTAGCATCACAGCCAAGGCACGCCTTTTTGGTACTATTTGACATCCTTTAGCATCCTTCAGATGTCTGATTTCCGTATTCCAGATCATATCTGGGAATGTATGAACGAAATTTTATAAATTAATTTGTTAGATGTGTTGTGTTTACAGTTCACCTTCTGTTGCTCAGTAACAACATCAGAATCTGATACTGTTGTGAGATAAGATAAGGCTATGGTGTCGTAAACACACAATAGTATATCATATAATTATAAACAGCTGATTGAAATCACATAATCTACAATCATCATTTAATTTATTGTGTGAACATAAACAGTTGCAAAAGAAAAGAAACATTTGTCCAGCTCTGTTGTAGCAGAATTGTAGGATTGGTGCTAACACGGTAATATTACAGATAATGATTATAGTGTTGCACCAATACTGTAGCTTTGTAGTACACAGTTTGCTTTTCAAGAACCTCAATGTATACTAAATGCTAAATACTCAATGTATACTACATAGAAACAGAGCACATACAACACTAATTCAACAAAATCAGCTGAAGAAGTACATAACACAGGGCACTGTGTCTGTTGATTGCAGACTGTCATTTTAGTTGTAGGCTGTGTCCATGTGTTAGTGATTGTCAATGGTGTCCTTTGTAGAGGTATCTCTCTCAGTTCTGTCATATGATCTGGCTGTTCCCAGAAAACATTGGAGTTGGTATCTCTTGGTTTCTTTATCTGAGGATTGACAGGTATTACTATAGGTCTCCTCATCAGTTGCAACCTCCCTCTCCCACACGCACAGATACACAAAGTGATAAAGCAAACCTCAGAGCTTCTCCTGTGGCTTAATGCATATAAGTAGTTTGTCAACATATCATCAAATAGTCTGAAATTTGTCTGTCACTGTTTCTTTTGTTTTGCCTTCGTTTTCCTCATCACATTGCTCCATTGCTACCATCTCTGCCTTCTGTCATTGTTTTTTTGGCCTTTGTTAGGAATCTTGCAAAAGTTCTCATTAGAACAGCTACTATAAATATTACTTTTTGTTGTGTATTTTATAGACAGGCTTAAATATGCTAATGTTAAAAGCTATTGTCAAAAATTCTAAATATGTTTTTAGGCTTATATAAAGGTAATTTAGGTTGTACTGTGCTGCTGGTAAGTTGCTGATTTTTTTCTATAGTGAAGATTGTAATCTCTAATGAAATAATTTAACTGTGATACAGTCAGCCCATGACTGAAAATATACAATAGGAATTAAGGCAATGATGGCCATTTGATCTTCAGTCAAAATCAGTGCTATTGCCATTCAATCTACAGTAAGTCCCATCTAATAAATGCATCAGGTGAAAGTGTGTCTCTGTTTTGTTGTATGAAGTAATTACTGTTCTATTTTACTCAAGCTAAAGCTAGGAAGGCTTTGTAACCCTATCTTCTCTCCTGCCTCCCTCTCTTTCTCCCTCTCTCCCCATCTCTCCTTCTGTCTTTCTTCCAAACTCGCTCCCTCCTCCCCACCCTCTTCTCCCCTCTCTTTCACTTTCTCTCGCTCTCCCCCCTCCTCTCTCTTTCTCTCTCTCTCAGTAAAGCGCTGATGGACCTGCTGGTTGAGCTGTGTAGCTGCTACCACCTAAATCCAGCATTGCACACCCTTGAGCTGCTGTCGCCCGAGGGCCAGCCTTTGGGGTTCAAGCCTAACACGCTGCTGGGCTCCCTCAACGTAGCCTGTGCCCTCATCAAGGAGAAAGTCTTGGAGGAGAAAGTGGCGCGCAGACCGGCGCCCAAAGTGCCAGAGGTGAGTTACTTTGGAGCCAGATATGGTGAACTGGATGTTTTTTTGGTCATGAGCGCTTTGTGTTTTAGATTTTCGACATATATAAAACCTGCTGAAATGAGGTTTGCTATGCTTGGCTTGGATTTTTGTGTGTTTTGATTTGACTCTGCTATTTTAAAAAATAGCTCAATTGTAAGTGTGGGCATGGTTCCAATGTAGAATCATGCAGTCCAGAGAAAGAGCTTTTTCCTTAGCATAGTACATTTGTGCAATGTACCTTACCCTGAAGCCCTATGTAATATCCGTCCCTCCCCTTTCTACTTTTTACCTCTGATCGCTGGCAGAAAGCAAGGCCAGTGAAACCTGTAAGGGCCCATGCTAAGGTAGGAAGCCGGTTGGAATTAAACTGGCCTAGCATGACATGAGAGTCAGTTCTTAGACTCTCAGTTTTTCAGTCTAAGTGTGCCTTTTTTGTCTTTATCCCCCGTATTCCTCTCTGTTTTGTTGTCATCTGTTTTTACAGCTCACTAGCTTATCTGAGCTCATTATTTCTATTGAGTATTAGTCTCTTTCTCTCTACCTTTTTCTTTGCCTCTCCTCTTCTGTCCTCCTACAGTTTGAATATTTGATGAGTGCCTTACCTTTAGTTACCATGCATTATTTCTCTACTCTTCTCAGAGCTCACTGGCTGCTCTATTTCAGACACTCCTGTCAGTCACTCCCCTCCTCCTCATCTGTCTCTCTCATTGTAGTAGCAGTCCAGCAGTTAAAATAAATTATGTAATCCCATAGTAAACTATACTATACATTCAGTTGCTATTTTATCAGGTATACCTAAAATTAATAAAGTCCAATCAGACAGTCCTGCAAAAAATCTACAATTAAGGTTATAATGATCAGTTTTTGTTGGAAGTGGTTCCGAGAGGTGTTGATTCAACTTCATGTTGATTTTGGAAGCTCTAGATTGTGATGCTGTTGAATTTTATGAAGTTATACTGAAAGATGGTTCCAACATTTAGTCTTTATTAACTTCTAACTACAGCTTGGTACCTTCCACTGGTACATGAGGAATGAAAGCTGAACAGAAATAGAAATAATGACAAAGTTAATGGACAGTAGTCTGCATTAAGATTTCAGCAAAATTAAACACCGTAGTGTGATATTGAAATTATAAATAGTCTTAACTTTTTAAATTGATGCAGGTGACTTTACAACCTCAATTTTATACATTGTGATACATAGATGTGTTTTTAGACCCCTGAAAACATAGCTTCTTACTTTTTTGACATGAAGGTCCAAGCATTGTTAGTTGTGATGAACTGCGTCCTCCACCAAGGTGCGGCGATACAGCATGTCATTGCCACTGCCGGTCAGTCTGTTCTTCTGACTGATTATCTGTCTGCAGCCAGTATATTAGGAACTACTTACCAGATTGGTTGACATTTTTTACATACACACTACCAAGAGTGAAAAAAACCAGTTGATTTTGGAAAGCCCATGACCTTCATCTAGCACTATCAGCCAACCCACCCAACTGTTAAATACACAAAGGACCATATCGCCCGACCTGTGAGGCAAAAATGCACAATCTTTGCTGTACTCACTCTCAAAAGAAAGAAACCAAACTTAGGCCACTCTTATGTATGATTATTTCTTCATCTATCAAGAACAGTGTTGTATTTCTGTATTTCAGTCACCTTTCCCCTTAATGATGCATAACATTGAATGCCACTTTACCTGGAATACAAAAGTCACTGAAGAGCTATTTTATGAATGCTTCAGGCTCTTGACTCCTGAGTATGGTGTGTGTTTTTATAGAGGCTGATGTAAACCACTTAGTGATACAGGCTGGTGAACAGAGTGGGATGTTAGTCTGCTCTCTATAACACAACACTATGTAGTGTCGTGGAATTTACTACTTAAATACATCCATGATCACATGCATGTATGCAGACGCATATTGCATAAGCAGACACCATCTCTAGTCTAGTAAATGTAAGGAACATTTCTGTCAGCAAGCAAAATCTAACTGTAAGTTACTCATTATCGAAGTGTTTTTGCATGTTTGGATGTCTCTTTCTCACTGTGTTCCTCTCATTTTACATTGCGCATGTTTTGTTCTTACTTGGTAAGAAAATCATACTCGGTCTTTGAAAAATGTGTATATTGTATCTGTAGACAGCAACTTATTCAGTTTACCTATACTGTTTGATCTTTGGTTCATATTTTCAAGACTTATTTGTTGATATCATGATGGTTGTCACTGAACTGCTTACATGCTCAAATCTATCTATCTTTGATACTTTTTGCCTTATTTCTTCCATCGAGGACAACCTCTTTTCTTTTCCTTTGCCTCTCGTAGGGATGTAGCCAATAGAGGACCTCCACTTTCTGTACCTTTGTACACTCCTGTTTTTTTTTTCAAGAAAATCTCTGATCAGAATGGGAAAATTTCTCCAATGGCCACAGCAGTGTGCCCTTTATCTCATTCAGTTATATATAGATATTAGTGTCTAATTTTCTCCAACATTCTCCCCTCCCTGTATCAGAAAACTGTGCGTTTGATGGTGAACTACCACAGCAGCCAGAAGACCGTGGTACGGGTCAACCCGTTGGTACCACTTCAGGCTCTGATACCAGTCATCTGTGACAAGTGTGAGTTTGACCCTTCACATGTCCTGCTCCTGAAGGACAGCATCAGTCGCCACGAATTACCACTGGATAAATCTCTAACACAGCTGGGGATCAAGGAGCTCTACGCACTCGATCAGAGTTTAGGTAAATATTAACACTGATACTGTGTAAATGCTGTTTCTTTAAGGGTTGGAGTTCATTCACTTTTAAATGACTCAATGAACAATTGAAGTTGAAAATTAAGCTTTCATGACAAAGACTCATTTTTTAATAATATTTACATATAGATTCAAATTTGAAAGGTAAATATTTCCTTTTGTTGGATTGATTGATTTGAAAATGAGTAGGGCCCCACCTTGGTTTATGCTCTGTGAATGCGATGGCTAAATAGGTAAGCTAAGTAAAGCAGATAAAATAGGCCTACATCATAATGGATACTCACAGGGGCTTTGGCTCATAGAGCTATTGTCATATTATCTGCTGTTGGTCTACAAATTACTATTGCTTGTAAAGCAATTAGCATATGCTATGAAGTCAATTACAAATAAGACGACAGAACGTATATAATGTTTCTTCATTCTCTGTCATGTGTGGTTCTGTTCAGAGACAAGAAGTTAGCGCAAATGCTCGTTCACTGTCAGAGGGTTTTATGGTCTACCACCACTCCTTGCTAACTGGTTTTGGTAGAAATAGGTGGGATGTTTATTACAAGGGTGTGGTGACTGGACTGAGGCTAAGCCTTAATAACTACCAGCTACAGAGCATGCTGTTAAGTGAGTGGCCTCTGACTTTTTTGTGGATAAGTACAGGAGGAAAGAGAACGTTGCTATAGGGAGGAAAAACACTGACTTTTATTTTTAAAACTACAGAGTTCACTTACCTTCCCCACTTTATGCTAAATTGTATAGTTGGTAAAGAGAGAAAGACATGTGGCTAAAATGGAAACTGAGCTAAATATGGAGCGCATGCAAACCTAGCCTGAAACAGCTCATGTAAATGTTTCCAGCGCAATGAACCACAAACCAGCATAACATTGTATTCTGCAGTACATTATGACTATCATGTTTATATGTGTACTGTGCAGTCAAAGTCAACATTGGCTTAACCAGCAGCAGGTACAGCAAAGCATACACAAAAATATACACTTTCTTACAATATGTTTGGCTAAGTAAGCCTTGGCAGATACCTACCTTTACGTGCATGCCAGGATAGGAGGGGTACGCTAATTAGGATACATCATCCTTAATCTAGTAGGAAGTTGAATTATGGTCTAAGATCTGATATTATGGTTTATTTCCATGGTAACAGTCCACACCCACTGATATGTTTTGATACTGTTATTGTCACAGATTGTGATCCTTCAGGAAAAGCTTGTGGTTTATGGTCCTGAGGGATAAGCAGGAACATTCAGAACATTATGTAATTTTTATGGTCACATTGGTTCTAGTTCTGTTTCGTAATGGTTATATTTAGGTATTCAACCTCTCACAATCATTATGAAGGGCACGTAACCTGGTTTGTTAACGAAAATCCACAAAATTATTTAGTTTGCATCATGATTAATTAAAATGAAAGTAAGTTTTTCTTTCCCTGGTTAAACACTACCAGCTGCTAGTAGTGTTTAACCAGCTACACCACCAGCTATGTTGTGGTACTGCAAAAGTATAAATGCTACAAATTAATGAGCTCTTTTTGATGCAAATATCCATAAGTGACTTCATTTGTTTTTAAACCTTGTCATGTTTTCCAGTTCTCCAGCCTAAAATGGCTTCCGCTCCTGCTCTTAACTACTCAGGTATTAGTCACGATAAGTTTTATGTGTCTTAGTGTTGCTGGTTCCAGTCAAATCCATTTAATTGTTTAACCCACTATCCTGCTGCTTGCTCATTAACCCTGCTTTTTTACTATGTTGGACATAAATGCTTGCTTGTTAGTTATGCATCTTTAAATAGATACTTTTTTGGGTTTAATGTCAGTGTGATTTTTATTACTCACTTGTGTCAACATCATCAATGCCTTGTCATGTCGATGATTAGCTAATTTGACTAACACTTTCATTATTTCTATTAATATATCTTGCCTTTGCCTTTCCCCACATCCAAATAATTTAGAAATATAGTTCTGTACTTTTTGAATGGTTACTTTTCCGCCCTGTCATCAAGCCAACAGTGTTATCATGACATTCTTATGTACAGCTTAATAGACTATGAAGTTAGACAGAGGTGGGTCTCAGAAAAAAATAAACCTATAGCGCCCTCTGCTGAGGAAATTCAGTAGATTTGCTCTACCCAGTTCCTCGGGAATGACAACAGGTTTTGTATGTTGTCCATTCCAAAGTATAATATGATTACAAAAAAAAGACACACTTAGTGTTTTTGTTGAATCAAATCAATTGGCTTTCCTTGTTGTTAACCCACTGTAATTAATGTATGCATTTAATTCCCCATAAACTGTTTCTCAGTGTGACCCTGACCTCTTTCCTTTTAATATGAGGTGCTGACACCATCATCATCAACTCATCTTCTCTTCTTCTCCCCCTCCCCCTCCGCTTTTTATTTTCCTAGATTCCCTTTGCTCCAGCACTACCAGTTTGGGCAGACAGGAGAAGAAAGGCCTCCTGGGTATCTTCCAGTTTGGCAGGAGGAAGTCCAAGGTAAGATTGCTGTCTCTGCTATTTAGACAATATGTGGCACAAGCAGTGTATTTATCTCTTTCATGATTTAATATTTAGCATTATAATCATGTATTAGGATATATGTTACTTTGTAAATTAACCTTGAGTGGTGCATGCAATTCATACTTCTTCAGACTGGCAGCTGAGTCAGGCTAAATGCATGGCTCAACAGTTGAATGCTGCATGTTAGCTGTGCCTTCCGTTTGCAGACAGAGACAACATCTACGGACATGGATGACTCTGATGATAAAGTAATCCAAAATACAGACACACACTCCAATGTAAGTATTACTAACACATGGGACAGCTTCTGGATAATTTTCTTTTTCTTTTCTGTTGTGATCTCACCTTTAATATCTGTCTCTCTGGCTGCTAAATGCTCCACCATGTTCACCAATTACTCACTAACTGTATCTATTTGCCATTGGTGCAGGACAGATAGTGTACAGTGGAGTTTTAGAGCTTTTTCGCTGAAAGCAGCTGGCTGCTGTAGCCAAATTTACCTGTTAGGGTGCCCTGGGCAAAAATTTGTAGTTGGGGCCCTATTGTGGTTATTTGGTTTAACACCAATTTATTTAGAATTATGTAAGATGTAAGCACACAGGCCCTCTACAAGACAAGGCCACTAAATTAGATAAAACAGCAGGGCCCACTTTAGTTGATATTGTAATTAAGTGGTTCAAATTCAAAAGTGCAATTAATCAAATTACCAAAAACCAACTGACACACAGTGAGTCTGGGACTTGGGAGGGTTGGTAATGGATGAAACTTGCTGTAAAGCTCTGTAAAGCAGAGGGGAGCTGGAGAGTCTGGTGATAATTATCATATACAGCTACTGATACTCTGATATGGTATTCAGCCAGGTGAATAATAATGCCTTTTTCAAGCTGAACCCTGTTGAAGCTGGAATAGAAAAGAATTGAAACAACTTCACAAGCCTGACACTAATTGCTCACATAATTTCTGCGGTTTAAAAGCGCTGCCTGTTTTGTGTTTCAGCTTTAAGTAAATAGGTCTGAAACATTTAGTCAATAAATAATCTATGATCAGATTTATAAGTGAATCAGTTGTTTTTGTCAAATATAAACAAATGACTGCTGTTATACAGTTGTCTGCTTTTCCAATCCAGCATTTTAATTGAATACATTTTTTTTTCCTGTTGGACAAGTTTAATATATCCCCTCGTCATTATTTTTGACATTTTATAGAGTAAATAATTAATTGATTGATTGTTAAAATAATTATTACATCAGTTGATAGTGTAAATAATTGTTAGGTGTAGCTTTTAAGCAGGGTTCCATCTCCTCAAAACAGGACATTGGGCCCTATCTTCCAGCAGGCGCAAGGCTAGTGCTGCAAACGCAGTCTTTATGCAGTTTACTTTTGGTGCATCTGTGCCTGTTTGGTATTTCCGGGCAGCAAAGGAGTGCACTTGCACTAATGTGGAAGGAGAGGTGCAGCTGAGGCTATGTTTATGCAGATTAGGCGGGGCAGTGCAATTTTGTTGCTCATTTTGGTACGAAATTGTGTTGGCGATAAAACCTGCTCAGACCACCTCTTATCACACACACAGACGCAGGGCAATTTTCGTGGCCTCAGTTGACAGAGTCACACGCACACAGACATCTCCAAAATCACAAAATACCTCACGTTTTTTTCATCTACTGCAGATTGGCATGGGAATCAAAACGCAATTTTATTTTTAAGGAAGATTCTTACCAATAATACATTCCACATGAGCCTAATCCGGTGACCCAGAGCTCAGAAATACGCTCTGTCGGATTCCGTTTCCCACAACAACTTGTAAAATGTCGGATGTTTATTAAACAGATGTAGTCCTCACACAGAAGCAGGAATGATACGTGTGATTCATCTACAGTCTTTGATGTGAGAGAGGGACTGTGCATCAGTTTACACGCAGATGGCACAGCAGAAGAAACGTCATTATGTATTTAAATCTTCTGATGTGGCGACAGGATTGGTCAGGATCTATGGTAATTAATGTTCTGCATTTTCTGAGCATCAGACTGGAAAGCTGTTACAGATTCCAAGTTTAAAGTGAAATAATTTGAAGTAACGTGGCTGTCCTCAGGATGCGTCATGAGTTCCATCAAATCTCTCTGGACATTTTTATTAAATAAAAGTTTGAACTCAGTTTAGATAATCAAATATTTTTTTCTGCCAAATCATGAGGATCATTACAGTGAGTTTTCAGTTATGCCACTTACAGTCAAGGCTCAAAATATTTACAGTAGTCAGTTCTGCACATGGACATGTATCTGTATAATCAGTTTGTAAAACAGCCTCTGACAACTGAGATCCTGTGCTGTGCACGTTCCTTCCTAAACAGAGTAGACGTGCATCAAGATCCTATATACTGTGAACAAATAGAACATGTTCATGAAAACATTTTGAAACAGGTTTAAACACAGCCCTGCTTACTTAACGCACAGCTGGCACAGCGTGGATACCTTCATTCATCATTTAAATATTTCGATGAAACAGTGATAGAACTTGCACACTTTTCAAACACTTACAACCAAATTTTCAAACCCTACTTTGTATCTATTTATTTAAGGATATTGTATGTACTTAAAAGCATAAATGAGGACTTTCAAATATACAGAGGAGGAGTAAAACTATGGAGTTTAAATGTATTAATTATCCTATATTAATTGTTTGCACAACATAAGTGACAACACCAGTATGCCAGCAGCTGCAGAACACATCTGCTTGATTTTCATTCTACCCTTGTCAGCATATTTGGATTGATGTATAATAGTATTTGAGGTGTCCTGAATGTATATTTTGGATATTTCAGGGGCTTCACAGAGGTGAACTTTCTCTCTCTCACTCAGCCTCTCTCCCTCGTTTCACCTGTTGCTGTGTTTAAAGGAGCTCATATGATTTGTCATTGAAGCCCGCCCCAACTCCACCTGCGCATAATACATTCCTCCCACTAATAATGTATTCAGTCTCTCCTCCATGTTGCGCCTGGTTGCGCCTGGTTGAGCCCAAAGTGCGCCAGTGCTGATGATCGGGAAAATTGCAGAAATATGTTGGTCACACCCACATGTGCCACGCACCAGGAGTCAAGACTTGGATCTGTGCCTGTGCCCTATTTCAGGAAAATAGGGCCCATTGTTACTAATCAACAAAATGACTGTGGAGTTGTAGTCATGCATCCTGATGTCCTCTAGAGGGCAGCAACTGTCTACAGAGGGTCAGTGAGCAGTACTGTTAGGGCTCTCATCAATTCAAGTTAAAAGAGGAGTGTCCCCACTTTCTTTCCTTTCTTACAAAATGAGTGCTGAATAATAAAATGGACAGAGGTATAGAGTTCTTAGACTCCAAATACACAGAAGACTATGTCACTGGTGATGACCGGCTTTGAGCTTGAACCCCCCAAAAAGTGGGTGTGGGGATTTTGAACAAATATCAATAATTTAACAAAATCTTGAAAGCTGGATTTTTGATCATGAAGACCATTAACAACTGAATTTAAAAATATCTATTCCAAAATAAAATAAAAAAAACAACCCTACAACCACTCCAGTGTATGTGCGTAGCATACATTCTTGTTAAACCAGACGTGCATTTAGACAATGCCTTAAGCAGCTCTCTACCTGTTATGTCCATAACCCAATCATATTAATTGGATTTTGAAGCCATGAACCTCTGTTCAGCAGCAGCCATCTGTGGCACACCTTAGATCAATATGGCATGTGATTGTATTAGCTGGAAAAATACTGCCTGCCTGACTCTGGCTCACATCACTGTCCCACCAAGCTCAAGGCTTCTGTTTCAACTTCTCCACCCTTCTACTTCTTTGTTCTCTGTTTTTCCCTCCACACTGAGCATCTGGCTTGCCAACATTAAATCATTGTCATTGTCACCATTATCACTCTCTTCCTACAGTTCTAAGCTGACTCTACGGTCTTCCATATCCTCTTTGTCTTCTTTTTAATGGTTTATTTCCAGATGCCTCTGACTTAACATCTTCCTTCAAATATATCTTAAGGTTTTGAAAAAAATAACAATGAAGGAACAGGGGAAATGAAACAAAGCAGAGCATGAATTAAACATGAAAATAAATGTAAAGTACAAGAGTACTTGGCATTCACTTTAATGTGGAAACTTAGAATAAACTGAAAGACAGTGGGAGCTAAGTTAGATTTCTTCATATTGTCATTTCTCAGCCATATCACCCTTTCCAGTGGGCTTTAATGCAGCTGGGCCTTTTCTCTCTGATATGATTGTTTCTCAGCCAGGGAGTGTTATCAGACCACACACATGCATTTGTGCACACAAGCAAACACACACACACACACACACACACACACACACACACACACACACACACACATACAGACACACAGGGTTATCAGCCCGAAGGCATCAGATTACCCTACCTTGGCTACATTAGCACTAAAAGCCCAACCTCTTATCTCTAATTGTTCATTAGTGGCTAAACTATGTGTGTGTCGGTGTGTGTGGCCTAAAAACACTCACATGGTCAGAGAGCATCATGTTGTAGGGCAGTGCTGATTCTGAAGCAAACTGAAATAGGGAAAATGTGCTTTTGACTTCTTATTTTTTAGATTTTAAAAGACATAAGGCTGATACTGTATTTATTAAGTATCTCAGAGTAGAGTCTGTGGGGAGTGATATACTGTATATTTGATCCCACTCTCAGACAGTGGAGTAAAACATTTTTTTATAAGTTTTATTATCACAGGAAGGTCATTCTATAATATTTTGGAGAGAGCAGAACTGTCTCAACCTCCTAACCCAACAAGAAAATGCAGTTAGGGAGGGAGCAATTGGGGTGCCTCACAACTTTGAATGCATGAGGATGGACTAATTTGAATTTTAGTCAAGCTTTCAGTGTGACAGTAGGGAGTGACATATGTTAAATAGCTCATCTTTTATATGTATGTGTGGTTTGTAGTAGGATCAGTTTTTTTTTTTTTTTTTAGAACTGAAGGGCATTTCCCAGAAGTAGAAGGAGTTCCATAGGTGCCTTTTAAGTTACACACATTGTAAGCATGAACACACTTTGACGTTGGGTTCCCCCCAAATGCTGCAGTACATTTGCTACAGTTACATTTTCCTCTCTTGCTGTTTTGACAGATTTCACATTGTTTTCCAGAGGGAAGGAGTAGCAGAGAACAGGTGAAAAAGTCAGACAGAGTTCATGTGAATTTTCCACTTTGAACATTATATTTTTAGTGAGGTGAGAACATGCTTCTTTTTTAGGGCTCCAAATGAAAAGCACATCAATCCTTCCCCTCTACATTTTTTGTTCTGTCAGCCTCCATCTGCCGTCTACCCCACCTCCCCCTTTTTCTGCTCTTACCCCTGTCAATCACACAGCACAGTGAACAACTGTCACAACTTCTTATTTTATATTTTCTATTGTCTTCATTTTTCTGCTGTGCTGCTCTGTTTAGGCTGTGCTTATGTGCTTTTTCCATCTTTTTATTTAATGTGTTTTTTACCCCTTTGTTTCTGTAATGTTTGTGTTTTTATGAATTGCAGATATACTAGCCATCCCCTAATATGAAAAACTAAATTTAAAACCGTATGGAGGAGATGGGAGAGAAAGTGAGCAGCTGTCTGCACTTGTTAGTGTCAACTAAGAGCATACTTAACAATGTGAAAAGTCAGATTCTTTCTCAAGGCTAAATTGATGTTTTATTTACAAATGATGGTTTAGTCTCATGAACCTCATCAGATAAAAAGGACACTGTGGAAAAGCAAAATATACAGTATATCTACATTTTAGTACATATAAGCACATTTGCATATTGATGTCTGAATCTGTGTGCACCCCTCTGTTTGAGCCTTATTCAAAGATAAAGATAATGTGATTCTGGTTGTTGTGTCTGTCCTCCACCCCTTCTCAAGTTATCATCTACAGACATATCATATAACGCTGTGCACATTTTATGCATGTGGCACAGTAATAGTCCCAACATGGCAACAGGGTTGGTCAGGATCTAACAGTAACTGACCTTATCTGCTTTTTTTCTTTTCTACACATCAAACTAATAAGACTCCTAGTTTAACACTGAAATCCCATATTCCCCCCCTTCCCTCTAGTAGTGTCTCTCCATGCAGATAATATAGGCTACTTTTGGTTTATTTGTCCAGATTTTCGAATATCTGTTCAGATTTTTGAACAATGCCAATACCAAGCAGCAATGTAGTATCCCATTCTCTCCATACATGAAATGCAGAATGTGCCAGATTTTTGCAGATTTCATGTCCAGGGGAATGGGGCTAAGGGGTTGGTGGATGCTGACTGAGAGTTCATCAAGGGCACCAAAATTTCCAGGACCGCCACTGCCTGGTAGATGATGTATACTTGCTCAAAAGTACAAAAAGTACAAATGTCTTTCTTATAACAAAAAAAGCTGCAGCCAGCCTACTGGACTGCTCTCCTTAAGGCTTTTTTCAGAAGTACTGTTCTTTTCCCATCCCTCCCTACTGTGAGATGTTCTAATCTCGGGTCCAATTAATTCTAATGACCTGAACTTTATGTTCCTTTTTCCTCTGCTTTCATGCTGTATCCAGGCATTGTCTGAACGCATCAATTAATCTGCTTTTAAACACTTTCCTTTTCTTAGATCATGGGGGTGTGAGGCATGGTTCAGTCCCCCCGTTGTGCCAAGGCTCTGTACCAAGCTGAGCCACGGGGAGGTTGAGATTTTCAGGAGCACTTTGAGCTCTCTTTGATCAGATTTTGAAAGCCATTTTTGTTCCAATGCCTTAGCCAGGAGCAGCCACCCTTTGAAAATGTGTTGGCACATTCAACTTGGTCAAATAAATGTTGCAATAATTGTTGTGACTGCAGTCCATAGAGTGGACTACATCCCCAGAAACGTATGCATTTGATTACATGTGTAGTATGTGCATGTGTGCATGGTTTTAGACTTCAATACTTGGGGAGTGTGGCTCCCCCTCTGAGTTCAATTTCAATATGCATCTTCGTTTAGTATAAGCACTTGAGTTGTCAGTTTTAACCAGAAAATGAACCCTTCAAGTTGCACTTTGTTTGTTAGTTAGCAGGGTGTCTCAAATCTACATAAGAGTTTTTGAAGAAATTTGGTGGAAAGTGAGGCCAGTGGTTTTTGATGCAAAAAGCACCACAATGTCACCATTTATAAAGTAGTTTTACATTTTGGCTCATAGCTCCTGAACAATGAGGCTAAGATGCAATTTTTTTCCCTAGAGCTTGATGACAAGAAGAGTCTACCTGTATACGCTCTTTCCACCTAAGCAGATTTTGCACTATTTTTAACTTTTTCCAAAACATTTTTACCGGTCCTCCCACTAATTCCATTTAGTTTTCATCAAATTTGTTAAATAAAATATTTGGATGAGCTGAAAATATTATTAATTTGTTTTTGATGATGATATAAAATCAAATCTGGGCACTTGAAATGTTGCACAATTGATCCTTTTAAAAGGGTGCAATATTCCTGAGCAGGTATTGTTCAAAAACCACTGCTGCAATCAGCCAGTCAGTATTGTTTTCTATTTCCATGTGTATTTTGATGGAGATCCAGATCCAGATGCAGATAGAAAAAGTCAAAACCTGTTAAAACATGGTTGATCACCCTTATAACCAGATTTGTGTACTTCCTGAGTGCCCATTCAGTACAGTATATTCAGTAAACTTCAATAAAGTTTAACAATGCCACACTGATTACACAACAGTAGCTCAGTAAGTCAGTTCATGCAGTGTGCTGTATCTTAAACATTTAATCCTGCCTTGTCATTCAGATTGGTAAATGATTTCACCCCTGTATATTTGAAAGCACAGACATGGATAGCAGTTGATAGCAAAATGTACTTAAAGTTCATAGACACGTTTGTTCATGTGTATGCACCGATACATATTTGTCAGTCTGACCCCCTTTTATTCTTGATGTTACCCCCAGGGTCTGCCCACAGTGTCAAGGGTGCCCTGTGTAGAAGATCGGCCCAGCACCTTGGGCCAATCTCAGTCAGTCATGAACATCTCCGGGACGTCTCCCAAGTTTGACGCCAAGAAGAGGAGGGCCCCGGCACCACCTGGGGCCCCAACACCCACCATGGGACACACTAGCTTTGAGAACTATCAGGTGAGGTGATAAAATAGCTGTTTTGAAATTGTGTGTGTTACTCAGATTTAGACACATTGACAAAATGATGCATACTACCAACTGGAAAACAGAGACTACTGTATAAGGATTACAGCTATGGCCATGTTTTAATGTTTTTTGTCATCATGGCCATGGGCTGGGTTTCAAATTGTATCACTTACTCCAAGCTATGTGTATGTCCAGTGTGGTAACAGCATACATACATTTGAAAATGCCATTGAAATAATATATGACTGGCATTATAAGGATGACAAAACCTGACTTTTTCATCTTAAAAAAGATCCTAATTATGAAAAATATCTGAATCAGGATTGACCTGAAATACTATATCTGATAGCTGCAATATCTGTTTGAAGCAGCCTTTCCTTTGGGTGTTTTGGCCTGAGAATCAGCAGAAGGTCAGAGTGACCTGTATCATCTACATTAGAGCAACAGCTCCCTGCAGTCTCATTATAGTGTTATGGCGGCATGCTGGGAAATGTTGTTTAGCAACCAACATCCTTCCTCCTCCCCTCTGATAATAGTTTTTGTTTATTTGGAGGAGTGAGTGCTCTTGGTGTATGCTATCAAGAGGAAATTTGTTCTCAGGACAGCATGGAGAACACAGAGATGGTGTTATCATTTACAGCTTAATTAAGTAAACCAAACTGAGTACAGAGAAGCAGAAAATATTTCTGAGAAATGTTGTGCGATGAGCGTACCAAGGATTACTGAGTGTGCTGAAAACATAAGCTTGAATGATCTGTCGTAAAGATTTTGTTATAAGTAAAGTACTGAAAGCTGCAGAGATGGACAATAATGAAATTATCCCATAAATGCACAGGGATCACTGTTCATTTTAGCTACCAATGGACCGTTTAAAGAGGTAAAAATACTTCTAGTTTTTATTGTCAGCTAAAAGTCTGTATCCTTCCTTTACAGCTTTAATTTTAACTTAATTATAGATGTTTGATGTTTGTTCTTCTGTTTGCAGTGCACAGTGACTCTATTAAGAGGCTTCTTGTAGCAGTTTTGAGTATTTTTAGTATTGCAAATTGTAGTTGTGCAGAGGGAGAAGGTAATTTATTTGTCCACCTGTCAGATCAAGAGTTATGACAGACACCAGAGCTGAAATAGCGAGACACCGCGGGAAGTCAGAAGGGCAGCCACACAGAATAGAGTTGGGAAGGTCATCTGAGGACTTGATGACTGGTCTAATAATAGATTTCTCCATCTCGCTCTTATGCCTTCTCTGAACTGTTACCCTGTCTGAACACAAGGTCTCATGTATATTCATGCACGTACACACATTGCAAGGTCATGCTGTGGTGCAGGACACATCTCATGTTTCACCTCAGTTTTCTAGTGTTGCCTGTGGAGCCAGCGTGATTGAGGACAGGCTGCCGATGTGCTCTGCTGGTCTTATCAACAGTTCAGCCTTAGGTCAACAAGTGCCAGAGTTTTCCAAACATTGTGTGCAATAAAAACAGAAATGTGGAAAGGCTGTAGAAAAATATGTGCACTTATAAACAGTTAAGCAGTCATCATAGTGATTACTAGATGAATGGATGGATGGAAAGGAGGGTATGTGCATTTCTGTGTGAGCCAGCGTCATCTGAGGACACAACAGAGGTGTGAGGTGTTCAAAGATTTGCAGCATGCTTGGCCTGTGTTTGTTGTGTGAGTGTGATTAAAAAGGATTTAGTTTCATGACAGTGAAGGATGTCATAATGACCAGGTCTTATAAGGACAGTTTCTCAGGGGCATTGGCTTTAAAGAGTTCTGCAATTGTACATGTCAGATCAAATCAGATCACAGTCAGAGTCCGAGTTATACTTTCCCATTTACATGAAATTTGGCATTGTAATTGCTGGAGGCGTAATTAAGATACACTGGAAAAAACTGGCACGCTTTGCTTGTCAGTAGAGGAGCACATCATCAAAAGTTCAAACCCTGGTGAAAACATGTCACGCTATTCCTTTATTTGTTGAACTGCAAAACATCTGTTGAACTGCAAAAGAGTTCAGCAAATAAATAAAATACAATTGCATAGATACAGGTTTGTCCACAAGTGATGGCCTGGAAGTGGGCCAGGTCTCCTTGCAGAACACACACATACAATCATAAAATGTCACAATTCTGCAGCATGCTGGTTTGTGTTACAGTCTACCAAGCTTATGTACTGTAGCTACTGTCTGTGCACACAGTGTGAGAACATGCATGAGTATCTGTGTGAGTGTGTGAGAGAGAGGATTAGGCACATAATAGCAGGTCATCTGAGGACAGCTTTCAATGATGACTGTCTTCATTACAGACCTCCCTCTGTGCTGAACAAGCTTAGGTGGTCAACTAATTGTGACTTACAAGACACAGTAATGGACACTGACATCATGATATAAGCTTTGAGGATGATGAGATTGTTATAATGAAGCTGAATGCTTCAAATGACCTTTGGAGAGGCAGAGATCACTGAAGGTGGTCATTTAAATCATATCAGGAACATAGTTAGATTAAGATCATCGACAAAATTAGGAGGGTCAGAACCTTGTTATAACCGACTAAATATTGAAATGTTGGTCAAAATCAGGGCCACATTTTAAGAGAAGATGACAAGCCAGCAATTATTTGCAAATGATCAATTTAGGATCACTGGAATTTTTGCTATATAATACTGCACTGTGGCTCTGTCCCTTGCATTCTTTGCTGACAGTTTTCTAGAGGGTCTAAGCTAAAAGAATGTAACAGGACAGGTTCACAACATTTTTAAATCTGTCTTAAAACAATAGTCGGGTGCCCAAATGAACACTGAAATAGGTTTTTCTTGCCATAATCATTTTTCCTGTTCATACCGGCCATTAGAAGATCCCTTCATAATACACCTCCAGTGTGAGCAGTGATGGAGGCCAAAATCCACAAGTCTCCTGTGCAAATATGTATTTGAAGAATGTGAAAATGTATCTGAAGCTAATAGGAACCTTCAGCTCCGAAATTAGTCAAATCAAGTGGATATATTCTGTAGTCTTTTTTGTGCCAAAGTCTCTTTTTTTTGTTACTGTACTTCCACTGCAGCTCAACAGGGAAACACTGTCTGAATCTCAGAGAAGGAATTTTATGCTAAAAAGACTGTAAATGTGGCAGATATCCACTTGAAATGAGTAACTCAGACTGTTGAAGCCTCATATAAGCTTCAGATAAACTTTGTAATGCATTTTTGCACAAAATGACTGTGGACACACTGTGGATTTTGGCCCCCATCACTTACATTGACAGCGCATTTGAAGGGGATCTTTTAAAAGCCAGTATGAACAGATGGGAATGATTACAGCGAGGAAAACCTCTTTCACTGTTCATATGGGCACCTGACTGTTGTTTTAAGACAGACTTAAAAAATTGTGAATGTATCCTTTAAATGCACTTATTTCATTTTGTCTAGATGAGCTAAATACCTGAGAAATAACAGTGCAACAACTTTTTAAAGTCGAAAGAAAGATGGTGTTAGTAGGATGGATTTTGAAAAAAATGTCAATAGCATATTATTTCGCATTGTATGATATCATTCAGACATGGTAGCAATAAACCTTTTCACACAATATGGATTGATAGCAGGGTGTTGTCACCAAGGAAAGGTTAACATCTCTATTTAAGATCTTGTTTCATTTATAGTAATGAAAGTAGATCTTAGACCTTTTTTATGTCTGGGGGACAGGCTGCTATATACAGTGGTGAGAATGGGAATAGAAAGGGTACTAAAAGCAGATGACACAGTATTCCAGGAAGAGTTTAGAAGTCAGAGGTTTACAGTTTTTGTTTCTTCAGTTTAACAATCAACAATCTGTGTCTCTCTTTATGGGAGCTGCACTGAATTAAATTATGTTTTGGAACATTGAGTTCAGAGAAACAAGACCTTGTTTTTGGGTTGTTGTCTTTTTTTTTTTCCAAAAGCGATAGGCAGTCTGTTATTGTGGTTTGGAAGAGAAGCCATGTCTACATTGCCTCTTGTGATAAAGGAGTTCAGAGAAATCCTGCACTTTCTGCTTCACTGCTCAGTAACAGAAGGTGCTTCTTGAGTAAGTGCATTTTGTGCGCCTGTGTGTTGTTGCGTGTGCAAGAGGAGTGAAAGATAAAGACAGAACAACTGAAGCAGAGAATGAGAGATAGGATAAAAAGCAAAAGAGAGAAACTGAGTGACTTTGAGGGTCACAGAGAGAGACAGAAAGTCAAACTGAGGTAACATCAGGTCCTACAAGCATTTTAGATGTGTGTATTTCGGTTGTGCAACATTAACAATGTATAAGCTTTGGGGTCGTATTTCTAAAATGCAGTACAGCATGACATCTGGTTGGCATGCCCTTAGCGCCACCCTTACCTTGTAGAGGAAGGACACGACTGGGTAAAAGTTTAATAGAGGACATGGAGCATTAAAGAGCAGAGGGTGAAGAAATAATAAGCTCAGCAGCAGTAAGCAGGCTGTCTGTAAGTCTGTAAGAAAAGTTTGCAAATGTTCTAAAATGGATTACCTACTACAGCTAAATGGAGACTTTCAATTTTTATTGCACCTTCACTGCTCCCATATCTCATTTTAACTGACATTTTGAACCACTACCACCAAATGACTGAGCAAATTTAATTTGCATTTCATCCTGCATATTAGATGATTGGCAGCATTTCATGTATGTATACCTGGAATCATTTAATTTATTAATAACAGAGCCAATCAAGCAAGTTCCAATGCAATACATAACCATTTCTTTTCCTGCACAGCAGAGTTTTTTATGAAGCCTAAAGTTACAGAAGTGTGATACAAGCCAGAGGAGGGGAGGAGACATTTGGAGAAAATCATAATGCACATGACATCTGTTCGTTGAGACAAGTGAACCCTGATGGGAATTAATATTTGATGACTGTCTCTCAGTTGAAAGAACACAAATGAACCATGGTAGCAGAAACATTGTTGCAACACTATGAGATCAAATTTGCCCAGGATAGAACTGATAATGTTATGTGATTGCGTAACAGATCTTAATTTTGGCAGTTTGTAGAACTTTGAGGGACAGAAGTATAGCTTTTAGTATTTTCTATTGCATCCAAACTACACATTTTTTGTTTTTAGCATGGCTGTCTGGACACTCCATGCGTGCAGATATGTGTGCATTGTTTTTATGCAGATGAACATGTGTGTTAAACAGTATGGCAGACTGAGCTTTCTGCCAAAAACCATCCCCTTAGTTTTCTGTGTTGCATGAATTAGTTTTTGTGTATGCTGCATTCCTGCCTGTGTCTGTAAGGCTTGGTGATTGATCGAGCTGACTACCTTTTTCTTCCTGATGATCTGTCACTCTGCGAAAATAGAGTTGGCAGCAGAGGGAGACTTGTTTTTCACAACCATCCATCAGTCCAGTCCAGTAATTGTGTACAACGGTAGCTAACTTTAATCTGCTCTAATGCACAGCTCTGGTTCAAACACCCAGATAAAACACACGTTGCTACTGGATCAGTACTGTAGTGTTCCTGTATGTGTTTATCTTTCTTTCTTCTAATGCTATCCATCTGTCTTTTTCTTTCTTTCTTTCTTTTTTTCCTTTGTTCCCCTTTGATATCGGCTTTTCTTTTCCTCTCTCTCTTTTGTCTCTTTTACAACACTTGTTGACTGGTCACAGCTTCACTTGATAAATACTCCCTCCACTTAGCAACGTAAACAAAGGTCAGCCATACCATTGTTGGGTTTCATTGCTGTAAGTCCCAGTTGTATTTGTGGTTAGATGGGCCTAGCCTTGGTCAGATAAGAATCTGTGAGGGAACAAAAGAACAAGGGAAGGTAAAAGTAAGAAAGATTTAGTAGAACTTTATTTGTCCCCAGAGGGGCAATTGGTTGTGCAGCAGTAAAAACAGTAATAACACAAGATCACAAATACCCAAGGCAATTAAATGCAACATATACTAAAAAGTAAAAACAGAGTACATAATATTTACGAACCAGTGTTGGGTGGTCAAGCTGATATTACCTTTTTTCTATTGGAGTTTAGCAGTGAAAGGGCTGAGGGTATGAAGGAGTGTTTGTATCTGTTTATTTTGGCTAGTGGGTATTTGAAGCAGAAAGCCAAAGACAAGGTCTGAAACTCTAGGTGCAGAGGGTGGGTGCTGTCTGACAGGATGGATTCTGCTTTCTTTAAGGACTGTTTGTTATACAAATCAGACAGTCTTTTCTGTTGAGCACCTGTGATACAGACCTTGATCACCTTTTGTTAATGCATTTTTTCTGTTTTAGATTGAGAGAAGCATCCCAACAGATAAGAGAAAAAGTAAAAATCGACTCAATAAAAGATCTGTAGAACAAAGTCATCAGGGAACTGTCAACATTGAACTTAGCCAGCTTCCTCAGACGGAAAAGGCGCTGCTGGCCTTTTTTACACAACATATTGGTGTTACAATCAAAGCAGTGAAAAGACAGAAAGAAGGAAGGCAACCTGGTTGTTCTGAATGTGAGACGTCAATAGCAGTTTTGAAGGATATAGACAAGGATGTTTACCCATTTGCCACATGGTTTTACTGTATCTCTCCACATTTTGTGGAGGAACAAAACATTGTTTTCTGAATCAGTTGGGAGCGAAGACAGGAGAAAGCTACTGCTGCCAAAGCAAACAGGCAGCCCTTCCTCTGTTCATCTCTTATCCTTCATCCTTTCTTTAGAGCTGCTGTTTTTGTTAAGTTGTGCTACAGCTGGTGCACTGTCTCTAAAAAGGCAGTGTACATTTTACATCCATCGTCAAAAAGGCCTTAAAAGATGTCAGACAATTTTGTCAACTATGTGAAGATCATGATATAACACACTTAAAAATAATAATACATCAGTGTTAGAAAAAATTCAAACATAAAGAAAGCCCTGATATGAAAATAGAACCAAACTATAATATTTTTGAATAATATTGGATTGACCGTTGCAGTTCTTTAACACTATAACAGGTGAATACCATACATTACATGCCTTCTTAGATGGAGTGCAAGTGTAATGTTGAATTCTGTAATGCAACGGGAAAAAGTATCTTTTTACATGCATTAAAGTGAATTAAATGGTACTTTTATTCTGTTCCCCAGATTTACATTACAACAGTATAAATACTATTTATATTAATATACTACATGCCCTACTGTGTACTGTATGTCTGTTTGGTCTTGTGGTTGTAGTGACTGAAATGTAGGTAGACACTGTAAGTGTTTTATTCTTATGCACTGACCTTGAAGATTGTGAAAGTGTGAGTTAGGGGCCAGGAATAGGGGAGCACGTCACCCTGCCACGTAGCCTATGTAGGACAGGATCTGTTTGCACTTGAAGCTGTCAAAACATCTTGTGTATGAAACCAACCAGGACAGATGGGACAAACAAATGAAGCAAATGTATGTTTGTGTCAGTCTCAAACCGTTCGTTGTTGATGCTTTGTGTGTGTGTGTGTGTGTGTGTGTGTGTGTGTGTGTGCCTTTCTCTAAACTGTGTATATGCAACAAACAGAAAATATGGATATATTACTGTCTGTTACCATAGTTACCATCAACAGAATTGGCAATTACACTTTAACAGTATAGTGTCTGTAATCTCAGTATAATTTCAAAATGTCCTTTAGCTCCAATTACAGTATGTCTTAATAATTAAAATAATACTTAATAACTAAAAAACAACTATGTACCTATTTTTTGCAAATGTCCATGATATGTAATCTAATAACTAGGGATGACCCGGTCACATTTTTTTCCACTTATCCCAAGTATATGTTGATACCAAGTCAGATCCAACATTTATTTTTATCATATATGTTTTCTTTTCCCTAATCAATATAAAGAAACTATGCAGACTTTACCTACAGCAAGGCAATATTAAAATGATTAAATGCAGCATACTCAATAATAAAGGACCCAGATTGGCAATGATGATCAGGACATCCCTTCTAAAAATTGCCATGGGTTCTAGTTCTTATTTATTGTGGACAAATTACTCACCATGTTACTGCACTACTACTACTGATATGATACTCTGTTTCCTGTGACCTCAAACCCCTTGTGCATTTGAACATCACTGTAAATGTAGGGAAAAGGTGAAGAAAACATTTGATTTCTCAAAGAGTGGGTTAGTAGGACAAAGTAGATGACAATGGAACTGGGTCAGCCATGTGTCTCCTTATCCTTAGCTAGCCTCTTCTACCCCCCCCTTTTCCACACACACATTGTTAAGACTTTTAACATATAATTCTTTTCATCATAAATACACACCCATACATGTTAATTATAACACACTAACTGTCCTCCATCCTACTCTTAGGATGTTTTTGACCTCTGTGCCCTCACAGTGTAGAGACAGTTCAGCCTCTATTATTATCTCTGACACGCACATACATACACATGCATCTGTGCAAACACATGCATATATGGATGTACTCATGCATGCTGACATGCACAAGCACACACATTTGCACTGTAACCCCCTCTCATGCACACACATACTCCATTTCACATTCCACATTAGCACTGTAATGTTGCCCTGTTACAAAGCCCCTCACCCATCAAGAGTGCTTCAAAACAACTGATGAATGGTCACGCCACCAGGTTGAAGCCTCCATGGGTGGCCCTATCTGATCAACATGCTCCAACATGGGGCCCTTCGCCTCTCAAACCATAGAGTGGAAAATTTAATGGACACACCAGACTATCCTGCCATGGCCTTCTATGTGCTTTTGTATCAAGGCGCCTTCCCTTTAAAATATATCCAGGTCCACATATGTTGTGTTGTTTCTCAATCGCTTTTTAATAAGAGCCCAAACAAGACTGAATAAGAAAAGAAAAATCATGTGTGATGACTAAGAAGCATGTTGGTGGATCATAACTGCTTGTTCAGGATGTGATGCCCTGTCCTGACCAGTTCAGTCCAGTGATCAGTATGAGAGACACTGTGTTAAATTTTGACCCAAAAATGTAAGCAGTGTATTTACTGTAGCTTAGTTATACTAACATATTAGTAACGTAATTAGAAAATAAGAGAAAAAACACAGTATCTTTACTGCAGAGTTTATCATACCCCTCAAATGATCAATTCAAGCAGTCTCCAGTCCAAGCACCATTTATGAGATCGTTTCTGAGGGGAACAAAAACACAGCAGAGAACAGGAAAGCATTTAATAGCTCTAATCAAGTTAGCTATTTTTCACTTGTTAATGGAGTTATTCATCAACCATGTTACATTGGTATGGAAACAAGGAAGTCATGACGTCCCTACATCCCTTCTTAATCATCAGAAATAAATGGACCTCTGGTGACCTGTTTATCGTGTGTCTGGTAGAAAGTGGATAAACAGTGTGGAAAGTTATCTCTATCTTACAGTATATGAGGTCTGTAGATATTTAATGCACCAGAATATGATCCATAGAATCTGGTTCCTGTGATAATGAGAAGCATTATCTTCTGAATGTTAATGTCATCTCGACAAGATAGCCTACTTAAATAAAATCTACTAAATGATTATTTGATCTACTGCACAACTATTCAGTTTTAGAACTGGTAAGAAGGAATGGGAAGAAGTATATATCATCTCTGTGTATTCACATATTTTGATTTTGTCCTTCCACTTTCTTTACTTAATGTACTGTGTCTTTCTATCAAGTTCTTTTGAGCTTCTCTATAGTGAACTCATCACTCATTTCCACAACTTTGCACTGAATTTATTTGACATTGTTCCTACTTATGATTTGATACAGTATGACTTGCCTGTACTTATGGTGCCAGGACTTGAGGATCCACTTGATACTTTGGCAGTCCTTTGATGTGTTGTGACTTGACATGCGATGTCATGACACAAGGCTGACTTGAGACATAAGTAAAAGTGGCCATATACTGCCCATAGCTCGCTGCAAAACATGCATAGGTTTTGACAAAAAAAGTTATCCTTTCTCAAACATTGAGAAGACCGTTTTCCTCTTTGATATGCAGCTTTTTGCTCTGTATAAGTTTGAAAAACAACTGTAAATGCAAAATCAGTAAACAACACATGAACACAGTGTATACATAATCATATTACATTATCGGCTTAACGTAATGTATAATGTGACGTTGCATGTGGTAAAATACAGAGTTATAGACGTATTGGCTTCAGTCTCTAACAATCTTATGAACATGCTATGTTCCCAGTCATGGCGCCAATAAGCCCATGAGAGCAGCACACACTTAACCCTGCAACCCTTAACAACCCCCTAATCCATACACCCAGGCTCAGCCTGAGATATGAGATATACTGTTCCTTCTCATGTGTGCACTCTCATGCGTGCATATGTGCAAGTGTGTATGTGCTCATAATGTCACCCAGAAAAGTGTGTACATGTGCGCGTGTGTTGAGGCCACAGCTCTCTTTCTTTCATAGCAGGGCTTGGCTGCAGTTTTATGTTTCACTCTACAGGGAACACACACACAAACATACTTGCACACATGCATGCACACGCACACACACACACATCTTCATAGGAAACTCAGTCATCCATTTCAGCTTCAACTTTGGCCCACATCCACTGGTATGTCTGTATTCATGTATGTATGAATGCCAGACAGGGAGAGAAGTGGGAGACCAAGAAAGAGAAAGACAACCAGTAGGGGGGCCATTTGGATTTCCATAGCATGCCATGCAGCAAGTTCATTGAGTTCACATGTGTGAACCTAGTTTGCCTGCAGAAAGGCAAGGTGGCCTGATCTCTCTCTTGTCCTGCTGCGTGATGCAACACTACATGCAGCTCCAGGAATGTTTTCTGTTTAGTTTCAGAATGAAGAAAATACAGCAGCAGTAATTGGGTTTTCTTAGAAATTAGGATATCTGTGCTGTTAAAACCTGACCATAGCACTGTAAATTGATGCTTAAAAAAATGACTTCACAGAGAGTGAGATCAACTTGCATAGGAGGATGTGGATGGTCTCATCTCCCTACGGAATAAAACAGATAGTTTCCCACTTGTTACTTTGTCGATGATTCATAGTTTTATCTTATCTCCCCCTATTTTTATTTCTTTCTCTTTTACTCCTCTAACCTCCTCTCCTGCAAGTTTATATCCCAAACAAATCTGTCCAAAACCGGTCTGAACTTTTTTTTCTTTTATGAAAAACATAAAACAGTATTAATGTTATGAAACAGCCACTGACACATTTCTATTGAACCACTTGTTGCCCCTTGTTGTCCCTTGATATCATTTTACCATTTCCCTTAAATTGAGTTCTTGCCTAAGTGACTTAAATGGGTCCTTACCAATAATTGTGTGAGATACTGGGACAGCATGACACACACAGAAGAAATTGCGTCATTTTGCTAATAACTCAGCTGTTACTGGTCTTCACCCCTGAGGTGATCAGCATTGTGTTTGAATAATGGTTGCTGTTCCCTTGAATAATCATGAGAAACACCTCAGTAACATACACATATCATAATGTGCTATCACAGTACCACTGCATCAAATTAACTGTATCACTGCCAGACGTTGTAGGTCTTGTTGTTGGATAATTTAAAAGGAATGTTGGCACTCTGATGGATTTGAAGACTCAGACGCCTGCCAGAACTCCACTTGATTTAATTACTCAGTAGTAAACTCCACTTCAGTCCTGGCAGACTGAATTTACAGGCTGATTTATGGTTAGACCACACACACATACACACATGCACAAGGTGCTCACATAAATTTACTTTCTACTGTCTCTCTCCTTTTCTTTCACTTATTCTCTATCAGATGGGCCTTGGCTCAGAAAGCCAGCAGAGGAAAAGAAAGGCTCCAGCCCCTCCTCCCACCCCAATTTCCATCACTCCAGGCCCTGACGATACATCAACCTCTGCTGCGCCCACGCCTGATAGCCCTGCAACTGAAACACCCACCCCAGCCTTCCGCACCAAGGTGGCACAGTCAACCACAGTCTGTACTACCACTGTTGTAACGCAGACAGTGAAACCAGCCCCCCTGACAACAGCAGTACAACCTCTACCTGTGTGCACTGACACTGCACCCCCCAAGTCCCCAACCCCAAGCAGCAGCACCACCGACAGCCTAGCAGTCCAGGATTCCAGCTCTGAACTCAGTCACAGCCTTGACGACTCAGACCTTGACCCAGATCAAAGCAGTTCCCTCTGCAGCACCCTCACCAGCAGCACAGTGAGCGGGTCTGTGCGGGTCCAGCCCACTATGAGAAGCTCCAGCAGCAGAATGGAGGAGTCAGAGGAGGTCAGCAGCGTGGCTGTCGAATTAAATCAAGAGGTGACTTCAGCCAGCAGCTCCAGGTCGGAGACTGAGTCGGCCCTCAACCTGAAAATGGATGAAGTTGAGAACAACAGAAACAGCGCAGTGGGTAAATATCTATGAAATGGCATGATAAACAAAAACTCAACACAGCAGTGTACAAAACCCAACACGGATTTAATAAGCAACAATCTACATTCAAGATTCAATACTTTATTGGCATGTTAACATGATTGATTAGAATTTGTCTTAGTGAGCTCACTTAAACAAAAACAGAAAAAGACAAAAATATTAAAAACCACTCACTCATAAAGCAAATAATACTTTAAACAAAATATAAAATAGATAGGTAATATCCAACCCATGAAATAATCATAAAAGCATAAAACAAATGGGTAAAATAAAATCCAGCACAGAAAAACACCACAGATAAAACACTAGCATCTGTAGGGAAATTAGCAGCAACATCAAACAACCTGCTAGATAAAGTTCTTCAAGTGCATTAGAAACATTTGCCCTATTGCACAATTATTTAAACCTGTTGAGTGGCCTGCAGTGCTATGTTTGGAGTGTTAAGGAGGCGGACAGCTTCATGACATGTGCTATTCTGGAACCTGGATGTTCTGGTCTTAATGCTTCTTGGTCTTTTGTGAGAAGGAAGGAAATTAAAAAGATTGTTAGCTGGGTGAGAGGGGTCCTTTAAAACTTTAAGGCCCTTCATTTGTAATCTAGTCTAATAGATTTCTGCAAGGGGCGGGAGATCACATCCAATAATTCTGGATGCATTATGCACCACTTTGTCCAACTGTCTCCTGTCCTCAGCTGTCACTTTGCCAAACCACACAGTTTTTGCGGAGGTAAGGTTGCTCTCAACTGCTGCTCTATAAAACTGCACCAACCCATCCCTGGATATACCACATTTTTTCATTTGTCTTAAAAAGAAAAGTCTCTGGTGTGCTTTCTTGGGAATAGTAGTGGTGTTGTCCCCCTATTTCAAGGTGGAGGAGATTTTCCACTTGTTGTTACATTTGAAGGCATTTAAAAATACAACCAATTTAGAAAAATATAATTGAAATTTACGGACATGTATCTTTTAATACTCATAAATGGATGCTTCCAGAAAACATGCTATAGTGATCAAATGTTTTGTCTCTTGATAGTAATGACACAACCTGTTTTATTCTCATAATTGCCAAACATCTCTCAAAAGGCCATTTTCTTGTTTTGGACCACAAGCCTTCCTTAAAGACGGAGAAACCAGCACCAGTAGATTAGCAACAGGTATAATACTAAATGACAGCTAAGAATATTTATAATGTTACAGCTCACACAGCTCCACAGGCAATGACATCTACCTGTTGTTTTTGTATATCATTATGCCATATATCACTTTGTTTTACTGTAATATCTTCCATCAGGTACTCAGTTAGTGAATTACATTTTAATTTAAACCAACTGACATATCACGATTTCACACCCCAGTGCACAAAACATTTATGTTAAGGGAAAATGAAGCTGGCTGATGATCAGTGAACTCTTGACAGTGATGGTAAACACTCTCTCTTCGTGTTAAAGAAGTGACAGTCAGAAGTTGCCTGTAGAGGTTTTCTACCTGTTAGAAAGTGACTGAAAGTCTGCCCTGGAGATCTGAGCTGTCACAATGCATCAAGGTTTGAAACTTAAACTGTCAGGAATGACGTACATAGCCTGGTGAAAGACTGTGTGTGTGCGTGTGTGTGTATGTGTGTGCGCACATGTCATGGCTGAAGTACAGTAACTAGTGGAGCAGGTTTTCATCATAGGTCATGAAAATACAGTCCTTGTCTCTCGCCCACAATTATCAATCCCTCACATTCTTCGTATCTTTCTCTCTTATTTGCTCTCTTTCTTTATGTCTCTCTCTCTATCTCTTATATGCATGCAGCACACAAACCTTCAAAGCTGACAGATACAAAGACAAACCGATCCATCACAGATTTAAACAGGATCTACTTGAACTTTTGCTGGCCTTGTATTGATCTTTATATAACCGAGATCTTTCTCCGTAGAAAAGTGAGATTGCAGCAGAGCGGTGTTGTGTCTGACAGGGGTAGAGATGAGAGAGTTGTAGACCTCAGAAAAGGGATGGGAAAGGTGAGAGCAGTAGAATGGAGTTCAGAGAAAGGAGCATGGGAAGGTTTTGGCAGTGGGATGACAGGGTAGCGAGGTAGAAACAAGGGGACTAGAGGGGTTTAAGGAGAGCAGGATGATAGACAGAAAGATGAAAGCAGGAGAAAGGATGAAGTATGAGGAGGTTAGTGCATTAGACAGGATAGAAAAGACAGCATGAGGATCATTAATAAATGTATAGACCTAGCTACTACTCTTTTTTTTCTACCCTGACACTGCTGATACTGCGTCTCTCCTCTCTTTTGCTTTAACTCTCCCCCTATTTTCAGTCTTCTGCCTATCCCTTTACAATGCGGAAGAAATTATCCGCTGAGTTAAAATGTGCATTTGCAGTAAAATAGTTTTGTTCCAGAAGCCACGTTTTCTCCGTCAGTCCTTTTTTGTCCTACACACAACCTCAACTTTTCAACTTTGCATTAACTATAGAAAATATATTCTTCAGTGCAGCCTGACAACTGCACTTCGTTATACATCGTGAACAGTACATATTTGGCAGTGAATGAATAGCTGGTATACACGTTAGGGCTAGACAGCTGCACCCTGCATGTACAGTATAGTGAGGTGCCTTCATGCTCATATAGGCAGAGACAGAAATGTACACAGTAAGTTTCAGTCAGCCTTTCATTTATATAGGTTTCATTTTGTCTTTAATTTATGTAGGTTTTATTTAGCCTTTCATTTAAGCAAAATTGATGTGTATGTCAAACTGTAAACTGTATGTTATTTGCTTTGGGAATCTTTAAGATAAAGATCTTTAATTCTAAATAAACAGAGGTGAAACTGCAAACCATTAAACTGAAAGTAATTATGCAGCACGGCACCATAGTGTGTTCATTATCTTGGTTTTATACCATTGCCTCTTCTAGTGTCTGATATTAATGATATTTACCTTTAGGTCTCCAAACTCTATTATAGAACGCATATGTGTGTTTAGCACTTGGGAACATGTTATGTTAGTGATTATGGCTATTTGGATTTAAAGCATTAGCTTGATTGAAAACAGGAGACAATTAAGAATTTCCTTTGATTTTTTTTTTAAATAGTTCAATGAAAAGCATGCATATGTAGAGTGTAAATGTACATATTGCATACTGCAACTTTAGCTTGAAACAGAGGGGTCAGGGTGAAATTTAAAGTAGTGGCTTCTCTTTACATAAATCTAGTCAACACAACCTCCAGTGGTTATTGACAGGGTGATATAGTACTACTTATTGAGACTGTGCTGACGTCAATCATACTGTAATTTATTGGGGCACATAAGACATCAGTGTAGCACAGTACAGAGCGTATATGTGCTCTTTACACAGCAGTAAGACGTCCCTTCAAGTTAATTTTGGGTTATTTCAGGGACGGTTGTACCCTGCTGTGTGTGTATATATGTGTGTGTGTGTGTGTGTGTGCTACAGAAGCTGTCAAGGTTATGATGGTGTAGTTTATCATCTCAGCCCTGTATGCTGTTTCAGTTCCTTCCCATTGTCAACAACAGAGTAAACAGATAAAGTAGCACATTGACAGCACTTGCTGACTAAGACCAACTCATTGATATATCACAAGCCTTGTGAGGAAATTTAAGTTGCTGTTGTGTTGTGTTGTAAACAGTGCGGTTTTACAGAAATTGTGCTTTTCCCCCTACAACCCAATATGTTATCTAGATTGATTTTGTCCCTGTGTCAGTACACATTTCACTCGTCCCTCCTATGCTTTGTGTACACATCTGTACACACCTCTCTTATAGCTTCTTCTTACATTAGTTGCCACATTTCTTTTTCATGAGTGTGAGTATGAGTACTTTGTAGCACCAAACATGCTACACCAAGGCAGGCATAGTGGCACAGCTGAAGATGTGTTTATGTAGATTTTGCATTCCTTTGCAATTCTTGCACCCATTTTAGCATGAAGTTGAAGTGAAATGTTAAGATAAAGGAGTGCTATTGGGTGCTAAAACCAAAGCATATGAGAAATCTTAATATTAACCTGTAGCTATTCTGCCTCCAACTACAATCGTTCAGGAAAGCTTTTGCATTTATTTTTTTTCTGCAACAAAAAAAATTAGGTAGCTGTATTTCAACAGTGTTGTTTTACAGAATTTGTGCTTTTGCCTCTACAGCCCAAACCAGGACTCGGGTTTCAGTGTGGTAAACTAGCAGTTATGGCCAGTAATGCTGCAGTCTTCACTATGAAAAATAAACTTCTCTAAGATTAAAATTGTAATATAAAACAAAAAAAGCACAAATATTTTGTATTTTTAGTGATTAAATACAAATTCGATAGAGGTTAAACATAAGTATTGAAAGCCAGATTAAGATAAAGAATACCAATCTCAAAACTTTGGGCTGACACTATTCATTCAAGATTTTAAAAGACACAGAATTGATGAAAACTGAAAAGTGGGAACCAATCTGTTGTTGCTGTCACTTTTCTTGCAACTCCTGTTGATACTCAACAGATCTTTGTTGCCAAAGTTGGACCCTGAATTTGTGAAATTCCACAGGAGCCATTTGGTAAAAAGAAACTTGCAAATGAACGTAGTGTGAACACCAGAGTAGCTTACAGTGCATCAATAGTGATAATCTCCATGGCTCAGCAGACAAAGAAAGTAGTACTGCCCACAGAAACTCAAACTTCATCATCAGAAAATCCAAGTATAAAGAAGCCACTGTTTGAATAACAAGCAGTCACCAGGAAGTGTAGCAAGAAAACACAGCCGCCAAGACGCTGCCAGAATAAATAAAAAACAAAGATCTTGATGATTACGTTCTGTATATTTCTTTTTACTACTTTCAGTTTGATAAGACGTTCGCATGTAAGATGTTTTTACAAGCATAGCCATCAATGCCTGCCCTGCATGCATGCTGTTTCTCCCCCAGGAACCACTGATCGACCAGCTCCACCCAAACCTCGCCGTTCCCCAGTCCAGGAACCACCACAGCTTGTCCTACCCCCTCCCCTGTCCTCCCCTCCCATTGAACCCACAGACAGCAACTCCCCACAGAGAACCATGGAGGTGGAGGAAGCAGCTCCCCAGTGTAGGTGCCAGATGGACTGCCTCTCCTTTTCCTTCCCTCTTGACCTTTCTTTTCTTTCCCAGAAGCTGCTGTCCTTGTTTTCTAACTTTCATTTAATTTGTCCCAATCTTAATTTGCATTTTTGCAACTATCTTTAGTGCCAAACCTGTTTGTGCGCATGCGTGTGTGTGTGTATGTAAATACTGCACTCTGTCCTCACATGTTTTCGATCTCTCCATCAGCGACCAGGGGCAGCTGAGTTGTTAAGTGATACTGGGTCCATGTGAGGTCAAGGTGCTTCATATCTGTAAATGTCAACCTATGACCCTGTTATTTCTTCTGGGTCCAAAAGGTCAGGGCTGGGGTCAACACCAATCAACTGGAGTGCCTTTTATGTTACATTTGTACAGTACATGGGAGTATATTAGATGTATTATGGAAGAGATTGGTGAGGAATGCTGATCTGAATGTAAGCCACATGCAATGTTCCAGTGGTTCTGGAAACAAAGATTATATCCCTTTGCATTATGTTACCTTGCAAGATTTATAGTCTTGGTAGTTAAGTGTAACACACATCATGTTTATGTCCTCAATTTCTGTCTTTACTTTAGGTTATCCCTGGATGTTGTTTGACTTGCCATTCCTGCCAAGTGCAATGTTCATGATCTTATAAATCATCTCAAATCTTATCTGTTCTTTTCTTTACACCCCACCCCCGCTCCCTTTTTTGTAGTGTACTGCTGTGGGCCTATGCGTCTGCGCTCCAAACACTCCTGAAGTCTTTCTTTGGCTTGACCCTTCCTTCATCCACCAATCGTTTTCCATCAGTCCTCTTTACTTATTCTTCACCCTTCTTTCTTCGGCTGGACCTCCTTCTGCTCCTCATTTCCTCCTATAATTGTTTTTAGATTTTTTTTTGTTTGTTTGTGGCTACAGTCTCATTTATATTGTAATTTTTACTGTCTCATTTCTGTTATTTGCTTTCACTTGGTGTCAGCCACCTTGTGACTACCTTTTTGCATCCCTACTTGTGAGGATTCAGATTTGATTCTGTTGAGGACACAACATGCTGCAAGTGAAAGCAAGTTGTTCTCTCCAATTTCACCCTTAAAGCACAGATTTTTTTTGTTTGATTTTTTTTCTTTTGTACAAATGTATGTATATACTGTTGATGGTTTTGCATTTTACCTTGATCTGTTAGGGTTGTTATTGATTGTGCATGAGATCAGGGCTCAGTTAAAAATGGACACACAGAATGTGGTCAGAAGACTATACAATGGTAGATGAGCTAAAGCCTGAATGTATCAATTACAGTGTGATTGATGAGTGACATGCATGAGGCTATGAGGCAAGGCCATGGGATATCTATCAGCCAATATTTTGGTGATGTGATATCTGCAGATCAATAGTTGGACAGAGTATGTGCCTTTCCCTGTGCTTGGTGTTTTGAATTGGTTTAGAAGACTAGAGACCTGAATGTATACTGCCTTTGGCAATAATATGGAAAGGATGATTTATCAGTGACATGTCGACAGGTGGTGGTGGCTCATATATTATAAAGACAAAGTGTCTGAAGTAAAATACCTCTTCCCAAGGAGGGTTTATAACAATTAACTCAGATAAGAGATTGACACTACTCACTCATTTGTTTTAGATGTAGGTATTATTATAACAGCATATAATTGCATGAATGCTTCAGATTGCTGTTAAGAGTTTACAAACCGAGCAAAGGATTTTTTGGCTTCCACAGCAAGTCTAAATATATAATTTGGCTCTTAGGCTGAGAAGCTGTAAGAAACCTGGCCTTAACTGTGCCACAGAAATATAACTTGTTTACAATTTTGAGCACTATATTATTATATGCTTTTAAAGAAATGTAAAATGCTTTTTTTGTTTGGTCAACATGTCAGGGGATTGGAGCCCCTAATTTTACCATATGACTTGTTCTGTACTATATGAATGCAACTATTGTGGTGTCAAGAACAGAATCAGTTGAATTGTTTTTCAGCAAAGTAGAATGTTGATATGATGATGATCCATTTTTGGCTCTGATTACAGCAATGTTTTTTTTTTTTACAGTGATCACATTACTGTCAAATTTAATTTATCCTCTGCTACAGTAGCTCTAAGCTATTGATATATAATGCAAGTCTGTAGCCTAGTGACATGATGTGTACTTATTGAGCCTGTAGAGTTGTGAAAATGAACATGCAATTATCTCTAAAGGCCATGTGTGTCAAAAGACTGAAAAACAGTATATGTTTGAAAGATTTTTTTTTTTTTCAATTAAACAGTTGAACACTCAGTAACAAGGACCTTGGTGCAGGATTGTGCATGGATTGCCACAAAATAACATATCACAGTAGTGATTTGTTTGGGAATGGAGACACCTTTTTGTTTGGCTTTAACAGAAGCATGTGCCCACAGTCATATTGTGTTGGAGGTTTGAGAACTTGGTATGTGTGGATGTTTACTTGTGTGTTTGCAGGCATATACTGTACGTGTGTAAACACATGACAGTGTGTGTATATGTGCAGTGTCTGTGCATATGTGTGTGTGTGTTTGTGTGTGTGCTGATTGTGGCTGTAGCTGGCATGGCTAAGCTGTTGCTGGGAAGGAGCTGGGAGGACAGCCCTGTGAGTCATCACCACATCTCCTGGAACTGACTGTTCTCTCCACACTATTAGGACCAGGCCCAAAACTGCAGAGACACACACACACACACACATAGTGAGACATACAGGAGCATGGTGCATGCACACGCTCACAGACACCTGGTATTATAAGCAAGGTCACTCACTGTTAAACTAATTTTAAAGAATTCCCCGTTGAGTTCCCAGTGCTCTGCATGCTGGTCGGGCTGCTGAAAACCTAACAAATGGTACATTGATTTTTATTCTCTTGGCCTAGAGTTCAATGAGATCAGTGACAGACTAAATAAGTTCTGCAAAACCCACAGGACTGACCAGAGCATGACTGTACTAAAGAGATGAGAGGGTATGAAGCAATACTATCTTTCACTGGAACCTAAAACAGTACTGTAAAAATCTAATTAAAAGAGTTTGTTTACAGAAAGTCCACCCACACATCATTAAAGCTGTTTTATCAAGCCACAAGTGGTTGTGCTTCAGGCTCATGTTTGTATATTTGGCTTGTGTTTTCTGGTTTGTGTGTGTGGTGTCAGAATGAATGTTGAAACTAAGGTAAATACTTCCTCTGTTTTTTTTCTCTTCCTCCATCTCTTGCTCCTTGTGCTCGCTTTGCATCCTGTGCTTCTTTTCAAACAAGTGCCCTCATGATTTGTTGTGTTGTTTTTCTCAGTGTTTTCCCAGGTGTCAAAAGCCCCTTAAAGGTTTGTGGATTTGAGAAAAATAAAATAAGGCCTAAAGGTTTTTGAAAACTAATGCATGGTATTAAAAGTATTTGTATTCATCACTGCAAGACCTCTTCCCATCCAAGCATTAGCAGTTTGGTGATTATATATTATTTATGATATCAAATTTTGACAAATATCATTTTCTATCCCAATACAATCCCATTCTAGTCCTTAGGTTCCACTAAACAACACCATAATTCATAAAACTCCTTTTGATTTGGACGTTGAAGTTGATTGTCGCTAACGGTTGCTAACAGTTAAAGGACAGTGATAACACCCAGCACTGATGTAAAGATCTTCCTCTATCCTCCCCCAGCCTGGCTCCACTCCATGCAGAGCTCCACAGCCAGTGGCCAGACCCCAGAAACTGAAACACCTGAGGAGGAGACTTTGTCCTTGGGTAGCAGCAGCAGTGGCAGTAGCCTGCCAGACCAGGGTTACGCCGCTTCAGAGGGCATGGCAGAGGGTGAGGACTCAGGCTTGGTTAGCTCCCCATCTGACACCCAACCCACATCCCCAGATGGGAGTTTGTCTCTGGATGGAAGTAGTGGAGGCAGAGGAGAGAGACTGCTCGGACCAGTACGGGAGAATTCCAGTGACAGTGATGAGGGATGTGCCACCTGGGGATCAAGTCACAGGTAGAGAGGATGTCATGGAAAGCAGATTGGGAATGAGTGGAAGAAAGGGTGGATGAAGGAATGGAAGGAAATGAAGTTATCAAGCATGCTGTGTATTTATAGTTGCATAATTAATTACACCAATCATTTGTGCAACAGGATGATTTAAGTCACATTCTAGATGGTGAGGCACATTAAGACACATGCATTGGTTTTGGTTTCTCATCCTAAGAGGATACGAATGACTCACAGTGTCTATGTTACCCAGTCATCTGTCTGACCTCATGCTTCCCAGTATATTCTCATCGCTCTCCCGACTCCCACCCATCTTATACTTCAAATCTTTCCCATTGCTGTCACCTTTTTTGAAATCCATTTTAACAGATCTTGGCTTTCTCACAGACAAGATAATGTATGTGCCATTCACCTTATTGTGGATTTTAGCCAGCCTAACCACTCGTAACTAAAACCTGCATGTAAATGGCTAGTTCCACTATTGCTCTTAGTGATCAAGTTTTGTTTCACACCTGCATTTTCACCTGAAGAGAGAACCATCACTGTTTCAGACAACTCTAGAAGTCTCTCCACAGTTTTTAACTGTGCCAGCAGTAATAATCAAGAGCAGTTCCTCCCATGTGTTATATTTGAGTTATGGCCAAAGCTGGCACCCTCTACTCTTAGTGCTGAGACTTAATAGTTATGGTTCTAGGCCCTTATTCAAAGGCCTTTGTGGGAAATGAATGCTGCCCCAGATCACTTTTCACCCTTTAAGTTGTTGTGAAATGTGTATGGTAATGTGCTCAGACTAGGGATCCTGGATCAATGATCTTACTCAGAGACACTTTATGAATCCAGGGCCTGGCCTGATGCTGCTGGCTCCTCAGTATTCCAGGAAAGCACTATAACCCTGTTTTCTCAGAATTGTTGAGGAAAAGAGGGCCAGTCCAAGTCTCTTAGAAGACAAATTCTATTTGGTTTGGCCTTCTTGTTGCAATTTGTTATGGCTAATACGCCAGTAACTCATGAGAATGCTCTGTTGAACCCTTGAAGGGAGCGAAGGAAGTTTGAACTGTGGTAATAATATCTTTACAGCTGCATGTTTCAAAGACAGCAGGCTCCAATGAAAATAAAATTCAACTTTGAACAAGCAAAAAATATTTAAAACTAACTAACAATTTGTTTTCTTTCCCGTACTATTGAACTGCATTTACCCTTTTGGTTTCTGAGGCAGATTAGTAACGGGAAGGGTGTTGGATGTGACACCATCATCAAATAAACGGTTCATAACAGCTGTTTGGTAGTGACTGGATGACGGGGTGCACTGTATCATGACTTTTTGCACGTACAAATGTCATGGGACTGTGTGTGTGTGTGTATGTGTGCAGATGTTTTTTTGACACATATTTTTATGTATCATTCTCAGACACAATGACATCAGCCCACAGGCAAAGTCAGGCAGGTTAAAGGACAGCTATGAAGAGGATCGAGAACTCACAGCCCAGCTCCATCAGACTTTGGCAGATTTTGAAGCAGACCTTGCAGGTGAGGCACCATGTCACAGATCACTGTCCAGCTATTGTTAGCTATTGTTCAGTAAAGGATTAAACCTTTTGACCATCATAACACTAAAAAAGTGAATGGATGTATCTCATCAGGCTGCCTTGTACATTTGTTATATACCCGTAGTAGATAGTATAAAATCAAAATCAAAATGTGCCCAAAGTACCACAGTATTGCATATTAACCAAGTTCAATTTTCTCCTTTCATATGTTCCCCTTCTCCAAACCACATAGATATAGTCTCAGCAAAGGAGGCTTCCTACACTATGTCCACAGAGAGTAATGAGGTGCCGGTGTCTGTAGTAGACATGGATGTGCCAGTCACAGCCATAGATGAAGTGCTGGAGGACTATGGATCTAATGTTGTAGAATATGATGCAAAGTTACTTATCAGGACTGAGTCAGCTCACAGCAAAGGTAGGAAGAAAACATTTCATAGATACAACAAATCATACAGAAGCTGTTATGTGATTTATTTATATATTAAACTGACTCTTTCTTACCCCATTTTTATCACAGGTCCAAGCGGTGCTGTGGAGCTACAGAACAAAAACAACAATGCTTGTACAGCTGCTGATGGTAATAAAAGCAGCAGTACAAATACTACGCAGCCTTCTCGACCTGAGCAGCATAAGAAGTCACTGGAGAAGTCTGTAGGTGATAAAAAGGAAGAAAAGATATTAGAGACAAAAGTTGAAGCGATGACTATCACTGATACTAACAGTTTGAAAGAGGATAAACAAAGAACATCAGCAGTGAAATCTAATGCTGAGACACAGAAACACAGCAAGAACACTCAGATCAAACTTGATCCTGTGAAGAGTAACGCTCAGTGTTTCCAAGAGAAGAAACCTGTTCTGCCACCAACCAGTCAGAGATTAACGTCTACAGAAAGAGATGAAGAGAGACACAGAGTTTACCAAAATAACTCCAGCTCTAGTACTTCACACAGTAAAATCACTCACAATGTTACATCACGCTTTGGTATGAAAACTTTCACCGTGGTTCCTCCCAAACACTCTGTCATGCATGCTGCTGTGGAAAAGCCAGCATCAACTGTCGGTGCCATTAAGATTGACGAGCAAGGAAATATGGTAAAAACGGGTATCTCCCACAACAAAGTTGGTGGTTCATCAGAGTCGGGGAGTAATTGCAGCGAGGGGTCTCCCCTTCTTGGAAAAGCCAAAGCTTTTTGGAGCTCAAATGAAAAACAAGAAAGCGCTGTTCCCCAGAGCAAAGGTCTGATTGACAAGGCTAAGGAGAGCACAGATGACATGAAAAGTACTCACACTGCAGTATCAAAAACTATGTTGAAGACCGGTAACGCAGAGGACCTGAAAACGACACAGAGTACCCTTAATAAACCTGCAGAGAGAGCCCAGCCTAAAGAGGGCGTTAAAGAAGAAGTTAATGAACCAGTGAAAGACGTCAAAGTTGCAAAAGAGGAACGGGTAGAAGTGGAGAGCAAGATTTCAGTGTCCAAAAATGTTCAGCAGCCAAGTAATAGACCTACCCTTACCCCTCCTCTCCTTCCAGACCTGAAAAGAGACCTGTCCTTCCTCAAACCATCCAGGCGAACCTCAAGCCAGTACGTAGCATCTGCCATCACTAAATACACCCCAAAGACCTCAGCTAAACCCAACTTCATCCCTTACACCCCTGAATCCTCTGCTCCATTAAAAACACAGAGTACAAGCTTCCAGAGATCGGGTCGGTCCATACAAGTGAATCCACACCAATCTTCCATGACATCTCTGTCAGATAATAAGGAAAATGATTCTGGTTCTAAACCTCCTGGTCCTAAGAGGTCTATGAGCTACCCTGAGAATGTGTCGGATAGCCAGAGAGATTTTGGAGAAGTGAGACAGGACAGGGGAGGATTTGGAAATTGTGTTGGATCCACCAAAGGAAGCTCTAATACGCTAGGAACAGCAACAGCCAAGTATACTCAGTCCAGTGGCCCCACCCAAATAAATGTGACCGCCAGCAATGACAGAGACAATATTAAACATATTCAGGGCAGAAGTCCCAGCCCTTCACAAAGCAGTCCTCTACAGTCATCTACCAAACCACCCACAGCCCCCAAGACTGTATCCCAAGGACAGACAAGTGTAAGTAAAATCTGTATCATAAATATTTCATGTTATGGGTGTGAATTTTTTTTTACTGCAAAGCTGTTACTGTATATTACAGTGTACTAAATACTCCACATCTTGTCTCCAGAATACGAGGGACATGAGCAAGACAGCTACCCATCTAACACCTGATGCAAAACCAGAACCTTCAGTTACCGCAGCAGATAGTGGTATGGTACCTGGGCTTCTGCCAGTGACAGTGTTTGGGCCAGTTAAAACGTTCAGACCAGTGATCTGTAAATCTGTTGAGAAAGAGACATCTCTGCACAGCAGCCTGATGGAGGCAATCCAGACAGGTGGAGGCAAGGACAGGCTCAAGAAGGTGAAATTAAGATAAACATATTGTATGCATGTGGGTGGGGGAAGGATGGACGGTCTCTATCAGTAATAAATATACACTACATTCTTAATTTTACACTATCTATTAAGTGTTTGATTTTCCTCTTCTAATTTCATTATTAGATATCCACCTCTGGTCCCAGCAACTTGAAGAAACCCTCTTATGCTGAGGAGGAGAATGAGAGGTCTGCTCTTCTGGCTGCCATTAGAGGTCAGAGCAACTCCGGAAGGCTGAGGAAGGTAAAGTACTCTTCAGGCTATTTCTGCAATATCACTGTGCTGTCTGTCAATATCAAAGCAGTGGTAGGGAGATAAAACCGAGCCCTAAAGAGTAATGGAATGATTAATTGTTCGTTATAACAATGAGTGTACTATCCACTTTCTCCTTGAATGAACCTTATGTATCCACAATCATCCTCAAATGAATGTTCATGCACGACTTTCCTCTTTAACTCCTTTTAGGAGTTTTAGGGATGGCATTATTGCTCAGTTGGTCCACTACTTTGGTCCAGACTTAAATATCTCAACTAATAGGATTGCCATGAAATTTTGTACAGTCATTCATGTTCCCTAGAAGGATGAATCCTAATGACTTGGTGATCCTTTGACTTTTCCTCATCTAGCACCACCATCAAGTTGATTGTTTTTTCTTTGGTTACCTTAAAACTTATGACATTCCCATCAGCTTCTGATGTTCTTTGTGTTTAATTCCAATTAGCAAATGTTGGCATGCTAACACACTAAACCAAGATGGTGACCATGGTAAACATTAGCTAAACATAAGTATGTTAACATTGTCATTGTTAGCATTTTGCCAAGCTAACACTAGCATTTACAGTAGTACGGCTTTATAGAGCTGCTAGCGTGGCTGTAGACTTTTAATCTTGTTGACACAAAGCAAACAAAGAGGTGTACTTATTGTAATTATATGCAGCAAAAATATATGTTAAAGGGGAAATGCGAATGTGAAACTCTTTGTGTTGTTAGCTAGTTGGCAGTTCACAGAACCATGCATGAACCATGTTATGCAAGCATGGGTGTCTATTTCCATCCCTATGTGTGGACTGTGCACTGTGGTTTGCTGTCATGTAAGGACCCATGTGGAATGAAAGGGGCAGGAAACGTGCTGCTGTAGCCGAAACATCTGCGGTTCTCTTCTGGAGGTTCCTCTCCAGAAGTGGAATCTGTGGAATGCTGCATGACTAAATCGGACTCAAAAACTTTGTGCTTCTCAAAAAAGTACATAAATAAATAAAACTAAAAAAATACATACACGTAAATTACGTAAAAATACATGAGATAAATGATAATTAAAAAGATAATATAAATTTGAATGTGTATAGAATAAAATGCAAAAATATTGGAACAGAAAAGGTTATGCATGAAATTAGTTTGTTTAGAAGTTTCTTTTTATATGATTTAAGGTTGGCGTTAGATGCATTTGTTAGGCCATGAAAGTAACTTCACATGCACAGACTGTATGATAGAGCAGCTGGTTCCCCACCTTTGTTTATTTGTCAGGAGTTACAATTGTCTCACTCCTTTTTCCCCAACAGACCAAATCTGAGGCTGCTGATGAGCTTGAGAAGTTCAGGAACGTGGCTTCTGAGGAGGAAAAAAGCACAGACCTTCCCTCCTCCTCCTCCACCTCTCCTCCCTCTTTGACCTGCACTTCTCCTGTCTTCACCCCACCACCACCGCCACCCGTGTTTGCACCTCCACCTCCTCCCCCTGTCTTGCCACAGGGTAAACCTACCATTGTGGCACATCCAAGTGCTAACACCCCCGTGAATCCTGGCTTGGCCAGAGAGGCTATGCTGGAGGCCATCCGCTCTGGATCTGCTGCTGAGAGGCTAAAAAAGGTACAAATACAGGAAAAGACAGCATCTGTTTACACATTGCTGTGAAAGTTGTTGTATAACTCTCTACACTCTTTAACTACTCTGCATTAGTACTGTTGGAATTTCAATTCCACAGTTGTTTCATGGAAACACAAAGATGAGAGTAACACCTAAATATCACACATATCCCACTGGATCAAATTACATTAGGAGCTACTGGCTTCCAGCTTGGTATATGTCTCATCTGTTCTGTCTGCAGAACAGGAAAATACATAAACTGTTGAAGAAATGAAAAATAAAACAAAGATAGTCTGAGCAAATTAAAATTTAGCATTAGCACAGCAAGCGATGAATATCTTAATGATTTGATTTTGTGTGTGTGTATGTTTATTTTTTTTTCATGAGACTTGAGAACAAGGCTGCATAATTTCACCCAGAGAGACTTCTTATCAAAGAAGAGAGGGAGGGAAAAAAGAGACAGAACAGATAAAGGCAAGAAAGCCAAAGACAACAACAGAAAAACATATGATTTGAACCAGTGTCCTCTTTCTACTCACATCTTTGGTCTGGTTTTCCATCAAAGGCAGAACCAAGCTCTCCTGTGGTGCAGCCGCTGGGAAAATGGAAATGAATTGCAGATTTTAAAATAGAAAGATTCATCTGACATCCATACTGTACTGCTGTAGGAACATTTTCAAGGAGATGAAGTTCACTTTTAGGCCAGCAGCTGTTTAAAATTTTTTGCATGATTATTTTCGCATCATTTAAACCAGACAGGAACAATAGCAAAGAATGGATAGTGCAAGGAGGAGGAAAATAATCAGAGAATTGTTGACCACATCTCTTTCAGAACTGATGAGGCACAAAATTTACTAACTCTGTTTAGGTTTGTCTGTTCAATTAAGGCATTTTCTTTGTTTCTTCATCCATTTAGACGCTCCCACAAAACCACAGAACCTGATATTTTCTTTCCAGCATGCCATGAACTATTATTCCTGCCATTACCAGAGTGGAGAAATACAAACATGACATGTTGTGTCTGTTTTAACTAGGTCGCGGCGCCCACAAAGACAGTCCAAGTGAATGGCAGACTGGGAACAATCCAAGCAACCTCCTCAACAGTCCCTCAGAAATAAGTGGGGAAGCCTACATCACTGCAACAAGAAATAATTTATCAAATTCCATCATAGTTTTTGTTTTTTGGCCACTGTGCTTTTGAAACAGACATTTGGAAAACTGGGCTGAGTCATATTTTGAGTGAATGTTATTTGAAAGTTTGAGGGAAAAGCTGATGGATGACACAAATAATTCTACATGCTATCTAGATTAAAAGAATATTCAAGAAGTGCTTCACAGCTGGCTGCCAGTCTGGGGCCTCATGCTTAAACTAATGCAGCAAGGCGGGAGACTGTTATTTTTACTCATATTCTCCACTGTAAGCATTTCTTTATACAAGAGGAATGTTGCTCTGTTAGTAGCCAAACACCTGCAACATCTGCCCAATAAAGTTGTCAGAGGTGAAAGGTTTGCAGTTAATTCCACTCATAATATCAGCTTCTAACAATAGCTTGCTGGAAATTGTTTGTGTCCATCTTTATAGCGTATCGCTGTTCCTAAACATATCTTGCACTCTGTACTTGAATTCAGTAGTTTTAACCAGAGCGTTGTACAAAATGTGTGCCAATGAAAGAAGAATATTTGAAATTTAAAAGGTTTAAATGCTATTTCCAGATCATATTTTTTGTTCTGATCTTTTTTATTTGCTTTTACCATAGTTAAGATATGGATGCCTTATACTGTTGCTCAGTCAGTGTTATGTATATGATGTTTTCTGTAAAAAATTATATATGGTAAGTTGGAGGTGATAATGTTTCCAGATTTGGACTATTTAATATTTGTTTAACAAATTAAGATCATTGAAAAGTGAAATACACTTAAGTAAACAATGGATAGATCCATTGACAATGTTTGTTGTTGTTGTTGTTGTTGTTGTTTTTTAAAGTGCATTATTTTACTCAGATCTGGTTCATAATGCCAACTTCTACAGTTCTTGACTAAGAGAAGGAGTAAAATGGTGGTGCCTGACTTGTGCCTGTTAGCTCATGATGCTCCTGTTTTGGCCCCTAACCTTAATTTGTGCTGCTGTTTAAAACTTAAAGAGATTGTCATACATGTACAAGGTCAGCACCCTGCAGAAACTTCTATTTGCATAGTGGCAATATAACTGACCATGCATTTGATGCTTGATATATTACATACTGTATATAAAGAGATCACTGTTATAGAAGCATATGAATGGTGGATGCCACCATGAGCAAAGAGATAAGTTCATTAATCAGCAGAATGTAATGGCTACAAAACCAGCAGTTGTAATAATACTGTAGGAAAGCAGTAGTTCAGGGTATCTGTGGCCTTGATTTAGGAAAGTATTATTGCATTTCATTCCTCTACTCTGAATGTAAAGTTTACATTATAGAGTAGCTCTGACTGATTTATGGAGAGTGGACTGCTGCCATTAAATGGTACAGTTATGGATGCGTATGTATGTGCTGAATAATCTTTAGAATGAAAACCGAAATGATAAAACTTAAAGCATCCATGTTCAGGTGTAAATGCTAGCTGCTGTGTAATATGATATATATTTGAGTAAAGGGAGTTGAATTCCTAGTTTTATAGATATATTATTAATTTATGCTCAGTTTCAACACTCAAAACATTTTTTTTTTTACTGTTATATGTTTTAACCTGAGAGTGAAAACATTAAGAGCTTTTTTTTTTAATTCTCTAACTAGAAGTTATTTCATTTCTGCTAGTTTAATTTACACACAATAGCCTACAGCACATTGTAGCATTGTATATTTTGTAAACTAAAGGAAGATCATCGCAGTGATAGACTTGATTTAAATCTTTGATAGAAAGCTATTTCACTGATTGCTTGAGAATTTTATAAGCTATTGCTTTTTAAGTTTTAAGTGCACATTGTTTTGTTTTTGTTTTTTGGTGGGAAGGTTGCACAATTATTTTTGTCTACCCAATTTTTGATTCAATAAATAATTTTGTAATCAAGTGAAAACAGACCTCTTTTTGAATGGCTTTCTTTGTTGAAATTGTTCATATCTAAAAGAGTCATATCTGTATTGTAGCCGCCTTCCTGAAGAATTTGCATTTTCCCTCTAAAATAGCAATTAGACTTGTTTGTTTGCTTCACCAGATGGTCGTATGAACCTTGCCCTGGAAAGCATCACTCTGATGCGCCTGTGCCATTCCCAACACTGTGGTTGCCTGTATACTGTGGTCATCCTGCTGTCCTTATGAAATATATTGTAACCTCTCTCTCTCACCCTGTCTGTCACTGCCACACCACAGATGAGATACTATTCCAGGCAGCAGCTCATGGCCCTGACTCATCACAATGTGGTCACACAAAATGACTCTCACAGAACTTGCACCTAACCTGCATTCCTGATTCCTGAAACACTCATCGCCCCTCCGCCTCCCCCCACACCCCCGAGATGCTGCTGAATGATGCAAATATCCTTATTAGTTGCAAAATCACAAGGAAAGACACAGTGTAGATGCAGACATTTGTAGAGAAGTGATAATTATTGTAACAGAGGATATATTGTAGATCTACACTGCTGGAAACAAGTTGAGAGTGTTGGTTAAGCTTACACTGGTACAAATACTGTGCTTTGTTTATCATTTTTTAATTATCTCATTTGCTAATGTGTGCAAGGTCTGGTAGAGAATAAAAATACTAAATTGTTCACTTAATTGTTCATCTCATACATCATAAACAAAATATATAAAACATAATAAATAATTCTTCTATTAATTGCAAACATGCATGTTCATGTCCTCCTTTTTAGTCATTTTACTAATCGTTTCAGGGTGATGTAAGGTGACTTCTTGCAGAGGAATAAGTCAGAGTGCAGAGGGTGATGTTGGTTGCATTGACCAAAGAGAGAGCTGTAAATTCCTGCAGGACCACAGGCTCTTTTGTGGGTCAGAATTCATGCTCACTCTACAGCCATTCTAATCTGCTTTACAAATCTCTGTAGGGTGTGTATGGGTGTAGGGTGTGTATGGGTGTGTGTGTGTGTGTGTGTGTGTGGTTGTGAGTGATATTTTCGTTGCGAGTATGTGTTTGAGCTTGTGCCTGTGTTACGGTTCCAAACCATTTTAACCATACCAGCAACGTAAACAACCTCCGAATCAAGAATTACCAGAACATCACACCACATAATCCAACAGAGATGAATGCATTTAGGTTTGGCTTTAGTTACAGCTTTACCAACCTTATTGCTTGGTTTGTGTTTGTTGCCATAACAGTTTCACATCTAGGCCTAAGGCAGTTAGGAACGAGATGTTACACTTCACCTTGCCAGTAACCATGTTGACAAATATAATTCAAATCATGTAATTTAAATCAAATCAGGAACTGTGTACAGTTTGTTTAGATGTGGGTGTCGGGAGTAATAGGTTGGTTGTTTAACATTGAGTGGCATATTTTTCTTTTTCTTAACTCACAAATAAGTAATCAATAATGAAAATGTGTTGGCAACTTCTACTAAAAGCACATTTATCCATGGTCCTGTGAGGCACTTTAGTGAAAGCCATTCACCAACTGCTTTCACTCATATTACACATCTTTGTTAGTCTTGACTGCTAGACTTATGAGTGATCAGCAGGGGTTTATATTGACTTTGTTTTCTGATGTTGGGAAGTCTACTATGTATCTGATCAATCAATTTGAACAAAAGCTTGTGTGATGCTGAATGTCTGATGAGGTGAAATCAACATAATGTGTGTTTAGTTTATGTCTCATAGGAAGGATGTTTTGTTGCGTGGCGGCACCCTGGTTATGAGTGACATGATGTGTGTATGTATGTATTTGTGTGTATGATGCAACGGCCGCACAATGTCTGCTCTTTGTGTTCTCTCTGTGTGCGTATGTGTAACTGGGTGTGTGTTAAGGCATTGAGGAGACACAGTGTGAACCCCCCTGTTGTCCTGATCCAGACACATACACACACACACACACACAGCTCAGGACTGATGGCCTTTTGCACTTCAGACTCCCATGGTGTGTTCCCATCACTTAGGCTTATCCAAGTCTGGCAGTATGAAAAATAAACACAAGGTTCAGCCTGAGGCACATAGCTTTATTTGACAGTGTTGTGGGTTGAACTCAAGTCACTGCCTTTGGTGCATGTCACTCTTTCTAAATGTTATTAATCTCCATGTACTCAAAACTGAGTCTAAACTGCAACAACACATGAGCTGAATGTAAACCTCTTGATGTTGTTCTCGGTCCCATAAACACCAGAAGGTCTTATGCAAGACCTTTACAAGGCTCAGAAGGATAAAAACACAACAGTGCCGGGAAGGTAACTGGTGCAGTGAGATTTGACTGAGATTTGAGATTTGACCTGTTGTGCAATACACATACCTCACATATGCTACCGGTGTTTTTATTTCTGATAGTGCTTGTCAGAGCAGGGGCTTCAATAAAAGTGAAGTGCTGTCTTGCAGACTTTGGATTCATGGTGTACCATAATGGTATTATTTTAAACTAAATCTACATTTAAATAAATGAACTTCTCGCCATATAGTGATTTGTGCTTATGCAATTTTTACGGTACATTCACTGTTCTGAGACAGCGACAGTGTCACAGGTCCTCAAGAGGCAGAATCCTTTGATTACTGTCCTTTTAGCCCATTTTTTTTGTTATTGCAATGAATTAGACTGACTGAAAGACAAGCACATATTTAATATCCACATAGTTTAATTGGAAACATCCACTGATAAATGTCTGGTGACAAATGCATTACAACCAAGTTAGTATTTGAAAACACACACTGAACATCAAACACCTTAAATCTCTGTTTTAAGGGACAATATGCATAATATTTCACATCTTACTTTCATATCCATTTTATTCTGTGGCAGGCAATTGAATGCATAAATGTGAGAAAAACATTATTTACCTGCTTTCTTTTTCACAATGAACCCCCTAATTCTGTATCTTACAACCCACTGAGACGTTTCATATTAAAATCCGGCTGAAATTTGCATAAAATAACTAATTTTAAAAAGGACATTTAAACCTGGACAGCAAAACCAATGTAGATCAATACTTAGATTAAAGCTAGATTAAGATCTTGATTAAGGTTGCTGAAAGTACCAAATTTCTAAATCTGATTATTTCAATCTGTGACTTTGATTACAGATGGAGGAGCTTTACAGTTTTTTCCCATAGAGCAACTTTGCTTTAGAGACAAGAAATCATTTGCCATTGATTCTTTGTCTGTAACTTAAAAGCAGCGGATCGCATTGTCAGTTTTCTAAGACACTGAACTCATGACAAGACAGCGCTTCAAAAAGAAAAAAAAGACGGAATCCTCTGAACACGCCCTTATTCCCATAAGACGTGAACGCCGCATTAATCACCCCTCACTTGTGGGCGTGGTTTAGTCTAAAGGGGAGGGGTTGTTTGCGTGTGTGTGTGTGTGTGTGTGTGTGTGTGTGTGTGTGTGTGTGTGTGTGTGTGTGTGTGTGTGTGTGTGTGTGCGTGCGTATGTGTGTGTGTGTCCTACCCGGCCGCATGAGATGAGCTGCCTGCAGTCTTTGCAGCCACTGTTTTCGCCTCCTCCTCCTCCTCCTCCTCCTCTTGCCTCTGTCTATCTGTCCAGTCCGGGAATGTTGACCACCGTGGCCTGATCCAGCGCTGTCGAGTGTCCCTTCATCTCAAGACTGCCACTCCGGTTTGTGTCTCTGAGGGTCGTAGCCTGCCTGAGCTGATCTGGCTGTAAAGGTGAGTGCATGCTACCGGACGAAGAAGCCGCTGTTCTCATCGTGCTCCTTGTGGGAGGAGGGATAAAAAGTCCACCGAGAGCGGTCAGTGAGTAAAAGTAAAATAAGAAATATAAATAAATATATATGTTTTTTAAATGTAATTTGAAAAATAAAACTTGAATTTGCTGTTGTGATGACACGCACTGTTTTGCGGGTCGGAACACATGTGCGCACTGCGCGTAACCGCGCCTCGCGGGACCTGAGTCCATGCCCTCCTCTCTGGCAATAAGGTAGCGGTCATTGAACTTTGAAAACAAGTTTATTTATCGGATCGGACTGTTGCACTCAGCTGTAGTGACTTTACTGTATTCACACTAGTGGAAAGCTTCCGCCGTAGACACCCCAGCCTGTTCCGGGGTTAGTACGCGTGCCGATAAGCTGCCTGGATCTCGTGCGCTTTCCTGCACCTTTCCCAACATTTACTGTGATTCGAGTCCCTCTTGGGGAACATTATTTTGACCTCAACAGCCTTCTGCCTGCCTGCCGTGTTTACAATTGCGTAACAGCAGTCTACAGTGGCTCATAGCCTACTTTCTATCCAGTAGGACTCCAGCTCCCCATGTTGCGCCCCCCCAGCAACCCCCTCCCTCCCTTAACTCAATTCTGTGAGAGTTTCACTAGGCTGGCTTTATCCTTTTGGCAGCATTTGCTTTTGGGGGTGGGTAGGGGGAGAAAGAGGCGTTTTCCCAGGGATACTCATGTAGCCTTACTGCAGTGGTTCCCAAAGTGAGCTCCTGGGACCTCCTGAGGGTCCTTGGGTGGGTTCCAGGGGTCCCTAGGAGAGTGTAGAATTGTTGAATTAATTTAGGAGGAACAACAGATTAAAAAAGTAAAAAGAACACATTTTTTAATTCACAAGGTGACATAACAGACTATAACAATTGTTATCAATTGTTAAACAGGTTGATAGAACTGTGTTTGGATCCCTGATGTGAAAATCTTGAGGAACTCTTGGCCTACTCATTCATATTCATAAAATCTTTAATACTGTAAATGCATACTGCAGTTGCAACTGGACCACTCCTTTATGGTACACTCTATACTCTATTGTATATGCCTCTTTTATTTTACTGAGATATTTGTATGGAGGAAGAAGAGAATATAATTTGTTTTAAAAGTCTGCTTCAGTGTATATTCTCAAATGATTGTGTCAGTAATACAATATTTTGCCTTTAGTATTTCACTATTGTGAGGATCTATGTTAAATGGTGACAATGCTAATAGACAGAGAGAGTCAGAGGGAGAGTCTGATCATTATCTAATCTAACTTCATGTGGAAATATCTTGACAAAGCAACTCTTCATACACAGTCTAATCTCTGCCCTGTCTTTTGGGCACTCTTCCAAATCAATTTCTTTATTGGCTGCATGTGGTCTTTGCAGAAAGTTGCATAACCACCCAAATTTATGATTCTTGGAACTATCGACGTTGACCCGTGTATTCTGAATGCAGATCAGGGCTCTCACTGGGAATGTGGAGTTAGACTGGAAGGAGGCACTGAGGGGCTGATGCACGTTGCAAGGTTTTGTAGGCATTAATGCATCCCAAAATGGCTCTGTCAGTGCGCATTTTCAAGGGAAATACTGAGTCATAAAAGTCTCTGAAAAGTAATAAAAAATGTAGGATTCACCTGTTGCTCAATTTGGATTTTTCAGCTGGACAGGCAGAGCAATAGTCTTCCATTTCTCACTGTGGTTAGGGGGACACTGGATAAAAATAAGCTTTGAGAACAAATTAGTATTGTCTGTGGTGGTTTTAGTGCATCTAGCATTCTGACTTTGTCATTCAACCCTTATTGGATTAATTATAATCTGGCCTACCACTGATATTCCACACAACCTGGCAACCTACACAGGAGCAGTAGATACTGCACACATGCATGTCCCTCTGCATGTTTACCTCTAAGCGTGGTTGAATACGAAGTATTTGATCACGTGGCATACAGTCTAAAATATGCTATAGCTGCATCTTTTCAAGCATGTGATTTTTCTGACACTCTCCCATTCATAACCAAACAGGATTTCTCTTTTCCTCGCCCCTGCCCATTATTTCCTGCTTTCTTTCATTTAATTATGTTGTGGTCACATCCCTGTGCACATGGCAACCACTCGAGCTGTGGTTTCTTTCACCCCCTCAGCACAAGTCCTGCTATTTCAAGTCCATGCTCAGTAAGCACAGGCATGACGGGGCATGAACTCTGCGAGACTACAGGCTGCCAAAAGGCTGCTGACTGCACATATTGCACATAATTATACTTATAAGCTATACTCAACTCGCTGTAGGATTCAGACTTGTGTGTTTTGTCTTTTGAGAATCCCTGAAGAATCTAAAATGCATTTTGTTCTGCTGCTCACACTCCACTGGTTTTTGATTGAAATACTTTGTTTCATTTCATGCCTCATTTTAAACATTTCTTGATGTACAGATGCATAACCGTGCGAATACTCCTCTTATCCTTGCTTGTATGCATGTAGTTTCAACTGCCACCCAAGGGAAAAAGGGGCAGAGATATACTATTAGCTGGTATTGGTGGTATAAGAGCTTGTGGTCGTGCTCTAGGCAGCATTCCATTGGGTCTTGCGTCAGCCAGCAGTCATTCAGCACTGGTTAGTCTGGGCTTATACACTGTTAATACCCCCTCCCTGATGTCATGACACCATTAACCCAAGCCTGCTGGGGGACCACAGCACAGTTCATGTCAGTCAACTGACTCTGCCTGCATCTAAAAGCAGAGCACCCTCTGTACCCAGCTGCTCAGCTGGGCTGTCAGTGGTCAAAAAAGAATCCAGTGATGTTAGAGGCTGCTGTTTGTTTTTTGAATAAAGGTTAATTTTGGACTCAGTTGCGTAATCAGGCGTCATTTCTACATTGTAACCCTTCTATCCTCTGTTCAAATACTCTACATTGGATTCAGTTTCCACAAACTAGGCCTCAAACCATGTGTGCGCAATGCTGCAAAGTTTTGGATTGTTTGGACTCACACTCAACCACAAGTTAACAGTTCTAATGTGACCACTTATTGTTGACACTACAGCCCAGTTAATGTTTTATGTACTTGGTATCTCAACTATAACCGCTGAGTAATCATGTTCTGCTTTGTGAGGAGTCATTTCTAGGAACCTAAGACCTTGCCAGAGGAAAAACATTGTGGTATTATTTTTCCTCCTCCCACTCCATACTGTAAATATGGACCTGTACAAACCCGATTCTCGACGCTTTCCACTTGTGACCTAAGGTGATGCAATGCTTGCTTGTCTAACCACCACAGTGTACAGTGGATTGAGTTTCTCACTGTCTGGTGTTGGTCCAAATGTGGCTGAAACCCAAGCCTGCATGAGAGGCAAGAATGTTGCCTTTATTCCGCAGGTAACTGAACACCTGCGGGACCACAGATTCGGGTGGGTACAGGTTCTGTGCCGTGGATGCAGACGAAATGATCTCTCTTATGCATATGTACAGTGTTTTTTTTCCCCCTTGCTCTCTTGTTCTCTTGCTTTTATCACTATATGTCTCTCGTCTCAGTTTATCTTTGTCTCTTTGTCCATCTGTCTACCCCATTGTCTGCCCCCCTCAACTGCCTCTTTCTTTAGTTCGCCTCTCATACTGTCTCCTGCCTTTATCTCTCTCCGTTGATCTGTGTCTCACCGTACCAGCTGGAATCTGCAATGCAAAATCAAAACAAACCATGGTTAGTTGACTTTCGTGGACATATCGTATGATTAAAAACAAAAAGGCCTTTTTTTTCTAGAAATATTTCCCAGTTTGAAGCCTCAGAACAATACGGGCATTTTTTCTGCTCTTGAATTATCACACTGTCGTAAACCCTATTCTGATTCGCTCCCACGCTCTGATTATGGCACTTTTGACCATGTATGCATGCATTTTGTCGTACATAATTGCATTTTCTGCCCTCTGGTTTTCTAGTATTATTCCCAGACTTAGAAGCGATTAGGGCTTAGAGTGGTGTACTTTGGTACTTAGGAATAGGACTTGCGCTAAGTCCTTGTTAATATGATTTTTTTCAGCCAACCAAGTTTGTTAGCATTCCTAAGAGTAAGTAAGTAAAATAAATCCTGTTCCTATTTCCCCTCAAGTGGTCAGATCGTACTCCAGTCTTTTTTGATACAGGTTAAATGTTTTACTTACAAGGTCAATATTATTTGGGTTTGATATTTTCCTTTGCTGTGGTTGATGATGCCATTTGCACTGATTCCTTTATTGTTTTATCAGTGTTAAGTTCTTGAGTAAGAGGGCATCTAATGTGATAGTTCTGTGTATTTTATTTTTATCAGTTGAATAAGTTTTGTGCTACCAACAGGTGTAGTAAAGACAGAGTAAGGAGAAGACAAATCCATCTAATATAGCCCTCTGGGACCACCATTACACCCAACTTGTGCACAAGCACCACTGCTCCCAAGCCCAGTCCATTCATCTTGCCCATTGCATAAGACCAGCTCTCTCAAGCAGCCCTGAAATCCTCATCCAATTAGGCACTGTCCATGTTTCCAAAAGGCCTTTCTCTCATAGACTGGTGCTATTCAGCCTCCCCCGGCATGACATCAGGCCCTCTCTTATAGCCCCACTTTACGCTGCTGCTCCCAAATAATGAAAGCTGCCAATTAATGACTAATCAACATGTGCAACAAGCACATCCAGTGAGGAGTGACTACCATCTAATCTGCTGATTAAAACAGAGGACAGAGATGCTCTGTTCAACTTTCTCTCCCCATCTTTCAGTGTTGCATTGCTGCAGAAACAACGGCCAACCTACACACACAACCACACAAACACACCGACTCTGACAGCCTCATTTGAGAAGCCTGAAAGTTGATAATTGGAATGATTTGCATGTTTCATTTTAGAGTTACTTGGAAAGTAGTTTTGATCAGTAATAATACCAGTTTTTTGATTGTTACAGCTGGGTAGGAGGTAGCTGGTGCGTTGTAGTTCTGCATGGGTTAACAGTGGGAATCAGAGGGAATCAGATTGGTGGGAAGGCTTGGGTGAGTTTGGCAGGTGTGGTGTTGGAAAGGGGTGTGATAAGTGTCTGATATCTGCAGATTTAAAGAGGTGGATCTCAATGACATGTAACACTGTTTGTCCCACCAATTTTCATGCATAAATCTTGGTTTAGTAGGATGTATTATGTGTCAATAATTTAGACATACAATAAGACACCAAGACAGTCCAGTCAAATCTGCTCTTTGAGTCCAGTGTGGTCCATGGGCGATGGCACAAGTTTGCAGATCTGCGAGAGAGATGGGTCAGGGGTGAAGAGTAGAAAGGCAACCCTTAAAAACAATGTATTTATGGATGGTTTGGTTTTAAGACTCTTAAGATTCTTCATATTTATATGCAATCAAAAATCAGGGTTACTATTTCCAAAGCTGGTGAAGAGCAGCAGTTATGGAGCAACATTAGCATTCATTTGAGTGGCGTCTCTGGCCATCTGGGGAATGTAAGTCCAATACTCAGTCTCCTTTTAGCTCCTGATGGAAATGTCTGGCTGCTTATTGCTCCATGATGTTCAGGAGGTAGTTGCAAACTTTGTCAGTCTGCTGTTTTGCACTGGCCTGGTAGCATACAATAGTTTTATTAGAATTTTTTTCCCTGAAAAGAGCTGATGAGAGCGGTGAGAGTGAACCAAAACAATGAAGTTGCAGGTCATAAAAACAAAACAATTAGTTTAAAGATGCTAAAAGGCACCATAGAGCCGAGGGGAACTGCTGCATGAAGTGATAGTTCTCTGCAGGTTTGTAACTACAGGTGGCTTCTCTCACATTACACATGTTATTTGATCCATTGTTAGCATAGAAAAATTGAATAGTCTTGTACAGTCACCCCAGGTATCCTGTATCATCTTTCGCAATCCTTTCACCTGATATTGGGCTGTTGAAATGACAGGACAGGCTGTTCTCTACTGGCTATGGGTGTGTGACCAAACTTTATCTAATTTGTGACTAGAGTTGCAGAGGGTCCCTTAAGCACCACCTGTCAACTGAAAAGCCATCTGCTTAATTGAGATACATTTAGCTCAACCCCTTTTTAATCAACATAACTTTATCTGTTTCAAGTAGTGCTACTCTTATGTTACGGTTTGAATGCAGCAGTGGGTATTAGATAGATAGATAGACACATGTATGTTTATTTTCAATCAATTTTAGTAACTGGTAGAACTGTCAACAGAAAAATTATTCTTACTGCTGCAAACATTCTTCAACTGAGTACTTTGGTTATCTGTGTGGATACTTTGGGAACTGGACTTTAAGACACTCGCCAGTAGAAGTAGCAACCATGGGCTGACTCTGGTTGTAGAAGTCAACTTTTGTCTTGTCGCTGTTCAGGGAAATATTACAAACCCAGAGGGTGAGTTTAGACAGAGTGTAAATCATGCTTGAAGACATGCATACACACACTTGTGCACACATACTGTGGAACAACCTCTCACATGCACACTCTGCTCCCCCATGTCTCTCTCTCTGTTTCTCTCGAGGCCTTTGACACTTCCATTTGATAATGAGTTTTGATTTAAGCTTGTTCTAGCTTTAGTGTTTGTCTCCGCAACACAAATGCTGCGTGTGTGTTTATTCTCGTGTAGTCAGCATCATTATCACGGGATGAAATTTCACACATGAAAATATGAGAGGCTGTTTATTGTTGGGCTCTACCTTGCATGGCGAATGCAGTGTCTCCCAGTAAACCTTATGCAACCTTCCAGAAAAAACCTATGTATCAAATACAGTAATACATTAAATAAAGTCAAGTGACATGAATTTTGTTTAAACGTTAGTAGCATTAAAAGCTGACATTGATAATCTAAACAACACACTGCTGCTATTTTCTAGCTTTTAGTTTGTATTTGTCTCGATGGGAAATTACTTGAACTATCATAGAAACGGGACATGATCCATAATGTTTTATCCCCTTTTACCTCTCCATCTGAGCATCTTGAGCATCTGTATTAACATTTCTTAAGATTAAAAAATCCATGAGGGCTACATGTATTTTTCCTTGTTGGATGGAGCAGACAGATACTTGATAAAACAAATATAAGTGATCAGAGGCTGTTTAGAGGGTGATCAGGGAGTGATCAGAATCCCCACAGGAGCTGATGGGACGGTGTATCCACAGGAGCAGGCGCTAGTGTTCGGATGTGCGATAGAAAAAACAGTCTTGCTGACCTCTACCCTAGGGCACTGCAGATAAAACACTATATTCCTTGACACTGTTTGACCCCTGGAGGCATAAAAAAGTCACCTTTTGACCTTATGATACCTGAGTAGGAAGCTTACAATCGTTGTGGACTCACATATTCTACCATATGTTCTCCACTTTCGCCCATCACTATCCACCCTATCCCTGGCTGGCCCACAAATCAGTGCTTGTCATTTCATGAGGTTGGGGTTTGCCATGTTGCATGTGTTTTTTTTCACCCAGTACCCTATATGGAAAGAATGTGCTCTCTGCATTCCAAAGATGACTGAGCAGAGCTGAACAGCCCAGTGTTAAGCTGTGTCCAGTCCAATCAGCTGAAGTCAAGTTGACTGAGATGAACACATTTTACAATTATATACACAAAGAGAGTAGTTGACACAGCTGCACAGCTGAGCTGTAGTTGTACAGTTGCTGCTATTGAGCACTGAGGCATTTCAGTTTTGCTTATTGAACCAGCAGTGTTTCATGTGTGAAAGGGATTCAATTAATTGTAAAGTACCCAGAAAGGTTATTTGCATGGTTAATCTGTTATAAATCTGACATCTTTGGATGTGAAATGATTCAATACTGTAAAAAAAACGTTCTCAATTGTCTGCTTTGACTTCTCTGGCTTCTCTGGCCCAGACTGGAGACACCTGATTCCAGTATCCATTTCAGTTACTCCAGCTAAAATCATGTTCATAGTGGGTTTACATTTCCCTACATGTATAGGCGCAGTATCATAGCATGCCCTGTTTGTTTTTTTCATACTTTTGCTCTAACAAGTTATACAATGTAAACACTTTAATCCAGCTTTTCTTTTCATTTTTTTTAAAGAAACGTTTTGGCTGGTTTAGTAATGGCTTTGGAAACAGTAGAATGACTATAATAAACTTCAAAATAATCCTTTGTAACCTAAGCCAAATACCAAGTATCTGATTTCATTCAGAAACACTGAATGTTGGATGAGATTTTAGAATCAAATAACTTCTTTTCTACCATTTAAATAAATGTTGTGAACTGTGCTGTACAGAGCTCTTCCAACATCTGACTTAGAAGTCAACTGACTTCCATGAATCTATGCTACAGTATGTTTATGGACGCCCCACTATAAATAACGCCCACTATTTAGAATGTTTTCCCAATTAGGAAAAGACAGGAATAACGCAGCACCGAAATGTACAAATTACAGGCAAGTAGGGACCAAGACTAGACACATAGATACACAGACAGGAAAACATGTAGACACACAGGTAGAGAGACTTATACACAGATTGACAAAAAGCCAAGAAGGAAGAGAGAAATATACACCGAACTGATTGATTGTTGACAGTTAAGACAGACAAACCAGACCAACATGTAGACAGACAGGTTTAAACAAAAAAAAAATCAAACCAACTTCTTAGTTTACAAGACATGTTTGGCAGTGTAGCTCACAAGACAGTCATTTGTTTCAGGTTTGGCCTGCATACAGTATGTGAGGTCAAAAGTTTAATATTTCCATTTCCCACTGTAGGTATTTTTATTGGAGTCCTTGGAAAGGCTTAAGGAAGGGAAAAAGTTAATAACCTGTTATTCAATATGGGAGGAAGTTGTGGCTTAAATAAGTAATGACAGCATTAAAAACTATAATGAGAGTTAATATACAAGATTATAGATGTATATTTATCATCTATAATCAAACCTCCTTGTCCAAAACCTTTACTTTGCAATCCCTCATTTCTTTTTGGATCAGTACATTTGCATTGCATGCTGTATTTACATTCATGGCATTGGTTGCAAACAAAGTCCCGCGGCCTCCAAAGTCTTCTTAACATCCATCTTTGGTCTGGCTAGCTGGTCAGCTCCAGCCACTGATCCACCACCATGCAAAAGAGGAGCTCTGTTCAAGGAAATGTTTCTACTGTTTCAATTAGGCTTTACTTTAAATAGCCCTGGTTTCTGGTGATCCCAGACCTCGCCTTTGGCTTTTCTGCAGGGCTTATCACCCTGGGATGTTAAAGCTGGACCCCTGAGATGTAAGCACATATCAGCACATTAACCCCCAGACTGACTAAGCATGTAGGCCACCAGGACGTGTTCATCTGCGGCTTCAGTTTACAACTGTGATTTGTTTATTAAGAGTCCAGGAGAAACACAGAGACTGATTACTCATCATTTATATGTTGTAACATCCAGTACTGTATGTAACAGCGAGAGGCCAAAGTGTGTCATTTTCACAACAACAGTAGCAAAGGTTTACCACAATGGTGACTTAGTGAATTTACTCATTTTCTATAAAGGAAAACCCTAACTGAATAATTATCTTATTATCTTATTGGCTCAAGTGCAGTGTCTTATAACATAGTATGCTCTTGCTAATTTTTTTCTTCAAGTTCTTCCTATATTTGTGTGGAAAGGAGACATTTGAACAATGTATCATACCTGTATCGACACTAAATATTTTGGAGAATATCAGATGGATGCTGGTGAAAACTCCAAGCAGAGCACCCTCAGTAGAGTCCTTAGTATTTGCTGTCAAGTCTCAACCACGACAGTGCTGGTGCTGGTGAGGATTTATGATTCACGATAGGCATTGTTAAGACCCCTGCGTTTGAAGTCCACCAGCTAACATTCTCCCTCATGCAAGTTTGAGCAAAAATCACATTAATGAATCCAGATGCAGTCACCTCACCGTTGGGTACAGCCGCCGCACCCCAATGTCCGCCCTTTCTAGTGCAGAGACGACATCCGGATAATTGCACTGTCAAGGTCAAAGATGGTTAGGTTTCAGTATGCTGTTCAAGTGGAAGGAATCAAATCAAAGGGTCCTGAGTGGGTCTAATCCCTGCACTGGAATGGCTTTGATTGGGTCAGGGAGCAATTAAGCATAGGTGCGTGTGTGTTTGGTCAATATATCAGTCACTGAAAGTCACTGTGGCACATATAAGCACTTTGAAACTTGGGCTACAAGGTATTTTAATGCTACACGGAACGCCTGAGCTTTTTTCCCATATTTTATCACGCACAGTTGAAGCAGAATTCACAATTTACACTCGTGATGTTAAAACTCTATATTTAATTCAGTGGTATTTAATGTATGATAACTAATCCTCATAAAATGAAAGTAGCAGTTTTGATAAGGACTTAAGCTTCAGTTTAGTGTCTAATGTAGTTAATTGAAGCCTACTTTTATCCGTCCTGCACAACCTCCAGACTCCTGAAAAATAATAAATATACAATTCAGCCACAGCTAGTCAGCAAGTCTGTGGCGCCTAATGAGGGGCTGCTCGGAGAGTTTAGGCTGATGTTAATTTGTTTTGTTTTTGTTGTAAACTGTGTGTCTGTAAATAATGTGTAAATGACGAGCTGTCCTTGCATGCCAGCCGGCCAGGCCACACACATGGATTGACACAGTAACACACACACACACACAAACTGACACACACTCATTAAGAGCAAGCCCTTTAGCGGTCCGAGTGATCGTGGTGCCAAGGTCTTTGTTTAGAATGCATTCATGGTTTGGTCATTATTTGCAAGCAATTTTGGAGGTATTAAAAAAAAAACTTTTCACTTTTAGTTCTCAAATATTTGGAAGGGAAAAGTGCTGAGTGACAGGTTTATTATATCTGGTCAGCTGACACAATACTGAGGATAACCCACATCTTGTAAAAGAGGAAAAACTGCAGAATTTAATTTAATTAGCCTTTGTTAAAGGGGACATATGCTTTTTGTTATGATGTTGGATGTCTATGTTAAACATGGTCAAATGTCCAAAACCTGGGGTGAACTTATGCAAGTCAAAAACCCAAGCCTTAGTCTGCTCTGAATGTTTCGTTTGCAGTGTTATCTCTACTTCCTCCTCGTGATGACATCAAATTGCTGGTGCATGACCATAAACGGCCGTCTGTTCCATAGCCTTTGTCGCTAAGGTTGTTAAATGGGTTGTTTGTGTTGTCCACTCACATATTTTGGATTGGAATAGGGCTCGAACATGTATGGATGTATTTGAGAAGTTTCCGTAAAGTAAAGAATGAGAAAAAGAAGTGAGATCCTACTGCTACTGTTTGTTTACTGCCTCTGGGAGCTAACCAATCAGAACAGAGCGGGCTCATCAGGAGGGGGGCCTTAAGGAGACAGGAGCTAAAATGGCCTGTTTCAGACAGAGGCTGAACTGAAGGGCTGAATAAAGGGCCAGTATAAGATCAATAGGAAGTTTTTTGAATTTTAAATCATGCAACGATATACTAGTAGAATAAAAAATAAAAATATAGACCTAAAAATGTGCATGATGCATCCCCTTTAAGTTCATTTTTGACTGACACAATGGACATTATAATCATAAGAAAATGTAGTTATTATATGTACCTTGTTGTGTTTCTGACCTCTAGTTGCACTATGGAGCAGTTTTTTTTACGAGTTCTCATTTTGTTCATGCGCACAAGGCACACATGTAGGCACATGTGCAATATGTGTCACAATACATAGTTCAGCCAATGGCTTCACACTATGCCAATGATCTACAGGTGGCTATAATATGCTAAGTAGCGCAGCAATGCGCCAGCAAAAGCAAGGAAAAAGAAGGCTGCAAGCTAGTAAACATGAATGTAAATGATAAAAAATTGGCTTTGCAAATGTTTTAAGTGGAAAGAAATGGATTCAACACTTTTGTAAGACCTCAAGGATACACACAATACATTTTGGTGAGTAACACTCAATGTAAACATAACTTTTGCTTGTTTACCAGAAAGCTCTGCATAGTCCTTTAATGCTCAGATGTTTATATTTATATCTGCTCTTAATTTCTATCTTCCAGTCTATGCATTGGACATTTTTAAGATGTTAATTAACACACAGACAATGCTGTCATGTTAGTTTGCTTAAAAAACTCATTGTCATTTTGCTTGCATCAGTTTTGTCAGAGAAGTTGACCATATGATTTGATTTATTTGATTTATTTATTTATTGAATGGGACAGTGTGCAGTTTGAAACATTAAAGATGCACTGCACCAGAGTTAGCTTGAAGCTAATTTGCATCTGATTGTACATTAACCAGTCAGTCAGACACAGTAAGATACACAACTCTACAAACATGTAGAGCTTCTCAAAGACCCTTAAAAACTCTTAAAAATAGGGCCTTTACACACCTGCACACAGCCACACATGCACAGCATATGTAAACATCCACATACACACACATATGTACACATACAGTACATGCACACATGCAGAGCCTCATGTACAGGCAGAAATGGACACACATACACACACCCTACTGCCGCAAGGGCAGCCTGCTCACAACCGCTAATGCAAACATGAGATAATATTAGCTTTCTATAAAATGGCAGGTCATATTTTTGAAATACCAACAGGGGGTCATGAACTGCTGCATAAAAGACCGTCATAGTTGTGAGCTCGAGCTGCTTGGCTCAAAATATACCCAGGGGTCTAACTTAAGACCTGGACTGGTGCCTGCCGTGTATTTTTGGGTCAGTGTTTACAGGTGTTTGTTCAGTGGCGGCAGTGCCAAGAGGTTAATAGGATACCCACTTTAAGAAGTTCAAATAGACTAAAGTCCATGTTGTTGAATTTGTGGGTTTTTTTGACCCCAGGAGGGAGGCTTCATAGAGTAGAAGAACACCTTTAAAGTCCGCTGTGGAGCAACTTCTATTACAGTTATGTTAGCTTACAAAGACCACGCCTCAGCAGATTGTTCAGTAAGTTGGAGTATAGCAGGATTGTCAATTGGGTAGCAGTCAGCACGGTAAATGTATCAGGAAACCCAAGATGACAAGGCTCATGGTGAGGGAAGCCTCTCATCTTTTAGGCTCTTAGGTTTCCTTAATAGAGATATATTTTGCTGCAATGAAGTGCCAAGCCATATTAGCTCTTTTATCACCCAAATAATGGATATAAAGGCTCCAGCGCATGCATCTACCCTCAATAAAGAGCATAAATCACTGCAGGACACTGCTCAAATTTGTGATGTCGTTCACAGAATTAGTCCTCCAGTTATCTGTCTTTACCTGATGAATGATTTCAGTTAAGTGAAACATCCTCACCACATTGAAAAGCTGGATTTGTCTGGTACGAATCTAGTGACCAAGAAGTGTAATTCTTTGCCTGTTTTACAAAATATTTGTTCATATTACAAAGCATCTTTTTTCATATTTGGGGTTAGTCACAAACTAAAATTGTGGGACAAAGGGAGGTACATCAGTATTTCTGTAGATTTGAATAAGACTCAGTTTTTCTGCTCACACTTTTCATTTGTAACCGACCAGTGTTCCTCCCTTGTTGCTTGTTGATGTTGTTTACTGTGGGTCTATGTGGGTTAAGATGTGCTCTGTGCTATATCTGTCTTCTCAGAACCTAGATTTCATCTTCCTTCTGTCATCCTCCTCTCCTTCCCTCATCCTTCCTCTCTTGGACCTTCTCACCCCACCCCCCTCCCCTTCTTCCCTTGGAGTTTTCCACTAACCTCCATTTGTCTGCTCTTCTTCCTCTGCAGGTAGTTTGCTCTGCCCATCTTCTGTCACAACTGATCCAACCGAGCAAATTGTACAAAGGAACTGAGAAACACAAAGCATGGCTGTGGCCGGATGTCCGGATTATTTCCTGCATCATCCAAATTATCAGGTAAATGGCAATTTCCTGTGTTGGCTTTTCATCCGTTCTCTTGACTACTTTTCAAGTTGAAATAAAACATAAAGACTAGACTAGAAATGAAACAGCCAAGAGTAAACTGTGAGAAGCCAGACTGTGATGTCAGTATGAGACATTCTCCAAAGCTAGACTCACAGGATGTCTGTTTAAGCTTTTAAACTGAAATGAACTTTATTTAATAGAAATGCTGACATTTCTAAACTAGAAATGTGCCCGTGTTCCCATGAAACTACTTTGGATTCTGTTGCAGTGTCCAAAGTTGGACTATCCACAGGGCATGGCTAACATGCACATAATTCATAAATGAAACTTCTGAGAATTTGTTAGAAGGATGAGGTTGTGAATTTTGAACTCTCTACTTGTACAAACCCTTCTTATTATTCATGTATTTAATATGGAACGAACGAATAATAAACCATCGGAGAAGTACGCAAAGTACTGATTTGCTTCCAAGAATTCTAAGAAATGGTCAGGGCGTGGGTTCAGATTACTACGGTCTTTGCTAATGCTGCTGTTAACAATATATGTAGTTTCTTAGTTATTATACACTGTAGAGGGCAATGAAAGAATGGTCTGTGGTTATAGTTTGTCCTGTCTAGTCTCGCCCTGGCAACAGACAGAGTATATGAGTGAATGGACGTGGCACAGACACAACATTCCATGACTGTGAACACGTAGAATTCTTAAAGAGTCACAGAGGGACAGACTATTAAAGAGTGTTGCTCCAACAGAGTCACAAAAGCATCTTCTCTTTGGCTGACCCCCCTCCCAGGTAACGCCTGCTCTCTTCATCATTCTGATTCAATGGTCGGTGAATTCACTCACATACGTACACACACACACAAACACATAGGCTAGGAAGGCTTTGTATTCAGTAGTGTGTAGTAGTGTAATGTGTTTCCATGTGTATCTCATGTTCCAGGTTTGAAGCCAAATCATCAGCAGCTAGCTTATTGAGTCTGAATGAAATGAAGAAAATAAATTACAAGAGTCATGGATTTTGGCTAATTTCCCTTTAAATCGATTCTCAGTTTGTTGGGACAAATTTTCACTGACAATTTCAGTGTATAATCCAGATGCGCCACTGTTTTCATGTTTTGTGTTTACGCCAGAGAGCACTTATTTGGAAAGTATGCATTATTAAAGTAGAATATAGCCTGGATGAGCACAACTTTCCTCCAGTTAAACAGCAGCACAACTGAAGCTCTCCTTAATGGCACTCCACTCCAGATTCAGTCATCCCCCATCGCTCATCTCTCCTTTGACGGCCAGGTTATCCCCCTTTCCTCCTCAGTCACTAATCTGGGTGTTAGGCTTGACCCTCAGCTTACTTGAGACCATAAACAAAAACATCTCTAAGCTCCACCCCTCTCTAACCCTGTCAGATGCAGAGAAACTTGTGCATGCCTTTATCTCCTCAAGACTGGACTATTGCAATACGCTCTTCACAGGGATTCCTGGCAGGAGCATCCAGAAGCTCCAATACATTCAGAACAATGCTGCCAGGATCCTGATGAGAGTGTGAAAGCATGAACATATAAAACCAATTCTGTTTTCATTGCACTGGCTCCCTGTCTCCTTTAGGATTGACCACAAAGTCCTACTACTCACATACAAATCCATCAACAGACATGCACCTCCCTACCTACAGGAACTGATCATACCACAAACCTCCACCTGCACCCTCAGACCTGCCAGTAGCTTGCTCCTCTGGGCCCCCAGTACTAAACTCTGCACCACTGGGAATCAAGCCTTCTGCTCTGCTGCACCACACTTGTGGACCAACCTTCCTAACCATCTGAGGGCAGCAAAGACCCTAGACTCTTTTAAAAAAAGGCCCAAAAACCCTTCATTTAGGAAGGCTTTTTCATCTTAACTCTTATTACTATTTTATTTATGTTGTGTGTTCTATGTTATTAATACTGTAGCACTTTGAGTTTCACTATGACAAACTTGATGTCTTATGTTGACCCTTGAGCACGAAGGAAGGCCTGTAAATATCAGCTTGTTTCTTGATGTGCTGATTTGTTATTGATTGAGTGAGGGCAGAGCAGTTCTCCTGATCAATAGTGGAGCAAAAGACTAACAAACTCACGCTCCTGCTCATGAGCTCAACAAGGATTTTATCTTTTGACACTTTTTTCCTGCATATTTACTTGACCTCTGGAACTGTCGTCTTGACTTCTGGAAATCAGGTTTCAGCTTTAGTTGATTTGTTCATGCCCTTTGCCCCGAGCAAAGGGCTTGCAAACATTTGTATTAGGGCAGTAGCACTATTAGCCTGATCAGAAGCTAGTCTGTTGTCTGCTTGTCATCTGGGTCATGGCTTTATCTATGAACTTTGACCTCGGAGCTAGAGGACAGAGAGTTCACCCTGCTAGAGTCTCCCAGATCTGCACAGCTTAGGGAGACACAAACGAAAGATCCGCATAAGGCACTGTGTGTGTGTGTGTGTGTGTGTGTGTGTGTGTGTGTGTGTGTGTGTGTGTGTTTGTGTGTGTGCTTGCACACTTGTGGCAAAGTGAAGCCAGGGATGCTGGTTTGTATATTGTTTCTGTGTTTCCGCCTTATTGCTTCAGCTGCAAAGATTAATCCACACTAGTTGTAAAAATAGCACAGTTTTTAATGAGGCATACACTGTGTAACAGCACAGTTTAAGGAACTAACCCAACAAAAATAAAACGAGAGGGAATAGGCATTGAGTTGAGTCTAAGGTAACATCCCCTGTGTGAATAATCACATGTGGTGTCCAAAAATAGAGCAATGTACATATGTGTAGGCTAATCCTCTCTCTGCTTCTCTTCAGCATTCTTTTCAAGCTCATATAGAGCGTAACGTTTTGTCCTGCCATTTAGGTTATTTTAAAGAAAATGGACATCTTTGCCAGCGGTTTGAATGGGTGCTGGAGCTACAGTATATAGACCTCAATGTTCCCACACAAGTGTACCCACACACGCAGCAGTACACGTGCACAGATGCGCACTCACTGTTTGCAAAGCGTTCAAGTATAACAGATGCACCTTGACTTGTTGAATGAGAAAACCCATTCACTGTGAAATTCCAGGGTTATGGAAGATTTGCCCTGATAAAACTACAGCAGCAATTCAAAACAGATTCAAGATAACATTCATACTAAACTCAAGGGATTATATCACCACTTTAATCTTGTTTCTGTTGTATGGTCGTGACTGGTGAATAAATGATGGCATGTGCAAAGCAAGGAAAACCTTGATGAGGTAAAAAAAAAAAAAAAAAAAAGGATTGATGATAGCTGATTAAACCAGCCATAAATCCAGAAACTGCAGGACCTTCAATATATTCTGTAAGGTTATGTGAATGTAAAACTAACCTGGGCCCTCATGTAGTAAAACTTGAGTAGATTACACTCTGAAATGATGTGTAAGCAGAAATCAGGGAACCGCTGTATGCCAAAACATAATATTGTTATGTATAAACGTTCTGTACACCCTCCACTGTGTTAAGCTTTCACAAATCTGTCAGATCACTGGATAAACAAGCAGAGTCCAGCACTTGAGCATAATTTTTACTGTGAGAGAGCCTGAGATAGCAGGATTGTTTTAGCTGGGGCTAAACATTAACAAGATTGTGTGGTGTTTCCCATAACCAACCAGAAATCCTAGATATCAAAAGATTGCATTTGTTTTACTTGAGCTTTTGCAATGTGAATGTTTTCTTGCATTCATAGGAAGAACATTTCACAGAAATCACAGGTCAGTGTGGACATGAGTTATGGGGCTACAGTGACAAAGTTTAACTGTCAACTTTGACTCAGTCTGTCATCACTTTCAGCACATTGGAGTTGAATCAAATGTACAACATCAAAGTGTTGCTTCATATGCAATATCCAGTTTTTCCAGTTCAGGGTCACGGAGTAGCTGGAGGCTATCCCAGCATGCATTATGAACATACCCCTGCATTTATGGGCAGAAATATATGTCTGAATTTTCTTGCTGCAGTGTAAACAGGCTAGGAATTATATTCCAGAAGTAATGTCCTAATCATGACTGGGACATCCTCAGATATTTTATTTTCATTTCTAACATTTTTTTCATAACATGATCCTCGAGTTTATTATGAAAAACAGTAACTGAACCTTTGCTCTCAACTTGCTCAAATTAGCACTTTATTAGCGCTGGAAAGTGACCCGTGACATAAATTAACAAGCACAAACAGTGATTTCTGTTCAGCCATTTGTATTTTACCCTGCGAGGCAGCTGGATTCTTGAGATCATGCGTGAATCCATCTTCTTATGTGCTTGTGGCAGAACCAACAGTGGTTCGGACCAATCAGCGTCTTATGAGGTACTACTGGCGACTATGGTCGTGGTTTAGGTGTGATGACAGCGAAAAGTTTGCTCTGTGTAACAAACCATCTGGTGCGTCAGGTGAATTTGTACCGACAATGAGCACAAAGCATCAATACTCCACAAAGCATTTTTTGCCTCAAATAAACAGCACATTTTCACAAATATAGCTATTTTCATGTTTTCTTTCACATGTTTTTGTTTTTTAGGATTTTAAATTATATTTGCTTGATGTGTTTACAATAAGATTACTTTATGTAATATATTTACAATATATTTACAATATATTTTACAATAAGTTCACTGGGGCTCTCTCATTGACATGGGTTAGACCACCGACTCATATTACAATATGTAACAGTTGTTCTGTAGCAGGACTGTTGGTGCCCAGTCATGATCACAGTAAGTAGAACTATTTATATTGCAGAAGCATTCAGAAGGTGAAAAATTACTTAATGCTAGTAGCTGTTGGACATTTCCAATAATCAGTTACTACTATAACATAACAATGAGGTCTTGACAAAGAATTTATTTGTATTATAACTACCCAGACCAAAAAGAAAAATGAAAAAAATCTAAATCATCTAATGTTATGTAATTGCAGGCTACCTTGGCTTGTCCGTGGCTCAGCTGTGCTGTGACAACAACCTCAGCTACAGCTCAGTTTCTACGCTATAAACAAACAGATAAATGTAGCACTAATGCAGACATTAGTGTGACCTCATGATCTCATTCTAGTTAATTATGTAAGAAAGGATTTCCACTCCTGCTCTTGCTGTCTAGTGTTCTTGTATGTTGTAACAAGACTATCCCTGTTAGCACTATTGCTCTCATCAAGAATGCTCTTCCAGAAGCAAGTCTTGGACCCACCTGTAAGATTTCCACATCTCTAAAGCTTTCTCAGAATATTCAGTTCTTGGTAAATTTAATCTTAATGGAAACTGCGATATTGACTTATTCTCATGGACCCAGTCCATTCTGAGCTGTTCCTTCTTAGCCAGCAGTCATTCCATAAGTATTGATTCATATTCAATCCTCAGTCATAACATTTAACCTCAGTCTGACCTCTTCTAAAGGCATAGCTTTGACATGCGTCTCAGTCTTTTCCTTCTTGTTTGAGGCCCAACCTCCAAACTTTTGTGTTGTCTGCTTTCAGTGCTTTAACCTTGTCTCTGGCCTGCCACTGACCCCTTTTAAAGAGCTGAACCCTCAACCCCTTGACTCTTATTTGGAGTTCCTTTCAACTTCATCAATATGAAAGGGTGCTTATATGCTCCTTGTCAAAACTTGGCCTACCCTTAGTCCTGTTTTGACCCCTCTTTAAGAACTTAAGCAACACGTGTGTGTGTGTGTGTGTGTGTGTGTGTGTGTGTGTGTGTGTGTGAGGTGTCTGTGTGTCTGTGTGTCTGTGCTTTTGTTACTGTGTGTACAAGAGTGTGAGGGAGAAGCAACTTGAGAAAATACAAGAACACGGATCAAAGAAAGAACATCTGTGAATTTTTTCTTCAGGAGAAAAAAAAAGTCAGCTTTTATGTGTTATCTCATTTTGTCTCTCCTCTGTGGAGCCTCAACCTTATAGGCTTTACTAACTACGTAAACAAATGCAGAGTTAGGCAATAGCATGGCTGAGAATTATGCTAAATGGCTAGCATCTGTAAGATTAAATCCCTACATTAACATTCTGTCAATTGTCTATAGGAGCGTCAAAGGCTGTCTGGGTTTTGGGTTTTTGTTGGTAAGATCCACAAAAGATCAAGGTGTGCTTTAAAAGTCCTTTAGTTCTTTGGTGTGTGTGTGTGTTAACTCATTTACTCCCAGACAGCCATGCAAGGCAGCATTCAAGACCAGTATATGGTGTGAAAGAGTCCCTACGTTTTTGCTCAGTGGAGCTGAACCATGACCATCTTGTCCTGAATACACACACACACATGCTAACTTTGCGCTGTACCATCCCACCAACCAAACAGTGTCCCAGTGCTGTTTGGGTGACTGGGTAGGGATCAGTCACAGTCTGGTAGCTGGACCCCCAGACAGTGCGCATTGATGACTGGGTTTGCTATGTCAAGGGAACAAATGGGGTGATGTGGTGGTTGTTTTATTATTTTTTTGAAATTTCTAAAGCAAGTTAGTCTCATTAAGATCCCAAATCTCTAATTCGATCGGTCCAAGACGGCAGGAACTCAAGACAATACGAAAACGGAACAATGCAGTGTAATGATTGGATGCGGTTGGGTTGATGGGTATAGAAGAGAGGTTGGGGGGCGGCGGTGAACAGAACCATATACTGACGTTCTACATCCAGTTATATCCAGTTCAGTCTGAACACAGGTGCCAGCAGAGACACCGCAGAGGAACTTTCTGCTGATATTTCAAATCGTAATGACTAGAAAAGCTAGAAATGCTGCAGGTAAATCGTGGAGCATAATTATTCAGCCGAGCCCTTATTTGGAAGAATGGAGACATCAGAGTGGAATTCTGCTTCAAACTTTATTTTCACAGTGAGTCGACTCTCTTTGAACCACTCATTAAGTCTTGTTAGCAAATGTCAAAGGAGCAGTAGGATTTTGAAAAGTCTGTTATAAACTTGGCTTTAAAAATTAACATTACAGAAAAGAGAAATTTGAACTTTGCATTGAAAATGGCAGACAGTATGTCTTTCTCCTGCTTATTAAGGAAATTCTTTGAAGAGTCCGCTGTAGGGGGGTTGCAAATTGAATATAACATTTTTCCAAAAGCTTTCGGATTTAATGGGAAAGCAGCTGCTAATAACAATACTTTTGGTTGTGTTGTATTACTTAAGAATTGTTGTTAAAATGTAGGCTTCAACACAGTAGATATTGGCGTTAATTATCACTGGGACAAAAGAAAGAATTAAGGAGACTAGTTGTTTAAATGGTGATATGTTTTGTACTTGGGCTATAGTGGCATCTTAGAGGAGGAACATCACCCAATGTAAGAATGTAGAAATACTATTATATTGCATTGTAGTGACATTTATTGGTGAAAATGACATCCTGAAGCACAGCCTGGACCTGCTTCATTAAATGAGACACTGAGCAGAATATATAACTGACTGTGGGTCTTAAGACTTACATGATGGGTACCCTGACCATCATCCTGTAATCACTGTAACTTCATTGTCTCCAGAGGCAACAATGATAACTCCAACTGATGTAAGGAAAACACATCTATCATAGAAAATTAGGCAGGATAACATCAATCGTAGAAGAACTTCTGTAAAAGAATCCGGCTCCGCCTGCATTGTCTGTCACTACCGTAAATGAGGCAGAACAAGCAACTGCAACCGCTTTTATTGCTGCATCCGAGGAGGTCTGCTGTGTAAGAGAGACAGAGAGTCAGTAGCGATGTTTTTCTGAACACAGTAGCTCGTCCCAGTACATTCTGTTCCCACTCCTGCTGTTAGGCCCTGCACGGGACGCCAGTCTGCTCTCACACACACGCACACACACGCATATACGCACACACACAATGGATAACCCACAGTTGTGCTTTAGTAGTTGTAAGTGCTAGAAACAAATCAAAATCAAATATGTTTATAAATGTACTTGTACATTCCTTGTTTTGTGGGGATTTTGCCTCATCACACAGTGTATCAGTGACTGGAAATATGGTGAGAAAGACAGAGGAAGGATCTGCAGGTCAAACCAGGACATTGTGCTTTAGTGCTATCTTAGACCTTATGTGCTCTGATAGACACCTGGCCATGTTCACGTACCGGCACAAGCGGTGAAAAGGGGAGATGTTTTGATATTATTTGTTATGCTTTATGTTCTATTTAAGGATTTTATTGTAGTTTCATGAGCTACTAACCATTTCGCCATTTTTGCATTTGTCTTCCGCTGATCTGTTTTTATTTTATGTAACCCTTTTCAGCGATCTTTTCTCATAATTATGAGATAGTAAGTCATAATTATGAAATAGTTTTCTCATAATTATGAGATCCAGATTTTGTTATTGTGAGAAAAGTTTAAGTGGTTATCAATCATCATTTAGGAAGACAGAGACATGATGACGCTTCCTGATTTAATTAGCTTTTATTTCCTTCTTGATTTGAGACACTGGGAGATATTAATGTCATAGGATAATGTGGATGGTATTATATTGTGGATGGTATTATTATTAGTTTACTCAGGTTGATATGTTGCCGGATGTGAAATACAGCAGTAGTAGGAGCAGGAAAGAGCAATTCACTATGAGCAGAATCGGACATAGTAATCTCAACAGCACTTTGTATTATAGAAAAACATCCCGCAGGCCATTGTGAGCAATGTCAGGAAGCAGAGACTGTATGACATGTTATCATATCATGCAGGAAATAGACAGAGTGGAGACTAGAAATGGTTACACAATTACAGTCATTAGGATTATCAGAAATCGGTATTTTAAAAAAAAGTAGTATGGAAGTATATTGTGAGGGCAGAAGATGGCTGTTTTTTTTTTTAGGACAATCGTACTAGGACAAGGACTAAAACCAGAAGGTGGTAGTAATGCAACATGAAAGATGCCAACTCCCGTAAAACCCCAAAGAAGAAAGAAGTGATAGGCTATGCACGTCATTGGTGGAGGGATTATATAGACCTATGACACAAATAATGACAATAAGCACTGCAGTTAGTAAATCAACATTGCGCATTTTAAGTCATTGAGATAGTTCGGATGGAAATAAAAAGCTAATTAAATCAGGCAGCATCGTCATGCCTCTTGTTTTCTTAAATTATGATTGATAACCAATTTAAACTTGTCTCATAATAATGAGATAATGAGAAATAATGAGAAAAGATCTCATAATTACAAGATCTTTTCTCATAATTATGAGATCAGGCCTCCATTGTTGTTTTTGTTTTTGTTTGTGAGTGCAATGTGCTTCCATAAAAAATAGCTTCCAGAAGAAAAGTTTTGGATTTTTTAAATCCAGTAACAGTGATGTGTTTTGGTGTTTTTTTAGTGTTATGCATCTGTAACAATATTCCCAGTCGGTTGACATGATTTTTCTTTTTTTTTTTCTTCCTTCTCTCTCCCTCAGCAGGACAATATAGACCGGTCCTCCAATCACAGACAAGCTGACCTCATTGGTCCGAGCTTCCAGCAGTCGACCAATCGGAATTCTCCTAACCATCAAGGTTGGTCCTCAACCACCAAGAGATAAATGTGCATATGTGCAAGTGTGTGTGTTTTTGTGTGTGCTGATGTTTGTACATTAGACCTATTCTTGAGTTACATTGGTGTTGTATGACACAGAAGAGTGCACTCAGTTATACTCGAATTGCATATGATTTTACAAACGTAGTGGGACTTGTCATATGATATTGCACACTACTGGGGCTTAACTGTACACTGACTTGGTGTAACATTACCCTGTAATGATCCCAACCATTTCTTAGTTCCTTTAGGCTCTAACAACAAAAAACAATTCATTAATTTTCAACTGACCGCACAGTTTTTTAATGAGTCAATACCAAACAACAGACATGTCCATTTACAGTAAAAGTACATTTTCAACAATATGCATACATTTTTGTTACACATTATCTCATATTATCAGTATCACCCTTTATTTAACTGATTAGTGATTTAGTAATTACAACAGATATAATATTTGTTAAATAAAATTAGATTCATCATATTGATAGCAGTTTAGACTCAGACTTTGTTTTCCATCATAATATTCTTATTCTTATATTTATATCTGTATTTTATATTTTTTGTTGAAAAAAAAAACATTGAGAAAAAGCATTTTTGGGGTAATCATTTACATAATTCTGTTCAGTAATCCCTCTGAAACTAAACCAAATAAAAAATGAATCATTACTTACAGGACACATGCCAAGAGTGATGTATCTGCTGCTGACTCCTTGGAAGGAAACCACTTAAAAAATTTTGGTACTGAAAAACATAACATACTTCAACTGAGTCCTAGAAATGGTCAATCAATCAAGTTGAGTTAAGTACGACCAATTTTTCAACAAGATATCACAGCTCAAACTCTGCTCTATCAAACACACAGTTAAGCTTGCTGTGTGCTCCTTATTTATTTTCATACATGAGAGAATACAAAAAGGTCGTAGAAATCACCTGGGAATCTGGCACTACTGCAGTGGGTTTGTGCATGTGTGTGTGTCCCTCATCTCAGTACAGTGTGGAGAGCGGCTTGCTGCTCATTATCCTTTGCTGGGCCGGGGGTGGGTGGAGGGGGATAATATATATTTGGGTCTCTTCCGCTGTAAACATTTCAGCAGTTCAAAGGGTGATCTGCGTGGACACAGGGTGCCATTATAATTACGCCGTCTATCTAATTGCGCCATACAGGGTTCGTCCATGACAATCGGAGCATGAGATTTAAGCACAATATTGGCTCAGCATGGGAGGTAAGGGCGGGGAGTCTGCGAGGACTCAAAGAGTGAATTAGAACGCTTGGCCGTGGCATGGGAAATAAATGGAGCAGAAATTGCATTGTCATTTTTCAGGATCAGCCGGGATGGAGGGAACTCAGGAGAACCGGAGAGACAGACGAATGAAGATGACTTTAACTAAGGAACATTTTTGATTACTCTGTTTGAATAATGATATTTTGGTTGGATACTAAGGTTTTGATACAGTAGGTTATGTGTTGGGAGCCTGATTTATGAACACCGGTCCTTTTGGCCATTTAGATTTTTGTCAGATCACCTTCTCTACTGTCTTTCTTTCTTTATTTTTTTTATTTGATGGATGGCTTATTATGGCCAGAAAGCTACCACTTTGACATGTGTTAAAAGCTATATTGTATGAGCTGCTCAAAGTGCCACTCTACGTATTTAGCCATTGTATTTCTGGTGTCATTAGTTGGATGATAATCCTTGCTGATGTTATTAAACTTGCTTTCCACTAAATCCACTCTTTCATTCTTATAGGACTTTAATAGAGCCACCAGCCACTTGCTGGGTTTGCTATAAAAAGCCAGAGCAGTCATAAACCTATTAATATTGACGAGAACAGTGCAGCTTTGTTGGAACATGACCTGCTGTTATTTCCTATGTTTGGAATGAGATGCTATTGAGCGGCTTATCAGGGCATTTGCAAGCCAATATTTGATGTCTAGAAATAGTTGTAAGTTGTACATGATGTTCTCAACATGCAAACTATAAGTTTAAAATGGTTTACCCTAATGCAGTCCTTTTTCAAGCAACTAGAAGAATGACGAGGCCACATTGTCCTGAGAAGAGGCATGACACATATGTGAGTCTAGTGCAGTCTCTCACAGATGCGATGTCACAGGCTTGCACTGTGTTGTCTCCTCTGTGTTGTTTCTCTCAGCCACACGCCAGAGTGACTTCACCCTTATAGCTGAGATCATGGTCTATAGGGTACGACGACCTGCTCTGTGCATAAAGTAACTTCATATGTATTGAGTATCTCTACACGAGAGATACTCGATACGTGTATCTTTTATCCAATGACTCCATGACGTTTGGGTGTATGGCAAATATAACTTAGTAGTGGTGTCTCAGATGGGCATGCAGCTGCTAGGCAACAAATCCCATCAATGTTACCAATGCAGTGCAGTAATCTGTCAGTGTGGCTCTGGAGGGGTTGACCAGCCATGATCTCAGGCCTGGAAATGAAGCTCCCACCTCCAGTTATTCCAGTTATGCCTTTGTAGAGGGAGAGTGACATGTCACGGGCACACAAGCATGGGCATACACGTGCAGGCAGGCATGCACGTGTACACACACTTTCACTCACAAACAGCGAGGGACCGCATTCCTGAAAATAATGGGGCTCTTTAACAGGGGGTTAAGGAAGCGTGGGGGTGTGTGCAGACTACGATGTGATGTGAAAGCAATTTGCTGATTTGTTATGGCAAAAGTGTTTGTCACCTGATCCTGACTGGACTTACCTCATTTCCTGCTTCTTTCTTTTTTTCTGTACAAGCCCCCTGTCACTCCTTGTAATATCTTTATAAATGTATGTCACAATATCTTGATTTTTCTCTTAAAAGTGAGATCATGGTTGTGAGTGTAATTAACTTAATCAGAATCAGAATCAGGTTTATTGCCAAGTAGGTTTGCACATAAAAGTAATTTGCCTTGGTGTTGTGGTGCATAACAGTCAAAAATATACACAAAATTAAGTAGTCTTACATAATATAAAAAGAAAGAAAGACATTCACAAAAGTTGGTAGGCTAACATGGTTAAAATCGGTAGGGTACGATAGGGAGAATTACAAAATGAGGAAACATTTCTCAGATAAAAATGTTAGAAGATGAACAAGCATGCTAAGAGCTCACAATGACTATGTTAAAATGCTGATGTCTTGCAGGTAGTATTTGCATTCACTGTTTTTGTTTAACATGGTGTGATGCTAACATTTTCTAGTGAGCACTAAATACACAGTACAGCTAAATAAGAATGTCATTTGTTTTGCTGGTATTTGGTCATTAATTAGAAACCACATTAACTGATTTTCTGGCTGATTGGGGGCAGCTGTAAAATGTCATGAACACAACTTGATATGTTGAACTTGTAAGCAAACAGCTGCTTATTTACACATCTAGCAGTTACAGAGCAACAGTATTATTTATTTGGAGTCATGTTTCTGGCCACCTGATGAATGAAAGTCCAGTATTCACTCTCCTTTTGCTCTGTTCTTTGACTATTAACTCCTCTATGTTCACCAGCTATTTGTTAACTGTGTCTGCGTTCGGTGTTTTTAGAGCTTTTTCTCTGAAAACAGCTGCTTGCTGCGGCCAAAAGTGACACTGTTAGAGACAACCAAAACAGTACAGCTGCAGCCAACCGAAGTTGAAGTTTTTTTTACCTAATGAAGGCACTAGCTGAAAAGTCTTCGGATCACCAAAGTAATTATAATTCATCTTTGGGGAGGCATATATATCTGTACCAAATATTATGACAATCCATCCAACAGGTGTTTGGACATTTCACTCAAGATCACAAATGTCAACTTTAAAGTGGCTCCAGAGAAAACGTCTGGGGATCAATAAAGTGAGTAGGCTTCATCCTCTGGGGACCATGAATGTCAGTTGGAAGTTTTATGACAATTCATCCAATAGAGCTTGAGATATTCTGATCCAAGTGTTACACCAACTGACTGACAGATTAACATTGTCATTTCTAGAGTCACACCACTAGTGTGGATAAAAACAACGTCATTAAAATTAAAATAATAATTTCAAATGTAGAAAAAATAAATAAATTATAGTTTAAAATTCTGAATAGAATAAGACAACTGTGTGAAATGAAATACACATGTGACGTAGTCGCCTCACCCTGTGTGAACCCACTCTTCTCTTTCACCCTGTCCCCCTTCCACAGTTCCCCCTAAATGAGAGTCTGTCTCTATGTCTTTCTATTTACTCCCGTCTCTTCTTTCCCTTCTGTTCATCTCTGTTTTCCCTCCCTTGCTTCTCCTGTTTCCCTCTGACCCTCCCACACTCTCCCTCTCCACCGAGAGGCTTGGCCCTCAGTGGGTGTGTGTGCTGTCACCAATGGTATTGTACACCCCACCGCCACGCTTTACAGTTTAGACTTGCTCTGTCTATACTCCCACTGATCCCTTTGAATGGAAACCCCTCTGCTGGGCTTGTATTCAGATGTATCTCCCTTGTGTGTCTCCAGTGTGTGTGTGTGTGTGTGTGGTTGTGTGTTCAATTGATGTACTGTATATCTATACCCCTTTTCTACAGGAGTGTTGCCCCTCCCCTCTGTTTTTAACTAGCATGAATGAATAAAAATGCATGGATTACATTCTGGAGTTAAAGAAAAACAGAGAGCCATATGGAACTACCATCTATACAATGGTCTTGTTTTGCCAATGTCTCTCTCACTAATGATCAGAAATATTCAAAACAGCTTTTATGCAGATTCTTGCCGGACTTAACTAGTTTTACAGTTGGTTAATACTGTATTTAGCGTGGCTCAGACAATAGAGGGAGCTTGGGCTATTTTTACCCCCAATTTAACCGATTATAGGTTCATCGAGGAGAAGGGAGGGGGCTAAACAAAGTAAATGAACACAAGCCATGGGAGAAATGAAACAACAAGGAAATGAGAACAGTAATAACAATGTTATCCTTTAACCCATCAGGGTTTTATATTTGGTACTGACTTCTACAATGGAGCTCAAGCCAAGTTCTAAAAAAAGAATACTGGGAATGAATAAAGACCAATTTTAAAACAAAGGTTTTCACTTTTAATGTTAAACCTCAGTTGAAGTATTTCAATAAAAATCTTTTTACAAGCAAAAATGCCAAACATCCCCTAGTTCCAGTTTGGTAATTGTGAGGATTTGCTACTTTTATTTGTCTTGTGTGAGGGTGTTAGTTTCATCTTAGGCGCCACCGCAGGAAATCATTTCACTGTTTTCTGGCATTTAATAGACTAAATAATTAATTGATAAATTAAAATAATAAAAAGATCATCTGATGAATCATTAATGAAACATTAACCACAAATTAAACCACCTCCACATGGATCCACAGTCTTTCGAACGATAGGATTTAGGATATTCACACATCTTAACATTTGTTTACAGGAAGGATTTGTTAAGGCGGTGTTTATCTCTCTTACACAGCGTTAGCAGTGCATTTAATCTCTATTCTCAACAACCCAACAATGATCCCTCTTGGAGGTGGATAGAACTTTAATATAAATCTAGCTGTCAGTCAGATTTTACTTGCTGTTGTTGGTATGTCTCTGTTTTGTTGTGTAAACCCCTTTGCCTGTCACATGGTTGTGGAGTAGAAGTTGCGTGACCTCCAGTACAAATCCTACCAGTTCACAATGTTAGTTTCAGACTTTGTGGACAGATTTATGCTACATACTAAAATACTCTCAGGAACATTTTTTTCAGTCAACATGTAGCCACAGTATTTGGTGCCAAAGTTTGTGGCCATTAGGCAACTGTATCACAGCTGCAAATTCTCACTGTCAACAGCTCTGTCTACATCTGTAGCTGCGTGTGCTCCCCGCTGCTTGAGCTGCTCTGATATTTTAAGAGGATCTAATTAATGGCTATAATATTGTAAGGCCAGGCGTGCCGTGACCGCCGTGTGTTGGGTGGGCATAAATAAAGGCGTTTATGTCCCCTCTTTTGCCTGCCAAGGCCGAGTAGCTGGCATAACTTCTATTTTCTGAACTCTCTGTCAAAAGAAAACAACCATAATTGGCTTCCTGGTCCAAATCTTCATGAGTTTAAATCCTGTGCGTGCGTGCCTGCCTGCATGCTGTCTGTGTCATCAATCTGTCTGCATTACACCCGGCTGTATGACGCATACCTTTGTTTTTCTTATTGTGACATGCATAGGTGATCGTACGTGCAATCGTATGACTGATAATGACGCACAAATCCTACATCCCATGCTGAGTTTGTGGGCTGTGTTTCTTTGTATGCAAACAGTTCTGCTGATCCCCTCTAGAGGCCAAACTAGGTCAGGTTTACAAGGGAAGTTATTTTCTCTCATTAGCTTGAGGGTACATGTCTCACCTAGTGAGAATGATGGATGATGAGGATGTGATTTGCTCAGGGTAAAAGTAATTTTTTGAATTTTGCTCACTTTTGATGTAGTTTACTCTCACAGCATTCGTTTGACTGTGCTGTCCTTAAAAATAATACAAATTATTGCTTGCTTGCCCTGCTCTGTCCTTAGCCTTATGTATGGCCTTGTATGCACCCTGTGTCCTGTGGTATATACAGCAGCTCTTTAGCTCTCCAGGCGATCTATAAGTAGCTGCTCCAGCTTACCTGTCGCTATTAATACCTACAGATTAACCACCAGTAATTCACAGGCACCTGTGATACAGCTACCTGATACCTTTTCAGGAAAAGCTCCTCAAAGAAAACACATGACTACACATTACTCTCTCAGCAGGTAGCTGTGACCATCAGTTTTGGAGATAAAGCTATGCTGCTGCTTCCAGGGATGATAACCTGTGCCCACTGTTGTTCTCTCTGGAACGTTTTAGCTAGTTTCCTTGTACAAGACGGTGATTTCTTGCTAGGCTTCTAAATAATAAGGTAATAAAGTAATAATAGAGTATTTTCTAAGCTTTTTGTCGAGCAGTGGGACTTTTTAGAGCGGCATGACCCTCTTACTTAATGACACCATCAAGCCGTCAGCTGTCCTGCACGCTGAGCTGTGGGGAAATCACATGAGTCATACACTGGTTATAGCACTGGATTACAATGTGTGGCCAAAGAGAGAGTCAAAACTCACAATAGAAATAGATAGAAATCAGACATAGAAATCAATTAAATTGAAATATCACAGTGTGTGCAACAACAGGTAAATAGTAATATGATTTTATCTTAAGCCATATCTAATCATAAAAGCCTTCTCTTATTGTGCTCCATAGTAATGAATGTTATCTAAATTTGAGATCATGTCCTAATATCTGTTTGAGGTTCTTTTACCTGAACCCTGTGAGTTTGAGAGCCCCTGGCCCTTATGATTAGAGCTTGTCTCCCCCTAGTGGTTTATCTGCATGCTACAGTAGAGTTGTATGATCTGGATACAAGGATTTGATGATGGATTCATAAGATCAATTTCTTTTTCATAATGAAGAATTATTAATTATAAGACGAGCCACCACAGCAGATTGTGATTTAGAAAGAGCAAAGTTAGGAGCCCAGTTTACCCAGAGAATAAAACTTTCACTACATGAAGCAGTTAGACAAGAGCTTCCCTTCAATTGAGCTCACTTCAAACTTTGATACAACGTGCTCCATGACTCAGTTGAAAAATTCACTTCATGAATTTAAATGTGCTCAGAGGTTTTCACAAGGGCTTTAAAGATAGATTCCTTCTCTAAAAAAGAATTCCACATCCTGCTTTAAAGACCTTTTAAAAGCAGAATGTTTGATACATGCAGTGAATTCAGAGCAGATACTTACAATGTGATGCCTTTGCTGTGAACCCCAGTGGCAAGAGTTGAAAAGTGTTACGGGCAGGTTTGTGCTTGTACCTGTTATCCCTGGAGATTTGGCTCACAAGGCAGCACAATGTACGTCGTCAAGATAGTCTTGCTGATTGAGCACTCTGGCAGAACTGGTTACCAGTGTGTGTGTCTATGTATTGTGCATGCCTGTGTTTTTTTTTTTCTTCTTTTTTTGGTATTACTTAGAATTAAGGTGGTGCATAGTCAGGTCAAGGGTTCAATCCTGGCCGCAATGAAATGATAGAGAAACTGAAATGGAAATGGGAAAGTCCCAGCAATATTGAGGGACTTTACCTCTTTTTTTGCAAGCCTCAACTGTTTGAAACCAAAGCAGATGAGTTTTTATGACTTTATTTTTTATATTTCTTATTAGGTCATGTGCCAGTCAGGAGGTGTAATTTGGTTATGATTGATCAGTTTGTGGGGTTTATAAGCCAGTTTTCAAAATTTTAGCAGTGCAGCCCTCAAAACTTCAAAAACTTGTCAAAAATCACCAGGAGGTCTTAGAGACTTCATTCTTTTTGCAACACATCTCGCAATATGTGAAGAAACTTTGCTTCACTGCAACTAATGCTTAATTATGAATTCCCTCACTCTATTTCAAAATCTGTATAATCATTTAACTCTCAAAACTTCTAAAGTACTTGTTCAAATGCTACCAACTGAGTCACAGATTGTTTAGAGTCTGGTGATGAAATGTTGTAGAAAGTTTTGAAATATGTTTCAAATCTATGACACAGTGGCAATAAATATTTTAGAGTAATGCACTATCCAAACAACATGTCCTGAACTGCCAAAAGTGTGATCAAACTTCATGAAAATATCAGAAAACATTTCATTGTTGATCACAATCATGGGATTTGTCATTCAGTTATTTATCTGTAAATTTGTAATTTTGGTGAATATTTGAACTTCAGCTGTATCTATCCTCATAGATCTCCGTTGTAGTCAACTCTGAGATTGTGCAAACAAAAAACATCTGGTTGACGAGCTGGTAGTCTAGGGGTTAAGGTGCTGACCATGAACCACAAGGTCTCGGGTTCAGATTGCTGTGCTGATTGGCACTGCTCCTCTCTCAACCCCTGACTCCCTCTGCTGTTCAGCAGGTATTTAAGGCTAAAATTTAACTCTTTTATAAGTTTTACTATGACATAATAATCATAATATTTCATAATGGTTAAGTTTTATAGATTATTCACTCTCATGGACTTCAATGCAGTACTTTACTGATTCTATGCAGAACTCAGTTAATGTTTAGTGTCAATTGCTGTCAACAACAGCTGTGTTGTTCTTATGGTCTAGTGGTCTAAACACATGACCAGTGACTGTGAGGTCGCCTGTACAAATCTAGGATGGCAACCGATGTGTGAGCATCATCCTGTTTTCAGCCACATGTTGGCTCTTGTGGGTTGTAAGTTGTACAATACATGTATGTCAAGTTATGTGCTTGGACCCCGCTTGTGTCTATAGTTTAGGGTTTGAATTTCTGTCCAGCTTTAGTGATATGCTCCGTACCATTCTTTAAGGTTTGTTTATTTGTCCCCAACAGTTATGAAACCCACTATTTACCACTAGTGATGTGTTTCTCCTTTCTGTTTGACTCTACCAGAGGATGACGTCGATTTAGAGGCCCTGGTGAATGATATGAACTCCTCGTTGGAGAGCCTGTACTCCACCTGCAGTGGTCAGCAGACAGAGTCCACCCCACTACTGCACAACGGACAGACCTCTTCCTCACACCAACACCACCACCATCATCATCATCAAACACAAAACATCCATCCACGGCAGGGCCAGCACTCGCACGTGATAAGCCACGTCTCCCCAGAGCCTCCCTCCTCCTCCTCCTCGTCCACGGACTCACCCCAAACAAGCCTCCGACGGTCACAACCCATGCACATCCTCGCTGTCAGGTAGGTGTAGTGAATGCAGATTCTTTCATTATTATAAATGTTCTTTTGTCTACTTCAGCAGCTGAGTTGGATTAGCTGGATGGGTTGTGTGGTTGGCACTGGGCAGGAAAGGCAACTGAACCCTAGAGGGAGCTGTCCAGGCTCACATGAAATACATACATAAACATACGGTGGATTTGGCTACAGAGTGGCATAGTCATTTGGAACAGCACCTTTCAAAGAGAGAAACACACTGACAATGTTGACATACAAGGTTTAGGAGCAGTATGTCATTATTATTCAAACCATTCACCATTCAAATACCAAGCTTTTGTGCCACGCAGTTACGATAATTGGATTTGCATTTACTGACAAGCATTGAGTTCTTGAACCGTGGAAATACACTGTGTTTCTAAAGTGACACAAAAGTACAGCTGTGACAATTGATTTTTAGTCAGCACGTAAGTGTTTATTGAATGCAAAGTTAAAATGATTGCTCAGTTAATCGATTTGTTGATCAACAGAAAGTTAATCAACAACTGTTTTTTGACAAAAAAGCAGAATATTACTTGTTCCAGCTTCTAGATGTGAATATTTGCTGCTTCTCCACAACAATGAATTGGAAGACTGTAACTCGGGCTTTGGGAAATTATGATGGGCATTTTTCTGATTTTTTTTTTTTTTTTTTTTTTTTTTTTTTTTAAGATTCTTTTTTTGGCATTTTTGCCTTTATTGGATAGTAGGCAGTGAAGAGGCAGACAAAAAAGCGGAGAGAGAGATGTGTATGACATGCAACAAGGAATTGAACCAGGGACATTGTGGTCATGTGGCATGCACAGTAACCTACTAGGGCGCTCTGCATTTTCTGACTTTTCTATGGAGCAAATGATTAATTGAGAACATAATCAGAAGATGACTCAGTGATGAAAATAACAACCAGTTGCAAACTTATTTGAATGTCTTTACCACATGGTTGAAGGAACTTTGAATGAACTGTTTTTGAACTGTGTTTGTATTTTCCAGAGACTTCAAACACATCTCAGGCAATCAAAACATAAGACCCTAAACAAAAAATGTGGGAAGCCACACAGATTTACAGTAAATAATATCTAAATAACTCTACAATCATACTGGTGCAAGTTTACAATCATACACAGTCCACATGCTGAGCTCCAACTATCTCTTCTTCTTCTCTCTACTTTGTACAAGAAGCCTTTCATTGTACACTATCATCCGTACACACCCTCTCAATAATTGGGCACAACGTCTCCTCCCCGCTCCCTATCTGTAGCCCTGGAATGACCCGTTCCTCCTTGTCACTCCCTCTTTGTCTCAAACTACACCAGCAGAAGAAGAAAGGTAAAACTCGTTTATTTTAGTACCAAGTGCAAATGTCCCTCTCAATTTAAAGAGTTGTAACCCCATAATCTCCCTAAGGCTGTTATTATATGCATTCACAAGTGGGTATGCGCACACAAACACTCACACACACACACACACACACACACACACACACACACACACATACACATACATATATACATAAATACATACAGTACATAAACACACATTCACAGCAGAGCTGGTGTCTTCTCTTATCATAATCTTTCTCTGGAGTATTTGACAGAAAAAGAGATGATCAGGTAATGGAGTATTCTGTCTGTTTCTCTCTCTCTCAAACACACTCACAGACCCAGGCCCTGAAGTTCTTATTATTCAGAGCTGACCTCTAGATAACCCTGTTCTCAAGCTCAGATGGGACGACATCAAAAGACCCGTTCCCTTTTGAACTCGCCTGGTTATACAGAGAGACGGAGTTTGACAGAGACCGAGAGAAAGAGACTAAGAAAAAAGAGTCATCTACAATGATTATCTGAACTTGCTATTCACTAACTTGTCTGCCCACTTTTAAAAAAAAAGATCAAATGAAAAGTTATGATCAACTGTCAAATCATCATTCCTCTGTTGAGCCACAAGCGTACACTGTGTGCGCCTAATTTAAAAACTGCTTTAAAGTGATGTCTTGATTCAATATTGATGCGTGATAAATATTGCAAAAAAAATTAGCTAGCAGGCTATATGGGTCTGTGATTTCCACTTGCTGGGAGACTATTCATTATGGGTAGATCAGACAGAAACAGACATGAGCCTGGCTACTGTACAGCAATGCTTTATTAATTCTAACTCTCTCCTCCTCTGTGTCAGCGGGTTTCATCTCAAAGTTCTCCCATAGCTATATCTATTTCAGAGGCTGTCCCAGGTCATGACCTCAGACTTCAGTTAATATTTTTGCTCTTATATGTAGTGAACACAAGGCAATACCACAAAGCATGTTCACAGCATCAGGCCACTCTTCACCACCACAGCATCACTGTTTCTTTGTCCATTTTCCATCTTCCAGGCGGCTGCAGGAGGAGGAGCAGCAGCTGAGGACATCATCTCTCCCGGCCATCCCGAATCCCTTTCCTGAGCTCTGCAGTCCAGCAAGCTCACCTGTCCTCAGTCCTGGGTCCCTACCTCCTGGAGAACCCTCTACTGGCAAATATGTAAGTCAAAATCCCACAAAGACGGCGACACCAGCGTCACACTGTTGAAACTTCATCTCTTTTCGGAAACCCAGTTTAGTTTTCCCAGCAGGGCTTTCATGTGGGTTTAATATTTAGCTCTGCGTTATAATTTGATGTGGTGGATGTGGATGCAAAACATTATCTACATACAGTATGACCTTCTCGGATGCTCAATCCTTTGAAAAACAGGATATGAGACATCTGCAGTAAAACAGAGCAGATTTTGATTTACTTATATATTTACTTATATATAACTGAAGTCTGTGTGACTCAAGTTTCTTGTTTTGAAGGATGCAGAATTTGAATATCATAAATCAGTTCACTTAGTGGTCAACTGTGTGTTGGACATAAGCATTTAGGAATTTTCCTGCCCTACATCTGCCCCGTGTTTTGCTCATCTGAGGCATGTTGATTGCTTGCATGTGATGGCACTGATTTGTACAGTACATGTGTGTGCTCCAAAGGGTTTGTGGCTTTGTTTGAAAAAAAAAAAAGAATGAGGTGGAGATTGGAGGAGGAGACTGAGAGAGCGTGTGTGTGCATGTGTACTTGGATACATTTCTGTGCGTCTGCCTGTGCCTGTTTACATTTGTGTGCTCATGCATTGACAAAGATTTAGGGACTGGTGTGTCTATTCCTGGAAGTCAGAGTCTCTCCATCTTGCACCATTAATGATCTTCATATGGGGCCAGCCAATGCTGGTTACAGTAACATGCCAGTTTACAGTAATGTGAGGGCGGACTATTTCTCATAAATACTCTGCCTGGCTATGATCCTAGCCTGTTCTGGTCATGGCTCTCATGATACCAGATCATAGTCTGAGTTTAATATGACCAGCTTTGCTTTCTCACACATCAGCTCATAAATCACTCTATGCATTGAGAAACCTGTGGAATCCAGTAAGTGTTTGAGAAGTTGGGAAGTTGTGGATTTGAATTACCATCTGTGACATAAATAAAGCTCTAAATGGTTAATGTTGGACTAAGCCTTGGAAGATTAAATTTCATTCTAAGTCTTCATGAGTGGGAAAGCTGTTTCTTTCTGTGTGGGAATGTGGTAGATTTGAATTACTAGCTGTGGCATAAATTCAGCACTGCATGGCAAATCTTAGTTTGTAAGGTAAATAGGTCAAAAATTAATGTCTCACTAAATGGTTATGAGTTTGACTTTGAATTACTAGCTGTGACATAACTTTGGCTGCTGTATAAGTAAAGCAGGCATGTCTGGTAAATATTCAGAAACCAATTTATTAGACTGAGTGACCTGCTCGGGACGGGAATGTTGTTGTTTTTGAATTCCCAGACGGCCTGTTAAGAGCGCTGTATAGACCAGGAAATGGTGCGGGGGATTGGCGGAGGTGCGGGGGAGTTGTAGATTAGCAGCAGAGGTTAATATATTTCTGTGATTTTAAAGTAATCAGACGATGAAATACCGGTAAAAGTGTGCGTAGGTGATCTGTAAAGCTGATCCAGGTCTGACCAGCTTTGCTTTTTTGAGCTACTCCGCTCTGTCTGGAACCACTAACTCTGCCTTTGACATTGATTGCAGTCATGGCCTCATGGCCTCTCGATTAATGGAGCAGAGAGCATTTATGTAGTGCTCTACCTAGCATCATTTCAATATAACATTTCTGTTTTCTTCTGTCATACTGAGGAGACCTGAAAATAAGTGTTCCAGTGAGCAGATACTCCATTGCTTTACTGTTTTTTTGAAGATGTGCAGTTTTCATTTCATCATAAAATGTGTGTCATGCAAGAAAGCTTTGACCATTTTTTAATGGAGTTGAGTCACAAGAGTTTTAAATCATATTAAAAAGTAAGAATACAAGCATAGAGTGTAGAAAATAAGTTTTACATCATTCGTTGAAGCGTTGCCATACATCTGCTCACTAAATGTACTAAATCTTAAACGCGCCTGTAAAGGTAAACTGTATAGATATAGGGGGAAACAAAGATTTTACTGCTTTTGTTTTGCATGGACCGCCAAACTTATGCAATAATTCTGAGAAAGAGCCGTGGAAAATTGAATTCTTTGTGTGTGTTTACTGTGCACGCACTCGTGTAAACTTGTGTGAGTGTGCTGTGCACCCATCCATGCCTATGGGTCTATTTGTTTTTTAGATGCATGTGTGTTTGTGTGTTTGCACTCAAGTCTGCCTGTTTGTCTTTGTGAGTTCTGTAAACTATTTACAGCATTGGCAGTGTCTGTCCATTGTTGATGGCAATGGAAAGTATTTCTCATTGTGGTTGTTCCTCAGTGGAAATTCAATTCAGCACCTTTCCACTGAAAAAAGCCTCCCGCAGAGCCGTCTCATCACACACATGTGCGGCTGGGTTCCAGCTTCGGAGGCGTGGGGAACAGCAGTAACATTGCTTTCTCGCAAACACATAATTTCTCCCTTGTGAGTGGTTCAGAGGAGGAGTGGGTGATCCGATCAGGGTTTGACAAGAGGGATGGTGAGCAGGTAAATTATTGCTCCCAGCCCACTCACCACGACCCCTGACCTTAATCATTTTAACCATATGTGCTCTTTTTGTGTTCCATTTTTTTGTCAGTCTGTCTCTATCTACCCTTCTCCCTGCCCTCCAAACATCCAGTCCAGTCAGCCAGCTTGCTGTTGAGAAGTTTTTCTGTTTAGTTTACTGAATTTTCCGACCTCCGGGGCGCTCTCTGACAGACTCGTACTTCTGTCCCTCTTTTCCTCCTTAGCTCACTCCTTGGCCTCCGTGCAGGAGGCATGAGGATGCAGCGCAGGGCTGTCAGGAATCACTGGGCAAGCTGTTTGACATGGCCATATGATTCCCAATTACCTCACTTTCCTCCACTCTCCTCTCCCTCCTGTCTCCCTCCATTTCTCCACTCCTAACCCTCCTCTCGCCAGCTTGTCTTCTTAGCTGTGCACTCTTAAAGGGGAAAATCTAAAATAGATTTGCAGTATGTTGAGTGATTTTAAATGAATAGAAATAAAGAGCATATTAAATAATGTTTTGGTTTGTACTGTCCAGATGTGCCAAATTTAAGGATTAAGCTGCTGTTCTGAAGTGAAGCATCATAGAAACTTTTAAGGCTAAGTAGGAATAAACACATTTCCGTTTTGGTGCTACAGGATGGTTAATGACATCATACTAGGAAGCTGCCATCTATGAGTAATGGTGCCAGTCCAGTTTGGTATGTGTCAAAGTGTGCACAGATGGTCACATATCCTTATTTAACTGACTTCCTATGCCTGCTAAGGATTACTACAGACAGAATGTGGGTACAGCTAATGGGCCAAAAAGCAGGTATTACAACCTCTCTACACTTAAGAAAATACTAGGATCCTGGCCTGTGTAATCCATGTCGTGCAATGGAAAAACCTATAAGAAGCCTGTGAATGCAAGGCAGTTAGCCAGTATATCCATTAATTTTCTCAGTCTAGGTTTTGACAGTCTGTGCTCCGTAGTGCAATAGAGAGTGCTGTTATGTACTTACTTGGACACTGTGTTCCCATCGCTGCCCCAGTCGTTCTAGTGTGGGAACACTGATTTGATCACTGGGTTGCCAGATTTTGTTGGATTTACTGTACTTGGACTGGATGTCCTGTAGCTCACTGTGCTCTATGGTATGGCAGGATCCCCACGGCCTGTCTTTGCCTCTCTGGTCTGTGTCTCATTATCTTTCTGTTGGTCTGTCTATCTCTGTGTGTCTTGAACAGTATGTCAGTGTTTATCTTTCCGTCTGTCACAAGTGTTTCTCTGTCATCCCTCCACCTCTTTGTCCTCTCCCCCTAACTTTTAGTTCAGTTCATATTCCAGTTGACCTTTTGGTAGGCAGGAGTACTGTGCAGTGTGTCCAGTAACAATTTAGCTCACTCGATGAATACTTATTCACACATGGTGAAGTAAGAGGCCTAAAATAGCGCGTAGTGCCAGACGAGCAGTGGAGGTGGGGTTGGCACTGTTTATTAATGCTAGCAAATGGGCTGTTGGTGCTCAGTGCCAGCATGTCCGGTTGCACTAGTTTTAATATGAATTAATGATTCCGCTGTTTGTATCATGCAGTTTTCTGTATCTATCTAGCATCTCTTAATGCTTTGTAGCATTAACAATCAAATCACCATTTTACAGTAGGAGAAATACATTATATAAATATGTCCAGGGTTGTGCAAATATTGTACTTGTTTACATTATGCGTTTGCAGCATTTGAAAGTAGATACAGCTAAGTGTGCAAAGATGTTCAGGGTTAAGCACCTATTTATAGTATAATTCCACATGTACAGAGATATGTGCAGCACATTATCATATTCAGGATACAGGATGTACTGTGTACATACATAAGCATTCTGTACATATCTTTTGAACATAAATAATACTGCATGTTCGCAGTGATCTGTGCGTGCTGCTTCCATCTATCATTTGATGGTGAAAAGCGAATCTGTATGTGCTGCACATACCTCTGTAGGTTTTGCCTCTATTTGTAAATCACAGAATATAAATATATAGAATACATTTCTACACACCTACACACATTCTTACATATTTGTTTCCTATAACGGCTCTAATCAGCTGTAACGCACTATGCTTTTCAGTATGTTCAGCAGCTGAGGTCTTTCTAAGTATCCTTTTCTGTCTAATTCTTATCTGGATCATATTCTTGGAATCTGCTGTGCTACGGTATCCCTCAAGAGATGATTAAAATTACTCCAATGATGTTGGTGTTTTTCCACCTCATTTTACTTTTCCTCACCTCTCTCTGTCTCTCTCTCTCTCTCTCTGTCACCACAACTGTGCCTCTAGTTGATCCAGGAAGTTTTCAAAGCTGTGACACATACTTATCAAAATAGCTTTTTGTGAATGCTGTCGGTATCACGTGTAATGTACTGAAGTATAAATGACACGATGAGCTCATGATGTTGGCAACCTCCATTTTCAGTTTTTGTAGAACTCAAGCGACCTAAATGCATAACTGTGTAAGGATTGTGTAATACTGAACATGAATTAAATCAAGTATGATAATCACACACTTAAAAGATCTTAAATATCATCATTACTTCTGAGATGCTGGAGAATATGAATGCTGCATATGCTCACTCAAATAACTCCTTATGGGTATGTCATTACTAACCTTTCACATTATACAGAGTCACTTGATCCTTTTGTTAAGGATATGTTCACAATTTTTCAATGCTATAATCTTTCCCTACTGTTCATACTGACTATTAAAAGATCCCCTTCAGATGTGCTTTCAATAGAAGTGATGGGGGCCAAAATCTACAGTGTGTCCACACAGTCATTTTGTGAAAAAATGCATTTAAAAGTTTATCTGAAGCTTATATGAGGCTTCAACAGACTGAGTTAGTCATATCCAGTGGATATCTGCCACATTTACATTCTTTTTAGCATAGAATTTCCTCTTTCTATTTCAGACAGTGTTTCCCTGTTGAGCTGTGGTAGAAGTATAGTAACAAAAACAGGGACTTTGGCACTAAACTGGACTTTAAAAATCTTTGAACTTGAAAACTTGATTTCACTAATTTGGATGGCTGAAGCTTCATATTAGCTTTAGATAAACTTTTAAATCCATTTTTGCACTGAAGAAGGACTGTGGATTTTGACCCCCATCACTTACATTGTAAGTGCATTATTAAGGGATCTTCTAATGGCCAATATGAACAGGAGGAATGATTACAGCAAGAAAAACCTATTTCAATCATCATTTGGACACCTGACTATTGTTTGAAGTCAGATTTGAAAAATTGTGAACCCGTCCTTTATTATAAAAATATCGACTAGAGCAGCTTTAAAGAGTGAAGTCACTTCACAGTAAAGTGCTTCAAAGTACCAGTGGTTTATCGACTTAACAAAACAGTATTTACACAATGAATACTTGAAGCATCCATTCTCTGAAAAGAGGGCAGCAGGATTTACTAAACTAGAAACACCCGGTACAAGTGATGGGCATCGATCCATCCCTCCTCTCGCTCTCTTAGCGCTGAAGCATGGCATTCCCTGGCTGCCTCCTTCCAGTTGGAAATGTTGGAAATACTCCGGGTCAAAGAGCAGATTTTTCCACTGTAAACGCAACAGCAGAATGGAATGCTGTCGATGCCCAAACTGTTGGCCTCCATGTGTGGGAACGTCTGAGGGTGTGTGTGCATAAGTGTGTGCGTATGTAAAGGTAAGAAAGTGTTTGTGGGGAGGTTCGGTATAATGTGTGCATGTGTGTGTTTCCTAATGTATGTATGTTGGTCTTTACAAGCGGGGATACTTGTGAGTTGGTGTGCATCTGGTAGTATGTTTATGTGTGTGCGCTCTGCTTCTCATTGTAGCACTGATGTGTTCTGCAGGCCGCACTGTGCGGAGATCAAAGTGACACAGCGCCAGAAATCTGCTGGCTCACTCTTCCAACAGCCAGCCTGCTTTTAAATGGATCTTAAAGTGAAACATGGAACACACACATACACACACAGACACTTGCTCTATTTTATAATCACCGGCTAGTCACGTTTAGTTAGTTTGTGGTGTGCGTGTGCATGTGTGTGATTTGTACTGTTTATGCCACTTGGGTTGTTTACGTCTTTGTGATTATTTGTAACTGATGTGAATATAAATAATGCGCTCAAACTGGATGCTTTATTGAGCTTGTGCATGTGTGCATCCATGTGTGTATATTTGATGCATGCCTGCCTGTTGGCCTCATTATTCCTAACATTACATCTAGTCTCTGAGCCCAAAGCACACACACACACACACACACACACACACACACACACACACACACACAAACTCACACTCTCTTTCTCTCTCTCTCTATCATGTTTACTTAAGTCACTTTTGGGGACATTACGTAGACTTACATTCATTTCCTGGAGACTCTAACCCTAATCATAACCACTACTTGCCTAACCCTTACTCTAACCTGAAACTAACCCTAACCTTAACCACTGACCCAAAAATCATCTTTTTCCCAATTGGGGACATGGCTTTTGTCCCCAAGTGGACAAGCTGTCCCCAATTAACTGGTCTTGAGTCTGAAATGTGTCCCCAAAGGTAGGCTAAGTCAGACCATGCACACACACACACACACAGACACACACACACACTTGCATGTTATCTGATGCTCGTTGTGGCAGAGGTAAAGAGAGCATGCAGGCAGTACAGTAAGGCTTTGTCAGCATACCTGTCCCTGCTCTCTTTCTCACTATCACGCAGACACACACACGCCAACATATGCAGGTACATAAATGCATTGAGTGACTGAGTGGATTTGCAGCGTTCAGTACTGTGAAATACAAATTGTTTGGCTGCTGTTGAACAAATGCTACCTGGAAGAGAGCCAGGCAGGTTGTGGTTGAGTCTGGAACATCTCATGTGTCGGGGCCATATTTATCCCCCGCTGCTAAATGGAAACATGCCTCGACCTGCTAGCTAAACTTGCTACTGCCACAGAGACACACATGCACACAAACACATGGCCTGTTGTTGAATAATAAGGTATAGGCCTGCATGATTAGTCTGAGTAATGGCTCTGTTTAAATAAATAAGAATTCAACATTGGCATTGGACAAAGCCACTTTGTAAAATATCAACATCTCATAGCTCATGCATAAAGACCGTTGTGGTTATGTGAAAATTTGTTTGTGAATTTGAATATTGCTGAGTCCGTTGCTTAGATAATGAGTGAGATACTGTGAGCCACACATTATTGCAAAAAAGTTCCAGCACCATGAAGACAATCTAAGAGGAACTTATTTTATGACCAACTCTTTGACACAAAATACTGTATTGGCATAAAATTATCCTTACATGCTAAATTACCTTACATGCTTCCAGTAAAAAAAATAGGTCGACATCACTGCAAACACTAAAGCCATCTGCAGCTAACATCCAGCGCCTACACTGTAGCAGAAAACTGCATGTGATAATGAACACAACATGATAGCCTGCAGTCTAAATAAATTCCAACTGTAGTGATTATGCATTAAAACATACGCTGTCACTGCTTAAATAGTACAACACCATCAACAGAGACTCGCTGATACGATTATGCTATTTAACAAATGATTAGTCACAGGTTGCTATAGTACATAATAGAAACACTGCAGCAGCATGGTGACCCTGGGAAAAGAAAAAACACATAGCTTTACAAAAAATATCTCAAAAACTTAATGTGCTGTCAAACATGTTGCTGCAAAAAAGACCATAACACCCACAATTGTGACCCAATTTCAAGAGATTTGAGTGTGGTGAACTAAGCTGTGCAAAAACGCGGAAGCAATAGTTCAGTTGGCCTAAATCAGTGGTTCCCAACCTGGGGTTTAGGACCCCCAAAAAGAGTCACAAGATAAATCTGGTAGTAGAGAAGAACTAAAACATATTTAAACTTTTAAACTATTATTTTTTCAGACTTAAATCTAATCTTCACAAGTAATGTTTAACTAAAACAAAGGTGAAAAATCACGCAATGGGTGATGAGGGGTAGCAAGGTGACATTTGAGACATGTTTTTTTTAAACCTGCAGTGCAGAGCTTTTGTCTCCCCCTTCTGGCAGTGAGAGTAAATAGAAGTTAACTACAGTTGTATTAGTATATGTGTGAGCTGGTGCATGTTGCTACTGTTGCGGCTGTAAAACGGTGGATAAATTGTTTTGAGCATCACAACCCCTGCAAAATGACTCATTTCATTATCATAATTTGATCCATTCAGTCCAATAACATTTGGAAAGTCAGGAAGAGCCGCATGATTAAATTGTTTTATCCCTCAAGTTAGCGGAGGGCTAAACAGGAAGTTAGCCAGCTCAGCCAGTGGAAATTGTGGCATTTTTGGCTGATGTAAACACATCACTACCAGTGCCTTTGTAGGAATTTCACCACAGATTGCAAAATACAGAGAGATTTACCTGGAAATGATAGGCTTAATCAGCATTGGGTGAACTTGTTTGGTCCTGCACTCCAGCTTTGGTCCTGCGTCACAAGCCAAAAAGATTGGAAAACTGATTAATACAGTACAATTCCAGATGTGTGATGGGAAATGAAGCATAGGCAGTCTGACGGGCAGCTACTAGATACTGCCCGGCATTGAATTATGTCATCACAGTTCATTTTCCAGTGATATATTAATGAGGGAATCCTATTCTGAGCATGTTAAATTCTTCATCAAGGTAATGGTAGGAAACCAAAAGCCTTAAATATTAGAACATTATTAATAAATAATCCTGTATACAGTTAAATTAAATAAATGTCTTTTCTTGGGAGCATGACTGGACCACCCAGACATTGAGGGACGATGCACCTTTAACGGTCCATCCTCCATTCCTTGTCCCAGTAGGCAGGCAGTGTAAGATTAGAAGCTACAACTTTCACCCAGCTAATAGGGCGAGATCCCATTACTCCTGCAGCTAATGGGAATCCCTGATAGCGTTCGCTCGCTGCTCTGTCTCTGTCTTTGTAAGATTGTCAGAGTATCCTGTGTGCACATGTGCATTTATCTACCTTTGGCTAACTAATAATTAGTTTAGATGTCAGAATATTATAATAACTATTAGTTTATGACAACAAACTTTGCTAAGGTCACACATTTGAGAAAGAAGCTTTGTAAAACACCTTTTTAGTGCAATATTTTCTTTGTGTTTTTGTGTGCGTGCCTGCTCATGTACCCCCATGTGTGCGTGAGTACAAGTGTATATACTTGTGTCTGGGTTTGTGTGTGTCCATGTGTTTCACAAAGAGAGCAATGTGTTGCTGCCTGTAGGCATTTCATCTGGCCAAAGCTGAGCAGAGCTGCTGGACTCATGTAGGTCATGGAGACTGCATCTCTCTCTCTCTCTCTCTGCCTTCCCTCTGTCTCCGTCTCTCTCTCTCTCTCTCTCTCTCTCTCTCAGGGAAAGTAGGACAGCTCAGATTTCTGAAGCAACTGCTGTGAAAAGGAGTGAAGAAATAGGAAGGATGATAATGAGAAATGAAAAAGCTTTTAAAAACAGCAATAATTAGTACCTTTTTATTTGATTATTTTGTTACTGCGTTACTCATCAAGCATGTACAACAGGAAACTAATTAATTATCTGCTATCAATGTGTTCATTCTTTTAGAAAGTTTGAAAGTACTTCTGTATCATTCAACAAATTAATTAGATTACTACAGATGTTAACATATGTTAAAGTGCAACTATTTTTGGATTCAAATCAAGGAGAAACAACTCAAGGTAAAAAGCTCAGACAAAGATGAGAGGGAAAAGAGAGGAAATGTTCATCTTGCTAATGTATTTTTTTCTCCTTACTTGATTGTCACAAAACCTTTAAAGAATAACAAGGAGGATGGAAAAGCCCTTTTTTATTTAAAGTTTTAAAAAAATCAGACAGGAAACAGGCAAAAGAAGGAGAGAGAAAAAAGTGAAGTTACACCTCGTAGCTATGACCCTCAGCTTTATATTGAGGGCCAAGTTTGATTGCTAAAAGACTCCCATCAGAGGAATTAGGAGACAAAGACAAGACAAGCGACCTGACTCACAGAGCTGGCATTTGGATTTGTGTCAGGAGAGAGATAAAGAGAGAGAGAGTGACAGACAGAAGAGAGTGTGATCTTGGCATCTCCAGAGAAAACTCATAGTTATTGGGGACAGTTTGTACAGAACTGTGGCACATACAGTACTGTAATTTCTTTGAATGGGAAATGGTTGTTTGTACTGCAGCTGCCTGTGATGCTAGTGTTCATCGTTTTACCAAAGGGACACAGGGACCTCTAGATGATTTCCCTTTCTGCTGTAATGTCTCTTTTCTTTTCTTCCATTTACTTTTGGTATTGTTCTTTTGTTCAATATCTTTATTATAGTCTTGAATTTTAATCACACAACTTTTACAGCTGGTTACAGTGATTTTGTGCAGTTTGTACCAGCTGTAGTTTGAAAGTTTTAGCTAATTAAAAAAAAACAAATCTATAAAAAAAGAAAAATCTAAACTTTGTCTTACATTCAGTATGAGGCCACAGTGCAACACCACCACTGCTTGCCATACAACCAGTGGACCATGTACTGCCAAAATCATGCCAGTGATGTCATCCTTTGTTTGCCCATTCCCAATTCCCCTGCCCCCTCCTTGTGCCCTCCTGCTGTAATTGGACAATGGCTCCAAATCGGCAGTGGTCTGAAAGGACATTTGCTACCCAGGGTTTTCTGGCAATCAGCCCTGGTGAACAATTAAGCATCCGCTCCCACTTTTACTCCTGTTGGTAAAATATTTGGCTCCTCGCAGGATGTTTCTCAGCATGTAGCCAGGGTAAACAGAGGAGAGAAGGTTCTTGCATAATCATAACCCTGTCGAGATGGCATCTAAAGGGTGTGTTTGCAGATACTGTGAATGTGCAACTCTGTTTTAATCAAACAAGGATATGTTTCACCTTTCAATCAACTGGTAATACTCTGTTGTAGAATTCAAATTATTTAAATCTAATGTAAATTATTAAATAATTTGGATGAAACTTTCTGAAAATTCAGACAGATTTCGGTGCGCAAACTCTTTTTGCACTTTGACATTCGTTATACACACATCTGCTCTCTTTTTATCTTCATTTGGTTTAGTGGTTGAATGCAAAATATTCTTCTTCTTCCCTTATTTTCCTGCCAGTTTGCACTCCAACCACTATTTAACTGAAAATAGATGCATTAATTTGCCTCTACCTTCAGATACCTAACATTTGCCTGTTGTGATAGATACATAATATAATTTATGGCTCGTCCAAATGTCTGACCTGAATGTGTGGCATCTGACCGGCATTGCTAATTAAATTTGACCCCGGCTCAGCTCCAGAATCTTTCAACCTACAACTTTCTGAGCCTAAGTGGGTGTTAAGACTCCATTGTTTACAGACAGAGCAGGCTCTGTGGGCTACCTAACTACCCGATATACAGTATGTGGTCCGATGCATGGCTGCACAGTTGCAGAGATGGCAACCTGCCACTGTACATGACTTTGTATTGAGCACTGAGAGCCTTTTCCTCCTACGTTTCTCTCTCTGTACATCTCCCTTTCTATACCATCCCTCCCTCTCTCTTCTCCCCCTCCTTTCCTCCCTCCCTTTTCCCTCTCTCTGCCCCCTGACCACTAAATCCCTTTCTGCCTTCTTTTGCTTCGCTGAGCCCAGATAGGCCTCTATGTCTTGGGTCTTAATTTGACGCGGTAATTGGATGACAAGGGACAGTTCACCGTCCCTTCCTCATGAGTCAGCAGAGTTTTCTTGGCAAGTGCCTCCCACTCCTGCTGACTACAGGCGCTCAATGGGGACGGCCAATTGTCTGAGGCCCATTCAGGTTTTTGTGTCTCCATCTCATCATCAGGACGTCAGCTTCCACGGGCGGCCTGGACCACACACAGCACCACATTACAGTTAGAGGGCCTTTACAGAGGCCACTTGTTAATGGGAATATGAAGCTGGGGAGGGTCGTGTGAGCCAAATCAGCTTATCAATGGCTACAGTTCTTTTCTGGCAACATGTATGGGGTTTTTTTGGGGTTTGTTTTTTTTTCAACCAGAGAAAGCCGGAGCAGATATAGCTAAATGTTGACAGTTGCGGGGGGTGACTGATGACCTGCTTAAAGTCAACATCTTGTGAGTTATCATATACAGGAAAAGTGCTTTTATGCAATAAACTTTACTGTGAAGCCTTGGCAACACTACATTGTGTGTCATTGTTAAAGGAAATAAAGCATAAAGTTATCTAAAATGAATCCCAGAAACATCAAGTTTATGTCAGTTATTCACTCTGAACACAACTGGATCTGTTTACATTGAAAGCTTGCAATCTTTTATGACTTGGTTCTTTTGGAATAATAACTCAATATCTGTTTTGTATCCTGGACCAAGCCAGTGCCATATCCTTTACTTTGCATGAACATACAATCTGGTTTTCATTTCATTTCATTTTCATTGAAAATTCATTTTCAATAATCTAATGTCTACTGAAATCACAAGATATCATTAACCAATATCATGCCAAATACATTTCATAGGCAAGTTTCCCCAATCTCTTTAGAATCATTATTTTATTTCTAACCCACTATATAATGAGTGGATGTATGAGCTCCTAGAATACAGCAAGATTCACTTTTTTTCCTCCAAATATTGCCTGTCAGGCAAAACTTCTTGCAAGGCTGCATCCTGTCACCAGCAAGCTCAGCCAATCGGATGTTGAGGTAATATATGGTTAAGGTTCATTTAAAGGTTGTGGTTAAGGTTAGGGTAGGCCAGTTGCAAAGGATACAAAAATTGCCTAAAGGCTCAACTCAGGGCAAGAAAGTCCCTGGGCGTGTTAATCGGAAAGAATTTTCCCATTTCCCAGTTGCTTCAATGTTCCAGGAAGGGTTGACATGGGAGCTGATGTCAGTGTTGAATTTGCATGTGAATATGTGTTGTGGCAAGACACTGGAGGCAGCTGTTCAAAGTTATGGACGGCAT